>NC_088217.1:62609823-65009823 GCF_036934945.1 Oncorhynchus masou masou | reverse complement strand
AAACAGAGTTCTTTAATGAAAAAACAGGAATGGCATAAATCCTCTTCCAACGTAGTCAATGGAACAAAAAGAACGTTAGTATAATGCAGGATGCACCTGCCAGGCAGACTCCGACAGGATAGGACAAGGTGGAAGCAAACGCGACGACAGCTTGCTTCTGGCATCAAAAACACAAACAAGAATCAGACACTGAAAGTAGCAGGAACAGAGAGAGAAATAGAGACCTAATCAGAGGGGGAAGAGAGAACAGGTGTGAAAGAGTGAATGAGCTAGTTAGGGGAGATGTAGAACAGCTGAAGAATGAGAGACAGAGAAGGTAACCTAAAAAGACCAGCAGAGAGAGACAGAGTGAAGAGAAAGGACAGGAACAGACATAACAAGACATGACAGTACCCCCCCACTCACCGAGCGCCTCCTGGCGCACTCGAGGAGGAAACCTGGCGGCAACGGAGGAAATCATCGATCAGCGAACGGTCCAGCACGTCCCGAGAGGGAACCCAACTCCTCTCCTCAGGACCGTCCCCTCCCAATCCACTAGGTACTGATGACCACGGCCCCGAGGGCGCATGTCCAAAATCTTACAGAACCCTGTAGATGGGTGCGCCCTCGACAAGGATGGGGGGAGGGACGAGCGGGGGCGGAAGAACGGGCTTAACACAGGAGACATGGAAGACCGGGTGAACGCGACGAAGATAGGCGGGAGAAAAGTCGCACTGCGACAGGATTAATGACCTGAGAAATACGGAACGGACCAATGAACTGCGGGGCCAACTTGCGAGAAGCTGTCTTAAGGGGAAGGTTCTGAGTGGAGAGCCATACTCTCTGACCGCAACAATATCTAGGACTCTTGGTCCTACGCTTATTAGCGGCCCTCACAGTCTGCGCCCTATTACGGCAAAGTGCCGACCTGACCCCTTCCAGGTGCGTCGCAACGCTGGACAAAAGCCTGAGCGGAGGGGAAGGACTCGGCGAGCTGAGATGAGAACAGCGGAGGCTGGTACCCGAGGCTACACTGAAAAGGGGATAGAGGTAGCAGACGAGGGAAGCGAGTTGTGGGCGTACTCTGCCCAGGGAGCTGTTCTGACCAAGACGCAGGGTTACGAAAAGAAAGACTGCGTAAAATGCGACCAACAGTCTGATTGGCCCGTTCGGCTTGACCGTTAGACTGGGGATGAAAGCCGGACGAGAGACTGACGGAAGCCCCAATCAAACGGCAAAACTCCCTCCAAAATTGAGACGTGAACTGCGGGCCTCTGTCGGAAACGACGTCAGACGGAAGGCCATGAATTCGGAAAACATTCTCGATAATGATCTGAGCCGTCTCCTTAGCAGAAGGGAGCTTATCGAGAGGAATGAAATGAGCCGCCTTAGAGAATCTATCGACAACCGTAAGAATAACTGTCTTCCCCGCTGATGAAGGCAGTCCGGTGATAAAATCTAAAGCGATGTGAGACCACGGTCGAGAGGGAATGGGAAGCGGTCTGAGACGGCCGGCAGGAGGAGAGTTCCCAGATTTAGTCTGCGCGCAGACCGAACAAGCGGCGACAAATGACGCGCGTCACGTTCCCGAGTGGGCCACCAGAAACGCTGGCGAATGGAAGCGAGCGTACCGAACGCCGGGGTGGCCGGCTAACTTGGCAGAGTGGGCCCACTGAAGAACGGCCGGACGAGTAGGAACGGGAACGAACAGAAGGTTCCTAGGACAAGCTCGCGGCGACGGAGTGTGAGCGAGTGCTTGCTTTACCTGCCTCTCAATTCCCCAGACAGTCAACCCGACAACACGCCCGTCAGGGAGAATCCCCTCGGGGTCGGTGGAGACCTCAGAAGAACTGAAGAGACGAGATAAAGCATCAGGCTTGGTGTTTTTTGAGCCCGGACGATAAGAAATAACAAACTCGAAACGAGCGAAAAACAGAGCCCAACGAGCCTGACGCGCATTAAGTCGTTTGGCTGAACGGATGTACTCAAGGTTCCTATGGTCAGTCCAAACGACAAAGGAACGGTCGCCCCTCCAACCACTGTCGCCATTCGCCTAGGGCTAAGCGGATGGCGAGCAGTTCGCGATTACCAACATCATAGTTACGTTCTGACGGCGATAAGCGATGAGAGAAAAAAAACGCGCAAGGATGGACCTTGCCGTCAGAGAGAGAGCGCTGAGAAAGAATGGCTCCCACGCCCACCTCTGACGCGTCAACCTCAACAACAAACTGTCTAGAGATGTCAGGTGTAACAAGAATAGGAGCGGATGTAAAACGATTCTTAAGAAGATCAAAAGCTCCCTGGGCGGAAACGGACCACTTAAAGCACGTCTTAACAGAAGTAAGGGCTGTGAGGGAGCTGCCACCTGACCGAAATTACGGATGAAACGACGATAGAAATTAGCGAAGCCCAGAAAGCGCTGCAGCTCGACGCGTGACTTAGGAACGGGCCAATCAATGACAGCCTGGACCTTAGCGGGATCCATCTTAATGCCCTCAGCGGAAATAACGGAACCGAGAAAAGGGACAGAGGCGGCATGAAAAATGCACTTCTCAGCCTTCACATAAAGACAGTTCTCCAAAAGGCGCTGGAGGACGCTGTCGCACGTGCTGAACATGAATCGAGAGAGACGGTGAAAAAATCAGGATATCGTCCATGTAAACGAAAACAAAAATGTTCAGCATGTCTCTCAGGACGTCGTTAACTAGTGCCTGAAAGACAGCTGGAGCGTTAACGAGGCCGAAAGGAAGAACCCGGTATTCAAAGTGCCCTAACGGAGTGTTAAATGCCGTCTTCCACTCGTCCCCCTCCCTGATGCGCACGAGATGGTAGGCGTTACGAAGGTCCAATTTGGTGAAAAACCTGGCTCCCTGCAGGATCTCGAAGGCTGAAGACATAAGAGGAAGCGGATAACGATTCTTAACTGTTATGTCATTCAGCCCTCGATAATCCACGCATGGGCGCAGGGACCCGTCCTTTTTCTGAACAAAAAAAACCCCGCTCCGGCGGGAGAGGAGGAGGAGACTATGGTACCGGCGTCGAGCGAAACCAACAAATAATCCTCGAGAGCCTTACGTTCGGGAGCCGACAGAGAGTATAATCTACCCCGGGGGGGAGTAGTTCCCGGAAGGAGATCAATACTACAGTCATACGACCGGTGTGGAGGGAGAAAAGTGGCCTTGGAACGACTGAACACCGTGCGCAGATCGTGACTCCTCCGGCACCCCTGTCAAATCGCCAGGCTCCTCCTGTGAAGAAGAGACAGAGGAAACAGGAGGGATAGCAGACATTAAACAGGTCACATGACAAGAAACATTCCAGGATAGGATAGTATTACTAGACCAATTAATAGAAGGGTTATGGCGCACTAGCCAGGGATGACCCAAAACAACAGGTGTAAAAGGTGAACGAAAAATTAAAAAAGAAATGGTTTCATTGCTATGATTACCAGAGACAGTGAGGGTTAAAGGCAGCGTCTCACGCTGAATCTTGGGGAGAGAACTACCATCTAAAGCGAACAAGGCCGTGGGCTCCCTAACTGTCTGAGAGGAATGTCATGTTCCCGAGCCCAGGTCTTGTCCATAAAACAGCCCTCCGCCCCAGAGTCTATCAAGGCACTGCAGGAAGCAGATGAACCGGGCCAGCGGAGATGGACCGGAAAGGTAGTGCGTGATCCAGAAGGAGAGGCCTGAGTAGTTGCGCTCACCAGTAGCCCTCCTCTTACTGATGAGCTCTGGCTTTTACTGGACATGAGGTGACAAAATGACCAGCGGAGCCGCAGTAGAGACAGAGGCGATGGTGATTCTCCGTTCCTTCTCCTTGGCCGAGATGCGGATACCCCCAGCTGCATAGGCTCAGCATCCGAGCCGGCGGAGGAGGGTGGCAGTGATGCGGCAGGTGGCAGTGATATGGAGAGGGGAGCAACGGAGAACGCGAGCTCCTTTCCACGAGCTCGGCGACGAAGATCAAACCGTCGCTCTATGCGAATAGCGAGAGCTATTAAGGAGTCCAGACTGGAAGGAACCTCCCGGGAGAGGATCTCGTCCTTAACCTCGACGAGGAGACCCTCCAGAAAACGAGCGAGCAAAGCCGGCTCGTTCCAGTCACTTGAGGCAGCGAGAGTGCGAAACTCAATAGAATAATCCGTTATGGATCGATTCCCCTGACATAGGGAAGACAGGGCCCTGGAAGCCTCCTCCCCAAAAACAGAACGGTCAAAAACCCGTATCATCTCCTCCTTAAAGTCTTGATACTGGTTAATACACTCAGCCCTCGCCTCCCAGACTGCCGTGCCCCACTCACGCGCCCGTCCGGTAAGGAGAGAAATGACGTAGGCGATGCGGGCTGCGCTCCTGGAGTAAGTGTTGGGCTGGAGAGAGAACACCACATCACACTGAGTGAGGAATGAGCGGCACTCAGTGGGCTCCCCAGAGTAACACGGCGGGTTGTTGATCCTGGGCTCCGGAGACTCGGAAACCCTGGAAGTGGGCGGTGGATCGAGGTGGAGTTGGTGAACCTGTCTTGTGAGGTCGGAGACTTGGACGGCCAGGGTCTCAACGGCATGTCGAGCAGCAGACAATTCCTCCTCGTGTCTGCCTAGCATCGCTCCCTGGATCTCGACGGCGGAGTGAAAAGGGTCCGGAGCCGCTGGGTCCATTCTTGGTCTGATTCTTCTGTTATGTACTTGAGTGAAGACCCAAAAGCGGTTTTAACAGAAAACAGAGTTCTTTAATGAAAAAACAGGAATGGCATAAATCCTCTTCCAACGTAGTCAATGGAACAAAAAGAACGTTAGTATAATGCAGGATGCACCTGCCAGGCAGACTCCGACAGGATAGGACAAGGTGGAAGCAAACGCGACGACAGCTTGCTTCTGGCATCAAAAACACAAACAAGAATCAGACACTGAAAGTAGCAGGAACAGAGAGAGAAATAGAGACCTAATCAGAGGGGGAAGAGAGAACAGGTGTGAAAGAGTGAATGAGCTAGTTAGGGGAGATGTAGAACAGCTGAAGAATGAGAGACAGAGAAGGTAACCTAAAAAGACCAGCAGAGAGAGACAGAGTGAAGAGAAAGGACAGGA
The DNA here is from genome assembly GCF_036934945.1 of Oncorhynchus masou masou. Taxonomy (NCBI): domain Eukaryota; kingdom Metazoa; phylum Chordata; class Actinopteri; order Salmoniformes; family Salmonidae; genus Oncorhynchus; species Oncorhynchus masou. Next base: position 65,004,761 of record NC_088217.1, on the reverse strand, counting down.
ACAGACATAACAAGACATGACAAGATATGTGATTTGACATCATTTTATCTATGGCCAATGACCTTGAGCCTGCTTGGATGGGCATTTCTAATGTAACTATGGCAGCACTCAAGGGGCTTGAGTTTTCCAGCTCTACTCTTAGACTTGGCGGTGCTGTAGTGTCCCCATCAGTGACAGAACCACCACCACAGAAAATACTGAGCTAGGCTGAAACACCTGCATTTTGGAGCTCCCTTACTCAAGAAAACAAAAAAAGTGAACTTTTGTTTGCAGCTTTATTAACTCAATTATATTATTTTTTACATTGTTTGCAATGTAAAATGTGGGGCTCAAAACAGGTGGGACTCTGCCCCACCTGCCCTGAGTGAAGGGTCGCCACTGACCCTTTCTGTAAACCATTGGCATGGGCTAAGTCATCTACTGGAGATTGGGATGAAACATGATGCGCTGAATGGTGTGATGGTTTGAGAGATACGGTCTTCCAAGCTCTTCTATTGTCTATATGAAGAGTTAGTCAGACAACAGGTGAAATGGCTAAGGATGCTGCCAGCCCATAACAATTAGTTGGAAACAGATGTAGGTTTAAACTTGGATATTCTCCAGCCTATATGATTGTGTTAGCCCACTGACCTAAAGCCTACACCCCAAGCATGATTACTCAGCACGTGAGCATGGTTCACTGAACCACCTCTGTCATACACAAATAAACAAATTAACATAAACTAAATGTAACTAAAGATAAATCAAAAGTTAAACATTGAATATGATTTGTGTACATGCTGGAGGGTCATGTCTGGATGAGCCTGCGAGAAGGGTACCACATGAGGGAGGAGGATGTCTTCCCTGTAACACACAGTGTTGAGATTGACTCCACAACATGGCGGATATCTGCTTGGGTTGTTTTGGTCTCTGAGCGCCGTACTCAGATTATTGCATGGTGTGCTTTTTCTGTAAAGCTTTTTTGAAATCTGAGCCATATTACTTCAACAGTATTTAACATAAGATCGTCTCTAAGCATTACAGGAATGTGATTCTGAATATAGTCCGCAACTTATTGACTTAGTTATTGACTTCATGGACATTGTTTCTTAGGCTACATATGTTAACATGGGCTACTTTTAGCATTTTTTTCTGGGTTGCTTGATTGTTTTGAATGCTTTACTAGGAAGCTTATCCAAGGTAGACTCATGTTATTTACATTTGAGCCAATAGTGCAGGGTGAGCTGCAAAGTGGTCTTCCAACTATTGCACACCACCTCAGTGCTAAGTGTACCAGTGTATCTCTGGTTTATAGGGTCATGATTACTGCTTACAATAGCTGTAGGATAATCATATGTATTCTGTTCAATTATGGGTACATTCATTAAATGATTGTGTTTGCCAATGCCCCTAAGATCATGTACATTTTAAGCAGCATTATGACGACTCAGTGTCACAATGGTAGAGATAAACTGAGCTGGTCCAAGACAATAGTGTTTGTCTCTTCTAATTTTGATTGAGAGGTGCCTGTGTCGTGACACTGGCCTTGGTGAAATGAGCTTGGACAGGATATCAGGTCCAATGTCACATATTGTATCTGTATAAAGACTGTTTTCATGCAACAGTTGTGGAGTTATGAACAACAGACTGTAATGATGTAATAAAGTGACAAACTCAGCAACAACAAAAAACGTCACTTTTTCAGGACCCTGTCTTTCATATATAATTCATAAAAATCCAAATAACTTCACTATCTTCACTGTGAAGGGTTTGAACATTGTTTTCCATGCTTGTTCAATGAACCATAAATAATTAAGGAACATGCACCTGTGGAACGGTCATTAAGACACTAACAGCTTACAGACAGTAGGCAATTAAGGTCACAGTTATGAAAACTTAGGACACTAAAGTGGCCTTTCTACTGACTGAAAAACACCAAAACAAAGATGCCCAGGGTCCCTGCTCATCTGCGTGAACATACCTTAGGCATGCTGCAAGGAGGCATAAGGACTGCAGATGTGGCTAGGACAATGAATTGCAATGTTCGTACTGTGAGATGGATAAGACAGCACTACAGGGAGACAGGACGGACAGCTGGATAGTCCTCTCAGTGGCAGACCACGTGTAACAACACCTGCACAGGATCAGTACAGCTGAACATCACACCTGCGGGACAAGTACAGTATGGCAGGAATGCACAATCCCTCCATCAGTGCTCAGACTGTCCGCAATAGGCTGAGAGAGGATGGACTGAGGGCATGCAGGCCTGTTGTAAGGCAGGTCCTCACCAGACATCACCGGCAACAGCGTCGCCTATGTGCACAAACCCACCGTCGCTTGACCATACAAAACTGGCAAAAAAGTGCTCTTCACTGACAAGCAGCAGTTTTGTCTCACCAGGGGTGATGGTTGGATTTGTGTTTATCGTCGAAGGAATGAGCATTACATCAAGGCCTGTTCTCTGGAGCGGGATCGATTTGGAGGTGGAGGTTCCGTCATGGTCTGGGGCGGTTTGTCACAGTATCATCGGACTAAGCTTGTTGTCATTGCAGGCATTCTCAACGCTGTGTGTTACAGGGAAGACTTCCTCCTCCCTCATGTGGTACCCTTCCCGCAGGCTCATCCTGACATGACCCTCCATCATGACAATGCCACCAACCTTACTGCTCATTCTGTGTGTGATTTCAGGCCTCCTGGGCCATATACAGCGTTCCTCACAGAGTTCTCTGAATTCCTATCGGACCTTGTAGTCATAGTAGATAATATTCCATTTTTGGTGACTTTAATATTCACGTGGAAAAGTCCACAGACCCACTCCAAAAGGCATTCAGAGCCATCATCGACATGTCTCCGGACCTACTCACTGCCACAGTCATACTCTGGACCTAGTTTTGTCCCATGTAATAAATGTGGATCTTAATGTTTTTCCTCACAATCCTGGACTATCGGACCACCATTTTATTATTTTTGCAATAACAAATAATCTGCTCAATAACAAATAATCTGCTCAGACTCCAACCAAGGATCATCAAAAGTCGTGCTATAAATTCTCAGACAACACAAAGATTCCTTGATGCCCTACCAGACTCCCTCTGCCTAACCAAGGATGTCAGAGGACAAAAATCAGTTAACCACCTAACTGAGGAACTCAATTTAACCTTGCGCAATACCATAGATGCAGTCGCACCCCTAAAAACAAAAAACATTTGTCATAAGAAACTAGCTCCCAGGTATACAGAAAATACCCAAGCTCTGAAGCAAGATTCCAGAAAATAGGAACGGAACTGGCGCCACACCAGACTGGAAGTCTTCCGACTAGTTTGGAAAGACAATACTGTGCAGTATTGAAGAGCCCTCACTGCTGCTCGATCATCCTATTTTTCCAACTTAATTGAGGAAAATAAGAAAAATCCAACATTTATTTTTGATACTGTCCCAAAGTTAACTAAAAAAGCAGCATTCCCCAAGAGACGATGGCTTTCACTTCAGCAGTAATAAATTCATGAACTTCTTTGAGAAAAAGATCATGATCATTAGAAAGCAAATTACGGACTCTTCTTTAAATCTGTGTATTCCTCCAAAGCTCAGTTGAGTCTGCACAACTCTGCCAGGACCTAGGATCAAGGGAGACACTCAAGTGTTTTAGTACTATATCGCTTGACACAGTGATGAAAATAATCATGGCCTCTAAACCTTCAAGCTGCACACTGGACCCTATTCCAACTAAACTACAGAAAGAGCTGCTTCCTGTGCTTGGCCTTCCTATGTTGAACATAATAAACTGCTCTCTATCCACCAGATGTGTACCAAACTCACTAAAAGTGGCAGTTATAAAGCCTCTCTTGAAAAAGCCAAATCTTGACCCAGAAAAAAAAATATTGGCCTATATTGAATTTCCCTTTCCTCTCAAAAGATTTAGAAAAATCGGTTGCACTGTAACTCACTGCCTTCCTGAAGACAAACAATGTATACAAAATTCTTCAGTCTGGTTTTAGACCCCATTATAGCACTGAGACTGCACTTGTGAAGGTGGTAAATTACCTTTTAATGGCGCCAGACCAAGGCTCTGAATCTGTCCTCATGCTCCTAGACCTTAGTGCTTCTTTTGATACCATCGATCATCACATTCTTTTGGAGAGATTGGAAACCCAAATTGGTCTACACGTACAAGTTCTGGCCTGGTGTAGATCTTATCTGTCGGAAAGATAACAGTTTGTCTCTGTGGATGGTTTGTCCTCTGACAAATCAACTGTAAATGTCAGTGTTCCTCAGGTTCCATTTTAGGACCACTATTGTTTTCACTATATATTTTTTCTCTTGAGGATGTCTTTTGAAAACATAATGTTACCTTTCACTGCTACGCGGATGACACACAGCTGTACATTTTGATGAAACATGGTGAAGCCCCAAAATTGCCCTCGCTAGAAGCCTGTGTTTCAGACATAAGGAAGTGTTTGGCTGCAAACGTTCTATTGTTAAACTCAGAGATGCTTGTTCTAGTTCCCAAGAAACAAACAGATCTTCTGTTGAATCTGACAATAAATCTTGATGGTTGTACAGTCGTCTCAAATAAAACTGTGAAGGACCTCGGCGTTACTCTGGACCCTGATCTCTCTTTTGACGAATATATCAAGACTGTTTCAAGGACAGCTTTTTTCCCATCTACGTAACATTGTAAAAATCAGAACTTTTCTGTCCAAAAGTGATGCAGAAAAATGTATCCATGCTTTTGTTACTTTTAGGATAGACTACTGCAATGCTCTACTTTCTGGCTACCCAGATAAAGCACTAAATAAACTTCAGCTCCTAGAATCCTGACTAGAACCAACAAATTTGATCATATTACTCCAGGCCGGTCTCAGGCCTCCTAATTGTCCCTAGAATTTCGAAGCAAACAGCTGGAGGCAGGGTGTTCATCCATTTTTATGGAATGGTCTGCCTACCCATGTGAGAGACGCAGACTCGGTCTCAACCTTTAAGTCTTTATTGAAGACTAATCTCTTCAGTAGGTCCCATGATTGAGTGTAGTCTTTCCCAGGAGTGTGAAGTTGAACGGAAAGGCACTGGAGCAACGAACCACCCTTGCTTTCTCTGCCTGGCCGTTTCCCCTCTCTCCACTGGGATTCTCTGCCTCTAACCCTGAGTCACTGGCTTACTGGTGCTCTTCCATGCCATCCCTAGGAGGGGTGCGTCACTTGAGTGGGTTGAGTCACTGACGTGGTCTTCCTGCCTAGGTTGGCGCCCCAGCTTGGGTTGTGCCATGGCGGAGATCTTTGTGGGCTATACTCGGCCTTCTCTCAGGATGGTAAATAAGTTAGTGGTTGAAGATATCCCTCTAGTGGTGTGGGGGCTGTGCTTTGGCAAAATGAGTGGGGTTATATCCTGCCTGTTTGGCACTGTCTGGATGGGGCCACAGTGTCTCCTGACCCCTCCTGTCTCAGTCTCCAGTCTCTCAGTCTTCAGTGTTCTGCCATGGCCAGCGAAGAGCCTGGATCTCAATCACATTGAGCACGTCTGGGACCGGTTGGATCAGAAGGTGAGGGCTAGGGCCATTCCTCACAGAATTGTCCGGGAACTTGCAGGTGCCTTGGTGGAAGAGTGGGGAAAACACACACCCTTTGTTCAGGGACACATTATTCCATTTCTGTTATTCACATGTCTTTGGAACTTGTTCAGTTTATGTCTCTGTTGTCATACAAATATTAACACATGTCAAGTTTGCTGAAAATTAACACAGTTGACAGTGAGTGGATGTTTCTTTTTTTTGCCGAGTTTAGTATCTTAAATATACTGTGTGAACAGCTATGGTCTTCCATAAAAAGGCACCCTATGTATATGTTTTTTTTTCTTCAGATATTAGGCATATGTTGTGCAATATAATGCATTTTGCACAGCTCATAAGGTGTTATAAATTGGCTTATAATGCATTCTGAAGCTAATATTCATATGAAGTGTTGCTCAACTTTCAAGTCTCTTTCCTCCACCTCTCTCTCTCTCACTCTCCCCATCTACCTCTCCTCACCCACTTTCTGTTCTCTTGCTCTCTCTCTCTTCCTCCCCACCTCTCACGCTCTCTCTTACTAATCACTACAGAAGCTTCGTCAGTGTGAGCAGCATTTAGATTTACCCTTAGACACATGGGGGGGGGGGGATTGCGTCGAGGAGAGATAGGGGAGTGGGGGGAGAGAGGTTAAAACCAGAGGCTGCCAGCTGGTTTTGTAATCACTGTTTTAACCTCCTTTGTCATTAATCTTTGTCAGAGATTCCAGCACGGGCTCTGCCACCCATGACAGCCCATCAGCTCACGACAGTTCAAGGGAGTTTGGGATAGGATGGGGGTGTTAAGTGGAGATGGGGTGGGTGGGTTGTAATGAAGGGTTAAGGGAGACATTCAGTACATTTGAGGACTTTAGTCACTGTGGTGTGGAGGCTAGCCTTAATAAAGGCCATGTACCACACCCTAATAGTGATTTAGTTTTTCCTTTATCACAAACCTTTTCCAGTTGAATGTATTTAGATACAAATATACTACTGTAGTATCCTTAAAGGATTTTTAGAGTTACAACTCATGAGACTTAAGTACAGTTTAGTATTTAATTGTAACTTCGAATTACATTCGTTGATGCACCTGGCTTAAACTCCCTGAAGCTGTCTTAATCAGATTTTAGGCAGACATAGGAAATAGCCACGGATAGCGGAAAGCAAACCCCCGTCTTGAATCACTACTGCCATCTATTGGTAAACATAAATATATCAGGTCACTACATTCCCCCCCATTTAAAGCTAATAACCCAACTTAATTCCATTCTGAGCTATGCTTAATTCCATTCTGAGCTATTTTTTTCAAAAATGATCTCTCTCTAATATAGCGTCTTAGAGGTGGTGTAGCTGGTGCCGCCAGATATTCACCCCTTGATGGTGAAACAAAGCCCTTTTGTGGAGACTTCACAAGAGGAGGTCGTGCCGGAACGGTGGTCTCAGGAAGTTGAGCATTGTTGGTCTCAGGTGGTTTGTCCAACTGCAACTCTGGGGAAAGTTCCAATGTCCTGTCCTGCTCGTTTAAGTATTGATCCAAATCTCCAGATGGAACTGGAATTCGAGCTTGGATCTGATCCACGTGTCTCCTTAGTCTTTGTCCACTTCCAATGATCACAGTATAAGATACTGGTCCTGAGCAATCCTCAATGGTAGCTGGAATCCATTTAGGACCAAACCCATAGTTTCTTGTATAGACATCATCTCCAAGTGAGAAACTTCTGAGTTTGGCTCGGGTGTCAAGATTACATTTTTGATTCCATTGCTTTTGTTGTATTTTCATTTTCAGGTCTGGTCTGATGAGATCCAAGGTTGACCTTAACTTCCTTGACAACAACACTTCTGCAGGTGACAACCCGGTTGTAGCTTGAGGAGTAATCCTGTAGCTAAACAAGAATCTTGACACCTTTGTTTCAATGCTTGGCCCTTGCATCTTCCTCATCCCCTCCTTCAAGGTCTGAGCCGCACGTTCTGCTAATCCGTTTGAAGATGGGTGAAAAGGGGCCGACGTTACGTACTGAATTCCATTTTGTTTCATAAAACTCGTGAATTCAATGCTTGTAAAACAAGTAGCATTGTCACGAACCAACATTTGCGGCAATCCCATAACACTGAAGCTTTGTCTCAACTTCTCAATCGTAGCGTACGATGTTGACGTGTCCATGTGGTAAACATCCATCCACTTTGAATGAGAATCAATCAGCACAAGGAACATTTTTCCTAGGAAGGGTCCAGCGTAGTCCACATGTAGTCGTGTGCATGGTTTTTCTGGCCATTCCCATGGATGTAATGGCGCGGTGGGGGGTGACTTCCTGTTACTCTGACAATCTGCACACCTGCTCACCTCATTTTCCACATCGTGGTCCATCTTTGGCCACCACACATATGATCTTGCTAGACCTTTCATTCTTGACATACCTGGATGCGACTGATGCAACAAATTCAGTAGCAAACCCCGCCCTTATGGTGGGATAACTACTCTTGAACCCCACAGAACACATCCATCTCGAACACTCAATGCCAAGCGACGAGTGTAGTAAGGCATGATCTGAGGCTCGGTCACTATAGGCCATCCTCTCAGGATAAATTCATGCACTTGCACATCACATCCTTTGAAGTCCATTGCCTGAGTTGGGCTGTGTTCACCGGTGCATCATCCAACACATCGATCATCAAAATCTGGTCATTTTCTTCTTCCTGAATGATAATTTCTGGAACGGGCAGACTACTCAGAGCATCAGCATTCCCATGGTATCTACCTGGTTTGTAAATTATTCTGTACTCATAGGCCCTGAGCCACACAGCCCAACATTGAACTCTTGGAGAGACCATTTGTGGTGCTGGCTTTTGTTCATGGAACAGAGAGATCAGAGGCTTATGGTTGGTCACGATAGTGAATATTCTCCCATACAAGTACTTGTGGAATCTCTGTATTCCGAATATGACAGCCAGTCCTTCCTTGTCCAGCTGAGAGTACTTTGTCTCCGCTGGCATCAACGTTCTTGTTATGAACCCGATAGGTTTCTCTGCACCATTCTCCATCCGGTGGGATAGCACCGCCCCCACACAATACGATGAGGCATCACACGATAAGATGAGACCTCTGTCTGCTGAGTAGTGCACTAGCACTTCAGCTGATTGCAGAAACACCTTTGACTTTCCAAAAGCTTCTTCCTGTCTTTCTGACCATTTCCAGGCCACATCCTTCCTTAGCAGTTGATGCAGAGGAGCTAAGAGGGTAGAGAGGTTCGGGAGGAAGCGATTATAACAATTCAGTAAGCCTATATAGGCTTTCAGCTCTGTAACGTTTATCGGAGCTGGAGCTTCCACAACAGCCCTCACTTTAGCTTTGACAGTGTGTAACCCCTTGGCATCCACCTTGTGACTCAGGTACTGCACTTCATCAGCTAACAGTGTACACTTGCTCCTCTTCAGCCGGAGACCGGCGTCCTTCATCCTCCTCAAAACTTCACCTACGTTTCTGAGATGTTCCTCCTTCGTGACTCCCGTGACAAGAATGTCGTCGAGGTATACCGCTACCTTGGGTATCCCCTGTAGAATTCCCTCCATAGTACTTTGGAAGATAGCCGGTGCAGCAGACACCCCGAAAAGTAAGCGTTTATAGGTAAACATCCCTCTGTGGGTGTTTATGGTCAGGTACTTTTCTGAAGCTTTATCCATTAGCACTTGCTGATATGTGTGACTCATGTCCAGTTTTGTAAACTGGTGCCCTCCGGTTAACGTTGAAAGCAAATCCTCCACTTTGGGTATGGGGTACTGCTCCAATGAGGAAACTCTATTTACAGTCAGCTTATAGTCACCGCATAATCTGATTGGACCATCTGGTTTTAGTATGGAAACAACTGGTGCTGCCCACTTAGAAAACTTGACGGGTACAATTATATCCTCTGCGAAGAGTCTGTCAATTTCCACATCCACTTTAGGCTTTATGGCATATGGAACTGATCTTGGCCTATAGAATCTGGGAGTAGCATCAGCAGCAACATGAATGGTAGCTTGAACCATTTTAAATGTCCCAAGCTCTTCTTTGAAAACACACTCATGCTTTGAAAGCACCTGCTGTAGTGTCAATGTCTCTGTGGTGACATGTTTGATTTCATCCCAGTTCAATTTTATTTCCCCCAACCACCCTCTTCCTTGTAAGCTGGGGCCAGTACCTTCCACTACTAAGAGAGGTAGACTTTTCTTTTGTCCATGATATTCCACTTGAACATCAACAACGCCAATCACAGTGATCTTCTCCCCTGTGTACGTTTTGAGTTTAATGGGGGTGTCTCTCAGTTTAGTCACTTCAACGGTTTTCCACTTCCTATAGAATTGAGACCTGTTCATCAGCGTGACACTACAGCCTGTGTCTAGATCAAACGGTACCTTTAATCCAATTATTCCCATTTCCACAATGAAAAGCTTCACTTTCTTCATATTCGCCACCTGTGCACTGTACATTGAGAATGCTTGCTCTGCATCTGCGCCCTCACTTTCACTTTCTATCACTCGATTACAGCGGTAGATAGAGCGTCTGGAAGTATTCGGTTCTGTCCGTTCTCTTCTCTGCAGCCCGTGGCTTTTTTTTATTGCGGCACGCCCTCTCAATTGTGGGCTATTATCCCACATGCATAACACTTTTCGTGTTTGAATTTACAGTCAAACGCTGTGTGTTTGCCTTTGCAACGATAACAGTCTCTATTGGCTGCTGCACCACGGCTTTCCGCTCTTTGAAATTCAAAACGCTCAGAGCTGCTCTCTTTTACTGTACACAGTTGCGCCCCTTGACTGCAAATCCAGTGCATTTCTATTCGCGGACTCCATGGCCTTGGCCAGTTTGAGTGCATTCTCAAATGTGAGATTAGGCTCTGATAACAATCGTATTTGTATCCTGTCATCATTAATCCCACACACCAGCCGATCGCGTAGCATTTGCGATAATGTATTCCCATAGTTACAGTCCAATGCTAGTTGTTTTCTCCACTCAGCCACATATTCCCCCACTGATTCGTAGGTTCTCTCAGGCGTGAATCAAACTTGAATCTTTGTACTATCTCACTGGGTTTGGGATTGAAGTGACTTTTTAATAGATCGACTAAATCTATGAATGACTTTTCTCCTGGTTTATCTGGGCTCAACAGGTTTCTCATTAAGCTGTACGTCTGTGCACCGACAACGCTTATGAGTATGGATTTCTGTATAGCGGCATCAGTTATTTCATTAGCAGCAAAGAAATGTTCCATTCCACCGCTCACATGAGTCTCACCTCCCGCGTCGCACGCCAAACACTCCGTTAAATTCGTGGCAAAACAAATCCAACGCAGTTATCCATAGTTATCCTCATCGCCAAATATGTAGTATCCTTAAAGGCTTTTTAGAGTTACAACTCATGAGACTTATGTACAGTTTAGTATTTAATTATAACTTAGAATTACATTCTTTGATGCACCTGGCTTAAACTACCTGAAGCTTTCTTAATCAAAGTTATATAGGCAGACATAGGAAATAGCTACAGATAGCGGAAAGCAAACCCCCGTCTTGAGTCACTACTGCCGTCTATTGGTAAAGATAAATATAACAGGTTACGAAAAATACGTTTTGTGTTAATGTTTTTCTGAGATATTGTATTACAATATGCAAATGAGGTGACATCCCATTAAATATTCACATATTTGCATACCACGCAAATACTTTCTTTGGGACAGTGAAATATTTTAGTTTCATTTTGTTAAGACTTGTAAATGTTATCTAGAATTGAAAAAATATCAACAATTCCCTCTGGGCAAGTCTCGAGCATATGTATAAGTATAACCACACACAATTTGGTGAATGTGTAGGCTCTTGAAGCTGAGGAAAATGAGTTAGCCTTTGGGAAGCGACTGACTTTTGGGAAATGACAGTTCAAAGGCACAGAAAAATGTTGTCTTTTCAATTTACTCTCTGAATGGCACACATGCACAAGCCATATCTCAATGCTTAAAAATCCTGTAACTTCTCTGCTCCACTTCTTGTACACTGATTGAATTGGATTTAACAAGTGACATCAATAAGGGATCATAGCTTCCGTCTGGATTCACATGCTCAGTCTGTCGTAGAAAGAGCAGGTGTTCTTAATGTTTTGTATACTCTGTACAGTACAGTTTGTTACATTCTGTACGAAATTAGCTTTAAATTGTGTAAGCTTTAAAATTATGAATACAATGAATACAATTTTAAAGTAGTTAAAGTGAATTAACTTTATGACGGTAGTATGATTAACGAAGTTAATGGGACAAAATAAAATAAATAAATAAAAATAAAAACAAATCCAATACAATTGTTAGGCTGAAATGACATTTTTGCATTTAACTGTGGGGCCTGATCATTTGAACTTCTAGCTCAACCCCAAGTAGGTAGTACAATTTGCACCTGCCTACCATGCTTTGCTGAACTCGCAGTGTGAGTTTCACCTAATGCTATTGTCATTTGTTTTGCCAGTTCTCAGTGTACCTACCTCCTAATCGTCTACCATTAAATTCTAACTTCTCTCAAACGTTATTAGCTCTCACGTCTACTCCTTTGCGTTTTATTTGGAGCAACATCATTAAGAAGCCAGAACCATTAACCAGGCATAATAAGGATTAGTATGGATTCAGATTTTATAAAACCTTTTCAATATCGAGAGACATTACTGTGATTTTAAATAACTTTTTCTGTTTGAAACAAAAACCTCTGTTTAGCCCTTTACACTCGTAACCATATATGGGTTGTAAATGGCAGATTTGGAAGCACCTAAATTGGAACGCAGTGGCTGTACAGTAACATGCTATACAGTGCATTCGGAAAGTATTCAGAGCCCTTGACTTTTTCCACATTATGTTACGTTACAGCCTTATTCTAAAATGGATGAAATAATCTACACACAATACCCGATGAACTCAAAGCTCATCACTAAGCTAAGGACCCTGGGACTAAACACCTCCCTCTGCAACTGGAACCTGGACTTCCTGATGGGCCGCCCCCAGGTGGTAAGGTTAGGCAACACCACATCTGCAACGCTGACCCTCAAAACCGGTTCGCCTCAAGGGTGCGTGCTTAGTCCCCCCCCCCCTGTACTCCCTGTTCAACAACGACTGCGTGGCTGAGCAAAACTCAACACCATCATTAAGTTTGCTGATGACAAAACAGTGGTAGGCCTGATCACCGATAACATTGAGACAGCCTATAGGGAGGAGGTCAGAGACCTGGCAGTGTGGTGCCAGGCCAACAACCTCTCCCTAAATGTGAACGAGACAAAGGAGATGATCGTGGACTGCAGGAAAAGGAGGATCGAGCAGGCCCCCATTCTCTTCGACGGGAATGAAGTGGAGCGAGTTGAGAGTTTCAAGTTCCTTGGTGTCCACATCACCAACAAACTATCACGGTCCAAACAGACCAAGACAGATGTGAAGATGGCACAACAACATCTTTTCCCCCTCAGGAGACGGAAACTATTTGGTATGGGTCCCCAGATCCTCAAAGTTCTACTACTGCACCATCAAGAGCATTCTGACCAGTTGCATCACCGCCTGGTATGGCAACTGCTCGGTATCTGACCGCAAGATGCTACAGAGGGTAGAGCGAATGGCCCAATACATCACTGGGGCCAAGCTTCCGGCCATCCAGGACATATATACCAGGCGGTGTCAGAGAAAGGCCCCAATAATTGTCAAAGACTTAAGTAACCTAGTTATAGACTGTTCTCTCTACTACTGCATGGCAAGCGGTACCGGAGTGAAATGTCTAGGTCCAAAATTCTCCTTAACAGCTTCTACCCCCAAGCTATAAGACTGCTGAATCCTTCCTGTTTGGCCCTGTCCGGGGGTGTCCCCGGATGGGGCCACAGTGTCTCCTGACCCCTCCTGTCTCAGCCTCCAGTATTTATGCTGCAGTAGTTTATGTGTCGGGGGGCTGGGGTCGGTTTGTTATATCTGGAGTACTTCTCCTGTCCAATTCGGTGTCCTGTGTCAATCTAAGTGTGCGTTCTCTAATTCTCTCCTTCTCTCTCTCGGAGGACCTGAGCCCTAGGACCATGCCCCAGGACTACCTGACATGATGACTCCTTGCTGTCCCCAGTCCACCTGGCCGTGCTGCTGCTCCAGTTTCAACTGTTCTACCTTATTATTATTATTCGACCATGCTGGTCATTTATGAACATTTGAACATCTTGGCCATGTTCTGTTATAATCTCCACCCGGCACAGCTGGAAGAGGACTGGCCACCCCACATATGCTCTCTCTAATTCTCTTTCTTTCTCTCTCTCGGAGGACCTGAGCCCTAGGACCATGCCCCAGGACTACCTGACATGATGACTCCTTGCTGTCCCCAGTCCACCTGGCTGTGCTGCTGCTCCCCCGTTTCAATTGTTCTACCTTATTATTATTCGACCATGCTGGTCATTTACGAACATTTGAACATCTTGGCCATGCTCTGTTATAATCTCTACCTGGCACAGCCAGAAGAGGACTGGCCACCCCACATAGCCTGGTTCCTCTCTAGGTTTCTTCCTAGGTTTTGGCCTTTCTAGGGAGTTTTTCCTAACCACCGTGCTTCTACACCTGCATTGCTTGCTGTTTGGGGTTTTAGGCTGGGTTTCTGTACAGCACTTTGAGATATCAGCTGATGTACGAAGGGCTATATAAATAAATTTGATTTGATTTGAACAATTACTCACAAGGCCACCCAGACTATTTACATTGATCCACCCATTTGTTTTTACACTGCTGCTTCTCACTGTTTATCATCTGTGCATAGTCACTTTACCCCTACCTACATGTATAAATTACATCGACTAACCTGTCCCCTGCACATTTAATCGGTACCGGTGTCCCCTGTATACAGCCTCGTTAGTGTTATGTCATTCTAATTCTATTTTTACTTTATTTTATTGAGTAAATATTTTCTTAACTCTATTTCTTGAACTGCACTTTTGGTTAAGGGCTTTAAGTAAGCATTGTATTCATTGTACCTGTTGTGTTCAACGCATGTGAAAAAAATAAAATATTATTTGAAAATGTGATTTGATTAACTTGTTTATCCACTTGTCATTCAGACAAGGTGACTGAAAATACTATTGTGTTGTTTGATGCCAGAAACCACTTTATAAAATAACATGTATTATTATTCCCAACCATTATTGCAGAGAATTGGACAAATTATGCTACCCTATGCCTTTTGGCTACTTAGCTAATTCAAGCCAGTCTCAAAATGCAAAACTGCTTCTTTAAGACCAAGAAAAGCTCTTTACCTTACTGGCTTTCAAAGATGTCTAGAAATGTGCACATTTGTGCTCCTGTAGGAAGCAATCTCTCACATATTGCTGACTACAAATTATCTATAACTGGGCTAATAACTCACTAACTAGAAAAAGATATTAACAAAATGTGCACACGTGGCTTCATGCAGCTCTCACTTTGACCTGAAAACAAGCACATCTTCTCAAGACCACTCATTGTGTAAACAGTCCAGTTTGAAGTAAATGGCACAAATATATATATGGCAATGATCTATTTGCATATAGGCCTACTGCAGCTCTTATTGGATATGCCACACTGGTCTTTCTAGAGTTCTGGCTGAGTCCTGGTATCAATGCAATGGAAACCTACTCCAGTGCGTTCTGCCTAACCAAAATCTCTTGCATAGTTTTGCATACGAAGTCTTGCAGAGTTGTTTTTGTTTCGGTCTGTTGCATTGAAAGTGGCTAATATTGCATTGATTCGATCGCAATATCCACAGTAAAGGGAAACGTTGACAGTGTTAATTAACAAGGAAAACTCTAGAAAGTTGAGTGAAGCTTACAATTTCTCCAGTGTGGTGCAGTGGTCTAAGGCACTGCATCTCATTGCAAGAGGTGTCACTATAGTTTCTGGTTCGAATCCAGGCTGTATCACATCCGGATGTGATTGGGCGTCCCATAGGACCGTGCACAATTGGCACAGCGTTGTCCGGGTTTGGCCGGGGTAAGCCATCATTGTAAATTATAATTTGTTCTTAACTGACTTGCCTAGTTAAATAAAGGTTAAATCGTTTTTGAGGGAATCTTGTGCTTCTCTCAGTGGTCGGAGCAGCTGTCCCAAGGCAGGTTCTCTCAGGTTGCACATTGCTCATTAATCCATTTTATCCACACAAAAATTACGATATATGTGTTTCTGAATTGCTT
Organism: Oncorhynchus masou masou; assembly: GCF_036934945.1. Taxonomy (NCBI): domain Eukaryota; kingdom Metazoa; phylum Chordata; class Actinopteri; order Salmoniformes; family Salmonidae; genus Oncorhynchus; species Oncorhynchus masou. Next base: position 64,989,064 of record NC_088217.1, on the reverse strand, counting down.
TGTGAAAGCCGAACACTGTAAGATTAGATTTAATAATTTAGCTAGAAATGTTGGTGATAGAACAAGCATTCAAATTATTCCCACCTGAACCAAATTGTGATTTATACAGTAATGGACCGTTTTTGAATTGCATAGACGACAAAAGTAATTGTGTAAAGGCAGGGATGCAGGGCTGTGTTCCAAACAAAACAACAAGTGTTGTTGCTCTAGTTCCTCAACGGAGAGCTAAGAAAACATATAGTTGAAGATTCTTCTTTGAGTCGTGAAAGCGCATTGAAATTATCAAAATGACTTAGGAACTCCACACACTTTGGAGAGGTGTGTGGCCTCTTGGAGACACCAGTAGGATCTCTCATTCAAACCCTTGTCATTGTTTTGTCTTCTGTTGCACCTAACCCACATTTTCCAATAATTTTCTTATCATATCCAGAGTATTTTCAGATTAATGCGACAAAAAGTACTGTAAATTTAAAATGCACATGTCATCAAAAGTGTAATGTTAGGTTTCAGTCTTGTGTCAGGTAAACTGTTGTGTCCTCATCTTTAGGATAATAACACCATAATCTCCAAACACTTTCCTTTTATTTTCTACCATGGTTATACATATGCTTTCCATATATTTAAATTTAGCCCTATCCATATTGGCCAATTCCCACAAGTGTAAGGGGTAACATTCCTTTCACAGTTGCTCCACAGGATCTAAGCGAGTTAATTACATGGTGTATCAGTGCTGTTCCAGATTGACCTCTTACAGGAAACGCCGAAACCTGTTTAAAACAGTCCTGTTCAGCACTGTGCGCTCTCTTCAGTAGCCTTAATTAAGAGAGCTCGTTAGAATTCTCAAAACGCTCAATTATTGCAGATGTCTTTGATGACCCTCTGTGATTACAAAAAGAAAAAAAGAAAAGAAAAAAAAGAAACAGCTGTAATTGTGCATATACCATCCATTCAAATTCACAGTCACCAGTATAGCTCCAGACCACCTAAAAAACGCCTCCCACTACCCTACTTACATCTATTGGACAACGCCATTGCATCCAATCTTTAGACTATTATAGAAATCCTCTCTGCAGTCAGTGTATTAATCTGTCTGTCAGGATCCGTCTCTGGTACTCCTCTCAGTCATTGCAATGTTACACTAATTAAAGGCCTCCACATGCAGTCCTGTAGCTAAACACCCAACAAAGACGTCATCATCACAAAGGCACTGGATCAATGAGAGATAGTAGATCAATCTGACTGAAATATTAGACAGACAGACTGGGGGATTAAGTAATCGAAGTCACCATCATCCATCTGCAGGTCGTCGTAATTTTGTCATCATCTGTCGTGAGATTGCATATTTCATCATCACACGAACAAACGATTAGCTTTCGCAGCCCGGTTCCCAACTTGTCGATGGTACGTCTGCTTTCAAAGTAAATTAGCATCATTAGTCACGATTACCCTTCTCGAGTCTCTCTGCGACAAGCGGACACGTCCCATTAATTTCAGTTGTTTTTTTATTTACTCGTCATCTTCTTGTGACTAGTTTGCAACCGAGGACTCATTAACTAATAAACTGAACTGACGTCAGGGACTGATTGGCGGCTCCAAATGAAAAACTGCCTCTGGCTATTGTGTGAAACCGCCGTGTTTATTAAGATGGACGTTTCCTGTTGATTGTCATGATTTATTCTATTTAGGCACCGAGCATTTCATTTATTTTTAATCAGCATTGTCGGTAAAAGTTAAAAACCACTACTAAAAAATGGCCACTTGGTTAGCCTGAGGTAATGGCAGTAATATCAGTTCACAGGTGTCATGCTTTTACTATATGGTCATAAAATATTACACGCATTAGGACAATAATGGCTCAATCATTATAAATGAAAGAGCAGTGCCTTGGCTGTCAGAGACGGTTGGTTTCGTCGCGGTTATCGCCAACTCCAGGGTGATACTCTTCAAAAGGCGAACAGATGCTCGACAGAGGAATAAACGGGCACAAAAGGAATGAAACATTCTCTTTGTTGTCTTTGATGGCACTTTCTTCCAAGTCAGAATTACCGTGTGAAATTAAAATTGACACATTCTCACTGTGTGTGCCGAGTACAGACCTTGAGGGTTCAACTGTGGGTCTGACTGACTGAAATACTCTCAAGACTGTCATGGGTAGTGTGGCATTTTCTGGCACCTGGTTTTCGGAACCGAGAATTCATTCTGGATCCAATACCGAGGCTTGATGGCCGAACTTCAGATGAGATGGAGTTTTATCAGGTTAAAGAGAAAAATAAAGGCAGAGAGAGTGTGAGAGTGAGAGAGAGGAAGACAGAGAAGTAGAGAGAGAGAGAGATTGCAATAACAATAGCAAGAATAGAGTTCACCACATGGTGCAATTATTATTTCAAAACTATTCTTTCTCACCCCTCAGAGCACTCCCCACTGGGCACACCACATCATTTCAACATGGATAACTGAGCAGTATTTCGTTGAGATGTTTATCAATGAGATTACAACCTTCAGTTGAAGTCGGAAGTTTACACATACTTAGGTTGGAGTCCTTAAAACTTGTTTTTCAACCACTCCACAAATTTCCTGTTAACAAACTATAGTTTTGGCAAGTTGGTTACGACATCTACTGGGTGCATGACACAAGTCATTTTTTCCAACAACTGTTTGCAGACATTATTTAACTTATTATCCATTGCATCACAATTCCAGTGGGTCAGACGTTTACATACACGGTGTCGACTGTGCCTTTTAACAGCTTGGAAAGTTGTCTGATTGACTCAGATGATGTGAATTAGTCTATTGGAGGTGTACATGTGGATGTATTTCAAGGCCTACCTTCTACCTCAGTGCCTCTTTGCTTGAAACTTGGGAAAATCAAAAGAAATCAGTCAAGACCTCAGAAATAAAATTGTAGACCTCCACAAGTCTGGTTCATCCATGGGAGCAATTTCCAAAGAGTATGCAAGTATAAACACCATGGGACCACGCAGCCGTCATACCGCTTAGGAAGGAGACGCATTCTGTCTCCTAGAGATGAATGTAATTATATGTGAAAAGTGCAAATCAATCCCAGAACAGCAGCAAAGGACCTTGTGGAGATGCTGGAGGAAACAGGTACAAAAATATCTGTATCCACAGTAAAACGAGTCCTATTTCGACATGAAAAGCCACTGCTCCAATATCACCATGGACCAGACTACGGTTTGTAGCTGCACATGGGGACAAAGATCGTACTTTTCGGAGAAATGTTCTCTGGTCTGATGAAACAAATATGGAACTGTTTGACCATAATGACCATTGTTATGTTTGGAGGAAAAAGGGGGAGGCTTGCAAGCCGAAGAACACCATCCCAACCGTGAAGCATGGGGATGGCAGCATCATGTTGTGGGGGTGCTTTGCTGCAGGAGGAACTGGTGCACTTCACAAAATAGATGGCTTCATGGGAGAGGAAAATGATTGGATATTTTGAAGCAACATCTCAAGACATCAGTCAGGAAGATAAAGCTTGGTCGCTTCTGCACATCTGAACCAATCGTCGACCGCAGGAGCCTCGGACTCACTCTGATGCCACTGTGCCAGAACTTGCTGGTACCCCGATACACACTGAAAGGGGGAGAGGTTAGTGGATGAGTGGAGGAGCAAGTTTTGAGCCATTTCTTCCCAGGGCACGAATACCGCCCACTCCCCCGGCCGGTCCTGGCAATAGGACTGCAGAAACCTGCCCACATCCTGGTTCACCCTCTCCACCTGCCCATTACTCTCTGGGTGATCGAGAGGCTGATCGAGACCGCCAGACGTTCCATGTACGCCTTCCAGACCCTAGACGTAAACTGGGGACCTCGATCAGACGCTATATCCTCAGGCACCCCGTAGTGCCGGAAGACGTGTGTAAACAGGGCCTCCGCAGTTTGTAGGGCCGTAGAGAGACCAGGCAGAGGGAGAAGATGACAGGAGTTAGAGAAACGATCCACATAGACCAGGATCGTGGTGTTTCCCTGTGAGGGAGTAAGATCTGTTAGAAAATCCACCAACAGGTGTGACCAAGGCCATTGTGGAACGGGTAAGCGATGTAGCTTACCTCTTGGCAGGTGTCTAGGAGCCCTACACTGAGCGCACACCGAGCAGGAGGACCAATAAACCCTCACGTCCCGAGCCAAGGTGGGACACCAATACTTTTCAGTCAGACAGCACACCGTCCGGCCGATCCCTGGATGACCAGATGAGGGTGATGTGTGGGCCAGATAGATCTGGTCACAGACAGCAGACGAAATGTACTGATGCCCGAAGGGACACTGGAGGGGATCGGGCTCTGTACGCAACGCCTGCTCAATGTCCGCGTCCAGCTCGCACACGACCGGCACTACCAGGCAGGCGGCCGGAAGAATGAGAGTCTGATCCATGGGCCGCTCCTCTGTGTCATACAGTCGGGACAGTGCGTCAGCCTTCACATTCTAGGAACCTGGTCTGTAGGACAGGTTAAACACAAAACGGGTAAAGAACAATGCCCACCTTGCCTGACGAGGATTCAGTCTCCTAGCTGCCCGGATGTACAGTCCAGATTTGGAAAGGGTATTTAGCCCCCTCAAGCCAACGTCTCCACGCCTTCAAAGCTTTAACCACAGCCAACAGCTCCCAGTCCCCAACATCATAGTTCCACTCTGCCGGGCTGAGCCTCTTCGAGAAGAAATCACAGGGGCGGAGCTTCGGTGGCGTGCCCGAGCGCTGAGAGAGCACGGCTCTGATCCCATCCTCGAACGCGTCCACCTCCACTATGAATGCCAAGAGGGGTTCCGGATCGACCAGCACAGGAGCCGAGTGAAACAGAGCTCTTAGGTGCCTAAAAGCCCTGTCCGCCTCAACCGACCACTGCAGACGTACAGGACCCCACTTCAGTAGTGAGGTAATGGGAGCAGCCAGCTGGCCAAAACCCCAGATAAATCTCCGGTAGTAATTGGCAAACCCTAAAAAATCTCTGCACCTTCTTTACCATGGTGGGAGTCGGCCAATTATGCACGGCTGCAATGCGGTCACTCTCCATCTCCACCCCTGATGTGGAAATGCAATACCCTAGGAAGGAGACAGCCTACTGACAGAACAGGCATTTCTCAGCCTTGACGTGCAGGTCTTGCTCCAACAGTCGTCCAAGTACCTTGCGCACCAAGGACACATGCTCGGCGCATGTAGCGGAGTGTATCAGAATGTCATCTATATACACCACTACCCCCTGCCCGTGCAGGTCCCTGAATCTCGTCTACGAGTCTTGCAGCAGATTGTACACACTCCTGAGATCCAGTTTAGTGAAGAAGTCTGCCCTGTGCATTGACTCGATTGCCTGTACCTCACCGTGATCTGATTTAGACCTCTATAGTCAATGCACGGTTCAGACTTCCATCCTTCTTCTTCACAAAAAAGAAACTTGAGGAGGCCAGTGAAGTGGAGGACTGAATGTACCCCTGACGCAGGGATTCGGAGACATATGTCTCCATATCCACCGTCTTTGCTTGCGACAGGGGATACACATGACTCCTGGGAAGTGCAGCGTATAGCAGGAGATTTATCGCACAATCCCCCCGTCGATGGGTTGGTAATTGAGTCGCCTTCTTTTTACAGAAGGCGAGAGCCAAATCGGCATATTCTGGGGGAATGCGCACGGCGGAGACCTAGTCTGGACTTTCCACCGTGGTGGCACCAACGGAAACGCCTACACACCTCCCCGAGCACTCTCGCAACCACCCCGTAATAGCCCTCTGTTGCCAGGAAATGGTGGGGTTATGACGAGCCAACAAGGGAAGGACTAGTACCAAGCTCTGAATCGACGAGCGCCTTATGCTGAGAATGCGGGGAGAACTCAGGGAAACAAACAGATACAAACAGGTGGACAACAGAGGACTCTGGATGAGAGTGGTGCCAGAGTGACCCTGCCTGGTGCCTCAACTCCCAGAGGGACCAACACGGCACCGACCGGCAGAGAGCCCTCTGCGGCCACAGATGGTGCACGTGAAGGCCCCTCCCAACTCCATGGGCACCCGGAGCGGGAGTGCTGGGAGATGGAACCAACAGAGCCCCCTCAGGACGGCCACGGATGACCAGCAGGTTATCCAACCAGATGGACAGGTCCACCAGTTGGTCAAAGGTGATTGTGGCATCCCTGCAGGCCAACTCCCCTCAGACGTCCTCATGCAGGCTGCATCGATAGTGGTCGATGGGGGCCCTGTCGTTCCATCCTGATCCGGCGGCCAAGGTCCGGAACTCTAGCGCAAACTCATGTGCACTCCTCATCCCCTGCCTCAAATGGAAGAGTCGTTCCCCGAAGTGGTCCAACGCAGCATCTTCCTCTCTCCACACGGTGTTTGCCCACTCCAGAGCTCTCCCGAGAGGCATGAGATGAGGGCGGATACTCTCTCCCTTCATGAGGAAGCTGGGTGAATGGTGACCAGGTATAGGTCCAGTTGTAAAAGGAACCCCTGCGGCCGTCCCATCATACTCTCTGGGAAGGGAGAGACGAATCCCACCGAAGCTGGATCCAGACGGGTTTGGTAGAGGTAACCCCGGTTGCGCTGGTCGAGGCTCTGGAGAGACTTCCTGTCTCTCCAAGCGGTCCATGGTCTGGAAACCGCGATCCATCATGGCACCGAGATGATGTAGCATTGCCGGGTGTTCCTGGACGCGCTCCTCGACTCCTCTGACCTGCTCCTGCTGACTCCATGGTAGATGTAAGATTCTGTCAGATGTGTGCGTACTGGTAGCAAAGTCAGGTGCAGGAGAGCAGAGATTTGTGAACAGGCGCACACATTGTTTAGGCAAAAGTGCCAAATGCGCAAAACAGTCACAAGAATTATGTTTAACAATAAACATCATGAAAAATAACAAGGAAAAAACAAGCCAGTCTGGCGCGTCAACAATACACACGTAACACAAACAATCTTACACAAAGATACGATGGGGAACAGAGGAATAAATACATGTAGATTGATTGGGGAATGAAAACCAGGTGTACAGGGAACAAGACAAAACAAATGGATACATGAAAAATGGAGCGGTGATGGCTAGAAAGCCGATGACGTTGACCGCAGAACCCTGCCCAAACATTAGAAGAGGCGACTTCGGCCGAAGTCGTGACAGTCTATCATTGCACTTTTAACCATTTGTTAAAAGCACAGCAAAGTTCAAATGGGAATACAATGTCAGATATTTATATTATTTATACAACAGATTAGTGTTTTATCGCTGTACTTCATCGAATAGCAGAAGCAAATGGCCTGTATTGCAGTTGAGACCACATTAAAAGTACATGTTGCATGCGATCAATGCCGTTTGCAATTCTGCGCAGATTATTCCAGCAATTGTGAAGATCTTCACAGACTTGCAACAACCTATGCATGCTATCTTAAACATGCACACTTTATATGATTACATAATAAGAAATGTTACAGTAACCTCAATGTGGCCATGGATGTGTTACATTTTAAGGTTGAATGTTCCACTAGGTTGTTATTAATTTAATGTATTAATCAAGTAGTTTGGTTTACAACACAACCAAATATCAAGATTTAAAGGAGATTAATCTACTGCTTGGATCCCATTCTTTAACTTTTTTTGTTGAATTGCACCCCCACAATCTTGTCTCCTCACTGCAACTACCCAACAGGCTTGGGAGAGGAATCACGCATCCTTCGAAACATGACCCGCTTAACTGCACTCCTGACACCTATGTGTCAGATGAAACACCGCCTGCTGGCACCTGGCCCGCCACAGGGAGTTGCTAGAGCACAATGAGCCAAGTAAAGCCCCACCAGACAAACCCTCCCCTAAACCAGACAACACTGAGTCAATTGTGCACTGTCCTATGGGACTCCCAGCCACAGCCATGTGTGGCACAGCCCAGAAATGAACCCAGGTCTGTAGTAACTTTTCTAGCACTGTGATGCAATGCCTTAGACCACTGCGCCACTTGTTGAGGCCCTCATTCCTTATCTTTAAGTTGTGGTTTAGTTGGAGACATTGAGTTAACAGGCTATTCATTTGATTTCAAAAGTGATATTGAATTGTGTTTTTGAAATATCAACATTTGAAAGAGATTCATCTTCTGCTTGGTTTGTTCAATCTGTGCCACTGACTTCCAGTTTGTCTACAAATTAATAATTGATATGTTGGATTTACATCTCCATCTCAACCAAAATCGAGAGTGCCTTCAGAAAGTATTCATGAATAAATGAATGTGAATTTTCTGAAGGCACTGTAGATTGTTGGTAAAATGATGGACTGTCGTTTCTCTTTGCTTAGTCAAGCTGTTCATGCCATAATATGGTCTTGGTCTTTTTCAAAATAGGGCTATGTTCTGTATACCACCCCCAACTTGTCACAACACAACTGATTGGCTCAAACACATTAATTAATAACCTCTTCAAGCTAGGGGCACTATTTTTATTTTTGGAAAAATAACATTCCCAAAGTAAATGGCCTATTTCTCAGGAACAGATGCCAGAATATGCATATACAGTGGGACAAAAAAGTATTTAGTGAGCCACCAATTGTGCAAGTTCTCCCACTTAAAAAGATGAGAGAGGCCTGTAATTTTCATCATAGGTACACTTCAACTATGACAGACAAAATTAGAAAAAAAATCCAGAAAATCACATTGTAGGATTTTTAATGAATTTATTGTAACGGCGTTCTTCGTTTGTCGAAAGAGAGTCGGACCGAAATGCAGCGTGTTGGTTACTCATGTTTTTAATAGAACAAATGACGATACATGAAATAACAAAAACAACAAACGGAACGTGAAAAACCTATACAGCCTGTCTGGTGAACACTAACACAGAGACAGGAACAATCACCCAAGAAATACAAAGGGAAACCCAGGCTACCTAAATACGGTTCCCAATCAGAGACAACGAGAATCACCTGACTCTGATTGAGAACCACCTCAGGCAGCCAAACCTATGCAACACACACCCCTAATCAGCCACAATCCCAATAACTAAAAAAACCCCACTAAGAATACAACAAACAATAAACACATGTCACACCCTGGCCTGACCAACTAATTAACTAAAACACAAAGTACTAAGACCAAGGCGTGACAGAACCCCCCCCTAAGGTGCGGACTCCCGAACGCACCTCAAAACCATAGGGAGGGTCCGGGTGGGCGTCTGTCCATGGTGGCGGTTCCGGCTCGGGACGTGGACCCCATTCCATAAATGTCATAGTTCCTCCCCTTCGCGTCCTGGGATGATCCACCCTCGCCGCCGACCATGGCAGAATAGTCCTCACCCAGAACCCCACTGAACTGAGGAGCAGCTCATGGCTGAGGGGCAGCTCGGGACTGAGGGGCAGCTCGGGACTGAGGGGCAGCTCGGGACTGAGGGGCAGCTCGGGACTGAGGGGCAGCCCGGGACTGAGGGGCAGCTCGGGACTGAGGGACAGCTCGGGACTGAGGGGCAGCCCGGGACTGAGGGGCAGCCCAGTACTGAGAGGAAGCCCAGTACTGAGAGGAAGCCCAGTACTGAGATGAAGCCCAACCAGGCAGTTGAATCCGGCAGATCCTGGCTAACTGGCGGATCTGGAAGAGTCTTGTTGACTAGCAGATCTGGAAGAGTCTGGTTGACTGGCAGATCTGGAAGAGTCTGGCTGAATGGCAGATCTGGAAGAGTCTGGCTGTCTGGCAGATCTGGAAGAGTCTGGCTGACTGGCAGATCTGGAAGAGTCTGGCTGACTGGCAGATCTGGAAGAGTCTGGCTGACTGGCAGATCTGGAAGAGTCTGGCTGAATGGCAGATCTGGAAGAGTCTGGCTGACTGGCAGATCTGGAAGAGTCTGATTGACTGGCAGATCTGGAAGAGTCTGGCTGACTGGCAGATCTGGAAAAGTCTGGCTGACTGGCAGACTGACGGCTCTGGCTGCTCCATGCTGACTGACGGCTCTGGCTGCTCCATGCTGACTGGCGGCTCTGGCTGCTCCATGCTGACTGGCGGCTCTGGCTGCTCCATGCAGATTGACAGCTCTGGCGGCTTCTTGCAGACTGACAGCTCTGACTGTTCCATGCAGACTAACAGCTTTGGCAGCTCCTTGCCGACTGGCAGCTCCTTGCAGACTGGCAGCTCCTTGCAGACTGGCAGCTCCTTGCAGACTGGCAACTCCATGCAGACTGGCAACTCCATGCAGACTGGCAACTCCATGCAGACTGGCAACTCTGGCTGCTCCAAGCAGACTGACAGCTCTGGCTGCCCCATGCAGACTGGCAGCTCTAGCTGCTCCATGCAGACTGGCAACTCTGGCTGCTCCATGCAGACTGGCAGCTCTAGCTGCTCCAAGCAGACTGGCAGCTCTAGCTGCTCCATGCAGACTGGCAACTCTGGCTGCTCCATGCAGACTGGCAGCTCTAGCTGCTCCATGCAGACTGGCAGCTCTGGCTGCTCCATGCAGACTGGCAGCTCTAGCTGCTCCATGCAGACTGGCAGCTCTAGCTGCTCCATGCAGACTGGCAGCTCAGGCTGCTCTGAACAGGCAGGAGGCTCCGGCAGCGCTGAAGAGGAGGAAGGCTCTAGAAACGCTGAACAGGCGGGAGACTCCGACAGCGCAGGAGAGGGAGAAAGCGCTGGCTGCGCTGAACAGGCGAGGCGCACTGAAGGCCTGGTGCGTGGTAATGGAACTGGTGGTACTGGATCGAGGACACGCACAGGGAGCCTGGTGCGGGGAGCTACCATCGGAGGACTGGTGTGTGAAGGTGGCACAGAATGGACTGGACCGTGAAGGTGTACTGGAGAGCCTGAGAGCAGGACTGGCACAGGACGTGCAAGGCTAGGTAGGTACACAGGAGGCCTAGTGCGTGAGGCTGGCACATTTTTCACCAGCCGACTAACACGCACCTCAGGACTAGTATGGAACGCTGACCCAGGTGCCATTAAATCCCCGACACGCTCCGTCGGACAAATCTTATACCTAAAGCACCAAACTAGCAACTCCCTCATTACTCTCTCCTCCAATTTCCCCATTAACTCCTTCACAGTCTCTGCTTCGCTCACCTCCAACACCGGTTCTGGTCTCCTCCTTGGCTCCTCACGATAAACAGGGAGAGTTGGCTCTGGTCTGTCTCCTGACTCAGCCACTCTCCCTCTGAGCCTCCTCAAGAAAGTTTTGGGGCTGATCTTCGGGTTTCGCTCTGCGCCGCCGTGTCTTTCTTTTCGACTCCATTCTCCTATAGCCCTCTTCGCACTGCTCCAGCGAATCCCAGGCGGGCTCCGGCACTCTCTCTATGTCGGCCGCCCACCTGTCTATTTCTTCCCACGTCGTATACTCCAATCCTCTGCTGTCCATAACGTCCTCCCTTCGCTGCTCCAGCTGCCTGTTAACACGCTGCTCGGTCCGTGTGTGGTGGGTGATTCTGTAACGGCGTTCTTCGTTTGTCGAAAGAAATTCGGACCGAAATGCAGCGTGTTGGTTACTCATGTTTTTAATAGAACAAATGACGATACATGAAATAACAAAAACAACAAACGGAACGTGAAAAACCTATACAGCCTGTCTGGTGAACACTAACACAGAGACAGGAACAATCACCCATGAAATACAAAGTGAAACCCAGGCTACCTAAATACGGTTCCCAATCGGAGACAACGAGAATCACCTGACTCTGATTGAGAACCGCCTCAGGCAGCCAAACCTATGCAACACACACCCCTAATCAGCCACAATCCCAATAACTAAAAAACCCCACTAAGAAATACAACAAACATAAACCCATGTCACACCCTGGCCTGACCAACTAATTAACTAAAACACAAAATACTAAGACCAAGGCGTGACATCAACGCACGTTCTAATGAACACGCACACCGAATCAGTGTATTCGTCAATGTTGTTGTCTGATGCAATACAAAATATATCCCAGTCCACGTGATGGAAGCAGTCTTGGAGTGTGGAATCAGCTTGGTCGGACCAGCGTTGGACAGACCTCAGCGTGGGAGCTTCTTGTTTTAGTTTCTGTCTGTAGGCAGGGATCAGCAAAATGGAGTCGTGGTCAGCTTTTCTGAAAGGAGGGCGCGGCAGGGCCTTATATGCGTCGCGGAAGTTAGAATAACAATGATCCAAGGTTTTGCCAGCCCTGGTTGCGCAATCGATATGCTGATACAATTTAGGGAGTCTTGTTTTCAGATTAGCCTTGTTAAAATCCCCAGCTACAATGAATGCAGCCTCAGGATGTATGGATTTCAGTTCGCAAAGAGTCAAATAAAGTTAGTTTAGAGGCATCGATGTGTCTGCTTGGGGGGGAATATATACGGCTGTGATTATAATCAAGGAGAATTCTCTTGGTAGATAATGCGGTCTGCATTTGATTATGAGGAATTCTAAATCAGGTGAACAGAAGGATTTGAGTTCCTGTATGTTTCTGTGATCACACCACGTCTCGTTAGCAATAAGGCATACGCCCCCGCCCCTCTTCTTACCAGAAATGTGTTTGTTTCTGTCGGCGCGATGCGTGGAGAAACCCGCTGGCTGCACCACCACCGAGAGCGTCTCTCCAGTGAGCCATGTTTCCGTGAAGCAAAGAACGTTACAGTCTCTGATGTGCCTCTGGAATGCTACCCTTGCTCGGATTTCATCAACCTTGTTGTCAAGAGACTGGAAATTGGCGAGAAGAATGCTAGGAAGTGGGGCACGATGTGCCCGTCTACGTAGTCTGACCAGAAGACCGCCTCGTTTCCCTCTTTTACGAAGTCGTTTTGTTGGGTCGCCGGCTGGGATCCATTCCGTTGTCCTGGTTGAAAGGCAGAACACAGGATCCGCTTCGCGAAAGTCATTTTCTTGGTCGTACTGATGGTGAGTTAACGCTGATCTTATATTCAGTAGTTCTTCTCGACTGTATGTAATGAAACCTAAGATGACCTGGGGTACTAATGTAAGAAATAACACGTAAAAAAACAAAAAACTGCATAGTTTCCTAGGAACGCGAAGCGAGGCGGCAATCTCTGTCGGCGCCGGAAGCTAACATTATTCCCTTGTCAAATTAATTGTTAAGAGTGTTTGATCGTGAATGCTGCTGATGTACATGATAGGCTACATTGATTGATGGATAGCAGATCATGTCAATATGGTTAGTTAACGAGTAATAGGTAACTGACATTTTTATACATGACCCTAAGCATGATGGTATGTTAAATGCTTAATTACCTCAGGAACCTGCCCTGTGTGGAAGCACCATATAGCCAATATTTCCTATTTTGTATACCTAATTTAGTTAGGTTTTTATTTTACTTTGTCAGTTACCTGTACATTTATGCAAAATAGGTTTAAAAAATTATACCAATATTGGCCTTTTTGGAGGCACATTTTTTATTTTTTATTTCTGGCTCAGTTGACAGCCCTATTTATCTATTTCAGCAGTACTCTTTATAGCCTTTTAAAACACGTGAATTACCTAAGTCCGAGTGTAGACCCATTTTGGCATATCAAAACATAAAAATAAACAATGTATTTTAATTTGGGACGATTCATCTTCAGTTTGGGATGGTTGACATTGCACTTCGGTACGATTCTGGGACGGTGATGAAAAAAGGGCAGGTATATTCACAAGTACTCCAATGTATAAATGTTTTTGAAAGTTTAAAATGAGTAAAAGTTCATGAACATTTCATAATTGTATTTCTATGTTTTTGTGTAACTAGCAAAATATTGGTGATGAGATAATATTGTATAAAAATAGTTTTATACTGAGTGATGAAATGCTAAGTTGGCTATTTTAGCTACTCAGCAAACTGGATGCAGTTTATCACAGTGCCATCCGTTTTGTCACTAAAGCACCTTATACCACCCACCACTGCGACTTGTATGCTCTAGTCGGCTGGCCCTCGCTACATATTCGTCGCCAGACCCACTGGTTCCAGGTCATCTACAAGTCCATGCTAGGTAAAGCTCCGCCTTATCTCAGTTCACTGGTCACGATGGCAACACCCACCCGTAGCACGCGCTCCAGCAGGTGTATCTCACTGATCATCCCTAAAGCCAACACCTCATTTGGCCGCCTTTCGTTACAGTTCTCTGCTGCCTGTGACTGGAACGAATTGCAAAAATCGCTGAAGTTGGAGACTTTTATCTCCCTCACCAACTTCAAACATCTGCTATCTGAGCAGCTAACCGATCGCTGCAGCTGTACATCGTCTTATCGGTAAATAGCCCACCCAATTTTACCTATCTCATCTCCATACTGTTTTTATTTATTTACTTTTCTGCTCTTTTGCACATCAATATCTCTACCTGTACATGACCATCTGATCATTTATCACTCCAGTGTTAATCTGCAAAATTGTAATTATTTGCCTACCTCCTCATGCCTTTTGCACACAATGTATATAGACTCTTTTTTTCTACTGTGTTATTGACTTGTTTATTGTTTACTCCATGTGTAACTCTGTGTTGTCTGTTCACACTGCTGTGCTTTATCTTGGCCAGGTCGCAGTTGCAAATGAGAACTTGTTCTCAACTAGCCTACCTGGTTAAATAAAGGTGAAATAAAAAAAATATATAAAAAATGGCTAGCTAGCTGAACTAGCAAAACAGCTAGCCCAGTATCTGGATCTTCCCCTTTTCTGTTTCAACTGCAGTTTCAGATGAGCAGCCCTCAGTGAGTCAGTGTTCACACTAGTGAAAAAGTAGCTAGTGCCCTTAATGAACATGCCAATGTCAAAGAGGACAAAAGTGCAGGACATAAGGTTCTGCCGAGGAATGTAAGTCATTTTATGAATGGATATGTAGCCAATTAGCTCATCCATATATTTATATGTATATATTCCAATTCCATCCCTTTACTTAGATTTGTGTGTATTAGGTAGTTGTTGTGAAATTGTTAGAGTACTTGTTAGATATAGCCGCACTGTCGGAACTAGAAGCACAAGCATTACGCTACACTTGCAGTAACATGTGCTAACCATGTGTATGTGACCAATAAAATTGGATTTGATTTTAACTACACTCTACTTTTCATAGACTGGCACTAAGTATTCAGCTAGCTAGCTATATCTATTGCCAGAGAGTAGATAAATAATTTAGCTAATAAAAGCAGAATGTAATTTATGTTAATAAGTTATTAAGGCCAGCCATTTTTGTCATATGATATGAGCGGTATTTGATACATGATTATGGCACGGTTCAAAGACAGGCAATAGAGTGTGAGAGAGAGCACCGCTCATGTTGAGGCAGGGAGAGGATGAACAGATCATCAGATGAGAATTTACGATATAAGTCACTATCAGTTCAACTCATCTTTGCTGACTGTAGCCCAAGTGCTGCATTCTGTTTTCATTTAGTTGTCATAGAGGTTGAAGATGTGGCTGCTCTTAACAATGACTCAAAGCAGATTGAACTATATTGCCATCTGTCATATCCACCAGGATAAGCCGGACACCATAGATAGGAAAACAATATGCCCAAATGGTATTTCTGGCAGTGACAAGCATACACATGTATTTGGTGAATTTAAGTGAATTAAGACTTGAACTATGTATAAGGTTGGGGTATATCGACCAAATTATTAGCAATTTCTTAAAATATAGTTTCCCTTAAAAATTCACCAGAAACAACCAATTCACAGCTATTGAAAAAAATATATATGTGGGGGCATGACCCCGGACGCCCTAGAGGGGTATTGACCCCAAAACCCATTGACCTTGACCTCCCTGATATCCAACAGAAAGTTACGACCTTACATTGAAACAGAGTTGATTAAACTGCTTTGTGCCCAGAGGTCCAGTCCAGTCCCCTCCAATTTAGGGTGTTGAGACAAGACCACCCTTCTGAGCAACTCTGAGATTGAGATGATTGACTTCATGTATTTACAGGTAACTGCCAAAATAATGGAAACAGTTGAGTAAATGAGGGATACACATTATTTTGAAAACATGTGCTTCCACACAGGTGTGGTTCCTAAAGTAATTATACGATTATCATCCCATCATGCTTATGGTCATGTATAAAAATGCTGTGTAGACCATTATTTTATCTACCATGGCTATGCCCCCTTAGGATGGCAAAGCCCCCATTCACAGGGCATAAGTGGTCACTGACTGGTCTGATGAGCATGAAAATGATGTCAACCTTATGCCAGGGTCATCTCAGTCACCAGATCTCAACCCAATTGAACACTTATGTGAGATTCTGGAGCAGCGCCTGAGACAGTGCTTTCCACCACCATCAACGAAATACCAAATTATGGCATTACTTGTGGAAGGATGATGTCGCATCTCTCCAATAGAGTTCCATAAATTTGTAGAATCTATGCCAAGGTGTATTGAAGCTGTTCTGGCTCGTGGTGACCCAATGGGCCTATAAAAAACGCTTCATGTCGGTCTTTCCTTTATTTTGGCAGTTACCTGTATTTAGTAGGCCTATGTATATTTTTTAGTTTGTACTTTAGTCTTTGAACCATTGCTCTCTTCAAAGGACAGGCATACTGACGTATTCTAATTTTTATTTTATTTCACTTTTATTTAACTAGACATTGATGGCCTACCCTGGCCAAACCCTAT
Organism: Oncorhynchus masou masou; assembly: GCF_036934945.1. NCBI lineage: Eukaryota > Metazoa > Chordata > Actinopteri > Salmoniformes > Salmonidae > Oncorhynchus > Oncorhynchus masou. Next base: position 64,972,554 of record NC_088217.1, on the reverse strand, counting down.
CTTAACCCAGGTGACACCAATTTTGCCCAATCATGCCCGTTTGTGATACAGCCCGGGATCAAACTCGGGTATTTAGTGACGCCTCTAGCACTGTGATGCAGTGCCTTAAACCGCTGCGCCACTCAGTATCAAATGGGTGGTCATTCAAGGCTTCTGATCCCCACACTCTATGAGATATAGTTTTCAATCTGTATGTGCTGAGGAGGTTGCTATAACATCATTACCAACCATATCTACTGCAGCTGCTACAACTTCTCCTTGCTTACCAACTTCTGTGTGAACATGAATGAAGAAGATTTACTACAAAATCCAAGGAGTTTCCTCCTCGGAATAATGACTGATCTGTCGCCGCCGACATTTCAGAAGGATCCCTCCCCGCTTCTCAGAGGGAGCGTCCTCCACACTCAAGGCCCTCTAACTCAGCCATACAGGCCTCACATGAAAGGCTTCTACCGATAATCCGATGAGGGACTGAGCAAGCTGTTCGTCTCGAAGAAGGGAAAGAGAAACAGGGTGACAGAAATTACTGAGGGATTTTTCTCTTCTTCTTGTTCTCATGATGAAAAGCTATAGCTGCTGGGGGCAAGATATTGTGGGCCTCTGAGATGTGGCAGAACATCTCGGAACGTTCTGTTTGAGACTGTGAGGCTGTAAACAAGAAGACGTCGGACAGTGTTTGAAGTTATATAAATTGGCGCTGAGAAAGAGTGTGTTATGTGTATGCTAGTTGTCTTTCTTTTGCTGCCTGGCTGTCAAACCCAGGTGTCCTCCACGCCACAAGATTGTATTAGCCCTCTGATCTAATGCCCATCTAATAAAGCAAAGGTAGAGGGAAGGTTACTCCTCATGTAGTTAGATGTCCTCTGTCCGGTCCTGGGGGATTTCCATGTGGGGGATATCAAAGTCTCTGTATTATCTAGTGTGAGTAAAAGTGTCCAGACTGGAACATGACCAGCAGGATCTAATATCCACACCAAGAGACTGCCATCTACCACCCAGGACTTGAAGTACTTGGAAATACCCATTATCCTGGTTTCATTGGCAAATAATCCCATTCTGAAGATACAAAAGCATATTTTGGGACTGAAATAGTATTTTGATGTGATAAAAATATGAAATGAGTGAAGTCTGAATCTTAGTGTCAAATGTTTTTGTCCAAACTGGTAGATTTATTTTTACAACACCCCGAGGACTGTCTGGATGTTTGGAAGTTGTATGTCTCATCTTCCATACCCTGATTAACATTTGACCATGGAGCATTGTTCTTAATGATTTTGGTGGGATTTCTAGGTCATATTTTTGTGTGAGGCTAATTCTGGTTTGGCGCTCAGAGTGTGCGCCACACACTCTTTAAACACAAAACTCACATACATTTTCACTTGCACATCTATCAGTCTGCCACACACATACACTTCCAGACTTACTGCCTATTTACATATTCAAGATCAAATCGGGGGTTGCTTTATTTTTGTAAGTAACACAGAAAGGTTGCCTTTTCCATTTTGGATATGACAGCAGCAGCTGGTGCAGGATTACACTAGGCAGGTGGGTTATCAGCACATGCTAATGAGAAACAAACACCAGGTATTCAGATGGCTTCCCACTGAGCAAAACGTGAGGGAAATTACCAATGACAACGCTTGAGGTGAATGACCGTCCCTCTCCCAGGACAATACTTCACAGACTGATCCCAACTCCTGGAGATGGTATTTTATTTTATTTAACCTTTATTTAAGGAAAGTCAGTTAAGTTAAGAATAATTTACAATGAAGGCCTACCCCAGGCAAATCCGGAGGACGCTGGGCCAATTGTGCGCCACCTTATCGGACTCCCAATCACGGCCGGATGTGATTCTGCCTGGATTTGAACCAGGGACTGTAGTGACGCTTCTTGCACTGATATGCAGTGCCTTAGACCACCGTGCCCCTCGGGATCCCCATTGAAGCCAGCTAAGGGACTACTTACAGCGCGGAGAACAAGTATTTGATACACTGACAATTTTGCAGGTTTTCCTACTTACAAAGCATGTAGAGGTCTGTAATTGTTTTCATAGGTACACTTCAACTGCGAGAGATGGAATCTAAAACAAAAATCCAGAACATCACATTGTATGATTTTTAAGTAATTAAGTTGCATTTTATTGCATGACATAAGTATTTGATCACCTGGTACCAGTAAGAATTCCAGCTCTCACGGACCTGTTAGTTTTTCTTTAAGAAGCCCTCCTGTTCTCCACTCATTACATGTATTAACTGCACCTGTTTGAACGCTTTACCTGTATAAAAGACACCTGTCCACACACTCAATCAAACAGACTCCAACCTCTCCACAATGGCCAGGACCAGAGAGCTGTGTAAGGACATCAGGGATAAAATTGTAGACCTGCACAAGTCTGGGATGGGCTACAGGACAATAGGCTGAAAACACAATGGATAGAAAACACACTGCAGTTTCTAAAACTGTTTGAATCATGTCTGAGTATAACAGAACTTATGTAGCACGCAAAACCCAGAGGACTAACCATTCAGAATTATATTTTTTTTAGGTCACTGTCTATTCAATGAGTTCTCATTGGGAAACAAGATTTCGAAGGCACTTGTTTGTAGTTCCTACCGCTTCCACTGGATGTCACCAGTTTTGGAATTTGGTTGAGGTTATTCCTTTGTGCAATGAAGGAGTACGGTCATCTTGGAACAGGGTAACGTTATGTGTACTGTTTGAGAGTTGCGCAAGACTTGAAAAGTAGCATTACTTTGTGATCCTCCTGTATTGAAAACAGATAAATTTGATCCATTTATTAACGTTTAAAAATACCTAAAGTTGTATTTCAAAAGTAGTTTGAAATGTTTTGGCAAAGTTTACAGGTAACTGTTGTGAAATTTTGTAGTGACGTTGCGCAAATTGGAAGCGTTTTTTTTTCTGGATCAAACGTGCCAAATTAATGGACATTTTGGATATACACTGCTCAAAAAAATAAAGGGAACACTAAAATAACACATCCTAGATCTGAATGAATGAAATATTCTTATTAAATACTTTTTTCTTTACATAGTTGAATGTGCTGACAACAAAATCACACAAAAATTATCAATGGAAATCAAATTTATCAACCCATGGAGGTCTGGATTTGGAGTGACACTCAAAATTAAAGTGGAAAGCCACACTACAGGCTGATCAAACTTTGATGTAATGTCCTTAAAACAAGTCAAAATGAGGCTCAGTAGTGTGTGTGGCCTCCACGAGCCTGTATGATCTCCCTACAACGTATGGGCATGCTCCTGATGAGGTGGCGGATGGTCTCCTGAGGGATCTCCTCCCAGACCTAGACAAAAGCATCCGCCAACTCCTGGACAGTCTGTGGTGCAATGTGGCGTTGGTGGATGGAGCGAGACATAATGTCCCAGATGTGCTCAATTGGATTCAGGTCTGGGGAACGGGCGGGCCAGTCCATAGCATCAATGCCTTCCTCTTGCAGGAACTGCTGACACACTCCAGCCACATGAGGTCTAGCATTGTCTTGCATTAGGAGGAACCCAGGGCCAACCGCACCAGCATATGGTCTCACAAGGGGTCTGAGGATCTCTTCTCGGTACCTAATGGCAGTCAGGCTACCTCTGGCGAGCACATGGAGGGCTGTGCGGCCCCCCAAAGAAATGCCACCCCACACCATGACTGACCCACCGCCAAACCGGTCATACTGGAGGATGTTGCATGCAGCAGAACGTTCTCCACGGCGTCTGCAGAGTCTGTCACGTGCTCAGTGTGAACCTGCTTTCATCTGTGAAGAGCACAGGGCGCCAGTGGCGAATTTGCCAATCTTGGTGTTCTCTGGCAAATGCCAAACGTCCTGCACGGTGTTGGGCTGTAAGCACAACCCCCACCTTTGGACGTCGGGCCCTCATATCACCCTCATGGAGTCACATGCACATTTTCACATTTGCCGACAGAGATGGCCGCCTCGCTTCGCGTTCCTAGGAAACTATGCAGTTTTTTGTTTTTTTTAGGTGTTATTTCTTACATTAGTACCCCAGGTCATCTTAGGTTTCATTACATACAGTCGAGAAGAACTACTGAATATAAAAGCAGCGTCAACTTACCATCAGTACGACCTAGAATATGACTTTCGTGAAGCGGATCCTGTGTTCTGCATTTCACCCAGGACAACGGAATGGATCCCAGCCGGCGACCCAAAAAAACAACTTCGTAAAAGAGGGAAACGAGGCGGTCTTCTGGTCAGACTCCGGAAACGGGCACATCTTGCACCACTCCCTAGCATTCTTCTCGCCAATGTCCAGTCTCTTGATAACAAGGTTGATGAAATCCGAGCAAGGCTAGCATTCCAGGGGGACATCAGAGACTGTAACGTTCTTTGCTTCACGGAAACATGGCTCACTGGAGAGACGCTATTGGAGTCGGTGCAGCCAGCTGGTTTCTCCACGCATCGTGCCGACAGAAACAAACATCTTTCTGGTAAGAAGAGGGGCGGGGGCGTATGCCTTATGACTAACGAGACGTGGTGTGATCACAAAAACATACAGTAACTCAAATCCTTCTGTTCACCTGATTTAGAATTCCTCACAATCAAATGTCGACCGCATTACCTACCAAAAGATAATAATAATTTTGCACGCCCAATTTTTCAGTTTTTGATTTGTTAAAAAAGTTTGAAATATCCAATAAATGTCGTTCCACTTCATGATTGTGTCCCACTTGTTGTTGATTCTTCGCAAAAAAATACAGTTTTATATCTTTATGTTTGAAGCCTGAAATGTGGCAAAAGGTCGCAAAGTTCAAGGGGGCCGTATACTTTTGCAAGGCACTGTACATGTATCACTAGCCACTTTAACTATGCCACTTTGTTTACATACTCATCTCATATGTATATACTGTACTCGATACCATCTACTGTATCTTGCCTATGCTGCTCTGTACCATCACTCATTCATATATCTTTATGTACATATTCTTTATCCCCTTTCACTTGTGTGTATAAGACAGTAGTTTTGGAATTGTTAGTTTGATTACTTGTTGGTTATTACTGTATTGTCGGAACTAGAAGCACAAGCATTTCGCTACCCTCGCATTAACATCTGCTAACCATGTGTATGTGAAAAATAAAATTTGATTTGATTTGTGGCCTGCTGGAGGTTATTTTGCAGGCCTCCGGCAGTGCTCCTCCTGCTCCTCCTTGCACAAAGATGGAGGTAGCGATCCTGCTGCTGGGTTGTTGCCCTCCTACAGCCTCCTCCACGTCTCCTGATGTATTGGCCTGTCTCCTGGTAGCGCCTCCATGCTCTGGACACTACGCTGACAGACACAGCAAACCTTCTTGCCACAGCTTGCATTGATGTGCCATCCTGGATGAGCTGCACTACCTGAGCCACATGTGTGGGTTGTAGACTCCGTCTCATGCTTCCACTAGAGTGAAAGCACCGCCAGCATTCAAAAGTGACCAAAACATCAGCCAGGAAGCATAGGAACTGAGAAGTGGTCTGTGGTCACCACCTGCAGAACCACTCCTTTATTGGCAGTGTCTTGCTTATTGCCTATAATTTCCACTTGTTGTCTGTTCCATTTACACAACAGCATGTGAAATTTATTGTCAAACAGTGTTGCTTCCTCAGTGGACAGTTTGATTTCTCAGAAGTGTGATTGACTTGGAGTTACATTGTGCTGTTTAAGTGTTCCCTTTATTCTTTTGAGCAGTGTATATCGACGGAATTAATCGAACAAAAGGACCATTTGTGATGTTTATGGGACATATTGGAGTGCCAACAAAATAATCTCATCAAAGGTAAGGCATGGTTTATATTTTATTTCTACATTTTGTGTGGTGCCTGCAGGGTTGAAATATGCTATTCTCTCCTTGTTTACCGTTGTGCTATCATCAGATAATAGCTTCTTATGCTTTTGCCGAAAAGCCTTTTTGAAATCTGACACGTCGACTGGATTCACAACGAGTGTAGCTTTAATTTGGTACCTTACATGTGTGATTTAATGAAAGTTTGAATTTTATAGCATTTTTTATTTTATTTGGTGCTCTGCATTTTCCCTGGCAATTGGCCAAGTGGAACATTTCCGTCCCGCCTATCCCAGAGAGGTGTTTTTAACATAAATCTTCAATAATGTTCCAACCAGATAATTCCTTTGTCTGTAGAAAAGCAATGGAATGCGAGCTACCTCTCACTTGAACAAGCGTCACGAGCCTGTGGCACTCTGCCAGACTCAAAGAGCTGGTATGAGCCCCTCCTTTACAGTAGAAGCCTCAAACAAGTTTCTCAAGACTGTGGACATCTAGTGGAAGGCTTAGGAAGTGCCACATGACTAATATCCCACTGTATCTTCAATAGGGAATGTGTTGAAAGACAACCAACCTCAGATTTCCCACTTCCTGGTTGGAAGTTGTCTCAGGTTTTTGCCTGCCATATGAGTTCTGTTATACTCACAGACATCATTCAAACAGTGTTAGAAATATCAGAGTGTTTTCTATCCAAATACACTAATAATATACATATATTAGCAACTGGGACTGAGTAGCAGACCGTTTACTCTGGGCACCTTATTCATCCAAGATCCTCAATACTGCCTGACCCCAGCCATAAGAAGTTTTTATAAATCATTCCGAAATGTCCGTATATTTTCAACAGCGCCAGGAACATCAAGCAGCAAATTCAGGCGGGAAAATCAATATACTGTGTACTGTACTGTGCAAATCCATGTCGCTAAGATGTCCTCTGCATGTCTATCATAATAATTGTGAAGGAAATAAGTTAAGGTTTTTATTTCCTTGTGGGGATAGTGAGACGCTAGCGTCTCAAGTGGCCAATAGCCTCGGGAAATGCATAGCGCCAAATTCAAATAAAACGAGATAAAACTCAAACTTTCATTAAATCACACATGCAGGGTACTCAATTAAAGCTACACTCGTTGTGAATCCAGCCAACATGTCAGATTTTAAAAATGCTTTTCGGCGAAAGCATGAGAAGCTATTATCTGATAGCATGCACCCCCTTCTTCGTTTCACCAATGATTAACTTCAACCCAATTCCAAAGACTGGTGACATCCTGTGGAAGTTGTAGGAACTGTAAAATGGGCGCTATCAGAGGAGAAATTAATAAATAATTCTGGACAGTTTTTCCTCTGGGTTTTGCCTGCTACATAAGTTATGTTATAGTCACAGACATGATTGAACCAATTTTAGAAACTTCAGAGTGTTTTCTATCCACGACTACTAATCATATGCATATAATATATTCCTGGCATGAGTAGCAGGAAGTTGAAATTGTGCACGCTATTTATCCAAAAGTGGAAATGCTGCCCCCTATACCTTAAAAGGTTAACCTCATTTCATTGCCTAAAAGAATAAGTAAAAAGGCAGCACATATGGAAAATCAACATTAAATCAGCATATTCCATGTGTCTGAGGTTGCAATTCTTCACTGAAGAGTTGGGCCTGTTGAAATTCCATTAATCACAACGAAAACTCCTCAATGACAAAAATACCTTTTTTGGGCTTACAAAATTTCAGAAACTTTTCCCAAATTCTCAGGTTTTCCAGAAATCCTGAATCATCCAAGCAGAATTTCAGAAAAAAACTTTCCTCAACTTTTTGGACCTTTCACTACCCTTCATATTGATGGAAATCATAATGTAGTTATTTAGCCCATATTCCTTTCAAATTACAGAAGTGGATTCTTTCTTTATTAATGAGGTCTTACATCATAATTCAGATTTTATTGCAGACACTACAATGCATAATGGCTTTCATGAAAATGTCAATATTTATGCACAATGGAACCTTTCAACAAGTGAAAGCTAATTCAGGCCACTTAAATGTTTTTGTGTGTAAAAGTATATGAACATAGGCAGCCAAGTGTAAGCAATTAAAATAATTTATTTTGACAACATGGAATTAAAATATGAAAGTTGGCATATACTCTCGCTGAAAGAGCACACTCATCCTTAGCTCACAACCAAACACTGACTTGCAAAACACATCAGAAGAAGACAAAGAATTGTTTGGTACAGTAGGTCTTGACTTAATTTTGTTTCAGTGGAGGTAGATTAATAAATAAATAAATAAATATATATATATATATATATATATATACAGTCGAAGTCAAGGGTTTACATACACCATAGCCAAATACATTTAAACTCAGTTTTTCACAATTCCTAATATTTAATCCTAGTAAATAAATTTAATGGCATATCTAGACTAGTGTTTTGCAGGTGCCATTTAATAAAGCTGCCAGTTGAGGATTTGTGAGGCATCTATTTTTCAAACGAGACAGTCTAATGTACTTTCACTCTTGCTCTTCAGTTTCTTCGCAATTTCTCGCTAAGAATAGCCTTTATTTCTCAGAACAAGAATAAACTGATGAGTTTCAGAGGATAGTTCTTCTGGCCATTTTGAGCCAGTAATCGAACCCACAATTACTGATGCTCCAGATACTCAACTAGTCTAATGAAGGCCAGTTTTGTTGATTATTTAATCTGCACAATAGTTTTCTACTGTGCTAACATAATTGCAAAAGGGTTTTCCAATGATCAATTAGCCTTTTAAAATGATAAACTTGGATTAGCTAACACAACGTGTCATTGGAACACAGGAGTGATGGTTGCTGATAATGGGCCTCTGTACGCCTATGTAGAATTGCATTAAAAATCAGCCGTTTCCATCTATAATAGTAATTTACAACATTAACAATGTCTACACTGTATTTCTGATCAATTTGATGTTATTTGAATGGACAAAAAAAAACGTTTTTTCTTTCAAAAACAAGGACATTTCTAAGTGACCCCAAACTTTTGAATGGTAGTGTATATACAGTATATTTTGTTTCTTATTATTTTCAATGATGGCCTACCCCGGTCAAACCTGGGCAAATTTTGCTCTACCCTATTGGACTCCTAATCACGGCCCGATGTGATATAGCCTGGATAGTATGTATTCATTTGTGTATGCCCATCTCCCATTTGGTATGATATGTTATGAATTACAAATCGTTTAATACTCTATTTTACGAATTTGCAAAACTTACAATATGGGGTTAAGGTTAGAGTTAAGTTCAGTAGTTGTGTTAAAGGGTTAAGCTTAGGGTCAAGGTTAGGCAGGGTGAAGGGTTAGCTAAAATGCTAAGTAGTTGAACTCGCAAACTTTGGGGTTCCTAGACATTGGTGTTATATACCTACCTGCCTACCCAACTCTACCAACTACCCTCCTTTTGTTTTTGCGTAAAGTAACCATCTGGCTTATGTAACCATATCAAACGTAACATATCATACGAAAGGGAGTGTCTCGGATTTACAATTTACAATAATACAAAACGCTTTGAGTGAAGCAATGCTTAGAGTGTTGGTTCAGCACAGGAGGTTGGTGTCACCTTAATTGGGGAAGATGTTCTCGTGGTAATAGCTGGAGCAGATAAAGTAGAATGGTATCAAATACATAAAACACATGGCTTCCATTTGTTTGATGGCATTCTATTTGCTCTGATCTGGTCATTATTATGAGCTGTCCTCGCCTCAGCAGCAGCAGCAACTCCGTCAGGTTTAAGCTTGGCGAGTTGAAACACTAACTAAAGATACAATTATTTACACTACTTCAAATCTTGCAGGAGAAAATTCATTGGAAATTGAGACTTCTAATCTATGACTGAGTGCCTGACGTATTTTTCAAAATGGCCTCATGGCGAGCCACTGGCCTTCAGTTTCATACGAATTAAATCGAATGACCTTAACCCAGTTTCAACATCCAACAATAACCATTCATTAAGAAACTCAATACAATAACCATTCCCATTCTCTACAAATCTACAAATCTAATTCTCTACAAATCTATTATCTTTTTTTCTGAGGGAGGGTGTTCAAGGTCATGCTATTTCATTCTCGTGGCATATACTGTATGTGTATGCTTCGTTTCGAACTTGAGTCACAGTCTTTGTTGTTGTTTTCTTTTACTCTTTTGCGTTTAACGCATGATTCATTTCATGATCGGATTCAAATGTTCCATTGATAAAAATAATAACATTCCAGTATTCCATTTATTATATTAGTTAATGGTTTGGCATTTTATGTATGATGAAACTTTCAGTATGGAAGTAGCTAATGGTACAGGTACTTGCATGGCATCTCCTTGACAATGACATGGGCCATTCTAAATGGGAAAAATCTATATCTTCCTGAAAATAATCAGTGGTAAACAAACTAGAAGGATGCTCCTCAGTTAAGACATACAACCATCTGATCCATACAGGGTTTAAGGTCGTTCCACTGGCTAATGATACTGTATAGAGCTGTAGAGTATCGCGTCTAGTCATTAGCAACCTGAGCCCGTGTTTGCAATTTCCGTTAAAGGCCTGAAAATGGTCGCTAAAGGAACAGAGCTGATGGTATACAGTGGCTAATGGGGTCACAGGTTTCTTAAACAATCTGCCTGCAACATTGATGTGTAAGGATACACCACTCTAGCTGCTTTTACACAGGCAGCACAATTCTGGTCCTCAAAATGAAACAGAATGGCGCCTGTGCTATTATATGTTTTGCATTGTTTGTAACTTATTTTTTGTTTATTTTGTACATAATGTTGCTGCTACCATCTCTTATAACCGAAAATAACTTTGAGGCATCAGAATAGCGATTACTCACCTCAAACTGTACGAAGAGTTTTTCTTTAACGTGTCTGATGCAAAGGATATACTGCTTTTTTGGGAACGGGCCCAAATCCCCATCATTTGTGTGAAGGAAAGACAGGGAAAAATGGGCTGCCTTCTGAGAATTCATAGGCTAGTGAGTAAACTTCCACTACCATCTGTTCAAATAGCCAACATGCAATTATTGGAAAACAAAATGTATAATATACTATCAAAACTATCCTACCAACCGGATATTAAAAACTGTAACATCTTATGTTTCACAGAGTCATGGCTGAACGATGACATGGATAATATAGTGCTGGCAGGATTTTCCATGCAACGGCAGGACAGAGAAGCTACTTCTGGTAAGACGAGGGCAGGGATGTCTGTGTATTTGTCAATAACAGCTGGTGTGCGATGTCTGATATTAAAGAACCCTCGAGGTATTGCTCACCTGAGGTAGAGTACCTTATGATAAGCTGTAGACTACACTATCTACAAAGAGATTTCTCATCTATAATATTCGTAGCCATCTATTTACCTCCACTAACCGATGCTGGCACTAAGACCGCACTCAACCAGCTGTAAAAGGCCATAAGCAAACAAGAACATGCTCATCCAGAAGCGGTGCTCCTAAAGGCCGTGGCCTTTAATGCAGGCATTATATTTTACCAGCATGTCACATGTTCAACCAGAGTAAAAAAACTCTACTCTACCTTTACTCCACACACAGAGATGCATATAAAGCTCTACCTTGTACTCCATTTGAAAAATCTGACCATAACACTTTCCTGCTGACAAACAAAATCTAAAGCAGGAGGTACAAGTGACTCGCTCAATACGGAAGTGGTCATATGACGCAGATGTTGCCATCTAATGCACATTCAAATGTCATAAATCAACACTGCAGTGGTCTCCCTGTCCTCGGCTGTGCCTTGACTGCATTACTGTTGATGATATCTGGAAATGTGCATGTACACCCTGGCCCATCTACTGTTGCTAGCCACAATTCTGACTTGTGCTCTGATGTCTGTTTCACTGATTTCTGCTCTTGTAAAAGCCTGGAGTTTTTGCACGTTAGAAGCTTATTAACTAAACTGGATCAATTGAAAGTGTGGGTTCACAGCTCTTATCCAGAGGTGTTGGACATTACTGAAACGTGGTTTAAGAAAGAGTGTTTTGAATACTGATGTTAACCTTTTTGGCTATAAACTTTTTCTTCTGCAAGACATATATTCAAAAGGTGGGGGTGGCAATCTTTACCAAGGATCAACTTCAGTGCTCGGTTGTCTCCAACAAGTCTGTCCCCAAACAATTTTGTTTGCTGGTTTTAAGAAAATAACTTTCAAATAACTCTTCCTTGACTGTTGCGGGGTGTTATCGTCCTCCATCATCACCGGCCTGTACCCTACCTGCCCTAAGCTCTGTCCTAGCCCCTTACACTGAATTTGTCACTGCCAAGTGTCTTCACTAAAATTTTCAACCTCTCCCTGACTGAGTCTGTAATCCCTACATGATCCAAACAGACCAACATAGTCCCTGTGCCCAAGGAAGCGAAGGGAACCTGCCTAAATGATCACCACCCTGTAGCACTCACGTCGGTAGTCATGACGTGTTTTGAAAGGCTTATGGTTCACATCAACAGGATCATCCGGGGACCCTAGACCCACTCCAATTTGCATCCTGCCCCAACAGATCCACACGCAATCTCAATCGCACTCCACACTGCACTAGCCCACCTGGACAAAAGGAACACATATGTGAAAATACTAAACTAAGGACCCTGGGACTAAACACCTTCCCCTGCAACAGGATTCGGGACTTCCGGATGGTCTCCCCCCAGGTTGTAAGGATAGACAACAACACATCTGCCACGCTGATCCTCAACACTTGGGCCCCTCAGACATGTGTGTGCTTAGTTCCCTCATGTACTCCCTGTTCAGACATGACTGCATGGCCAAATACGACTCCAACACCATCATTAAGTTTGCTGATGAATACCGACAATGATGAGGCCAAAAACCTCTCCCGCAATGTGAGTAAGACATAGGAGCTGATCGTGGACTACAGGACAAGGAGGGCTGAACAGGCCCCAATTAACATCGACGATGCTATATTGGAGCGGGTGAGAGCTTCAAGTTCCTTGGTCTCCACATCAGCAATGAACTATTATAGTCCAAACACACCCATACAGTTGTGAAGAGGGCACGACAACACATTTTCCCCATCAGGAGACTGAAAAGATTTGTTATGTGTCCCCAGATCCTCAAAAAGTTATAAAGCTTCACTATCAAGATCATCCTGACCGGTTTCATCACCGCCTGGTATGGCAACTTCTCGGCATCTAACCGTGAGGCGCTACAGAGTGTAGTGCGTACAGCCCAGTACATCACTGGGGCCAAGCCTCTTGCCATCCAGGACCTGACACTAGGCAGTGTCAGAGGAAAGCCCCCAAAAATTGTCAAATACTCAAGTCACCCAAGTCATAGACTTCTCTCTTCTACCACACGGCAAGCGGAACCGGAGTGCCAAGTCTAGGACCAAAAACCTTCTACCACCAAGCAACAAGACTGCTGAACAATTCATCAAATGGCCACCCGGACTGTTCACATTGACCCCCCCACAATTGTTTTTACACTGCTGCCCCTCGCTGTTTAGTATCTATGCATAGTAATTTTACCCCTACCAACATGAACAAATTACCTCGACTAACATGTATCCCTGCACATTGACTCGGTACCGGTACCCCTTGTATATAGCCTCATTATTGTTATTTTATTGTGTTAGTATTAACCTCTTGGAACTCTAGGGGCAGTATTTCATTTTTGGATAAAAAAATGTTCCCGTTTTAAACAAGATATTTTGTCACGAAAAGATGCTTGACTATGCATATAATTGACAGCTTTGGAAAGAAAACACTCTGACGTTTCCAAAACTGCAAACATATTATCTGTGAGTGCCACAGAACTGAAGCTACAGGCGAAACCAAGATGATACTTCAAACAGGAAATGAGCAAATTTTTGAAGCACTGTTTTCCAATGTCTCCTTACATGGCTGTGAATGCGCCCTGAACGAGCTTACAATACCTGCCATTTCCCCAAGGTGTCTGCAGCATTGTGACGTATTTGTAGGCATATCATTGGAAGATTGACCATAAGAGACCACATTTACCAGGTGTCCGCCCGGTGTCCTGCGTCGAAATTGGTGCGTAAACTTCAGCTGCAAGTATTTTTCCATGTGATTGAGAGGAGAAAGCAGACTTCCACGAACGATATATCAATGAAGAGATATGTGAAAAACACCTTGAGAATTGATTCTAAACAACGTTTGCCATGTTACAGTCGATATTATGGAGTTAATTTGGAAAAAAAGTTTGGCGTCCTCTCATAATCCTGTCAAGCAGAGAGAGAGGGACGTCACACGTGTCTCAGTTCATAGTTACAAAGCATTGAGATGAGATCGTTTTCTGTCTCTCTCACCTGCTGACACATGCACGCATGCACCGACACACACACAAACATACACACTAACACGTTCAAGCTGTTACGTTCCCTAAAGACAAACCTAAATGTCCTTGCGCAACAGAAAAGGGAATTAACTTTGATAAGTACGAGCACATATTTTTGATTATTGTTAAGTGGTCCCTGCAGCACACCATCGCAAATATGTGATTGGAACAGTAGCAACAGAACATATGATGCAACAAACATGTCTAAACAGCTTTGTCTGAAAAGCATCTTAATGTTTTGAACAGATGGGAAATAAAGATCTTCACAACGTTATTATTCAATTTCACCTTTTATTGTAAAAGTTAAACGTGAATAGAAAGAAGAAAAAAAACATTATTTTTGTTGTACCATCATCTTTGAAATCCAAGATTAAGGCCATCACGTATTATTCCAGCCCAGGCGCAATTTAGATTTTGGCCCCTAGATGGCAGCAGTGCGTGTGCAACGTTTTAAACTAATCCAATGAACCATTGCATTTCTGTTCAACATTTTGTATCAAGACTGCTCAAATGTGTCTAATTGGTTTATTACATTTTCAAGTTCATAACTGTGCACACATCCTCAGGGGGATCTCTGACTTAGTCAATGGGCATACATTCAAATTTAGTGGAAGCTCTTCACTGTCACTACCAGAATCTGGTTCCTCACTTTCGTACTCAGACTAAATTTCAGAATTTACAAAAATCTCCAGAACTTTTGTCTCCATTTGAAAGACATTACTAATGCTACAGATTAGCATAACATCAACACGGAATTGCTCACAGTGAGTGTCATGGGTTACCTGATTGACTGCCGGAACACACCACTTGTATCAATAAATCATTATCAGAAAATGGTTTGTGTGGTAATTATTTATTTATTTATTACTTCATTCACATTTTCAAGTTTTGGTAAAATAAAATAAAAAAGTTGTGCTGACTAATGCGCTAATTACCAGCTATGTGTGGAGCCATGTTTGTTGACATTATACAATGCATTCTGGGTGTCATCTAAACATTCTTGTCAGAAGATGTTATATCGAAACCCGGTGAAGGGATGGTTCACTCGTCTTTTGAGTAAATTTGTGGAACATTTGGCAAAAAGGGTCAGTATTAGGGGACATCTTTATATATTCTATATATCTCCAGATATCTCACAATATATTAGTTATCAGAAGTAAACATGCTCAAGATACACATGTCCTTAATTTCATTTACGGAGGTAAGATAAAGTTCTCTCTGTGATGGGACAGTTTCCACATGCATCCAATCCGGACATCCAGGGAGGTATCTGGAGTGAGATACGTTCAAAACACACGTGATGCACGTGCACCCACTTACTCTGGAAAGGGTACGGGTCAACATGCTGACTTATACAGGGCATGAACAAATCCACATACAATGCCTTCAGAAAGTAATCAGATCCCTTGACTTTTTCCACATTTTGTTATGTAACGGCCTTGTTCTAAAATGGGTTAAAATATTTTTAAATCCTCAGCAATATTCACACAATAGCCCGTAATGACAACGCGAAAACAGGTTTTTAGACATTTTTGCAAATTAATTCAAATGAAAAAACAGATATCTTATTTACATAAGTATTCAGACCCTTTGATATGTGACTCAAAATTGAGCTCAGGTGCATCCTGCTTCCATTGATCATCCTTGAGATGTTTCTACAACTTGATTGGAGTCCACCTGTGGTAAATTCAATTGATTTGACATGCTTTGAATAGACACACACCTGTCTATATAAGAACAATGACCCTAAGCACACAGACAAGACAATTCAGCAGTCGCTTCAGGACAAGTCTCTGAATGTCCTTGAGTGACCCAGCCAGAGCCTGGACATGAACCTGATTGAACATCTCTGGAGAGACCTGGAAATAGCTGCGCAGCAACAGTCCCCATCCAACCTGACATAGCTTGAGAGGATCTGCAGAGAAGAATGAGATATAATTCCCAAATACAAGCTTGTAGTGTTATACCCAGGAAGACTCAATGTTGTAACACTTCCAAATGTACTTCAACAAAGTACTAGGTAAAGGGTCTGAATACTTATGCAAATCTGATATTTCAGTTTTTTATTTTTAATAAATTAGCAAACATTTCTAAAAACCTTTTTTTGCTTTGTCATTACTGGCTATTGTGTGTAGATTGATAAGTTGGAAAAAACAATTGAAGAAATTGTAGAATAAGGCTGTAACATAACAAAATGTGGAAAAAGTCAAGGGGTTTGAATACTTTCCGAAGTGTATCATATCGGTAGACATTACCTGATAATTTATGTATCCATATCTTTTTAATGTCTTTTTAATTTTTTCTATATATTATATTTTAATAGGTCTGCTCGAACATGGGCCAAATCCAACTCCTAAAATGTCCAAATCCCAAATCATTATGCCTCTTCAAATGAAAGTGACATATTTGAGCATACCTTTGCACAATATTCAGTAGTTGTCACGACTTCTGCCGAAGTCATTGCCTCTCCTTGTTCGGGCGGAGCTCGACGTCACCGGTCTTCTAGCCATCATTGATCCTTTTTTCATTTTCCATTGGTTTTGTCTTGTCTTCCCACACACCTGTTTTCAATCCCATTCATTACCTGTTGTGTATATAACCCTCTGTTTCCCCTCATGCGTGTCGGGTCCTTGTACCCATGTTTGTTTGTTATGTACTTTTAGTGTTATGGAGCATACTCCGTGGACTTTATTAAAAGACTCCATTTTACACTCCATTTGACTCTCCTGCGCCTGACTTCCCTGCCACCTATTACACCTATGCATGACAGAAACTCTGACCATATATGAAGTCAGCAGGAGAGGACACTATTCCCATGGACCTGGAGGAACGCGTTCAAGAACAAGCGAGGGAGCTTGACGTTATCAGCTCCGTCATGGATCACATTGTCATGAAAATGGATCGCTGGGAGAGACAGGGAGTTTCTCCAGCGCCACCACCACCACAACCGGAATCTCCCGTCAACGTTTTTTCCTCTCCGGAATCAAAGATCCATTCATCTCTACCTACGGGATGCAACGGAGATACTGCCGGCTGCCAGGGTTTCCTCCTTAAACTGAACTTGTATCTAGCCACGGCCTCCCCAGTACCATCTGACCGTGAGAAGAGTTACGCCCTCGTCTCATGCCTCACCGGCAAAGCCCTGGAATGGGCCAGCGCTGTGTGTAGTAGGGAGGATGCGGCGCTGGACCATTTTGAGGAGTTCACCCGCCACTTCCGGATAGTATTCGATCACCCACCTGAAGGCAAAGCAGCGGGTGAGCTTCTCTATCATCTGAGGCAGGAGACGAGGAGTACCCAGGATTTTGCTTTGGAGTTTAGGACCTTGGCTGCCGGTGCTGGATGGAGCGACAGGGCCCTGATCGACCATTACCGGTGTAGTCTACGCGAGGACGTCCATCGTGAGCTGGCCTGTAGAGACACCACCCTCACCTTCGACCAGCTGGTGGACATGTCCATCAAGCTGGACAACATGCTGGCTACTCGTGGAAGTCTAGATCGGGGTCTGGTTGTTCCATCCTCCCGCACCCTCTCTCCCGAACCTATGGAATTGGGAGGGATGGTGCGCAGGGAGAACGGAGGGGGTTCCCACTCGAGCACCATTCAAGGTCGCAGAGAGCACACTGCTGGTCGGTGCCGGGTTGGTTCCTCTGGGAATAAAGCGGGCAGGCAGGGTATTCTGGCGTCACCCCAGGTGAGTAGGCACCATTCTCATCCAGAGCCCTCTGCTGCACTAATGTTTGTCTCTGTCTCTTTTCCTGATTTTTCACTGCATTCCCGGTATAAGGTGCTAGTAGATTCAGGTGCGGCTGGGAATTTCATTAATAAAAGTCTAGCTCATAGTTTAGGGATCCCTATTGTTCCTGTGGATATGCCTTTCCCTATTCATGCCATAGATAGTCGACCATTAGGGTCAGGGTTTATCAGGGAGGTAACCGCACCATTGTGTATGATAACGCGGGAGGGTCACAAGGAGAAGATTAGTCTTTTCCTTATTGATTCTCCTGCGTATTCTGTGGTGCTATGCCTACCCTGGTTAGTTTCTCATAACCCCACTGTTTCTAGGCCACAGAGGGCTCTCACGGGGTGGTCGCGAGAATGCTCAGGTAGGTGTTTAGGGGTTTTTCCGTTGGCGTTACTATGGTGGAAAGTCCAGACCAGGTCTCCACCGTGCGCATTCCCTCCGAATATGCCGATTTGGCTCTCGCCTTCTGTAAAAAGAAGGCGACTCAATTACCACCCCATTGACGGGGGGATTGTGCGATAGATCTCCTGGTAGACGCTGCATATCCCAAGAGTCACGTGTATCCCCTGTCGCAAGCGGAGACTGAGGCTATGGAGACATATGTCTCTGAATCCCTGCATCAGGAGTTCATTCAGCCATCCATTTCACCCATCTCTTCGAGTTTCTTTTTTGTGAAAAAAAAGGATGGCGGTTTACGCCCGTGCGTTGATTATCGAGGTCTTAATAAAATCACAGTGAAATATAGTCACCCACTACCTCTGATCAATATGATTATTGAGTTAATGCACGGGGCATGTTTTTTTCACAAAATTGGATCTCAGGAGTGCGTACAATCTGGTGCATATTAAGAAGGGTGATGAGGGGAAGACGGCATTTAGCACCACCTCAGGTCATTATGAGTACCTGGTCATGCCATATGGGTTGATGAATGCTCCATCAGGTTTCCAATCATTTGTAGATGAGCACTTCAGGGACCTGCACGGGCAGGGTGTAGTGGTGTATATCGATGATATTCTGATATACTCTGCTACACGCGCCGAGCATGTGTCCCTGGTGCGCAGGGTGCTTGGTTGACTGTTGGAGCATGATCTATATGTCAAGGCTGAGAAATGCTTGTTTTTCCAACAATCCATCTCCTACCTAGGGCATCGGATTTCCACTTCAGGAGTGGAGATAGAGAGCGACCGCATTACAGCCTTGCGTAATTGGCCGACTCCAACCACGGTAAAGGAGTTGCAGCGTTTTTTGGGGTTTTCCAATTACTACCGGAGGTTTATCCAGGGTTTTGGTCAGGTGGCAGCTCCCATTACATCACTGCTAAAGGGGGGCCCGGTGCGCTTGCAGTGGTCGGCTGAGGCGAACAGGGCTTTTGAGCACCTGAAGACTCTGTTTACCTCGGTGCCTGTGCTGGCTCATCCGGATCCCTCTTTGCCATTCATAGTGGAGGTGGACGCATCCGAAGCTGGGATAGGAGCAGTGCTCTCTGTGTTCGGGTACGCCACTGAAGCTTCGCCCCTGTGCTTTCTTTTCGAAGAAGCTCAGCCCGGTGGAGCGAAACTATGATGTGAGGAACCGAGAGCTGTTAGCTGTCGTAGAAGCTTTGAAGGTGTGGAGGCATTGGCTTGAGGGGGCTAAACACCCTTTTCTCATCTGGACTGACCACCGCAATCTGGAGTATATCCGGCAGGCGAAGAGATTGAATCCTCGCCAGGCAAGGTGGGCCATGTTTTTCACTCGTTTTGTGTTTACTCTTTCTTACAGACCAGGCTCCCAGAACGTTAAGGCAGACACATTGTCTCGGCTGTATGACACAGAGGAGCGGTCCATGGATCCCACTCCCATACTCCCAGCTTCATGTCTGGTGGTGCCTGTAGTGTGGGAGCTGGACGCGGACATTGAGCGGGCGTCATGTGCAGAGCCTTCTCCCCCTGAGTGTCCAGCTGGTCGTCTGTATGTTCCATCTGCTGTCCGCGACCGATTGATATATTGGGCTCACACGTCACCCTCCTCTGGTCATCCTGGGATAGGTCGGACGATGCGCTTTCTTGACAGGAGATACTGGTGGCCCACTTTTGCTAAGGACGTGAGGATTTATGTTTCTTCCTGCTCGGTGTGCTCCCAGTGCAAGGCTCCTAGACACCTGCCCAGAGGTAAGCTACAACCACTACCCGTTCCTCAACGGCCGTGGTCGCACCTGTCGGTGGATTTTTTAACTGATCTTCCACCTTCACAGGGTTACACCACGATCCTGGTCGTTGTGGATCGGTTTTCTAAGTACTGTCGTCTCCTCCCTTTGCCTGGTCTCCATACGGCCTTACAAACTGCAGAGGCCCTGTTTACACACGTTTTCCGGCACTATGGGGTGCCTGGGGATATAGTGTCTGATCGGGGTCCCCAGTTCACATCAAGGGTCTGGAAGGTATTCATGGAGCGTCTGGGGATATCGGTTAGTCTTACCTCAGGTTTTCACCCTGAGATTAATGGGCAGGTGGAGAGAGTTAACCAGGATGTGGGTAGATTTCTGCGGTCTTATTGCCAGGATCGGCCGGGGGAGTGGGCGAAGTTCGTGCCCTGGGCAGAGATGGCTCAGAACTCGCTACGTCACTCCTCCACTAACCTTACTCCCTTTCAATGTGTATTAGGGTATCAGCTCCACCTTCAGCGTGCCATAAGGCGCCAGAAAATTGGCGCAGACCGTCGCCGCAGTGAGGCCCCAGTGTTCGCACCAGGGGACAGGGTCTGGCTCTCGACCCGAAACCTGCCCCTTCGCCTGCTCTGCCGGAAGCTGGGTCCGCGGTTTGTGGGGCCGTTTAAAGTCCTGAGGAGAGTGAACGACGTATGCTATAGGTTACAACTACCCACTCATTACCGTATTAACCCCTCGTTCCATGTGTCTCTCCTCAGGCCGATGGTGGCTGGCCCGCTCCAGGAGGCTGAAGGGCGTGATGTTCCTCCGCCTCCTCTAGACATCGAGGGGATTCCGGCGTACTCTGTTCGATCCATTTTGGATTCGTGACGTCGGGCGAGGGGCCTTCAGTACCTTGTGGACTGGGAGGGGTACGGGCCGGAGGAGAGATGCTGGGTTCCGGTGGAGGACGTGTTAGATCCTTCCATGTTATCAGAATTCCACCGTCTCCATCCGGATCGCCCTGCACCTCGCCCTCCGGATCGTCCCCGAGGCCGGTGTCGACGCGCAGCTGGAGCCGCGTGTCGGGGAGGGGGGGGGTACTGTCACAACTTCTGCCGAAGTCGTTGCCTCTCCTTGTTCGGGCGGTGCTTGGCGTTTGACGTCACCGGTCTTCTAGCCATCATTGGTCCTTTTTTCATTTTCCATTGGTTTTGTCTTGTCTTCCCACACACCTGTTTTCAATCCCATTCATTACCTGTTGTGTATATAACCCTCTGTTTCCCCTCATGTCTTTGTCAGAGATTGTTTTATTGTTCGTGTAGTGTGTTTGTTGTATAGGTGCGTGTCGGGTCCTTGTACCCATGTTTGTTTGTTATGTACTTTTAGTGTTATGGAGCATACTCCGTGGACTTTATTAAAAGACTCCATTTTACACTCCATTTGACTCTCCTGCGCCTGACTTCCATGCCACCTATTACACCTATGCATGACAGTAGGCTATACAAGGCAATGAAAGACAAACAATTAATGTAGGAGAATATATTGGATTAAATATGACAAACAAAATGATGCGTTATTATTTTTTCATCTTTAAATTGCAAGAGAAAGGTCATATATGCAGGCCATACACAGTAGTGTGTGTGCAAAGTTTCAGACTGATCCAGTGAAGAATTACATTACTGCACAATATTTTGTATCAAGTCTGCCAGGAGTTCGCACAAATGTGCTGAATTGGTCAATTGATAATTTTACAAGTAAAAACTATAGAGACTGTACAAAAATCCTATGGCAATAAAATGTTTTACACATTCCCAGGAATTCCCAGCTTATACACTAACTTTCACACATCTAGATGGCTGGGCGAGGTGGGTGTGGAGCCAGAGACAGCTCCCCCTCTAGGCGAGACCCTGGCGTCCTACCCGGGTACGTACCTGGTTGACTGTGGTGCGGAACTCAGCGATGAGAGCTGGTTCCAGGATATTCCTAGCGGTGACCCAGCACCTCTCCTCTGGGCTATAACCCTCCCAGTCAACCAGGTACTGGAATCCCCTGCTCCGTGGTCGAACACTCAGGAGGCACTTCACCGTGTACGCCGGATGGCCGTCAAAGAGACGGGGGAGAGTGGTGGGAAACAGGAGACAAAGGGCTGTGAGGCAGAGGTTTGATCCCAGAAAAGTGGGATGTATGTGGCGAGTGCGAGGTGGGCGCCATGGTCAAGGCTATGAAAGAGTCAAGATCCATGGGAAACTCCACTGCTGCGAGCTCGGTTGCGAGCTCCTCTTTAACCACCTCCGATAATCCATGCAGGAACGTGTCGAACAGAGATTCCGGGTTCCAGGCACTCTCGACGCCAAAGTTCAAAAAACTATTGGGTAGTCTGCCACACTATTAGAGTCTTGACGCAGTAGCTTACGAGCAGCCTCTCTCCCGGACAACTGAGAATCTAACACCTTTCTAGGCTCCATCACAAACTCTGAGGCAAATGGTGGATTGTTGCTCCAACTTTTTTCTCATGTAAGTGCGTGTATTCTGGGCTATTATTTAGTTAGCTCGTAATTAAACAATTTAACCAATTTGTGTAATATTGAATAATGAACAAGGCTGGGGTTTTTGCAGATCCAAGGTTACGACTGGTCAGAATGCTGATTTGATAAGAGGTAATGATTAGTAAGATGACAGTTTATCAATGAAATAGGTAAAGACCTTAGTTTAATTCAGGAGATTGTAACTCTAAACAAATCCTAATGAGTTAATTGTCACATAATTAATTTAGTCAGATAACAATTAAACACATTTTGTGGATTCAATAAATAACAGTCATCAGATCAATGAAATTTAAGTCACGACACGGTGTAACTGACAGTCTGGGGGGGTTACTGTTGTGTCTCGTTGCTTAGTAGATAACCCGCGGAATTGCTCCAGCAACACAGTGAAAGCGTGGTCATGGCATTCTGCCAAGGTCTGGAGTCTTTCCATAAGATCTTGAGGTACTTCCTAGTGTCTACCAATGGCGACTCCTTGGATGGAGAAAGTGCTGCGGAGCAGGTCCGAGTCTGCTGTGTCAGTACGAACTGGCCATGACCATCACGACTCAGGATATGTCCCTGGATGCAGACACAGGAGGAGGTTGAGGACGGGCAGATGGTTGTAACCAGGTTAGAGTCCTGACAGGTACAGGATGACTGGCAGGCTCAGGGCAGGCAGAGGTTGGTAATCCAAAACAGCATCATGAAGGTACAGAACGGCAGGCAGAGTCAGGGCATGCAGAATGGTCAGAACCGGGAGGACGAGAAAACAAACACTGGAAAAACACGCTGGTAAGACTTGACGCTGGTAAGACAAACTGGCAACAGACCAACAGAAAACGCAGGTATAAGTACACAGGGTATAATGGGTTAAAGTGGGAGACACCTGGTGGGGGAGGAAGACCTACATAAGACAGGTGAAATAGATCAGGGATAGACATTGTGCATATTTGGACTCAATATAGCTTCCCATCTTGAAAGTGCAGGGAAAACACATATGTTATGTATACAGTCAGTATTTGTCAACATAAAGAGAGATAATAGGATTTCACATACATCCCAGGATATAGATTGAGTCTATATCTTGCCATGTCCATGTGTGATATTTGGAGTAATTCCAATATCATATACATCTAAAATACACATCTGGATTCAGAATTTGTCAGGAAATGGTGCATGTCCAAGAAAATCCAAGTATGCATTGGAAGTCTGTATTCTTTAAAATACTAAATATGTGTCATGTAAAGATATCCCCTGATGTGGACCCTTTTCGCCCTGTGTTAAGAAATGATAGGAGTTGAATAATTCTAGATGACCCCCTTCAACATGCAGAATTCAAAACAGACCTAATTCATATTGTCGTCTCTTTTTATCTATAGAAAAGCAAACATGGCATTGAGCACAAACTCTACTTTAGACTTTTATAGGGTTTTACTAAATTATTTAGAACACTGGTGAGATCACACTCTCTAACGCATGCCCACACACACAGGCACACAAACACACACACACACAAGCAGGCACACACACAGGCACACACACACACACACACACACACACACACACACACACACACACACACACACACACACACACACACACACACACACACACACACACCAGGAGCGAGAGGGTCCATGTCCTGAGGGATTAATGGTTGTTCTTTGCTCCTTGGCAACCCACGCTCTCCTGCAAGCACCTGGGTGATTGATGGGCCCGGGCTCCTGACATGTCGACGGATGCAATGTGGCAGAGAATCAGCTTGAGTGACATCTCCACAGGCCTGCCATGATCTGTACAGGCTCTTCCTGATGAGTAAGAACATAGCTTTGGAGAAAGAGATGGAGCATGGGAGGGAGATGGAGAGAGTGGGGGTAGACAAAGAAAGGGATGGAGATAGATGAAGAGAATGAGAGATGGATAGAAAGAGAGAGAGAGAGTTAATCAGAGATCCATACAGGCCCATCATGCCCATCATTACGGATGCAAAGCATAGACTATAATGGAAATTAAACTGTACTCATCACTGATTCTATAGAGAATGTTTTAATGTTCCAAATACCAAGGTATATGTTCAAACAACCAGACAGTCTCTTTTCTCTCACATAGAAAACCTACATCGAAGATCCCAGAAACATAAAGTCTTATTTAGAATATCTCAATTACAGCCAATCTCCTTTCAAGTGCCGGAGATGCCTGGTATCAGCATAAATACTTCACTCAGTGAGAGTTTATGTACTCTGATTAATTAGAAATTAGGCAAAACATAAACGTCCACATGTCGAAAGATATGGCCAAACAACAAGCCTTCAATAAATTTTGTTTCATTTATCATTGTATAACTATAATGCGATTAAAAACATGGGATGTTGGAAGTTCGGAGTACACCGCAGAAATCTGTATGGAACTGTAAAAAACACATTTTGGAAAAATGTTGTCATTGGCTGTACTTTAAACCTTGTTGCCATGGCAGCACATTGCCAATGTAGATGTTTTCTTACCCTCCGTGGAAGTGGTTTTTAGGCATGACTGGAGAATCACCATATGCCCAGGAAGTCCATTTATCTGAATGTAAGGCTTCAATGGGAGATGAAGCTGAATGCATATTTTCTTTAAACGAGTGGGCTTTCAAGTCTAGTCTGTCATGTGGTAAAATATGCAGGCTAATTCAGTGCTGTAGAAGAACAGAGTGAAAAGACATAAAAAGAAGATGGATAGATTATCAAGATAAAAGTCAAATTTAGAAATCCATTGTAACTCCTTCAACCTAATATTTGGTTGAGGAAAATAAACATTTTTGGACAGACATGTATGGTTCTGTATTGACAGGCATTAACCGGATTTGAGAGAGAGGCAGTTGAAAAAGTAAGTAGTGGCTGGAAATATGTGGACTCAGAGCCCATTGGGCACCGGATATTTGCTTCATTGTCAGTTCTGTCATGGCCATTGATGGACTACTTCAGAAATAGTTTCCTTCTCTCAGTCCAGGGGCAAATAAGGTCTCTAGATTAATATCTATCATATTCTTCTTCCAGCAGGGCCAATCGTAGACATCCAATCCATGAAAATAATGCAATTTTCCTCCCTCTCATCCTCCCTCACATTCTTAATTGAAAACCTTCTCATTTAAAAGTTTGTCCTCCTCTGGAGACTCAGTCACATCACTTCCTTTACTAAAGTCCTTCTGCTGGTTGGACATTGATCCTTCACTGGCTCAGGAATGGGGACACTGAAAGAGTGAGTGAGGGAGAGGGGGTGGGGGTGTGCGGGGTGCAAGGGAGAGTGATTCAGAGGGAGAAAGTGAGATTCAGAGAGAGAGAGTCAGAGAACGATAGAGAGGAAGGGAGTGTGAGCTGCACACAAATACTGTAGTACCCTAGCAAGAGGAGTCACATGGACATCAATAGATCAAATCTACAGTAGAAACACTGGTTGTGAAAAAAAGAGGCTTAGAAGCCCCCCTGTGGAAAGCTACCAAACGGTACTCTATCCTGCACATTAAAGACTGCTGCCCTATGTACATAGAGACATTAATGTGACACAATTATTCTAGTTAGATCAAATGTTTTCAACATTGGTCCAAGACTGGATGACAGAATGTTTCGTCCCCTTGATATCTGTAATGTTTTGTCATATTGACTTATATTGAATGGTTTGGATAAGAACCAGATTGTGAGCGTTATTTTCTTTATGCAACTGTTGTGCAAATCAATTATACATTAAGCCCACTATAGTTATGCATATTTTTATATGTTGAGAGCTCTAAATCCATCTGAGAACATCACAGCGAGATGAGAAGATGAGACTGCTTTTGCCTCAGTCATTAGTGTTTCTCTTTTCATATGCCGTATTGTAACTGGAGCTGCGAGATTCAAGCAGAGGAAATCGATCCCTTTGTCTGAATAGGCCAGACATTTGACGTGTTGCTCCCTATGCAAATGAGGTGTCCGATTTCACATACTGGATCTCAGATGACAAGAGATGACAGCGTGTGAAATGGGACAACCAGAGCTTTCACGGAGTTGATGTTGCGCCGTTCGCAGAGCGCTCTGTACACAAAAATGTAGATCGGAGTCAGTCCATAACTGGTCAAAGTCCCGTAAATAGGATACTTACCATGTTAACAAAGTAGCTCAGCCGCAAAGGAAGCAGGTCCCGAAAAATGAACAACCAAATACAATCTTGCACACAATGTAAACTATATGTGCTGTGACAAATTCTAGAGGATTCTTTTTTCTCCCCCCTTTTCTCCCCAATTTCATGGTATCCAATGGCCTTGAGATAGAAGCTGTTTTTCAGTCTCTCGGTCACCACTTTGATGCACCTGTACTGACCTTGCCTTCTGGATGATAGCGGGGTGAACAGGCAGTGGCTCGGGTGATTGTTGTCCTTAATGATCTTTATGGCCTTCCTGTGACATCGGGTGGCGTAGGTGTCCTGGAGGGCAGGTAGTTTGCTCCCAGTGATGCGTTGTGCAGACCTCACTCCCCTCTGAAGAGCCTTCCGGTTATGGGCAGAGCAGCTGCTGTACTACGTTGTGATACAGCCCGACAGGATGCTCTCGATTGTGCATCTGTAAAAGTTTGTGTGTTTTTGATACGCCTTCACCACGCTGTCTGTGTGGGTGGACCTTTTCAGTTTGTCCGTGGTGTGTACGCCAACGAACTTACCTTTCCACCCTCTCCACTACTGTCCTGTCAATGTGGATAGTGGGGTGCTCCCTCTGCTGTTTCCTGAAGTCCACGATCATCTCCTTTATTTTGTTGACATTGAGTGTGAGGTTATTTTTCTGACACCACACTCCGAGGGCCCTCACCTCCTCCCTGTAGGCCGTCTCATCATTGTTGGTAATCAAGCACACCACTGTAGTGTCGTCTGCAAACTTGATGATTAAGTTGGAGGAGTGCATGGCCACGCAGTCGTGGGTGAACAGTGAGTACAGGAGAGGGCTGGTAGGGCACCCTTGTGGGGACCCAGTGTTGAGGATCAGCAGGTTGGAGATGTTGTTACTTACCCTTACCACCTGGGGGCGGCCAGTCAGGAAGTCCAGGACCCAGTTGCACAGGGCGGGGTCGAGACCCTGGGTCTCGAGCTTAATGACGAGTTTGGAGGGTACTATGGTGTTAAATGCTGAGCTGTAATAGATAACAGCATTCTTACATAGGTATTCGTCTTGTCCCGATGGGTTAGGGGAGTGTGCAGTGTGATGGCGATTGTGTCGTTTGTGGACCTATTGTGGCGGTAAGCAAATTGGAGTGGGTCGAGGGTGTCAGGTAGGGTGGAGGTGATATGGGCCTTGACTAGTCTCAAAGCACTTCATGATGACAGAAGTGAGTGCTACAGGGCGGTACTCATTTAGCTCAGTTCCCTTAGCTTTCTTGGGAACAGGAACAATGGTGGCCCTCTTGAAGCATGTGGGGACAGCAGACTGGGACAAGGATTGATTGAATATATCTGTAAACACACCAGCCAGACTAGCATAAGACAAGAGACAATTATTGAAACAGTAAAACATGGGATATCATGACAAATTATGTATTTTCAGAGACTCATCTCTTCAGTAGGTCATATGATTGAGTGTAGTCAGGCCCAGGAGTTGGGTTGTGCCGTGGCGGAGTTCTTTGTGGGCTATACTCGGCCATGTCTCAGGATGGTAAGTTGGTGGTTGAAGATATCCCTCTAGTGATGTGAGGTCTGTGATTTGGCAAAGTGTGTGGGGTTATATCCTGCCTGTTTGGCCCTGTCGGTATCATCAGATGGAGCCACAGTGTCTCCTGACCCCTCCTGTCTCAACCTCCAGTATTTATGCTGCAGTAGTTTATGTGATGGGGGGCCAGGGTCAGTCTGTTATATCTGGATTATTTCTCCTGCCTTACCCGGTGTCCTGTGTTAATTTAAGTATGCTCTCTCTAATTCTCTCTCTCTCTCTCTTTCTTTCTCAGAGGACCTGAGCCCCAGGACCATGTCTCAGGACAACCTGGCATGATGACTCCTTGCTGTCCCCAGTCCACCTGGCTGTGCTGCTGCTCCAGTTTCAACTGTTCTGCCTGCAGCTATGGAATCCTGACCTGTTCACCGGATGTGCTACCTGTCCCAGACCAGCTGTTTTCAACTCTCTAGAGACAACAGGAGCGGTAGAGATACTCTCAATGATC
Source organism: Oncorhynchus masou masou (assembly GCF_036934945.1). Classification (NCBI taxonomy): domain Eukaryota; kingdom Metazoa; phylum Chordata; class Actinopteri; order Salmoniformes; family Salmonidae; genus Oncorhynchus; species Oncorhynchus masou. The sequence goes on along the minus strand of NC_088217.1, from coordinate 64,943,854 downwards.
GGCTATGAAAAGCCAACCGACATTTACTTCTGAGGTGCTGACTTCTTGCACCCTCGACAACCACTGTGATTATTATTATTTGACCATGCTGGTAATTTATGAACAATTGAACATCTTGGCGATGTTCTGTTAAAATCTCCACCTGGCACAGCCAGAAGAGGACTGGCCACCCCTCATAGCCTGGTTCCTCTCTAGGTTTCTTCCTAGGTTTTGGCCTTTCTAGGGAGTTTTTCCGAGCCACCGTGCTTCTACACCTGCATTGCTTGCTGTTTGGGGTTTTAGGCTGGGTTTCTGTACAGATATATCAGCTCTTGTAAGAAGGGCTATATAAATACATTTGATTTGATATTCCCTACAAAAATTTGATTGCTGCAGAATATTTATTTCTCTAGGCCAATATTTATGTATTTTACCATGGAATGTTTTAAAATGCAAGTCCCACTGAAATATCTCACTCAAATATGAATCACTGTCAATTTTTCGAGAATATATTTGTGAATATCATGAAGGGTTGTTGGCGCCTTTCTACTTTCACTTGAGGGACTTTTATTTTGACATTATGCAACATTTCGTAAGCCGGAGGATCATTTTTTTGTGTTGCTGACGAGTTGCTGATCATGTGATGAGTTCACAAATCAAATTCCCCGCTTGTGCTGCCACTTTACAGTGAACAACAAGTAATTTGACCTTTAATGTCATTTAAATTAGTTTGTAGTAGTTATGTGTTGAGTTAGATTACATACTGTTGCAGAGGAGGCACTGGATGAACCGGGCTGTGGGGGAGCACTAGAGCTCTGGTGCGTAGACTTGGCACCACTCCTCCAGGCTGAATGCCCACTTTAGCCTGGCCCCTCCAGAGTGCAGGCACAGGTCGAACCGGGCTGTGGGGGAGCACTGGAGATCTGGTGCTTACCACTTGCAGCTCTCCACCTCTCCACTCGCTCTATACCCACTTTAGCCCGGCACGGGCGGAGCGCAGGCATAGGACGAACTGAACCGTACCAGCGCCCCGGAGACACAGTACGCAGATTCGGCGCAGGACACCCTGGGCCAAAACGGCGCACCGGAGACCAAGTGCTGAGCTTGCACAATCCACCCTGGCTGGATGCCCACTCTCGCATGGCACGTGTGGGGGGCTGGCATATAGCGCTCCGCCTATGAGCGCGCACTGGAGACACCGTGCACTTTATTGCATAACACGGTGCCTGACCAGTACCGCGCTGCTACCGGTAAGCACAGGGAGTTGGCTCAGGTCTATCGTCTGACTCCGCCAGTCTCCCCGTGTGCCTCCCCAAAATGTTTTTGGGGCTGCCTCTCGTGCCTACTGCGCTGCCTTGCCTCATATCACCGCCTCTCAGCTTCATTCGGGCGGCGATATTCCCCAGCTTGTCTCCCGGGTCCCTGTCCGTCCAATATCTTCTCCCATGTCCAGGAGTCCTGAACCCTCTGCTCCTCCATACCATGCTGCTTGATCCGCTTGTGTTGGGTAGTTCTGTCACGGTTTTCATCATCTGTACTCACATCCTACCATAACCTTGTCTCTACAATATGCCTTGAATATATTCTACCAAGCCCAGAAATCTGCTCCTTTTAGTCTCTGTCCCCAACGCACTAGATTGGCAGTTCTTACTGCCATTAGCCGTACCCTTATCCTACTCCTCCTATGTTCCTCTGGTGATGTAGAGGTTAACCCAGGCCCTGTAGCCCCCAGTTCCACTCCTATTCCCCAGGCGCTATCATTTGTTGACTTCTGTACCCGTAAAAGCCTTGGTTTCAAGCATGTTAACATCAGAAGCCTCCTCCCTAAGATTGTTTTATTCACTGCACTAGCACACTCCACCAACCCTGATGTCATAGCCGTGTCTGAATCCTGGCTTAGGAAGGCCACCAAATATTCAGACATTTTCATCCCCAAATCCAACATTTTCCGTCAAGATAGAACTACCAAAAGGGGTGGAGTTTCAATCTACTGCAGAGATAGCATGACAGAACTCTGCAGGCTATCCAGGTAATTGCTCAAACAGTTCGAGCTTCTACTTTTAAAAATCCACCTTTCCAGAAATACGTCTCTAACTGTTGCCGCTTGTTATAGACCCCCCAGCACCCAGCTGTGCCCTGGACACTATATGTGAATTAATTGCCAACCATTTATCTTCAGAGATTGTACAGTATTGTTAGGTGACCAAAACTGGGATGTGGTTAACACCTGGCCATCCTACAATCTAAACTAGATGCCCTCAATCTCACACAAATTACAATGGAACCTACCAGATACAACCCTAAATCTGTAAAAACGGGCACCCTCATAGATATCATCCTGACCAACCTGCCCTCCAAACACACCTCTGCTGTCTTCAACCAGGATCTCAGCGATCACTGCCTCATTGCCTGCGTCCGTAATGGGTCAGCGGTCAAATGACCACCCCTCATCACTGTCAAATGCTCCCTAAAACATTTCAGGGAGTAGGCCTTTCTAATCGACCTGGCCCAGGTATTCTGGAAGGACATTGTACTCATTCAGTCAGTAGAGGATGCCTGGTTATTCTTTAAAAGTGCTTTCCTCACCATCTTAAAACTTATTGGTGACAGGGGGGCAGTATTGAGTAGCTTGGATGAATAAGGTGCCCAGAGTAAACTGCCTGCTGCTCTGTCCCAGATGCTAATGTATGCATATTATTAGTAGTATTGGATAGAAAACACTCTGAAGTTTCTAAAACTGTTTGAATGATGTCTGTGGATATAACAGAACTCATATGGCAGGTGAAAACCTGAGACAATTCAACCAGGAAGTGGGAAATCTGAGGTTTGTAGTTTTGTTTAAGTGATTGCCTATCCAATATGCTGTGTCTTTAGGACCAGATTGCACTTCCCAAAGCTTCCAGTAGATGTCAACGGTCTTTAGAAAGTTGTTTGAGGCTTCTATTGTGGAACGGGGTCGAATAAGAGCTGTTTGAACAAGTAGACTAGGCTGTGGCCAATCAGTTGTTTACTGCGCGGTCATGCGGGCACGCCGTTCCTTCTTTATCCTCTGTAATGAATACGCTATTGTCCGGTTGGAATATTATTGAAGATTTATTATGAAAAGAACCTAAGGATTGATTGTAAACATCGTTTGACATGTTTCTACAAACTGTAATGGAACTCTTTTAACTTTTCGTCAGGATTTCGCACACGCGCGCTGTGCCTTTGGAATAGTGAACTAAACACGCAAACAAAACTGAGGTATTTATATAAATATGGGCTTAATCGAACAAAACAAATGTTTAATGTGGAAGTGGGAGTCCTGGGAGTGCATTCCGATGAAGATCAGCAAAGGTAAGTGAAGATTTATACAGCTATTTATGACTTTTGTCGGCTCCACAACTTGGCGGGTAACTGTATGGCTTATTTTTGTGGCTGAACGCTGTTCTCAGATTATTGAAAATTGTGCTTTTGACGTAAAGATTTTTTGAAATCTGACACAGCGATTGCATTAAGAACAAGTTTATCTTTAATTCTATTTAAAACATGTATCTTTCATCAAAGTTTATGATGAGTATTTCTGTTATTTGATGTGGCTATTTGATGTGCAATCTCTCTGGATGTTTTGGAGGCATTTCTGAACATGCCGCCAATGTAAACTGAGGTTTTTGGATATAAATATGACCTTGATTGAACGAAACATACATGTATTGTGTAACATTGAGTTCTGGGAGTGTCATCTGATGATGATCGTCAAAGGTTAATTTGATCTATATATCTGCTTTTTGTGTCACCTCTCTTGGGTTGGAAAAGCCTTTTTGAAATCGGACACTGTGGTTGGATTAACGGGAAGTGTATCTGTAAAATGGTGTAAAATACTTGTATGGTTGAGGAATTTTAATTATGAGATTTCTGTTGTTTTGAATTTGGCGCCCTGCACTTTCACTGGCTGTTGGCGAAGGTGGGACGCTAGCATCCTGAACGATCCCAGAGAGGTTAAATAAGCATACCCCATTCAAAAAATTTAGAACTAAGAACCGATATAGCCCTTGGTTGACTCCAGACCTGAATGCCCTTGACCAGCACAAAAACATCCTGTGGCGTAATGCACTAGCATCGAATAGCCCCCGCGATATGCAACTTTTCAGGGAAGATAGGAACAATATATACAGGCAGTTAGGAAAGCAAAGACTAGCTTTTTCAAACAGAAATTTGCATCCTGTAGCACAAACTCCAAAAGATTCTGAGATATTGTAAAGTCCATGGAGAATAAGAGCACCTCCTCCCAGCTGCCCACTGCGCTGAGGCTAGGAAACACCATCAATAAATCTACGATAATCGAGAATTTCAATTAGCATTTTTCTACGGCTGGTTATGCTTTCCACCTGGCTACCCCGGTCAACAGTTCTGCACCCCCCACAACAACTTGGCCAAGCCTCCCCCATTTCTCCAGATAGCTGATGTTCTGAATGAGCTGCAAAATCTGGACCACTCAAATCAGCTGGGCTATTTCTAAAACTTGCATCGCAATTGTTGCAACCCCTATAAATAGCCTGTTCAACCTCTCTTTCATATCGTCTGAGATTCCTAAAGATTGGAAAGCTGCCCCCCTCTTCAAAGGGGGTGACACTCCAGATCCAAACTTTTAAAGACCTATATCTATCCTACCCTGTCTTTCTAAAGTCTTTGAAAGACAAATTAACAAACAGATCACCTACCATTTCAAATCCCACCGTACCTTCTCCCCTATGCAAACTGGTTTTCGAGCTGGTCATTGCTGCACCTCAGCCACGCACAAGGTCCTAAACGATAACATAACAGCCATCAATAAAAGACAATACTGTGCAGACATATTCATCGACCTGGCCAAGACTTTCGACTCTGTCAATCACATTATTCTTATCGGCAGACTCAACAGCCTTGGTGTCTCAAACAGCTGCCTCGCCTGGTTCACCAACTACTTCTCAGATAGAGTTCAGTGTGTCAAATTGGAGGGCCTACTGTCCGGACCTCTGGCAGTCTCTATGGGGGTGCCACAGGGTTCAATTCTCGGGCAGACTCTTTTCGCTGTACACATCAATGATGTCGCTCTTGCTGCTGGTGATTCTTTGATCCACCTCTATGCAGTCGATACCTTTCTGTATACTTCTGGTCCTTCTTTGGACACTGTGTTAACAAACCTCCAGATGAGCTTCAATGCCATACAACACTCCTTCCGTGGCCTCCAACTGTTATTAAATGCAAGTGAATCTAAATGCATGCTCTTCAACTGATCACTGTCCACACCTGCCTTCCCGTCTATTATCACTACTGTGGACGTTCTGACTTACAATACGTGGACAACTACAAATACCTAAGTGTCTGGTTAGACTGTAAACTCTCCTTCCACACTCACAATAAGCATCTCCAATACAACAATAAATCTAGAATCAGCTTCCTATTTCGCAACAAGGCATCCTTCACTCATGCTGCCAAACATACCCTCGTAAAACTGAATATCCTACCGATCCTTGACTTCGGCGATGTCATTTACAAAATAGCCTCCAGCACTCTACTCAGAAAATTGGATGTAGTCTATCACAGTGCCATCTGTTTTGTCGCCAAAGCCCCATATACTACCCGCCACTGCAACCTGTATGCTCTCATTTGCTGGCCCTCGCTTCATATTTGTTGCCAAACCCACTGGCTCCAGGTCATCTATAAGTCTTTGCTCAGTAATGCTCCGCCTTATCTAATCTCACTGGTCACCATAGCAGCACCCACCCTTAGCACGCGCTCCAGCAGGTATATTTCACTGGTCACCCCCAAAGCCAACTCCTCCTTTGGCCACTTTTCCTTACAGTTCTCTGCTGCAAATGACTGGAACGAATTGCAAAAATCACTGAAACTGGAGACTTACACCTCCCTCACTAACATTAACCATCAGCTGTCAGAGGAGCTTATCGATCGTTGCACCTGTACACAGCCCATCTGTAAATAGCCCACCCAACTACCTCATCCCCATATTATCCTTTTTTTGCTCCTTTGCACCCCAGTATTTCTACTTGCACATTCATCTTCTGCACATCTATCACTTCAATGTGTATTTGTTAACCAGTTTGGATTTTAATTTTTGGATGAAAACATTCCCGTTTTAAACAAGATATGTCACGAAAAGATGCTCGACTATGCATATAATTGACAGGTTTGGAAAGAAAACACTGACATTTCCAAAACTGCAAAAATATTGTCTGTGAGTGCCACAGAACTGATGTTACAGAAAAAACCCAGATAAAAATCCAATCAGGAAGTGCCGCAAGTTTTGAAACCGCCTCATGGCAATGACTCCTTATATGGCTGTGGAGGAGCTAGGAGTCGGCTTACGTTTTCCACGTTTTCCCCAAGGTGTCTGCAGCATTGTGACGTATTTGTAGGCATATCATTGGAAGATTGACCATAAGAAACTACATTTACCAGGTGGTCGCTTGGTGTCCTCCGTTGCAATTATTGCGTAATCTCCAGCTGCAGTACTTTTCCGTTTGCTACTGAGGAGAAACCCAACTGCCACGAATGATTTATCATCGAATAGATATGTGAAAACACCTTGAGGATGATTCTAAACAACGTTTGCCATGTTTCTGCTGATATTATGGAGATAATTTGGAAAAAAGTTTGGCGTTGTAGTGAATGAATTTTCGTTTTTTTTTTCTTAGTCAAACGTGATGAACAAAATTGTAACGGCGTTCTTCTTTTGTTGAAAGAGAGTCGGACCGAAATGCAGCGTGTAAGTTACTCATGTTTAATGTGAAAACAAACAAACGAACTATACATGAAATAACTTAATAAATACAAAAAACAACAAATGGAACGTGAAACCTATTACAGCCTGACTGGTGCACACTACACAGAGACAGGAACAATCACCCACGAAATACAAAGCGAAAACCAGGCTACCTAAATACGGTTCCCAATCAGCGACAACGAGAATCACCTGACTCTGATTGAGAACCGCCTCAGGCAGCCAACCTATTTAACACACACACACCCCTAATCAGCTACAATCCCAAACACTACAAACCCCAATATGAAAATACAATACAATAAACCCATGTCACACCCTGGTCTAACCAAATATATAACGAAAACACAAAATACAATGACCAAGGCGTGACAAAAATGGAGCGATTTCTCCTACACAAATAATATTTTTGGAAAAAATGAACATTTGCTATCTAACTGAGAGTCTCCTCATTGAGAACATCCGAAGTTCTTCAAAGGTAAATTATTTTATTTGAATGCTTTTCTTGTTTTTGTGAAAATGTTGCCTACTGAATGCTTGGCTTAATGCTATCCTAGGCTATCAATACTCTTACACAAATGCTTGTGTAGCTTTGGTTGAAAAGCATATTTTGAAAATCTGAGATGACAGTGTTGTTAACAAAAGGATAAGCTTGTGTTTGAATGTATTTATTTCATTTGCGATTTTCATGAATAGGAAACGTTGCGTTATGGTAATGCACTTGAGGCTATGATTACTCTCCTGGATACGGGATTGCTCGTTGCTAGAGGTTAAATTGTAATTATTTTGCCACTTTCGCCTACTTATTGCCTAACCTCCCCAAACTTACTACATCTGCACACACTGTGTTAGACTTTTCTATTGCGTTATTGATTGTACGTTTGTTTATCCCATGTGTAACTGTGTTGTTTGTGTTGTTTGTGTCACTCTGCTTTGCTCTATCTTGGCCAGGTCGCAGTTGTAAATGAGAACTTGTTCTCAACTGGCCTACCTGGTTCAATAAAGGTGAAAAAAATACAAAATATAACTTTATAAAGCATAACATGTGGTTATAGATGCTTTGTAACACATTTATGTAGTGGTTATGAAGCCTTTATAAGCTGAATGTAATTTAAAGCGGGACCCACATGTGTATGAGTGTAAATTTGTGATTTCACACACACACACACACACACACACACACACACAGACACACACACACACACACACTTTATAATTACAACAATCTACAGGTCTTCTGTCTTTCTCTTTATTATGAAAATGTCCTGCCTGTCAACCTTTATTCAAACACACAGCATGCTACCATCCTAAACCCCCAATCTGTCTGTGTTCGTATTGTGTTTTCCACTCTCTCTACTGTGTCTGTCTCTCACAGAATAGTCCATTTGCAAAATACATTTAGAACTGTGCGCTACATGTCTTTTCCTTATTGAGTAAAAAGGAAGTAGAACTGTGTAAAGTTGTTGAATAAAGTGAACAATCCCAAAAAGATTTCAATCTTCAAAATGTTAACAACATTACCAACTCATTGAAGACTAAGTCCTATCCTACACATACTCTTTGTATAAAGCACTTTTTTGAAGGGGGGGCACCCTAAAATTCACTGTAACAAAGTAGCACATTGCCTTTCTGTACCTATTTTTGCCAAATAGAACAACCAATTCAAAGGGTTAGTTCACTATTAAGCATTTATACTGTGAAAATACTAACACACTGAATATGTATAACATTGGCTAGTAAAACATGAAATGGAATTCAAATAATTAGTTGTTTAACCTTATCAGTCCCGAGACCCCATAAAAAAATGATTTTCATTTCTGACTTTCGTTTATCTGCATATCCAGCCCTTATATTTAGCCTCATAATTAAGTGTTTGAACCATTTATTTTCAGTGAATTCAGGGCCACAAATAAAAGACAAAACAATTTGACATAAACAGCCGCATTCATGAGTTTTATTGAGAAATGTCAACAGGAAAAAAAGGCAGGCAAAGCAAAAATGTTATAAAATTGAATGTATAAGTACGCTGTGTCACGCCCTGACCTTAGTTATCTTTGTTTTCTTTATTATTTTGGTTAGGTCAGGGTGTGTCGAGGGTGCCATGTGTGTTTAGCTTGTCTAGGGTTTTTTGTACATCTATGGGATTTTGATTTGTCTAGGTAAATGTAGGTCTATGGTGGCCTGAATTTGTTCCCAATCAGAGGCAGCTGTTTATCGTTGTCTCTGATTGGAGGTCCTATTTAGGATGTCATTTTCCATTTTGGTTTTGTGGGTTATTGTCTATGTGTAGTTGCATATCAGCACTAGTTGTTTATAGCGGCACATTTGTTTTGTTTTGTTTGTTTAAGTGTTCTTCGTTAAATAAAATAATGTATTCCAATCACGCTGTGCCTTGGTCTCCTCGTTATGACGAACGTGACAGAATAACCCACCAAACAAGGACCAAGCAGTGTGAAAAGGAGGACACAGCCGGGGGAGTATCACCGTCCTAAGGAGGAGTTAGAGGCAGCGAAAGCGGAACGGCAATACTACGAAGAGAAATAGTGGAGAATAGAGGAACAGCGACGATATGAAGGTACACGGCTAGCACGGAAGCCCGAGAGGCAGCCCCAATAAAAAAAAATTGGGGGGGCGGCACACAAGGAGATTGCATGAGTCAGGTTGGAGACCTGAGCCTAATCCTTGTGCTTACTGTGGGGATTGTGTTACTGGTCAGGCACCATGTTATGCGGTAGAGCGCACGGTGTCTCCAGTGCGTTATTCTAGCCTGGTGCGCTCTATTCCATCCAGCTCCTCGCACTGGCCGGGCTAGAATGGGCATCCAGCCAGGAAAGAGAGTGCCGGCTCAGCACTCGTCTCCAGTATACCTCCTTGGACCAAGATATCCTGCGCCGGCTCTGCGTACTGTGTCTCCTGCGAGTATGCACAGTCCAGTATGCCTGTCCAGTACGCCAGTCCAGTGTGCCTGCTCACCGCCCTCGCCCTGAGGTGTGTGTCACCAGCCCAGTGCCACCAGTGACGGCACCACACACCAGGCCTCCAGTGTGCCTCCAGGGTCCAGTACGCCCTGTTCCTGCACTTGCCCTGAGGTGGGTGTCACCAGCCCGGTACCACCAGTGCCGGCACCACGCACCAGGCTTCCAGTGCCCCTTCATGTTACAGTATCTTAGACACTAAGTCCTGGGATTTGCTATGATTTTCTATGTAAAATAAACCTGTACCTTCTAATGACTCTTGTGTAGCTTGTGAGCATCATAGAGCAAACCATGTTACATGTGTATGTTTGTGAGAGTCATTGTGCAATGGCTGTGGGCAGCGTTTGGTACACTAACACACACATTCATTGCGCCTCCCTGCTCCGTTATCAGCTACGTTAACAATGTGGGTCAATGTTACGAATCCCTTTTGGCCCGACAGTCTAGGGGGGGATGGTAATGAGACCCGTAACATAACTCATGCAGATTATAATAGTGACAAAGTAAAAGTGTGAACGAAATAGCCAGGACAACTGAAATCTAGCGTCAAACTCAAGGTTTATTTGAAAACACACAGTAATGGGGGGGAGCAGGAAAAGGGGCTGAGCTGGACCCAAGGAAAGAAACAATAAGTATTCAAAAACACCGAGACAAGCCTACTTTAACAACAGCTAACTAACCAAAAATACAGTGGGTGGGCCGCCCAGTTCAAACTAGTGTATTTAACAAAGTCTACCTACGGGTAGTGTATGCCCATGGGCGACTTGTCTTGGTTTCCCCTTTTCCCACCAGCAAACAAACACCATAACCAAAAACAATACTCACAGGTGAGGACAAAGTGCTATGGAGGTGCTCAAACAAGAGGTTAAGACACAAAGAGAGAGTGAAACACAGAGACCTACATACATGGCATTTCTAGAGAGATTGAGCTCTAGAGTAAACAACTGACAGGGTTTTTAAAACAAGGGAAATTAACTGTGATAGGGTAGGAAACAGGAGGAGGTGTGTCTTCTGATTGATGATTGGATTGGTGACTGATTGGGGACTGATGATTTTCACCTGTGAGGGGAGAAGGAGAGAAAAGAACACAGGATACATACACACAGGATACACACACACAGGATACTGGTATCCGTAACACTCCCACCCTTAAAAGAGCAACCCTAGGGGGGATTACGACCACAGTATTAATGAATACTCACAACAACAACAAAGCAACAACCTTGCAAAACATACAACAATCATTACACACTAGACAAAGCATCCGCAAACACATTATCAGAACCCTTTTTGTGGCAGATCTCCAAATTATAATTCTGTACAATCAGCGCCCAACGCATAAGGCGCTGGTTCTGGTTGTACATCCGGTGGAGAAAAACTAAGGGGTTATGGTCAGTTTATACAATCACTGGTAGGGCACTGGAACCAATCTATATACTTCAAAGTATTGCAGGGCCAACAACAAAGCAAGAGCTTCTTGTTCTATTGTTGCATAGTTTGTTTGACATTTATTACATTTACGGGAAAAATAACAAACAGGATGATCCACTCAACTCTTGTCCTGCTGCAGTAGAACAGCACCAGCCCCTCTGGCACTAGCATCTACCTCAAGTTTGAATGGTTGTTCAAAATCAGGAGCAGCAAGTACAGGGGTACTACATAAGAGTGTTTTCGCAGATTCAAAATCTCTCTTACAATCAGGGGACCACAAAAATGATTTAGCCGGACTGAGCAAATCGGTCAATGGAGCAACTACCGCAGAGACATTTTTACAGAAGCTACGGTAGTAGCCAACCATCCCTAAAAAGCGGCGTAGCTCTCGTCTGGTGGTAGGAGCAGGGAATGCAGTAATAGCCAAGACCTTGGCATCAACAGGGCGCACCTGTCCATGGCCAACCTCTTTACAGAGATAGGTAACAGTAGCCTTCCCAAACTCACACTTTGCCAAGTTCAGGGTTAGAGAAGCTGCTGCCAACTGTTCACATACTACCCTTAGAGAGTCAACATGATCTGACCACTCAGACGAATAAATCACAAGGTCATCAAGGTATGCACTACAATTAGGAACGCCAGCTAATACAGAGTTAAACAGTCGTTGAAAAGTGGCTGGTGCATTTCGCATCCCAAAAGCCATGACTGAGTACTGTAGAAAGTTGTCTGGGTCACAAAGGCAGAAATCTCAGAAGCACGTGAAGTTAACGGAACCTGCCAGTAACCTTTTAAGAGGTCCAACTTAGTTACATACTTAGCAGCACTAATAGCGTCGATACAGTCATCCAGTCTGGGTAACAGGAACGAATCTGGCATTGTGACAGAATTTACCTTTCGATAATCCGTACATAACCTGGACGTACCATCAGGTTTAGGAACCAGAATGCAAGGAGAACTCCAAGGGCTGGAACTTGGCGTAGCCAGGTCATTCTCCAACAAATATTTCACCTCATCCCTCATTATCTTCCTCTTGGAAGCGTTGATACGATATGGGTGTTGCTTGATAGGTGTTGCATTTCCAACATTAATGTCATGTTCCAACATGTTTGTGCGAGTAGGAACATCATTAAAGAGACATGGAAAACTGTGTAGTAGCCTCACAATATCACTGGCCTGTCCATCCGTTAAATGAACCAGACCTGACTGGATAGACAGCAGCATTTCTGAGTTGGGCAATCTAACACACTGCTGTTGAGTATTGCGCAACTCCAATCCATCAACATCATCAATATGACAGTCCACTATGACAGCAGTAGTAGCAGAGGAGACATCAGTACCTTCCTCTGTTTTTGAACTATCTAACTGTGTGATGGGTCGGGTGTGGTAAGCTTTCAACATGTTAATGTGACACACATGAGATTGGCGTTGTCTATCAGGAGTTTGAAGCACATTGTCAGTTTCACTTATTTTCTTTTCAATTAAATAAGGACCAGAGAAACGAGCTGACAGTGAAGATCCTGGAACAGGTAATAACACCAGTACTTGGTCACCTGGCTGGAGTGGACGAGAAACAGACTCTTTATCATAGTGTCTTTTCATGCTCCTCTGTGAGGAAGACAGAGCTGCCTTTGCGAGAGCACAAGCTTGGTGTAGGCGCTCACGAAAGTGACTAACGTAGTCCAACACATCCTCATCTCCTGTACACAACTCTTGGGACAAGAACTGTTCTTTAAGGACTTTCATTGGTCCTCTCACTGTGTGACCAAACACTAGTTCAGCCGAGCTGAAATCTAGGTACTCCTGCACAGTTTCACGAGCAGCAAACAAAACTAGAGGAACTCCCTCATCCCAATCTTTCTCAGATTCCAAACAATATTTACGTAGCATAGACTTCATTGTCTGATGCCATCTTTCAAGCGCACCTTGAGACTCTGGGTGATAGGCGCTTGACACACGGTGCGTAATTGACAAGGATTTTAACACCTGCTTGAAGAGCTTGGATAGGAAATTGGTACCTTGATCGCTTTGTACCACCTTAGGTAACCCGCATGTTGTGAATAATATTATTAAGGCTTTACTCACTACCGGGGCTGTAATCCTTCGCAGAGGAATGGCCTCGGGGTATCTTGTAGCCATACACATAATTGTTAACAAAAACTGGTTACCCGATTTTGTCGTCGGTAAAGGTCCGACACAATCAACCACCACATGCTCGAATGGTTCACCTATGACAGGTATGGGACAAAGAGGAGCGGGAGGAATAACCTGATTTGGTTGTCCTGTTATCTGACGTGTGGCATGTCCGACAGAACTGAGCCACATCTTGTTTTAAACCCGGCCAAAAGAAATGTCGAAGGATCCGATCATAAGTCTTTGTGATTCCTAAATGACCAGACCACGAGCAAGGGATAATACATTTTGTCGAAAGGCTGTAGGAATCACTATTTGGTAAACAGTATTCCAATCTCCACCCGCGTCAACATGGGATTTCCATTTACGCATGAGGAGATTACCATCAATGAAGTAAGCCACGTTCTTCTTCTTCACATCTTCCAATGAGACAACACTAGAAAAACATTTAGCAAGCTTGTTGTCAACCTTTTGGTTAGCAATCAGCTGCTCACGAGTGACTGGTAACTGTATTGCATCAGCAATAAGTTCAACGTTCTTTGATTCTTTCCTGGGATGTTTGTCAGAGGTGATCAGCTTCTCAGAGGTATCACACAATCCATCCTCTTGATCAACCTCTTTGAACAGAACAGTGTTCGACAAATCTATCACGTCACCCTCTTGTCGTGCCTGAGCACGAGTGACAGCACAAGCGGGGAACACATGTGGATACCTCCGTGCCAGCTCATTCGAGAGAGAGTGGTCACTTTTATCCATTACTTCCAATACGGGTACTACCTTTCCTCCGGCAATATCGTTACCCATTATAAAGGGTCACACCTTCCACTGGCAACATAGGACGTACCCCCACTCTGAATATTCCACTGATTAACTCAGAGTGTACTTTCACAAAGTGCAATGGCACTGGGAAAAAAAACATTTCAATACCCTGCACTAACACACTGGAACCACAGTATGTATCGTCAGATAAGGGAAACACATCAGACAATATAAACAGCTGCGCCGCACCAGTATCTCTATGGATTTTAATAAAAGTACCACAGCTGCCCACAAGGTTGCTGATGACAGAAGACCTCCCGTGTGGCTTCAGTTTCTTAAGGCCCTGGCAATTCTCAACATTCCCCTCTCTGGTGTACCCAACTATAAGCTTCGTCAACAGATTCAAGCTTTAAAACAAAAACCTTCAACGAGATACAGCACCCCTAAAGATGCCCCAACAACCCCGCCCCCCTATGAAATTAATGATGATAACTCATTTACCCCCCTGAAAGTCTCTGGACCTTTCCTTAATACCGATCTCTCTGGGTGGTTAGACTTTTGAATGACTTTTGAATGATTAAATTCAATAAATCTTATTTGAAAAATTAAGCAATTTAACATTTGTGGCATTCTTGAAACATTTGACGTGAGCATACGCCTTGATTACACGGTCTTAAAGGACACATATTTGCACACTTTTGGTATTTTCTAACAAAACAAGCTACAATGTTATCATTACTTCTTAAATAATCCTTATGAAGAGACATAACATCTTCAAAAGAAACTCCCCAGACTCTTTGACATAGGTAGAATACACAGTGGTGATTGCATGTAGTAGAAAGGTTATCTTGCACTTGTTTGATGCTGTAGTATATCTTTGAGACGTTTTTGGTCAAAAATTATTTAATAGATTTGGGGAAATGCGAAAAACTGGGCGGAAAGCCGTAGGAATCAAAAAATGTTTCGATTTTTCTTCCTCCTTCCTCTTCTAATGTCACAGCTAGCCAATGTTCACCCGGCATGTGTTTAGGATGGGTATTGACAATAAACATGGCAGGCCGCTCCGGCCATTTCTCAATATGTAATTCACCACAAAATTGTTTTCCAATCAGTCGGCTCATGAGCCCTTCCAACTCTTGGCTATTCATGTCTTTGCTCAACAATCCTTAATAATAATCCACTAAGACCTGTCTTCGGGTATTCACTTCCAAGATTGAATCAGAGCATGCATAAACAATCATGCTAACGGTTCAGGCTAAAGGTGTACGGAAACGCATTTCCAGCCTGAGGTTACCATGGGACACCACCGAAAGATTTCCTGAGGTGTCATCATCAGGTAATAAATTGAAAGCATACAATGTGTAACGTTCTGCAAAATCATTTCTGTCAATAGGTAAAGAGAGATCTTTTAGATGCCTCCCGGTAGCCAGGAATAGATTGTAAAATTCTCGCACAGATATGTTGTTATTAAATTGCAGTTGGAAAGCCTTAGCAGGGACCTGACATCCATTCTGACAGAGAGCTACATACTCCGCATCGAAGTGTTGAACATTAAATGGGTTTTTATTTAAGCTGCCTGTATTAGAGGCATGATCAACCAAACTTATAACCATGTATCGTGGTAAAGGGCCTAGAAATAGGTTTTCTTGACTGCAGATTCCACTGCCCACAGGTATGCTAAATGTTTTCATGGAAATTCTTTGGAGAGGGTAGAGGGCATTTCCTTTCATCAAAGCCCGTGAGTGACCCAGACGAACTGCCGGAGATACAGACACTTTTTTAAATAAAAAGCGTTGCCCCCAACACTTTTAAACTATATAGTCCCCGTCCTGGGCAGACATCAGGCAAAACTCTTCCTTGGCCCTGGTTAATTTTAGACTTAGTAGTTGAGTAAACACTCCATGATGGCCCTATAAGGGTATTGGGCACTGCTTTGACTGATTAGGTGTTCACCCAAAGTCACATCCACTTGGGAGAAGATGGTGGCCCCTGGGTAATGAATGAGACTCACTTTGGCATCGTTTGCAATATTAGTACCATCTCTTTTGGTCACTTTTAGACGCAAATGCACCAAGGTGTTGTTGAGGTCCAGATAGTTGTCACCGTGGCCTGGTATGAAAAACTCTATGGGACCGTTGTCTGTAATGGCAGAGAGTGGGGCTATCTCCACATAACTGGACCTCTCTACTGAATGTTGTGTTAAGGGGGCCGTGAAAAGATCGAGCTCTGTCTTTATAGCTTTAGAGGACATGCGGTGTAAAAGAGCCATGTTGCTTGTTCTTTTAGAAAATAATTCAGAGTATTCTTTTCGTCGATTTTGGTCCAGACCTCCTCACTTTACCCCGTCTTTGATTTACTGAGTTTCGTTTAACTGTTAACCTCCGCTTTTTAGGGGCAAGCCTTCGCCTTATACCCGGAGGTCTCTTTTTTGGTCTTCGAGACAACATCATAAGCCCCGAGCCTTCTTGACGCTTGACATCTGGTGACGCCCCTTCTGGTCATAGCATTGGCTACAACATCACTTACTATATTTTTAGCCGCTGATTTTAAATGCGGTTTGACTATGCTGAGGCCTCTCATCATAAACGGTCCATTTTAATGAGGTTACGAAATATACCTCCTATCCTCGAACCGTACATGGTAGGGGATCCATAATAGCCGGGTAACCCATTACCCACTGGAGCAACATAGCATGAGACATAGCGGTTAAGGTCGAGATGTTGGTGGTCCATAAACCTTTTTAATTTATTTGTATTATGTTTATAAAAATATATAATACTAATATTATATATGTAGAGAGGTTTTGGTGGGTCTAAAGTCTAGTTTTACAATCGTTTTACCATAAGTAAATTCTATGTTTTTGTTCCGATCCGTTTTAAGCTCAACCAGAATATATTTTTTGCTTATACTGTAGGTACGTAGTGTGGCTTGTCATAGGTGACAGTGACTATGTCCCCGGCCTTTCCGTGTATATGAACTGTTCTCAGGAGTGGCACACAGCTGTCTCCGACCCTTTGATAGGATATGATGTCGGTATACACAAATATGTTGTAAAATCCTGCATGTATATCTGCAGGGAATGGGAATAATTTATCTTTCACATACGTCCATTTATTGGGACCCATCCCCAACATGTAGGATAATTTACAGCTGGTCTTTATACCACCGTCAACATCCCCTGAGAATTGTACACGTTTATGTATAGGGTTGTAGATCAGGAATATTTCCATATTGTTCAGTGTTAGGAGTTCATTCAACTCTGAGACGATCCTGTCGACGGTTCTATAGAACCCTTTCTTAAGCTTAATACGTTTCGCAGGTTCCGATATCCTTTTGCAATAAAAAAAATCCCGTTCCTTTTCTTTGATATTATACCAACTACGGGGGTATGTAATCTCGCTGAGACCTACTTCCCAGGCCTCTGATAACTCTATAGGCTTTGGAAAATTGGTTATATAATTCAAACTCGGATTATTACGATATATATGTGCAGACGCACTACGGGGGAGAGTTAGGTAGAAGCCGCTGTGTTCCATGATGCACTCCTGTGTACACGCAAATTATTGTGTATTTATCATGCATGAGGCTCTAATACCCAACTGTTCAACTTTTGGGGCCAGTTTTTCCAGCGGACCAGCACCCATTTTTTACCCTTTTCTATCTTTTGATCTAGAATCTCCTCCACGTGAAAGCCTTTGTCTTTACCCAACTGTACCTTCTGTAATTCCTTCTCATAAACAGATCCCTCTATAAGTTCCCCGTCATAATCTTTTAATTTGTTGCCCAGGGGTATGCACGGCAGACATTCGGTAACGGTGAACAGCTGTAACCTTGCTCATATTTTTGGTCGAAAACACCCCTCAACGCACCAAGTCCCCCACTATGAATTTAAAATGCATTTTCTTACGGCGAAGGGGGAACACACCATACAGATTTTTAAAGACTTGAAAAGAGTTTTCAGAAGAGACCTCTGAGGGTTTCATACTTATACGCTTATGGTAGCTGTTGTTGTACCCCTTTACTAAATCTTGAACTATATCGATATATCTATGCGTGTTGTGAGCTGTAAAATATCACCACATCCGCTCCTTCAGAGCTCTGTTAAAGCGTTCAACAACTGAAGCTTTCAAATCCGAGCCTGTTGCAAAATGTACTATATTGTGCTTCTTCATGAGTTTCTGATAAGTATTATTAAAAAATTATTTTCCACCATCAGTCTGCACTTTCTTGGGGGCTCCTCCATCCTTCAAGATAGAGTCAAAGGCCCGGGTTACCTCTTATTTTTTAAGACCCTTACAAATGCTATTTTAGAGAAAATATCTATAACTTAGCATGTAGCGATTTCCATCATTTTTATCTGCAAGGGCCTGCATGTCACATAGATCCGCCTGAAATTGGGACAATGGTTGAGTAGAAAACTCTAATTTCTTGGAAATTGTTTTCTTACAGGTTTATGTAGAGTATGTGCATCCTGCTCTGATAACCACTCATTCACTTTAGCATCACTTCATTGCAGGATACATGTCCCCGTTTTCTCAACGATCACAGCATGCAACACCCTGTATATTTGGTTTCAGGCTTGTGTCGCTGAATTTTTAAAACACACACATCCGCTATATAAGTATATAAACAACAAATATGATACATGTTATAATTAAATGGTGTTTCAAACAAATAAAGTAAAATCTTAGACAAAGTTGTTTCGAGTTCTTCAGAATCATCCACAAGATGGGATACCAGTTGTGTCCATTGTAGACTCTCGCCCGTATGACGTACATGATTCATAATTAGTTCCATTTTCAGCACACGCTCTACATTAGCCCAGGCATTGTCGGTTGTGTAGAACGCTACATTCAATAATTTGATGCATAACCTTTAAGTTCTCTCAAAAGAAAAAAATATTATTCTCTCTAACATCGTATACACATAGTTACCCATTGCTTTATATCTAAACAAACAAATTGTCACTCGGTCTCTTGGGGTTTATTGAGCCAGAAAGTCATCACATCAGCCACCACAGCTTCCCTGTATTTGTTGTCGTCCACGAGGGTGTGTCGATTTCTTTGAGTTTCTCGTGGATGTAGATTGCCTCCTAATGTACGAAAGCCTCGGTTACCCTGTAAACTCTGGGAACTGACGGCTCAAGACCCATAGACTCCAGGGCTCTGACCAGTGTTGTTATAAACCTGCAGGACCAAAGTCTTTTCACCAGCACCTCAAAATGGTTGAAGAAGTAGTATCTTGGGGGGTCGTATAGGCACGGATGCGGGCACTGGCTGGGGTGATTTATCTCATAACAGATGCATTTTTCTCGTATATATTCTCCAATCACCACGTCTAAAAGCGTGGCTACAGAGGCCTTGATGGTGTCCACAAAAATAGTACTGACCACCCCATCAAGCACATCCTCAGGCTGTGTACATGTAGGGGGTGTCGCGGGTCTTGCCAGGGGAGAGTAGAATGTTGGGCTGCGAGGTATAGAGTCCTTAGGGTCTGGCCCCCATGACGTTTCGGAGTCCTGGTATGTTGTATGAATATCCATGGTATATGTGGAAATGAAGAACTGGAGGCTTTAAGGGCACTCCTTTTATTGTTGAACCAGTCCTTTGGGTATCAGGGCATGGTTAACGCAGCCAAGTACTTAGTTTTCTTCGGGGGATGACCGTTCTGAGGATGACCCTTATTGGGGCTCCTTTGAATCATAATCCTCAGGATTCACATATATTGTGCACTTCCTTACAGGAACAATGCTCTGCCGCTGTTGGCTCTGTACAAAAAGAGCGTCCAACAACTCTAACATTTTCAATTCCATTAAATCACAACTTTTAAAAGGAATAAGCAAGCGCAACCTAAAATCTCAAGTCAGGCCACCACCATGAATGTTTTGGTTGCGGGTTTCCTCGTTGCTGATATAGAACTCCACGCAGCCACATGGAAGTCCATTCTTTCTTTGTATTTTCACCCTGTGAAATATTCTTCCTGAGGAGTCAGGGGTACCTTCACAATGGGTCTCGTAGCCTGTGAACAAGCTATACCCCTTGGTGAAAAGTCTCAGTTCTGGACACACAACCTTGCGAAAAACCATCCAGTCTTCAAGCCCATAGTCCACTCCTAAAGTCTGGTCGGTATATTCTTCTCCTTCGGCTACCATATAGCGGATCACTCTACAGGCCAGGTAATCAAACGTATACCCCCATTGCTGTCCATTAGACATTTGCACTTGATCTTTCAGCGCAGTTGCGGGTTGGTATCTGGGTTCTATACACACGTAGAAACCATTTTTTTGGCGCATCGTATATTGTGGCCCTTTCTCTATGTTTCAGCCGCGGTCCTGCTTCATTTGTTACAGTCATCACAGCTTTGCCACTAATCACAAAATCCATGTTTATTTTTAAAATCTTGTTTAGTGTTCAGGGGCCGCATGTCTTGTTCTGGGCTTTATTTATAATGTGTCTGACACACCCAATATCCCCCGGACATTCCTGTTTCAAAGACAACAGCCCTAAGGTCAATAAAACAGGGGGTGGGGGGGGAATACTCTTTGAAATGTTCCAACATCCCCCCCCCCCCAGTTCAAAGAGGTCCCTAGACATCAATCATCATGACAACTTCAAAGGAATAGATACAATATATGCATAAATTAGCACACCCTCCAACGTGTGAGAACAGGATGGCCATATATGGGCATAAACATGTGATCAGTTCCCGCCAGGATGTCCTGGACGGATGCCCAAATATGGGCATGCACACTTCGTCCTGACATAGTCATAAATCACTTGTTTGAAGTGTGCCGTCTACTTTATTCTCTCTAAGGCTAAACTGAAAAACCTAACCTCTATCAAATTAAAAGATGGTGGAGCCGCAAAAGTACTTCTGTGCATGGGTTTTATTTACATAATGAATCCGGAAGAAAAACAACAGTACTGCCATCCAAAGTATCCATTATGAGACAACTAAAAGCAATGCTGCCCCATCAACAGCTCAATCCAAAATTGTCCCCCCCCCCCTTGAACTGAAAGAGAGGCTCATTTATTAGAGGAAACGGTTACTGACGGGAGGTAAGAATAAAGGGTAAAATGTATGTGCTAAGATAGGAAAGTTAACTTGTGTCTTGACTGTTACGGATACCAGTATCCTGTGTGTGTGTATATCCTGTGTTCTTTTCTCTCCTTCTCCCCTCACAGGTGAAAATCATCACTCCCCAATCAGTCACCAATCCAATCATCAATCCGAAGACACACCTCCTCCTGTTTCCTACCCTATCACAGTTCATTTCCCTTGGTTTAAAAACCCTGTCAGTTGTTTACTCTAGAGCTCAATCTCTCTGTAAATGCCATGTATGTAGGTCTCTGTGTTTCACTCTCTCTTTGTGTCTTAACCTCGCTTTTGTTTGAGCACCTCCATAGCACTTTGTCCTCACCTGTGAGTATTGTTTTTGGTTATGGTGTTTGTTTGTTTGCTTGTGGGAAAAGGGGAAACCAAGACAAGTCACCCATGGGCATACACTACCCGTAGGTAGACTTTTAAATACACTAGTTAGAACTGGGCGGACCACCCACTTTTTGGTTAGTTAGTTGTTAAAGTAGGCTAGTCTAGTTTAGGGTTGTTTTTGAATACTTGTTTCTTTCCTTGGGTCCAGCTCAGCCCCTTTTCCTGCTCTTCCCCCATTACCGTGTGTTTTCAAATAAACCTTGAGTTTGACGGTAGATTTCAGTTGTCCTGGTTATTTCGTTCACATTTTTACTTTGTCACTATTATAATTTGCATGAGTTGTTACGGGTCTCATTACCATCCACCCTAGACTGTCGGGCCAAAAGGGATTCGTAACATAAGTGAGGGCTCATCCGGGATTTGTCTTTACTGACACCCATGCCGCTCATGCAGATTGTTTTAGTGGTATAGTTCAGTGTTGAACGTTATAGCTGAGGTAGCATTAGTGTTTGCTATTTTCGTTGGCTCTGGTGAAGTAGGTTAAGATGGCTACTTTTGAGTTGCGCCAGATGGAACTGGAGGCAGACAGTGAGGCTAGCCTCCGGTCCTGCTGTCACTGTCAGTGAGTCGTCCTCACCTGCTGTGTCCTCAGACACGTTTGACATTAGTAGGCAGAATGCCTTAGTACTTTTGTTCAGAGAGTCGGTTGACTCCAATTTTTGTGTATTTGAGCGTATAGCCGTAGCATTGAAATGGCCTGAAGACATATGGTGCCTATTGCTTCAGTGTAAATTAACTGGTAAAGCCCAAGAGGTTTTGTCAGCGCTACCTCTGGAGGACAGTTTGAATTATGAAGTGGTCAAAGCTACTGTTCTTCATGCCTATGAGCTTGTGCCTGAGGCATACCGACAGAGATTTAGGTCTTATAGAAAGTCTTTTAGTCAGACTTATGTGGAATTTGCTAGAGACAAGGGAAATCTGTTTGATAAATGGCATGCTGCTAGTAAGGTAACTGTTTTCAACTCTCTCCGGGAGTTAATCTTGTTGGAAGAGTTAAAAAATTGCTTACCCGAACGCATTGTAGTTTACCTACATGAATAGAAAGTATCCTCCCTGGCAGAAGCGTCTGTGTTGGCAGACGAGTTTGTGTTGACCCACAAGAGTGTATTTTTGGCTCATACTGAGAGTAGAGCCACTGAGTTTCCTACCTTTAGCTCTAGTCGACCAGCAGTCGACCAGCAGTAGTATATCAAGCACGCCAGAAGCATGAGCGTCCCTGTTTCTATTGTCATAAAGTGGGACATATGATTAATGATTGCTTCATGCTTAAATGCAAACAAGGGATGCCTCTTCATGCCAAGCCGCCAACAGGTGTTGGTCTAATTCGTACAGTTGTGAGGTCTGAAACAAAAAAGGTGCCTCAGGGTAACTGTAGTTTGAAAGTCTCAGTCCCCGACCGCAGTTATGAACAATTCACTTGAGGGGTTCGTGTCCCTAACGAATGACTAAGCGTCTCATCAGCGTCCGGTTAAAGCGTTTTCACGCTACACGTTCCCCAAGGGCACCCCCCCCCCCGCTCAACTCAAAAGGTGGCGCACAGCATGCAAAAATATTCTTAGAAATATTTAACCTCCACACATTAACAAGTCCAATAGCTCAAATGAAAGAAACACCTTGTTCATCTACCCAGCGAGTCAGATTTCTAAAATGTTTTATGGTGAAAATATAGCACATATGTATGTCAAACCACAACAAAGACACAGACGATATGTAGCCATTTTGTCGAACAAAAGATGCAATCACAAACGCAGGATTAAAAGAGAAATAATTCACTAACCTTTTGAAAATCATCACATGACAGTAATAGGACATGTTACACAGTACATTTGTTTTTTCAATAATATGCCATTTATATCCATAAATGTTCAGAAAATCCTCAAATGTCCAGAGAAATTATAGATAGCTCCGCCAGACAACAGCAATACACATCATAAACTTTGACTAAATATACATGTTCTACATATAGTTAGAAAGATACACTGCTTCTTAATGCAATCACTTTGTCACATTTCTTTTTAACGTTACAGAAATCATTCACTATTTAATAATCTGAGGCGGCGCTCAGACGTAAGCAATATTTCTCCGCTATGTTGGAGTCAACAGAAATACAAAATTACAACATAAATATTCCCTTAACTTTGATGGTCTTCGATCAGAATGTAGTGGAAGGAGTCATACTTAGTTTTGTTTCAGTTGGTTGGTAGTTATAGTAGCATAGGCTACCCGTGTCAGCTGAAATGCATCCCAAATTACTTCTGGTCCCGAACAGTTGCGCATCAACTTCAAAATTACATATTATATGTCGACTAAACTGGTCAAACTAAGTGCAGAATCAAGCTTTAGGATGTTATAAACGTACAAAACAATTGGCGATTCAACCGGACAAAAGGAATTCTTCTCAGACCTTCTGGAACAGAGGGATGACTGTGTACAATTTGCGCTCGAACGCGCATGTATTTTCTCACGACACCCACTATTTCGCCTGCCAAAGGATCAAAGCTTGCAGGATTTGCGCAATTAAACACTCTACTGATAGAGGACATCTTGCGGAAGACATAAAGTGTTTCCAGATCCATAGCGTCAAAGTTGCCCCAACTTTCTGGATGCCAAAACTAGTTTGGGAGATTGCCTGCCCTGCGACTTCTGCTATACTTGCAGACATAATTCAAACGGTTTTAGAAAACTCTAAAGCTTCTATCCAATAATAATAATTATTATATGCATATATTAGCAATTTTGTAGAGATTTTTTTTCAGTTTATTCATCCAAACGGGGCAGTATTGTCCTGAGCCTTAACAGGTTGCTATGCGGGACATTAGCGTCCCACATAGGCTAACATCCGGTAAAATAGCATAGCGCAAAGATACTAAATGCACAATTCGTAATATTAAACTTTCTTGTAAATACATGTATCTAGCATCATTTAAAAGCTTAACTTCCTCTTAATCCAACCACAGTGTCAGACTTTTAAAATGCTTTTCGGCGAAAGCAATCTTACGATAATCTGACGACAGCGCGCCACACACACAAGTATTACAAGCATTTTCCAACCAAGCATTAGCGTCACAAAAAGCCAGAAATAGCACTAAAATAATCAATTACCTTTGAAGATCTTCTTCTTTTGGCAATACAAAAGGTCCAATCTTCACAATAAATGGTTGTTTTGTTCGATTAAATCAATTTTAAATGCATAAAACGACACATTTTGTAAAAGGTTTGTGTCATGAATTCCGTATCCTTCAACTTTCAACGAGACATGCGATGCAATTAGTCACACAGCATTGACGTTTATCTAGTCATGGTTGGTTTCATTGAAATCCTCTGTTAGTAACACAACCGTACTTGATGGTTCTTACGTGTGTATTGACCGAAAGGAGCTGATTTGAACACAGCAAACAATGACCTCATTGCGTGCCAATGAAATCACCTGTGCTTCTTTGAATGACTGTATTTCTGCCCAATCACCACTGATCCTCTTGAAATCTTGCTTGGTAGATATTCAATGGGCTGAGGTAAATGGAAATAGCTATTGTTTATATCAGGGAAGACTAGCTCTTGAACGAAATTCGAGCGTAACGCAGCCATTCGCCATTGGAATTTCTACCAGAAGGAGACATTTTCCTTGCGCGACGCAGTATTGAGTCAAGATAATTTTACGCTCTTTTATTGAAGTAATTATGGCGAGTGAATCTGTAAAAGCAAAGGCAAAGTCCAGGTATACGGATCTACGTGATATTATTGACGAGATTGCAAGAGAAAGTGACACAGAAGTTCAAGAAGATCTATCAGATTGTGTGTCAAGTTTGGACAGTCAATTTGAGTACATGTTTCGGTATGGTGAGGATGCCATTCTCGATTGGTAAGTAATTCTCATGCCGTTGTTTGAAATATTTGACATATATATATATTCAGTAATGGAATGTTTGTTGAGGTGTCACATGGCTTTTCCTTTGGGTGTGTCTGTCAATATTATTTTAACGGTTTTCTTTATGTGAAGGAGAGTCGGACCAAAATGCGGCGTGGCTATTGAGATTCATGTTTAATGAAACAAAGGAAAAATGAATCAATACAAAAACAATAAACGTAACGTGAAAACCGAAACAGCCTAAACTGGTGCAAACTAACACAAGACAGGAACAGGAACAATCACCCACTAAAAACCAACACCAAACAGGCTACCTAAATATGGTTCCCAATCAGAGACAATGACTCACACCTGCCTCTGAGAACCATATCAGGCCAAACATAGAATGCCCACTCAGCTAACACCCTGACCAACCAACATAAAAACATAGAAAGCTAACTATGGTCAGGGTGTGACAATTATATAGTTGATCTAAACATGGAATGTCTGTTGAGGTGCCACATGTCTTTTCCTTTGGGTGTGTGTCTGAACCTCATCTGAGTGATTTACGTTCCCTACTCTAATATAATCTGTGTTCCTGTGTCTTTATATCACAGTCCCTCTGATTGGGAGCCCCCACTGCCAAGGTGCCCATCCCCGACAGGAGCTGGATCATCTAGCCGGACCCCTGTAGTCTCCGGCTCCACACCTACCCCCGCCCTACATTGTGGGAAGTCTGTGACAAAGAAGCAGAGGTGGGGAAGGGCTAAACCTGCAATCGGAGAGGAGGGTTGTTGGCACTCTGTGCTGGAGGAGGATGTGTTGCCCACACCTCCAGTATTCAGACCGAAGAGGCCATCGGGACCTCAGCTGGACATGAAATTTAAGTACAGCCCCATGCAACTTTTTCAGCTGTTTTTCACCTCGGCAGTTGTTGATTCCTTGGTGTCGAACACAAATAAGTATGGTGCTAAGAAGCAAGCAGGATAGAAAGAGGGATGGAAGCCCATTTCCATGATATCTTTTTTGTTTCATGTCAATGGTCATGGCTCTTGTGAAGTTAAAAAGACTACTGGAAAACTGCTCCCCTCTATCAACTGCCTTTCCCATCCACGGTCATTTCATGCAAAAAGGTTTCTGACAATCTCACGGGCGCTTCATATCAGTGACCCAGAAGTTGATGAAGACAACGAAGACAAGAGGCACAGCAAGGTTTGATAGGCTCTGCAAAATAAAACCTCTCTACACCAGCATCGTTGAGGCCTGCAAAACCTATTTTCAGCCTGCCCAGAACGTTTCCATCGATGAGAGGATGGTAGCTTCAAAAGCCAGAATTGGCCTAAAACAATACATGTGCAACAAACCAACTAAATGGGGTTACAAACTGTTTGTTTTGGCTGATTCTGTGTGTGCATACACGTGCAATGTTTTTGTTTGAGGGGAAGAGCAGTTTTGCGACCGGTAAGGGACTTAGCTATGACTGTTATGCAGTTATTAGATTTTCAACTGCTGGGGAAGGGCTACAAACTTTTTGTGGACAACTTTTACACAAGCCCTACCCTGTTTGCAGACCTGAGGAAGCGGGATGTGTGGGCTTGTGGCACCATTCGGACCAACAGTGGGCTTTCCAAAAACAAAGGTGAATGACATGCCTAAGCGGGCTGAGTGGGGTACCGTGCGATGGATCCGTGAAGATGGCCTGCTCTTTGAAGTGGATGGACACCAGAGAGGTGGATATCACGACGTCAGGCGTGTGAAGGGCGCTACTGGGGCATGGACCACCAAAAATGTCCCCATTCCTGCAGCCATCAAGGACTACAACAAGAGCATGGGAGGTGTAGACCTGTCTGATGCGCTCATAAGATACTACAATGTTCTCCACAAGACAATGAAATGGTACAAGATATTTTTCTATCATTTCGTTGACATTGCTGTGGTGAATGCCTTCACCCTCCAGAAGGAAATGGCCAAGAGCTGTGGACAGCCCCCCATCTCACAGCCTTCAGGGAGCTGCTCACCCAGGAGCTTGCTAGCTACAGCATGTCCACTGTAGCACCTTCTGTCCCCTCTACGCCTGGCCCCTCTGCTCCAACCAGTAGTGTTCACCTGCCCAGATTCATCTCTGCAGGCATGAATGTGCCTCAGGGCAAAAAGGGCACAATAGGGAGACGTTGTTGTGCCCTTTGTCACAAGAAATGCCCCATCACCTGCACCAGCTGTTCAGTAACCCTCTGCTTTACAGCAGACAGAGACTGCTATTGGGCATGGCATCAGAAGCACAATATTGTGTAGAGGACTGAGGGTCTTCACAATATTGTACATTATACATTGAATGTGTATAAATAGTTACCCTTGTTATTTAAAAATGTTTCAAATGTTCATTTTTTGGGGGGGGGGTGTATGTTAGAATGGCATTTGAGTGTGTTGTATATAGTAACTTACTTCAAATGTATCACTGTACCAATTTGGCCACTTGGGTACATTTGGGCAACGTGTGGGACACCTGGGTGACTACATGCCCAATGTCATGTAGTTCACTCCTTCCTGAAGATATCTTTCTAAACCTTTTTCAAATACTGTTGCCATCTTATGTTCTCCATTTTTACCACCCCCAGCATCCTATCTATATGTTTGGATGTTCTTGTTCAGTTGAAAGATGATGCAGCAACAATAAAAACAGAAAACATATGTTTATTTTCTAATACCAGATCTATGGTGTTATATTCTCCTACATTCAATTCACATTTACACAAACTTCAGTGTTTTCCTTCAAATGGTACCAAGAATATGCATTTCCTGGCTTCTGGGCCAGAGCTACAGGCAGTTAGATTTGGGTATGTCTTCAGGTGGAAATTGGAAAAAGTGGACGGGTAGCTTTAAGTCAAGCATATGTGAAGCCCTGACAACAGCACCCTGAATGATAAACTCTCCTTGGTCATTCCAAGTAGCAGTCCCCTTTGAGTCTTATCTTGTTTGTAATGTATCTAAGATTTTTCCTGTTACTTGCCGGAACATGGGTCAACATGTCCTGCATAACTTTATCTTCAACAGGCATTTGATCATCAGCCGGTAAGCTCGCAGGTACAGGCATTACAGGGGCTTGGCTCTCTCTAGGCTCGTCATCATTTAAAGGGTCCGGTAGGGAAATAGTTAAATGGCCGGTCTCTCTCTCCCCTTGTTTCACCAAGGCCAAATACCTTTGCAAGAGGTTTGTGTATTTTCGGACCTTATCATAGGTGTTCAATCCTTTTTGATTCAAAATATCCTTCATGGCCGTATCCAAATCATTTCCCGCTGTTTGTCTGATATTTTCAGGACCCTGCACTTGTTTTTTAAGTCTATCCAACTCTTGTTGTGGCAGCAGATACATTTTATTGGCCATCACCCCTTGTGATCAACCCCCATGTCTGGCAGCAATAAGGCTGGTGAAGAAGGGCACGGCTATACTTAGTAAAGGTAGAATAAAAACCCCAGACTGTTGTATGCAATGTCTTTTCTTTTGAAGACTGGCCCTTTTATTGGCATAGAGTTTGATCACGGTCTTTTGTCTCTTTAATTTTTTCAATTGGGTCAGGGTGAGTGGAATGCGTCCTTTGAGAAGATTCAAAGCAATCTCACATAGGGATAATATGAGATCTGAAGAACAGTGACCCAAGATGGCCTTCCGTTCATTAGCTGTAGCACCAACTAGGCTTCTCAAGCGGGACAGGTTTCTTTTTAACGACATCACGCTACCACGTTCCCCAAGGGCACCCCCCGCCCCACGCTCAACTCAAAAGATGGGGCACAGAATGCAAAAATATTCTTAGAAATATTTAACCTCCACACATTAACAAGTCCAATAGCTCAAATGAAAGAAACACCTTGTTCATCTACCCAGCGAGTCAGAGTTCTAAAATGTTTTATGGCGAAAACATAGCACATATGTATATCAAACCACCACAAAGACACATACAATATGTAGCCATTTTGTCAAACAAAAGATGCAATCACAAACGCAGGATTAAAAGAAAAATAATTCACTAACCTTTTGAAAATCTTCATCAGATGACAGTAATAGGACATGTTACACAGTACATTTGCTTTTTTAAATAATATGCAATTTATATCCATAAATCTCCGTTAACATTGACGCCATGTTCAAAAAATGCAAAAAAATGTCCAGAGAAATTATAGATAACAGCAATACACATCATAAACTTTGACTAGATATACATGTTCTACATATAGTTAGAAAGATACACTGCTTCTTAATGCAATCGCTGTGTTACATTTATTTTTAACGTTACAGAATTCGTTCACGAGGCAATAATCTGAGGCGGCGCTCAGACGTAAGCAATATTTCTCCGCTATGTTGGAGTCAACAGAAATACAAAATTACAACATAAATATTCCCTTACCTTTGATGGTCTTCGATCAGAATGTAGTGGAAGGAGTCATACTTACCCAATACATCGTTTGGTTTCAAGTTGTGTGTCTTTGTATTAGCATATGCTAACAGCTTCAGCTGAAATGCACCCAAAATGACTTCTGGTCCCGCACAGTTGCGCATCAAAACTTCAAAATTACATATATGTCGACTAAACTGGTCAAACTAAGTGCAGAATCAAGCTTTAGGATGTTATTAACATACAAAACAATTGGCGATTCGACCGGACAAAAGCAGCTCCTCTCAGGCAATCTGGAACGAAGGAATGACTGTTTACCATTCGCGCCAGAACGCGTGTCTATTTTCTCGCGACACCTAGTATTTTGGCTGCCAAAAGGTCAAAGCTCGCGGGATTTTCTCCATTACTCGCCCTATTGAAAGAACACAAACTGATCCCAGATCCGTAGCTGGTTGGGAAGGGTGGGGGCGATGACGTCAAAGTTGGCCCAACTTTCCTGATGTGAGAGAGAGTTTGGGAGAATGGCTGCCCTGTGAGTTCTGCTTTACATACAGACATAATTCGAACGGTTTTAGAAGCGCTAGAGTGTTTTCTATTCAATAATAATTATTATTATATGCATATATTAGCAATTTTGGACAGATTTCTTTTCTGTTTACTATGGGCACGCAATTCCTCCAAAGGGGGCAGTAATTGTCCTGAGCCTTAACAGGTTTTAAACCCAGAGACATAGCGGTTACTTTTTAGGAATGTACGCAGCCGGCCACTCCCATGGGAACAGACCGGTTCGTAGCCTCAGGTGTTCTGGAGTATTTGCTTTTAAATCCATGAATAAATAAGAAAATGGCGCTTTGGTAGCGTCCTCATAGCTCTCCATAAAATAGGATTTCCTTCCCGGGTACATCTGCGGAGCTAGAGTATTAATTTGTAGTTTGTCTCTAGGATTTTTGAACAAAACCATGTAATTGGCGTTCAAACTGATGGTGCGGCTTTTTTTACCTTGGAGAAAGACATTCTGCACCAAGTAAAGCAATGACAGGTTTCTGTGATGAGTATATTGGGTAAAAGCTTGGGCAATTTCGGGATGTTCGCTACCTGCAAATAGCATATCGTCCAAAACCAGCAGATTGTTTTTATGAGGAGGGAGAAGTTCATCATCAGACAGGGATTCAGGTATTCCTTCAACAAACTTGATTTTTATTTTCTTCAACAATTCATCATACAGAGGTTGACAACACGAATAACACCACACAATATTATCAGGCTTTTGAGAACACGTTCAGAATTCTCTAAAATACTTTTTACAAAACAAGTTTTACCACTATTAGATGGGCCTGCAATTAAGGCCGAAAATGGGAGTTGCAACCGGGGGTCAAAACCTTCTACAGCAATCATATCTTAAGCTTTAAGACACACTGTGGCTTGTAGCATAAGTCAGTAGCCAAAGGGCAATGTGGTCCCATCAGGCAAAAGCAGTCTCTTGTCATAGACAACCCTGAATCTTTTAGTAAGTGGGGCATTCCTTAGATGGAAGCCCTTTTTATCCCTTTGTAGGAGCTCAAAACCTCCAAGTCACTATTCCTGTCGTAGGCCGTGGTGAATGCTGCAAGAAACACATTTACATTACCCGGAGGTAGAACCCACTTCTTGTTGCGCCTCCATTGCACCAGGGCAATGTCTTGACTCAAGAATAAAAAATGTGAAATTTCGTATTGGTCCAAAAAATCCAATTCCAAAAATTCTTCGGGATCTTCAATGATCGATGTTGTTAGCATATTACATCTCTGTGATAATTTGTCCCAAAACGAGTTCAAGTACAATTTCGACACATTTCTTTTGGTTTTGTTGACCTCTATTCTGTCAGGGTCAAGAAGTATGCCTTCTCTGTCATGATAATCTTGAATGTACCTGTCTTTGCTCTCTTGATCTGTGACCGATGCAGGATAGCCTGAAGCCATTTGCTTGCATCTCAAGAAGGTCTTGATGTACTCTTTAAAATGAGTGTCTGATTTCCTGGAAAAATTCCACACTTCAAAGATTTTGGCCACAAAATACCCCATCTCTAAGGCCTTAGAGAATTCAACTGTGACCATACCCCTGTCAGGGCTCTTTCTTGATCTGAGTGATCACATGGGTTTTGCTGGTTGTTTTCACTGCAGGTGCGACAAAGGGGAAAGAAAAGTTTTCCTTGAGGTCCCTTGCAATGCAACACTGGTATAAACAAACCCTTAGGAGGGTAGATAGTTGCTTTGATCAGACCAAAATAGTTTTGCGGTAAGTCAAAATCGCAATGAATAATTTCCAGATGCCCCATAGGATAGCATGAGGAACTCATTACATGAGGATAAAGGGATGTAAAATATCCTATTGTCTCGTCGGGTTGCGCTACATACCGCAATGTCAAAGCATTGGTACGGCCTACATACAAGGCCTGTCGTGGTTCCAGGGGTTCTGGTGTGTCATAGCTGGAAAGGAAGGCTTGAACATGAGGATCAGACTTTTTGAGGGCGGCCCATTCGTGCTCCCACAAAACCTCCACTTTTAACCCGTAAGTAGCCTGTAAAGAATCCAACTTGTCTTGAAACTCTTGGTACAAAAGTATTTTGGGTTAGGACACACATGGCCTGGAGCACAAATCAAGATTTACAACCGTGGAAGAAACAACCGGTCTCAAGCCCGTCAATCTGTGTGTATCCATCTACATGGTAAGAGCCAAATGCCTTCTCCCACTGATTCAACGGATGTTGAATAAAAATGTCTTTATCCTAGGCCAAGTACTCCAATCATTGAATGGACCGACTAGAGTAGGACTTGAATTGGCGTCGGTAGTTGTCAGGCTATAGATGCTGTAGGTAGAAACTGTGTACGATAGGTTTTCATGAATGCCGATGCAATAGTTGTACAACTTCAGGGGTCAATGCCTGCGTCTATGATTACCTCTTCTCTAAATCTGAGGCATCCTTCACGAAGTATAACCACATCATTGTCGCAGTATGATTTCATCTCTTTATGGAAATCAAAGGTGCCATGTCTTACTGTCTCGTACCACGTCATGAATCTCTCACGCTCTTTGGGGGACATTTGATCACACCCGTACATTTCGGGGCTGGGATAAGATCCAATATAATGTAGATTCTCCTCAGATGTGAAGAAGTGGGGGAACCAGCCTTTCACAGAGTTTTCAAAACCCAAGGCCTCTGACATTTGAGCCAATCTCATGGGTAAGAAGCTTAAATTGTCAATGTATCTCTGGTCTACAAAACACAAGATTTTACTACCTTGAGCTATGACACTGGGTGCCACGCCTTGCTGTATCAAGGGGTTCAGAAGAAGGTAAGAGTCATAGGCTCTAGCATTGTGCGCTATAAACGTGAAGTTTCTGTACTGGTGTTTTCTAATGTGTTTTAGAAAGAGCAGTGCACAATTGGGTCCCTCTGCTGACCATTTTTCACCCTTGAAAGTCATGGTAGATACAAAAATAGGCAAATTAACCCCCGATTGCTGATTTGTCTCAAAATCATAGAACACGTATCACTCTGAATGTTCATCTTCATCCAAGTGCTGAATATAACACTCGTGTGGCACTTCTTGAACCACATTAGCGTCTCTGCTTTTCAAAGGCCCTTTACAGATTGGACAATGTATGATTCCCCACACGTGGTTTAGGGCTATCTATTTTGGGCATTTCTTGCGTCACAACTGCCTACAGATTTACAGGCCTTGGGGTGCCATGTTTCAATTTTGTGTTTTTCATAACAGTCGGCCGAACTAAGTGTGCAGTGGCTATCCTCACGGGGAGTCAAGTTTAAGGGTTGCATAGGACCATTTTCATCCAGACATACTGAACAGTTATAACGGCACGAGTGCCACCCCCCTTTCTGGTGTAGCCGGTATGACAGGATGGACACACATGGTGCGCCTAAAAACGCTGTGATGTTAGTAATGTTTGTTTTGCACATAAAAGTACAGAATCTGAGGATGAGGTTGGGGGTTGTTATGGAACTTCAAGAGAGCTGCATTAGCTCTACTGTGGTACAAAACCACAATCTTGATATTCAGAAAGTTTTCAAATTTGACTATGTCAAAGAAAGCCAGAGCATCCTGTATACTGAGACCCACGGCCGTTTGGAGCTCTCTAGGCTTTTGTAACGCCGCTAGATCAGTACATTCAGGGTTGAGTAAATGGGATAGCCCTATTGCAAAGCATAGCTTATTACCTGGATTGTGAACGTTTATGAGGTAGGCCCTTTTATTGCTTATGATTTCTGATTGCATTAGGCTATCTAGCTTCCTTCTCTGACCCCCACCACCCTGGGGTTGCTGTATTATTTGCACTATAAGCTCGGGGGTCCTATCGGCTATGACGGAAGAATTTGACTCAACAAGTCATTCTAGCAGGGCGATAAATTGTCCAAGATCTGCTTCGCCATTGGGTAAAATGGCTATCTACACAAATTTCCAACTGTAAGACATCACGTGGTTCCCCATTATCTCTTGCCCTGTCTAACAGTTCGTTCAGAGTATCCAATATCATTACATAAAACACAGAATAGTCAAGATTCGGATTCACCCATGTGAATTTAAAAAACGGATGAATCTCTGTATTGTTGAATTTATTGTGGTACACAACCCGAACACTTCCACTTCCTCCTGATTTATTAGACAATTTTACAATTCCCCAAAAACATTGTATTGTGTTTCAGACTCTTCTGACATGGGCGTTAACGGCTGGTATTGGGGGGTGTGTGATGCCGAAGATGTCGGGCTCTCGTTCATCTGATTAATTAGGGATATGAGGGCTTCGGGAATCTGTGATAATAGGTTTTCATCGGGCGTCCCTGACTCGTTCATACAATTAATAATTTCTAGGAGTTCTGGCGGTATCTGTGATAAGAGGCTTTCAGCTCTCCCAACTAGGTATGTTGTCTCTGCCATTTGGATAATTAATGATCTGCGTTCTTGGGTTATTCTGGAAGGATCCGGGTTACATATATGATTTTAGCGACCGGTATTTGCGTTTTTTAATCGGACTGCTGTTTAACCTAAGTGGAATTGTTCTATGCCAGAATGATAGATCCTCTCAGTACTGGCGCTCAAGTAAAAACCTCATTCGTTTGTGTAGCAAAACCTTTCGGGATTTTAGAGCCCTGGAAAAGGCTGTGAAAAACCGAGCTTGTTCTATTTCAGATCTGGATGTTGCCACCAAAGAATTGTCGGAATCAAGAAGGTTGGCCGCATCCCATAATAGCCGGTCGTCTACCTATGAAACGTAATTTAAAACGGTGAAATCTTCCGTTTTGGTTGTTTCATTGGGAATGTTTGGTGAGCCGGAATCCTCCGTATGCTCTAGATGTATGTGGTCTTCTGTGCCAGTATACGCCGGGGAGGAGTATTGAAAATAATACATACAAAATAGGTTATTCAATATAAAAATATGTTAGATACATAAAATGTCAAATACATTTCAGGTATAATACTATATATTACCGATACATAATTAAAATTCCTTTGCTTTTTTGGCAAGGACTGTTCTGACGAATTGCGTAAACCGGGGAGGGGGGGGGTGACTTTTTTCATCAAGCGTTCCCGATTCTGCAGGGCCGGTCTCGTTGGTACCTGAAAAAACATATGTCCTTGTTTTAGCATATTCAAGCCTAAAATGTTTATAAATAATAAACTGTATATAACTAATAAATTTTATATATATATATATAATGGCTTCATACCGTGTCCATGGAGCGCCAACTCGTGAAGCCGCAAGTTCCCTGCCCAGTAGTACTTTTCTGGAGGGATGGATTCTGAGCAATGTACTAGAGCCCGTGTTGTGCGTTGCTTGTTTTGGTGTAGAATAGGTAGCGAGCGGGTGGAGGTTCCCGGGGGAGTTGGCGGGACATTTAAATCCCCTGTTCTCCGTGGGTTTGAAAAAACATTCATACAGAACGGGAGAAGTGCATCTATGTCATCTGCTCCGACGAAGTCGTTCAGGGTCCATAAGGAGCCGATTATCCTTCTTGGCTGTATGTCGGCTGTAAACACCAAAAATAGCTTTTCATATAGGGTGCACTTTTCGTTTTTTTAAATGTATAAATATTCTTGTGTATGTGATCAGTGGCAAAGCTTACGTTGAAAATAGTGTGATGGGGATTGGCTGCATCCGTTTTGCGTCTGAGAATCCCCGTCTAACGCTGTCTGTTCCAGATCGTTTAAACCTCTGAGCAGCTGCGTAAATGGATAACCTACAAACGTTAGATAATATTAAGTTATTTATCCTATATACATTTTTAACTTATAACTTATACGTGCATTGACCCCCCCTTTAAAACACATATAACTCATGTTCAATATTACAATAATATCCATAATATTCAAATAATTCCCCGCATCCAAATCTAATATATATATTTTTTTCACAAACTCACCTTCAGAAAGCTCCATTAGGATGGATTCACAGATTATCTTTTAAATGTTCAGTCCGATACATATTTGGGTTTGTTGGCCTGTGGGTTTGTAGCTGCGCTAAAGGGGTGCTAACAGAGTGGATCGGTTGTCACTAGACACGTTCGCCGTCATGGCTCAAAATGAGAGAAAGCACGGAATGAGTTTACAGAGCCGTGGTGGCATGTATTTTGGGGCGATATCCTGTATACCATAGAATGGGCCTGGAGTACCCCAGGATGTTTTAGAGAACAAAGGCAGTGAATTAAAGCAACAGGAGGGGATGTTGAGACATTTTGTCGGCAGGTCTTGCCTCTTTTTCCCTACATCCTCAGGGGTAGCAGCTTGGGGGGTGTCCAATGTAAATTTATAGACCGGGGTCGCGGGACCGTTAGTATATGCGCTGATTAGAAATAACAATGTTTTAAACCCTAGGGGGCTGTCTCGCCATATTGTATTCTTTCTGGGGTGTTTGACTTTTTAGACCCCACATCCTCTGGGGTGTTTGGCTTTTTAGCCCCCACATCCTCTGGGTTGAGATAAATTCGGATTTGAAAGACGTGTGTTAATGAATCGAAAGTGCCCATTTTAAGAGACTCCGCCACACTTTTTGATGGGGGGTTTCAAAACCTTGGTTTCAAACGATCCCCTACAGAGACACACACCCCCACCCCTTTGAGATACTGTTTTAAAATCCTTTATTTAATTACAAATATTTAGTACAAACTTTTTTAAGACATGTCAGAATTAATTACCCAATTTTACTGCGCAAAATTTAACTTTTTATGGCTGAAGGGGCAGTATTGACAAGCTTGGATGAAAAGGTGCCGATTGTAAATGGCCAGCTCCTCCGCCTGTTGCTTTTCACGAATCTCGCCGAAGATGGTGCCTCTTCCTGTTCGGACGGCGGTCGTCGTCGCCGGCCTATTAGCTGCCATCGATTCCCTTTCCGTTTGTTTCTGTTTATTGGGTTTAATTGGGTATACCTGTTTTGAGTTAGTGTTTGTTTGTAGGTTATTTAAGGGCACTAGGCCCGCTGGGTATTTGTGCGGGCTTGTTCTCTGTTATTTTGGTGCTGGTGTATAAATGTATTCTCATTATTTTCCGGACAGTTTTAGTCCTGTGTATTTTGGACGGGTGGTTACTTACGCCCTAGTGTTGGCAGGTCCATTTCTCCGCTGTCGTTGGAATAAATAGATTCATGTACGATATTACCTGCTCTCTGCGTTTGACTCCTCCACCGCACCATTTGTAGAAGTCGTAACATTGCTAATATATGCATATTATTAATAGTATTGGATAGAAAACACTCTGAAGGTTATCCCGGTCGAGGGGCTTATCCGATCCTCAGAGGTGGAAAGTCCAATGGACTTCTTTTACGACCAGTGTGGTACACCTTAGTGATATCTCAGATGTATTCTAAAGTTATCCCGGTCGAGGGGCTTATCCGATCCTCTCTGTTCTCGTGGGGAAGTTTACAACTAAATTTGTTTCCTGCTCAGGCTGCCTCGTACAGTGTTGCACGTAGCCTCAACCCCCCCACTGGCCTCGACAATGCTTATCATGGGTCTGGGCTAGTATTCCGCCCTTTTTGTCTTGGGACCCCCCCATCAGCGGTTGGTGTTGGTGTCCGAGGCACCAAAGATTTGCTGAAACCTTTCTACCAAATCTCTCTGTGTTTGTGCTTCAAAAACGCTCAGTGGCTGTTGTGGCCTGCCAGTCACCACAGAGTCCTTGTGTGGCAACCATTGCAGTACCTGCAAACTGAGACGAGGAAATCTCTCACAGTGTTTCACCAGAGGGAGTCATCGGGCCATTTGCGGGACTGACGCCGGTAGTTTCATTGTAAGGGGTTTCAGTCCCCCTGAATGCAGAAAATGTGTCATCGGAACCATAGTCCACTCTGCTTATCAATGTTTTTATTACTGAAATACCCGCAGTGCTTGCGGAAATGTCCTGAGGACAAGAGAAGTTAATCTCAGCTACAGTATCGCAGGACTTCAAGGAGGAGGGAAGTTTCTCATTCACAGAGACTGATCATGAAAAGAATGTTCAATCAGGTTTGCTGATTGAATGCAACGAGATATCGTAAGAGCTACTTTGGTTAGATTCTGCCCAAAGAGGTTCCAAAACCTATTTTTCCCAAAGGGTTCTGTCGACAGAGATCCCTCATGGATGATTGTGTTGCAGATAGCGTTCGGAGAAGACAGTGTGGTCAGTGGATATGGCACGGTTACCTGTGACCATACTTTTCCAATCGATTAGTGGGATCAAACGATCCATCAAGTCTGTAACGAGCAGGAGTGGTACAGTTTTGAGGCTGGTAACATACACGGGGTGAACAAGGATACGTCTTTGAAGTGCAGTTTCAGAATGAGTCTCAATGTGAGAGGCGAGGTAGTCTGAGTTAACCTCAAAGTTTAATGTTGCATCTTTCTGTTTTTAACACACATTTAGCTGGGTTCAAAGCCCTTTTGAGATCATTGAATAACGTTTGAGAGATGAGCAACATTGCCGAATCACTTAGCACATCACAGGTTAAGCAGTCCTCTAGGATTGTTTCCAGGTATGGGCTTTTGGAATTGCGTTTTGTGGCCGTATTCCCCACAAAGTGGAGTGGTTGTTCGCAATGACGTGATGTGTCATTTGTATTCATGGTGAACATTTACATTTACATTTAAGTCATTTAGCAGACGCTCTTATCCAGAGCGACTTTCAAATTGGTGAAGACAGATGGACTATTTGGGTTTGAGTGGAATTGGCTATTGCAATGTTTTTGATCTCTTTTTTCACAGTTTGAGTTTTGCATCGTTGGAAGCTGCAAAAATTATTTTGATGTTTTGTATTTTTTATTTCACCTTTATTTAACCAGGTAGGCCAGTTGAGAACACATTCTCATTTATAACTGCGACCTGGCCAAGATAAAGCAAAGCAGTGCAACAAAAACAACAACAAAGAGTTACACATGGGATAAACAAACAAAATGGGATAAACAAACAAAATTAATAATGACTGAGTCTACTCTCTCCTGAAATGCAAGAGACCGAAATAGTACTACGTTTTGGCCGAACAAGTCAACCCATATGTCCTGGCTCGTAGGCATTCAGTAATTCACCCTACACGCTAACTTTGTCAGATAAACAACACTGGAGGCAACCTCTAGTATCTTGCTCAAATGGAAACACAAACACCCAACAACAAATCTTGCTCGAGCTCTAATTGTTCATTACGTAATCTGCTACACAATACATAAAGACTGAATTCAACAGTAAGGCCTAATTTTGTTTTAGGCTCCAATATGTCGAGACGTGACTTTCATTAATCTGATGACTTGTTATGTATCGAATCAATTAATTGTTACTCGATTAAATTAATAATGTAACAACTAACTAATTAGGAATTTGGGGCACCATGGAAGAAGTTGTTTAATGAGTTACCATCTCTCGTATTAAATTCAAGATGATAAATATATAAGATATATCGATAACTGTAATTTACTAATCATTACCTTATATCAGTCTCATTCTGAACATTGCAGACTTCTTGAATCCAGAAGAACCCCATCCTTTTCTGATTATTCAGTTCTACACAAATTGATTGAATTATTTATTTACTAACTAACTAAATAATAACACAGAATACACATACACATGAGACAAAAGCCCCTAGTGGACTGACAAGATAGGGCTTATTACACAGTGATGGAAAAGGCAGTGGGGAAACTAGAGAGATACTGAAAAAGGGATATTTATTGTGGATACATAACTATTCTCACATTAATCATATACATTGACATGAACCACTGCCCGTGGTTCATGTGAAAAGTAATGTATTTACGTGTAGATGTCTTTGTTAGTCGTCTCTCGGTTGAAACCAATCAATGCTTCTATGCAGGTATTCCCAAACTGGGGTACGCGCAATGCCCCCAGGGGTAGGCCAAATAAAAATGAGATTTTTTTTGTTATTTTGTATGAATATATATTTTTTCATATTTTCAAACAGTACATTTATATTTTCCAACAGGGCTATACATTTGGGTGAGGTTTTTCTCTTGCATGAGTAGACTTGTTTCACCTTCAAAAACAAAAAATAAACCAACCCCTGAGTTGACAAGGTACAAATCTGTCGTTCTGCCCCTTATGAGGTTTCTGAGTTATGCACTATAGCCCATTACCATATATATGATTGAATATTATCTGCTGTTGGCTTGTGTGCATGTATGTATGTGTTATGCAACATAGCTGACTTAAAACATTGTTAAAAGTATCAGGGCCATGGGACTTTCTCATGATGGAAAAATACAGAGAAGCATGAAGACAGGAACTGTTCAAATTAGTTGGGAGGGGGGCACATTCAGAGCCGGGTGTTGCGAGAACAAGCGGTCTTTTGTTAGATAACAGGAGCCAGGTGCGAGATAACGGTATGGAGCAGGAGAACCTGGATGTTCTTCACAAGCAAGTTACATCTATCAACAGAAGCGCCAAGAGGCGGGGACCCGCCTGAGCACCTGCAATAGACTGGACAAGTTTAAACCACGCCCAGTCTCTACTGTGATAGGCCAACAGACGGGTTGGAACTGTCTATCACAGTATAAAGAATACTGTTTTACATACGTCTTGTCAGTTCTCTGTTTTGCCCTGCGAGTTGGGACAGAGAGCCCGTATATATGAAAATTGCATTTACCACTTATTGCTTAGCTAATAAAAAATACATAGTATACAATCGGTGACTCATTGTCATATTTATCCTGATACCAGATTTGAATTTACGCAACTCTAACACCCTGAACAGGCAGTTAACCCACTGTTCCCAGGCTGTCATTGAAAATAAGAATTTGTTCTTAACTGACTTGCCTAGTAAAATAAAGGTAAATAAAAAATACAGGTAGCCAAGTCAAATAATTAACATCCAATTATATTAACCGTTACTCTCTCACGGGAAACCTTCACTTTTTGGAGTGAGAATAAAGACAACCTTTGAATAATAAGACATGTAATAAAGCAACAGATACCATTAATAAGAAGGGGCTAGAAGTGTCTTATATGGTGAGCTACCAAGTGGCTAGGCCAGGCAAGCACCATAATATTGTGGATGACTTAATTATTCCTGCAGCCGTGGATATGGCTGGGACAATGCTGGGGGAAAGGCCAACAAAACTATTTAGACAATGCCTTCATCAAACAACACTGTTTCACGATGCATCAGTGACATGGCAGGAGATGTTTTGAAACAAATGCTGCTTCGCATACAAGCCAGTGAATGATATGCGTTAGAGCTGGATGAGTCAACAGACATGGCGGGCCTAGCACAGCTCCTAGCATATGTCTGTTACGTTTATGCGGGGTCAATTAAGTAAGACATCCTTTTCTGCAAACCACTGGAAACCAGGACAACATGAGAGGATGTTTTTAAAAGTGCTGGACAGCTTTGTGACATCAAATGGACTTTGGTGGTGAAGATGTGTTCGTATCTGTACTGATGGCGCAAAAGCCATGACTGGGAGACATAGTGGAGTGGTAACGCATGTGGAAGCAGTTGCTCCCGACGTCACGAGTACATTCCAGCATCCACAGAGAGGCTCTTGCTGCCAAGGGAATGCCTGACAGCTTGAAAGAGGTTTTGGACACTACAGTGTAAATGGTCAACTTTGTTAAAGCAAGGCCCTTGAATTCTCATGTATTTTCTGCATTCTGTAATGATATGGACAGCGACCAGGTAACGCTTTTACAACAAACAGAAGTGCCCTGGTTATCAAGAGGCAAAGTATTGACATGTTTTTTTAACCCTTGTGTCGTC
Source organism: Oncorhynchus masou masou (assembly GCF_036934945.1). Classification (NCBI taxonomy): domain Eukaryota; kingdom Metazoa; phylum Chordata; class Actinopteri; order Salmoniformes; family Salmonidae; genus Oncorhynchus; species Oncorhynchus masou. The sequence goes on along the minus strand of NC_088217.1, from coordinate 64,901,866 downwards.
TTAACATTCTGTACGCTTCCCTTGTCCAAAGGGTCACAAATAAAATCGCCTTCACTAAACCCCTAAAATAAAGCAGCTTAATTGAAATCATGGTAATCTTCCTCTTCAGGAGCTGCTGGCTGAGTTCATAAGAGGTGAAGAAATTGTCACACGTGACATTGTGCCCCCTCAGACCATCTGTCATATCAAGCACATCCCGCATCCCCTGGCTCTTCTCTGGGCCTCCACTGGTCGGCTTCCCTGTGTAAACTTGCATCTTCCAAGCATAGCTGGATTGTGCGTCACAGGCCACCCATATCTTGATGCCAAACTTTGCTGGCATGCCGGGCAAATACTGCCAGAGAGGACAGCGACCTTTTGACAAAAGAGATTACTATCAGTAATTAGTATCAGTGTCACAGAAAACAATCATATAAATCAATGATATTACAGCAATGTATTGTCATCTCTGTGATTTCTTCGATGGCTGCTGTGATGAACATGTAGAATGTTGAGGCGATGTCCTGGGCATGGGCAACTGCATGTCTTGTGGGCCCTGGGGTCATCCTTATGACATTTTGTGCTGCCATTCTGCCCTGGTTGGCAAATGGTAACAAGGACCATGTTATTTTTCTGTTCTTTGACAGAAATGTCTCTCTTTCAGCTTGCAGGATTTCTTCTTCATCTGAAGATGATGCATCATGCTCTGGGTTGTATTGTCCCCTGTCTTCTTCTTCAAATACCTCCCCCTCTTGGAAAACATTGTTGTCTTGTTCCTCCTGGGAATCTGAAAAGAATCAGATCTATGACCTGTTGGGCACTGAAATGTGCACTCATGGCTTCAGCAAAGAGAGAACTGGAGGGACTGTTGTCTGCAGCAACTGACTGCATTCCCATTAGTAAACAATGCTTTCAAGAAATGTTTATTTTGTCTGAAATGCTGTTGATTTTGTCTGGGAACTTGAGTAGGGTCGTGGAGGGGTGATGCTGCACACGCACAAAACATTTTAGTTTTTTTTAGTTCAATCAGTAGCACACATAATCTCAATTTATCATTGTGTGTGTGTGTGCGTGTGTGTGTGTGTGTGTGTGTGTGTGTGTGTGTGTGTGTGTGTGTGTATCTTTGTGGGTTTTGTGGTTTGTAAATTATTTTTTACTGCAGGGTGAAAAATGACCCTAAAACAATATTTGTACCCTGGTGGTGTACAGCATCATGGAAATATGAACAAATGAGATGTTTCATTTTTTATATTGTTGGGGTCACTAGGAAAAGTCCTCAAATTTGAAGTTGAAAAAATACAATTTAGGGTGTTTTCTCTGCTGTTAAACACATTTTTGACAACACAAGTGTTAACTGAGAGACAAGCTTAATGTTTTCTTTACTGACTATGGGGATATTTTATATGTGAATGCTTCCGCTCAGTGTTTGAGATCAATTGACACCCTTTACCATGGCACTTTGAGATTTGTTTTAAACTGCAAAACCCTTACGCACCACTGCACTTTGTATACCAGGATTGGCCGGCCTTCTCTAGTCAATCGTAGGCTCAGGCACTGGTATACTTTTATTTACAAAGCCATTTTGTGTTTACTACCTTTTTATTTGGCCATTTTTATTGTTCAGAAATGTGGTGGGTACTCTCTTCGTTTACTGGACTTTATCCTGCTAACTGTTCCAAATGTCCGAACTGAATTTGGTAAAAGGGCTTTTATGTACTCTGCGCCATCATCTTGGAATGCCTTACAAAATACTTTTAAACTGGAAGAACTTTTCCCGATTGATATTTGTAAATAACTGATGAGTGATCTTGAGACTGATTCCCTGACCTGTCAATGTTTTTAATTTGCAGTTTTTGATTTTGTTATACTCTTGTGAATTCTATGGATTTTACTAGATTACTTGTAGTTTTTCATGTTGTTTGTCTGTAATTTTTGTAATGACTTGGTGCTGCCGATCTTGGCCAGGACGCTCTTGAAAAATAGATTTTAAATCTCAATGAGCCCTTCCTGTTTAAATAAAGGTTCAATTAAAAATAAAAATAAATTACATTTAAAATTAAATTAAGATTAAAAATATGGATATATTGAAGCAACATCTCAAGGCGTCAGTCAGGAAGTTAAATCTTGGTCTCAAATGGGTCTTCCAAGTGAACAATGACCCCAAGCATACTTACAAAGTTGTGGAAAAATGGCTTAAGGACAACAAGTCAATGTATTGGAATGGCCATCACAATGCCCAGACCTCAATCCCATAGAACATGTGTGGGTAGAACTAAAAAAGTGTTTGTGAGCTAGGAGGCCTACAGTTACACCTGCTCTGCCAGTGGGGAATGGGCCAAAATTCACCCAACTTATTGTGGGAAGCTTGTGGAAGGCTACCTGAAATGTTTGATCCAAGTTAAACAATTTAAAGGCAATGCTAACAAATACTAATTAAGTGTATGTAAACCTCTGACCCACTGGAAATGTGATGATGAAATAAATGCTTGAATAAATTAAATTATTAAATAAATTATTCTGTACTATTATTCTGACATTTCACATTCTTATATTAAAGTGGTGCTCACACAAGCACTAATTCAACATAGTGAAAATAAAAACTAAGTAAACAGAAAGCACAGTATGTGTGGATGGTGTGGTGTATGTTTATTTTTATTTGAAAGGTTTGGAAAGTTGAGTGAGTGAGTAATGAAATGGTTGCATATCCCAGAGCCAATGTATTGCTGTGGGCCGGGGTAAAAGAAGGCTTTCAATGTTGTTCAGATGATGGATATACTTTTATAATGAATGATATGTCTTCTCATGGTGGAACAGTTTTAAAATGGATGATGATGATTTGATTTGTTATTGTCCTATCATGGGGAACTACATTTTAAAAATAAATTATATCTAATTATTTATCATCTTATTTTAATGGTACGGTCCATGGCCCTATACCCTAGACACCCACCTGAATGACCCAGATATTAAGGAGAAGTCCCTAACTGTTTTATGTGCATGCTGTAAGCGGTCTGTATGCAGCCAAATGATGGTCAGAGACCAAGAGCAGCACTGCCCCCCCTCAAGATTCTGAGCCTGATTGGCAGGCTTGGTCCTGCAAAGCCAAAGCCCCCTAAAGGGAGAGCATACTACACAAGGAAATTTTCAAAGCTGCTAATGAGATCCTTGATGACCTTGTACCTAGCCGGTGGGGATTCCGGTGGGGTGCCCCGACCCAGGCAGTGGCAGTGCTGGCAACACTAGCTGCAGCAAACCATGGGAAGGGGGTCACACTCGGACATTCAGAGAGGGGGTATATTATTGTGACCCGAGTGGCACAGAATCAAGTCGGACTGCAGGGGATGCTTGGGAATATGGTCAATATGGGTAACCGTATTGTGGGTGTTTCAGGGAAAAGGTGTACGTTTGACCTCCATCATCTAGGATGTGACAATGGTAAATAAAATCTCTAAATTTTTGCCTATGTTTTGTGTGGTCTTGCAGGCCTCCTCGTGCAGCTGCAACTGCAAGTGCATTTGAAAATCAAGACCTTTCTTGAGTTGGGCTCTGTGGTGGTGAAATTGTTGAGTAAGTGAGCTTATGGTTGTGTGGGGGTATGGGTTGAGTGTGTGTGGGTGTATGTGTATGTGTGTATCCCAAAACTGTTGCGAAGGAGTAAAAAATGTGAGGGACAATAGAGAATGATCCACAGCTATATATAATACAAATCGAGGTGAGGGCGATGGAAATGCATTTGGCAGTTAATCTATTTCAATTCGGTAAATGGCACTGTGTGACAACCCAACTCGGGATGAGGAGGGATTTTAGCGGGTGGTATAGCAGGGACCTTTTGGAGGTTTACTTAGTAGAAATACAAAGATCATGGTACAGCTATATAGACACTCAATCATCATGTTAATTTTTAATGGCAAGTTTACAGACATATATTTTGATAAACATAATTTAAAGTTGTGTCTCATTATGATGGGTGGTGAAATAAGTATACCCAGTTACAATTGTAATGGCCTAGCAGATAATCAGTATTTACCTGGCTAAAAGAGAAGGAATATAATATCTATTGTTTACAGGAAACCCATTCAACAGTTTTAAAGTTTTGTGGAAAAAGAACTGGGGGGGGCAAGATATACTTACCCCAGGGGCAAAGAAATTCAAAAGGGGTGATGGTTTTAATGAACAATAATTTTGATCCAAATGTGCAAATTGTCCAAACAGATCCTCGAGGTAGATGGATTATTTTAACCTCTTGAAACTCCCCATCCCGGATCCGGGATCGTGACTAAAGCCTCAGGCTCATTAGCATAACGCAACGTTAACGATTTCTGAAAATCGCAAATAAAATTAAAATAATGCGTTTGCTCTCAAGCTTAGCCTTTTCTTAACAACACTGTCATCTCAGATTTTCAAAATATGCTTTTGAACCATAGAAATGGACTAATTTGTGTAAGAGTATGCAAAGCTAGCATAGCATTTTGAGTAGCATTTAGCACGCAACATTTTCACAAAAACCAGATAACCAAATAAATAAAATCATTAACTTTGAAGAGCTTCGGATGTTTTCAATGAGGAGACTCTCAGTTACATAGCAAATGTGCAGTTTTTCAAAAAAATATTATTTGTGTAGGACAAATCGCTCCGTTTTGTTCACGTTTGGCTATGAAAAAAACCTGTATACAGTTATAGCCTGAAGCTCATTAGCATAATGTAACGTTAACGATTTCTGAAAATCGCAAATAAAATGAAAATAATGCATCTGCTCTCAAGCTTAGCCTTTTCTTAACAACACTGTCATCTCAGATTTTCAAAATATGCTTTTGAACCATAGAAATGGACTAATTTGTGTAAGAGTATGCAAAGCTAGCATAGCATTTTGTGTAGCATGTAGCACGCAACATTTTCACAAAAGCCAGATAACCAAATAAATAAAATCATTTACCTTTGAAGAGCTTCTGATGTTTTCAATGAGGAGACTCTCAGTCACATGCCAAATGCGCAGTGTTTCCTGAAAGCGTCTGTGTGTAGGAGAAATCGTTCCGTTTTCTACATTGCGCCTGGCTACTGAAACGAACCAAAAATGCAGTCACCTACAACGTAAAACTTTTTCCGGATTAACTACATAATATCGACCGAAACATGGCAAACATTGTTTGGAATCAGTCCTCAAGGTGTTTTTTCACATATCTCTTCATTGACATGCAGTTCGTGGAAGCTTGCTTTCCTCTCTGTATTCCTTGGAAAAATACTGGCAGGTGACTTTTGCGCACCAATTTCGGCGCAGGACACCGGGCGGACACGTGGTAAATGTGGTCTCTTATGGTCAATCTTCCAATGATCTGCCTACAAATACGTCACAATGCTGCAGACACCTTGGGGAAACGACAGAGAGGGTTGATTCATTCCTCTTGCGTTCACAGCCATATAAGGAGATCATGACAAACAGAGCCTCAAAAATCCTTGTCATTTCCTGGATGCCATCTCATCTTGGTTTTGCCTGAAGCTCACGTTAAAGGGCACGCACAGAGAAGATCTTTGTATTTCTGGACACGTCAGAGTGTTTTCTTTCGAACAGTAGCAATTATATGCATAGTCGAGCATCTTTTTGTGACAAAATATCTTGTTTAAAACGGGAACGTTTTTCATCCAAAAATGAAATTGCGCCCCTAGAGTTCCAAGAAGTTAAATATGTTATTGTACAATAAACAGATATGGCTTATTAACCTTTACGGTCCGAATAATGATGTTCCAAGTTTCCTTGAAAATATGTATACGAATTTATCAACTCTACAAGCAACACTAGACTCTATTATTATGGTGGGAGATTTTAATACGGTCTTAAATACCTCTATGGACCGGAAAGGAAATCCCACTACAAACTATCACCCTCAGGCACTTAAGGAAATCATGAATGTCATGGATATATTGGAATTAGTGGATATATGAAGACTTAAATACCCTGTCCTAGTGAGATATACATGGCGGAGGGTTAATCAAACGAGTCGCCTTGACTACTTTCTTATACCATTTTCTCTGGCACCAGAAGTTTAAAAAGTGTTGATAGGGGACAGAATGCGGTCGGATCATCACATAATTGGCATATGTACTACCCTTACAGAATTTCCAAGTGGGCGAGGATATTGGAAATGTAATCAAAGCCTACTAGATGATAAATTGTTTAGAACTAGGACAGGAGAATTTATTACTGACTTTTTCAGACATAACATAGGTACAGCAGATCCCCTTACTGTATGGGACACTTTTAAATGTGCCTTTAGAGGCAATGCAATTCAGTACTCATCTATAAAACAAAAGCAATTTAGATCAAAAGAGTCCATATTAACAAAACAAATTGAAGGACTAACAGTACAGTTAGATAGCAATAAAAAACGGTACTATAGAGGCACAGAATAAGTTAGAGGAAAAACAAAAAGAAATGGAGGAACTTATTCAAGAAAGATCTAGTGTAATATATATATTATAATAATAAAGCGAACTGGATGGAATATGGGGAAAAATGCACAAAATTCTTTTTCAATCTTCAATATAGAAATGCTACCAATAAATGTATTAAAACTTGTTTCAAATGGAGTCACGCATGATTCACCAAATGATATTTTGAAAGAGGAAGTACTTTAAGAATATGTTTTCATTTCAGGCGCCTCCATCTCCACTAACTGAAACTATTTGTATGTTTTTTTTCCCCTAATAATAATGTAAAATTAATATCTGTACAGAAAGACTCATGTGAAGGCCAAATTACTGAGGAGGAACTGCTTGAGGCAATTGGGCCCTTTAAGGATGGGAAAACTCCAGGGCTGGATGGCATACCAGTGGAAGTATACAAGACTTTTGTTGATATACTCAAAGGACCATTATTGGCTTGTTTTAACCACTCCTACATAAATGGTAGATTATCAGACACGCAACAAGAAGGTCTGATATCATTATTACTGAAACAGGACCCAAGTGGTATTGTCACGACCGTCGTATGATGCGGACCAAAATGCAGCATGGTATGTGTTCATGATGATGTTTTAATTAAAGAAAGCACTGACCACTGAATACAAAACAATAAATGAATAGCGACCGTGAAGCTATAATAAGAACTGTGCTGAACACAAGCAACTGACATAGACAATCACTCACAAACAAACAGTGAAACCCAGGCTACCTAAGTATGATTCTCAATCAGAGACAACTAATGACACCTGCCTCTGATTGAGAACCATACTAGGCCGAAACATAGAAATCCCCAAATCATAGAAAAACAAACATAGACTGCCCACCCCAACTCACGCCCTGGCCATACAACATAATGACAAAACAAAGGAAATAAAGGTCAGAACTTGACAGGTATATATAAAGATCCAGTCCATTAAAAAAATTGGAGACCTCTTACACTTCATTGTTGTGATGCAAAACTCCTAGCAAATTGCTTGGCACATAGAATTAAAAAAGTATTGTCAGATATTATTCATCCTAATCAGACAGGTTTTTTCCATGGACAATACACGGGAGATAATATAAGACAAGTACTGGAAACAATAGAACACTATGAATATCGGACACCAGGCCTGGTTTTCATAGCTGATTTTGAAAAGGCTTTTGATAAAGTACGACTGGAGTTTGTATATAAATGCCTAGACTATTTCAATTTTGGGGAATCTCTTATACAATGGGTTACGGTTATGTATTGTAACCCTAGGTGTAAAATAATAAATAATGGCAACATCTCAGAAAGTTTTAAACTATCTAGAGGAGTAAAACAAGGTTGTCCACTATCGGCATATCTATTTATTATTGCCATCGAAATGTTAGCTGCTGAGATTAGATCAAACAATAATATTAAGGGATTAGAAATCCGTGGCTTAAAAACTAACGTATCATTGTACGCTGATGATTCATGTTTTTTTTTTTTAAATCCACAATTGGAGTCTCTCCACGCCCTCTTGGAGGATCTATATACTTTTGCTATCCTCTCTGGATTAAAACCAAACTGGATTAAAACCAAATTATGATAAATGTACCATATTACGTATTGGATCACTAAAAAATGCACATTTCCCATTACCATATAGTTTACCAATTAAATGGTCTGACGGAGATGTGGACATACTCGGTATACAAATCCCAAAAGAAAGAAATGATCTCACTCTAATAAATGTTTATAGACGGTTAGCAAAAATAGATAAGATCTTGCTACCATGGAAAGGAAAATACCTGTCTATTTGTGGAAAAATCACCCTGATTAACTCCTTAGTTATATCACAGTTTACCTATTTGCTTATGGTTTTGCCTACACCTGCTTTTTAAATTATATGAACAAAAAATGTTCAATTTAATTTGGAACGGCAAGCCAGATAAAATGAAAAGGGCCTATTTATATAACGAATATGAATTTAGTGGGCAGAAATTATTAAATATTAAAGCATTAGACCTATCACTAAAGGCATCAGTCAAACAAAAGTTATACTTAAATCCAAACTGGTTCTCTAGTCAATTGGTACGAATGTCTCATCCTGTATTCAGGAAGGGCCTTTTCCCCTTTATTCAGATCACACCTGCTCACTTTCGGTTGTTTGAAAAGGAAATAATCTCCAAAATATCTTTATTTTTTAAACAAGCCTTAGAAAGTTGGTTGCAATTTCAGTTTAATACACCTGAAAGGACAGAACAAATAGTACAACAAATAGTGTGGTTAAATCCAAATATACTAATTGATTAAAAAAACTGTATTTATTGAAGAAATGTTTAAAAAAGGTACAATTTTAGTGAATGATATCATAAATAGGACTGGTGGAGTTATTTCACACATGCAGCTACCACAGACATATGGAAATGTCTGCTCTACCCAAAATTACAACCAAGTAATTGCAGCATTACCAAAATAATGGAAGAGGCATGTACAAGGGGAAAAAGTAAGGAACTTGTATGTCGGCCATGTATTAAAGAACATAAATGGTTAAAGAAAAGTGTGATAAATAAAAACATATAACAATTTCATTTAAGGACCAAAAAACTGACAGCTGTGCCATATAAATTGCAAAATAGTTGGGAAGAGATTTTCGATGTACTGATTCCATGGCACATGGTTTATGAATTGATACGCAAAACAACGCCGGTTTCAAAACTTCGAATTTTTCAATATAAATTACTATACAAAATTCTTGTAACTAATAGAATGTTATATATATATATGGGGGATACAATCTTCCCAGCTCTGCAGATTCTGCTGTGAGGAGGCAGAGACATTAGATTTTTATTTTGGTATTGTCCATCTGTAGCTCGCTTTTGGTCACAGGTCCAGGAATGGCTGAAGAATTGCAACATTTGCCTAGAACTAACGCTACAGATAGCAATACTGGGTGATTTGAAAAGCCATAGTCAATCAATCAATAATATAATTATTATTTTAGAAAAAAAAATGTATTTTTAAATTTACAATCTGTAGAATCTATGAGAATATGAAGGTTCAATTATTTTGTGAAGCATCACAGCACAGTTGAAAAATATATGGCAAATAGAACCCTGAAATGGATGATGTTGAGAGATAGATGGGAGGGGTTGAATGGAGCTGAAGGGTGGAACTAATAAGAAGATAAACAATGTAAAGCATACGGGATCTGTAAAATGTACATAGGCTCGGAACTTGTGAAATAGCATAGTTAGAACTGGATGGACATCAGAAATAGAGGAAGGACTAAGAACAAACAAGAGAGAACTATTGTAAAGTAGACTGTGTCTGTAAAATGTGTGTAAGATGTATCAATTGAAGGTAAAAGCAGAAGTGTGTATTAGTTTACTCCAATTGTGGGATCGGCGGTAGGGTTAGAGGGGAATAATAATGAAGGTATATTCTTTAAAAAAGTATGTATGTGTATGTATACATGTGTATATGCATGTATGCATGTGTGTATGGATATATTTACCCCCAAAAATATGGGGGATTGGAAATGATGCAGACAATTGGAAGCAACATTTTTTCCGCAATATTAAGCTGATCCTCCTTCTAAAAAAAATGTTTTTTAAAATACAAAAATAAAGTGGTGTGTAACGAGTTTCTTCTAACTCCTCCTCTGACGAAGAGGTGGAACAAGGATCGGACCAAAATGCAGCTTGGTTAGTTAGATACATCTTTAATGAAGATGAAACACGAACAATACAAAACAACAAACGTGGAAAACCGAAACAGCCCTATCTGGTGCAACAAACACAGAGACAGGAACAATCACCCACAAACACACAGTGAAACCCAGGCTACCTAAATATGGTTCCCAATCAGAGACAATGACTAACACCTGCCTCTGATTGAGAACCATATCAGGCCAGACATAGAAATAGACAAACAAGACATCCAACATAGAATGCCCACTCAGATCACACCCTGACCAACCAAAACATAGAAACATACAAATAAACTATGGTCAGGGTGTGACATGGTGCTCTAACTGACCTAAGACAGGGAACAGGCCGTCATTGAAAATAAGAATGTGTTCTTAACTGACTTGCCTGGTTAAATAAAGGTAAAATTAAAATTAAAAATAGTTTGTAGGATTAAATGTCAGGAATTGTGAAAAAACTGAGTTTAAATGGATTTGGCTAATGTGTATGTCAACTTCCGACTTCAACTGTAGGTAGCTACAACAAAGATGGAAGAGGAAGTGAGACATCCTACTCCCTAATTGTTTTCTGTTTCAATCGAAGTCAATGAACTAAGTAGACCAGACCCAACTGCTATTTCATTCGTGTCTATGGGAGAGCCTGCTCTTAACTAGACCGGAACTGACCATTTTTCTCAGTGATTCCACAATTCAGAATGGGCTAGCTAGCGCTAACTATTACTTGCCAGCCCACTCCAGACACACAAGCAAATGTTATCAGTTCAATAATATATGCAAAACCACGCTGTTCTGTATGAAATGTCCTTCAATGGCCTCCGGTGCAAGTTAGTAAAGGGAAGCTCCTGGACAAAGGATAAGGAAACCCAGTTTCAACATGTGCGTTCAGAGATCTCAATGAGTTGAAAAGCCACCTTCTGTAGTGAAACTTGGGTGTGCACATTTAGCCAAAACATAAAACAACATTGATCCGAAACACTAGGGAAAATTGTTTGGCCAACTAGTTTTAACAGTTTAACTAAACTTTTTCACATTTCTTTGTCCGGTTTACTTACCAATTATTGTGATTCCAACGTTTTGCAAGGCTTTATTGTAGTGTTGAAACACATACACATAAACACGCATATACACACACTCACACACATGCACACACACCCTCTCCAACATACTTCTCGCCCCCCACACACCCTATCGAAACAACCTTTCTCCTAACCCTCAATCACACCCTCACTCTCTTGAGTGTGAGTCACTTCTCCCAGAGTCATCACACAGGCAGCTTTTATTCTCCAACAATGCAACAGGACTTCCTGTCTGTGCCCTACTGTCGGAGTACGGGGGGGGGGGAGAAAGGCGGTCAGCTATTGTCGCTTAGACAGGTTTGGTAATTACTTGCTTGTCCATTCAGTCCTTGTCTGACAGAGGCACACACACTTCATCCACCAAACCCATTGTGGGCTTGCCAAAAAAAAAGAACAAAGACACAACATTCAAAGTTTGTGATTCATTGTGGAGGACTGAGGAGACAGGTTTCCGAACCACCCAGAGTGGCTAGTAATGTCACCTAAAACATAGCGTAGAGAATTCGGGGGAAAGCACTAAGTGGATACAGATTTGCTTCTGTATGTATTATTTGTCCCAAGATTTAAAATAGCATCTTGAGGCGTTGAGACCACTTGACACATAGTTGGACGCATTAAATTAAGTAATATACGGTGAGTATATAAAACATTAGGAACACCTTCCTACTATTGCATTGCACCCCTTTCTGCCCTCAGAACAGCCTAAATGCATTGGGGCATGGACTCTACAAGATGTCGAAAGCTTTCCACAGAGATTCTGGCCCATTCCCATAGTTGAGTCAAGTTGGGTGATGGACCATTCTTGATACACGGGAAACTGTTGAGCATGAAAAACCCACCAGCGTTGCAGTTCTTGACACCCAGAACTCACTACCATACCCTGTTCAAAGGCACTTAATAACTTTTCACTACAGTGGGCAGGGTCACATACCGTAATTCTTGGAAGTCAAAAGAATCTACATTGAAACAAAGGTATACAGCTCGAACACATGGTTATGGGCTTTAAAAAAAGAAGACAGCAGTTGAAATGCATTCAATTTCATGTTTGCATCTGTCACGCCTTGGTCTTAGTATTTTGTGTTTTAGTTTATTAGTTAGTCAGACCAGGGTGTGACATGGGTTATTGTATTGTATTTTCTTACTGGGGTTTGTAGTAGTTGGGATTGTAGCTGATTAGGGGTGTATGTGTTTAATAGGTTTGGCTGCCTGAGGCGGTTCTCAATCAGAGTCAGGTGATTCTCGTTGTCTCTGATTGGGAACCGTACATAGGTAGCCTGGTTTCGCTTTGCATTTCGTGGGTGATTGTTCCTGTCTCTGTGTAGTGTGCACCAGTCAGGCTGTAATTGGTTTCACGTTCTGTTTGTTATTTTTGTATTTATTAGTTATTCGTGTATAGTTCGTTCGTTTGTCTTCACTGAATAAACATGAGTAACTAACACGCTGCATTTCGGTCCGACTCTCTTTCAACAAAAGAAGAACGCCGTTACAGAATCACCCACCACACTCGGACCGAGCAGCGTGTCAACAGGCAGGTGCAGCCCAAACAGGAGCAGCGTGTTAACAGGCAGCGACAGCTGGAGAAGCAAAAGGAGGAGGAATTATTCGGAGAATGGACATGGGAAGACGTGCTGGAAGGAAAAAGACCCTGGGCTCAGTCTGGTGAATATCGCCGCCCTAAGGAGGAATTAGAAGCGGCTGAAGCGGAGAGGCGCTGGTATGAGGAGGCAGCACGGCGACGTGGATGGCAACAGGTGGAGGCACTAAGGAGAGCAGAGGCAGCCGGAGATAGGAGCCGACGATACGAGGGAACACGGTTGGCAAGGGGGCTATCAGGGAGTATGGCTGCGTCAGGTAGGAGACCTGCGCAATCTCCCTGTGCTTACCGGGGGGCTAGAGAGACCGGGCAGGCACCGTGTTATGTAGTGGTGCGCACGGTGTCCCCAGTGCGGGTGCATAGCCCGGTGCGGTATATTTCAGCTCCGCGTATCGGCCGGGCTAGATTGAGCGTCGAGCCTAATGCCATGAAGCCGGCTCTACGCATCTGGTCTCCAGTGCGTCACCTTGGGCCAGTTTACATGGCACCAGCCTTGCGCTCGGTGTCTCCGGTTCGCCCACATAGCCCAGTGCGGGCTATTTCTCCTCACAGCACTGGCAGGGCAACCGAGAGTATTCAACCAGGTAAGGTTGGGCAGGCTCGGTGCTCAAGAGCTCCAGTGCGCCTGCATGGTCCGGTCTATCCAGAACCACCTCCACACCCCAGCCCTCCAGTAGCAGCTCCCCGCACTAGGCTTCCTGTGCGTGTCCTCGGCCAAATACCACCAATGCCAGCACCACGCATCAGGCCTTCAGTGCGCCTCGCCTGTTCAGCGCAGCCAGCGCTTTCTCCCTCTCCTGCGCTGTCGGAGTCTCCAGTCTGTTCAGCGGTTCTAGAGCCTTCCTCCTCTACAGCGCTGCCGGAGCCTCCTGTCTGTATAGAGCAGCCTGAGCTGCCAGTCTACATGGAGCAGCCAGAGCTGTCAGTTTGTATAGAGCTGCCAGTCTACATTGAGCAGCCAGAGCTGTCAGTTTGCATAGAGCAGCCTGAGCTGCTAGTCTGCATGGAGCAGCTAGTCTGCATGGAGCAGCCAGAGCTGCCAGTCTGCAAAGAGTTGCCAGTCTGCATGGAGTTGCCAGTCTGCATGGAGTTGCCAGTCTGCATGGAGTTGCCAGTCTGCATGGAGTTGCCAGTCTGCATGGAGCTGCCAGTCTGCATGAAGCAGCCAGAGCTGCTAGTCTGCATGGAGCAGCTAGAGCTGCCAGTCTGCAAGGAGCTGCCAGTCTCCATGAAGCCGCCAGAGCTGTCAGTCAGTATGGAGCAGCCAGAGCCGCCAGTCAGCATGGAGCAGCCAGAGCCGTCAGTCAGCATGAAGCAGCCAGATCTGCCAGTCAGCCAGACTCTTCCAGATCTGCCAGTCAGCCAGACTCTTCCAGATCTGCCAGTCAACCAGACTCTTCCAGATCTGCCAGACTCTTCCAGATCTGCCAGTCAGCCAGACTCTTCCAGATCTGCCAGTCAACCAGACTCTTCCAGATCTGCCAGTCAACCAGACTCTTCCAGATCTGCCAGTCAACCAGACTCTTCCAGATCTGCCAGTCAACCAGACTCTTCCAGATCTGCCAGTCAGCCAGGATCCGCCAGTCGGCCAGGATCTACCAGTCAGCCAGGATCCACCAGTCGGCCAGGATCCGCCAGATCTGCTAGTCAGCCAGGATCCGCCAGTCGGCCAGGATCCGCCAGTCAGCCAGGATCCGCCAGTCGGCCAGGATCTGCCAGTCTGCCAGGATCTGCCGGATTCAACTTTCTGGCTGAGCTTCATCTCAGTACTGGGCTTCTTCTCAGTGCTGGGCTGCCTCTCAGTGCTGGGCTGCCTCTCAGTGCTGGGCTGCCCCTCAGTGCTGAGCTGCCCCTCAGTCCCGAGCTGCCCCTCAGTCCCGAGCTGCCCCTCAGTCCCGAGCTGCCCCTCAGTCACGAGCTGCCCCTCAGTCACGAGCTGCTCCTCTGTTATGTAGGGTTCGGTGTGAGGACTATTCGGCCATGGTCGGCGGTTAGGGTGGATTATCCATGGACGCGAAGGGGAGGAACAATAACATTTATGAAGTGGGGTCCACGTCCGGAGCCGGAACCGCCACCATGGACAGACGCCCACCCGGACCCTCCCTATGGTTTTGAGGTGCGTTCGGGAGTCCGCACCTTAGGGGGGGGGGTTCTGTCACGCCTTGGTCTTAGTATTTTGTGTTTTAGTTTATTAGTTAGTCAGACCAGGGTGTGACATGGGTTATTGTATTGTATTTTCTTACTGGGGTTTGTAGTAGTTGGGATTGTAGCTGATTAGGGGTGTATGTGTTTAATAGGTTTGGCTGCCTGAGGCGGTTCTCAATCAGAGTCAGGTGATTCTCGTTGTCTCTGATTGGGAACCGTAATTAGGTAGCCTGGTTTCGCTTTGCATTTCGTGGGTGATTGTTCCTGTCTCTGTGTAGTGTGCACCAGTCAGGCTGTAATTGGTTTCACGTTCTGTTTGTTATTTTTGTATTTATTAGTTATTTGTGTATAGTTAGTTCGTTTGTCTTCACTGAATAAACATGAGTAACTTACACGCTGCATTTCGGTCCGACTCTCTTTCAACAAAAGAAGAACGCCGTTACAGCATCCCAGCATCCCATAACACTTTATATACATCACATATGACTTAAATAACAAAACAGTTTGACATAGAAACACAGGACTGTCGGCAGTTTATTTAAAATAATGTTTATTAATTATGAAATTATTATTTTTTTATAACATTCCACCTATGTGGCCATTAGAGGGTAATTTGTCTTGCCCATTTACCCTCTGAATGGCACAGATACACAATCCATGTCTCAATTCTCTCAACGTTTAAAAATCCTTCTTTAACCTGTCTTCTCCCCTTCATCTACACTGATTGAAGTGGATATAGAAAGTGACATCAAAAAGAGACCATAGCTTTCACCTGGATTCACCTGGTCAGTCTGTCATGGAAAGACCAAGTGTGCCTAATGTTTTTTAAACTCAGTATAATTGCAGGGGAATATACACGACATGACAAAAGTATGTGGATATCTGCTCGTCGAACATCTCACTCCAAAATCATGGGCATTAATATGGAGTTGGTCCCCCTTTTGCTGCCATAACAGCCTCTAAACTTTCCACTAAATGTTGGAACATTGCTGCAGGGACATGCTTCTGTTCAACCACAAGAGCATTAGTGAGATCAGGCACTGATGTTGGGCGAATAGGCCTGGCTCACAGTTGGCGTTCCAATTCATGCCAAAGGTGTTTGATTGGGTTAAGTTCAGGGCTCTGTGCAGGCCAGTCAAGTTCTTCCACACCGATCTTGACAATCCATTACTGTATGGACCTTGCTTTGTGCACGGGGGCATTGTCAGGCTGAAACAGGAAAGGGCCTTTCCCAAACTATTGTCACAAGGTTGGAAGCACAGAATCGTCTGGAATGTCATTGTATGCGGTTGCGTTAAGATTTCCCTTCACTGAAACTAAGGGGCCTAGCCCGAACAATGAAAAACTGCCCCAAACCATTATTCCTCCTCCACCAAACTTTACAGTTGACAATATACATTTGGCAGGTAGCGTTCTCCTGGCATCTACCAAACCCAGGTTTGTCCATCGGACTGCCAGATGGTGAAGCATGATTCCTCACTCCAGGGAACGCATTTCCACTGCTCCAGAGACCAATGGCAGGGAGCTTGCGCTTCAGAACTTGGCAGTCGAGTTCTGTGAGCTTGTATGTTCTATAACTTCACGGCTGATCCGTTGTTCCTCCTAGACATTAACACTTCACAATAACAACAGTTCTAGCGGGGCAGAAATTTTACGAACTGACTTGCTGGGAAGGTGGCATCCTATGACGGTGCCATGTTGAAAGTCACTCTGCTCAATTTTATACACCCTTTTATTTATTTGACTATATCGATATGTATTTGTTGTAAATCTTTTGGCAATTGTAAAAAAAAAGTGAAGCGTTGGAAGAGTTAATTGAAATTATTCACATTGTTGATAAGATTCCTTTTTCATTAATTAGGCTATTTTCTCTTTGAACCATATGGTCTAGCCACTAGAAACTCAAGGACAATATGGGCAGAGATCAATAAAACTATACAGTGCTTTGAAAAAGTATTTTCTAATTTTCTATAATTCTCAAAGGGGGCAATTAGGAGGCATTTGGTTGGAGATATTGCAGCTAAAGGTGGCACATCCAGTTATTGAGTGTAAGGGGTCAATTCCTTTTTCACACAGGGGAATTGGGTGTTGCATAATTTATTTAAATAGAGAAAACAAGTATGATATTTCTGTTATTTCTTCACTCAGATTCCCTTTATCTAATATTAGGTTTTGGTTGAAGATACATTCAGTGTCAGAAAGATGCAAAAATAGTAAAAAATCAGAAAGAGGGCAAATATTTTTCCACCACACTGTATAAATATTACTATTTTTTTTTAAGTTATTCAAGTGTAAATTACCTAAATTACCATAGATTACCTATAACTTTACCGAAGATTCATGTAACATTGGTAAATTACCGGTAGCTTTGCAACCCTAGTCATTACACAGACTCCATCTATCCTACGGTATGATTGCCCAGAGAACCATCCATCATCTGAAACATATCCATGTCTGTACACATAACATGTTCAAACAATGCCTACTTTATCCTTTACCAATACTACCCATACTCTGATACACACGCACACAGACACACACACTCACACTGTACGCTCAGCTGGTTTTGGAGTGCTCAGACAGATGGTGTGGTGGAGCCTGAAGTAAGTAACACACAAAGTGATGTACTTGTCTCGCCCAATGAGAGAGCTCATTTGGAACTGCCATCAGTAGACATATGATTTATTGCTCTGTCTGCTGCCTCTCTGAAATTGCAGCCAGTGATTCCACTGCAACAACACAACACCGGATTAAAAGACTAAATTAAACAACCTCCCTCCAATCTCTCTCTCTTTCGTTCTTATTTTCTTTCTTTCTCTTTTTCTTTCTTTTTCATTCTCTTTCTGCCCTTCTCTCTCAAGTGTGAGTAAGTGGAAGGATTGGTAAAAGCCTGAATGTGTTTAAGTGTAGATGTTCTTTCAGCTGACCAGCCAAGTCCATAATGTAGCCATGCTACTGAAATTGATGGTAACATATTTTTATATCCTTAAAATAGCTTGGTGGTCTTGCATAAAAAAAAGTCCTGATAGGAATGAAGAGTTCATTTAAAAGCTGATGTACTGAATGTGCTCTATCCTTTTTCAACATTCTGGACTCCAACTCTGCAGGGGGGAAAGAATTTCCAGATACATAAATTATAAAAATGTGTCATTCTTTGAAAGTTCCGTTATTTAAGCAAGTTTCATGTTTGAGAAGTCTGAAAAGACATCAGAAAGTTTGCAGAACCGCAATGGGGACTTCTCAACAGAACTTACATATAGGGTATCAAAATTGAAATAGTCTATCTGATGCAAGTTTACACCTTAAAGGTAGACTCAGTAATATGACATTTTCATACACGGTGGGGATACTTCTTGCTTGCAGCCATAAACAACACTCAAATCTGTAAAGACTGCTACCATTTGTTCTTGTCATTTGCGCCCTCTTGGCAGACTTGATTGTTCTTGTTCATGAGAGAGACGGAAAGAGAGAGAGGGTGGGGTGGAGGAGGAAAGAGCATAACAATGTCCCAGATATGTCCCAGATATAATGAGATATAATGAGTTGGGAGATGGTGGTACAGTAGATGTAGACAAACACAAGTATCAAATACCACACCTATGCCACAGGAAGTGAGTGGCAAGAGGATCTGAATGTGTAGGTGATTGACGCGATCAAGCTCAAGAAGCCTTAATATGTGTTGATCAATGCCGATTGTGCCTCATCTGTACACAAGATCAAATCAAATCAAATGCTATTCGTCACATCCGCCGAATATAGCAGGTGTAGACCTTACAGTGAAAAGCATACTTACGAGCCCCTAACCGACAGTGCAGATTTAAAAAATACAAAATATGGATAAGAATAAGAGAAAAGTAACAAGTAATTAAAGAGGAGCAGTAAAAATAACAATATATACAGGGGGTGCCGGTACAGAGTCAATGTGCACCTGTTAGTTGAGGTAGTATGCACATATAGGTAGAGTTAATTAAAGTGACTATGCATAGATGACAACAGAGAGTGGCAGTGGTGTTTGAGAGGGGGGGGGGGGGCAATGTGAATAGTCTGGGTAGCCATTTGACTTGGGGGTAAAAGCTGTTTAGAAGCCTCTTGGTGCTCCGGTACCACTTGTCCTGTGGTAGCAGAGAGAACAGTCTATGACAAGGTTGGCTGGAGTCTATGACAATTTTCAGGGACTTCCTCTGACACCGCCTGGTATCGAGGTCCTGGATGTGTGTTGAGGTCCTGTTTTGAGGATCAGCGTGGCGGATGATTTGTTGGCACTCCTACCCTTACCTTCTGGGGGCGGCTCGTCGGGAAGTCCAGGATCCAGTTGCAGAGGGAGGTGTTTTGTCCCAGGGTCCTTAGCTTATTGATGAGCTTTGAGGGCACTATGGTGTTGAACGCTGAGCTGTCGTCAATGATTAGCATTTTCACATAGGTGTTCCTTCTGTCCAGGTGGGAAAGGGCAGTGTGGAGTGCAATAGAGACTGCATCATCTGTGGTTCTGTTGGGGTGGTATGCAAGGGTTTCTGGGAATGGTGTTCATATGAGCCATGACCAGCCTTTCAAAGCACTTCATGGATAGAATCTGCCACTGGTTCTCTCTTACTGTCAACACACCAGCATCACTATAACCATTGAGCTGGGTTATAGTGAGCTGTAAGTGTGGTCAAAATGCAGGGCAGGGAATTTCAACCTTGACCCTTTGTCACGCCTTGGTCTTAGTATTTTGTGTTTTAGTTTATTAGTTAGTCAGGCCAGGGTGTGACATGGGTTTATTGTTTGTTGTATTCTTAGTGGGGTTTTTTAGTTATTGGGATTGTAGCTGATTAGGGGTGTGTGTTACTTAGGTTTGGCTGCCTGAGGCGGTTCTCAATCAGAGTCAGGTGATTCTCATTGTCTCTGATTGGGAACCGTATTTAGGTAGCCTGGGTTTCGCTTTGTATTGTTCCTGTCTCTGTGTTAGTTTCACCAGTCAGGCTGTAATAGGTTTCACGTTCCGTTTGTTGTTTTGTATTTATTAGTTATTCATGTATAGTTCGTTTGTTTGTTTCACTAATAAACATGAGTAACCTACACGCTGCATTTCGGTCCGACTTTCTTGCGACAAACGAAGAACGTCGTTACAGAATCACCCACCACACTCGGACCGAGCAGCGTGTTAACAGGCAGGAGCTACACGAGAGGCAACAGAAGCAGCTTCAGTGGGAGAGGCTACACCATTTGGAGAATTGGACATGTGAGGAGGAACTGGACGGAAAAGGACCCTGGGCTCAGCCTGGTGAATATCGCCGCCCCAAGGAGGAATTAGAAGCGGCTAAAGCGGAGAGGCGCTGGTATGAGGAGGCAGCACGGCGACGTGGATGGAAGCCCGAAAAGCAGCCCCAAAAATTTATTGGGGGGGGGCTATCAGGGAGTATGGCTGCGTCAGGTAGGAGACCTGCGCAATCTCCCTGTGCTTACCGGGGGTCTAGAGAGACCGGGCAGGCACTGTGTTATGCAGTGGTGCGCACGGTGTCCCCGGTGCGGGTGCATAGCCCGGTGCGGTATATTACAGCTCTGCGTATCGGCCGGGCTAGATTGAGCGTCGAGCCAAATGCCATGAAGCCGGCTCTACGCATCCGGTCCCCAGTGCGTCTCCTTGGGCCGGCTTACATGGCACCAGCCTTGCGCTCGGTGTCTCCGGTTCGCCTACATAGCCCAGTGCGGGCAATTTCTCCTCACAGCACTGGCAGGGCAACCGAGAGTATTCAACCAGGTAAGGTTGGGCAGGCTCGGCGCTCAAGAGCTCCAGTGCGCCTGCACGGTCCGGTCTATCCAGTACCACCTCCACACCCCAGCCCTCCGGTAGCAGCTCCCCGCACTAGGCTTCCTGTGCGTGTCCTCGGCCCAATACCACCAGTGCCAGCACCACGCATCAGGCCTACAGTGCGCCTCGCCTCTCCTGTACTGTCAGAACCTTTCTCCTCTCCAGCGCTGCCGGAGCCTCCTGCCTGTTCGGAGCAGCCTGAGCTGCTAGTCTGCATGGAGCAGCTAGAGCTGCCAGTCTACATGGAGCATCCAGTGTTGCCAGCCTGCATGGAGCAGCTAGAGCTGCCAGTCTGCATGGGGCAGCCAGAGCTGTCAGTCTGCTTGGAGCAGCCAGAGTTGCCAGTCTGCATGGAGTTGCCAGTCTGCATGGAGTTGCCAGTCTGCATGGAGCTGCCAGTCTGTAAGGAGCTGCCAGTCTGCATGGAGCAGCTAGAGCTGCCAGTCTGCAAGGAGCTGCCAGTCTGCATGAAGCAGCCAGAGCTGCCAGTCTGCATGGAGCAGCTAGAGCTGCCAGTCTGCAAGGAGCTGCCAGTCTGCATGGAGCAGCCAGAGCTGCCAGTCTGCCTGGAGCAGCTAGAGCTGCCAGTCTGCAAGGAGCTGCCAGTCTACATGGAGCAGTTAGAGCTGCGAGTCTGCAAGGAGCTGCCAGTCTGCATGGAGCAGCCAGAGCCGCCAGTCTGCATGGAGCAGCCAGAGCCGCCAGTCAGCATGGAGCAGCCAGAGCCGTCAGTCAGCATGAAGCAGCCAGAGCCGTCAGTCTGCCAGGATCTGCCAGTCAGCCAGACTCTTCCAGATCTGCCAGTCAACCAGACTCTTCCAGATCTGCCAGTCAACCAGACTCTTCCAGATCTGCCAGTCAACCAGACTCTTCCAGATCTGCCAGTCAGCCAGACTCTTCCAGATCTGCCAGTCAGCCAGACTCTTCCAGATCTGCCAGTCAACCAGACTCTTCCAGATCTGCCAGTCAACCAGACTCTTCCAGATCTGCCAGTCAACCAGACTCTTCCAGATCTGCCAGTCAGCCAGACTCTTCCAGATCTGCCAGTCATCCAGACTCTTCCAGATCTGCCAGTCAACCAGACTCTTCCAGATCTGCCAGTCAACCAGACTCTTCCAGATCTTCCAGTCAACCAGACTCTTCCAGATCTGCCAGTCAACCAGACTCTTCCAGATCCGCCAGTCAGCCAGGATCAGCCAGATCTGCTAGTCAGCCAGGATCCGCCAGTCGGCCAGGATCTGCCAGTCAGCCAGGATCCGCCAGTCAGCCAAGATCCGCCAGTCAGCCAGGATCAGCCAGTCAGCCAGGATCTGCCAGATCTGCTAGTCAGCCAGGATCCGCCAGTCGGCCAGGATCTGCCAGTCAGCCAGGATCCGCCAGTCAGCCAGGATCTGCCAGATCTGCTAGTCAGCCAGGATCCGCCAGTCGGCCAGGATCTGCCAGTCATCAGGATCCGCCAGTCGGCCAGGATCTGCCAGTCAGCCAAGATCCGCCAGTCAGCCAGGATCAGCCAGTCAGCCAGGATCCGCCAGTCAGCCAGGATCCGCCAGTCAGCCAGGATCCGCCAGTCAGCCAGGATCTGCCAGATCTGCTAGTCAGCCAGGATCCGCCAGTCGGCCAGGATCTGCCAGTCATCAGGATCCGCCAGTCGGCCAGGATCTGCCAGTCAGCCAAGATCCGCCAGTCAGCCAGGATCAGCCAGTCAGCCAGGATCTGCCAGATCTGCTAGTCAGCCAGGATCTGCCAGTCGGCCAGGATCTGCCAGTCAGCCAGGATCCGCCAGTCAGCCAGGATCTGCCAGATCTGCTAGTCAGCCAGGATCTGCCAGTCGGCCAGGATCTGCCAGTCAGCCAGGATCTGCTAGTCAGCCAGGATTCGCCAGTCGGCCAGGATCCGCCAGTCGGCCAGGATCCGCCAGTCAGTCAGGGTCCGTCAGTCAGCCAGGATCTGCCGGATTCAACTGCCTGGCTGGGCTTCATCTCAGTACTGGGCTTCTTCTCAGTACTGGGCTTCTTCTCAGTACTGGGCTTCTTCTCAGTACTGGGCTTTTTCTCAGTACTTGGCTGCCTCTCAGTGCTGGGCTGCCTCTCAGTGCCGAGCTGCCCCTCAGTCCCGAGCTGCCCCTCAGTCACGAGCTGCCCCTCAGTCCCGAGCTGCCCCTCAGTCCCGAGCTGTCCCTCAGTCCCGAGCTGCCCCTCAGTCCCGAGCTGCCTCAGTCCCGAGCTGCCCCTCAGTCACGAGCTGCTCCTCTGTTATGTAGCAAAGGGGAGGAACAATGACATTTATGAAGTGGGGTCCACGTCCGGAGCCGGAACCACCACCATGTACAGACGCCCACCCGGACCCTCCCTATGGTTTTGAGGTGCGTTCGGGAGTCCGCACCTTAGGGGGGGGGTTCTGTCACGCCTTGGTCTTAGTATTTTGTGTTTTAGTTTATTAGTTAGTCAGGCCAGGGTGTGACATGGGTTTATTGTTTGTTGTATTCTTAGTGAGGTTTTTTAGTTATTGGGATTGTAGCTGATTAGGGGTGTGTGTTACTTAGGTTTGGCTGCCTGAGGCGGTTCTCAATCAGAGTCAGGTGATTCTCATTGTCTCTGATTGGGAACCGTATTTAGGTAGCCTGGGTTTCGCTTTGTATTTCGTGGGTGATTGTTCCTGTCTCTGTGTTAGTTTCACCAGTCAGGCTGTAATAGGTTTCACGTTCCGTTTGTTGTTTTGTATTTATTAGTTATTCATGTATAGTTCATTTGTTTGTTTCCCTAATAAACATGAGTAACCTACTCGCTGCATTTCGGTCCGACTTTCTTGCGACAAACGAAGAACGTCGTTACACCCTTGACCAAGGTTTTTGCTGGATGGATTGTGAATTGGTTATGATCATGCCAGAGTTTGAACTATACCGTGACGTTCGAGAGTGTCTCTATTGGGTGCACTCGCTTATGGGCCTAATAATGAAGATGTCATTTAAGAGGAACAAGTATTACCATTTAATGTGGCATGAAGAAAACCAGTCATGATGCTTTCATCTGATTGTCAAAAAAAATATTTTCAAAAAGTTGGCGGCTTGTGCATGTTCGTCCACTCCAAAATAATCCAAACAGTACAATGCATATACGCTCTCGCCATTTTATGAATGGAAATAGGCTGTTTACAAAACTCCAAAAAGTGCGCTTAATGACATTCTGCAATTGCCATTGATTAGGCCTACAGTACATTAACTGATGCGTCGTGCTGACAAATTGACATTTTTTGTAGCCTGGAAAATCGGGACACTAGAAACGTGTCTGAAACTGTCGGGTGAAAAACAGGATGGTCACCCTAACACACAGGTTAATTTACGAGACTAAGCTATGTACAATGTGTAGGCCTATTACCATGAACTGTAAATAGGCCTACCGGTAGCCATAGTTTTTCTGGCCACAGACAGCACAAAGAACAACAATACCCACGCGCACCTGAAAACAAAGCAATGAGCGCTATGAACAACTGACTGACAAAAGCAAATGATAAATCAAATTCATTGGAATAAAGTGATAGGCTATTTTTTTATCTAGGGTGCATTGGCAAACAAATTAGAAAGTACAAAGGAAAATCTATGCGTTTAAAGGAGGCCAGTCCAGGCCAAAGTTTGACTTTTGTTTCATTCAGGGGAGCTATGACCCCCGACTCCCCTGGAATTCGTACCCTGGAACAGGCCATATCACAGACATCAGGTTAATTTGTTAGGAATTGGGCTGTGCCATTTTAAGTTGGAGCGACATGAAGACCATTTCCATGTTTTACTCAGAAAACATTTGCCTGATACTTAAACCTATGCTTCCCCACTACCTCTTGCTCTATCCATTCAAGCTAAATGAATCTTACTGTGCTTTGCTTTGACTGACATGTACATTGTACAAAATGGCAGAGGTTGTTCGACAGGAACAAATTGATGTGTGTCTAAGCGCTGTCAGACTCTTTTGACCCATTTCTCACAATGCCTACCTATTTAACATGTAATATAATGGCATGATGTAGAAGTGCAATAAACCAGCTTAACAATGGATTCCAACATTGATAAATGCAGCAGGCAGGCAAATGTCGATGTGCAGACAGAGAAAAGAGAGAGAGGAGAGGGCTTCTTTCCCTAGTACGCCCTTTTCATATCTATTTGATGCCACTCTGTGTGAGATGGCCTTCCAAAGCAGGGAGCAGTTGGAACGTTCGACAACAGACAGACACACTGTGAAACCTAATTTCAGTGTGTGTGTGTGTGTGTGTGCGTGTGTGTGTGTGTGTGTGTGTGTGTGTGTGTGTGTGTGTGTGTGTGTGTGTGTGTGTGTGTGTGTGTGTGTGTGTGTGTGTGTGTGTGTACACTTCTGTGTGCATACGTGCATGGGTGTGTGCGGTTGTGTGTGTGCATGTCGTGCTGCACATCAAACACAGTCCTGGTAATCAGGCAGAAGGTGCATCAAACACAACCACAATCAGCCTGTTAGACCTTGCTGGTGACATTTAAACTGCTGTTTTGTTCAAATTAGAAAGGGACCCATTTATCTGACAATGTCATTGGTCTCCTCCTGAGGCTGCATGCGGCGCTTTCATTCGTCTCGCTATAAAATGCCGCAGCAGCTGTCAGAAGCCCCCGTCGGAAGGGATGGGTGTTATATCAACCACAATCAGCAAGGTCATTATTAAAGGACTATTAGCGCATCACATTTTCGGTTTTATGGAAATTACCCTGGCCAACTCCCCAGTAGCTCTACTCAATTCTTTCATGTTTCGCTTCACAAAGGTGCAGATATAAGTGAGTGTTCAGTCTGACTGCGACAGCGACCCCTCAAAGTATCCCAGTCTTGATAAGATAATGGACACTACTAACAACACTTCTAACCTGAGGTTGTTTAGATACCCAGACATGTGTGTGTGTGTGTGTGTATTGTGATGAATACTTCCAGACTAATAGTTTGTCTGCACCTCCACCGTTTCAGGGGAGGATTCTTCAGTAACGGCTCTCCGTCACCAAGAGCAAGAGAAGAACAATATTTTCTCTGTTTTGCTTTTTCATGATGCAAGTCTTAACTTCCACTTACTATACTGGAAGTCAAATGTTCCCTGAGTCATGCATTGATGTCGGTAGAGACAAAGACAAAATCTGACTTGATTTGAAGGTTTCATACCTACTAACTGTGCATTTGGAAAGTTTTCAGACATCTTGACTTTTTTCACATTTTGTTACGTTACCGCCTTATTTCAAAATGGATGAAATTGTTTGTTTTTTACCCACTTCAATCTATACACAATACCCATAATGACAAAGCAAAAACTGTTTTATTCAGTATTCGGACCCTTTACTCAGTTCTTTTTTGACGCACCTTTGGCACTGATTGCAACTGTGCGTCTTCTTGGGTATGACGCTACAAGCTTGGAACACCTGTATTTGGGGAGTTTATCCCATTCTTCTCTACAGATCCTCTCAAGCTCTGTCAGGTTGGACGGGGAGCATTGCTGCACAGCTATTTTCAGGTCTCTTCAGAGATGTTAGATCGGAGTTCAAGTCTGGGCTCTGGCTGGGCCACTCAAGGACATTCAGAGACTTGTCCCAAAGCAACTCCTGCGTTGTCTTGGCTGCGTGCTTAGGACCGTTGTTCTGTTGGAAGGTGAACCTTTACCTCAGTCTGAGGTCCAAATAGCTCTGGAACAGGTTTTCATCAAGGATCTCGCTGTACTATGCTTCATTAATTGTCCCTTGATCCTGACTAGTCTCCCAGTCCCTGCCACTGAAAGAAATCCCCACAGCATGATGCTGCCACCACCATACTTCACCATAAGGATGGTGCCAGGTGTCCTCCAGAAGTAGCTTCAGTCTGGCCAATTTGATGTGCTGCAACTAAACTCTGCTCTTTTCATCTTTAGACATTTAAACAGTCGATTACAGAGCAAAATTACAGAGATTAAGCTGTGCATGGAGAAACGAGATTAAGGATTTAGTTGTAACAGGTGGTTTTATGTTTTGTCTTAACTCCCTCAGACTTGATATGTGCTACCTAATTTCTTTCCACTTTAGCATCAAGGCCTGATTGATGGAGTGCGGCAGAGATGGTTGTCCTTCTCGAAGGTTCTCCACAGAGGAACTCTGGAGGTCTTTCAGAGTGACCATAAGGTTCTTGGTCACCTCCTTGACCCAAGGCCCTTCTCCCCAGATTGCTCAGTTTGGACGGGCGGCCAGCTCTAGGAAGAGTCTTGGTGGTTCCAAACTTCTTCCATTTAAGAATTCTGTAAGCCACTGTGTTCTTGCAGACCTTCAATGCTGCAGAAATGTTTTGATACCCTTCCCCAGATCTGTGTCTCAACACAATCCTGTCTCAGAGCTCTACAGACAATTCCTTCGACCTTGTGGCTTGACTTTTGCTCTGACATGCACTGTCAACTGTGGGACCTTATATAGACAGGTGTGTGCCTTTCCAAATCATGTCAAATCAATTCCATTTACCACAGGTGGACTCCAATTAAGTTAAAGAACCATCTCAAGGATAATCAATGGAAACAGGATGCACCTAGGCTCAATTTCTTTCTCATAGCAAAGGGTCTGAAATCTTATTTAAATAAGGTATTTTTGTTTCTGCTTTGTCCTTGTGGGGTATTGTGTGTAGATTGCTGGGAAAAATATATATTTACTCAATTTTAGAATAAGGCTATAACTTAATAAAATGTGGGAAAAGGCAAGGGGTCTGAATACTTTCCGAATGCACTGTACACCTATGCACATCGTCACATATTTGTTTAATCTTGCCTACCAGCCGGCTTTCTCTCTGTCGAGACGTGTGGTTTCAAAACGCCTTGAATGGTAGACTTGAATTGCAGTTTGTGGCAGGAGCGACAGGTTTTAATTGGCGAAATTCAAGTAATGGGCTAAATAAGGAAGTGAGTTTGCCGAACTCAATTGAGCTCCAAAAATAATATGGTCACCATGGTGTTATTTTGATAGGTGATTTTTGTCATTTTTCAAAGTCCCATCTAATAGAGCTGTTGCAGGCTTGCTCCCTCTCCTACCTCATTGTTAACCACACTCCACTTTGAGGCACAGTGTTAGCAGGCACTATGTGCCAGCATTTTGTGCCTGGGGACAAGGTAACATGATTGTTTTGGCGGCATTGTTTGCTTTTACAGTCTGCAGGAAACATACTCCATGTTTTGATATTGTTTTATAAAAAAGTACAATTTGAGCCACTAAAGAGGGATATCCCTGTAAGAGATGGAATGACATAAACAGATGGAGAGGGCATTGCTCATTCTGGAAGCAGTTTTCCTCCTGCAGTGTCTCAGAGGCATTTATACTGGTACATCCATTCCAGTCAGTCAGCACACAAACACTTAGCAGCATCCTGGACTACACTGAACTGGAGACTGACTATTTACCAGAGCAAATAGACAAACTAAACGCACACACACACACACACACACACACACACACACACACACACACACACACACACACACACACACACACACACACACACACACACACACACACACACACACACACACACACACACACACACACACACACACACAGGTAGCAATAAAAGGGGTTTTCCATTATCAAGATAGTCCAGTAGATAAGCACTGCATTTTTTTCAGTCATGTTTATCCCATGAACAATGTGTTCACTGTCCTAGCATGGGCAGAATGACAATGTCATTGAACAAGTCAGTAGCTCTCTGAGTGACGGCTGTGATGTGTAGGGAGAGGAGTGGGATGACAGGGAGGAAGAGGGATGGAGAAAGGGGAGACAGAGACAGAATATGAATGAGAGAGGATATCTGACAATGTCTGGAGATTCTACAGCTTTGAATTCCTAGGGTCAAATATATTCTCGAAGACACAATGAGGAAAACAAGAACATTTCAGTAACCCCAAAGGTTTGGTTTGGAATCGCATAAGGCAACAATTTACTGTCAGGTAGATTTTCTGAATCATACATGGAATGTATAGGAACCACATCAAAAAGCTCTCAATTAGCTTGTTGATATTTTTCTACCTGGACATTCCCGAGTTTCGAAAGTAACAAATAAACCTTGCAGTCGAGCCTTGATTGGATGACTGTCATTTTCCCTGGTGGCTTCAAAGAACCTTGCAGCACATCCTGAAAATAGCATTATCCCTTTGCTTTCTCATGCTCAGATGTGTGTGCTTAATATTTTAATTAAACTAGCCCAGTAAGAGGATTATGACATGATGAGTGTGTCCTCGCTCAGATGCAGTTCAGTCCTCCTTCTGAACTCATTAATTAGCATTAGAGTTTACTGACGGGGAAGTTTGGACAATGAGAAACATGGCTTTCAATGTTTTGACTCATTCTAATATGGGGCGATGCCACCATCTCCTCTCTGAAATGCGTCATTGTTTATTACGATGTGGACCATGCCTTGCCCTTCCCTATTTAACATATTCAAATCAAATTTTATTGGTCGCGTAGACAGTTAAGCAGATGTTATAGTGGGTGCAGAGAATTCCTTGTTTCTAGCTCCTAACATTGCAGTAAAATGTACACAAATAATCAAAAATTATTTCTCTCTTCTCTCTCATCTCTTGCTTCTTTAACGTGCTCTTTCTGACACTTGTCCGTATCTCTGTCTTTCTCTCGATATCTCTGTTCTCCTCTCATCCACCTCATGCTTCTCCTACACTTAACCACTTGTATCTCTTCACATAACCTAATGGTCTATCTTGGGCATGGGCGGATCGTATGATCAATGCCTCCGTTCACCCACTGCATTTGTCCTCCCCCACCCTTCCTCCTGTCTCTTTTATTAACGTCTGTGTCTCTCTCGCTATCTTTCTCTTGTTCGGTATCTGTCCCTCTGTCAGTCATCTTCTGGAGCCCCCGGGACATTTACCCACACAGGCCACTAGTTTACTTCACTCGTTTAGAATGAAAAAGAGCAGGATGGAGAGAGATTGGTCATCTCAAATTCAAGTGTAATTTGCCTCTCGGTTTGTGAAGGTGAACCGAGTAATCTCTCACCTCTCTCCTACAGCGCAGAGATGTTAAACGTACAATGTCACACGATTCACAGATTCACCGCTTTGAATGTTACCACATGTCACACAGAGAAGTCAGTCAAATCTGCTACTAACTGCCCCAGATACAGTGTGTATGTGTGTCACAACTTCCGCCGAAGTCGGCCCCTCTCCTTGTTCGGGTGGTGTTCGGCGGTCGACGTCACCGGCTTTCTAGTCACTACCGATCCATTTTTCTGTTTCGTTTTGTTTTGTCTGATTACACACACACCTGTTTTACATTCCCTCATTACATTCCCTATTTAACCATCTGACATACATTTCTGTTCTGTCCGTGATTGTTCATGTCGTTAGTGGTTGTGTTTGTGTTAAGAGTTGTGCTGTATGTTCCTATTTGGAATTTTGCTTTATTCTTTGAGTAAACTCAGTTGGATTACTCTATACCTGTGTCCTGCGCCCAATTGCTGACAGTGTGCCTGTGCACTTGTGTGACTTTGTGCGTGTGTGTCTGTGACTGAGATACATTGGTGCTGTACAGTTCTACGGTTGCCATTCACATCGTGGCTCCGTAGTCGGTACATGCCCACACACACCATTCACGCAAATGAATCAGATCCACAGCATGCAGTGGAAAGGATGAATGTTTAGGAGAGAAGTATGATACTATGTTATACACATGGCTTCACACAGTTTGAAATGACAAATTAGTTATTCAGAATAGCTTTAAAGGGGCAATCTGGGATTGATACATTGAACTTTCAAATAAATGATGATTCGGTATGATTCCAAAAATTTACGTACCATTCCCAGACGACAACCATTGAATGGGACTCATTTGAAATGGGACACTTAGAGAATTTTACATATGCCTACCAGTTACTTAGCCTCATAATCACCAGACAGATTACTGGACTGTAAAGTCATGAGAATTCTCGATGGTTGTATGAGGTGACTAGTTGCTAAATACAGACTTTTTTACATTTCCGTTAAGGGATAAATCACATTCCTCCAAAAGAAGGAATGTCTTTCTCCTCAAAATCAACTAGATCACTATTGTTACAGCCTTAACACTGTGCTCATTTTTCATATATGAATTGCATTCTTCACATTTACACATTTTTACAATGACCTTTACAGTTAGCTTAGCGTATCTATTTTTTTATTATCCAGAGCTAGCCGTCTTACAATAAGTAGGTAAAACACGTACAGTATCTCGACCACTGCAAGTACAGATGTTAGGATGGCAATCTGATCACCCGGTTGCAGGATAACTTTTGAAACGTGCCGTGTGTTTCAGGTCTAAAAAGGCTTCTGAAGTTGCTCATTTCCTCTTTGAAATGTTCAGGATACGAAAGAAATGATCAGCCCTTTCAAAAACATCATCCACATAATAATTCACATTGTCTGTGGCTTGCAGATGTCTTTTACTGCTGCAGCAAAATGGCTCAAAGTAAGATCCGACACCTGAATTGTAAAAGGTCCTTCCAAATAGTCGATATCAGCAATATTAGTGCCGGTGAGAATAAAAATGATCATTGGAAACATTGTGAGGTTTTTACATTTATTGTGTGCTGATTTAGGATGACTATGGTGCCTGGGGGACAGTATGGTTTGAAATCATCTGTTTTGACTCATCCTGAAAATGTGGGTGTATATTCCTATGTGTTCCCATTCCTATTTTGTTCCTTTTTGTATTCTGTCTTTGTCTCATTCTCAGTCATTTTTTATCAACAAATGTAAATTGTCTATCTTCTCACTGTCATGGACAAATATCAGAATGTATTAGCTACAAAACACCCATAACAATGTAAAGTACCACACCTACTTATTCAAGCGTTTTTCTTTATTTTGACTATTTTCTACATTGTAGAATAATAGTGAAGACATCAACACTATGACATAACACGTATGGAATCATGTAGTAACCAAACAAGTGTTAAAGAAATCAAAATATGTTTTATATTTGGGATTCTTCAAAGTTGCCTTGATGACAGCTTGCACACTCTTGGCATTCTCTCAAACAGCTTAAGGAGGAATGCTTTTCCAGCAGTCTTGAGCACTTGTTGGCTGGTTTTCCTTTATTCTGCAGTCCAACTCATCCCAAATCATCTCAATTGGGTTGAGGTTGGGTGATTTTGGGTGATTTTGGAGGTCAGGTCATCTGTTGGAGCACTCCATAAATCTCCTTCTTGGTCAGAAAGTGCATACATAGCCTGGAGGTTTGTTTTGGGTTATTGTCCTGTTGAAAGACAAATGATAGTCCCACTAAGTGCAAGCCAGATGGGATGGTGTATCGCTGCAGAATGCTGTGGGAGCCATGCTGGCCTTGAATTCTAAATAAATCGCAGACAGTGTCACAAGCAAAGCACCCCCACACCATCACACCTCCTCCTCCATGCTTCACAGTGGGATCCACACAAGCGGAGATCATCCATTCACCTACTCTACGTCTCACAAAAACATGGGGGTTGGAACCAAAAATCGCACATTTGTACTCATCAGACCAAAGAACAGATTTCCACCAGGCTAATGTACATTGCTCGTGTTTCTTGGCCTAAGCAAGTCTCTTCTTATTATTGGTGTACTTTAGTAATGGTTTCTTTGCAGAAATTCACACAGTCTCCTCTGAACAGTTGATGTTGAGATGTGTGAAGCATTTATTTGGGATGCAATCGGAGGTGCAGTTAAATCAAATTAACTTATTCTCTGCAGCAGAGGTAACTTTGGGTCTTCCTTTCCTGTGGCTGTCCCCATGAAAGTCAGCTTCATCATAGCACTTGATTGTTTTTGAGACTGCACTTGAATAAACTTTCAAAGTTCTTGACATTTTCCGGATTGACTGACCTTCATGTCTTAAAGTAATGATGCACTGTCACTTCTCTTTGCTTATTTGAGCTGTCCTTGCCATAATATGGACATGGTCTTTTACCAAATAGGGCTATCTTCTGTATACCACCGCTACCTTGTCACAACACAACTGATTGGCTCAAACACATTAAGAAGGAAATACATTCCACAAATGAACTTTGAACAAGGCACACCTGTTAATTGAATTGCATTCCAGGTGACTAACTCATGAAGCTGATTGAGAGAATGCCAAGAGTGTGCAAAGCTATCATTAAGGCAAAGAGTGGCTACTTTGAAGAATCTCAAATATAACATGTATTTTTATTTGTTCAACACTTGTTTGGTTACTACATGATTCCATATGTGTTATTTCATAGTTTTGATGTCTTCACTATTATTCTACAATGTAGAACATAGTGAAAATAAAGAAAAACCACGTAATGAGTAGGTGTCCAAACTTTTGACTGGTACTGTATATATGGGCTGTGATACAGTGTGATTAGAAAAAACAGCAATTACATATTCCATTTTCTAAACAGCTTTCCATATTTTAGACTTGGTTTCAGTGCTACTGATTTAGTTTCTGGCTTAGACTGGAAATAAGATATAGCTCGTCATAAGCTGCCCTTGTCGATGGTGTGGCAGAAAAGAATGAAGCTTGTTAGGGCATATGAAGCTCAGCTCAGCCACAGTGATTATCATGCATCACTATCCCAGTGTTTTAGCTGCTGACAGCTTTGTAATTATGTCCTTTGGCTTCTCTGAGCTCAATTCTAAACCTGTCTGACAATTAGTCATTTTTATCACCACAGCTCAGCATGGAACACATGCTGCGTGCGGGGCCGAACTTCTTATGCCTGGAACAAACCTTGTCTACTGTATGTGTGTGTGCGTGTGTGTGTGCGTGTACTGTGAGTATGTCTGTCTGTCCCAGTGTGTCATTCAGTGTGCGCAAGCACATACTCACACACACACAGAGAGACATCTTAATGAAACAGTAGGAGAAAGGAAAACACTTTCCATGCTGGCTGAATTTCTTTATTTTTTTACTTATTGATTCACTGTGCAAATTAATTGTCTTATGTTTGTGTCAACTGGAGCACATATTGGACATTCTCCTTTTTATTTATTTATTTATTTATTTATATATACATGGCGATGTCTACTCGCATGAGCTGCTACAAAAACTTCCTCCAATATAGGTCATATCAGAGACTAGAACTCTTGAGACCAAACAGTTTCATGGGAAGTTAAGAAAGAGTTAGGGTTAAGGTTAGAAAACAAAAAAGCAACAGCAGGATTTGAACCAGCGGACTTCTGTATGTTGTGCCACCATGTGTATGTTGCGCCCCCCTGTTCTATGACGTACCCTGTAGTCTCTTTTAAACAACCATAGTGGTTGGTGGTGTCTACAGGGCCACATCAAGTAAGGGAAAGTAGTCAATAATTAGCTGCAGTAATTAGGGACAGCCAGGCGTAAGGTTGAGATGTAAATTGCATTCAAAACTTGTTTTCAGGGACTAGGCTAACAGGACTAAATGGATGTGTGCGTAATTATTAAAGTTGCTGGCTAGCACAGTGGAAGGTGGAAGGAGTGGGACGTCTAGCCTTAATGACCATGTACTCTTATAATCTCCACTGGCATAGCCAGAAAAGGACTGACCATCCCTCAGAGCCTTGGTCCTCTCTAGATGTCTTCCTAGGAACCTGCCTTTCTAAGGAGTTTCCTAGCCACCGTGCTTCTACATCTACATTGCTTGCTCTTTGGGGTTTTAAGCTGGGTTTATGTATAAGCAGGTTGTGACATCTGCTGATGTAAAAAGGGCTTCATAAATACATTTGATTGATTTGAAATTTGACATGACAGGAGTACTCTTAGAGTCATGACAGAAAATGGCTCTCGGGTTGGTATTAAACATATACACCCCTGTACATTCCAAAGACAAGGCTGACTATTATAAAAATGGGAACATAAAGCAACTTATTCTTCCACACAGACCATCCCCTGGCATGGCGCAGTATTATATTAGCACACTATTCATCTGTTAAGAGGGAAGGTGTTAGCAATGTGTGGAAACTGAGTGAGCCAATGTCAACCTCTACAAGTCTGGAACAATAATGGTCCAGGGAAACCCCAAACAGTTTCAGCTGGACTTTCACATAATCAAAGAGATAGAGTTTATCCCATTGAGCTGTCTTGAGAAAGATAACCCCACCTCGAGCGTGTCAGATCAAACCTCTTCATTATACAACCCCAAAAGGAAAATCAACCAACTACTCCCTCATTGAAATGAAGGAAACATTCTCCCAGCTGGAGGTAAGGCAGGTGGAGCTGGAACAGCAGGTGAGCACATTCCAGTCAGCACAAAAAAATTGTCTAGCTCAACGACACCCCTTCAACCAGACCCGGAGAGCTGGAGGTGGAGAGAGACATATCTGCACTCTGGACTGTGGTGAGGCAACATCAACAGGAGAAGGAGCAGGAGCAGGAGAAGAATAGATCCCTAGAGGAGAAGGTGAAAGTGGTCGAGGAGCAGGTCAGAACGATGACGTGTGACAGAGAACAAACCATTAAAGAAGCCAGCAGACTCCAGCCCACCTCAGACCCCAACCAAAGTCACGACATCACACCAGACCCTGACCACACCTACCTGGAGGTGACAGCATTCACTCCCCCATATGCTTCCCTGGGCATAACACAACAACATAACCAACAAAAATGGGTCACAACTCCTGCAGCTCTGTCCCATGCTGGGTATGTACATAGTCAAAGGTAGGCTTCGAGGGGACTCATACGGTAGGTGCACCTATAGCTCATCTCTTGGCAGTAGTACTGTAGACTACTTTATCACTGACCTCTGGGTTGAGTCTCTCAGAGCTTTCAGAGTCAGCCCACTGACACCACTATCAGATCACAGCAAAATCGCTGTCTATTTGAACAGAGCAATACGTATTCACAAGGCATCAAAGCCAAAGGAACTGAATAATATTAAGTAAAGCTATAGATGGAAGGAAAGTAGTGTGGAAACCTACCAAAAAACTATTAGGCATCAACAAATTCAACCCTTTCTGGACAAAATGTTTCACTGTAATAGTGAAGGTGTAAACTTGGCAGTAGAAAACCAAAACAGTTTATTTGACCTCTCAGCTTCCCTATCAAATCAAAAAATATCAAACTGAAGAAAATGAACAACAATGACAAATGGTTTGATGAATGCAAATTGAGAAACCTATCCAACCAAAAACATAGCGACCCAGAAAACCTGAATCTACATCTTCACTATGGTGAATCACTAAAACAACACAGAAATACGCTACGGAAATAGAAGGAACTCAGATTTTTTATTTATTTTTTATTTCATCTTTATTTAACCAGGTAGGCTAGTTGAGAACAAGTTCTCATTTGCAACTGCGACCTGGCCAAGATAAAGCTTAGCAGTGTGAACAGACAACACAGAGTTACACATGGAGTAAACAATTAACAAGTCAATAACACAGTACAAAAAAGGGGAGTCTATATACATTGTGTGCAAAAGGCATGAGGAGGTAGGCGAATAATTACAATTTTGCATATGAACAGTGGAGTGATAAATGATCAGATGGTCATGTACAGGTAGAGATATTGGTGTGCAAAATAGCAGAAAAGTAAATAAATATGAACAGTATGGGGATGAGGTAGGTGAAAATGGGTGGGCTATTTACCAATAGACTACGTACAGCTGCAGCGACCATTTTGAACAGGTCGCTCATCAACTCCAACATCTACAGTACAGCGGTTTGCACCCCTTTGAAAAAACCTTTGATCGGTTAGCTGCTCAGATAGCACATGTTTGAAGTTGGTGAGGGAGATAAAAGTCTCCAACTTCAGGGATTTTGCAATTCGTTCCAGTCACAGGCAGCAGAGTACTGGAACGAAAGGCGGCCAAATGAGGTGTTGGCTTTAGGGATGATCAGTGTGATACACCTGCTGGAGCGCGTGCTACGGATGGGTGTTGCCATCATGACCAGTGAACTGAGATAAGGCGGAGCTTTACCTAGCATGGACTTGTAGATGACCTGGAGCCAGTGGGTCTGGCGACGAATATGTAGCAAGGGCCAGCCGACTAGAGCATACAAGTCACAGTGGTGGGTGATATAAGGAGCTTTAGTGACAAAACGGATGGCACTGTGATAAACTGCATCCAGTTTGCTGAGTAGAGTGTTGGAGGCAATTTTGTAGATGACATCGCCGAAGTCGAGGATCGGTAGGATAGTCAGTTTTACTAGGGTAAGTTTGGCGGCGTGAGTGAAGGAGGCTTTGTTGCGCTGCGACTTCTCCATTTCCGGAATAGAAAGCCGACTCTTGATTTGATTTTCGATTGGAGATGTTTGATATGAGTCTGGAAGGAAAGTTTACAGTCTAGCCAGACACCTAGGTACTTATAGGTGTCCACATATTCAAGGTCGGAACCATCCAGGGTGGTGATGCTCGTCGGCATGCGGGTGCAGGCAGCGATCGGTTGAAAAGCATGCATTTGGTTTTACTAGCATTTAAGAGCAGTTGGAGGCCACAGAAGGAGTGTTGTATGGCATTGAAACTCGTTTGGAGGTTAGATAGCACAGTGTCCAAGGACGGGCCGGAAGTATATAGAATGGTGTCATCTGCGTAGAGGTGGATCAGGGAATCGCCCGCAGCAAGAGCAACATCATTGATATATACAGAGAAAAGAGTTGGCCCGAGAATTGAACCCTGTGGCACCCCCATAGAGACTGCCAGCGGACCGGACAGCATGCCCTCCGATTTGACACACTGAACTCTGTCTGCAAAGTAATTGGTGAACCAGGCAAGGCAGTCATCCGAAAAACCGAGGCTATCAGCTCAATGAATTTGAGGAATCCATAGAGTCTAACCACTGATTGGAAAATTGGAAAACACTAAATAAACAAAAACACGAAGAGTTATCTATCCAAAACGGAGATGTATGGGTAAACCACTTCTCCAATCTTTTTGGCCAGATAACAGAGAACAAACAGCAAAAACATACATGATAAAATACAATTCTTAGAATCAAATATTAAAAACTACCAGAACCCACTGGATTCTGCAATTACATTGAATGAACTACAGGTCAAGATACAAACCCTTCAACCCAAAAAGGCCTGTAGTGTTGATGGTATCCTCAATGAAATAATAAAATAAACAGACCACGACTTCCAATTGACTATACTTAAACTCTTTAACATCATCCTTAGCTCTGGCATCTTCCCCAATATTTGGAACCTGGGACTGATCACCCCAATCCACAAAAGTGGAGACAAATTTGACCCCAATAACTACCGTGGGTGTCACACCCTGACCGTAGATTGCTTTGTATGTTTCTATTTTTTGTTTGTTCAGGGTGTGATGTGGGTGGGCATTCTATGTTGTTGTTCTATGTTTTCTTTTCTATGTGTTTGGCCTGGTATGGTTCCCAAATCAGAGGTAGGTAGCCTTTTCCCACCTGGTGTTTGTGGGTAGTTGTTTCCTGTTTTGTGTTTTCACCTTTCAGGACTGTTTCGATTTCATTTCTTACATTCACTTTGTTATTTTGTATTTTCGTGTTCTGGTATAATAAATGATCATGGACACTTAACACGCTGCGTTTTGGTCTGAACCTTCCTACACCTCATCCGATGAAGACGAAGATCGTTATAGTGGGATATGCGTCAACAGCAACCTTTGGAAAATCCTCTGCATTTTCATTAACAACCTACAATTATTTCACTAATTTCCGCAGTGAAAACAATATACTGAGCAAATGTCAAATTGGCTTTTTACCAAATTACGGTACGACAGACCACGTATTCACCCTGAACACCCTAGTCTTCTCATGCTCTTTTGATTTAAAAAAAAATAAGCTTTTGACTCAATTTGGAATGAGGGTCCGCTATACAAATTGATGGAAAGTGGGGTTGGGGGAAAAACATAAAACATAATCAAATCCAGGTAGACAAACAGAAAAAAACACTACTTTCTTTACACAGGGCCGTGGGGAGAGACAGGATTGACTTTATGCCCGCCCTCTCCATAAAATATATCACCGAATTGGGAAGGGCACTAGAACAGTCTGCAGCACCCGGCCTCACCCTACTAGAATCTGAAGTCAAATGTCTACTGTTTGCTGATGATCGGGTGCTTCTGTCCTCAACCAAGGAGAGCCTACAGCAGGACCTAGATTATCTGCACAGATTCTGTCAGAACTGGGGCCTGACAGTAAATCTTAGTAAGACAAAAATAATTTTGTTCCATAAAAGGTCCAGTTACCAGGACCACAAATACAAAATCCATCTAGACACATTTGCCCTAGAGCACATAAAAAACTATATATACCTCGTTCTAAACATTAGCGCCACAGGTAACTTCCACTTTAGCTGTGAACGATCTGAGAGAAAATCAATCAAATCAATCAAATGTATTTATAAAGCTCTTCTTACATCAGCTAATGTCACAAAGTGCTGTACAGAAACCCAGCCTAAAACCCCAAACAGCAAGCAATGCAGGTGTAGAAGCACGGTGGTTAGGAAAAACTCCCTAGAAAGGCCAAAACCTAGGAAGAAACCTAGAGAGGAACCAGGCTCTGAGGGGTGGCCAGTCCTCTTCTGGCTGTGCCGGGTGGAGATAATAACAGAACATGGCCAAGATGTTCAAATGTTCATAGATGACCAGCAGAGTCAATAATAATAATCATGGTGGTTGTAGATGAAAGAAAGAAAGAAAGAAAGAATGAAAGAAAGAGAGAGATAATTAGAGAGAGAGAGAGATAATTAGAGAGAGAGAGAGAGAGAGAATTAGAGAGAGCTAATTAGAGAGAGCATACTTTAATTCACACAGGACACCGGATAACACAGAAGAAATACTCCAGATATAACAGACTGACCCTAGCCCCCCGACACATAAACTTTTGCAGAATGAATACTGGAAGCTGAGACAGGAGGGGTCGGGACACACTGTGGCCCCATCCGATGATACCCCCCGGACAGGAAGATCATGTCAGTGACTCAACCCACTCAAGTGACACACCCCTCCTAGGGACAGCATGGAAGAGCACCAGTAAGACAGTGTCTCAGCTCCTGTAATAGGGTTTGAGGCAGAGAATCCCAGTGAAGAGAGGGGAATCGTCCAGACAGAGACAGCAAGGGCGGTTTGTTGCTCTAGTGCCTTTCCATTCACCTTCACACTCCTGGGCCAGGTTACACTCAATCATAGGACCTACTGAAGAGATGAATCTTAAATATAGACTTAATCTCTCTAGGTTAGATGGGACGCTACCGTCCCACCTGACCAACATCCAGTGAAAGTGCAGGGTGCCAAATTCAAACTACAGAATTGTAAATATTTGATATTCTTGAAAATACACATGCAATATGTCAAAATAAAGCTTAACTTCTTGTTAATCCAGTTTTTTAATCCAGTCAGATTTCAAAACAACTTTGCGATTATCTGAGGACACCACCCCATCAAACAAACCCAGACAATCATATTTTATCCCGCCAGGCGCGACACAAACGTCAGAAATAACGATATTTCATGCCTTACCTTTGAAGAGCTTCTTCTGTTGGCACTCCAATATGTCCCATAAACATCACAAATGATCCTCCCGTTTGATTAATTCCATTGTTATATCTCCAAAATGTCCATTTATTTGGCACGTTTGATCCAAAAAAACACCGGTTGCAACTCGCGCAACATGACTACAAAATATCTAAAAAGTTACCTGTAATCTTTGTCCAAATACAACTTTAGGTATTTTTTAAAGTAAATAATTGATACAATTTAAGACAGGATAAACTGCGTTCAATAGAGGATAAAAACAACGTGGAGCGAGCTTTCAGGTCGCGCGCCTTAACCACAACAGTACACTAGACGCAACCCTCGTTCTGAACAGCCCTACTTCTTCATTGCTCAAAGGAAAAACATCCACCAATTTCTAAAGACTGTTGACATCCAGTAGAAGCGATAGGAACTGCAAGCAATTGCCTTAGAAATCTAGATCCACATAGAAAACTCATTGAAAGAGTGACCTCAAAAAGAAAAAAATCCTGAATTGTTTGTCCTCTTGGTTTCGCCTGCCAAATAGGTTCTGTTATACTCACAGACACCATTCAAACAGTTGTATAAACTTCAGAGTGTTTTCTATCCAAATATACTAATAGGGCCTGAGTAGCAGGCAGTTTACTTTGGGCACACTTTTCATCCGGATGTGCAAATACTGTGTGAAAATACTGATTTGCTATGTTGTTGTCTTAGGTCTCTCTTGATGTGGTGTTGTGTTGTCTTTCTCGTGACGTGTGTTTTGTCCTATATTTATATTGTATTTATTTATTCATTTTAATCCCAGGCCCCCGTCCCCGCAGGAGGCATTTTGCCTTTTGGTACTTCGTGATTGTAAATAATGACTTGCCTAGTTAAATAAAGGTAAAATAAAATAAATATATAAAGTCGATGCCAAAAGTTTTGAGAATGACGCAAATATTAATTTCCACAAAGTTTGCTGCTTTAGTGTCTTTTGTAACGGATTTTCTCCTCTTCGTCTGAGGAGGAGTAGCAAGGATCGGACCAATACGCCGTGTGGTAAGTGTCCATGATACTTTAATAATCACTGAACACAACAAAATACAAAAATAACAAAGTGAATGAAAAAGAAAACCAAAACAGTCCTGAATGGTCACACAAGCAACATAACAGGAAACAATCACCCACACCACACAGGTGGGAAAAGGCTACCTAAGTATGATTCTCAATCAGAGACAACTAACGACACCTGCCTCTGATTGAGAACCATACCAGGCCAAGCACAAAACACAACATAGAAACACGAACATAGACAACCCACCCCAACTCACACCCTGACCAACCTAAAACAAAGGCATAACAAAAGAACTAAGGTCAAAACGTGACATCTTTAGATATTTTTGTCAGATGTTACTATGGAATACTGAAGTATAATTACAAGCATATAATTACAAGTGTCAAAGGCTTTTATTGACAATTACATGAAGTTGATGCAAAGAGTCAATATTTGCACTGTTGTCCCTTTTTTTCAAGACCTCTGCAATCCGCACTGGCATGCTGTCAATTAACTTCTGGGCCACATCCTGACTGATGGCAGACCATTCTTGCATAATTAATGCTTGGAGTTTGTCAGAATTTTTATGTTTTTGTTTGTCCACCCGCCTGTTGAGGATTGATCACAAGTTCTCAATGGGATTAAGGTCTAAGGTGTTTCCTGGCCATGGACCCAAAATACCAATGTTTTGTTCCCCGAGCCACTTATTTATCACTTTTGCCTTATGGCAAGGTGCTCCATCATGCTAGAAAAGGCGTTGTTTGTCACCAAACTGTTCCTGGATGGTTGGGAGAAGTTGCTCTCGGAAGATGTGTTGGTTAAATTCTTTATTCATGGCTTTGTTCTTAGGAAAAATTGTGAGTGAGCGCACTCCATTGTCTCAGAAGCATTTCACAGGACTGATGGCAGCGCTCACCTTGTCTTCTCTGGACGCGCTTTTTTCCGGATGCCCCAAACAATCGGAAAGGGGATTCATCAGAGAAAATTACTTTACCCCAGTCCTCAGCAGTCCAATCCCTGTACCTTTTGCAGAATATCAGTCTCTCCCTGATGTTTTTCCTGGAGAGAAGTGGCTTCTTTGCTGCCCTTCTTGACACCAGGCCATCCTCCAAAAGTATTCGCCTCACTGTGCATGCAGATGCACTCACACCTGTCTGCTTCCATTCCTGAGCAAGTGGTGCCCCGATCCCGCAGCTGAATCAACTTTAGGAGACAGTCCTGGCGATTGCTGGACTTTCTTGGGTGCCCTGAAGCTTTCTTCACAACATTTGAACTGCTCTCAAAGTTCTTGATGATCTGATAAATGGTTGATTTAGGTGCAATCTTACTGGCAGCAATATCCTTGCCTGTGAAGCCCTTTTTGTGCAAAGCAATGATGATGGCACGTGTTTCCTTGCAGGTAGCCATGGCTGACAGAGGAATAACAATGATTCCAAGCACCACCCTCCGGTTGAAGCTTCCAGTCTGTTATTCAAACTCAATCAGCATGACGGAGGGATCTCCAGCCTAGTCACTCACACTCACACCTGTGTTAACGAGAGAATCACTGACATGATGTTAGCTGGTCCTTTTGTGGCAGGGCTGAAATGCAGTTTTTTGAGGGGGGATTCAGCTCATTTGCATGGCAAAGAGGGACTAAAATTAATTGCAATAAATCTGATCACTCTTCATAACATTCTGGAGTGAAAATTGTCATCATACAAACTGAGACAGCAGACTTTGTAAAAATGTATATTTGTGTCATTCTCAAACCTTTTGGCCAGGACTGTACATATGTTGTCTGTCAAGGGTTATTTTTACTTGTTTTGTACACTAGAGGGCACTATATGTTGGTGTCATGGGTCATATGTCACGTTTGTATGTAGATAGCACAGGTGACCAGGAAGGGTTAGCACAGGTGAGAGGAGAGCACATAACATTC
The DNA here is from genome assembly GCF_036934945.1 of Oncorhynchus masou masou. Taxonomy (NCBI): domain Eukaryota; kingdom Metazoa; phylum Chordata; class Actinopteri; order Salmoniformes; family Salmonidae; genus Oncorhynchus; species Oncorhynchus masou. The sequence continues at coordinate 64,858,810 of NC_088217.1, read as the reverse complement.
TTACCATATCACAGATACAGGTCATAGAATACATTTCTCTGCACCTTCTCTATAGGAATTGGAGCTATTTATATTTTATTTGCGTAATATTCACCCAAAAAGAGAAGCATTTGGAAAGCTGATTTTTGTGGACGTGTTATCTCTCTCCTGTGCCAGTGGCATTTCATAGGTAATCGCCACTACAATCACAGTGTGCCATCACAGCAGCATGCTTTGTGACCTGTTGCCACAAGAAAAGGGCAACTAGTGAAGAACAAAAACCATTGTAAATACAACCCATTTATTTATTTTCCCTTTTGTACTTTAACTATTTACACTAAATATGACATTTGAAATGTCTGAGAGAGAGAGAGAGAGAGAGAGAGAGAGAGAGAGAGAGAGAAAAAAAAAAACACTATCATACAATGTATTATGGAAACCCATTATTAGGAAGAGAGGATGTGTATGGTTGAGGAAGGAAGAGAGAGATATAGAGAGCGAGAGATTATGTTCCTGACCACAATTTTAAACTATTTGTTGCTTCTCTCCTCTCCCTCTGTTACTCTGTTCCTCTATGTCAGTGAAAAATAGGGAAGTGATGTAGAGAGTCCGGGCTCAGCAGCAAAAGGCATGGAGGAAGAGGAGTTAGAGATGATTGGAAAGATAGATATGTAGAGAGAGGAGGGAGGAGTGGAGCAAGTGGAGAGTGGAGGGTGAGAGGAAGAGGAGAGTGAATAAGAGGGAGAGTGGAAGGAGAGATGAAGAGGAGAGGAACATGTATAGGATGAGGGAGAGGAAGAGGTAGCAGAGGAGTAAGAGGAGTAAGCAGATAGAAAGGCGGAAGCAGAAAGGGAAGAGGGGGAACCTATTTCACGTTTCCATGGATTGGCTCTTTGCTTGAATTCCCCAATCAAATATCATGTTATTACTATCTAAATTTAGCTAGTTGCCTAGGAGACTGAGACACCCAGTTATGGACAGGCCATTTTTGAGATCACAAAGTCAAGTTCGACGATACACTGCTAGAGTGGGACATTTACCGGAAAAGGCCAATAAGGTCTGAACATTGGAAACTCCAAATCTGGTCTAGAGACCCCTCACATAAAACCCACACTTTAACAGTTCAATATTCATCCTCGTGCAATGCCTCTTCTGAAATTCAGTTAGGGGAATTTATATATTCATTTAGCAGAAGCTCCTAGCTCTTATAGCCTATGGAGCCATGAGAGTTCCTCAAGGGGAAGGGGAATTGCACGGGGGCGTTTCAGTATGTACCACTCTGGCTTGAGGCCATTATCCTCTGATAGGGTCGTCTTCTCTCATCCTCTCCCCCTCCCAAGCCCTCTTACCAGCCCAAGGTAGAAGGCGGGGACAGAGGTCAGGTGACCTTTCCAAAATAGGTAGGTCACTACATCTGTGTCCCAAATGGGCTGCCACCCAGACACCCACATTCCTCCTGTGCCAACACTCCCATCAGGCCCTTATCTGACTCTATAGGGCTCTTTTGGAGTGGCTGCATCCAGTCCCATCCCCGGCCCCCCTCATCAGATAGTGATGGGCAGAGCGAGGGCAGAGACGAAGGAAGCGAAGGACAGACCGAGGATATCATTACACACCCCGCCGGCATCTCAGCGTGCACCTCCCTATCCGCCGGTCAGCTCTTTAGCCCCGTTTTTGCTTAGCACAGATACATGCCCCTACCCTCCCTCCCTCGCGCTATTCGTCTCTCACTCTCTCTTCTCCTTCTGTCTTTCACTATCGCTTGCTCTGTTTTCGATCTCTTTTTCAATCCCTGTATCTTTCTTTCTCCCAACATCGCATGGATTGTCTCATTATTTCTGTCTCACTCAGTTGGGGTCTCAACTTACTGTTGATATTTAGAACAATAGAATACAAAAGGTGTAAGTTCAAAATTTGTTTGTGCATCAGCAATTTCTTACTTGTTTTGTCAGTCAATTTTAGCTAACAATTTTAAATTGGTAAGTTAGTTTAGCCAGCTATCTAAACTTGTAGTAATCATGGCCGAATACCGACCGGGCACACCAGGCACATGCCCAGAGATCCTGACCTTCAGGGGGCCTCCATTGATTTTGCTCATCACTCTCAGTCAGATATCAATATCATGGCATAAGTCATGGTAAAATGTGTAGAATTTATGAAAACGTGCTTTAATTAATACTGCAAAAATCTCTCTCTGCCCCATAGGAAAATGAGTAGAATTGCACGAAATTTGTTATAAAATAAAATAAAAAAATGGATTACTCACACCATGACAAAATGTGTAGAACTGCAGAAAATGTACTGTGTGTGTGTGTGTGTGTGTGTGTGTGTGTGCATATGTGTGCATGATTTGCATGTGCGTGCGTGCGAGAGAGAGAAAGAGCGATATAGAGAAAGGTGAGAAAGGGAGAAGAAGAGAAGCCAGATACAGGTGAATTGGAGGGGGGGTTCAAATGTCTGATCTTTTCATCCACTGAGAGAAAAGGTGCCTCCTCTGGCCTCAGTTGCCTGGTTGTTTAATTCCCGAGGGAGGGATGAGGGGATCGAGGCTTACTTTAGCTGGGTCTGTGTCTGAGTAGTTGAAGAAATGTAATCTCCTCTGGCTGCCTGGGGTCAAGCTTATTGTAGACACAGCTTTGGGAGTGTCAGACCAGATGCCGATATAGTGAGAGTGAGATTACGTAATCAGATGAACTTCTCCATTCCCACTCAAGCACATCAATGTCACAATCCTGTGTCACGACTCGGTAATGAGATCTGTCGATGTTAAGGACACATCATCCAAAGGGAGAAGTGACAGATTTGTTTCTGTATTGAAGTTGTCTGTGATTAAATGTAGGGCTGTGCTGCCCTCTGGGGGATTTACTGAATAACTGCAAAATGGAGGCTCCAGGAGCATCTGTACACAGGCACAAGGTTTGCACTATCTAAGGGTGGCAGATGCTGAAGCGACAAATGAGTTCACTCCAGTGGCGATCTGTCATTCAGGGCGGTTTTGAGCCCCACATTTTTAGCAAATGTTTTTTTGGGGGGGCCTTTCCTGTTTTTCATGCTATTTTGGCATTAATACATGTCACATATCAGTGTGAAAAACATGTCCAAAAAATATATATCATTGAGATAATAAAGCCACATACAAACATGGTCTCTTTTTTGTTTTATTGAGTAAGACAGTTCCAAATTGCAGGTGTTTCAGCCTAGCTCAGTGCTTTCTGTGGTGGTGGGTCAAGCCAGCAGAACCCTGAGCCGTGATTGACTCATGGTTTTGCCACTCATGGGGACACTACGTCACTGCCAAGTCTAAGGGTAGAGCTAGACAATTCAAGCCCCTTTGGTGCTGCCATAGAGTCACATTAGAAGTGCCCATCCACGAAGGCTTCAAGGTCATTAGACACAAATACAATTATGTGAAATTTCATTAGCTTTGATTGGACTGATAATGTCAACGTCATACTTTCAAAATCTGTTTTGCTGTTTGGGGTCAGAGTTAGTTATTATTATTTTTTATTTTAACCAGGCAAGTCAGTTAAGAACAAATTCTTATTTACAATGATGGCCTACTGGGGAACAGAGGGTTAACTGCCTTGTTCAGGGGCAGAACAATGTATTTTTAACTTGTCAGTTCGGAGATTCGATCCAGCAACTTTTTGTTACTGTTACTCTTACTACCAACGCTCGAATCACTATGCTAATTGCTGCCCCATTGTCACCGTTATAGTGCATTTAATGTATTGTTTAGTGTTGTGTTGTGTAGTGGCTTTGCTGTTATGCGTCCCACATTTAATTTTTTTGTGCACTGGTTCACTCGTCCACACACGCGTACATACACACACACACACACACAAACACCTTCGTATTACAGTTACAGCAACATAATTATTTTATGTCTTTCTCTCTTTTCTCTGATAACATTTTCTCTCAAGACCATACACTCACCCACACATCCACGTACACACACACAATATGGGGACGGTGGCATGCTGTGTGTTTGAATAATGTTGAAAGCCATGTCATTTCAGCAGTCGCTACGCTCACAAATATATTGCAAAGATCTTACATTGTGATACATCACTCGGCATTTCCTGTTACCATGTACCATTATCAATCAGACAACACTCACTCAGTAGTTTTTCGCATTTTATTCTATGCCATTTTTTTAAACGTAATTTGTAAATTGCAGTACTATCTTTGACAAACCTGTCCAATCCCAACCCCCACCCCTAGTCACTAGTCACTAGTCCCTGTCCCACACATCACTGGGACAGTGCTTCCACCCACCTAGGAAATCTACTTGAAACGGTGCCTGAGGAAGACACGCATCATCATCAAGGACCCCACACACTCCAGCACAAGCTGTTCTCTCTCTTACTGTCGGGTAGATGGTATCAGAGCATGAGGTCTGATACCACCTGGACTGACCACTTGCTCTTATTCTCCGCACCTTAGCATTCATGTACATGCGCTCACTCATGCACACACACACAGACATAGACACACATACACGGACACACACACATATACATTCATGCTACACACACGTCACAACTGCAGCTACCAGACTCATATTATTCTGCTCAGTTTATACACCGCCCCTCCATCGCCCTGTTCCCCAATACACATGTAAATACTAAATCATACATTTTGCCATCCTGTATTATACTTGTACTTACATTTGTATTTTATTTTGATGAGCCATTTTACTTTATGTTCATATTCTTATCTTTAATAATTTTTTATTGTTGTTGCATTGTCAAGAAGAAACCTTGGACGATGTATACCATGCGTATCCCGTACATACGACTAATGCAACTAGAAACGACCCCTTACTCCTAAGCACCTACCCTCTATAGATCTAGACCAACTAGAACAGGGGTCTCCAACCTCTTCTACCAATTAGTTTTTTTTTATCTAGCTTTCAAATATGCACATTCTTCTCTTTTCTTCCCCGGATCCTTACTGTACAAGAGATGTGTTTTCTGTCAATATACCTGGTCAAATTAGGGTGAATAATAACACCGATGACTGGAAGAAGCGAGAATAAAAAATACAAATAAATATTTCAAGTGCACACCTAGCGAGAGAGGAATGTGTTTGACTAGCAGTGTTTCTGTGCTGCTACTACAACTGCACATATGATGGCAACAAATTGACACAAATAATAATTATATCATCATAGTCAGGAAGGCCTACTTTGAAGTGAACATTTATTTGAGAATGTTTCGAGAGAAAACCTTTCTGTCTACCCACAAGACGGTAATCATGAGCATCGCTAACTGGTTACACATGGTGATAGACAGACGTGCGCAACACGCAGGCAGGTGCAATATTGCTGGAAATAAATTGGTATATATTATGTTACGTTTGGCCTTTTAAGCCAAATGTGGCTAACCGTTGGTAGTAGTGTCATCGTGGCTTTGATTGGATAGTAACCAGGATTTTGCAGTGTCTGATTTTTGTGAGATTTGTTAATGACAGTTTGCGGTGGAGCATGTGAAAAATGTATGTACTTTCGGATGATAATTAATTGTTTGGAAGCCCACTGATACCTGATATAATAATGATATGTCAAAATCAGTGGCCTCCACAATGACAATACATCATTTGGGCTAGGGCAACTGTCTCATTGCCAATGAGGAAATAAGATTGTTCTTCTTTATTCACTATGCCCGCCCATAAAAAGAGCAGTTATTAGTTTCTTCCCCTTACATTTTCACATTTTGCACATTTAGCAGGCACTCTTATCTAGTGTTACTTAAAGCTGTTGTTACAATTGGAACACACCACAGAACAATGTGATGGCATTTTATCTTCTTATCACTCTGGGATTTCGATTCATTTCAGGTTTGTGTTTTCAGGCCTTAACTTACTGTAGCCTAGATACAGTAATATCATTGTTGCAGTGTCACTGTTTAACTTTAGATTCCTTTTGATTCCTTTGTAACTTTTGATTCCTTCGTGGCAAGCTAAATCAATCAGACAAAATACTTGACAGCATTTGACCCAGGTCTGACTCTAGTACTTGAGTGTTATTTCGTCTCACTGGTCTCTTGTATCTGAAGAGTGTCTTTCTGTCTCAGTCTAATTCTGGTAATCAACTGAGTGTTTGTTTCTTTCATTCTATAGCGGAGTCACTTCTGCCTCAACCACAAAACGTTGAGGTGGTCTCTTACAACATGGATGCCTTAGTTAAGTGGGACGCTCCCCTTACTTCACTGAAAAACCTTACCTACACAGCTGAATACAGGTGAGACACACACACGCACGCACGCACGCACACACACACACACACACACACACACACACACACACACACACACACACACACACACACACACACACACACACACACACACACACACACACACACACACACACACACGCACACACACACAATAAATGTATTGCTCATTCTGGATGCATTTAGACTGGTACATCCATTCCTGGACTACACTGGACAAGAACTTTTTACCAGACCAAACCGAAGAACAAAATACACACATATACAGATGTAGGATCTTAATTTGATTTTCCCTTACAAAAAAATTGATCAACTGCTCAAAAATTCCATTAATTTTAATGGACATAATAATTCACATTTTATTTTGCTGCGGGATTATTTTCCTGCTGTAGGAGACTGGCTCCAGTAAAGATCATACATTTTTATGACACACAAATACTTCTGGTTTAAGTGTTTTGTCTTTGACATTATACTTAGAGGTTGTTCACACTTACTAGCATTTTTAGCAAAGAATATCCTCAGCTACACATACTGTGAGAGCAAAATTGCACGATTATGTAATAATACTGTAATTGCATCAAATGGTTGTTTTATGCAACAGAATAGGGCAGGGATTCTTAAACTTGTTCAGCCTGGGACCCAAATTAGAAATGTTGTGTCCCTGGGACAAGCTTAGGAAAATATGCAACTATATGTAAATATCAGTACATTTAATTGCACTTATGCTTAAAACAAATGCAATATAGACAAAAACAAATAACAATTAAATTACATTTTCATATAAATGTATATTCATGAAATAAAATCAAGGTTGGAACTGTTGCTGTTTAAAATACAGTACATTATTTTATTCTGAACTGATTGATCACATCACACAGATGGAGATCAGAAAACTCACACACACACAGTCCTAATGAGAGGTGTGTGGCTGGTTGAAGTTTTCAAAAAAGGACTCAGTTTTTTACAGTGCAACACTGAGGTGGCAGGGTAGCCTAGTGGTTAGAGCATTGGACTAGTAACCAGAAGGTTGAAAGTTCAAATCCCTGAGCTGATAAGGTACAAAATCTGTCGTTCTGCCCCTGAACAGGCAGTTAACCCACTGTTCCTAGGCCGTCATTGAAAATAAGAATTTGTTCTTAACTGACTTGCCTAGTAAAATAAAAAATAAATAAAAGGTCAAAGACAGCAATGAGACCATTTCTGTATCTGTTTTTTAAGTATGTCACAGTTGAGTATGTGGTGCCAAACTGGATCAGAACTTCTACTGCTTTCTCAGTCAGGCAGGAGGCCGCTTCCTGCTGTAGATGAGCAACCCAGAACTGTGTTTGCCTCAAAAAGCATCTTACTTCAAATCAGTTTATTCCAGTTTAGAATACAAATTATTACTTGTATTTTAACAGCAACAGTTCCAACCTAGACTAGTTTTCAACAATCATTTCTATAGTAAGATGTACAGTAGGCTTGATCATTTTTCATATTCATCTGTACTGTTACTAAGGGTTGCACCATCAGTAACTAGCTAGCTTTCTTTCCTTTGGCTAATGTTAGCTATTAGTTGTGTACCTTACAAGGCCACGGGAATGTTTGAAAGAGAAACTCACATCTACTACTATTAGAGTTAGTACTCCGTTATTTCTGCTTGTCGCCTGTTATAAAATGACCACAATGTCTTGCTCGCTGACTTACTTTTCCACTGTCAAAGCACTGCTTCCTGAAGCATGATACCCTGTTCTGAATGAACTCCCTGGGTTTATCATCATGCTGTATGTTTGGTCAGGACGTGTCATTTTATTACTTTGTTGGTTTTGAGAGACTCAATACTAACATTAAGCACTTCCCCGCACAACACACATTGTGGGCGCTCCTCGTTATTTCTCAAAGTTTGTATGAAAGAGAGAGAAACTCATCCCTGTATTTGTATTCCATGACAATTGAGCTCAGTCAGAACTTGTGGCTAGCATGAGTCCATTTGATGATGGCGGTGAGTGATGGCGAGTGGGAATGACAAGTCAGTGGCTGATAGGGCATCATCTGCTGCTGAACGACAGCGCTGCATTGTGTGTCACAGAGTGAAAACTGCAGACAAAAAGATCCTGTGAAATGCGAATGGAGAGGACAGATGAACTTTGCCAAATCAGTTCCAGCAATTAATTAAATAACATTTACTTTGAAATAATTATGAATTTACTCTTAACACATTGCGACTCACCATTAACAGGTCCACGACCCACTTTGGCTCGCGACCCATACCTAAAGAAAGGCTGGAATAGAGGGTTCAAAGAACATTCTCAGTCTATTCTGAGAAGGGACCTCTGGGGGCTTAATGCTGACAGAAGATTTACGATGCCTTGAGTGATAAACCTAACAAACTGCATTCCATAGCATGAGTTGGTGTTTCTGTACTGAGGTACCAGGGTGGAGATGGCTCCAGTATAGATAATTGTGAGAGGAATTTTGTTTTAGGGGCCAGACCCTGAATTCTACATAATGAGAACAGTCTTTTCAACAGATACTGTCTGTTGTGAATTATTAGTATCTTTCATACGAATACTAACCTTGTGACCCATTCCATGCATCTGTTGTTTGTCATGAACATTCAAGAGGATGTACTTTGCTATAAAAGCATGTTGCTCAAATTCGCTCGTTGGGCTCTCAACGACTCACCTACGGTTGGGTCATTGACAAGCTTCATTATTGCAATAATTCATTAAAGTTATTAATACATTTCGAATAAAGTAATATCCTGATTGGTGATTGATCTTGTCTCTCCTCATTATTTGATTAAAATTTCCATGACAATATACTGCAATGTATACTTGCGAACTTGTCTCGACCATTACGTCTGGAGGTAGGGCACGACACTCACGATAGTTGCCCCCCTGTAAGCAAGGCAGCGTAAACAGAAATGTCTCGTCGAGCCAACACAGTAAAAATTGTAATAGCATAGCAATGTTTTGCAGTTCCGTGGGGTTTGTCGGCGTCTGGCATTCAACGTTATTGTGCATTAATGCCACCTACTGTACTGGACCGCCCCTGCCTCCTACCTGTCCTAAATTAGAAATGTCCCAATAGAAGTATAAAGAGGGGTTCCTGCAGATGCAGGAATAACTACATGCAGGAACGTCAAGAATTGCTGGATGCAATTGCACCCTTCCCCTGAGATCCAGGCAAGAAGCAACTCTGAGGGATTCATCAATGTTTTCAATTGCAATTTCCTTTTGATTTCCATGATATTGACAAAATGAAGCCTGTTTTGTTCTAGTGTAACTTTAATATGGGAGATAGTGTAAGCCTAAGAGCTCCTATCTAGCTTTGGTTCACCGAAACCTCAGCATTCAGCTACAGCCAGCACGTTTACGTGAGGATACAGAAATTACTTTGTTAAGCTAGGTAGACAACATTACCTAGCTGTGTAGCCTATCTACAGTAGAAGTCGGAAATTTACATACACCTTAGCCAAATACATTTATACTCCGTTTTTCACAATACCTGACATTCAATCCCAGTAAAAAATCCCTGTTTTAGGTCAGTTAGGATCACCACTTTATTATAAGAATGTGAAATGTCAGAATAATAGTTGAGAGAATGATTTATTTCAGCTTTTATTTATTTCAACACATTCCCAGTGGGTCAGAAGTTTACATACACTCAATTAGTAGTTGGTAGCATTGCCTTTAAATTGTTAAACTTGGGTCAAATATTTTGGTTATCCTTCCACAAGCTTCCCACAATAAGTTGGGTGAAATTTGGCCCATTCCTCCTGACAGAGCTGGTGTAACTGAGTCAGGTTTGTAGGACTCCTTGCTCACACAAGCTTTCTCAGGTCTACCCACACATTTTTTGACAGCTTGAAGACAGGGCTTGTGATGGCCACTCCAATGCCTTGACTTTGTTGTCCTTAAGCCATTTTGACACAACTTTGGAAGTATGCTTGGGGTCATTGTCCATTTTGAAAACCCATTTGCAACCAAGCTTTAACTTCCTGACTAGTGTCTTGAGCTGTTGCTTCAATACATCCACATCATTTACCTATCTCATGATGCCATCTATTTTGTGAAGTGCACCAGTCCCTCCTGCAGCAAAGTACCCCCACAACATGATGCTGGTATCCTCATGCTTCATGGTTGGGATGGTGTTCTTCGGCTTGCAAGCCTCCCCCTTTTACCTCCAAACATAACAATGGTCATTATGTCCAAACAGTTCTATTTTTGTTTCATCTGACCAGAAGACAATTCTTCAAAAAGTAGGATCTTTGTTCCCATGTGCAGTTGCAAACTGTAGTCTGGCTTTTTTTATTGTGGTTTTGGAGCAGTGGCTTCTTCCTTGCTGAGCGGCCTTTCAGATTATGTCGATAAAGGACTGTTTTACTGTGGATATAGATACTTTTGTAATTGTTACCTCCTGCATCTTCACAAGGTCCTTTGCTGTTATTCTGTGATAGATTTGCACTTTTCGCACCAAAGTACGTTCATCTCTAGGAGATAGAACCCGTCTCCTTACTGAGCGGTATGACGGCTGCATGGTCCCATGGTGTTTATACTTGCGTACTATTGTTTGTACAGATGAACGTGGTACCTTCAGGCATTTTGAAATTGCTCCCAAGGATGAACCAGACTTGTGGAGGTCTATAATTTTTTTCAGAGATCTTGACTGATTTTTTTTAATTTTCCCATGATGTCAAGCGAAGAGCCACTGAGTTTGAAGGTTGGCCTTGAAATACATCCACAGGTGCACCTCCAATTGACTCAGAAACTTCTAAAGACATTACAGAATTTTATGAAATGTTCCAAGCTGTTTAAAGGCACAGTCAACTTAGTGTATGTAAACTTCTGACTCACTGGAATTGTGATTCGATGAATGATAAGTGATTTAATCTGTCTGTAAACATCTGTTGGAAAAATACTGGTCACGCACAAAATAGATATCCTAACCAACTTGCCAAAACTTTAGTTTGTTAACAGGAAATTTGTGGAGTGGTTGAAAAACGAGTTTTAATGACTCCAACCTAAGTGTATGTAATCTTATGACTTCAACTGTGAATAACAAAGTTATAATACTTTACTTCTACATTTATATTAATATGTTTATTAACAATACGTTAACGTTACTACTTGATCATGAATCATGTTGTTAGTTAGCAGGAGTAAGCTGCTAACTTTCATTGTCTGCACATGCTTGTGGATTGTTGAATCATTTAAGAGTGTAATATGGCTTGGCTGAATTATTCAATATTGTTAAATAGTTTGTCCTCCCTGGCTCGTGGCTACTGTGATATGTATGGTCAATTTGAGCTGTGGACAAAGAATTGATAAGGAGAAATCTCTTTCACCATATCTATCATACAGGGAATAGGGTCATGCACTTCATTGACATGTTGAAATTTTGCCATAGTGTGAGTGTATCAGTACCATTATGTCTGTGGTTATACAGATGTAGGATCTTAATTTGATCACTCTTTTGTGCCTGGGAATTTTCTCAGTGTATTCAAGGTTTAAAATGTCAGACTTGACAACCCCTATAAGAAAATAATAATAATTATACATCCACTTAATAATTCAAATGTCCTGTTGCTGCAGGATTATTTTCCTGCTTTAGCAAACTGGCTCAAATTAAGATTCTAAATCTGCATGAGGAACTTCACTGAGAGGAAGTTGTGAACAATGATAGGGCATTGATATGACCATACATACAGTATAGGAACTAAAAAAGTCCCATCTTTTCTGGAAGAGAACAAGACGCACACACCTGCAAAAAAAAAAAACTTTTCCGATTTTTATAAAACAGGTAGCAACATAACACTGAGAAATTAAGAGAATGAAGAGGATTTCCTGTCGAATTAATCAATTGCATCAGAGCTATTGAGTTTGTAGCTACTTTTTTGACATTCATTAACAAGTGTTATGTTATTTTGGAATACCTTGCCAAATCAGCTGTGTGTTTTCTCCTCTCTACTTAATAGTAAAGCAACATAAAGACACTATTTTTACACATCGATGCCACAAAAAAATGCAATTAAAATGTTAACCTCTTGTTATTGTCTGATACTCAGAATGTCTTCAACTCCCTTCTTCTACACCGTATGTAAAGCCACCAAAGAGCACAGGTGTGACTTCGGTAAACTTCCCAGTTGCCATGGAAATTATAAATTCAGAGTGAGGATAGAGTTAGAGGGAAATACCTCCAGTTGGGCAGAAACCCCAAACTTCTCTCTTAAGAAAGGAAGTGAGTACCAACATGCACTTTGGTGACATTGTTCATTGTAGCTCTCTCATTCTTGACATCCTATCTTTGACTTCCTGTATTGTGTCTCCTCAGCTGTAATTGGTCCTCCAAACGTAACGTTGGTCACCAAGGGAGGAGCTATAGGAGCTGTGGAGGTGAACATTCAGAATCCGGTGCTAAAGATCTCATCACTGAAAGAAGCCTACAGCAAAGTGGAATACAATATCAGATACTGGAAGAAGACTGACAAGAAGGATGTAAGAGAAACATATGACAGTCAAACACACACACAAACACACACACACACATACTACTTACATTGAGTGTACAAAATACCTTCCTACTATCACACCCCCTTTTGCCCTCAGAACAGCCTGCATTCGTCAGGACATGGACTCTACAAGGTGTCGAAAGTGTTCCACAGGGATGCTGGCTCATGTTGACTCCAATGCTTCCCACAGTTGTGTCAAGTTGGTTGGATGTCCTTTGGGCGGTGGAACATTCTTGATACACACAGGAAACTGTTGAGCATGAAAAACCCAGCAGCTTTGCAGTTCTTGACACTCAAACTGGTGTACCTGGCACCTAAAACCATACCCCGTTCAAAGGCACTTAAATCTGATGTCTTGCCCGTTCAAGCTCTGAACGCACACATACACAACCCATGTCTTAATTGTCTCAAGGTTTAAAACTACCTTTTCATCTTTCATTCAGAAGCTACAGTGCATTCGGAAAGTATTCAGACACCTTGACTTTTTCCAAATTTTGTTACATTACAGACTTATTCTAAAATTGATTAAAAAGTTTATTGTCCATCTACACACACAACCCCATAAAGATTACGCAAAACAGGTTTTTAAGGATTGAAAAATGCAAATATCGCATTTCCATAAGTATTTTGACCCTTGTCTCAGTACTTTGTTGAAGCACCTTTGGCAGAAATTACTGCCTTGAGTCTTCTTGGGTTTGACGCTACAAGCTTGGCACACTTGTATTTGGGGAGTTTCTCCCATTCTTCTCTACAGATCCTCGCAAGCTCTGCCAGGTTGGATGCGGAGTGTCGCTGCACAGCTATTTTCAAGTCTCTCCAGATATGTTCGATCGATCGGGTTCAAGTCCAGGCTCTGGCTGGGCCACTCAAAGACATTCAGAGACGTGTCAAAAAGCCACTTCTGCGTTGTTTTGGCTTTGTGCTCAGTGTCATTGTCCTGTTGGAAGGTGAACCATCACCCCAGTCTGAGGTCCTGAGTGCACTGGAGGTTTTCATCAAGGATATATCTGTTCTTTGCTCTTGTAGTGTCTTAAAACTTAGTACTTATTTATATAATAAGAAAGACTCTGAAGAAAAGCAATTGAACTGGAGCTTCACATTTACTCAAACGAGTTAGTACCAGAATAACATAGAACAACACTGCGCATGACCAAGGGTGCTCCATCCTTAAAGGGAACATCAGTAATTAACAGAACATAACAGCTCTGTTCATCTTTCCCTCGATCCTGACTAGTCTCCCAGTCCCTGCCACTGAAAAACATGATGCTGCCACCACCATGCTTCACTGTAGGGATGGTGCCAGGTTTCTTCCAGGCGTGACGTTTGGCATTCAGGCCAAAGAGTTTAATCTTGGTTTCACCAGTCCAGAGAATTTTGTTTCTTATGGACTGAGAGTCCTTTAGGTGTCTTTTGGCAAACTCCAAATGGGCTTTCATGTGCCTTTTATTGAGGAGTGGCTTCCGTCTGGTCACTCTACCATAAAGACCTGTTTGGTAGGGAGCTGACAAAGAAGGATGTCTTTCTGGAATGTTCTCCGATCTCCACAGAGGAACTCTGGAGCTTTGTCAGAGTGACCATAAGGTTATTGGCCATCTCCCTGACTATGGCCCTTCTCCCCCGATTGCTCAGTTTGGCTAGGTGGCCAGTTCTAGAAAGAGTCTTGGTGATTTCAAAGTTCTTCCATTTAATAATGATGGAGGCCACTGTTCTTTGGGACCTTCAATGCTGCAGAAATGTTTTGATAATGTTCCCCAGATCTTTTCCTTGACGCAATCCTGTCTCGGAGCTCTGCAGACCAATTCCTTCAACCTCATGGCTTGCTTTTTACTCTGACATGCACTGTCAACAGTGGGACCTAACATAGACAGGTTTCTAAACCATGTCCAATCAATTGAATTTACCACAGGTGGACTCCAATCTAGTTGTAGAAACATCTGAAGGATGACCAATGGAATCATGATGATCAATTTTGAGTCTCATAGCAAAGGGTCTGAATACTTAAGTAAAGAAGTTATTTCGGTTTCTTTTTAAATGTATACATTTGCAAACATTTCTAAAAACGTGTTTTTGCTTTGTCATTATGGGGTATTGTGTGAAGATTGATGAGGTTGTTCAGTGAAGTCGGAAGTTTACATACACTTAGGTTGGAGTCATTAAAACTCCATGTTTCAACCACTACACAAATCTCTTGTTAACAAACTATAGTTTTGCCAAGTCAGTTAGGACATCTACTTTGTGCATGACATAAGTATTTTTTCCAACAATTGTTGTTTACAGACAGATTATTTCACTTATAATTCACTGTATCACAATTCCATTGGGTCTTGAAGTTTACATAGACTAAGTTGATAGAGCCTTTAAACAACTTGGAAAATTCCCCAAAATTATGTAATGGCTTTAGAGGCTTCTGATAGGCTAATTGACATAATTTGAGTGAACTGGAGGTGTACCTGTGGATGTATTTCAAGGCTTCCCTTCAAACTCAGTGCCTCTTTGCTGAACATCATGGGAAAATCAAAATAATCACCTTCATCCTTGGGAGCAATTTCCAAATGCCTGAAGGTACCACGTTCATCTGTACAAACAATAGTACGCAAGTTTAAACACCATGCGACCATGCAGCCGTCATACCGCTCAGGAAACACGGTCTGTCTCCTAGAGATTAACGTACTTTGAGGCAAAAAGCGCAAATCAATCCCAGAACAACATTAAAGGACCTTGTGAAGATGATGGAGGAAAGGTACAAAAGTATCTGTATCCAGTGTCAAACGAGTCCTATATCGACAGAACCTGAAAGGCCACTCAGCGAGGAAGAAGCAACTGCTCCAAAACCACCATAAAAAAAGCCAAACTACGGCTTACAACTGCACATGGGGACAAAGAACGTACTTTTTGGAGAAATGTCCTCTGGTCTGATGAAACAAAAACAGAACTATTTGACCATAATGACCATCGTTACGTTTGGAGGAAAAAGGGGGAGGCTTGCAAGCCGAAGAACACCATCCCAACGGTGAAGGACAGGGGTGGCAGCATCATGTTGTGGGGGTGCTTTGCTGCAGGAGGGACCGGTGCACTTCACAAAATTAATGGCATCATGAGGGAGCAAAATTATGTGGATATATTGAAGCAACATCTCAAGACATCAGTCAGGAAGATAAAACTGCAAATGGGTCTTCCAAATTGGACAATGACTCCAAGCATACTTCCAAAGTTACACCAATTGAGTGTATGTAAATCTTGAAATAAATAAAAGCTGAAGTAAATCATTCTCACTACTATTATTCTGACATTTCACATTCTTAAAATGAAGTGGTGATCCTAACAGACCTAAAACAGGGGTTTTTTTCTTGGATTAAATGTCAGGAATTGTGAAAAAATGAGTTTAAATGTTTTTGGCTAAGGTGTATATAAACATCCGACCTCAACTGTATGTTTTTTTTAATACATTTTAGAATAAGATTTAGAAATAGGGAAGGGGTTTGAGTACTTTCCGAATTCAATGTATGCAATCCATGCCTCAATTGTCTCAAGGCTAACAAATCCTTCTTTAAATATCCTTCCCTTCTTCTACACTGATTGACATGGGATAATAGCTTTCACCTGAATTCACCTTTTCAGTCTATGTCATGGAAACAGCAGGTATTCCTAATGTTTATACAGTGAGCGTATATACACACACACAAACACACACATACTCCCACTATTTCTCTCACCCACCCACACACCACCCCCTCACTCACTCAACTCACCCATCACTCACTCACTCACTCACTCACTCACTCACTCACTCACTCACTCACTCACTCACTCACTCACTCACACTCACTCACTCACTCACTCACTCACTCACTCACACTCACTCACTCACTCACTCACACTCACTCACTCACTCACTCACTCACTCACACTCACTCACTCACTCACTCACTCACTCACTCACTCCATGTGTTATCACAGGTGTCTGAGAGAGAGATTGTGACTGCGCAACGTGTTAAGCTGAAGCCACTGGAGCCCAACACCAGATACTGCGTTCAGGTCCAGGTGTACATACCAATGCCGCACAACAATACGGGGCAGTACAGCAAGGCTGCGTGTGTGATGAGCACCACAAACAAAACAACCACAGGTGAGCTCTCCACCTCCTCCACCAGTTCTCCCTTCTCCCTCACACACCCTTCCCCCCTTTCTTCCACTTTTTTTCCCCACCCTTCATAATTTGATGATACCAAAGAGCATTTGTGTTCCTTGTTGCAAATGGAACGTAAAACTGCCTCAGCAAAACAGAAATTTAAATGATCTGTGCCATCAGTTCAGTTTCTGAGGGTCGGTCTAACTGGTGTCCACCTGTGTCTGTGCTTTAGATGGGGAGCGAAGGTTGTCTGAGGGCCTGGTGGTCAGTTTGGTGACGGTAGCTGTGGCTTTTCCAATACTACTCCTAGTCCCCTGGGTCATCTACAAAGGGAAAAGGTTTCTCCATCCCAAGGTTAAGCTGCCTGAGCATTTGAAACAGGTACTGTGTCTCTGTGTGTGTTTGTGTGTGTGTGTGTGTGTGTGTGTGTGTGTGTGTGTGTGTGTGTGTGTGTGTGTGTGTGTGTGTGTGTGTGTGTGTGTGTGTGTGTGTGTGTGTGTGTGTGTGTGTGTGTGTGTGTGTGTGTGTGTGCATGGGTGCATGTGTGCACCCCTGCGTACTTGGTGCACATCTGTGTGGGTCTGTGTTCAATTAATTAATTAATCATCCATCCATCTATTCACCCACCCATTCATCCATCCATTCATTGGATGGTTGATTGACTGACAGTTCTTCTCCCCCACAGCACCTGATTGATTTTCATCAATACCCTTACCTGGCTTCGCAGATCACCTCTCCTCTACAAGAGAAGTATGATCAGATCAGCGCTCTGTGTGATGAAAATCCATACAATGTGCTGACTGACATACCAGAGGACAACCTTTACCATGTGGATAGTGGGGTCTCTGTGGAGATGCCTAAATACTACAATGCTGTTGCTGAAAATGCCAATTTTGACATGCCCTACAAGAATATCTGACAATGGTATCAAGACATGAGCTACTGTAATTATTCTGTATATGGGCATATGGAATCTGAGTATAACAGGTAGTCATGATAGATTGTAAGCCATTAACATTAGTCTGCCCATTAGGGGCTGAGGCCCCTACCCTTCAACATAAATATTTTAACTTTTAAGTGTTTTTCTTCTTCAATTTTCCTGTTACAAAACCGTATTCAACTTTGTACTTTTTAGTTGCTTTTTTTACATACTTTATATATATATATATATATACATACTACCAGTCAAAAGTTTGGACATACCTACTTATTCAAGGGTTTTTCTTTATTGTTAATATTTTCTACATTTTAAAATAAAAGTGAAGACATTTTTTCAGTGTTATTTCATAGTTTTGATGTCTTCACTATTATTCACTATTATTAAAATTTCAAAATAAAGAAAAACCCTTGAATGAGTAGGTGTGTCCAAATTATATATATGCATATATATGTGTATATATATATATGTATATACACATAAATATATATATATATGTATGTATATGTGTATGTATATATAAATAGATATGTATATGTGTATACATATGTACATTGGGGAGAACAAGTATTTCATACACTGCCGATTTTGCAAGTTTTCCAACTTACAAAGCATGTAGAGGTTTGTAATTTTTATAATAGGTACACTTCAACTGTGAGAGGCGGAATCTAAAACAAAAATCCAGAAAATCACATAAGTAATTAAGTAATTAATTTTCGTTTTATCGCATGACATAAGTATTTGATACACCAGAAAAGCAGAACTTAATATTTGTTACAGAAACCTTTGCAATTACAGAGATCATACGTTTCCTGTAGTTCTTGACCAGGTTTGCACACACTGCAGCAGTGATTTTGGCCCACTCCTCCATACAGACCTTTTCCAGATCCTTTAGGTTTCGGGGCTGTCGCTGGGCAATACGGACTTTCAGCTCCCTCCAAAGATTTTCTAATGGGTTCAGGTCTGGAGACTGGCTAGGCCACTCCAGGACCTTGAGATGCTTCTTATGGAGCCACTCCTTAGTTGCCCTGGCTGTGTGTTTCGGGTCGTTGTCATGCTGGAAGGACCAGCCACGACCCATCTTCAATGCTCTTACTGATGGAAGGAGGTTGTTGGCCAAGATCTTGCAATACATGGCCACATCCATCCTCACCTCAATACGGTGCAGTTGTCCTGTCCCCTTTGCAGAAAAGCATCCCCAAAGAATGATGTTTCCACCTCCATGCTTCACGGTTGGGATGGTGTTCTTGGGGTTGTACTCATCATTCTTCTTCCTCCAAACACGGCAAGTGGAGTTTAGAACAAAAAGCTCTACTTTTGTCTCATCTGACCACATTACCTTCTCCCATTCCTCCTCTGGATCATCCAGATGGTTATTGGCAAACTTCAGATGGGCCTGGACATGCGCTGGCTTGAGCAGAGGGACCTTGCGTGCGCTGCAGGATTTTAATCCATGACGGCATAGTGTGTTACTAATGGTTTTCTTTGAGACTGTGGTCCCTCTCTTCAGGTCATTGACCAGGTCCTGCCGTGTAGTTCTGGGCTGATCCCTCACCTTCCTTATGATCATTGATGCCCCACGAGGTGAGATCTTGCATGGAGCCCCAGATCGAGGGTGATTGACCGTCATCTTTAACTACTTCCATTTTCTAATAATTGCGCCAACAGTTATTGCCTTCTCACCAAGCTGCTTGCCTTTTGTCCTGTAGCCCATCCCAGCCTTGTGCAGGTCTACAATTTTACGCTGATGTCCTTACACAGCTCTCTGGTCTTGGCCAGTGTGGAGGTGCAGTTAATACAGGTAATAAGTGAAGAACAGGAGGGCTTCTTAAAGAGAAACTAACAGGTCTGTGAGAGCCGGAATTCTTACTGGTTGGTAGGTATCGAATACGTATGTCATGCAATAAAATGCAAATGAATTACTTAAAAATCCTACAATGTGATTTTTGTTTTAGATTCTGTCTCTCACAGTTCAAGTGTACCTATGATAAAAATTACAGCCCTATACATGCTTTGTAAGTAGAAAAACCTGCAAAATCGGCAGTGTATCAAATACTTGTTCTCCCCACTAAATATAAATATATATATATATATATATATATATATATATATATATATATATATATATATATGTATATATATATATACTGTATATATAAATATATAAACACCTTCAAACCTTGCCTTCATCAAAGAATCCTCCATTTTCAGAAATTACAGCCTTGCAGACCTTCGGCATTCTAGTTGTCAATTTGTTGAGGTAATCTGAAGAGATTTCACCCCATGCTCCTGAAGCACCTCCCACAAATTGGATTGGCTTCATGGGCACTTCTTATGTACCATACGGTCAAACTGCTCCCACAACAGCTCAATAGGGTTGAGATCCGGTGACTGTGCTGGCCACTCCATTATAGACAGATTACCAGCCGACTACTTCTTCCGTAGTTTGATGTTTTGCTTTGGATCATTGTCCTGTTGTAGGAGGAGATTGTCTCCAATAAAGCGCCCTCCACAGGGTATGGCATGGCGTTGCAAAATGGAGTGATAGCCTTCCTTCTTCAAAATTCCTTTCACCCTGTACAAATTTCCCACTTGACCACCACCAAATCACCCCCAGACCATCACATTACCTCCACCATACTTGACAGATGGCATCAAGCACCCCTCCAGCATCTTTTCATTTTTTTCTGCGTCTCACGAATGTTCCTCTTTGTAATCCGAAAACCTTAAACTTAGACTTGTCTGTCCATAAAACTTTTTTCCAATCTTCCTCTGTCTAGTGTCTATGTTCTTTTGCCCATCTTAGTATTTTCTTTTTATTGGCCAGTCTGAGATATAGCTTTTTCTTTGCATCTCTGCCTAAAAGGCCAGCATCCCGGAGTTGCCTCTTCACTGTTGATGTTGAGACTGGTGTTTTGCGAGTACTATTTACTGAATCTGCCAGTTGAGGACTTGTGAGGTGTCTGTTTCTCAAACTAAACACTCTAATGTACTTGTCCTCTTGCTCAGTTGTGCACTGGTGCATCCCACTTCTCTTTATATTCTGGTTAGAGCCAGTTTGCCCTTTTCTGTGAAGGGAGTAGTACATAGCGTTGTATGAGATCTTCATTTTCTTGGCAATTTCTCACATGGAATGGCCTTCATTTCTCAGATCAAGAATAAACTGAAAGAGTTTCAGAATAATGTTATTTGTTTCTGGCCATTTTGAGCCTGTAATCAAACCCACAAATGCTGATGCTCCAGATACTCAACTAGTCTAAAAAAGGCAGTTTTGTTGCTTCTTTAAATCAGCACAATAGTTTTCAGCTATGCTAACATAATGGCAAAAGGGTTTTGTAATGATCAATTAGCCTTTTAAAATGATAATTTGGATTAGCTAACACAATGTGATATTGGAACACAGGGGTGATGGTAGCTGATAAAGGGCCTCTGTACGCCTATGTAGATATTCCATTAAAAATCATCCGTTTCCATCTACAATAGTCATTCATTTTTAAATGATTCATAATAAAGGAGTCATGAGTTGTGTAAATGTGTTTGTTTTTAATGTTCACTTCCCCCTTTTGGACCAAAATCACTGCATTATTCTTGCTCTGGTAGTGCATATGTCTGCTTCAACTTACTATCAAGATCCTCCACTCATCCATCAACACCTCTCACAAAGTGGAGGCTCCTCAGAGGAGGATGAGGAATGCCATCCTACTCAAAGAATAATGAAACATTAAAAAATGTATTCTTGTTAGATAAAACTATACTAAACATATTCATGTCACCAAATACCTGAATAAAACACACTGTTTTGCGTTGAAGGTCTAACAGTAGTCTCAACAACACACTTTAGGATAGCACCATAGTGTAGCCGGAGGACAGCTATTTTCCATCCTCCTATGGCTATATTGACTTCAATACAATACCTAGGAGGCTCGTAGGCCTCACCCACATCCATAGACCTACATAGTAAATATGTCCTCCAAAAAAGCAAAGCTTTTGCAATAGGAACTGACATGTTGTTCATCCAATCATAGGTTTAAGATCAAAGGACTAACCTAGTGTGGTGTACTGGGGTTGTGCCGCAGAGCAGTATTGGAGTTCTATGTGTTGAGAAGCTTGGTGAGTTGGTGACATATTGATTGAGGGCGAAAGAGTGATAGTTGAGAATTTTTAGGATATTATTCAATTCAAATTAGTTTCTTCAAACTACATGAGATGGAGGAGGAATATTATATATTGTAATCTTGGATTTAGAACTTCTTGTGTCAAATTAGTGCAATTTATTTCAATTTGCATTGCTAACTTCAGCAAGTAGCTAGCTAGCTACTGTAGTCCAGTTTTGGCAAACAGAAGGGCTATATAATGGTAACAGCAATGTAGTTGATTTTTGTATTAATAAACCAATTAGGCACATTTGGGCAGTATTCATACAACATTTTGAACATATATGCAATGGTTCATTGGATCAGTCTAAAACTTTGTACATACACTGCTGGCCAAAATGTAAATTGTGCATGGGCTGGAATAATACATTATGGCCTTTCACTTGCATTTCACAGA
Source organism: Oncorhynchus masou masou (assembly GCF_036934945.1). Taxonomy (NCBI): domain Eukaryota; kingdom Metazoa; phylum Chordata; class Actinopteri; order Salmoniformes; family Salmonidae; genus Oncorhynchus; species Oncorhynchus masou. The sequence continues at coordinate 64,836,483 of NC_088217.1, read as the reverse complement.
TGATGTTACTAAAAAATGTATTTTACCAGATCCAATGTGTTATATTCTCCTACATTAATTTCACATTCCCACAAACTTCAAAGTGTTTCCTATTTAAATGGTACCAAGAATATACATATCCTTGCTTCAGGTCCTGAGCTACAGGCAGTTGGATTTGGGTAGGTCATTTTAGGCGGAATTTTTAAAAAAAGGGTCCGATCCTTAAGAGGTTCTACTTCTGCTTCTGCGGTGAAAGTGCAGTATTTGTCATGTCATGAGACATCCTGAAAATCGATCTTCTTACAACATCATGTGTAACTATTATGACCCCTGATGAGGACTACTCCCGGCGCCGACAGAGATGGCCGCTTCACTTCGCGTTCCTAGGAAACTATGCAGTATTTTGTCTTTTAATGTGTTATTTCTGACAATGTTACCCCAGAAAATCTTAGTTTTTTTTACATACAATCGGGGGGACTATTGGATATAAGAGCAACGTCAACTCACCAACATTAAGACCAGGAATGCGACTTTCCCGAAGCGGATCCTCTGTTTGGCCTACCACCCAGGACAATGGATCGGATCCCAGCCGGCGACCCAAAACAACAGCACCGTAGAAGAGTCAGATGGAGAGGTCTTCTGGTCAGGCTCCGTAGACAGGCACATCGTTCACCGCTCCCGAGCATACTACTCGCCAATGTCCTGTCTCTTGACAACAAGGTAGACAAAATCCGAGCAAGGCTAGCATTCCAGAGAGACATCAGAGACTGTAACATTCTTTGCTTCATGGAAACATGGCTCACTCGAGACACGCTATCTGAGTCGGTACAGCCACCTGGTTTCTTCACGCATCGCTCCGACAGAAACAAGCATCTCTCTGTTAAGAAGAAGGGCGGGGGTGTATGCCTTATGATTAACGAGACGTGGTGTGATCATAACAACATAGGATCTCAAGTCCTTTTGTTCACATGACTTAAAATTCCTCACAATCAAATGCAAACAGCATTATCTACCAAGAGAATTCTCTTCGATCATAATCACATTTGTGTATATATTCCCCCCCAAGCAGACACATCGACGGCCCTGAAACAACTTCATTCGACTCTATGTAAACTGGAAACCAGATATCCTGAGGCTGCATTTTTTGTAGCTGGGGATTTTAACAAGGCTAATCTGAAAACAAGGCTCCCCAAATTCTATCAGCATATCGATTGTGCTACCAGGGCTGGCAAAACCCTAGATCACTGTTATTCTATCTTCCGCGACGCATATAAGGCCCTCCATCGCCCTCCCTTCGGAAAAGCTGACCACTCCTAGCCTATAGACAGAAACTAAAACAGGAAGCACCCGCACTCAGGTCTGTTCAACACTGGTCCGACCAATCGGATTTCACGCTTCAAGATTGCTTCGATCACGTGGATTGGGATATGTTCCGCATAACGTCGAACAACAACATTGACGAATACGCTGATTCAGTGAGCGAGTTTATTAGCAAGTGCATCGGTGATGTTGTACCCGCAGCGTCTATTAAAACATTCCCCAACCAGAAACCGTGGATTGATGGCAGCATTCGCGCAAAACTGAAAGTGCGAACCACTGCTTTTAATCAGTGAAAGATGACCGGAAAAATGACCAAATACAAACAGTGTAGCTATTCCCTCTGCGGGGCAATCAAACAAGCTAAGCGTCAGTATAGAGACAATGTGGAGTCGCAATTCAGCGGCTCAGACACGAGAGGTATGTGGCAGGGTCTACAGTCAATCACGGGCTACAAAAGAAAACCCAGCCCCATTGCGGACCACGATGCCTTAATTCCAGACAGACTAAACAACTTTTTTGCTCGCTTTGAGGTCAATACAGTGCCACTGACACAGCCCGCATCCAAAACCTGTGGGCTTTCCTTCACCGCAGCCAACGTGAGGAAAACATTTAAATACGTTAACCCTCGCAAGGCTGCAGGCCCAGACGTCCTCAGAGCATGCGCAGACCAGCTGGCTGGTGTGTTTACAGACATATTCAATCAATCCTTATCCCAGTCTGCTGTTCCCACATGCTTCAAGAGGGCCACCATTGTTCCAGTTCCCAATCAAGTTAAGGTAACTGAGCTAAATGACTACCGCCCTGTAGCACTCACATCCATCAGTTGAGAGACTAGTCAAGGACCATATCACCTCCACCCTACCTTACCTTACCGCCCCAATAGGTCCACAGACGACACAATCACCATCACACTGCACACTGCGCTAATCTATCTGGGCAAGAGGAATGCCTATGTAAGAATGCTGTTCATTGATTACAGCTCAGCATTTAACACCATAGTACCCTCCAAACTCGTCATTAAGCTCGAGACCCTGGGTCTCAACCCTGCCCTGTGCAACTGGGTCCTGGACTTCCTGAAGGGCCGCCCCCATGTTGTGAGGGTAGGTAACAAAATCTCTACCCCTCTGATCCTCAACACTGGGTCCCCACAAGGGTGCATTCTCAGCCCTCTCCTGTACTCCCTGTTCACCCACTACTGCGTGGCCATGCACGCCTCCAACTCAATCATCAAATTTTCAGACGACACTACAGTGGTAGGCTTGATTACCAACAACGACGAGATGCCCTATAGGGAGGAGTTGAGGGCCCTCGGAGTGTGGTGTCAGGAAAATAACCTCACACTCAATGTCAACAAAATAAAGGAAATGATCGTGGACTTCAGGAAACAGCAGAGGGAGCAGCCCCTTATCTACATTGACAGGACAGTAGTGGAGAGAGTGGAAAGTTTTAAGTTCCTCGGCGTACACATCACAGACAAACTGAAATGGTCCACCCACACAGACAGCGTGGTGAAGAGTGCGCAGCAGTGCCTCTTCAACCAAAGTAGACTGAAGAAATTTGGCTTGTCACCAAAGAAACTCACAAAGTTTTACAGATGCCCAATCGAGAGCATCCTGTCGGGCTGTATCACAGCCTGGTACGGCAACTGCTCCGCCCATAACCATAAGGCTCTCCAGAGGGTAGTGAGTTCTTCACAACGCATCACCGGGTGCAAACTACCTGCCCTCCAGGACACCTACACCACCCGATGTCACAGGAAGGCCAAAAAGATCATCAAGGTCAACAACCACCCAAGCCACTGCCTGTTCACCCCGTTACCAAACAGAAGGCGAGATCAGTACAGGTGCATCAAAGCGGGGACCGAGAGACTGAAAAATCGCTTATATCTCAAGGCCATCAGACTGTTAAACAGCCATCACTAACATTGACTGGCTGCTGCCAACATACTGACTCAACTCTAGCCACTTTAATAATGGAAAAATGTATGTAATCAATTTATCACTAGCCACTTTATATAATGTTTACATACCCTACATTACTCATCTCATATGTATATACTGTACGCTATACCATCTACTGCATCTTGCCATCTTGATGTAATTAAATGTATCACTAGCAACTTTAAACAATGCCACTTTATATAATGTTTTCTAATCCTACATTACTCATCTCATATGTACAGTGGGGCAAAAAAGTATAAGTCAGCCAACAATTGTGCAAGTTCTCCCACTTAAAAAGATGAGAGAGGCATGTAATTTTCATCATAGGTACACTTCAACTATGATAGACAAAATGAGAAGAAAATCCAGAAAATCACATTGTAGGATTTTTAATGAATATATTTGCAAATTATGGCGGAAAATAAGTATTTGGTCAATAACAAAAGTTTATCTCAATACTTTGTTATATACCCTTTGTTGGCAAAGTCTTCACAAGGTTTTCACACGCTGTTGCTGGTATTTTGGCCCATTCCTCCATGCAGATCTCCTCTAGAGCAGTGATGTTTTGGGGCTGTTGCTGGGCAACACGGACTTTCAAATCCCTCCAAAGATTTTCTATGGGTTGAGATCTGGAGACTGGCTAGCCCACTCCAGGACCTTGAAATGCTTCTTACGAAGCCACTCCTTCATGCCCGGGAGGTTTGTTTGGGATCATTGTCATGCTGAAAGACCCAGCGACGTTTCATCTTCAATGCCCTTGCTGATGGAAGGATGTTTTCACTAAAAATCTCACGATACATGGACCCATTCATTCTTTCCTTTACACGGATCAGTCGTCCTGGTCCCTTTGCAGAAAACAGCCCCAAAGCATGATGTTTCCACCCCCATGCTTCACAGTAGGTATGGTGTTCTTTGGATGCAACTCAGCATTCTTTGTCCTCCAAACACGACGAGTTGAGTTTTTACCAAAAAGTTATATTTTGGTTTCATCTGACCATATGATATTCTCCCAATCTTCTTCTGGATCATCCAAATGCTCTCTAGCAAACTTCAGACGGGCCTGGACATGTACTGGCTTAAGCAGGGGGACACGTCTGGCACTGCAGGATTTGAGTCCCTGGCGGCGTAGTGTGTTACTGATGGTAGGCTTTGTTACTTTGGTCCCAGCTCTCTGCAGGTCATTCACTAGGTCCCCTGTGTGGTTCTGGGATTTTTGCTCACTGTTCTTGTGATCATTTTGACCCCACGGGGTGAGATCTTGCGTGGAGCCCCAGATCGAGGTAGATTATCAGTGGTCTTGTATGTCTTCCATTTCCTAATAATTGCTCCCACAGTTGATTTCTTCAAACCAAGCTGCTTACCTACTGCCGATTCAGTCTTCCCTGCCTGGTGCAGGTCTACAATTTTGTTTCTGGTGTCCATTGACAGCTCTTTGGTCTTGGCCATAGTGGAGTTTGGAGTGTGACTGTTTGAGGTTGTGGACAGGTGTCTTTTATACTGATAACAAGTTCAAACAGGTGCCATGGATAGCCCCCAATCTTTCTAAAATTATCCGCCAAAACTTTTCCAACCCCTATTATTATCCTGTTCAACCTCTCTTTCGTATCGTCTGATATCTGTAAAGTTTAGAAAGCTGACGCAGTCCTCCCCTTCTTCAAAGGGGGAGACACTCTAGACCCAAACTGTTATAGGCCTATATCCATACTGCCCTGCCTTTCTAAAGTCGTTGAAAGCTGAATTATCAAACAGATCATTGACCATTTTGAATCCCACCGCATATTCTCCACTATGCAATTGGGTTTCCGAGCTGATCATGGGTGCACCTTGGCCACGCTCATGGTCCTAAATGATATCATAACCACCATAGATAAAAGACAGTACTGTGCAGCCGTTTTTTTCGACCTGGCCAATGCTTTCGACTGTCAATAGCATTCTTATCGGCAGACTCAATGGCCTTGGCTTCTAAATTACTGCCAAGCCTGGTTCACCAACTACTTCTCAGATAGAGTTCAGTGTGTCAAATCGGAGGGCCTGTTGTCCGGACTCTGTCAGTCTCTTTTTCCTGTATATATCAATGAAGTCGCTCTTGCTGCAGGTGAATCTCTGATCCAACTCAATGCAGACGACACCATTCTGTATACATCGCGCCCTTCCTTGGACACTGTGTTAACAAACCTCCAAACAAGCTTCAATGCCATACAACACTCCTTCTGTGGCCTCCAACTGCTTTTAAATGCTAGTAAAACTAAATGCACACTCTTCAAACGATTGATTCCTGCCCGCCCACCTAGCATCACTACTCTGGATAGTTCTGACTTAGAATATGTGGACAACTACAAATACAGTGGCTCCTCGTTTAAAAGTTGCTAGCTTGCACTGTGGGACTTAGCGGTGCCCAGCGTCACGGCTTCATTGCTCCAGACCACTACAAGGGGGAGTTAGAGCACTCATTATGCATTTGGGTCCCAAGGTTTTTATATGTCCAGTCATATCGAATGGTTCCAATGACGGATTTTGATGCGAGCCACCCTTGCCTTGTGGTGTTCTTCAACAAAGATGGCTGACAAAACATTATGGTTGAAACAGATGTAAGTTGTTATAATGTCATAACGAGTCAAGCAAAAACGTACAATTGAGAGGAGTATGTTAGTTATTAATGTAGAGACAAACATTTGTGCATACTTTTGTCATGACGTTAATTCACGAAAATCGCTATTTAGCAAGTTATCTGACCTGCTAATATTAGCCAGCCAGCTAGCTTGTGTTAGGAGAAATCCAGGCTGTCGTCTTGTGAAACAGTGGATGTAAGGAATCTAGCGAGCTAAAGCATTTACTGTAAATTGAATGTACAATTGTGTAAGCTTGCCTTGCAATGCAGCCGAAGTAACACAGTTAACTAACTATTTACTTGCTTATTGTGTAGTGGAGGATTAAAAATAACTGTATGCCTATGGACGTGTAGCTAGCTAAAGTATGTAGCTGATCTGTGTGTGAAAACATTAGTTTCTGAACTAATATTCATACTAATCTATGAACCTCAGCTATCATAGTTGTTGTATCAACTTCAAGTCAAAAAGTCTGAATGGCAGCCTGAAGCCTATGGATAGAGTAGAATATAATAACTTTATTGTGCCAAGGATGCAAGTCCTGTATACACATGTACTGTAGTTATTACCACGCATGAGATTCCTACATTGTAGCCTGTACATTGAATATATTCACTGATCATGTACTCTTCATGGGCAAATAACGATGCGGTTCGGGTATGAATCTCTGAGACTTTCTTTTTCAGTCATATCAAACTCCATTATTTGAATAATGCTGTGTCTGCATGTATGTATTACAATTATACACCAACAGTGTTTACCACTTCTGCTCCTGGGACCTCAATGATTACACATTACAAATATGCAATAGACTATAAACATGATTGATTTGTAATTCATCTTATGGATAGCCCCCTTTTTTCAATGTTCGCCTAAAATTACATACCCAAATCTAACTGCCTGTAGCTCAGGCCCTGAAGCAATGATATTCATATTCTTGGAACCATTTGAAAGGAAACACTGTAGAATAGCAGGAGACAGTAGGAGAATATAACACAATAGATCTAGTAGATGAAAATACAAAGAAAAAAAACAACCGTTTTGTTTTGCATTTTCTTTCTACCACCATCTTTGAAATGCAACAGAAAGGTCCCATATCCAGCCATCACTCTGGTTGTAATTCCGATGGTGTCCACAATAGGGCACCAGTGTATGTGCAAAGTATCAGCCTAATACATTGAAGTATGAGAAAGGTTCTTGATATTTAGTGTGACGTCACCCAGGTACATTTGGGCAAATTGTGAAGGACACATTTGCATTACATTTTTCTGCAAGAATATCATCAAATCTGTATACATGGACTATGATTTAGATTTTCCAGTAATTTGTAGCCATATGGTATGTTCAACATTTACAATTCTTGCCATTTTTTTCCAAAAGGTAAAGGCTTGCTGTTGCATAAGGTTAGCAGCCAAATTTTGAGGCAGATATGGGGTTTCTGTATACTCACATAAAGCCCAGCTCATCTATCTATCTCAGATATCTAGCTAACTTTGTTTGACCCTAATTGGTGCTTATTTGATAAAGTTACAGTCAATCAAGTGAATGACCACCAGTGTCATCGGCATGACATGAAGGAGTCGCTCTCTGAACAAATTTGGTGTCCTATAGGATATACTACACTCCTAATGATATAGTGAAGTCTGGTTACATTCTAGGATCTCTGAGGAATAAGTATGAGCATATTTTGACTGGTTGAAACAACGTTTAGGGTTAGATTTTCCCAGATTCCTTTCTTTGCAAATTGAACGAGTGGAAATACAAAATCGATCGTGCATGCTATATGGACCTTTTCAGGATATGAGAAATTATTTTATCTATCAAAACAACACTTCATGTTATCTCTGAGACCGTTGGGATGATAAATCAGAGAAATATTTCAGAATGTAAATACACATTTCACCTTCAGAGGCGAATATATCAAACCTATTGCGGTGAAAAAAGTGTTTTGTTGATAGGAGCTTTCCTCAAACAATAGCATGGCATTCTTTTGCAGTAATAGCTACTGTAAATTGGACAGTGCAGTTATATTAACAGGAATGTAAGCATTCAGCCCATATAAGAAACTTATATGTAGCGACATTTGTTGCTGCTCTAAAATCTGCAATTGTGACACACGGCGCTGCATGATTTACAACTGCCACGGGGACGTCTATCACTAATCATATATACAGAAAAAATGCATAACTAACTCCCTTCATCTGCATTAATCTGAGGACACAGGATAGTATTTCAATGAGATATTTAATTTCACCAGTGGTTAATGTGAAACGTTTTATTTAACCTGTTGAAACTCTAGGGTCGCAATTTCATTTTTGGATGAAAAACGTTCCCGTTTTAAACAAGATATTTTGTCACAAAAAGATGCTCGACTATGCATATAACTGATAGCTTTCGAAAGAAAACACTCTGACGTGTCCAGAACTGCAAAGATATTTTCTGTGAGTGCCCTAGAACGTGAGCTTCAGGCAAAACCAAGATGAGACGGCACCCAGGAAATGAGCAGGATTTTTGAGGCTCTGTTTTCCATTGTCTCCTTATATGGCTGTGAATGCGAGAGGAGTAAGTCTGCCCTTTCTGTCGTTTCCCCAAGGTGTCTGCAGCATTGTGACGTATTTGTAGGCATATCATTGGAAGATTGACCATAAGAGACCACATTTACCAGGTGTCCGCCCGGTGTCCTGCGCCGAAATTGGTGCGCAAAAGTCAGCTGCAAGTATTTTTCCATGGAATTTAGAGAAGAATACAGGCTTCCACAAACGATATATCAATGAAGAGATATGTGAAAAACACCTTGAGAATTGATTCCAAACAACGTTTGCCATGTTTCGGTCGATATTATGGAGTTAATTCGGAAAAAGTTTGACGTTGTAGGTGACTGAATTTTCGTTTCGTTTCGGTAGCCAAATGTGATGTACAAAACGGAGCGATTTCTCCTACACACAGACGCTTTCAGGAAAAACTGCGCTTTTGGTATGTAACTGAGAGTCTCCTCATTGAAAACATCCGAAGCTCTTCAAAGGTAAATTATTTTATTTATTTGGTTATCTGGTTTTTGTGAAAATGTTGCGTGCTAAATGCTACTCAAAATGCTAAGCTAGCTTAGCATACTCTTACACAAATTAGTCCATTGCTATGGTTCAAAAGCATATTTTGAAAATCTGAGATGACAGTTTTGTTAAAAAAAAGGCTAAGCTTGAGAGCAGGCGTATTATTTTCATTTTATTTGCGATTTTCAGAAATCGTTAACGTTGCGTTATGCTAATGAGCCTGAGGCTTTAGTCACGATCCCGGATCCGGGATGGGGAGATTCAAGAGGTTATTAAAGAAGTTCATTATCCAGGTGTTATAAATACATAAATGCAATGTAATTATGATAATTGTAATATTAAAAATACAAGTTCAATCTGTACTTCAATGCACCCATGGTGTGCATTATAAAATTAAGAAGACAGACGAGGTGGGGAGAGAGGTGTAGAAGACAGAAAGGGAAAGAAGAACAGCGGCAGACAGCATATGATTCATGATTTACGGTGCTACGCTAATATTCTCTCAGTTCATCATAATTGCGGTGTCTCCTAACCAGCCTTGGCCCGAAGGTTATCTTAAGAGCTGGTGAGGTGGCGATGATGGGACTGGTTCCTCTCTCAATGAAAATGGTTGTGTTTATGTGGTGTAAATCTGAAAATTAGCAGCTGACATCTTAAGTTTTTTTTAAATTAATGCATGCGAGACAGGTTCCATGTACAAAAAGACAGGCAGAGATAGAGAAAAAGATCACAGAACAGTTTAATTACCTCTGGTTATGGACACTTTTGCCAGGAATAAAGCTTCTACGACCTGTTCCTCAGACAGTGAACATCTGGCCATATCTACATTTTCGACCCCTTGGTTTCTCTGAAAGTAAAGAAAAAAGCTTATTTTTTATAGATATAAAAACAATAACTGAGATATGACCGTTCAATTTAACAGATTTTTAGGATATATCAATACAGCCCTGTGCAGCCCTGTGCCCTACTTCCTTTGTGTCGGAAAAAAAGAACAATTATTTTTCTTTGACAATAAAAAAGGTTTTGCTCTCGACAAAAATAAAAAATGTACCTCCATAGCAAATAACAGTTTGCCTTTGACTAACCACACCTTTATACAAATGTGCTACTGTATGCAGAATTCTTCACGCACAACTGAAGATATCCTGCCAGCACATCCACAAGCAAGCCACTCAGGAGCAGAATGATGACTCGTGAAAGGAATGAGATGGGAACAGCAATTTGTTGCAAGTTGGGGAGGAGGGCTAATATCTGAACAATAGACTATTCAACCTTTACTAAAGAATAGTCTAATAGTCGAGCTAGTTGTGAAACCCCCCCCTCCTATCACAGACCAGATTTGACCTTAACGGTCAACGGGTAGCATGCTACTCAATGTAATAAAGTAATGACTTTTCAAAAAAGTTACCTCACATGTTGTGTTGGCTGACAATTTGTTAGCTACGCTGTCCTTACGAACCACATAGCATATCATTACAGCAGTATGTACCATTATGTTAGCTAGCTACCTAACCTTAGCTATACATCAAACTTGCCAGTATATTAACTATAGGCTAACTAATTACCCAATGTTTATTGACTTGAATATTCTCGTCCTTCTTAGCTTAGCTAAATGGTATAGTCGTTGGGCTTTCAATAGACATCCGGGTGCTTTCGTAAATTCGCTCTGGCTATCTATAGGCTGGACAATAGAACGAGTCAAAATTCACCCAAGGCTGAAAAACAGCTTGGCTAAACTGGAGCACTATCTTGAGCCCATAACATATTAATGCTTGACTGCCATTGTAAGGCCAGAACCCTACTCCTCGGCCCGAACGTTCAGTGTGCGCTCCGAGAGCATCAAGGTCTGGATTTACAAACTGACAATTTTTCTCTGAATGGAATCAACTTAATATTAATCAAATTAATTAAGCCAAATTTCTTCAAATCAATCCCATTTACTATGCTATTACAAAAACGGTTTTAAATTCTCAGGTAATGCCAATACGGAATACTAACAAATGCTTCTCAAAGATGCCCTCTGGTGGTCAAACTAGCAATAACATGCAGTAACAGAAGAAATGGCTGAGAATTAAATGACACACCACCAAATGCTGCTGCAGCAGCATGCAGGGTGTGCCGCAGTATGACACAACTTTTAAAGGAGGAACCATTGTACTTTTGTGTCTGGTTAGACTGTAAACTCTCCTTCCTGACTCACATTAATTAAAGCATCTCCAATCCAAAATTATATATAGAATCAGCTTCTTATTTCGCAACAAAGCCTTCTTTACTCATGCTCGTAAGGACAGTAAAACTGACTATCCTACCGATCCTTGACATCGGCGATGTCATTTACAAAATTACATTTACGAACACTCCACTCTACTCAGCAAATTGGATGTAGTCTATCACAGTGCCATCTGTTTTGTCACCAAATCCCCATATACTATCAACCACTGTGACCTGTATGCTCTCGTTGGCTGGCCCTCGCTTCATATTTGTCGCCAAACCCACTGGCTCCAGGTCATCTATAAGTCTTTGCTCTGTAAAGCCCTGCCTTATATCAGCTCACTAGTCACCATAGCAGCACCCACCCCTAGCATGCGCTCCAGCAGGTATATTTCACTGGTCATCCCCAAAGCCAACACCTCCTTTGGCCGGCTTTCCTTCCAGTTCTCTGCTGCCAATGACTGGAAAGAATTGCAAAAATCTGTCACGACTTCCTCCGAAGTCGTTCCCTCTCCTTGTTCGGGCGGCGTTCGGCGGTCGACGTCACCGGCCTTCTAGCCATTGCCGATCTATTTTTCATGTTCTATTTGTTTTGTCTTTGTTTTACACACCTGGTTTTCCCCATGGTTTGTACGCGTGTTTGTTTTATGTATTTCAGTCCATTTTTGTGGGCTTGGTATTTCTACATGTATTGGATAATTTTGAGTAAAAGTACTTTTATTACTCATCTCTGCCATCCTGCGCCTGACTCCTCTACACCAGCCACACCCAGACCTTTTACAGAAACACACACCCCCAAATGGAGTCAGCAGGAGCAGACAAAACCTTTGCAACATCTCGGCACTGCCATGGATCGCGTGCTGCAGACGATGGACCGATGGGAGAGAGGAGTTCTGCCAGCGCCTCCACCGGCACCACCACAACAGCTACCACCGTTCACCCCCTCCTTCACCTGGTCCCAGTGGGATTCGGCTCGCGCTACCAAGGGAGTATGATGGGACAGCTGCCGGATGCCAGGGGTTCCTACTCCAGCAGGAACTCTACCTAGCAACCGTCCACCCAGCTCCTTCGGGACGTGTGAGCGTGTCTGCCCTCGTCTCCTGTCTCTCAGGGAAAGCCCTGGAGTGGGCCAACGCCGTATGGGGGGAAGGAGAAGTGTTGTTGGACCATTACACCGAGTTTTCGACTGAGGCGGGTGAACGTCTGTTCCACTTGAGGCAGGGGACGAGGAGCGCACAGAAGTTCGCCTTGGACTTCGCACCCTGGCCGGCTCCGTTTGGCTCCTTGGATGTAAAGTGCTGACCATGCTGTTAACAGGGGTGGCAGGTAGAGCATTGGGCCAATAATCGAAAGGTTCCTAGATCAAATCCTCAAGCAGGCAAGTTAAAAATATGTCACTCTCCCCCTGAACAAGACAGTTAACCCACTGTTCCTAGGCTGTCATTGTAAATAAGAATTTGTTCTTAACTGACTTGCCTGGTTAAATAATTAAAAAATAAACAGTGGCACAGGTGAGCACTAATGATAATAATAGGGGGTAATAAACACACAAGTGTCTTTACTCAAAAGTGGGACAGGGTTAAACCCTAGGTATGGTATTTGCAATTAGATAGTGTTCAATGCTTTTAATACTCAGAAATAACCCCTAATAAACTAGCTTGGTAACAAAAACAAAGAAGTTATATGTAGAGGTGTTTTGGAACTGAGTTATGTCCTTTTTCCACAACTCCCACTCTTTAGCTACTCCAGATGCCGTTGAGTTAGAGTAATCCAGGACTCATTGGCCCCAGAAAGTATCTCACCATTGTCAACGAGATGTTTATGGATGACCACAGTGTCAGACATAGACACGTTGTAACAGACTTCATACAGCTGACCAAGGAGTCTATCAGTGCCATGCAGTATGTGAAATCAGAGGCCATACTACCATGGGACACTACATAAATGTCATGGTCAAAGGTACTTGTCTATTACATTTTTTCAGTACATTTTTTATTATGAGTTACTCTAACCCACGGAGACTTACAATAATGACATTCAACTAAGGTGAAACAACCATGTAGCATGATCATCAGTCAATCAATTAAGCAATCAACAAACCAACCATTTAATCAATAATTTTGAATTCTAACCCTATAACATCAGCTCCCATAGTTGATCAAAGAAAGGCCAACAATGGTGGACTGAACTGTACATATGAAACACTGGAATGATACTGTGGTCCCTTCTCCTAATACTGGAGTTACTTGAGGCAAGATCAATAACAAAGTAATACACAAAAAATGTACATTTATACTTCGCAACCAATCATAAAATAATGTAGATATTTTGATGTGAAGTCTCTTGTTTATTGATGATTATATGTGTTTAACAGGTTAATCATTGAGCTGGTTTGCTAGCTGATGGCAGATAACATCAAGGCTGAACATGACCTATCAATTATAATGGAGACACCATCTACAATACAGATTTACATTATATCAAACTCAAAGATTTAACTGAATCGTTTTACATATGTACAAATAAGGTGCTACGTGGCTCAAAAGACTACATCATTTGTATTCAATGGCTAACATTTACGAAAAAACTAAATGTTTTATAAACCAGCTTCAAACTTGTATGTTGGAAGACAGGAGGGTTTGTACTACTTAAAATGATATCCGATTTCATAGAATTTCACTGGAATAGTCATTTAATTGCTCAATAACAATGTTAAAAACACCTCTCAGGACGGTGTCTGTTAGAGGAAATGCCCATACAGGACAGGAAACCACACATAGCAGTTGCACAAACGGAGGACTAAAACAGCGCTAGTAGCAGTCCATGTGGTTGGAAGGGTGAGGGTTAGTAAAATGGTCTGCTCCTCTTTTGATGTTCATCATAATCTCAGTTTTATTTGAAGGCGCAGGACTGCACTGTAATACTTTTTTGTGCTTGTTGTCATGCGTACCGATTTCTTTAGTTTTTTTGTTTTGTTCTCTCCCCTGTTCTTGTCATGGTAGTCTATGTCTCTACACCTTTCAGGTCTGCGTCTCTTAGAATAAATGCACGACCGGAAACCACACATAAGCAGCTGCACAAACAAATTGATGCCTAATGCTATGTGAAGAGTGTTAGTAGCAGTTTATGTGGTTGGAAGGGTGAGGGGGAGTAAAGGAATCTGCTTGTCTTGTGAGGTTCATCACAACCTTAGTTTGATGTGAAGGCTACACCACTAGATCAGAACCTCTCCATATACATTTTGGTTGTATACATGTGTTCCCCAGAGTTATTTTGTGTACCCCCCCCCCCCCAAACAAACATGCAATAATAAAAGCATGGCGTGTCATACAGTATATGGAAATTAGCCATTTGACAAACTACATACAAATGTGGGCACTATATCTGCAATCTTGGTCCTGTGTGGCTCAGTCGGTAGAGCATTGACAATTCCCACTGGGGCCACCCATATGCAAAGTGTGGGCACTATATCTTTGACAAAAATGCTAAATGGGATATATGATATGATATATGATCTTATAAAATAATAAAGCATATAAAATAATTAAGCAATTATCAAAGCGTTTTTATATGTTTACACTCATTATCACCCATCCACACATTTAAATGAGTGGAAATGACCAATTCCACCTTAGGGTAAACTTTAAAGGTAGGGAGGCGTAAGGAGGAGACGACCGTGCACCAGTTGTTGCCACAAAACAAGTGAAGAATGGTTTTATTAGTCTCGCTTGCCAGGCTAAAGGCACAACTCTTGGAACTAGTTTTTATCACACGACAGCGAGTGACCAGGGGCTTTGAGAATGTTTTATGTTTTATGCTACTATTGGTTAAGCCTGGGTTGGTATCATAATGCTGATATTAGACAAACATTCTTTCATTTTTCTATCAAGGAATGTGTAATTGGTGCTCATGAGTTAATTCTGCACTTTATTGATTGATTATGTATTAATGTCTCATGAAAGCAACAGCAGGATGGCTTTTTTCAAAAAGTTTCACTTTTGTGAGGGAACGCAAACATTGTTACGCAAACTCTTGTTTCACATCTATTACAGATCTATGCTTTTTTAATTGTAGTTTTACTGATATAAAATAGTATTTATTGAAATGATAATCATCAGTGATCATTGTCTTTACACCAGATGGTTTGGAGGTGAGGTGCCCAAGAGTCCCTATCACTGGGAGAGAGGGCATGCCGAGAAAACATGGTCATATTGAAGCTTCCTGGTGCCATCGCTGAGGCCTAGCATGTTGTGTTGCCAATGGGGTTATGGGGTGTTCACTGCATGTTATGATTCCTTAGAATGGGATGTAACTATGTCAGAAGGGACAGTTGTTTATTGAATATATATTCTGTGTGTTACAGGTTCATCAAGGCAGAACATGACCCGTCAATCATCATGGAGAGACCATCTACCATACAGATTTATATCAAACCCAAACATATTGCTGAATCATTTCAGATACAATAAGGTGTTGTGTCGTGGCTCAAAGGTGTGCAGAGATTGTAATAGTTTACTCCAAATTTAAGAAAAAAATACTTTATTATTATTGTGTTAGTTACAATTTCAATCATCAATATGTTTGTAGGAAAGGTGGTTGGGTTCGAGCAAAGCCACCCTTTGCCTTGATGACAGCTTTGCACACTCTTGGCATTCTCTCAACCAGCTTCATGAGGTAGTCACCAGGAATGCATTTCAATTAGCAGGTGTGCCTTGTTAATATTTCATTTGTGGAATTTCTCTCCTTAATTCGTCTTCTGTATACAAGTCCATATTTTGGCAAGCTTAACATTTCCAAAACTTCAAGTGCAGTCGCAAAATCCATCAATCGCTTTGATGAAACTGACTCTGAGGACCACCACAGGAATGGAAGACCCTGAGTTACCTCTGCTGCAGAGGATACATTCATTGGAGTTACCAGCCTCAGAAATTGCAGTCCAAATAAATGCCTCACAGAGTTAATTTAAGACACATCTCAATATCAACTGATCAGAGGAGAATGCGTAAATCAGGCCTTAATGTTCAAATTGCTGCAAAGAAACCACTACTAAAGGACACCAGAAAGAAGAGACTTGATTGGGCCTATAAACACAAGCAATGGACATTAGACATGTGGAAATCTGTCCTTTTTGGTCTGATGAGTCCAAATTTGATATTTTTGTTTCCAACCGTCATGTCTTACACAGAGTAAGTGAACGGATTATCTCTGCATGTGTAGTTCCCACAGTGAAGCATGGAGGAGGTGTGGGTGTGCTTTGCTGGTGACACTGTCAGTGATTTATTTAGAATTCAAGGCACACTTAACCAGCATTGCTACCACAGCATTCTGAGCGATACACCATCCCATCTGGTTTGTACTTCGCGGGACTATCATTTTGTTTTTCAACAGGACAATGACCCAGCACACCTCCAGGCTGTGCAAGGGCTATTTGACCAGGAAGGAGACTGGAGTGCTGCATCAGATGACCTGGCCTCCACAATCACCCAACCTCAACCCAATTGAGATGAGTCAGACCACAGAGTTAATGAAAAGCAGACAACAAGTGCTCAGCATATGTGGGAACTCCAAGACTGTTCAAAAAGCATTCCAGGTGAAGCTGGTTGAGGGAATGCCAAGTGTGTTCAAAGCTGTCATCAAGGCAAAGGGTGGCTACTTTTAAGAATTTCAAATGTAACATTTGGTTACTACATGATTCCATACATGTTATTTCATAGTGTTGATGTCTTCACTATTATTATAGAATGTTAAAAATAGTAAAAAATAAAGAAACCCTTGAATGAGTAGGTGTGTCAACTTTTGGCTGGTACTGTATATGCAGTGCCCTGCAAAAGTATTCATACCCACTGGATTTCAAATTGTGTGTTACAAAGTGGGATTCAAATTGATTTCATTATCATTTTCTTTTCAACAATCTACTCAAAACACTCTGATGTCAAAGTGGAAGAAAAGTGTAACATTTGTTAAAGATGAATTTGTTTAGGAAAGCCTATATATACTGGGGCTTAATCAAATCTCGTAATACGTTACAGACTCAGTCTGTGAAATAATAGAGGTTGACATGATTTTTAAATGACTTTCTTTCCATGTCTTCCATATATACAACATATGTAAGGTCCCTCAGTCAAGTACTGAATTTCAAAAAGATGGTGCCGTTTTGAAAAGCTCTGACCGAACTTTGCTATTTTTCTTAAAAACGACAACTTTTTGAACATCAGATTGGCAGTTACTTACCTCAATTCTGGCTTCAACTTCGAATTCCGATCCAATTTTCAGGCTACCCAAGAGGAAATGCTGGCATCAGAGACAAGAGAGGGGGCGATCCTGGCAGGATTAAGGCGTAGGGAAATCTGGTCACCTCTTCTCTCCATTCAACTTTCCAATGTACTCGAAAATAAGATGGATGACCTCAGATCACATATTTGCTACCAACGCGATGTCTCAAAACTGCAATATTCTCTGCTTTTCTGAAAAATGGCTCTCAGACAAGATACCCCGTGGCTAACCAACTCGATGGATTCTCCATTCATCCTGCAGACTGGAGAGTGGGGTCCGAGAAATCGAGGGGGGGGGGGTGCTTCTTCATCAACAACAGCTGGTGTGCTGACTCGAGCACGTTGGAAGTGTCAGCAAATTCACCCGTATTGGAATACCTGATTGTCAAATCCCGACCCTTCTACCTCCCAATGGAGTTTTCAGCTGTTATCATGACCCTTCGTATACATTCCACCCCAGGACAAGAAAAATAATAAGCTGTCACTTACAAACTGTGCAAGGCTATAAACAAGTGGGAAATTGTTCATCCAGAGACTGCTTTGCCGGAGGATTTTAATTCCGCGTCATAAAGACGCATTATGTCCAACATCCATCAACACATATCCTTTACCACTAGGGGCGATGGAGTCATAGACCATTGTTATTCTACCCACAAGCATACAAGGCACTCCCTCACACACAATCACACTCTCTCTATCTCTCTCTCTTGCACACTCACAATCTCTTTCACACACTCTCTACCCCTCTTTCTCTCGCTCTCCGTGTCCTCTCGCGCTTCTGATGCAATTGACCACATCAATTCATTTATTTTCCTTCGAGTTGTGGAGGCCGGAAATATCAAAGTAGAGTTAGCAGACATGGTAAATACGACACATGAAAACATGATGCTTACTGCTGATGGAAAGGGGTGGGGTGGGGGGGGGGGGTTTAAACTTTGTGGTCTGAAGATTCTCCATCTTTTTTTCCTAATAATCTCCCCCTGTGTATGCTTTCAAACAGGCATACACACCATGCGTAGTACTTTGTATTCGATTAAGGGTAATATTGTGGATGTTTGAGTGCTTCTGTATGTTTTTTATAAATGTTAGTCTAAAAGAAATTTCAGATAATGTCTTGATGTTTTTTTATAGTGGATCAAGTTTATAAATTGCCTTGCTGGGTTGATGAGACAGTGGATTGTGCAGTCAGATGGAACTGAGTAAATAGGCATTATAACCTCATAGATTTAGCCGGAATAGACACTGTCTAGAATGCGGTTTTATTCAGAATTCAAGATTCAGCATTCACTGTATACATTCTTATATGAAAAAAAATGTTAAAGTCAACCATTAGTCTCTCCCTGTACACCCTGGAGCAAATCATGAGAACAGGGACATTAAACTGTTTTAATGTTTAACATAACTAACAAAATTACATTTAATGAAAATTGACCCGTAATTAACCTGTTGAGTGTAGGGGGCAGTATTTTGATGTTTGGATGAAAAACGTACCCAAATAAAACTTCCAATTTCTCAGTCTCAATCTAGAATATGGATATAATTGTCAGATTAGGATAGAAAACACTCTAAAGTTTCCAAAACTATCAAAATATTGTCTGTGAGTGTAACAGAACTGACATTGTCGGCCAAAGCCTGAAGCAAATCCAACCAGGAAGTGCCTAAGAGAAACAAATCTCCCTGTTCCATTGCATGCCTTCCCTCCATTTAAAGGGATATCAACCAGATTCCTTTCCCCATAGCTTCCACATGGTGTGAACAGTCTTTAGACATAGTTTCAGCCTTTTATTCTGAAAAATTAGCGAGTCCGATCACATCGCGTCTGTGGATGGCTGGGTGCAAGCAGAATTTTGCATGCACAACAGCTTGGACCAGACATTTTCTCTCTCTCTCCTATTGAAAAAGCTACGGTGCGGTTGAAATATTATCAATTATTTATTGTAAAAACAACCTGAGGATTGATTATAAAAAACGTTTGACATGTTTCTATAAACTTTACGGATACTATTTGGAATTTTCATCTGCCCGTCATGACCTGTACGAACGAGCCTGTGGATTTCTGAACAAAACGTGCCAACCAAATGGAGGTATTTGGATATAAAAATAATCTTTATCGAACAAAAGGAACATTTATTGTGTAACCGAAGATCATCAAAGGTAAGTGATTCATTTCATTGCTTTTCTGACTTTCGTGACCAGTCTATTTTGCAGCTTGCTGTTTGTAATGTTTTGTCTGCTGAGAGAGATATCCTAACATAAACGCTTGGATAGCTTTTGCTGTAAAGCTTTTTTGAAATCTGACACACCAGGTGGATTAACAACAAGCTAAGCTGTGTTTTGCTATATTGCACTTGTGATTTCATGAAAATTAAATATTTTTTTGTAATTTAATTTGAATTTGGCGCTCTGCCAAAGTGGCTGTTGATGAAAATGATCCCGCTAACGGGATGGTTGCCATGCACACCCTGGAACATATCATGAGAAAAGGGACATTTAAAATGTTTTAATGTTTACCATAGCTAACAAAATTACATTTAATGAAAATTGACCCTTCATAAGTCCAATATAAACTAATGTATGACACGAGACAAAATTCATAAATTCACCAGCACAATGGCAGAGTCATGTCTTATGTGTAAAACTAACAATGACTCAATAAGCTATGCCTTCTGGGAATGATATGAAGTCCAAAATTCAAGGGCAGAGTTAGAAAGTTGGCTGTCAGAAGTATTACAATATAAATGTACTTTTAATCTGTCTGTCTGCATATTTCAAGACATGGCATATGAGAGTGCAGTGAGAAACCCGATGGGTTGGACAATACTTTTTCTCGTCAATCATCTTGAAAAAAACTTAAACTGGAAATCAGCTAATCCTCTATCGTTAACTCAATGGAAAGATCAAATGCTTTATCACCTAAATGTGGAATGTTCGTGGGTGACGGAAAAAAACAAAATGGTGCAGTTTGAGGCAATGTGATAGGTTAATGCAGGAGCTGGAGATGATGTGGGCAAGTGGGTCTGGGTAGGGCTAATTTTGTGGATGTTTGTATGCTTATGTATGTTTTTTGTATTTGTATGTGTTGTGTAAAAAAAAATGAATATTACAAAAAAGATTTGTTCCAAAGAAGACAATAAGATGAAGAAATGAACATTGTTTCTAATACATATAATGAAAGATACTGTAAAGTGTTACCTAAAACATGGAAACAATAGCAATCACAGTTGTAATTAACAATGAGTTTACACACGTCTCAGTTAAAACCACATCTACAAGAAGTCTACATTAGTTCAAAGGATCTCTTCCGCCTTACAGCATGGGGAGGGGAAAGGTATGCTATGCATTCAGATAACATTTGTTACCATGTTAGAGAACAACCAGGGACCACACCAATACAATGATCATGTTGAATGCCTTGGTTGGTATCATCATCTTATTAGGAAAGCAAATTCAAGGTAAACATTTTAGTATTTCATTGTATCCAAAATGTGTATATAATGTTCAAATTTTACATATGTGTTTATTATATATTATAAGTAATGAATGTATGAACGGCACAATTTTATCTGCTTGTTGGGGAAATAATATTGTTGTTTTTGTAAGGCCTTCGTGTTTACTGTTACAAAATATTTGATGTTTTTCTATCTTATAAACTACATACTTAAACACCACATATGCACACAGACAACGACACAACCCAAACAAATACATACACACACACGAACACACACAAAAACATACACACACACGAACACACACAAATACATACACACACACGAACACACACAAAAACATACATACACACGAACACACACAAATACATACACACACACGAACACACACAAATACATACACACACACGAACACACACAAATACATACACACACACGAACACACACAAATACATACACACACACGAACACACACAAAAACATACATACACACTTTTACACATTTTCTGCTCTGTAATTTACTTTACTCGTATTATCTATCCTGATGCCTAGTCACGTTACCCTGCCTTCATGTCATGTAACGTTACCCTGCCTTCACGTTACACTGCCGTCATGTCACGTTATCCTGCCTTCATTATCTACCTCAAATACCTCAAATAACTGACCTAAAACAGGGATTTCTTTTTACCTTAAATGTCAGGAATTGAGTTAAAACTGAGTTTAAATGTATTTGGCTAAGGTCTATGTAAACTTCTGACTAAAACTCTGTATATATATACAGTATATATATATATATATATATATATATATATGCAGTGCATTCAAATAGTATTGACACACCTGGAGTTTTTCCACCTTTTGTTATGTTACAGCCTGCACCCATAATGTCAAAGTGGAATTTGTTTTTAGAAATGTTTTGTCGTTCATACAAACTACAAAGCTAAAATGTCTTGTCTATAAGTATTCAAACCCTTTGTTATGGCAAGCCCAAAATACATTTTGGAATAAAAATGTGCTTAATTAACAAATCGCATAATAAGTTTCATTGACTCATTCTGTGTTCAATAATAGTAGTTAACATTATTTTTGAATGACTACCCAATCTCTGTACCACACACATACATTCTGCATCGTTGGGAAGGGCTGGATAGCAATAATTTCACGGAAATGTCTAGAGTTGTATTTGGCGCATGTGATAAATACAATTTGATTTGATATTCCCGTAGCAAAATGTAGATGATAATGCAAAACAGTCTAACGCTTTCGGTAATTTCCTTTGGATTGTTTTATATACGCGAGAATGGGGAACACACATGTCACAATGTAAGTTCTAGCATCAAGTCCACTGTGTTCAGAATAATTTGATTTCAGTTCATTCTCATATTTGTCTTTAGGAGAAGATTATGACTGTTTCCCAGAAATTAGAGTGCCACGGAACGTTGTGTGGAATGCTTCACCGGGGAATCAGCTGAAGATTAACTGTACTATTGGTTTCTGTCCCAACTCTGTATCATCATCAGTCTCATGGTGTAAATGGGATGAAGAAATGCAGTGCGTTGCTGTCAACATTAATGCTCACGTTAAAACATGGTGGAGAGATTTAACAGACAGTACAGGGATGTCATTTCTAGTTTTTGTCAACATATCCAAACCAGATTCTGGTCTATACAGGTGTGAATTTCTCAGTTCTATAAGTCATTTCATCAATGTTACCGTCTCAGGTAAGCAGTTCATTAATCACCGTTCTCAGATTGTAATACATATTGCATCAGTCAAAGGTTATAATGTTAACTTATTTTGTCGGACACAAACTCAGCTTTACTTAGACACCATTGATATTTGATTCAGTGAGTGTTGAGTTGGTCATTGGGCACACCACGTCATTTCAAAGTGGAAATGTGGGTAATATTTGGTTGAGATGCTGATCAATGAGATTTCAAAATTGTATTAACCCACTCGAAAAGATAGCTAGAAGTGTGTTGAATTCCCAATGTGTTATCGTGCTTTTAACCATTTAAAAGCACAACCAAATTCAAAAAATGTGGGTTAGTGCAAGTGATCAATGGTGTTTGAGATTCTGCACGTTATTATAACAAGCTCTCCACAGACGACCTTTGCAAGTTATCTTGAAGATGCACGCTTTCTATGATTTACATAAGAAATGTATAGTCACATTGACCTCAAAATGTGGCCGTGGATGTGTTACTCATTTTAAGGTTGAATAAATAGTGATAAATTAGTTTGTAAGATAGCTTTAACTCTAGGCTATTTACTGTATTACATATGTCATATTGAATTGTTTGGTTGACAACGCAACTAAATCTTAACATTTTTAAGGTGATGTGTCTAATTCCTGGACAGTTGACCTTACTGACCTTACTGACCTTACTGAACCCATTAACTTTCTCAACCTTCTGTCTCTGGACTGTGATTACTCATGATTATTAATGAGACTGTTTATTGTATTGCAATTGTGATACTGAATTGTGTTTGGTTATCAACACAACCAAATATCAACATTTGAAGGAGATGTATCTTTTCTACCACTGTCTTAGTCTGGCTTTAATTCCAGTTGTCTGCAAAATAATTATTCATATGTTGGATTCATGTCTCCATCTTAACCAAAAATCTAAGTTAAAGAATAGGACTAAATCAAATCAAACTTGTAGAAAACAGAAGGATGTGAAGCGCTGTTTAAGGTACACAATAGTAGGTTTATGTAGACAGAAGGTGCTCTTTGGTAATATGGGTCAATTGGTCATACAAACGAAAGGAGGGCCAAGGCACTTCACATAATTAATTCAAATGCCTTTATTTGAATCGCATGTTCAAATGGAAACAAAGAGTAAAAAACCATGACGTGTTTTGGCTGCATGGCCTTCGTCTGATGTAATAATAGAATGTCCTCTTTTGAACAGCATTTTCCAATCAACCCTGATTTAAAGGAGTGGTTACAGAATTCACTGGACAACACCCAGTATCTTTCTACCTTTATTTACTACGCAAGTCAGTTAAGAACAAATTCTTATTGACAATGATGGCCTACTCCGGCCAAACCCGGATGGTGCCGCCCTATGGGACTCCCAATCATGGCTGGATGTGATACCGCCTTGAATTGAATCAGGGACTGTAGTAACACCTCTTGCACTGAGATGCTGTGCCTTAGACTGCTGCACCACTCCAGAGCCCAGTGAGCAATACTATACACATAAAAAGTGAAATAGATATGTTCTAACCTTAAATATGACTGGGCAAAGAGGTCTGATTTTTTTCAATTTTTTTTCACCTTTATTTAACCAGGTAGACCAGTTGAGAACAAGTTCTCAAACAAACAACACAGAGTTACACATAAACAAATGTACAGTTGGAAGTGGAGAGGCATCTATTTTATAGTAGTACTGAAACGCATCTGAGGTTTTTATCTTTGTTTCCGTGCAAATAAAGGTATTTTAATCAATTATATGAAGAGTGCATTGGTCCTCCTTTCATTTTATTTAAAGTGCATTTAATGTTTGATTAAAATTGATTTAGTCCTATTTTTTACTTAGATTTTGGGATGAGATGGAGACGCGAATCCAACATATTAATTATCAACTTGGAGATAACATTTGAAATCAACCAAAGCTTGAAACACCAGGCCTATATGTATTGTTTATGTTTTACTTTAACTCTGGGTTGACTTGAAACAAAGCTGTTGATTACTTTTGAAATGCTATTGATGATATATGACTTATAAAGTATGGTTACATTTAATTTGCTCTGTTAAACCTAAGCTTTGGAATGACTTAGATAGCAACAGTGAATCTATTTAGTTATTAAGAGATCTCTCAACAATCATTCTCACAATAGCACATTGGTAGTAGTCATTTCGGTGCTGGCAGGTAGCCTAGTGGTTAGAGAGTTGGGCCGGTAAAGGTTGCTGGATCGAATCCCGAGCAGACAAGGTAAAAATCTGTCGTTCTGCCCCTGAACGAAGATAATTAACCCATTGTTCGTCAGTAGGCCGTCATTGTAAATAAGAATTTGTTCTCAAACTGACATGCTTAGTTAAATAAAAATAAATAACGTGTTTTGAAGCTGCACTTGGTTTAAAACCCTGGATTTGAGACCACATGGTTAGCTGTAGATAGATAGTTGCTGCCCAGCCTGGATGTAACGTTGAAAATCTGACATTGTTTCAAAGGTACAAATTCAACAGATTTTATACAAGGTTTTGCTCTGTTGAAAGTTGGTTACTATGATGACATAATCCTGTGTTTGAAATTTGACCCCCAAAAAAAACATTTTACTTTGATAACATTTTTCAAATCCAATGTATTTTCAGTTTGTGCCCAGTGGGTGATGAATATGTTCTGTTTAGCAGGCAAGAGGAAACTTGTGGTAGAGCGTGGGGAAGAGAATGACAATAAGCCAGGGGAAGGTACAGTATGACCCTCTCACTCACTATACTTTCTGTATGACCAAATCACCTTTGCTTATAGCTATTCATTAAAGAATAATCTACTTTTCAATCTCGGTCACCTCACCAAAACTGACTTGCCATAATATCATTGATGTTTGATCCATGAGTGATTGTTCAGTTGGTCAATGATGAAAAGGTTCTGTTTAGCAGGATAGAGGAAATTTGTGGTAGAGCACGGTGAAGAGAATGAGAATAAGCAGGGGAGGTATGACATTCCCACTCACTAAGTTCTGTCATGATGCGAATCAAACACTATTTATCAAATAATTAACTATTTGTAATTATTATGCAATTAAATTAATAATATAACAATTTATTAAGTAGTAATCTGGGGCACCACGGGAAAAGTTCATTTAACGCGTTACCATTTCCCGAATTAACTCAAAATATCAAAATATCTCGATATCATAGCCGTCATTCATCAATCATTTGCTCCTATTTCAGTCTCATTCTGAATGTCGTAATATCCTAGAAATCTGCATGAACCCTAGTCTCCATGAGGAATCAGATTGACTTAATGATTTATTTACTGACTAATGAAATAATCACACAGAAAACACACACACACAGGATATAATTGAATATTAACATAATGCAATGAAAAGTCCCTAGTGGACTAAACCATTATGATGGCTTGTTACACTATTTATTGATTTATTATTTCAACTTTATTTAACCAGGTAGGCCAGTTGAGAACAAGTTCTCATTTACAACAGCGACCTGGCCAAGTTTAAGCAAAGCAGTGCGACAAAAACAACACGAAGTTGCACATAAACAAACATATAGTCAATAACATGAAATAAAATAAAAATAGAACGATCTAGGGTAAGTAATAATATGGGGATGAGGTGTGCTATTTACAGATTGGCTGTGTACAAGTACAGTGATCAGTAAGCTGCTCTGACAGCTGATGCTTAAAGCTAGAAAGGGAGATTTAAGACTCCAGCTTCAGAGATTTTTGCAATTCATTCCAGTCATTGGCAGCAGAGAGCACTGCATTTCTAAATCCGAATGAGTGGTTGTTATGGTGAGGGGGTGGGGAAAGAAAGAGAGGGAGAAGGAGAGACAAAGGAATTCAACTATCGTACATACAGTTAAATAATGTGCTCATCGTAAATGTGGATATTTAGCACCCTCACGACCACTCATTCGAATTTAGAAATGCATTGTACATATTTACGCTTGTATGTCTTTGTCTTCTTACTTTGTTGAAAATGCCCTGTCCATTTCCTGGGGAGTCAGTTGACAGAAAGTCTGGTTGTGTCTGTTAGAACGTATCTTTCAGAGGTGTACCACACTGTGTTCCGTGGGCCTTGTCCTTCGCTCTGTTTGTTTAGCATTGATACCCTAGAGATACCTAAAGTGGTGAGAGGAAATTGTTCTTTGTCTCTCGTCTTCGGTCGAGTTTCCTAGGATAACTGCGCATAAGCAGCTGCAGAATGTTCCTGTGTAGTCTTCTTCTTCTGGAGAGTTTCAGAGTCTTACCATTTTCTGGTATTGTAGTCTTTAAACCATTTCGTAAAGTATTCAGCTCGCGCTGCAAATATACTGGTCTTTAGTTTTAACCCATTTCGTAACGTTCAGCTCACGCTGTATGTCACGCTGGTCTGGTATAGTCTAACCATTTGTGACGTCTGTCTCAACACCGTCCGCCTGCTTGGTCTAATATGTTAATTATTTAGGAGTCCTTTATAAGCACTCTGGTAAAAAAAGGGTGTTCCATCCTTTTGGCAAAATGTCTGTGCTCACGTGGGCGTGGTTACTGACTGGGTAAAACTTTACATGAAAAACAATTATCTCATTTGGAAGGCTAAAATCACATTTCATCTTCTCACAAATTGGTTCATATTAAATCATATAAGTTTTACAACATCTAAATGTAAATCTGATAACTGGGACAAATACATTTGTAGAGTTACCGTTATTTGGTTATAAAGTCCATAATGATATCACAAAACGGTTATTTCCCCTCAAGCCTGCATGGTAAATGAGAGACAGTTCCATCATAAAACTGGCCAACTTCAACCCACTGTAACCTGATCCTTTGGATTTTCACAGGAGAGTCATGACATTTCAGAATGAACAAATCCCCTTAACGTACAGTTATTCATCAAAAGAAATTCTGTACTTTTTAAATCTCACTCACACACTGCTGGGGAGACGTTTTAACCTATTATCATCACATTTACATTTCTGTTTATATTGTAATTATTTTTGAAATGCATAACAATGTAGACATCAAACAGATTACCTAACACTTTTTTTGTATGTTTTGCCTTTTCTAAAGACAAGCTCAGTGTCATCGGGAACATCATGCGCATCGTCTTCTTCGTGTCTCTCACTTTGGTTGTCATGGGGTTGTGTGGGCGTTGGGTTATGAAAGATAAAGGTATGGTACCAATCTTCCTATTTAAGCTAAAATAATCTAAACAAACAGAGGACAATATCCATGTTTTACATTTCCTTTTATGTTTTGTTATGAAATCATTGTTGGGAGACTTTGAACCAATCCCAAATGGATACCTAAAACTTTTGGGATTATTTGATCGCTATAAGCAAAGTTAAAAAACTTTAACCTAGCCTCTCCGAGGGCAAGGTGGAGTTGTTATCATATTGATTGCACCTGTCAAATCCTCTCAGATCTCCACAAGTGCATAGCGTGTTGGGTCTAGTGGTCCACTTATGTTACTGAATGTAAAACCCTGTGACCTGCAGGAAAATTCTGTCCTGTGTGGATCCCACCACCAGAGGGCAGTATAATGCAGTGTTCCAATGAAGAATCCCCACAGGCTGGCTCGTCTAACATGGAGATGACCACCATGGCTGCAGCTGCATGGGCTGACTCCCCAGAAGACTCCTCTGAAGAAGATTATGATGACTTTGTGTGATGCTGATCTGAGAAATACTATACAATAATACAAAAGTCTATATTTAGTCATGTGCTTTTATTCATTTTAAATACATTTATCTAGATACATTGCCAGTTAAAATCATATTGTTAAAGTGATGCAGCAGAGTTTTTGAAATTATTGCTCACGAGCCAAAACGGATTCACGGGAATTATACACGATTGTGTACAACGCCAACCATTTCGTATGATATGTTACATCCCGTAAAATGTTTTTTTTTTATAAAATCCTGCAATTCATATATATTATGAATTTGTAAGTGCTTAAGATCCCGTTCAATCGCTTTAATTAATAACAAGGAAACAGTAAAGATGTCATCCCCTGCGAATGATGCAGCACCTCCCCTTTCGCCAATTAGTGACAACATTTCAAGCTCAAATGGGACAGGAGATATGCTTGTTCAAAGTTTGGAATTACTAATGTACGAACGGTCGGTGACAGAGCCACAGTCTCCCCTCTGATTTATTTGTGGGGAGAACAAAGTGCCAATTACACGCCAGCGAAGAGCAAGACCGATGTGTGTTTAATCTACTCCCTTTTCACTTTTAGTAACTGTCCAAATTTGAACCTACCAGGTAAGACAGAACCTACTATGGACGAAGCTAACTAGGGAAGAGAGAGAGAATAAGCAAATAGCCTAATACACAAACTCTGAACCTCTATCTATTGAAGGGGAAATCTGGGATTGGTACATCAATTTGGGAATTTGACCACAGGGTGATCGCTTTGTTGTTGTTTGAATCGCTGATTGCCCCTTTATTTCTGTGCTCATTTTCAAACATTAATCGGTAGCTATTTATTCATAAAATTATGGTTATTCAATTACATCAGAGGGATTCATTAACTTTTGCTCAGACATCAGGCTGCTTTTGCCTCCAGCAGAGAATACAGACACAAACAGAAAGGATCAAAGAAGATGGCATATCCCTTCATCCAAATAATAGATGGATGAAAGACCTAATGATGAAGGTATATTCTCAGAATAAAGGTGCACTCTCCTGTGCTCATGCATCACACACACGCAGGCGCACACACACACACACACACACACACACACACACACACACACACACACACACACACACACACACACACACACACACACACACACACACACACACAGACACACACACACACACACACACACGTCTGTGCACACACACTGCTGTGATTTACAAGGCTTCTCCGTCAGACTCCCACTCAGATTGGTCCTAAAAAATGATCCAATTAAATGGCTTTCTCCTTTCATCACTGTCACTCCCATCATTACCCATGATGCTTAGCGCCCTCTCTGATTTGTCACTGACTCAACACAAAGTAGTACACAATAGGACAGGCAGCGGAGTAAGTACATTTCAAATGGCACCCTATTCCCTAGTCTAGTAAACTACTTTTGACCAGAGCCCTATAGACTCTGGTCACAAGTAGTGCAATAAATAACCATAAATCAATCAAATTATTTATAAAGCCCTTTTTACATCAGCAGATTTCACAAAGTGCTTATACAGAAACACAGCCTAAAACCCCAAACAGCAAGCAATGCAGATGTAGAAGCATAGTGGCTAGGAAAAACTCCCTAGAAATGCAGGAACATAGAGAGGAACAAGGCTTTAAGGGGTGGCCAGTCCTCTTCTGTCTGTGCTGGGTGGAGATTATAAACGTACATGGCCATTAAGGTCCGATTGTTGTGTCACAAAGTTCTAAGAGCACAAGGACAGACGCAGAGCCTTGGTCTGACGCCATTAAAAGGTCATTTAGCACCTTCACGAATGCAGTCTCAGTATTTTGATGGTGTCTAACACCAGACTGGAGTGTTTCGTATACATTATTTGTCTTCAGGAAGACAGTGAGTTTCTACACAACGGCTTTTTTTTTTAAATTGAGAGGAATGGGAGATTCGATATTGGTTGATATTTTTTTACATTTCAGGAGAGGCTTTATTACTGCCAATTTTAGTGAGCACAGGAAATAGCTCTTTCAGTAGTTTTGTTGGAAATGGTCTAGTAGGCAGTTGGAAGGTTTAGAGGTACAGGGTTAAAAACCTGAGTGTCTCTATTGATCCTAGGTCCTGGCAGTTCTGTGCAGACTCAGGACAACTGAATTTTGGAGAAATACAAATATTCAAAGAGTAGTCCATAATTTTATTTCTAATGATCATTATCTTTTTGTCGAAGTAGTTCATGAATTCATCACTGCTAAAGCGAAAGCCATCCTCACTTGGAGAATGTCAATTTTGTTGTTAACGTCTTGGTGACAGGGGGGCAGTATTGAGTAGCTTGGATGATTAAGGTGCCCAGAGTAAACTGCCTGCTACTCTGTCCCAGATGCGAATACATGTATATTATTAGTAGTATTGGATATAAAACACTCTGAAATTTCTAAAACTGTTTGAATGTTTTCTGTGAGTATAACAGAACTCATATGGCAGGTGAAAACCTGAGAAAAATCCAACCAGGAGGTGGGAAATCTGAGGCTTGTAGTTTTTTAACTCCTATTGTAGATACAGTGGGATATTGGTTATGATGCACTTCCTAAGGCTTTCACTAGATGTCAGCAGTCTTTAGAACTTTGTTTGAGGATTCTACTGTGAAGTGGGTCACGAGAGAGTTAGCTCTCGTTCCATTGCTTTTCTACAGACATAGGAATTCTCCAGTTGGAACATTATTGAAGATGTATGATAAAAACATCATAAAGATTGATTCTATACTTAGTTTGACAAGTTTCTACGGGCTGTAACGGAATTTTTTGAACTTTTCGTCTGACATTCCGCTGGACCTAAACACGTTTATGGATTTGTTTACCAAACTCCCTAACAAAAGAAGCTATTTGGACATAAATGATGGACATTATCGAACAAAACAAACATTTATTGTAGAACTGCGATTCCTGGGAGTGCATTCTGATGAAGATCATCAAAGGTAAGTGAATATTTATAATGCTATTCCTGACTACCCAATATGGCGGATGTCTTTTGGGCATCTTTGTTGTCTGAACGCTGTACTCAGATTATGCTTATTCCATAAAGTTATTTTGAAATCTGACACAGCGGTTGCATTAAGGAGAAGTATATCTCTAATTCAATGTATAAGTTGTATTTCCATCAACACTTATAATAAGTATTTCTGTAAATAGATGTGGCTCTCTACATAATCACTGCATGTTTTAGAATTACTGAACATAACGCGCCAATGTAAAACTGGATTTTTTGATATAAATATGCACTTCATTGAATAAAACATACATGTATTGTGTAACATGAAGTCCTTTGGGTGTCATCTGATGAAGATCATTGAAGGTTAGTGAATTTTACTTCTGTTTGTGCTTTTTGTGACTCCTCTCTTTGGCTGGAAAAATGGCTGTGTTTTGGTGGTAACCTAACATAATAGTTTGTGGTGCTTTCGCAGTAAAGCATTTTTAAATCAGACACTGTGGCTGGATTAACGACAATGTTATCTTTAAAATACTTTGTAAAATACTTGTATGCTTGAGGAATTTTAATTATTCGATTTTTGTTGTTTTGAATTTGGCGCCCTGCACTTTCACTGGCTGTTGGCGAGGTGGGACGCCATCTTTCCACATATCCCAGAGAGGTTAACTTTGCGACAGTATAAAAACAACATTTTTAATTGTTTTTAATTCTCTACTTCAGGGTTCTGGTATTTTCTGTATACCAGGGAGCACATTTTTTGAACAAAGTTTTATTTTTATTTTAGCGGTTCGACTGCATCCAGGGTATTATGCAAAGTTAAGTTTCGATCCTCGGTTACATTTACATTTAAGTCATTTAGCAGACGCTCTTATCCAGAGCGACTTACAAATTGGTGAATTCACCTTCTGACATCCAGTGGAACAGCCACTTACAATAGTGCATCTAAATCATTTAAGGGGGGGGGGGTGAGAAGGAACTTTTTGAACTTTTCGTCTGACATTCGGCTGGACCTAAACACGTTTATGGATTTGTTTACCAAACTCCCTAACAAAAGAAGCTATTTGGACATAAATGATGGACATTATCGAACAAAACAAACATTTATTGGTTAGGTGGTTAACGTATTTTTGTACTCCAATGTCCGTGGGGAGGTGGAGGGAGTCTGGAAGGGCATCTAGGAAACTTTGGGTTGTCTGAGATCCAGGGAGATCCAGGGTATAATTGTGGCAATAAGTAGGTCTGGAGACAGGTTGGACAAAACCCAGTCGATAATGGCTCCAAAAGACTTTTTTGAAGTCACCAAAAAGTTGGTTATTATCTGCCATGACTACGAGTTCCAATAGGAATTCAGGGAACTCAATAAGGGATGCTGTATATGGCCCAGGAGGCCTGTAAACAGTAGCTATAAAAGGTGATTGAGCAGACTGTTTCATCCTAGCATTGTTGTTGCCGCCGTGGATAACAATATCCTTATACCATCTACACACGCCAGTTTTAGCCTCAGCCAGTAACATCTTTAGATTAACCTTTAAATCGGTAGCCCCACCCCCTGGTAAACAATGTATGATCACTGGATGATTATTTTCAAGCAATGTTACAGGTAATGGAGTCGCTAATGACTTCTGTTTTTAATTTGTCCAAGCTAATGTTAGGCTGTTTCAGCAGCTCATACCCATAACTGGTGGAGGAGAAAACCGAGAAGATCAGGCTCTGATGCTTAGAGGGGAAAACCGGTTGAAAGTTTTTATTGGCTGAATGAAATTCACCAGTTAAGCATGCCTGCAACATTTATTTCCAGAAGCCATGAGAAAATTGTTCATCTGTGGGGTCTGTGGAGGGGTTTTAACACCAATACTTGTATTTACTTGTGACACAGACACTTTACCATCCTTTCCAAGACTTAAATTGCCCTTGCCTAACGATTTGTCTTAGACCAAGCTTGCAACTCAGCTATCCTCACCATAAGGCAACAGTTCTCCTATATTTTAAGATTACAGCGACTGCAACGGGAAGGCATAATGTTACTTAGCTTTTTTCCTCGGCCGGAGAAGATCCCACAGATCTATGTCCAGATAAAGCGTCCAGGTGAAAAAGTTTAATGAAAAATGTTGTGTGAGGACAAAACTAAGACCTTGGTAGACTTGTTAAATACAGAGTTTTATCAAATACAGTGGGGCAAAAAAGTATTTAGTCAGCCACCAATTGTGCAAGTTCTCCCACTTAAAAAGATGAGAGAGGCCTGTAATTTTCATCCTAGGTACACTTCAACTGACAGACAAAATGAGGAAAAAAATGATTTTAATGAATTTATTTGCAAATTATGATGTAAAGTAAGTATTTAAGCATAGGCAATTTAAGCATAAGCAATATGCTTAAAAAAATCTGAATTGTAGATCTCAGCTTGCTTTGGTCTCAAAAAGTGATCTTGGCTCAGAAAATGTTGGCGACCACTGGGCTAAAGTGTTGTAACTTCCACTGGGAGGCAGCATCAAGCTGCAGTATATTCTACTGTGCTGCAGTTAAGTAACTGCATGGCCTCTCATGCCAAACACCCCTCTCCAACGCGTGTTTATATAGTGACACGCAAAGAGAGGAGAGAGAGAGCGAGAGAGAGAGAGAGATATCCTTCAGTATAAAAACACACACCCTCTCTCTATATGCCAGAAAATCTCTCAGGTCTCCACGCAACAGTAATGCCAGTGTGCTCTCGGTGACTCTACTCATGGATCTGCATCTTTCCGCAGACTGTCAGTGGATTGACATATATGACAGGTTTCGTTTCTATGTCGAAACGACAGGAGAGTAAATTGGAAATAATCCCGTGGACCAGATATGCTACCATGGGCATTTTTGTGATGCACTTTGCAACTTTATAGTTCTTTCATAGAGATACAACTGATAAGGATGAAAAGTAATTTGATTAATTTTAATAGTTTGAAGAACAGAGAAAAAAAACATGGCATTACAAACTTCGAATGACACTTCCTTGACAACATTCCTGGACTGTCTGCCACGCCTGCAGAGCAAATCATCCATGAACGCATCTGGAAATATGAGCAAGGAAGTTACCAATACTACCTGTACCAATGCGTCTATCATCACAAAACCCCCATCCGCACGACAAAAAGGTAATACTGGATGATTCCTAAAGATTCTCTATAACTATCTCTGTTGTTTTGAGGTTCTTGAATAATTTCCTATCATTAAATTAATTACATGAGATTAATTCCTCCATTAAATGACATGATGGGTTGTGAAGAAAATCATTTTCAATATTTGGCATTGTTTGTCACAGCAGCAGGTTGTTCACACCACATTGAACAATAGGGTAACTTGGGGGAAGATGCCCACCTTAATGGAAATGTATATTTTCTGAGAGAAAAAAAGTTTTGTAAGATTTAGATATCTAGATGCTGGCTATCCTAAGGCAAACCCATTTTAAAGGGAAATATGAGGGCAGAATTCTTTTGGGGCAAAATGACCCCTGAAGATTTGTGTGTTCAAATTAATTTTACTTTGTCATTTTTGAGTAATTGCCTCTTAAAAACCAGTAAATAAATCAAATTTTGGAACAAAATGACATTGCACATGTAAAGGACGTCATGCTGCTTGCTTAGAGAGTACTACTTCCTCCCGATTCGGCCCGTTCCTGGCGCAAACTCTGCCTTGCTGGCACAGGTGACACCTTCCTGAAGCGTCTTACCAGTCAATGCCACACAAAAGCTAGTTATTCGGTGATGCAAGTGGGGACACTTTGGATAAAACAGATGAAATGTTTAGTTGAACAAGACTAGTGGTATCCAGAGAAAGTGTTGAAAATACATTTGGTGACCACTCATTCAGTGTGCACATAATGTAATGGTTCTTTATCTAGGCACAAAAAAAGTTAATATACAGTACCAGGCAAAAGGTTTGAACACACCTACACATACAAGGGTTTTTCTTTATTTGTACTATTTTCTACATTGTAGAATGATAGTGAATAATCAAAACTATTAAATAACACATATTCAATCATGCAGTAACCAAAAGTGTTATATAAACATATTTTTGAGATTATTCAAAGTAGCCACCCTTTGCCTTGAAGACAGCATTGCACATTCTTGGCTTCCCCTGGAATGCTTTTCCAACAGTCTTGAAGTTCCCACATACTCTGAGCTCTTGGTGGCTGCTTTTCGTTCACTCTGCCGTCCAACTCATCCCAAACCATCCCAGTAGGGTTGAGGTCGGGTGATTGTGGAGGCCAGGTCATCTGATGTAGCACTCCATCACTCTTGGTCAAAGAGCCCTTACACAGCCTGGAGGTGTGTTGGGTAATTGTCCTGTTGAAAATTAAATTATAGTCCCTCTAAGCGCAAACCAGATGGGATGGCATATCGCTGCAGAATGCTGTGGTAGCCATGCTGGTTAAGTGTGCCTTGAATTCTAAAAAAACTTGTAGACGGTGTCACCAGCAAAGCACCACTACACCATCACACCTCCTCCTCTATGCTTCAAGGTGGAAATCACACATGCAGAGATCATCTGTTCACCTACTCTGCGTCTCACAAAGACACAGCGGTCGGAACCAAAAATCTCAAATTTGGACTCATCAGATTTCCGCTGATCTAATGTCCATTGGTCGTGTTTCTTGGCCCAAGCAAGTCTCTTCTTCTTATTGGTGTCCTGTAGTAGTTGTTTCTTTGCAGTAATTCGACCATGAAGGCCTGATTCATGGACTCTACTCTGAACAATTGATGTTGAGATGTGTCTATAACTTGAACTCTGTGAAGCATTTATTTGGGCTGCAATTTCTGAGGCTGGTAACTCTAATGAACTTATCCTCTTCAGCGGAGATAACTCTCGGTCCTCGTTTCCTGTGGCGGTCCTCATGAGAGCCTCTTTCATCATAGCGCTTGGTGGTTTTTGCAACCGCACTTGAAGTTCTTGGAAATTTGACTGACCTTCATGTCTTAAAGTAATGATGGACTGTCGTTGTCTTTTTGCTTATTTGAGCTGTTCTTACCATAATATGGACTTTTACCAAATAGAACTATCTTCTGCATACAAATAGGGCTATCTTCTGTATACCACTCCTGCCTGTCACAACTGGCTAAAACGCATTAAGAAGGAAAGAAATTCCACAAATTAACTTTGAACAAGGCACACCTGTTTATTTGAAATGCATTTCAGATGACTACCTCATGAATTTGGTTGAGAGAATGCCAAGAGTGTGCAAAGCTGTCATCAAGGCAAAGGGTGGTGTCACGACTTCTGCCGAAGTCGTTGCCTCTCCTTGTTCGGGCGGTGCTCGGCGTTCAGCGTCACCGGTCTTCTAGCCATCATTGATCCTTTTTTCATTTTCCATTGGTTTTGTCTTGTCTTCCCACACACCTGTTTCAATCCCATTCATTACCTGTTGTGTATTTAACCCTCTGTTTCCCCTCATGTCTTTGTCAGAGATTGTTTTATTGTCAGTATAGTGTGATTGTTGTATAGGTGCGCGTCGGGTCCTCGTACCCATCTTTGGTTTGTTTGTACATTTATAGTTATGGAGCATACTCGTGGAACTTTATTAAAATACACCATTTTACACTCAGTTTGACTCTCCTGCGCCTGACTTCCCTGCCACCTATTACACCTATGCATGACAGGTGGTTACTTTGGAGAATCTCAAACTGTTTTCGGTCACCTGGCTGGAGTGATTTCTATTGATACCCCAATCACATCGATCTCAACACATTCACATTATATTATTCAATTAAATATGATATCCTTCAATTTTATATTTGGTAATATTTAATTTAAATGAGGCATCTTTAATTCATATTCAAGCTTATTATGATCTACAAGAATAAAAAAACAAGCAATTGTTATATGCTCGACTCTCTTTGAGTGACAATAAGAACAAATCCGTTTTTGCCGCTGCTTGTCATGCACCACTGAACATTACAATAGTTGAGAAACTCCTCACGGCTGGCTGTGTCTGGTGCATACTTAGTAGACTAGGCGTCTATTATCAGACTGAAACAGACCTTGTGGTTCCAGGCGATTCGCTGTTCTCTCCTAGGTTTTTACTATAGTAGAGGAGGAAATTAAATCAAAGTCTATATAATTCTATATATTTCACACTCCACTGGTGCATCACTTTTATGGCTCAATATGCTGAAATTGCATTTTCCACAGAGCATCACTATTAAAGTTCATATATTTTCAACTTAACTATCTCCAGACAAAGTTGTGTAAATAATCAAATATAGAAAAAAATGAAATCCTGTGGAGATACCTTTCCTCAAAATAGGAGCGGTATGGACCAAAATTATGGGGAAAAGGTATAGAACTGCACTCATAGATACGACACAAGCCCCCCTTACATACAAGCATATGCACGCATGGACACACACGCACGCAGACAAGCACACACACACATACACACACACACACACACACACACACATACAGCCCTGACATTCTTTTCTTATATTGTAGACTTCATCTGCAGACTCCATGGCTAAAATGTTTTCAGCTGACTCGGCTGTCTCAGAGACAGACCAATTTATGGCCTGACAGTAACTGTCCCTTCCATCCAAGGTTATTACAATAAACTGAAACTAAAACAAAAACTAATCCTGAAAAAAACATCAAACTGAAATAAAATATTTAAACTGCGAGGCTAAACTTCACTTCACTCCACTGTTTTGGTCCTGTGGCTATCATGCTGTAATGGTGTGAAGCGAACCCATGCATTTGTGGAGATACTGTGTGAGAGCGAAGTCTTGCATCTCGCTCATCTCAATATCTGTGGTGGTGCTGCTCATGGCAAAGTAATTTCGCTGAGTCTGCACTCTTAGAATAAGGACTGACTCAAGGAACCCTTGAGATTATCAAGGAACCCCTAGAGTTCCTCAAGGAACAATGGCTGTTCAATGCTTCATATTTGCACCTTCAGCTAGTTGACGGTTTCTTGGAGGAACCTTTAATGGTTCAATGTAGTAACAGGTTCCTGGAGGAACCATGGAATGGAGGCTTAGCTTATTAGGGGCGTGGCTTTAATATATCTTTTTGAGAGTAGATGTCATTTCTGTTAAACTTTTCTGCTGTATTGTCATCAAGGTTTAACACTGACAGTTTTGTAGCATCAATGAGGCTAACAGAGGTTTATGAGTTCCTCAGAAGCCTATGCAAATCCCATAGTTAGATTAGTTACCACTTTAATACTGAATGTAATCAGCAATGTTACTATTATATTAGCATATATAATTGCATACATTTTCAAGGAAAACATTTTTTTTTGCAGTGTACAGGAATGACATTTACGCCAACAGGGGACCAAACATAACTATCTGAAAGCCACACCTCTAATCCGATAGGCTGCCACCTCCTATATTAAAACAGTTCAAAATTGAACTCCTCCCATCACAAAGGGTTCCGGTTTGAACGTTTACACAGAGGGTTCCTTAAATACCCTTTTCAGAGGTGTTCCTGGAGAAACCTTTTTCAACTGGAAGGTTCTGCCGGTGTGGCAACACAAAATAATCTTCCAGGCAACTTTACTTCTATGAGTAAAGAGTACTTTTAGAGTACTTAAAAAAAAAAAACGTTTTATACATCAAATAAAGGCCATCATGAATTATGTTCCGTTTTTTTAATAAATGCCACCCCACCATGTAAAAATCAGTCTGACAGCATTTTTGACAGTATGGTTTGAAGTGAATGAAATGCATTAGAAAGGTATTACAATCATGCAATAATGTATGATTGATCCTGTGTAGAAAATAACATCACTAACCACGTTAACATCCACAGTTTTAATGCAGGTAATTTCATACGGTTTAAAATAAAATCAGGACAGCTGTGATGGAAACATTAGGTTTCGGGACAATTTTATAAATTCTGACAGATCATTTATTTGTTCGACATGGTGGGATTTGTATGGTGTCCGTAAAATTAATTATGCACAAATTAGCTGTGGAATCGCCTTTGTGCGTAAATATTGATATAATAACCATATCGAAGTAAACTTTAAGTCGTGATGATATGGTATGTGGTCCTCCCACTACGACTTGGGAAAGCATACAGTTTATTTGGCTATTACAACCGCATTGTGCAGCAACCAGAGGTTTCTGGCATAACCCTGGATCTACCAGGCGCAAATTTTTACTCGTGACGCAATTTTCAAATCAAGCAACCCCATTTGGGGTTGCGACCCCTAGTTTGGGAAACCCTGATTCTAAGGTAGACTCAGCGCAATGACGTTGCCACAAGCAGCACTGCAGATATTGGGAGTGTTTGAGTGGTAAGGATAAAGCTGTAGACTGTAGATGAATGTCTAGGAATGAAGTGACAGCCGAAAGTCGGACCCAAATGTGGTTTTCTAACAGCATGGCTCAGATTAACATGGCAGTGTTGCTATTGTTTATGGAAGGTTTTCTTTATAATGTCGAAGTAAACATATCACACACTCACAAACTAAATTCATAATATAATATGTGTACATTGTACAATCACTGAGAGAGAAAGAGCCTCAAATATCACATGTATTTGTATATCCACTGTTGTACATACAAATCCTGTTTCAGTCTAACAAAAACACCCTAATTATTTTTTGACAATAGAGCCTCCCACAATGCAGACAAAACCTGCAGGATGAAGTTGCTGAAGGGCAACTGCAGAAGCTTGCAGTCCACTGCAGTCAAAACCTCATTAACTTTGATTACAGGATTCCTGTAAAGTTAATGCAGTTGATATGTAGATGCAAGGGGACATTGCCCTGCGTAAGGTGCCATCTTTCGGATGGGATGTTAAACAGATGTCCTGACTCTGTGGTAATACAAAATCTGATGGCACTTATCGTAAGAGTGCAAGTGTTAATCCTAGTGTCATGGCTAAATTCCCAATCTTGCCCTATTCCATCATGGCCATCTAATCACCCCCCTTATTCCTACACGGCATATATCACTCCTCACATCTCCACCTGATAGCTGATGTGTGGTGAGCGTTCTGGCAAAAAATGGTTGCCGTACATCACCCAGGTGGGTGTTGCACATTGGTGGTGGATGAGGTGAGTTTCCCCCTTATTATGAAAAG
Organism: Oncorhynchus masou masou; assembly: GCF_036934945.1. Classification (NCBI taxonomy): domain Eukaryota; kingdom Metazoa; phylum Chordata; class Actinopteri; order Salmoniformes; family Salmonidae; genus Oncorhynchus; species Oncorhynchus masou. The sequence continues at coordinate 64,796,290 of NC_088217.1, read as the reverse complement.
CACTTTGAGTAACTCAGGCTTTAAAAAAGTTCTATATACTGTAAATCCAATCCATTTTTATATAAATCTATGCCACGTCGTTGTCGTTGCCGAAGTCGTTGCCTCTCCTTGTCCTGGGCGGTGCTCAGGCGGTCGACGTCACCGGCCTAGTGGTTAGAGCATTGGACTCATAACCGAAAGGTTGCGAGTTCAAACCCCCAAGCTGACATGGTACAAATCTGTCGTTCTGCCCCTGAACAGGCAGTTAACCCACTGTTCCCAGGCCGTCATTGAAAATAAGAATTTGTTCTTAACTGACTTGCCTGGTTAAATAAAGGTTAAAAAAAAAAAGATCCATTTTTCATTTTCCATTGGTTTTGTCTTGTCTTCCCACACACCTGGTTTCTATTCCATTCATTACCTGTTGTGAATTTAACCCTCTGTTTCCCCTCATGTCTTTGTCAGAGATTGTTTTATGTCAGTGTTGTGTTTGTTGTATAGGTGCGTGACGGGTCCTCGTACCCATGTTTGTTTCTGTCTGTTCTTGTTAGTGTTATGGAGCATGTTACTTGGACATTTATTAAATGACTCCATTTTACACTCTGTTTTTGACTCTCCTGCGCCTGACTTCCTTGCTACCTATACACACGACTCTGACAATCGATTCATAAAACTAGTCAAATGCATCTGAAAACGAACTGAAACTAAACTAAATGTACATAAAAAATTGTTGAACTAATATAAATAAAACGACTGTACAGTTTAAGTCGGAAGTTTACATACACCTCAGCCAAATACATTTAAACTCAGTCAAACCTGACATTTAATCCTAGTAAAAATTCCCTGTCTTAGGTCAGTTAGGATCACCATTCTATTTTATGAATGTGAAATGTCAGAATAATACTAGAAAGAATGATTTATTTCAGCTTTTATTTCTTTTATGACATTCCCAGTGGGTCAGAAGTTCACACACACTCAAATAGTATTTGGTAGCATTGCCTTTAAATTGTTCAACTTAGGTCAAATGTTTTGGGTAACCTTCCACAAGGTTCCCACAATAAGTTGGGTGAATTTTGGCCCATTCCTCCTGAGAAAGCTGGTGTAGATGAGTCAAGTTTGTAGGCCACTTTGCGCGCACACGCTTTTTCAGTTCTGCCCACAGATTTTCTATAGGATTAGTGTCAGGGCTTTGTGATGGCCACTCCAATACGTTGACTTTGTTGTCCTTAAGCCATTTTGCCACAACCTTGGAAGTATGCTTGGGGTCATTGTCCTTTTGGAAAACCCATTTGCGACCAAGCTTTAACTTCCTGACTGATGTCTTGATGTTGTTTCAATAAATCCAATAATTTTCTTGCCTCATTATGCCATCTATTTTGTGAACTGCACCAGTCCCTCCTGCAGCAAAGCACCCCCACAACATGATGCTGTCACCCCCGTGCTTCACGGTTGGCATGGTGTTCTTCGGCTTGCAAGCGTCCAGCTTTTTCCTCCAAACATAACAATGGTCATTATGGCCAAACAGTTCTATTTTTGTTTCATCAGACCAGAGGATATTTCTCAGAAAAGTACTATCTTTGTCCGCATGTGCAGTTGCAAACCGCAGTCTGGCTAATTTATGGCGGTTTTGGAACAGTGGCGTCTTCCTTGATGAGCAACCTTTCAGGTTATGTGGATGTAGATACTTTTGTACCTGTTTTCTCCAGCATCTTGGTCCTTTGCTGTTGTTCTGGGATTGATTTGCACTTTTCGCACCAAAGTACGTTCATCTCTAGGAGAACGAACCTTCCTGAGCGGTATGACGGCTGCGTGGTCCCATGGTGTTTATGCTTGCATACTATTGTTTGTACAGATGAACGTGGTACTTTCAGGCATTTGGAAATTGCTCCCAAGGATGAACCAGACTTGTGGAGGTCTATATTTTTTTCTGAGGTCTTTGCTGATTTCTTTTGATTTTCTCATTATGTCAAGCAAAGAGGCACTCAGTTTGAAGGTAGGCTTTGAAATACATCGACAGAAGCTTCTAAAGCCATGACATCATTTTCTGGAATGTTCCAAGCTATTTAAAGGCACTGTCAACTTAGTGTTTGTAAACTTCTGACCCACTGGAATAGTGATACAGCGACTTATAAGTGAAAAAATCTGTCTCTAAACAGTTGTTGGAAAAATGACTTGTCATGCACAAAGTAGATGCCTTATCCGACTTGCCAAAACTATAGTTTGTTAACAATGAATGTGTGGAGTGGTTGAAAAATACGTTTTAATGACTCCGCCATAAGTGTATGTAAACTTCCGACTTTTACTGATGTTTTAATATGTGATCATTGTCATCTGCCTCTCTCTCTCTCTCTCTCTCAGAGATGGACTCGGTGCGCATCCTGCTCTACTCTCTCATCTTCCTGCTCAGCGTCTTTGGCAACCTTCTGATCATTGTGGTCCTGACGGTCAATAAGCGCATGCGCACGGTCACTAACTCCTTCTTGCTGTCGCTGGCGGTCAGTGACCTGATGTTGGCTATCTTCTGCATGCCCTTCACACTCATCCCAAACCTGCTGGAGGACTTCATCTTCGGAGCCGCCATGTGTAAAATGGTCACCTACTTCATGGGTAAGATTGTGGGCATCTCCAGACAGTCTGCAAAGCAGTCGAACCAGCAATATACAAATTGGTTTAATTATTTATTTACTAACTAACTAATATATGTGACATACGTACATACGTAACAAACGAACAGTAGATATTGGTTACTACACAATATATTGATATGTCCCTAGTGTGCTAAACCGGTATGATGGCTTGGTAGACAATGGAAAGGGGTGGGGACAGATAAAAGAGCAGGAAAGACAAAATGGATTCACTACGCACAGTTGATAATTATATTAATTGAAATGCTAATCCTTTGCACATGAACGGCCGCTCATTCTCAAAGAAATTGCAATGTACATATATACATTTGTTTGTCTTGTTGTCTTTCTCTGATGAAATCGCTGGTCCGTCTGCTGAAGAGTCAATCAACAGAAATTCTTGGGTTGTGTTCATAATGGATACGTCAGGCGTACCATGTTCTTAGAATAGATGTTTCGGTAGATGTCAGTATTCTCATCCTAGGTTTATGTCATTTCTAGCTGCAGACCAGTAATTCTATGTTTAGGATTCCTCTTATTCTGTAGTGATTGATAGTCTCAACAATTTCTAACCGTGTAGCCAACACAACACGCGGTCTGGTTTTCTGGACTTGTAGCTTTAAACCATTTGTCAGCCATGTAGCCACAGCTGCATGTGGACTGGTCTAATGTAAGTTTCGTCAGGAGTGGGTTTTATACACTTCTGAGAAAGGGGCGGTCCATGACGCCGATGTAATGGCTCACGAGGGTGTGGCCACTGACTAGTTAAAAGTATCTTGTTTAGAAGGCCAACATGACATTACACCTTCTCACAAATAGTTTAATATTCAATCGTATATTTGAACTTTTTATGGCTGCAGGGGCAGTATTGAGTAGCTTGGATGAAAAGGTGCCCATTGTAAACGGCCAGCTCCTCAGTCTCAGTTGCTAATATATGCATATTATTATTAGTATTGGATAGAAAACACTCTAAAGTTTCCAAAACTGTCAAAATATTGTCTGTGTGTATAACAGAACTGATATTGCAGGCGAAACCCTGAGGAAAATCAAAACAGGAAGTAGTTTCTGTTTTGAAAACTCCATGTTCCATAGCCTCCCTTTGCTGGATTTAAAGGGATATGAACCAGATTCCTTTTCCTATCGCTTCCTCAAGGTGTCAACAGTCTTCAGACATAGTTTCAGGCTTTTATTTTGAAAAATGAGCCAGAACAATAACATCACATCAAGTGGTCACGTGAGTTTTGCTCGCGCAACAGACTTTGGATAGGTATTACTTTTCCCTCTCCTACTGTGAAAGACATTTACGGTTGATATATTATCGATTATATATTTTAAAAACAACCTGAGGATTGATTATAAAAACCGTTTGACATGTTTTTGTGGACATTATGGAAACTATTTGGAATTTTTGTCTGCGTTGTCATGACCGCAAACAAACACCGGTATTTTGGATATAAAAATAATCTTTATGGAACAAAAGGAACATTTGTTGTGTAACTGGGAGTCTCCTTAGTGAAAACATCCGAAGATAATCAAAGGTAAATGATTAATTTGATTGCTTTTCTGATTTCACACCTATAGTAGCCGGGCTATAAATGTCTATTGTCCTGCTAATCTCGCTACAAGTGTTTGAAAACCTGTTTTCAAAATGTCACCATCTGTCCATCACTACTGTAAATAAAAACACAGCATATTGTTTACAGTCTTCATTGTAACCACAATGTCACAAATCATTTGCATCTACCTTTCCAATTACTTTTAGAGTTTGGGATTTACAAATGTGTGCTTTGCATGTAATTTTTCTTAAATCTAGTTCGGATATAAGGATAACGTTTGAGTGACACCTTTAGTGAGAGGTCAAATGCTTTAATATTTAATAATACCTGCCCTCCGAATTCATAACTAAGGGAAGTTTTTTGCGCCATTATTAGTTACATTGTTTTAGTTTCAACGTGCAGAATAGCACTAATAACAGCGGGAACGTTTTCCTAGTCAGTGCCATTTGTTAGTGCAATGCCCCTTAAAGTGTTGCTCTGGGCTACCCATTGGGGTGGGGTGTGGTGGGGGTCCCTCCCCCTCCTCCCTCACCGCTTCCTCCTCCTCCCTTCCCCATGGGCTAGGTCCATCTTCTGTGTTCAGCTCTACGGCCCATCCGGTGCCCCCTACCCTCGTGCCTTGAACCTCGCGTGCGCACCGATATTTCAGTGGATACAGCTGGAGAACTGCAAGCCAATCCCATTGTGCACCACTCAGGAGCCATGACCAATATGACCAATATATATTGTCCTGCTAATAACAGGGTTAATAATATATCTGTGAGAATATCCCAGGGGCTTTTTTGTCATTCTAATAATCGATTTGTGTAACCTCTAGCGTCGAGCAATCCCGTATCCAGGAGCGTAATCATAGCCTCAAGCTCATTAGCATAACGCAACGTTAACTATTCATGAAAATCGCAAATGAAATGAAATAAATATATTGGCTCACAAGCTTAGCCTTTTGTTAACAACACTGTCATCTCAGATTTTCAAAATATGCTTTTCAACCATAGCTACAAAAGCATTTGTGTAAGAGTATTGATAGCTAGCATAGCATTAAGCCTAGCATTCAGCAGGCAACATTTTCACAAAAACAAGAAAAGCATTCAAATAAAATAATTTATCTTTGAAGAACTTCGGATGTTTTCAATGAGGAGACTCTCAGTTAGATAGCAAATGTTCAGTTTTTCCAAAAAGATTATTTGTGTAGGAGAAATCGCTCCGTTTTGTTCATCACGTTTGGCTAAGAAAAAAAAAACGAAAATTTAGTCATTACAACGCCAAACTTTTTTCCAAATTAACGCCGTAATATGGAAACATGGCAAAGGTTGTTTAGAATCAATCCTCAAGGTGTTTTTCACATATCTATTCGATGATAAATCATTCGTGGCAGTTGCCTTTCTCCTCTGAACCAAATGGAAAAGTGCACGCAGCTGGAGATTGCGCAATAATTTCGACGGAGGACACCAAGCGGACACCTGGTAAATGTAGTCTCTTATGATCAATCTTCCAATGATATGCCTACAAATACGTCACAATGCTGCAGACACCTTGGGAATGACAGAAAGTGTAGGCTCATTCCTGGCGCATTCACAGCTATATAAGGAGACATTGGAACACAGCGCATTCAAAATCTGGGGCATTTCCTGTATGAACTTTCATAATGGTTTTGCCTGTAGCATTAGTTCTGTGGCACTCACAGACAATATCTTTGCAGTTTTGGAAACGTCAGTGTTTTCTTTCCAAAGCTGTCAATTATATGCATAGTCGAGCATCTTTTCGTGACAAAATATCTTGTTTAACCTGTTGCGTCGCGCAATCCCGGATCCGGGATTCTATTTATAGCCTCAAGCTTATTAGCATAACGCAACGTTAACTATTCACGAAAATCGCAAATGAAATGAAATAAATATATTTGCTCTCAAGCTTAGAATTTTGTTAACAACACTGTCATCTCAGATTTTCAAAATATGCTTTTCAACCATAGCTAAACAAGCATTTGTGTAAGAGTATTGATTGCTAACATAGCTATAAGCCTAGAATTCAGCCAGCAACATTTTCACAAAAACAAGAAAATAATTCAAATAAAATCATTTACCTTTGAAGAACTTCAGATGTTTTCAATGAGGAGACTCTCAGTTAGATAGCAAATGTTCAGTTTTTCAAAAAAATATTATTTGTGTAGGACAAATCGCTCCGTTTTGTTCACGTTTGGCTATGGAAAAAAACCTGTATACAGTTATAGCCTCAAGCTCATTAGCATAATGTAACATTAACGATTTCTGAAAATCGCAAATAAAATGAAAATAATGCGCCTGCTCTAAAGCTTAGCCTTTTCTTAACAACACTGTCATCTCAGATTTTCAAAATATACTTTTGAACCATCGCTATTCACTAATTTGTGTAAGAGTATGCTAAGCTAGCTTAGCATTTTGAGTAGCATTTAGCACGCAACATTTTCACAAAAACCAGACCAAATAAATAAAATCATTTACCTTTGAAGAGCTTCGGATGTTTTCAATGAGGAGACTCTCAGTAACATAGCAAATGTTCAGTTTTTCCTGAAAGCATCTTTGTGTAGGAGAAATCGCTCCGTTTTGTACATCACATTTGGCTACCGAAACGAACCGAAAATTCAGTCACCAACAACGTCAAACTTTTTCCGAATTGACTCCATAATATCGACCGAAACATGGCAAACGTTGTTTGGAATCAATCCTCAAGGTGTTTTTTCACATATCTCTTCATTGATATATCGTTCGTGGAAGCCTGCTTTCTTCTCTGAATTCCATGGAAAAATACTTGCAGCTGAGGTTTGCGCACCAATTTCGGCGCAGGACACCGGGCGGACACCGGGTAAATGTGGTCTCTTATGGTCAATCTTCCAATGATATGCCTACAAATACGTCACAATGCTGCAGACACCTTGGGGAAACGACAGAAAGGGCAGACTCATTCCTCTCGCATTCACAGCCATATAAGGAGACAATGGAAAACGGAGCCTCAAAAATCCTGCTCATTTCCTGGATGCCGTTTCATCTTGGTTTTGCCTGTAGCTCACGTTCTAGGGCACGCACAGAAAATATCTTTGCAGTTCTGGAAACGTCAGAGTGTTTTCTTTCCAAAGCTACCAATTATATGCATAGTCGAGCATCTTTTTGTGACAAAATATTGCGCTTAAAACGGGCACGTCTTTTTATCCAAAAATGATATAGCGCCCCTAGAGTTTCAAGAGGTTAAAACGGGAACGTTTTTTTTATCCAAAAATTAAAAGAGCGCCCCCTATATCGAAGAAGTTAATAAAAACAATATTTTGGAGAAGATTTCATTTTCAAATAACTTAAAATGAGTGAGGAAGAAGGCCATTCTTGTAAATAAATCCATTTTGTTGTTTAGAATAATTTATTTCTGTTTTTAGAGGGAGAGAAACCAAAAACCTACAGTAATCTCATTGATCTCCCAGTCAAGGCCAGCATGGGTATGAACCAGCATCTGTAGCAACACTGCTTGCATTGTGGTAAAGTGTCTTAGACCACGGCACCACTAAGATGCTGTACAACGAGACTGGTCGGGAGTAGGGTGCAGTACTACAGCGACACAGTAGTGCCTTGGGACCCAAAAGCATAATCAGAGCTCTAACTCCCCCTTTCGCTGGTCTGGAGCAATGAAGTAGTGACGCAGGGTACCATACTAAACCACAAATTACCCCTAAGTCCCGCAGTATAATTGCAAACTGTTTAGTGGAGCAACCACTGTATCTTGTAGTCTGAACAGAGCAGTGCCATAGGCACTGTATTTAAGTCCCTTTTTTTGGGCAGGAGAGTCAAAGCCGCCCGACGGCAGCTCATTGGCAATTCTCCCACCCCAATGCACTCACGAAACATGCAAAAGAAATCCAATCCAATTATTCCTCCGAATGTTTTATAAAACTCCACTGGGTTATGTCCTCTGTCAGTTCATGGGACAACAGGGGAATGTCCATTTCATCCCTCTGTGCCAGATAGAGCTTAGGGAGTTCTGCAAACAAAACCTGAACACATATAGGATCACACAGTTCTGCCCCATACAACTCAGTATAAAACTCCACAGTCCGCTCCCGTATCTCCCCCACCACAGAGGTTACCCACCCATCCGAAAGCCGTAGACAATGCATACCCTTGGCTTCACCACTCTGTCTTTCCAAACCAAAGAAGAAGGAGCTGGGAGCATCCATCTCCTTGAGCTTGGAGAACCTAGCTCTTACAAGTGCTCCCTTTGCTTTAACCTGAAAAAACCTGCCTAGGTCCCTACTTAATTCAGCTAAATTATCCTGGAAGCTTATATTGCCTTGCCCCACCAGCTCAATCTCCATCTCACTAATACTACGTTTGAGTTCCCCTAAAATTATCCTAGCCTCTGAGGATGCAAGAGCTGTATACTGTTGACAGAAAAGCCGGATCCCACCATTGACTCAGACTCATACTCTTCTCTTCGCTGCCACCACCATTCCCAAAAAGTCTGGAAACCTGAGCAAAAAGTGACATCTTGTAAGGGCTTTACATTAAACTTCCAATAGGATGCCTGCCGAGGCCCTGGTGAAAAAGACAGCTGAGTCATGGTTATGTGATGATCCGAAAAACCCACCAGGAGAATGTTAGCGCCCAACAGCCTATTGCTCTTATTCCTGGACATGTAAAATCGATCAAGCCGGGCTGCACTCACCCTTGCTCCAAAGACCTTCACCCATGTATACTGTCTTGTGTTGGGTTGTCTAGTTCGCCAAACATCCACTAGGTCAAACTGCTTAATGATGTCCCTTAACATACCCACTGATCCTGAATGAGGCTCCTCCCCATTTCTATCTTTCGTAAAATCCAATGTGCAGGTCTCCACCGACCACCAGTGTCTCCTCAGGCGCTACCTGTGAGAGTCCCTGTCTAAGACACCCAAATAGAAGTCCCCCCTCTCTCCCTGTGTTAGGCGCAAACACATATAAAGACAAAAACCCATGTTGTTAATTTCTGCTTTTACTACAAGCAGTCTTCCCCTATACACCTCATTTGAGGAGCACATTTACAGACAGAGCAGGTACAAAAAGGACTGCAACCCCTGCAATAATATTTGTCCCATGGCTCAGCATGGGACAAATACCAGAGCCCCCAATTGACTTCATTCACCAAATCACTATGAGTGTCCTGCAGAAACAAAACCTTTACTTTTATTTGTTCTATAAATTCACACTCCTCTTTCCCACATCTCTGGCACCATTTATATTAAGTGAGCCTACACAAAGAGTCTCCATAAGAAGTGGGAGAAAAGCCAGCAAAGAAAGAGATCAATGGCAAAGCACAAAAATCCTCAGTGCCAAAAATAAATTATTCATCTTAACAGCATCTGAAGGTAGACCTTAATCCACTTCCACAACATAAACCATTTCCTGGGAGAGAGGACACCATGCCCTTCATTTTTCATACGTTTGGACTGATCTTACAAACTTTACCGGATCGCATAAAAAGCCTCAAGATTAACTTTTTTCCCCTTAGTCTCTTTTGGGAACCTTTACTGTTTCCTCACCGTATACTTTGACCACTCTGCCTGACTGGCTGTCAGCTCTGGACCCATTGAGGAGGAGTCTTAAAATAAATCTTCCTCATCGTCCTCTTCCTCAGATTTACCTTCCTCCTCCTCATCTCCATCTCCCATCCTGAAGACCTGCCCTTTCTCTCTCGTCGCCCCCCCCTCCCCCCGGCAGCAGGCAAAGCATCCCGGAGTCGTCTCTTCACTGTTGACGTTGAGACTGGTCTTTTGCGGGTACTATTTAATGAAGCTGCCAGTTGAGGACTTGTGAGACATCTGTTTCTACCATTCTGACCAATGAGGCTGTGCTCAGTATCAACATAATGATTTGTTTAATACTGATGAAAAATGTATTCTGACTTAGATTGCTGAGAACTGTTTAAGCTAGTGGACGAGGAGAGTATAGTGGGGAAGGAAAAGCGACTGGGGGGGGGGTGGAGGATGGTGTCATGCGGAAGAGGAAAAAGGGGCAGAAGATAGGAAAAGGGCCAAATGTTAGTGATGGCTGTTTAACAGTCTGATGGCCTTGAGATAGAAGCTGTTTTTCAGTCTCTCGGTCCCAGCTTTGATGCACCTGTACTGACCTCGCCTTCTGGATGACAGTGGGGTGAAGAGGCAGTGGCTTGGGTGGTTGTTGTCCTTGATTAACTTTTTGGCCTTTCTGTGACATCGGGTGATGTAGGTGTCCTGGAGGGCAGGTAGTTTGCCCCCAGTGATGCGTTATCCTCTGGAGAACCTTACGGTTGTGGGGGGGAGCAGATGCCGTACCAGGCGATTATACAACCTGACAGGATGCTCTCGATTGTGCATCTGTAAAAGTTTCTTAGTGTTTTCAGTGACAAGCCAAATATCTTCAGCCTCTTGAGGTTGAAGAGGCGCTGTTGCGCCTTGTTTACACACTGTCTGTGTGAGTGGACATTTTCAGTTTGTCCGTGATGTGTACGCAGAGGAAAGTAAATCTTTCTACATTCTCCACTACTGTCCCGTCGATGTGGATAGGGTGCCCCCTCTGCTGTTTCCTGATGTCCACGATGATCTCCTTGTTATTTTCTTGACAGCACTCTCCGAGGGCCCCCACCTCCTCCCTGTAGGCCGTCTCATCGTTGGTAATTAAACCTACCACTGTATTGTCGTCTGCAAACTTGGTGACTGAGGCGTGCATGGCCACGCAGTCATGGGTGAAGAGTGACTACAGGAGAGGGCTGATAACGCACCCTTTTTGGGCCCCAGTGTTGAGGATCATCGGGATTGAGATCCAGGGTGTCGAGCTTAATGACGAGTTTGGTGGGTACTATGGTGTTAAATGCTGAGCTGTAGTCAATGAACAGCATTCTTACATAGGTATTTCTCTTGTCCAGATGTGATAGGTCAGTGTGCAGTGTGGTTGCGATTGCGTCTTCTGTGGACCTATTATGGTGGTGGGTAAATTGGATTGGGTCCAGGGTATCAGGTAGGGTGGGGTGGGGGTGATATGATCCTTGACTAGTGTCTCAAAGCACTGCATGATGACAGAAGTGAGTGCTATGGGGCAATATTTGTTTAGCTCAGTTACCTTAGCTTTCTCGGGGACAGGAACAATAGTGGCCCTCTTGTAGCATGTGGCCACAGCAGACTGGGATAGGGATTGATTGAACATGTCCATAAACATACCAACCAGCTGGTCTGTGTATGCTCTAAGGACGCGGCGAGGGATGCCGTCTGGGCCGGCAGCCCTGCGAGGGTTAACACGTTTAAATGTTTTACTCACGTTGGCCACGGTGAAGGAGAGCCCACAGGTTTTGGTAGCGGGCCGTGTCAGTGGCACTGTATTGTCCTCAAAGCGAGCAAAGAGTTATTTAATTTGTCTGGGAGCAAGATCTCGATATCTGTGAATGGGCTGGTTTTCTTTTTGTAATCTGTGATTGCCTGTAGACCCTGCTACATACCTCTCGTGTTTGAGCCTTTGAATTGTGACTCTACTTTGTCTGTATACTGACACTTAGCTTGTTTGATTGACTTGTGGAGGGAATAGCTACACTGTTTGTATTCGGTCATATTGCCTGTCGCCTTGCCACGATCAAAAGCAGTGGTTTGCGCTTTCAGTTTTGCGCGAATGCTGCCATCAATCCACAGTTTCTGGTTAGGGAAGGTTTTAATAGTCACTGTGGGTACAACATCACTGATGCACTTGCTAATAAACTTGCTTGCCGAGTCAGCATATCCATCAATGTTGTTGTCTGAGGCTATCCGAAACATATCCCAGTCCATGTGATCGAAGCAATCTTGAAATGTGGAATCCGATTGGTCAACCCGGGTTGTACAGACCTGAGCTCGGGTGTTTCCTGATTTAGTTTCTGTCTATAGGCTGGGAGCAACAAAATGGAGTCGTGGTCAGATTTGCCTGAAGGAGGGTGGGGGAGGGCTTTGTATGCATTGCGGAAGTTAGAGTAGCAATGATCCAGAATGCTGCCAGCTCGAGTTGTGCATTCGATATGCTGATAAAATTTAGGGAGCCTTGTTTTCAGATTAGCTTTGTTAAAATCCCCAGCTACAATAAATGCAGCTTCAGGATATATGGTTTCCAGTTTACATAGAGTCCAGTGTAGTTCTTTCAGGGCCGTCGAGGTATCTGCTTGGGAGGGACATACACGGCTGTGATTATAATGGAAAATAATTATCTTGGTAGATAATGCAGTCAGCATTTGATTGTAAGGAATGATATGTCAGCTGAACAAAAGGACTTGAGTTTCTATATGTTGTCATGATTACACCACGAGTCGTTAATCATAAGGCATACACCCCCACCATTCTTCTTACCAGAGAGATGTTTGTTTTTGTCGGCGCGATGCATGAAGAAATTGGGTGGCTGTACCGACTCTAACATTTCCTGAGTGAGCAATGTTTCTGTGAAACAGAGAATTTTACAATCACTTATGTCTCTCTGGAAGGTAACCCTTTCATCTACCTTGTTGTAAAGAGACTGGACATTGTCGAGTATACTCTGGAGCGGTGAGCGATGTGCCTGTCTATGGAGCCTGACCAGAAGAGCGCTCCGTCTGCCACTTCTGTGGCGCCGTTGTTTTGGGTCACCTACTGGGATCAGATCCATTGTCCTGGATGGTGGTCCGAACAGAGGATCCGCTTCGCATTCCTTGTCGTAATGTTGGTAAATTGACGTTGCTGTTATATCCAATAGTTCTTCCCGGCTGTATGTAATAATACTTAAGATTTCCTGGGGTAACAATGTAAGAAATAAAACATACATTTAAAAAAAACTTCATCGTTTCCTAAGAACGCGAAGCAAGGCGACCATCTCTGTCAGTGCCTTGTATGCTAGTCATTTACGACATTAACAATGTCTACACTGTATTTCTGATCAATTTGATGTTATTTTAATAATGGACAAAACATTTTTTATTTTATTTTAACAACAAAGACATTTCTAAGTGACCCTAGACTTTTGAACGGTAGTGTAGTTCATGATTCAGTGAGTCCATTCTCAGTAGAATATTCCAGCCGACCATTTAGGCCACATAAAAATGTATTACCTCTCAATCGCCTCGCTATTTATGTTGAATAAAATTGCCTTTAAATTTCAACTATGCAAGCTGGGAAAACATTCAGTTTACATCTTCAAAATCTGTAATAGTGGGAGACAGAGAGCTGGTTTCAAGTGCAGGGCGCAGCAGGTGTTTATTGTAAAGGACCACAGGAGGAGGCAAGTAGCTGGGTCCAGGTGCAGGCAGAAGGTTATACACAGGTGGTCCAAAAAGGCTACAGCACAGGCAGGGAAAAGGCTAGTAACGTCATCCAGGAGATAAGGCAGTGGGTTGATAACAGGAAAGTACAGGCAGGGAATAGGCAAAAGGCGTCGTTAGAGAGACAGGCCAAAGCTATCATACACAGGAGGATTAATTATAGGAAAAACAGAACTCTGACTAGAAGTGTGTCGCAAAAAAAACAATACCAATGATGGGGTGCAAAGAACTGAACTAAATAGTGTTTGATAATGACATACAGGTGTGTGAATAGTTGGTCAGAATTCAGGTGATTGGGATCTGGAGAGTGAGCTGCATTCAGGGGATCTATGTGTTTGAGAGTGTGAGCTGGAAAGTGGGCTGGAAAGTGAGCTGTGTTCAGGGGATCTACGTGTTTGAGAGTGTGAGTTGGAAGCAGACGTTACAATATCTACAAAAGAAAAACATGGCAATAGTTGAATCACAATCAGAAAGTCAATTTTCAGTCAGTAACGCTATTGAAATAACAAATAAATCCCGCAAATAACCCAATTATAATGGTTTGTGGTCTTAACATCTGGCACATAACAACGACACAAATTATAATCAAAAACTAACATAATAACTTCTCATCACAGGGATGCCACTTTAATTATTATGTTATCTCCTGTTTCGCGGGTTGTACTTTCCCTTATGATGCCTTGTGACCCTGCTCTACCAAACATTTTACTAACATGGCGATGTTTAGCATATGAGTGTCTTCCGTCTTTTTACGCCAATAACCAATTCACTACATATTGTATCAACACAGAACCCTCACATTTACACGATATAGTGATTGTTTCAAATGTGGCTTGATACAAAGTGAGACTATTTGTAAACATAATTTGTGCTCTCGTTCATACCATGCCAATTTTAATATGTTACTTAATCCACTGATGATTTCCATAAGGATTATTCAACCCCAAAATCTGCCAAGGAGCAGGGTTGAATCAAGCTCTGATCTCACAAAGGCAGTCAAGCAGCCAAGCTAACTGGCTAAAGTTGGCTAGCCTGTTACAGCTGAGTGTTCCGCTAGCAGAACGTTTCGACAACATCCAGTGAATTTGCTGAGTGCGAAAAAAATGATTCAAAATATATAACTTTCATACAATCACAAGTGCAATACACCAAATAAAAGCTTAACTTCTTGTTACCGTGTCACCGTGTCAGATTTCAAAAAGGCTTTACGGCGAAAGCAAACCATGCTATTATCTGAGGACAGCACCCCATCAAACAAACACATGACAATTATATTTCAACCCGCCAGGTGCAACACAAAACTCATAAATAACGACATAATTCATGCCTTACCTTTGAAGATCTTCTTCTGTTGGCACTCCAATATGTCCCATAAACATCCCAAACGGTCTTTTGTTAGATTAATTCCGTCGTTATATCCCCAAAATGTCCATTTATTTGGCGCGTTTGATTCAGAAAAACACCGGTTCCAACTCGCCCAACATGACTACACATTACCTAATAAGTTACCTGTAATCTTGGTCCAAACTTTTCAAACAACTTTTCTAATACAACTTTAGGTATTTTATACCGTAAATAATCGATCAAATTTAAGACCGAATAAACCATGTTCAATAGCGGATAAAATGAAAGTGGAGCGAGCGATTGGTCTCACACCCCAAACACAACAGTACACTAGACTCGACCCTCGTTCTGAATTGCCATACTTTTTTATTACTCAAAAGAAAAACATCAACTAATTTCTAAAGACTGTTGACATCTAGTGGAAGCCCTAAGAACTGCAACCAAAAGCCTCAGAAATCTGGATTCCCGTAGAAAACTTGGATAGTTTGTCCTCGGAGTTTCGCATGCCAAATAAGTTCTATTATACTCACAGACGTAATCGTAACGGTTTTAGAAACTTTAGAGTGTTTTCTATCCAAATCTACCAATTATATGCATATCCTAGCTTCTGGGCCTGAGTAGCAGGCAGTTGACTTTGGGCACGCTTTTCATCTGGATGTGAAAATACCGCCCCCTATCCCAAACAGGCTAGCTTGCTAGCTACTTCCAGACATAAACAAGAAAATACATCCTCGCTCTGACAATTCTATTCACCCCAGCAGAGCTGGTTAGACTTTGTCCATGTTATTCAAAGCGTTGGTGACTAACTGCGCTGCGCTGCTGTCAATTTAATTACGTTATTTTCCCTAACGTTTACTGTCAACGGCCATATTCAGTGGGAGTTGACCGCTCATAAATTCATCAGTTATTCTGCACTCTGGTATATTCAGACAAGTGTTCTGAAATCCAAACAAAGCACCCTATGTCCAATGTCCAATGAGAATGCACAACGACTATACCATTTAGCTATGCTAAAAACAATGTGAATAGTTTATATACTAGCAAGTTCGATGCATTGATATGCTATGCAGTTCATAAGAATAGCGTAACCAACAAATTTGTCAGCCAACATTGAATTAACCCTTGTATAGTCTTAGCATTCTGTATACTCCCCTTGAATCTTTAACCCCAAATCTATTTTGCATGAAGAAACAACATGTCATTCATCTCAAACCTTTTGAATATCTGGGTTTACCCTCCTCACAATGCAGAAAGTCAGCATTTAATCAGTGGACAGCACTCGTTTTTATTCCAACATACCTGTCATAATTGTTTTATTTCCTAAAGTAGGGGTTTATTATTATTACTAAAGGTACTGCATAGGTGTAAACATGATTTGTTTTGAAAGAGACAGCACTTGTATAGCCTAGGAAAGTGTCAGAAATGTGCAGAAAGTAGTTTTGAATGCATTTTATTGAAGGGAAACAATAACAGTGTAACGGCTTTCCTCCTGGGAAGGAGAGGCGGACCAAAATGCAGCGTGGTTATAGTTCATGTTTTTTTAATAAGAAAACTCAACATGAACATATTACAAAATAATCAACGTGGCAAAACCAAAACAGTCCTAACTGGTGCATAAAACACAAAGACAGGAAACAACCACCCACAAAACAGGCTACCAAAATATGGACAATAACTAACACCTGCCTCTGATTGAGAACCATATTAGGCCCAAACAGATAAAATAGACATCCAACATAGAATGCCAACTCAGATCACACCCTGACCAAACAAAACATAGAAACATACAAAGCAAACTATGGTCAGGGTGTGACAGTACACTGAGGGGTGGAAGCTCTGGCAGCGCCGGACAGGCGGGAGACTCCGGCTGCCCTGGAAAGGAGGAAGGCTCTGGCAGAGCTGGACAGGCGAGGCGCACTATAGGCCTGGTGCGTGGTGCCGGCACTGGTGGTACTGGGCCGAGGACATGCACCTCAGGGCGAGTGCGGGGAGCTGCCACCGGAGGGCTAGTGCGTGGAGGTGATACTGGATAGACCAGATCGTGCAGGCGCACTGGAGCTCTTGAGCACCGAGCCTGCCCAACCTTACCTGGTTGAATGCTCCCGGTCGCCCTGCCAGTGCAGCGAGGTGGAATAGCCCGCACTGGGCTGTGCAGGCGAACCGGGGACACCATGCGTAAGGCTGGTGCCATGTACGCCGGCCCAAGGAGACGCACTGGGGACCAGATGCGTAGAGCCGGCTTCATGGCACCTGGCTCGATGCCCACTCTAGCCCGGCCGATATGCGGAGCTGGTATGTACCTCACCGGGCTATGCACCCGCACCGCGGACACCGTGCGCTCCACAGCATAACACGGTGCCTGACCGGTCTCTCTCGCCCCCCGGTAAACACAGGAAGTTGGCGCTGGTCTCCTTCCTGGCTTCGCCATACTCCTTGTGTGCCCCTCCCCCCCAAGAAATCTTTGGGGCTGACTCTCGGGCTTCCATCCACACCGCCGTGCTGCCTCCTCATACCAGCGCCTCTCCGTCTTTGCTGCCTCCAGCTTTTCTTTGGGGCGGCGATAATCTCCTGGCTGTGCCCAGGGTCCATTCCCGTCTAGAATCTCCTCCCAAGTCCATTTCTCCAAATAATTCTGCCTCTCTTGCTGTTGCTGCTTCTGCTGCCTCTCCTGCTGTTGTTGCTTTTCACCACGCCGTTTGGTCCTGTTGTGGTGGGTGGTTCTGTTACGGCTTTCCTCGTCGGAAGGAGAGGCGGACCAAAATGCAGCGTGGTTATAGTTCTTTTTTTTAAATAATAAAACTCAACATGAACATAATAGAAAATAATAAACGTGGCAAAACCGAAACAGTCCTAACTGGTGCATAAAACACAAAGACAGGAAACAACCACCCACAAAACCCAACACAAAACAGGCTACCTAAATATGGTTCCCAATCAGAGACAATGACTAACACCTGCCTCTGATTGAGAACTATATCAGGCCCAAACACAGAAACAGACAAACTAGACATCCAACATAGAATGCTACTCAGATCACACCCTGACCAAACAAAACATAATATATATTTAAAAAATTGAACCAGTGGTGGACGTGGATATAAACATTAAGATCAAGGCATGCTTGAAGTTGGTGTTTTAATTATGTTTATTGAGCATTCTTTTTCTGATAACTATAGTGTTTTCTGCAAGAAAGAGTTGTTTGAGTGTTTAATGTTTCCGGACAAAACAATACATGAACAGTAATCCTTATAACTAGTGGCTATCTTCTCCTAAAACGTCATGCTTTGCTTTATTTTAGGATTATTAGAATAATCACTTGCCTATATCCTTAGTTTCACCCAGTTGAATATATCCCGTCCTCCCTGATTAGGTGCCCGGTCGGCGGTCATGCATGATTCACACTCTAGTCCTTAATCGGTTCCACAATTTTATTGTTTGATCCTATTGCATTGGGACTTGGACAAATCATATTATTCTGATATTGAATCTTGGTGGACATGGTGTTGACCACTATGGTAAATGTTTACTTTAAGGTAGTGCTTTAATTAATTGAGATTATTGAATAAGCCTACATCCGCCACTAAATATAGTGCCCATTATTGATTTATTTGAGTAAGTAATGTTCCAATAAGAAACCTGCATTATCTATAGTTTTCATTGGGGCCAATTCCGACCCAATTTAACTGTGCATAAATGGAACGTATTTCCCCTTTTATGCAGTTCTCTCTATGCATATTCTGACTAAAGCATGAGAATAGCATGCTATTCAGCCATCATTTGTTCGAGGTGGAGATCGAATAAATGAAGGTGTAGCTGAGTTGTGTCTACAGATATGCCCTATTCTGACCTTGATTAAATTTAATCATAATTTTACCACATGTGGGGTGGTATACAGAAGATATCGCTATTATGGTAAGAACAGCTCAAATATCCAAAGATAAAGGACAGTCCATCATTACTCTAAGACATGATGGTCAGTCAATACAGAAACTTTCAAGAACGCAATACAAATCGGGCACTATGATGAAACTGGCTTTCATGAGGACCGCCACAGGAAAGGAAGACCTAGAGTTACCTCTGCTGCAGAGGATAAGTTCATTAGAGTTAACTGCACCACAGATTGCAGCCCAAATAAATGCTTCACAGAGTTCAAGAAACAGACACATCAATTGTTTAGAGGAGACTGTGATTCAGTCCTTCATGGTCAAATTACTGCAAAGAAACCACTTCTAAAGCACACCAATAAGAAGAAGAGATTTGATTTGGCCAAGAAACACAATCAATGCTCATTAGACTGGTGGAAAACTGTCCTTCGGTCTGATGGGTCTGATGAGTCCAAATCACTGTTATCACATTCTGACCTTTATTTCCTTTGTTTTGTCTTTATTTAGTATGGTCAGGGCGTGAGTTGGGGTGGGCAGTCTATGTTTGTTTTTCTATGATTTGGGTATTTCTATGTTTCGGCCTAGTATGGTTCTCAATCAGAGGCAGGTGTCACTAGTTGTCTCTGATTGAGAATCATACTGAGGTAGCCTGGGTTTCACTGTGTGTATGTGTTTGATTGTTCCTGTCTCTGTGTCTGCACCAGATAGGACTGTTTGGGGTTTTTCACATTTCTTGTTTTTGTAGTCAGTTGTTCATGTGTACATTTACGTATTAAAAAGAACCATGGACACTTACCACGCTGCATATTGGTCCTCTGATCCTTTTCGCCTCTCCTCTTCGGAAGAAGAGGAGGAAATCCCTTACAACTGTGCCTTTGTGAGACGCAGAGTAGTTGAACGGACGATCTCCGCATGTGTAGTTCCCACTGTGAAGCATGGAGGAGGAGATGTGATGGTGTGGGGGTTGATTTTCTGGTGACATTGTCTGTAATTTATTTAGAATTCAAGGCACACTTAACCAACATGGCTACCACAGCATTCTGCAGCGATATGCCATCCCACCTGGTTTGCGCTTAGTGGGGCTATCATTAGTTTTTCAACAGTACAATGACCCAAAACACACCTCCAGGCTGTGTAAGTGCTATTTGACCAAGGAAAGTGATGGTGTGCTGCATCAGATGACCTGGCCTCCCAAATCACCCGATATCAACCCAACTGAGATGGTTTGGGATGAGTGAGATAGCAGAGTGAAGTAAAAGCAGCCAACAAATACTCAGCATGTGTGGGTTTCCTTCAAGCCTGTCGGAGAAGCATTCCTCATGAAGCTGTTTGAGAGAATGTCAAGAGTGTGAAAAGCCATCATCATGGCAAAGGTGGCTACTTTGAAAAATCTAAAATCTAAACATTTTTAGATTTCTTTAACATTTTTTGGTTACTACATGATGCCATATGTGTTATTTTATATTTTTTATGTATTCACTATTCCACAATGTAAAAATAAAGAAAAATCATTGTAGTAGGTGTGTCCAAACTTTTGACCGGTATTGTTCATGTAGGTAGAGGTTTTTGGTTACTACATGATTCCATGCATGTTATTTCATAGTTTGATGTCTTCTCTATTATTATACAATGTAAAAATAGTCCAAATATAGAAACCATGTAATGAGTAGGTGTGTCAAAGTTTTGACTGGTGTTGTACATGTAGGTAGTGGTATTGTGACCTCACATGTGTAATAAACAGAATAGCGGGGGGGTAGAAGCTGTTAAAAAGCATTTTGGACCTAAAACTTGGCACTCTGGTTGAAGAGAGAACATTGTATGACTAGGGTGGCTGGAGTCTTTGGCAATTTTTAGGGCCTTCCTCTGACACCGCCTGGTAAAGAGGTCCTGGAAGGCAGGAAGCTTGTCCCCTGTGATGTACTGGGCCGTATGCACTGCCCCCTGTAGTGCCTTGTGGTCGGAGGCTGAGCAGTTGCCATTCCAGGCAGTGATGCAACCAGTGGTGTAGCTTTTTGAGGACCCATGCCAAATCTTTTCAGTCTCCTGAGGGGGAATAGGCTTTGTCGCGCCCTCTTCACGACTGTCTTGTCATGTTTGGACCATTCTAATTGGTTGGTGATGTGGACACCATGGTCTCAACATGGTCCACTACAGCCCCGTCGATAAGAATGGGGGCATGCTCGGTCCTCCTTTTCCTGTAGTCGACAATCATCTCCTTTGTCTTGATCATGTTGAGTGAGAGGTTGTTGTCCTGACACCACACTGCCAGGTGTCTGGTCTCCTCCCTATAGGCTGTCTCATCGTTGTCGGTGATCAGGCCTACCACTGTTGTGTCATCGGCAAACTTAATGATGGTGTTGGAGTCAGGAGTGGTGTGTGGCAAAGACGCACTATAGGCGCACTGATGATGGTGCATACTTAATGATGGTGTTGAAGTCGGGATGTGTGTGTTGCGAAGACGCACTATAGGCGCACTGATGATGGTGCATACTTAATGATGGTGTTGGAGTCGGGAGGGGTGTGTGGCGAAGACGCACTACTTTTCAGCACTGACTCCGGCCAATTAGTGCGTGCTGTTTGTTTCATTTTGTTAATTGTTTGTCAATGTTTATCAACGCACCTTGAAATATATATATTCATCAGTGTTAATCCCAACATATTTCCCTTCATTTCCCCATAAATTTAGAATGTTTGGATATGGAAATGTTGTTAATTCATTGAATATAATATACATTTATACCATTCTCATTCTCGAAGTGGAAACAACGCTACACTTGTGATAAATAACTTTTGATTTATTCAGTTGCATTTACCAGTTTACTGTACATTTCTTTGTTGTCTTTGTTTGTCAAACTTAATGTTGCGTGAACTCATGCATTTTAATGTGCATAGATATACATTGCATTCGGAATGTTTTCAGACCCTTGACTTTTTCCACATTTTGTTACATTTAAAAATATTTTTTCCCCATCATCAATCTACACACAATAACCCGTAATGGAAAAACAAAAACAGGTTTTATACATTTTTGCAAATGTTGCTGGACATGCTGAGAAAGGAGTTCGGATTGGTCTGCAAATTTGATTTTATTTGATTTGCAAATAGAAGGCTTCTGTCTATTTGAGCTCAGTCTGTGTTGGTAATCCTGTCGAACGCATTTTTTTATGTAGCTGCATAAGTGTTTCTCTCCACTTCCTGGAAGATCGAGTTTTGAAATCAGTGGAATTAGAGTATAATGGCTAAAAAGATGACAAAACCACTCATTTCCGGATTATGTCTTCAAACTAAGGGCATTTCTGACATGTTTCTAATTTTAACAGAAAGTAGTTTCATTTCAAGCTAAAGTGTACTGTTAGCTAGGTAGCTAACGTTAGCTGGCTGGCTAGTGATGTGTAAATTTTACACGTTGTTTACCTAGCTAGCTCACTACATGTCTATAAGCTAATGTATACTGTTAGCTAGCGTTAGCTGGCTGGCTCCCTAGCTAACGTTAGGTGGTTGGCTCGTTAGCTAATGTGACGTGTACATGTTGTGTACCTAGCTATGTTCATTGTTTACCTAGCTACATGTCTTAAGCTAAAGTGCACAACACCCGTTGAATATGGCCGGTGACAGTAAACGTCTGCAAAAAAAAACATAATGAAATTGTTGCCTGAAGGGCTGTTTTCATGTTATCCAGGGATAAACAAATCATTGGCCAGAATGTCACGTGAGCTCTCAACGCTCCGAAAATGAAATGAGATGGGTAGGGCTAAAGCTTAAGAGGGTGTGAACGATGCTGAATGGGTATAGACAAAGAAGAGCTCTCTCACCGAAATACGAAAATACCATTTTCTCAAAAGTGAGTTTACAGGTTTATAAACTTTTGAAGCCAGATTACTTTCCCATTGTTCCTCAAATGCAGTATATAATATACCATTTTGTAGCTCTGAGTCTCTACCTTCATGAAATGAAAAAAAGAATGTTGCTACTTTAGACCGAATCCAGGTGTTGAGTCACATTTACATAAGTATTCAGACCCTTTACTCAGTACTTTTTGAAGCACCTTTGGCAGCGATTACATCCTTGAGTATTATTGGTTTGACGCTACAAGCTTGGCACACCTGTATTTGGGGAGTTTTCCCCATTCTTCTCTGCAGATCCTCTCACACTCTGTCAGGTTGAATAGGGAATGTCGCTAAACATTTTCAGGTCTCTCCAGAGATATTAAATCTGTTTCATGTCCGGGCTCTGGTTGGGCCACTCAAGGACATTCAGAGATTTGTCCCGAAGCCACTCCTGCATTGTCCTATTGGAAGGTGAACCTTCATCCCAGTCTGAGGTCCTGAACGCTTTGGAGCAGGTTTTTATCAAGGATCTCTCTGTACTTTGCTCTGGTCATATTTCCTTCAATCCTGACTAGTCTCCCAATCCCTGCCACTGAAAAACATCCCCACAGCATGATGCTGCCACCACCAAGCTTCACCGTAGGTATGGTGCCAGATTTCCTCCAGATGTGACGCTAGGCATTCAGGCCAAAGAGTTCAATCTTGGTTTCATCAGACCAGAGAATCTTGTTTCTCATGGTCTGAGTCCTTTAGGTTCCTTTTAGCAAACTCCAAGCTGGCTGTCGTGCCTTTTTTCTGAGGAAGGGCTTCTGTCTGGGCAATCTACCATAAAGCCTGGTTTGGTGGAGTGCTGCAGAGATGGTTGTCCTTCTGGAAGGTTCTGCCATCTCCACAGAGTAACTCTGGAGCTCTGTCAGAGTGACCATCGGGTTCTTGGTCACCTGCCTGACCAAGGCCTTTCTCCCCCAATTGCTCAGTATTTTTTTCCCCCGTTTTCCCCCCAATATCGTAGTATCTAATTGGTAGTTAAAGCCTTGTCTCATCGCTGCAACTCCCGTACGGACTTGGGTGAGGCGAAGGTTGAGAGCCATGCGTCCTCCGAAACACAACCCAACCAAGCCGCACTGCTTCTTGACACAATGCCCAATTAACCCGGAAGCCAGCCGCACCAATGAGTTGCCGGCTGCGACAGGGCCTGCACTCAAACCCAGAATCTCTAGTGCCATAGCTAGCCTTAGACCACTGCACTACTCAGGAGGCCCGCCAATTGCTCAGTCTTGGTGGCATAGTGGTGTCCTCATTCACCTGTGTAGCCAATATCAGGTTGATAGTCACAGTAAGCACACACATACAACACATAAAAGCAAGAGTACACCCATCATCAATACTTGAATTGAAAATAAACAATCGTCAATGTTATTAATTAAAAATGTACAATTATCTTGTTTAAAACTAACAGTGACTCATCCTCTGGCTTCAAAACATTAAGTCCAAAACTTGTGATAGTTCAATTGTAAATGTTGTCTGTAGCTGTATTCGGTCTAGTCACAAATACTATTTCGGTCTCTTTATCTTTAGTCTTTATAAAGTTTGTAATGTGCAAAAGTGCAATGAAATTCTCAAAATAGTGAACTACTATTGTTAACTAAATGTTTCATACATTTTATTTTGTAATGTTGATTGACCGAGTTGGAAAACGTGTTGTGGCAGTGCTTTGCTAGCAGCTACATTAGTGAATGATGGGGAAATGCTAGCTCGCTTTAGCACCACCCTGTGTTAGTACATTGTAACATCCTTATTGCTTTGAGTCTGGAATGGAGAATTTAATTTGAATGGTTTGAATATGAATCTTTTTCAAATCCATTAAATAAAAGTTCAACTGAAAAATGTTCTCCTGTCTACTTATTTCTCTTGGTTAGCCTTTTGTCTGCAAAGGATGCTACATTGTAACTGCAAAGTAATTTAAAATACCCCTTAATTGCTTGCTCCTGTGTAAGATCATTTTAAATGCATGTATATCCTTGTAACAACATTGTAATTACAGAGTTGATTGTTACATTATAAGAACATTTTACTAAAATGGATAGGCCTAATGTTCTTCTGTCTCCTAATTTCTCCTGGTTAGCCTATTGTCTCCAAAGGCTTTACATTTTCCATATAAAGGTTATACCCAACTGGGTTTCACTTTAGATTAAGTTGCTTGCTCCTGGGTAGTTACAAGTATATCATATGCAACTAAATTGTTCTTAAATCACACTTGATTTGGCATAGCCTTTGAGCCGGGTCATAACATAGAAATAAACTAATTGAAAATGGCCGGTAGCTAATGACAGGATGTGCCTGTTGTTACCAGGTTCTAGCATATTTATCAACCCTGGTATTACATGTGGATTCTATAGTAGTGGCACCTTTTAGTTATGACACAGTAATATCTGGTTTTAGTTATTAACATGGTAATTCATTGGTAAATTTCAAATGTGTAATTACAAAACATTACTTACATAGTGGAACAAGATAATGTGTTATCAGTAGTTTCACTGGTGGAATAACCTTTAGCAAATGAATGTGTAATTACACATTCCTTGTTCCAACTGTGTAATACCTGATTCCGCAACAACCCTATTCAATCTAATTACAGTACCAGTCAAACGTTTGGACACACCTACTCATTCAAGGGTCTTTCTTAATTTCTACATTGTAGAATAATAGTGAATAAATCTAAACTATGAAACAATATGTATGGAATCATGTAGTAACCCAAAAATATATTTGACATTTTAGATACTTCAAAGTAGCCACCCTTTGCCATGATGACAACTTTAAACACTTGGCATTCTCTCAACCAGATTCACCTGGAATGCTATTCCGACAGTCTTGAAGGAGTTCCCACATATGCTGAGAACTTGTTGGCTGCTTTTCTTTCACTCTGCGGTCCAACTAATCCCAAACCATCTCAATTGGGTTGAGGTCAGGTGATTGTGGATGCCAGGTCATCTGATCCATCACTCCATCACTCACCTTCTTGGTATAATAGCCCTTACACAGCCTGGAGGTGTTTTGGGTCATTACCCTGTTGAAAAATAAATGATGGTCCCCCTAAGCGCAAACCAGCTGGGATGGCATATCGCTGAGGTAGCTATGTTGGTTAAATGTGCCTTGAACTCTAAATAAATCACTGACAGTGTCACCAGCAAAGCACCATTACACCTCCTTCTCCATGCTTCACGGTGGGAGCCACACATGCGGAGATCATCCGTTCAACTACTATGCGTCTCACAAAGACACGGCGGTTGGAACCAAAAATCTCAAATTTGGACTCATCAGACCAATGGACAGATTTCCACCAGTCTAATGTCCATTGATTGTTTTTATTGGCCAAAGCAGGTCTCTTCTTATTATTGGTGTACTTCAGTATGCGTTTTTTTGCAGCAATTCAACCATGAAGGCCTGATTCACGCAGTCTCCACTGAACAGTTGATGTTGAGATGTGTCTGTTACTTGAACTCTGTGAAGCATTTATTTGGGCTGCAACGTAGAAAATAGTCCAAATAAACAAACCCTGTAATGAGTAGGTGTGTCAAAACTTTTGACTGGTGATCAAATCAAGTCAATTCATATATTATTGGTCACACACGTGGTTAGCAGATGTTATTGTGGGTGTAGCGTGATTGTTGTGCTTCTAGTTCCGACAGTCCAGCAATATCTAACAAGTAATCTAACAATTCCACAACAACTACCTAGTACATAGAAATCTAAGTAAAGGGATGGAATAAGAATATGTACATATACATGTATGGATGGGCCATGACCGACCGGCATAGACAAGATGCAATAGATGGTATAAAATACAGTATATAAATTTGGAATGAGAAGTGCAAGATACTATGTAAACATCATTATTAAAGTGGCATTAATAAAGTGCTAGAGTGTCAAATGATTTCAAGTCTGTATGTAGGCAGCAGCCTCTCTGTTTTAGTGATAGCTGTTTAATTAACAGTTTGATTGCCTGAGATAGAAGCTATTTTTCAGTCTCTCGGTCCCAGCTTTCATACAACTGCACTGACCTCACGTTCTGGATGGCAGCGGGGTAAACAGCCAGTGGCTCGGGTGGTTGTTGTCCTTGATTATCTTTTTGGCCTTCCTGTGACATCAGGTGCTGTAGGTGTCCTGGAGGGCAGGCAGTTTTCCCCCGGTGATGCCTTGTTTAGACCGCACTACTCTCTGGAGAGCCCTGCCGTTGTGGGTGGTGCAGTTGTTGTACCAGGCGGTGATACAGGCGGTGAGGGCTTTAGTTGACAAGTCAAATTTTGTCAGCCTCTTGGGTTAAAGAAGCACTGTTACAAATTCTTCACCACACTGTCTGTGTGGGTGGACCGTTTCAGTTTGTCCGTGATGTGTACGCCAAGGAACTTGAAACAGTCCACCTGCTACATTGCGGTACCGTCAATGTGGATAGTGGGGTGCTCCCGCTGCTGTTTCCTGAAGTCCACGATCATCTCCATTGTTTTGTTGACGTTGAGTGGGAGGTTGTTACTACTGTAGTGTCGTCTGCCAACATAATGATCGAGTTGGAGGCGTGCATGGCCATGCAGTCATCAGCAAACAGGAAGTACAGGAGGGAACTGAGTATGCACCCTTGTGGGCCCTCAATGTTGAGGATCAGCGAAGAGGAGATGTTGTTTTCTACCAACTCCTGGGGGCGGCCCATCAGGAAGTCCAGGACCCAATCGCACTGGGCGGGTTGAGACCCAGGGCCTCAAGCTTAATGATGTGCTTGGAGGGTACCATGGTGTTGAATGCTGAGCTGTAGTCAATGAACAGCATTCTTACATAGGTATTCCTCTTGTCCAGATGGGATAGGGCAGTGTACAGTGTGATGGCGATTGCATCGTCTGTGGACCTATTGGGGCAGTATGCAAATTGCAGTGGGTCTAGGGGGGCAGGTAAGGTCGAGGTGATATGATCCTTGACTAGTCTCTCAAAGCAGTTTATGATGACAGAAGTGAGTGCTACGGGGCGATAGTCATTCAGTTCAGTTACCGTTGCCTTATTGGGTACAGGAACAATGGTGGCCCTCTTGAAGCATGTGGGGACAGCAGACTGGGATAGGGAGAGAGTGAATATGTCCATAAACATATCAGCCAGCTGGTATGCGCATGCTCTGAGGACACAGCTTGGGATGTCGTCTGGGCCGGCAGCCTTGCGAGTGTTAACACGTTTAAATGTCTTACTCACGTCGGTCACGGAGAAGTAGAGGGGAGGCCCGTAGTCCTTGATGTCCGGTTTTCTTTTTGTATTACGTAATTGCCTGTAGACCCTACCACATATGTCTCATGTCTGGGCCGTTGATTTGCGACTCCACTTTGTCCCTGTACCGACGTTTCGCTTGTTTGATTGCCTTGCGATGGGAATAAATACACTGTTTGTTTTTGGCCATATTCCCAGTCATCTTTCCATGGTTAAATGCTGTGGTTTGTGTTTTCAGTTTTGAGCGAATGCCGCGGTATCCACGGTACAACATCTTCTATGCACTTCCTTATAAACTCACTCACTGAATCAGCGTATAAATCTATATTATTCTCTGAGGGTACCTGGAACATGTCCCATTCCACGTGATCAAAACAATCTTGAAGTGTGGATTCTGATTGGTCAGGCCAGCGTTGAATGGTCCTTGTCATGGGTACATCCTGTATGAATTTCTGCTTATAGGAGGGGAGACGCAAAATGGAGTTGTGGTTGGATTTGCCGAACAAAAGGCGGGGGATGCATCGCGGAAGTTAGAGTAGCAGTGATCCAGTGTTTTTGCCAGCCCGGGTACTACAATCGACATGCAGACAGAATTTAGGTAGCTTCGTTCTCAAATGTGCTTTGTGAAAATCCCCATCTACAATAAATACAGCCTCCGGATATATGGTTTCCAGTTTGCACATAGTCCAATGGAGTTTCTTGAGGGCTATCGTGGTGTTGTCTTTGGGATGATTTACACCGCAGTGACAATAATGGACAAGATTTATCTTGGGAGATAATACGGACGGCATTTGTATGTGAGGAATTCTAGGTCCGGTGAACAGAAGGGCTTGAGTTCCTGTATGTTGTTACATATACACCATGAGTCGTTAATCATGGAACATACACCCCCGCCCTTCTTCTTCCCTGAGAGATGTTTATTCCTGTCAATGAGACGCACAAAGAATCCCGGTGGCTGTACTGACTCCGACAGCTTGTCACCATAGAGCCTTGTTTCCATGAAACAGAGTCTGTTACAACCCCGGATGTCTCTCTGGAAAGCAACCCTAGCCCTATTTTCGTCTAGCTTGTTATCTAGAGATTGGACATTAGCAAGTAAAATACTCAGAAGCGGTGGGAGGTGTGTATGCCTCCTGTAGCAATGTCGTTTTGGTCAGACTCTGGAATCAGTTCGAATGCCTTGGGTGGTATGAACAAAGGATCCGCTCCGGGAAATTCGTATTCCTTGTCATAGCGCTGGTAAGTTTACGTTGCTCTGATATCGAATAGTTCTTCCCGGCTGTATGTAATAACACTTAAGATTTTCTGGGCAAACAATGTGTCACACCCTGACCATAGTTTACTTTGTATGTTTCTATGTTTGGTTGGTCAGGGTGTGATCTGAGTGGGCATTCTATGTTGGATGTCTTGTTTGTCTATTTCTATGTCTGGCCTGATATGGTTCTCAATCAGAGGCAGGTGTTAGTCATTGTCTCTGATTTGGGAACCATATTTAGGTAGCCTGGGTTTCACTGTGTGTTTGTGGGTGATTGTTCCTGTCTCTGTGTTTTGCACCAGATAGGGCTGTTTTCGGTTTTCGCACGTTTGTTATTTTGTTAGTTTATCGTGTTGGAGCGAGCGGTCGCATCTACACTTCGGTCCGCAGGTAGTATAACTTTTCATTACATTTCATTACATTTCGTTATAGTACAACGGTTTGATTTGCCTAATCTTAGCAATTTCTTCTTAGCCAGCTACATAGCCGTCTTTGTATCAACGACAATTGCATAATTATCGTATTTCGTCGTCCTAACGTATCTGCCCAGCAGCTAGCTAAGCAGCTAGCTAACATCCACTGTCCACTAGCACTGTAGAAACTATTTCACTCTACTGAACGACTCGATTAGCGTAGTGTCAGCTAGCTACATAGTTGTCTTCGTATCCAAGATAATTGTGCAGTTTAGAGTGTGTAGACTTAGAGTGATTATCTTAATTTTGAGGTTAGCTAGCCAGCTATTTGTCGTCCTTAACGTAGGAAATGCTGCTAGCTAGCTAGCCAACAGCTAGCCAACCTCTACCGAATTGAACTCCAACTACCCGGTCAACATTCCGCGTCGCTCCACAGGTAGTATCACATTTTCATTTCACTTCATTACAGTACAACGGTTTGATTTGTTTGATCGTAGCTAGCCAGCTACATAGCCGTCTTTGTATCTAAGACAATTGTGTAGTCTAGAGCGATTTTCTAGGTTAGCTGGCCAGCTATTGTCGTTCTTCTAACGTAGCTAGCCAGCTAGCCCCGAATAGCAGCACTGTAGTAACTATTACAGTACAACGGTTTGTTTTGTTTGATCGTAGCTAGCTAGCTACATAGCCGTCTTTGTATCTAAGACAATTGTGTAGCCTAGAGCGATTTTCTAGGTTAGCTGGCCAGCTATTGTCGTTCTTCTAACGTAGCTAGCCAGCTAGCCCCGAATAGCAGCACTGTAGTAACTATTACAGTACAACGGTTTGTTTTGTTTGATCAGCTAGCTAGCTACATAGCCGTCTTTGTATCTAAGACAATTGTGTAGCCTAGAGCGATTTTCTAGGTTAGCCAGCCAGCTATTGTCGTTCTTTTAAAGTAACGGAACGCAATCAACCTTGCTAGCTAGCCAGCTAGCCCCGAATAGCAGCACTGTAGAAACTATCACACTCGACGGAACGACTTGATTAGTGTAGTGTCAACATCGCAGCCACTACCAGCTAGCCTACTCCAGCAGTACCGTATCATTTCAATCATTTTAGTCAATAAGATTCTTGCTACGTAAGCTTAACTTTCTGAACATTCGAGACGTGTAGTCCACTTGTCATTCCAATCTCCTTTGCATTAGCGTAGCCTCTTCTGTACCCTGTTAACTATGTGTCTATCTATCCCTGTTCTCTCCTCTCTGCACAGACCATACAAACGCTCCACCGCGTGGCCGCAATGCCACCCTAATCTGGTGGTCCCAGCGCGCACGACCCACGTGGAGTTCCTGGTCTCCGGTAGCCTCTGGAACTGCCGATCTGCGGCCAACAAGGCAGAGTTCATCTCAGCCTATGCCTCCCTCCAGTCCATTGACTTCCTGGCACTGACGGAAACATGGATCACCACAGATAACACTGCTACTCCTACTGCTCTCTCTTCGTCCGCCCACGTGTTCTCGCACACCCCGAGAGCTTCTGGTCAGCGGGGTGGTGGCACCGGGATCCTCATCTCTCCCAAGTGGTCATTCTCTCTCTCGGCCCTTACCCATCTATCTATCGCCTCCTTTGAATTCCATGCTGTCACAATTACCAGCCCTTTCAAGCTTAACATTCTTATCATTTATCGCCCTCCAGGTTCCCTCGGAGAGTTCATCAATGAGCTTGATGCCTTGATAAGCTCCTTTCCTGAGGACGGCTCACCTCTCACAGTCCTGGGGACTTTAACCTCCCCCACGTCTACCTTTGACTCATTCCTCTCTGCCTCCTTCTTTCCACTCCCTCCTCTTTTGACCTCACCCTCTCACCTTCCCCCTACTCACAAGGCAGGCAATACGCTCGACCTCATCTTTACTAGATGCTGTTCTTCCACTAACCTCACTGCAACTCCCTCCAAGTCTCCGACCACTACCTTGTATCCTTTTCCTCTCGCTCTCATCCAACACTTCCCACACTGCCCCTACTCGGATGGTATCGCGCCGTCCCAACCTTCGCTCTCTCTCCCCGCTACTCTTTCCTCTTCCATCCTATCATCTCTTCCCTCTGCTCATACCTTCTCCAACCTTTCTCCTGACTCTGCCTCCTCAACCCTCCTCTCTTCCCTTTCTGCATCCTTTGACTCTCTATGTCCCCTATCCTCCAGGCCGGCTCGGTCCTCCCCTCCCGCTCCGTGGCTCGATGACTCATTGCGAGCTCACAGAACAGAGCTCCGGGCAGCCGAGCGGAAATGGAGGAAAACTCGCCTCCCTGCGGACCTGGCATCCTTTCACTCCCTCCTCTCTACATTTTCCTCCTCTGTCTCTGCTGCTAAAGCCACTTTCTACCACTCTAAATTCCAAGCATCTGCCTCTAACCCTAGGAAGCTCTTTGCCACCTTCTCCTCCCTCCTGAATCCTCCTCCCCTCCCCCCTCCCTCCCTCTCTGCAGATGACTTCGTCAACCATTTTGAGAAGAAGGTCGACGACATCCGATCCTCGTTTGCTAAGTCAAACGACACCGCTGGTTCTGCTCACACTGCCCTACCCTGTGCTCTGACCTCTTCTCCCCTCTCTCTCCAGATGAAATCTCGCTTCTTGTGACGGCCGGCCGCCCAACAACCTGCCCGCTCGACCCTATCCCCTCCTCTCTCCTCCAGACCATTTCCGGGGACCTTCTCCCTTACCTCACCTCGCTCATCAACTCATCCCTGACCGCTGGCTACGTCCCTTCCGTCTTCAAGAGAGCGAGAGTTGCACCCCTTCTGAAAAAACCTACACTCGATCCCTCCGATGTCAACAACTACAGACCAGTATCCCTTCTTTCTTTTCTCTCCAAAACTCTTGAACGTGCCGTCCTTGGCCAGCTCTCCCGCTATCTCTCTCAGAATGACCTTCTTGATCCAAATCAGTCAGGTTTCAAGACTAGTCATTCAACTGAGACTGCTCTTCTCTGCATCACGGAGGCGCTCCGCACTGCTAAAGCTAACTCTCTCTCCTCTGCTCTCATCCTTCTAGACCTATCGGCTGCCTTCGATACTGTGAACCATCAGATCCTCCTCTCCACCCTCTCCGAGTTGGGCATCTCCGGCGCGGCCCACGCTTGGATTGCGTCCTACCTGACAGGTCGCTCCTACCAGGTGGCGTGGCGAGAATCTGTCTCCTCGCCACGCGCTCTCACCACTGGTGTCCCCCAGGGCTCTGTTCTAGGCCCTCTCCTATTCTCGCTATACACCAAGTCACTTGGCTCTGTCATAACCTCACATGGTCTCTCCTATCATTGCTATGCAGACGACACACAATTAATCTTCTCCTTTCCCCCTTCTGATGACCAGGTGGCGAATCGCATCTCTGCATGTCTGGCAGACATATCAGTGTGGATGACGGATCACCACCTCAAGCTGAACTCGGCAAGACGGAGCTGCTCTTCCTCCCGGGGAAGGACTGCCCGTTCCATGATCTCGCCATCACGGTTGACAACTCCATTGTGTCCTCCTCCCAGAGCGCTAAGAACCTTGGCGTGATCCTGGACAACACCCTGTCGTTCTCAACCAACATCATGGCGGTGGCCCGCTCCTGTAGGTTCATGCTCTACAACATCCGCAGAGTACGACCCTGCCTCACACAGGAAGCGGCGCAGGTCCTAATCCAGGCACTTGTCATCTCCCGTCTGGATTACTGCAACTCGCTGTTGGCTGGGCTCCCTGCCTGTGCCATTAAGCCCCTACAACTCATCCAGAACGCCGCAGCCCGTCTGGTGTTCAACCTTCCCAAGTTCTCTCACGTCACCCCGCTCCTCCGCTCTCTCCACTGGCTTCCAGTTGAAGCTCGCATCCGCTACAAGACCATGGTGCTTGCCTACGGAGCTGTGAGGGGAACGGCACCGCAGTACCTCCAGGCTCTGATCAGGCCCTACACCCAAGCAAGGGCACTGCGTTCATCCACCTCTGGCCTGCTCGCCTCCCTACCATTGAGGAAGTACAGTTCCCGCTCAGCCCAGTCAAAACTGTTCGCTGCTCTGGCCCCCCAATGGTGGAACAAACTCCCTCACGACGCCAGGACAGCGGAGTCAATCACCACCTTCCGGAGACACCTGAAACCCCACCTCTTCAAGGAATACCTAGGATAGGATAAGTAATCCTTCTCACCATCCCCCCCCCTTAATGATTTAGATGCACTATTGTAAAGTGGCTGTTCCACTGGATGTCAGAAGGTGAATTCACCAATTTGTAAGTCGCTCTGGATAAGAGCGTCTGCTAAATGACTTAAATGTAAATGTAATGTATAGTTTCTTAAATAAAATGAATAACAACCACGCTGCATTTTGGTCCGCTCCTCCTTCCCACAACGAAAGCCGTGACAGAATCACCCACCACAACAGGACCAAGCGGCGTGGTAACAGGCAAAAGCAACAGCAGGAGCAACATAAAGAGGAATGGACATGGGAGGATGAATTGTTTGGAGAAGGACCCTGGGATCTGCCTGGAGAATATCGCCGCCCCAAAGAAGAACTGGAGGCGGCGAGAGCTGAGAGGCGCTGGTATGAGGAGAAGCAACAGCGGCAGCAGGAGCAACAATATCGGGACAACACTACTTGGGAGGAAATAGACAGGTGGGCGGTCGACCCAGGGAGAGTGCCGGAGCCCGCCTGGGATTCACTGGAGCAGTGCGAAGAGGGTTATAGGAGAATGGAGATGGCGAAGCAAGCACGGTGGCGCGGAAGGAAGCCCGAGAGTCAGCCCCCAAAAATTATTGGGTAGGGGCTCACAGGGAGTAGGGCTACGCCAGGTAGGAGACCTGCGCAAACTTCCTGTGCTTACCGGGGGGCTAAAGAGACTGCACGGTCCGGTCTATCCAGTGCCACCTCCACACATCAGTCCTCCGGTGGCAGCTCGCCGCACCAGGCTTCCTGTGCGTGTCCTCGGCCCAGTACAATCAGTGCCAGCACCACGCATCAGGCCTACAGTGTGCCTCGCCTCTCCAGTGCTACCGGAGCCTTTCTCCTCTCCTGCGCTGTCGGAGTCTCCCGCCTGTTCAGCGCTGCCCGAGCCTTCCTCCTCTCCTGCTCTGCCGGAGCCTCTAGCCTCTCCAGCGCTGCCGGAGCCTTTCTCCTCTCCTGCGCTGCCGGAGTCTCCCGCCTGTTCAGCGCAGCCAGAGCCTTCCTCCTCTCCTGCGCTGCAGGAGTCTCCCGCCTGTTTAGCGCTGCCAGAGCCTTCCGCCTCTAAAGCGTTGCCGGAGTCTCCTGCTTGTTTAGCGCAGCCAGAGCTGCCAGCCTGCATGGAGCAGCCAGTCTGCATGGAGCAGCCAGAGCTGTCAGTCTGCATGGAGCAGCCAGAGCTGTCAGTCTTCATGGAACAGCCAGAGCTGCCAGTCTGCATGGAGCAGCCGGAGCTGCCAGTCTGCATGGAGCTGCCAGTCTGCAAGGAGCTGCCAGTCTGCAAAGAGTTGTCAGTCTGCAAGGAGCTGTCAGTCTGCAAGGAGCTGCCAGTCTGCAAGGAGCTGTCAGTCTGCAAGGAGCTGCCAGAGCTGCCAGTCTGCAAGAAGCCGCCAGAGCTGCCAATCTGCCAGACTCTTCCAGATCTGCCAGTCAGCCAGACTCTTCCAGATCTGCCAGTCAGCCAGACTCTTCCAGATCTACCAGTCAACCAGACTCTTCCAGATCCGCCAGTCAGCCAAACTCTTCCAGATCCGCCAGTAAGCCAGACTCTTCCAGATCTGCCAGTCAGCCAGACTCTTCCAGATCTGCCAGTCAGCCAGACTCTTCCAGAGCTGCCAGTCAACCAGACTCTTCCAGATCTGCCAGTCAACCAGACTCTTCCAGATCTGCCAGTCAACCAGACTCTTCCAGATCTGCCAGTCAACCAGACTCTTCCAGATCTGCCAGTCAGCCAGACTCTTCCAGATCCGCCAGTCAGCCAGGATCTGCCAGAGCCTTCCTCCTCTCCTGTGCTGCCGGAGTCTCCCGCCTGTCTGGCGCTGCTGCCGGAGTCTCCCGCCTGTCTGGCGCTGCTGCCGGAGTCTCCCGCCTGTACGGCGCTGCTGCCGGAGTCTGCCGCCTGTCTGGCGCTGCTGCCGGAGTCTGAAGAGCCCCTCTGTCCTGAGCTGCCCCTCTGTCCCGAGCTGCCCCTCTGTCCCGAGCTGCCCCTCTGTCCCGAGCTGCCACTCTGTCCCGTGTTATTAAGTAGGGTTGCCGTGGCTAGGAGGTCACGGAAGCGGTCAAGGTGGGGGAAGACTATGGTGAAGTGGGGGCCACGTCCAGCACCAGAGCCGCCATCGCGGACAGATGCCCACCCAGACCCTCCCCGATAGGTTCAGGTTTTGCGGCCAGAGTCCGTACCTTGTTGTCACACCCTGACCATAGTTTACTTTGTATGTTTCTATGATTGGTTGGTCAGGGTGTGATCTGAGTGGGCATTCTATGTTGGCTGTCTTGTTTGTCTATTTCTATGTCTGGCCTGATATGGTTCTCAATCAGAGGCAGGTGTTAGTCATTGTCTCTGATTGGGAACCATATTTAGGTACCTGGGTTTCACTGTGTGTTTGTGGGTGATTGTTCCTGTCTCTGTGTTTTGCACCAGATAGGGCTGTTTTCAGTTTTCGCACGTTTGTTATTTTGTTAGTTTATCGTGTATAGTTTCTTTAATTAAATAAAATGAATAACAACCACGCTGCATTTTGGTCCGCTCCTCCTTCCCACAACGAAAGCCGTGACACAATTTAAGAAATAATACATTAAAAAACGAAATACTACACAATTTCTTAAGGACTAGAAGCGACTACCCTCTCTGTCGGCGCCATCTTTTATGACTTTTATGACTCCTGTACACACTAACGCATATGTATCTACTATGTTGTTAACTCAGTTATTACTGTGTCAATTACATAGTAGTAAGGGCAACTTAATATAAAGTGTTACTTAGTTAATTTTCTTGGGCTTGCCTAGAGTGCCAGATTCGCGGGTTTGCATTTTTGGGAGTATCCCATTGGTTCCGATGTGCCAAGAAAGTACAATTAAGCACAGCTTACTATTTGAACCCAGGTCTCTAGCAAAGTGATGATACAGATGCTGCAGATGCTTAAACATGGGTGGAAATAGAACAAAAGAAGACCTTTCCTCCAAAGTTCAAGTCAAACCTCTACCTGTAGCTAATTGAATTTAGTTGACTTATTGAAGGCGATTCTGTGTGTCTCCTTGAATGTGATCAGTTTGCTGCGGGAACAACAGGAACTGAAAACTGGACTGGAGCGGCAAAAAACACTCAAACTGGATAGTTTTGTCTCGATCTCTACATTCCAAGACTAAATCATGGACACACTTACTGACATTGTGGCTGCTTAGCACATGATGTGTTGCTGTCTCTACCTTTTTGCACTTTGTGCTGTTGTCTGTGACCAACAATGTTGTACCATGTTTGTGCTGCTGCCATGTTGTGTTGCTATCATGCTAACTTGTCATGTGTTGCTGCCATGCTGTGTTGTCTTATGTCTCTCTTTTGGAAGGGTTGTGATGTCTCTCTTGTCATGATGTGTGTTTTGCAGGAGGCATTTTGCCTTTTGGTAGGCCATCATTGTAAATAAAATAAAAATCTTATTAACTAGTTAAATAAAGGTTAAATAAAAAATTCTGACGTGTAAATTAATTCCCTGTAAGAGATTAAAGCGATACTATTGTACTGTATGCTGACTTAAAATGTAATTTGAGCACAGAGCAGACAGCTTTACAATCTTCACTTCAGAGGGTAGAGTAGAATTCTATTATCTTAGCATGGAGCGCACGTTGCATATAGTGCTTAGAAAAATATACTGCCAAGTGCTCACTATAAAGCTGGGGTTTCCAAACCTCAAGAGGGTCAAATTGTCTGTCTGTCTGTCTGTCTGTCTGTCTGTCTGTCTGTCTGTCTGTCTGTCTGTCTGTCTGTCTGTGACTGTGCATGCAAAAAACAATATTAGCCTATGAAATGAATGCCTCTGTGGATGCAGCCTTCTGCTGATCAGAGAAGTGTAGTGCGAAAACAAAGCATTTCTGTGATTGTGAAATAGAGTATAAGTTGTCATGACTCTCGCTCCTGGGTGAGAATCAAAGATAGACTCCCCTCTCTCCCACCAAAGAGGAAGAGGGGGAGTGCGGCCGGTTATATGACTTTAACAACCAGTTGTAAACTTTCTCTCTCTAGACTTGCAGTATGTAGAAGTCCAAAATGACTTGTGTGTAGAGAAAGACTCATGTTAAAAACTTTAGCATCAAAAGATTTGGATCTCCACTGAACTTCCCAAAAGTTTGGATTTCAAAACGAATGTTCTCGTTTTGAAATCCAAACTTTTGGGAAGTTCAGTGGAGATCCAAACAATAATCATGTCAGATAATTAATTATTCTGTGATCATCATTAAAGACGTTATAACGGAAACATTGTAACCTTCACAATGTATATGTCAGAGTTACATCTAAATGTTGTAAAACATATATGATTCAATATAAAACTATTTGTGAGAAGATTACATTTTTGATTTTAGCCTTCTAAATTACATCATTGTTTCTCATGTAAAGTTTTACCCAGTCAGTAATCACGCTGACGTGAGCACAGACATTATGCCAAAAGGATGGCACTCCCCTTTTGCCAGAGTGCTTACTAAGAACTCATAACAAAATTTACATCAGACCAGTACATTGCTGAGACATACAATCGTAAATATATACATTGCAATTGTTTTTGAATGAGCGGTCGTTCATGTGCAAAGTATTCATTCTCATGAGCATAGCTTCCACATGTATGCACTAGCCTACTCAGTCTGTTCTGCTCTCTTTATCTTGCCCATCCCTTTCATTATGTAACAAGCCGTCATACTGGGTTAGTCCACTAGGGACTTTTCATTGCATTATGTTACTAATCAACCTGTAATCTATCCTGTGTGTGTTTATGTAATTCTGTATGATTAGTTAGTTAGTAAATACATAATGAAGCCAATTTGTATATCGCTGAATGATCATTTAGACTAGAGTTTGTGCACATTTGCAGTCAACAACATTTAGAATGAGACTGATATGAGGTCATAATTATTGGATGACTGGTATGATAATGGTATATTCTGTCAAATTCTTGAGTTAATTCGGGAAACGATAACTCATTAAACAAACTTTTTCCGTAGTGCCCCAAGTTACAATTGAGTTAATTGTTACATGATTCATTTAATCACGTAATAATTAATATAGGTAATTGATTTGATAAAATAGATGTCATCACATTAATGATAGTCATGACAGAGGTGGGTCTGGTATTAAAGTTGTGGATCTTTCTAAGGAGGGAGGATTAGTGGGTGGAATATATTAGAGCGAGTCTCTGGGTAATGGCTGCCGGTTTAGTGCAGGTACAGTATGCCTTTATTAATGCTATTCATCTTCACTGCTGACTCCTTGTCTGACTGCAGACCGATTGAGCGCACTCCCTCAGTGCAGCTTCATACATATTTATGTAGGCAAACACAGTTTGGGTTGAAGATTTTCACGAAAGGATTTTCATTCAAGTTTGAAACCAATTATAAGGGTGTCCTATGGTATTATAATGCACTTCAGAGGTCTAACATTGAGCAGGACAGAACGACAATGGTGTGATTCCATCAGTGTGAGGCTATTTGTCTGGAATGTAATGTACTTCGTGTCTTTACTTAATGATAAGCTAAAGAGGTTTCACCATTTGTCTTCACTTTTTTGGTGGCATACTTGCATCTCTCTGATGTGTCAAGCCTGCTCAAATATATAGGTGTTTATCACCTGGTAATATAGTATTTGTTTTCATTCAAATGTGTTTTCTGCTTATTTGAACTTGCCTTGCTCAATGGTGCTAAAAGTTTAAACCCTGTACATCTGGCACTCCAGACAGAAAGAAAATAAAACAAGTACTATTTGAACCCAGGTCTGATCACTGTTGATACTGTCATTT
The DNA here is from genome assembly GCF_036934945.1 of Oncorhynchus masou masou. Classification (NCBI taxonomy): domain Eukaryota; kingdom Metazoa; phylum Chordata; class Actinopteri; order Salmoniformes; family Salmonidae; genus Oncorhynchus; species Oncorhynchus masou. Next base: position 64,756,939 of record NC_088217.1, on the reverse strand, counting down.
TAATCTCTCTCTTATTGACCCCTCCGCCTTCCCTGCGTTCCCATAGCGCTCTCCGTCAGCATCTCCACCTTCAGCCTGGTCGCCATTGCGACCGAGAGGTACAGCGCCATCTGCAACCCACTGAAGTCGCGGGCATGGCAGACTCGTTCCCACGCCTACCGGGTCATCGCTGCCATCTGGGTGTTGTCGTTGGTCATGATGGTGCCCTACCCAGTGTTCAGCCAACTCAAGTCCTTCCCCAAACCCGACCAAACTACGGGCCACATGTGCCGCCTGGAATGGCCAAGCGGTGGGGTAGAACAGACATGGTGAGTGAGTTTCTGACTGGAGACCTCGAGTGCAGTGGTCAGAACAGGCTTCTGACTGGTCCCTTAGATAAGTTCTTGACACTAATTGGCAGTTCTCGTGTGGTAGTTTCAAAGTAAGCAGGCATCAATGGAACATAGATTGCCAGTCCCTTGTACAAAAAAGTATCTTGGGTTTGTTCGGTTTGTTTTTATGTTTGATTGCTTATATTGAATAGATTTTGTTTCAAAATAAAGATTTTCTGATCAGGGAAGCAATGAGGCATTTTATGCTATTTTCAATATATTTCCACTGACATTACAATTGTCAGGACCCGGTTACGAACCTGGGTCTCCGGAGTGAGAAACAGTCACTTAACCAACTGAGCCACGAATAGTCAGCAGAACCCAGAAGATGAGGCAGACACAGCAGTACTTAAGACGGTGTATTTAATAAAGTAAAAAGGAGAAATCCTTCAATACAAAAAATGGCAAATCCAAAAGGTGGTAGGAATAGCACAAAAAAGCCTCAAGAGATACTCAAAAACAAAAACAGAATTCCACAAGAGCATCCACCGGAATCGACAAGAATACACAGAAAACTAGGGCTGGGTGCTAACATACAAACACAGAGCACAGAACTGAGGGAAACTAAGGGTTTAAATACAATCAGGGGAAACGAGGCACAGGTGCAAATAATAATGGGGAACAAGGGAAAAAACATGAGGTCAAAAAGCACAATGGGGGCATCTAGTGACCAAAACCCGGAACAACCCTGGCCAAATCCTGACAACAATTGCCTAAAAGTAAAGTCTTCCCTTTTCCCCCTGTAAAACTGAACAGAATTGTCATAGCCGGACATTTAGGAGCACCACAGCAACATTATTGCAAAGAAATTCTATTTTAGGACAGATTAGATCGCATTGCCTCAGGGCTAGGGATGCAGTTTTAGAAGGTACACTTCCTGTAGGCTCATCCTGACATGACCCTCCAGCATGACAATGCCACCAGCCATACTGCTCGTTTTGAGCGCGATTTCCTGCAAGACAGGGATGTCAGTGTTCTGCTATGGCCAGCGAAGAGCCCGGATCTCAATCCCATTGAGCACATCTGGGACCTGTTGGATCGGAGGGTGAGGGCTAGGGCTATTTCCCCCAGAAATGTCAGGGAACTTGCAGGCGCCTTGGTGGAAGTGTGGGGTAACATCTCACAGCAAGAACTCGCAAATCTGGTGCAGTCCATGAGGAGAAGATGCACTGCAGTACTTAATGCAGCTGGAGGCCACACCAGATACTGACTGTTACTTTTGATTTTGACTCTCCCTTTGTTCAGGGACACATTATTCCCTTTCTGTTAGTCGCATGTCTGTGGAACTTGTTCAGTTTATGTCTCAGTTGTTTAATCTCGTTATGTTCATACAAATATTTACACATGTTAAGTTTGCTGAAAAGAAACGCAGTTGACAGTGAAAGGACATTTATTTTTTGCTGAGTTTAGTTGTTCACTGATTGTGGCCTGTCAGAACCTCCCACCCCACCCCCAGACTATACTTATTTTTATTTACACTACAACCGCAAGAGTCCTTTGGGGATATACAGTGTATTCGGAAAGTATTCCGACCTCTTGACCTTTTCCACATTTTGTTGCATTACAACCTTATTCAAAAATCTATTAAATAATTTTTCTTCCCCTCATCAATCTACACAAAACCCCATAATAACAAAGCACTGTATAAATGCAAAACCCTCATTTTTCAAATCTATAAATAAAAAACATAACAATTCCATTTACATAAGTTTTCAGACCCATTTCTCAGTATTTTGTTGAAGCACTTTTGGCAGCGATTTCAGCCTCGTCTTTTTGGGAATGATGCTACAAACTTGGCACGCCTGTATGAGGAGTTTCTCCCATTCTTCCCTGGAGATCCTCTCAAGCTCTGATGTTGGATGGGGAGAGTCGCTATGCAGCTATTTTCAGGTTGCTCCATGGATGTTCGATCGGGTTCAAGTCCGGGCTCTGGTTGTGCCACTCAAGGACATTCCAAGACTTGTCCCGAAGCCACTTCTGCATTGTCTTGGCTGTGTACTTAGGGTCCTTGTCCTGTTGGAAGGTGAACCGTCACATCTTTCCCTCAATCCAGACTAGTCTCCCAATCCCTGCCACTGAAAAACATCCCCACAGCATGATGCTGCCACCACCATGCTTCAGCGTAGGTATGGTGCCAGGTTTACTTCAGATGTGGCTTTCAGGCCAAAGACTTCAATCTTGGTTTCGTCAGCCAGAGAATCTTGTTTTTCATGGTCTGAGAGTCCTTTAGGTGCCTTTTGGCAAACTCCAAGCGGGCTGTCATGTGCCTTTTACTGAGGAGTGGCTTCCATCTAGCCACACTACCATAAAGCCTCATTGGTGGAGTGCTGCAGAGATGGTTGTCCGTCTGGAAGGTTCTCCCATCTCCACAGAGGGGCTCTGGAGATCTGTCAGAGTGACCATCGGTTTCTTGGTCACCTCCCTGACCAAGGCCCTACTCCCCGATTATTCAGTTTGGCCAGGTGGCCGAACTTCTTCCATTCCAGAATGATTGAGGCCACTGTGCTCTTGGGGATCTTCAAAGCTGCAGAAATGTTTTGGTATCCTTCCGCAGATCTGTGCCTCAACACAATCCTGTCTCGGGGCTCTACAGATTCCTTTGACCTCATGACTTGGTTTTTGCTCTAACATAAACTGTCAACTGTGGGACCTTATATAGACAGGTGTGTGCCTTTCCAAATCATGTCCAGTCCATTTAAATTACCACAAGTGGGCTCCACTCAAGTTGCAGAAACATCTTAACCTTAAGGATGATGACTGGCAACAGGATGCATCTGAGCTCAATTTTGAGTCTCTGAATATTATGTTTTTATATACATTATGGAATATTGTGTGTAGATTGATGAGGATTTTTTGTTTTTAATCCATTTAACAATAAGGCCGTTGTCACGACTTCTACCGAAGTCGTTGCCTCTCCTTCTTCGGGCAGTGCTCGGCGTTCGACGTCACCGGTCTTCTAGCCATCATTGATCCATTTTTCATTTTCCATTGGTTTTGTCTTGTCTTCCCACACACCTGTTTTCAATCCCATTCATTACCTGTTGTGTATTTAACCCTCTGTTTCCCCTCATGTCTTTGTCAGAGATTGTTTATCGTCAGTGTAGTGATTTTTGTATAGGTGCGCGACGGGTCTTCGTACCCATATTTATTTATATTCATTTTTTCTATTTAGTGTTATGGAGCATGTTACTTTGACATTATTAAAAGACTCCATTTTACACTCCGTTTGACTCTCCTGCGCCTGACTTCCCTGCCACCTATACACATGTCTAACAGCCGTAACCTAACAACATGTGGAAAAAGGGAAGGGGTCTGGGGAAGGGGCCACTCTCTTTACAGTGACAGGTAAAATTATTTTAATCAGATTTATATTATAATGTGTATTGATATTTAAAAAATTATGAAAGCAGAGGTGACAGTAGATGTCATCGACAAGCACACAAAATATAATACCTATCATTTTTAGTTACTACAATATACTTCAGAAAAGATGCTATTGAAACACAACTTGTACTTACTTTGGTGACCTATTTGAGGTTGAGCATCTTGGTGTAATGGCTAAGGTGTTGGACTGACAGCCACAGGGACTGTGGGTCCATTACGGGCTACTCCCCAAATTGGCTATTAAATCAGAGTGTGTAATTATGATTATGCTTACAAATGATGCCAGCCATGAAGAATCCTCAAATAATGTGAAACAGAAATATTAGTGTAGCACCTGTTCCTCGCTCCCTTCCATGTTCCTCTCTGACGATAGAGAATCAGGATCAAAGACTAAACAAAAAGATGAACCGGAACCTCTAACCTCTATTTACTTCCTCTCTGTATGTCCCTGCTTCCTGTCACCTTGTGTCCCCCCCACCCCTGATATGTGACCCACTATCAAACAGAGTACTGATGAAAAGCTTTGAGTATCAGAGGCTGCATTAATGAATGAATGAGAGCCTAACCTGCTGCAAAGGCTGATGGGAGATGAAAAAGGAACCATCCATGGAGGATGTTCAGAGGAAAACACCCACGCACACATTAGAATTTCACACAACACAAAATAAGGGCTTCCTCTCTACTAATTCTCAAAGTGTGTAGAAGGAACAATAGTGGATTTGTACTTTTTTTTGTATACGGCCAAGTTGATAGCATCTGGATGATGTAAAGATAATTGGTAAAATGTTAATGACCACCATAGAAATATTATGCAATTTTATGACCACAATGATCAAAGTCACTTTTTTCTCTTCCTGTCTGGCTTCCTGTCCCTCTTTCTCTCTCTTTCTTCCCTCTTTCTCTCATTTTCCCTATTTTCCCCCTCTCCTTTCTTCTCAGGTACATGCTGTTGCTTTTAATCTTGTTCTTCATCCCTGGGGTGGTAATGATCGTTGCCTATGGACTTATCTCCAGAGAGCTGTGCCGGGGGATGAAGTTTGAGCTGGACCAAAACAGAGAGAGCAGTGGTGAGACTCCTACACCACATGTATCATCCTGTTGTGGATTTGATTGAACATCTCATTTGTTTCTTACAAATTGAAAGTTACACAAGTGAAGTTAAGGTTTTGGGTTAGGGATTTGGGTTTTGAAATAGGGTTGTGTTGTGAAGAAGCAATGAGAGCAAGGACTAGGTTTAGGGTTTTTAAAACAGAAAATAATAAGGCTGGGGCCAGGGTAAGGGTTTTGCATTCATACAATAACTTTGTTTTCATAAGGCCTATTTGTTTGTGAATGCATGTTCCCCACAATGCAGGCTTATGTCATCAACTCTTTGCTTATGCTATTATTTGTCATGTACTCTTTCTTCAACCTACACACCTACACTCACCTACACACTTACACCCAATTTAGACCCACTTACAGACTTCCATGTACATTTCACAGCACTGAAGAACGGAGTAAACACCACCGTGACCAACGACACAGACGATGATGGCTGCTACATCCAGATGCCGAAGAAGCCACCGTCCATGGAGCTGTCTACCCTCACCACCCCTACTCCGGCCCCTCCCAAACCCAGAGTGTCCACTGAGCACCCTCGAAGCAATAGCTCGGAGGCTAAACTCTTGGCCAAGAAGCGCGTGATCCGCATGCTCATCGTCACTGCCGTCCTCTTCTTCCTCTGCTGGATGCCCCTGTACACGGCCAACACGTGGAAGGCTTTCCACATCAGCTCAGCCCACCGGCTCCTCTCGGGGGCACCCATCTCGTTCATCCACCTGTTGAGCTACACATCGGCGTGCGTTAACCCCGTTATCTATTGTTTTATGAATACACGCTTCCGCAAGGCGTTGATCACCACCTTTGCCCACTGCCCTCCGCCCTGCTGTCGGCGCCGCCGGGGGAGGCGGGGCGGCAGGGATGATGAGATGACAGTGACAGGGACTATTGGTCCTTCGTCCATGTCCAAGATCAGCTATACCACAGTGAGCACCGCGGGGACCTACTGATTATTTGTGAAGGGGAATAGGGGTACAGTGTCCACATTAGGACAGCCTCAGTCTCAGCAGGACTTCTTCCTAATATGGACCCTGTATAGGGGGAACACAGGGGGCTGTAGCATTGGGTACACAGGTAGTTGTGACCAAGGATGGCAACCGACAGAATGCTTGGGCGTTTCTTTGCTTGTTTGCTCCTATCTGATTAGCTGCAGGTGTTTATGCTCTTTGTGGAATACTTTATTGACTGTCAAGTGTCTGTGGTCTACAGTGGGCATCATAAATATTCAATCCCCTTGGATTTCTTCACATTTATTGTGATACATACTGGGATTAAAATTGATTTAATTGACCTCTTAGCCAACGATCTACACAAAACACTCTCACAGAAGATTTTTTAAAGATTAATTAAAATAAAAAAATTATTCAGCCCCCTGAGTCAACACATGTTACAAACACCTTTGGCATCGATTAGAGCTATGAGTAATCTTGGGTAAGTCTCTAGGTGCTTTGTACACCGGGATTGAACAATATTTGCCCATTATTCTTTTCAGAATTCTTCAAGCTCTGTCAAGGTTTTGGGGATCATGACTAGACAGCAATTTAAAGTTTTGCCATACATTTTCATGCAGATTTAAGTCAAAACTGTAACTTGGACATTCACTGTCATCATGGCAAGCAACTCCAGTGTAGATTGGGCCTTGTGTTGGAGGTTATTGTCCCGCTGAAAGGTGAATTCCTCTCCCAGTATCTGGTGTAAAGCAGACTTAAGAAGGTTTCCCTCTTGGATTTTGCCTGTGCTCAGCTCCATCCCATTTATTTTCGTCTTTGCCAATATCAAGCGTACGTATACCATAATGCAGCCAACACCATCATTGAAAATAAGGCGTCAGTTCGTCAACTATGTGTTGGGTTAGATGTACCCCAAACATAAGGCTTTGCATTTAGGCCAAAAAGTGTATTCCTTTGCCGTGTTTCTTTGCAGTATTCCTTTAGTGCCTTGTTGCATGTTTTATTCTGTATATTGTGTATTCTTCTTTTCACGTCATTTAGGTCATCATTGTGGAGTCACTACAATGTTGTTGATCCATCCTCAGTTTTCTCCCATAACAGCCATTTAACTCTGTAGCTGTTTTAAAATCACCAATGTCCCCATGGTGACATCCTTGAGCAGTTTTCTTCCTGTTATGCAGCTCAGTTCAGAAGGACGACTGTGTCTTTGTTATTTCTGCGTGGTTTAATACGTCATCAACAGCATAATTATTCACTTTTTTGTTTTATTTTATTTATTTATGAAATAATGAAATGAATGAAATATAGGACAAAATGCATGTCACGACAAGAGAGACAACACAACACTATTTAAGAGAGACCTAAGACAACAACATAGTATGGCAGCAACACATGACAACACAGCATTGTAGCAACACAACATGGTAGCAACACAACATGCAGCAGCACAACATGGTAGAAGCACAAAACATGATACAAACATTATTGAGCACAGACAACAAAGGGCAAGAAGGTAGACACAACAAATAAATCATGCAAAGGAGCCACAACTCTCAGTAAGTGTCCATGAATGAGTCTTTGAATGAAGAGATTGAGATACAACTGTTTGTTGCAGCTCGTTCCAGTCGCAATCTGCAGTGAACTGAAAAGACGAGCGAAACAGGGATGTGTGTGCTTTGGGGACTTTAACAGAATGTGACCGGCAGAACGGGTGTTGTATGTGGTGGATGAGCTATGATATGCGCTGAGAGAAGGACAATGTACCGTCTAGCCGTACTCCCAAGTACTTGTATGAGGTGACTACCTCAAGCTCTAAACCCTCAGAGGTAGTAATCATACCTGTGGGGAGAGGGGCATTCTTCTTACCAAACCACATGACCTTTGTTTTAGTGTTGTTCAGAACAAGGTTAAGGGCAGAGAAAGCTTGCTGGACACTAAGAAAGCTTTGTTGTAGAGCGTTTAACACAAAATCCGAGGAGGGGCCAGCTGAGACTAAGACTGTATCATCTGCATATAAATGGATGAGAGAGCATCCTACTGCCTGAGCTATGTTGTTGATGTAAATTGAGAAGAGCGTGGGGCCTAGGATCGAGCCTTGGGGTACTCCCTTGGTGACAGGCAGTGGCAGAGACAACAGATGTTCTGACTTTATACACTACACTCTTTGAGAGAACTTGATTATAAGCTTAATGCTTAAATGTCAGATTTGTTTTTGTTACCCATCTATCAATCACTGCCCTTCTTTATGAGGCTTTCAAAAAGCTCCCTGGTCTTTGTAGTTGAATCTGTGTTAAATTCAGTACTTGACTGAGTGCCCTTACATATGTTGTATGTATGGGAGCCAGAGGAATGGGGAGCCAGAGGAATGTCAACCCCTATTATTTCATACAGAGTTAGTCCATATATTTTACTGCTGAACTTATTTAGGTTTGCCTAAAGAAAGGGGGTGAAAATGTATGCAACAACAACTATCTTAGTTATTTAGTTGTATTAGTTTGTATACATCTGTAGATGTATCTATTCACTTTGACATTATGGAGTATTTTGTGTAGATGAAAGACAAACAAATTACAATTAATGCCACAAAATGTGAAAAAATCCCAGGGCGAATACTTATGATACCCACTGTCTGTGTGGTTTATTTATAGGACTGATTACCTGAACATATAAGGTATTTCAAATACAAAATGGAATGTTGATATCTTATGTAGTGCTGTATATGTAATGTACATGTTTTCGTGTTATTGTATCACACAATGAGGAAAAGATAGCATAAGGCCGCATACACTGAGTACACAAAACATTGTGTATGTGTGCCATTCAGAATGTGAATGGGCGAGACAAAATATTTAAGTGCCTTTTAATTGAGTGTGTCAAGAACTGCAACGCTGCTGGGTATTTCACGCTCAACAGTTTCCCATGTGTATCAAGAATGGTCCACCACCCAAAGGACATCTAGGCAACTTGACACAACTGTGGGAAACATTGGAGTCAAAATGGGCCAGCCTCCCTGTGGAATGCTTTCAACACTTTGTAGATGCCACCGAAGACTTGAGGGTGTTCTGGGGGCAAAAGGAGTTGCGACTCAATATTAGGAAGTTATCATCAATATTATATAGTTTCAGTGTTGAAGTTGCCTGATGACTCATCCTGAATTTAATTTAGCTGCTCGATCGCTGAACCTATTACCGATGAAGTTGTTTGTGCTGACGTGAATATATGTGTATTGGAGTGTAGTTTTTTTCTCCCTAAATAATCTTAAAATGGGTTGGAAAGAGGTTATCAGGTCCTTTCAAATACATGGGACATGTTACAATTGCAAACGTGTAAATCATGTATGGCTGTTTCCCACAGGCAGTTATTACCTCCTCTGAAATGCTGTTGAAGCTTTTTATTGAGGGAAGGTACCACAGCCAGAGTATATCTACCATCCTCACGTTGAACATATGAAAAACCATGTTGTACCTGCTGTAGCAAGTATTTGCCTTGTTATTTTTTGGTCAGGAGGTAAACTACTGCTAAAAATATGTAGCAATGTACCTGTTTGCGCATTACAATATTTCAGATCCATCCATGCATTAGGGGTGGCAGGGTAGCCTAGTGGTTAGAGTGTTGGGCTAGTAACCGGAAGGTTGCAAATTCAAATCCCTGAGCTGACAAGGTGCAAATCTGTCGTTCTGCCCCTGAACAGGCAGTTAACCCACTGTTCCTAGGCCATCATTGAAAATAAGAATTTGTTCTTAACTGACTTGCCTAGTTAAATAAAGGTAAAATAAAAAAATTAAAAATTATGTGATTGGCCTGTAGCAAGTGGAAGGTGAACTTGCTCTTTGCTCAATGGTGTTCTGGCTACAACGGTACTATAAGGGCACAAGGCGAGACCCAGATGCAGACACAGGAGGCAGATGGTTAGAGTCCAAGATGTTTATCAACAATCCAAAAGGGGTTGGCAAGAAGAGACTGGTCGTGGACAGGCAAAAGGTCAGAGTTCCAGAGGTACAGAATGGCAGGCAGGCTCGAGGTCAGGGCAGGCAGAATGGCGGGCAGGAAGGCGGGAATGGAGTCCAGAAAAACAGGCAAAGGTCAAAACCCGGGAGGACTAGAAAAAAGAATAGAAAAGCAGGAGCATGGAAAAAAACACGCTGGTTGACTTGAACAACACAGGGATAAATACACCAGGGAAAATAAGCGACACCTGGAGCGGCTGGAGACAATCACAAGGACAGGTGAAACAGATAAGGGCGTGAAGGGTACAGAATAGTTGTTTTAGTCCAAGTCACCCTTCATGCTTGAGTTTCTCTGCCGTGTACACTGCGTGCCTTTTGCGCGATGTCCGCACCCACCAGCTGTAGCAGAGCCAAATTGATCACACTCAGCTTTAAACATGCACTAAACTTCCATTTTATGGTTATAGATGAACACCTGTATTTTGGAGAGCGTATCAATGTGTATCTCATTGCTTCCTCATCTTAAAATGGTTTACAAATAGCTGTGTACTGATCTCTCGCTGTATTATTGACTGTGCCATGGTAAAGACTAAATCCTCCTTTTAATGTGTGGTAATACACTGTGCATTCCAACAATCCACAATGTGGCAAAGAACTGACACCATTTTAATTATGCTGTTTTATGGTGTCCATATTAGGACAGCCTCCGTCTCAGCAGAACTGCTTAGAATAATCATAACACAGTCAAATGCAGCAATGAACTGATGGAACCCAAAATGTGCAGAAACCCCATGAAATCAGAAATGCACAGAAACTGTCTACAGAAGGCCACACACAAAGGCATGCTTATTTATTTACACACACACACACACACACACACACACACACACACACACACACACACACACACACACACACACACACACAGGATCAGCGCTAAATCCTATGCAGGATTATACAATCATACAATTTCAATGCCCTCGCTGTTTCACCTTACTTTTTCTACCTTTAGGAAATTAAAATAGACCTCTTTCCGTGTCCTAACCTTACCCCCCACCACCGGACTTTTTCTCTCTCAGCAGAGAGGCGCTGAATATATGAACGGCAAATAGAGACACTGCTGTGATATGCTTATGGTTCGCGTTCGTTAACGGGATGTCACAGAGACCTGGGGATTATTTGACACCAATGGGCACATGCATACACTCGCACACACCTTGTAATAGACTTTGCTCAGTCCGAGGTGTCTCTTAAATCTTGGTAATGCTTTATAAGTATTATGAGCCCTACAATGCATCATCGTGCGTTATAACGGCAGGCTCCAAGTAAAGTGTTAACGGGAATTCATCACCTGGCTGTCTCTCGCTCTCGTTTTCTGCTCTCCCTGGCCTCAATGTTACCTTGTTTATCCACAATCTGTTCATTTTGTCATGATCCTCTGTTCCGGTTACACAAAGCCAATATCCATTTTAATAGTTCTGTTGAATTTGTGTTAAACTAAACTTCGTCCCTACGCACAATATGATTAGCAAATATAGCATTGTGCCTCTCACTTGTCGTGTCAGCTTCACGAAGGCTGTACATATGAGGACCATACAGAAGAGGAACAACCATTCACAACAACGTTATGTCTACAAATCTGTCTGTCACGACTTCTACCGAAGTCGTTGCCTCTCCTTGTTCGGGCGGTGCTCAGCGTTCGACGTCACCGGTCTTCTAGCCATCATTGATCCATTTTTCATTTTCCATTGGTTTTGTCTTGTCTTCCCCCACACCTGTTTTCAATCCCATTCATTACCTGTTGTGTATTTAACCCTCTGTTTCCCCTCATGTCTTTGTCAGAGATTGTTTAATTGTCAGTGTTGTTATTTTGTTGTGTTGGTGCGCGACGGGTCCTCGTACCCATGTTTTTTCATGTCTGTACGTGTCAGTGTTATGGAGCATGTTCTGTTGACATTTATTAAAAGACTCCATTTACACTTCATTTTGACTCTGCTGCGCCTGACTTCCCTGCCATCTATACACACGATGCTGACACTGTCTTTTCTTTTGAAAACCTTTATATTTCTCTATTTTATTTTTCTTCTCTGCCTTTGTAAGAACAATGTTTTTTTTGGTAGATATGGTTGGAGCTAAGACGGCAAAGCCAACAATAACTACAAACAGCATTTTGATGATAATATGTTCGTATCCTCCAAGATATAAAAACGCAAACACAATTCTCCAATGTAATTGAGGGAAATGGCTCCTGGTAATCGAAAATTGGAGCAAGAATAAGACCCTGGTGTTAAAATGTCTGCGGCTGATTATAGAAATTCTAAAATCAACATGGCACCCTTAATGGAAATGTCAAATTTAAATGGACCTAGCCAAGGTGAACATGTCACTTGTTCCTGTGAGAACATTTATTCAGGATAAACTCCATGTCTCTCTTCTTATATAGGTGTTAAAATTAGAAAAATATGCAGGCGCCATGGACAAACCTACCTTGGTTTCGCCTAGTTTTTCAATAATGTTCTTGTACATTTCGAGGCACCACATGTGGCACCAACTAAATTACCTAGGGGAACTTCATTAATTTACAATACATGACTGAACTGCCTTGTCGTCTTTGTCTATCATTTGTTCTTAGTCAGGTGATGCATGCTTCCTTTTTAGTTTAGGATCTATTGCTGTTTTTCTTTGCTCTGTTCCTTGTTATTTGCATTGACAAAGTAATGCATGTAATGTAGTCTAAATGAGAACTGGATTTAAGGCGGTATTGAATGACCGTGGCTTTCCTGATAGTTCATTCAGAGGTGGCTTTAGTTTTGCACAGAAATGGCAGTGTGTCTCGGATGGAGGGAGAAGATATAGAAACGGTCTGTCATGTGGTGTGACCATGTTCAATTCTGATGGAAAACCTGACTGAAAAGTCATCCTGCACACAAAACCAGACTCACAATTTATGACAAATCCATTCTTCATCCAGGACATGCTGCTGTGGAAACCAAAGGGACAAGACAGACCAACACAATTGTCGGATGTGCACAGTTGATCACCTCCTGGGTGATATATGTGGAATCGTCTGGAAATGAACGGAAAACGAGGGCTCATGTTCTGTGGTCAGAGGCGATAGGATGGCCACTCACTGTGCGCGACGGCCACCCACTTAAACACACTTCTGAAAGTGGTATCTGAAATCGAATTAACTGCAATTGATTGAATACTTCTTAAATGGGAATCAAAATGTGATTTGATGTATATTCTGCCAAATAATAGTAAGCCAATAGCATATTTTTGAAGAACGCTGCCATATCATGTGCATTACATGGTTCATTCTATGGTACTGTTTCCTGTATAAAAGTCTATGTGCTTAATCTTTGTAGTCATTTTTACATTACATCAAATGAGTGACATGTTTCGTATTGCGTCAGATAACAACATTGACGAATACGCTGATTCGGTGTGCGAGTTCATTAGAACGTGCATTGAAGATGTCGTTCCCATAGCAACGATTAAAACATTCCCTAACCAGAAACCATGGATTGATGGCAGCATTCGCGTGAAACTGAAAGCGCGAACCACTGCTTTCAATCAGGGCAAGGTGTCTGGTAACATGACTGAATACAAACAGTGCAGCTATTCCCTCCGTAAGGCTATCAAACAAGCTAAGTCAGTACAGAGACAAAGTAGAATCTCAATTCAACGGCTCAGACACAAGAGGCATGTGGCAGGGTCTACAGTCAATCACGGACTACAGGAAGAAATCCAGCCCAGTCACGGACCAGGATGTCTTGCTCCCAGGCAGACTAAATAACTTTTTTGCCCACTTTGAGGACAATACAGTGCCACTGACACGGCCTGCAACGGAAACATGCGGTCTCTCCTTCACTGCAGCCGAGGTGAGTAAAACATTTAAACGTGTTAACCCTCGCAAGGCTGCAGGCCAAGACGGCATCCCCAGCCGCGCCCTCAGAGCATGCGCAGACCAGCTGGCTGGTGTGTTTAAGGACATATTCAATCAATCCCTATACCAGTCTGCTGTTCCCACATGCTTCAAGAGGGCCACCATTGTTCCTGTTCCCAAGAAAGCTAAGGTAACTGAGCTAAACGACTACCGCCCCGTAGCACTCACTTCCGTCATCATGAAGTGCTTTGAGAGACTAGTCAAGGACCATATCACCTCCACACTACCTGACACCCTAGACCCACTCCAATTTGCTTACCGCTCAAATAGGTCCACAGACGATGCAATCTCAACCACACTGCACACTGCCCTAACCCATCTGGACAAGAGGAATACCTATGTGAGAATGCTGTTCATCGACTACAGCTCGGTATTCAACACCATAGTACCCTCCAAGCTAGTCATCAAGCTCGAGACCCTGGGTCTTGACCCCGCCCTGTGCAACTGGGTACTGGACTTCCTGACGGGCCGCCCCCAGGTGGTGAGGGTAGGTAACAACATCTCCTCCCCGCTGATCCTCAACACTAGGGCCCCACAAGGGTGCGTTCTGAGCCCTCTCCTGTACTCCCTGTTCACCCACGACTGCGTGGCCACGCACGCCTCCAACTCAATCATCAAGTTTGCGGACAACACAACAGTGGTAGGCTTGACTACCAACAACGACGAGACAGCCTACAGGGAGGAGGTGAGGGCCCCCGGAGTGTGGTGTCAGGAAAATAACCTCACACTCAACGTCAACAAAACTAAGGAGATGATTGTGGACTTCAGGAAACAACAGAGGGAACACCCCCCTATCCACATCGATGGAACAGTAGTGGAGAGAGTAGCAAGTTTTAAGTTCCTCGGCATACACATCACAGACAAACTGAATTGGTCCACTCACACAGACAGCATCGTGAAGAAGGCACAACAGCGCCTCTTCAACCTCAGGAGGCTGAAGAAATTCGGCTTGTCACCAAAAGCACTCACAAACTTCTACAGATGCACAATCGAGAGCATCCTGGCGGGCTGTATCACCGCCTGGTACGGCAACTGCTCCGCCCTCAACCGTAAGGCTCTCCAGAGGGTAGTGAGGTCTGCACAACGCATCACCGGGGGCAAACTACCTGCCCTCCAGGACACCTACACCACCCGATGTTACAGGAAGGCCATAAAGATCATCAAGGACATCAACCACCCGAGCCACTGCCTGTTCACCCCGCTATCATCCAGAAGGCGAGGTCAGTACAGGTGCATCAAAGCTGGGACCGAGAGACTGAAAAACAGCTTCTATCTCAAGGCCATCAGACTGTTAAACAGCCACCACTAACATTGAGTGGCTGCTGCCAACACACTGACACTGACTCAACTCCAGCCACTTTAATAATGGGAATTGATGGGAAATGATGTAAATATATCACTAGCAACTTTAAACAATGCTACCTTATATAATGTTACTTACCCTACATTATTCATCTCATATGCATACGTATATACTGTACTCTATATCATCGACTGCATCCTTATGTAATACATGTATCACTAGCCACTTTAACTATGCCACTTTGTTTACATACTCATCTCATATGTATATACTGTACTCGATACCATCTACTGTATCTTACCTATGCTGCTCTGTACCATCACTCATTCATATATCCTTATGTACATATTCTTTATCCCCTTACACTGTGTATAAGACAGTAGTTTAGGAATTGTTAGTTAGATTACTTGTTGGTTATTACTGCATTGTCAGAACTAGAAGCACAAGCATTTCGCTACACTCGCATTAACATCTGCTAACCATGTGTATGTGACAAATAAAATTTGATTTGATTTGATTTGAGAGTCATTGTTCAAAGACAATATTCACACCATCTTCCCATATTGTTGAGGATTTTGAGTTATTGAGATTGACGTTATTGAGATAGGAGTAAGGGCAGATGACTGTATTTGGGGTGTTTTGAATCATCCATCTTGCTCTCTGATGGGTCTAGTGGATTACACACTGTCAACCCGTTTTAGGAATGGTGAAGGTATGTTAAAGCAAGCCAAATTATATTAGGAAAAAACTAACTCAGCATGTCCCATGTTTCATTAACTGAAATAAAAGATCCCATCATTTTTCCATACGCACTAAAAGCTTATTTCTCAAAAATAAAGTGCACAAATATGTTGACATCCCTGTTAGTGAACATTTCTCCTTTATCAAGATAATCCATCCAACTGACAGATGTGGCATATTAAGCTGATGAACAGCATAATCATTACACAGGTGTAACTTGTGCTGGGGAAAATAAAAGGCCACTCTAAAATATTTTGAGGGAGCGTGCAATTGGCATGCTGACTGTAGAAAAAACACCAGAACTGTTGCCAGATAATTGAATGTTCATTGATCTACCATAAGCCACCTCCAAAGTCATATTAATGAATTTGGCAGTACGTCCAACCTGCCTCACAACTGCAGACCACGTGTAACCACGGCAGCCCAGAACCTCCACATCCGGCTTCTTCACCTGTCGGATGGTCTGAGTCCAGCTGCCTGGACTGCTGATGAAACTGAGGTGTATTTCTGTCTGTAATAAAGCCATTTTTGGGGCAAAAACTCATTCTGATTGGCTGGGCCTGGCTCCCCAGTGGGTGGGCCTATATCCTCCCAGGCCCACCCATGGATGTGCCCCTGCCCAGTCATGTGAAATCCATAGATTAGGGCCTAATGCATTTATTTCAATTGACTGATTTCCTTATGTGAACTGTAACTCAGTAAAATTGTTGAAATTGTTGGATATTGTGTGTATATTTTTGTTCAGTATATTTTCATGGCAATTTCCGACCATTGACTAGGGGCAACGCGAGTGCCTGTTCATTTGGTCGGATCGCAACGATGTAGATAAGAATAATCTAAAACTTTGCGCTATGGCTCCAAGCATCACGCATTAAATCCTAGTGTTAGGCACTTATTTTGTGTTTTTACCCTTTCCCAAACCTTGACCTTAATCTCTCAGAATTTAAAATAATAATAATATCTCTACACACTGCCCTGTGTAGGGTGCCGTCTTTCGGATGGGACGGTAAGAAAAATTTACCTGGTAAAATAACGAATAAATGAAAAAATTAAAATCCCTAAGCTTAACCCCAATGCCTAAACTTAACCCAAAACTTAACACTTACTCGGTTAATGCCAAAACATAGGTTTCGAAATTTGTGCAGTTTGACTGACATCTGACAGAAAATAAGGAAAAATAAGATACTTTTGGACATTGTTCTGTTCTTACTTGGTTGACTTTTGAAGTCCTTTTCAGACAGAATTACTGTCTGTGTCTGTGTAGTAACCTGCAACCGTCAAATCTGGACAATTGACTCTGTCATTCATTTTTGACAGCGTTATACTGTATTTGTTTTCTGTGTCAATCTTATTTGTCCATGCCAGGCCAGCTTTTGGTGTAAATTATTATGTGTAAAATGTTAGTGTCCCCACTTTGTAATGTTTTCAGGTTTCTGTGTTTATTTGTGTTTCATGTAAAATTATATTTAAAAGAAAAAGCAATAAATGCTTGGGCAACTCAGATAGGCGGTCTGTCATTAAACATACACTGTGTGTTTTGTGTGTGTTTGTCTCTGTGTGGCTCTGTCTGTGTCTGTGTGTGCGGGTGTGTGCGTGTTCATGGGAATTTGAATTCCACCAGCCCTGAACAGTATTTCCTCATTTGATGTAACTTCTCTGGATGCTGCTGACACCATAAAACAAGGGTCTCTCTTGGGGCAGTTTATAGGACTGTGTGAAGTCAGGCCAGGCCTTTGAAAGCTTTTGCGTGTGGTCAACACTAAATAAAGCTCTATAGAGGCCAGCCTTTCATGCTAACATCAGGGTCAGGTCTCAAAGCACCCTTTGATGTGGTACCCCCTCGGATGAAGGGCATTTAAAGTGAGGCAGTGGCCCAGTACGCACTCAATTTGTACAACTGATGTACAACTCATTTGACAAAACAGACAACGCACAATGATTGTGTAAAAAAAATATTTGTGAAGACAAACTCTGTTGCATCACCAAAATATCAGTTGTATCACAACCATTGTATCAAATGTGTTTACCCGTGCCAGTGTGGCTGGATATATTTTTGTCAGTTTGTGTGGGTGTGCAGGAGACCACTTTTGGAATTGTTTGTGTGTGTGTGAATAAATACATGAGATTCCACTTGCTCATCCACACATTACTCTGATAATGGGAGTCTTCAACAACCATGTTTCCCCTGTCCTCAATGGACCCCATTTTGGTCAATGTTGGAAATATGTGTTGATTTTCTCTTTCTACTACGTTCTCTTACTCTTTCTCAACCATGACTGGGGAAAACCTCAATGTTGAATGACACACGACTTGCAGATAGGTACAGTATATGAAACAAAGGTATAACAAAACAAAAAAATGGGGAAAAAAACCTAACCTTTTTAGAATGTATTGCCATAGTAACATACTTTTTTCCTCAGACTTCTTTACTCATAAAACTGGAGCAATACATTTCTAACAGTTATCTTTCAAAGACACTGGTCCTGTCACAGTGAAAGCAATTTCCAAGAGAGTTCAAGAGATGATATTGGGATGCAACTTGTCAAAACTTCTCTTTCAGCAGGTGTTAGAAATTGTGTTTTGTTATTTGAGCAGAGCATGTTAACATTTCTTCAGGATTGGTGGGTCCCCTATGGGATGGTTGAGCTAACGAAGGGCTAATGTGATTAGCATGAGGTTGTAAGTAACAAGAACATTTTCTAGGACGTAGACATATCTGATATTGTCAGAAAGATTAAATTATTGTTAATATAACTGCACTGTCCAATTTACAGTAGCTATTACAGTGAAAGAATACATACCATGCTATTGTTTGAGGAGAGTGCACAGTTTTGAACATGAAAAGTTATTAATAAACAAATTAGGCACATTTGGGTAGTCTTGATACAACATTTTGGTTCATTGGATCAGATTAAAACGTTGCACATACACTGCTGCCACCTAGTGGCCAATATCTAAATTGCACCTGGGCTGGAATAATACATTATGGCCTTTCTCTTCAAATCAACTCAAATCAAATGTATTTATATAGCCCTTCGTACATCAGCTGATATCTCAAAGTGCTGTACAAAAACCCAGCCTAAAACCCCAAACATCAAGCAATGCAGGTGTAGAAGCACGGTGGCTAGGAAAAACTCCATAGAAAGGACAAAACCTAGGAAGAAACCTAGAGAGAAACCAGGCTATATGGGGTGGCCAATCCTCTTCTGGCTGTGCTGGGTGGAGATTATAACAGAACATGGCCAAGATGTTCAAATGTTCATAAATGACCAGCATGGTCAAATAATAATAATCACAGGCAGAACAGTTGAAACTGGAGCAGCAGCACGGCCAGGTGGACTGGGGACAGCAAGGAGTCATCATGTCAGGTAGCCAGAGGCATGGTACTAGGGCTCAGGTCCTCCGAGAGAGAGAAAGAAAGAGAGAAAGAGAGAATTAGAGAGGGCATACTTACATTCACACAGGACAACGGATAGGACAGGAGAAGTACTCCAGATATAACACACTGACCCTATCCCCCCGACACTGCAGCATAAATACTGGAGGCTGAGAAAGATGATTGTACAATACTGGAGGCATTACAAAGATGATTGTACAACAACAACAAAAAACTGTTTTTTTTCTTTGTATTATCTTTTACCATATCTAATGTGTTATATTCTCCTACATTTATTTCACATTTACACAAACTGCAATGTGTTTCCTTTCAAATTGACAATGCATATCCTTGTTTCAAGGCCTGAGTTGCAGGCTGATATATTTTGGTATGTCATTTTATGCGAAAATTGGAAAAAAGGGGCCAATAGGTTTAAGGTGTTGATTTGTTTCTCCAACATAAAGTTTAAAGAATAAATACGTTCTGTCAGAGCACATGGCATCTTATCATTAGGTTTATATTTGCCATACTCTTACACCTGTCAAATCTTCCAGAGTAGATGCAGGTGTAATCCACATAAGGATTTCAATATCTACAGTATATATATAGCATTATGTCAAAAATGAAACATAGTCTTAAGTATCAACCTTTTTTCCCAAATACCTTTACAAACAGTAAATAGTATGTATTTTTCTATAATGTTACACAAACAAAACACGTTTGGAATAGATGCATAGTGTCCATTCGTCTCCTGCCTCCATCCCCATGTGTTATGTCCGTGGGCCGCTCCAGGGTGCATTACTAACGTCAGATCCAGCACTCCAAGCTAATGGACTCTCACTCTCCCAATCAGCCTAACGAGACAGACATTTATCTCTCTCCTGGCCCTGATGCACTCTCAGGGGTACCCCACTCTCCTTTTCTATATAAATTGTTCTCTTCTCCCTTCTCTCATTTCTGTAAATATTCCTACCTTTCTCTCTCTCTCTCTCTCTCTCTCTCTCTCTCTCTCTCTCTCTCGCTATCTCTTCTGTTTAGATGTCCTCCTCTCTCTCTCTCCTTCTCCCTCTCTTTTGCTGAAAATGTTTGTTCTTCTCTCTCCTTCTCTCTCGATCTTTCTAAGGGTCTTGATTCAATATGTGTTGCTCAAGTTCAGCGCGATAGCGTGATATAATTTTGAAGGGAATGTTCCCGAGTTCGCAGAGGCTGATTGACGATAAATACTACATATGTCGGCTCAGGCGGAATTTATCTTCAAATATAGTGCTGAACCTCAGCAAAACGAATTGAATTGAGCCCTTAATGCCCCCCACCTGCACCTCTCTCTCTCTCTCTACACTTGAATTTTTAAAAGCTGGATTTTATGGCAGTAATGTTGTGTAATAGTCGTAAAAGGCTGACGTGGACACACACTTTAACAATGTTCCAATTTGGAGAGACTGAAACACTTGACTATATTCATGCTTCAGGGAAATACAGGTATGTTACACTAGGCTAATGGCTAATGGCTTGAACACACCTCTAGAGTTATGTAAAGTATATCTCAATATACACACCTGTCAGCTCGGTAAAGTGACGTGGTTTGGAGAAAAGAAAGCAGGAGAACAAGAGGTACTGTACATTAGATGCTAAGAAGGTTTGTTATCCTCTCTGGGATATGTGGACCTGGCCAAAACCCAGTGAAAATGCAGAGTGCCAAATTCAAATAAATTACAATAAAAATCAAACTTTCATGAAATCACACATGTAAGATAGCAAATTAAAGCTACAGTTGTTGTGAATCCAGCCAACATGTCAGATTTCAAAAAGGCCTTTCGGCGAAAGCAAACGATGCTATTATCCGAGGATAGCACCATAGTAAACAAACACTGACGAGCATATTTCAACCCTCCAGGCGCGACACAAAATTCAGAAATAAAGATATAATTCATGCCTTACCTTTGACGAGATTATTTTGTTGGCACTCCAATATGTCGCATAAACATCACAAATGGTCCTTTTGTTCGATTAATTCCGTCGTTGTATACCCAAAATGTCAATTTATTTGGCGCGTTTGATCCAGAAAAACACAGGTTTCAACTTGCGCAACGTGACTACAAAATATCTCAAAAGTTACCTGTAAACCTAGCCAAAACATTTCAAACTACTTTCGTAATACAACTTTAGGTATTTCATACCATAAATAATCGATACAGTTGAAGACAGGATAATCTGTGTTCAATACAGGAGGAAAACAAACTGTGGCTAGCTTTCAGGTCACGAGCCTCTAACAAAGAGTCCTCTTCACTCTAGCCTCGTTCTGAACAGTGTTACTTCTTCATTACACAAAGGTAAGGGTTTCGCCTGCCAAATAAGTTCTGTTATACTCACAGACATGATTCAAACAGTTTTAGAACCTTCAGAGTGTGTTCTATCCAAATATACTAATATGCATATCTTATCTTCTGGGGATGAGTAGCAGGCGGTTGAATTTGGACATGCTTTTCATCCAAAATTCCGAATGCTGCCCCCTATCCGAGAGAAGGATTACCAACATATTGCATCTGAAACAGTTTTCAAAGTTGGATTTTCTAGCGAAATAGGGCCAGGGGTGATAAGGGATGGAAGAACAACAACTGAGCTTAGGGACCCACATCAAAGGAAGGGACAGAAAATACATAATTATTTCAAACTGAGTGGTATCAACAGAAAGACTGGCTCTGTAGCTGCGGTGCTAGCAGCCGACTCTACTGCTTCCCCTGTCTGCTGTTCCCCACCAGCGACAGTGTGTGGACAGTAACCTGTTACTGCGATTTGAACAACTTGCTTATAGCACTCAAGAAGCATGAGAAATCTGTGTCTCACATCCAAAGGCAGATAACGCTTAAGACATTTGGCAGCTCACAGATAGATCTGGCATTGAATGAATATCTTGCACAATGCAAAGGTGAAAGAGATCTAAGACATTTTAAAACACCTAGTTAATTAATGCTAATTGCTACCGAGGTAAACATGAGTTGGCATTTCGTGGCTACAATGAGAGTGCCAGCTCATCAAGCACGCCCAGGTGCAACTACAGTGAGTGAACAAAACATTATGCACACCTGCTCTTTCCATGACAAAAACTGACCAGGTGAATCCAGGTGAAAGCTATGATCCCTTATTGATCATTGTAGATGAAGGGGAGGAGACAGATTAAAG
The DNA here is from genome assembly GCF_036934945.1 of Oncorhynchus masou masou. Taxonomy (NCBI): domain Eukaryota; kingdom Metazoa; phylum Chordata; class Actinopteri; order Salmoniformes; family Salmonidae; genus Oncorhynchus; species Oncorhynchus masou. The sequence goes on along the minus strand of NC_088217.1, from coordinate 64,734,637 downwards.
AAGCATTTTTCAGATTTAAGACAATTGAGACATGAATTGCCCATTTCAAGGGTGAATGGGCAAGACAAAATATTTAAGTATCATTGAACAGGATCTGGCAGTAGGTGCCAGGCGCAGCGGTTTGTGTCACGAACTGGAACGCTGCTGGTTTTTCAACATTTGAAAGTTGTTCTTAATGTTTTGTACACTCAGTGTATGTGGAAGAATTACACACCTTTGCTGATAAAAAAATGAACAATTAGCAACCCATTTAGATAACGCCACCATGTTTTCTTTTTGCTCATGGCCTACGATGGAAGGTTCAATGAAACTGATGAGCTTTTTTGTGTTCTGCAGAACTAACCGATGTATATGGGTTTATGTTGTACTTGTCACGCCTTGGTCTTAGTATCTTGTGTTTTAGTTAATTAGTTGGTCAGGCCAGGGTGTGACATGGGTTTATTGTTTGTTGTATTCTTAGTGGGGTTTTTTGGTTATTGGGATTGTAGCTGATTAGGGGTGTGTGTTACATAGGTTTGGCTGCCTGAGGCGGTTCTCAATCAGAGTCAGGTGATTCTCGTTGTCTCTGATTGGGAACCGTATTTAGGTAGCCTGGGTTTCGCTTTGTATTTCGTGGGTGATTGTTCCTGTCTCTGTGTAGTGTTCACCAGATAGGCTGTAATAGGTTTCACGTTCCGTTTTGTTGTTTTGTATTTATTAGTTATTTCATGTATAGTTCCGTTGTTTGTTTCACTAATAAACATGAGTAACCAACATGCTGCATTTCGGTCCGACTTTCTTGCGACAAACGAAGAACGTCGTTACAGTACTAGTATTTTCGACATAAAGAAAGCACTGAAATGGCAGCAACAGTACTTTTATAGTATATATGAGCGATTTAAGCAGAAATACAATGAACTGGGCCTGGCAGAGAGCAAAGCTCGTAGTAAAACAGATGATCAGAGTAGAGAGGGGGAGAATCTATTAAAGCATCATGGACAATATCAATGTTCAGATGAGAGCTAGGTTTGACTACATTGGTTAACTTAATGTCACAAAAGTTTGACTCCTGAAAACGAGAACCTGCCAAAATATACAGAGTACATCGATTTTGTTAGGTTTCAGGCTGATGTTGTCAGATTGTACAGTTCGCAAATGGTACAAGAGTATCACCTGGACAGCTCCTCGGCTTTTTGTTCCAGCATGACCTGACACACACTGTCCCCGAGGCTACAAAGTCACTGCAGTTGGTCCTCACTACACCAGCTGTAACAGCATCCATTGAGAGGTCATTTTCTGCGTTGAAACGAATATAAACTTATAGTCAAAACCGGACCTATCAAGGACGACTCTCATCCTTTGCCATTCTCTCCATTGAGACCGAGAGAATTCTAAAATTGACGGACAACAAGGAGGAATTTTATAGCTCAGTAATTGAAGTCTTTACCACGAGGGATAAACGGATGGACTTCGTTTACAAGTAAACGTAAGTGCAAGCAAGTGTTCATCTGCGGTAGAGCCATCTACTATTATTACACAACAAATCTATTTTGTAAGTATACAGTACCAGTCAAAAGTTTGGACACACCCACTTATTACAGGGTTTTTCTTTATTTGTGGTATTCTCTACTTAGTAGAATAATAGTGAAGACATCAAAACTATGAAATAACACATATGGTCATGTAGTAACCAAAAAAGGGTTAAACAAATCAAAATATATTGTTTATTTGAGATTCTTCAATGGAGCCACCCTTTGCCTTGATGACAGCTTCGCACACTCTTGGCATTCTCTCAAAAAGCTTCATGAGGTAGTCACCTGGAATGCATGTCAATTAACATTTACATTTACATTTAAGTCATTTAGCAGACGCTCTTATCCAGAGCGACTTACAAATTGGTGAATTCACCTTCTGACATCAGTGGAACAGCCACTTTACAATAGTGCATCTAAATCATTTAAGGGGGGTGAGAAGGATTGCTTTATCCTATCCTAGGTATTCCTTGAAGAGGTGGGGTTTCAGGTGTCTCCGGAAGGTGGTGATTGACTCCGCTGTCCTGGCGTCGTGAGGGAGTTTGTTCCACCATTGGGGGGCCAGAGCAGCGAACAGTTTTGACTGGGCTGAGCGGGAACTGTACTTCCTCAGTGGTAGGGAGGCGAGCAGGCCAGAGGTGGATGAACGCAGTGCCCTTGTTTAACATGTGTGTCTTGTTAAAAGTGAAATATTGTAATTTCTTTCCTTAATGCGTTTGAGCCAATCAGTTGTGTTGTGACAAGGTAGGGGTAGTATACAGAAGATGGCTTTATTTGGTAAAAGACTAAGTCGATATTTTGTCAAGAACAGCTCAAACAAGCAAAGACAGTCATTACTTTTAAGACATGAAGGTCAGTCAATGCAGAACATTTCAAGTTTCTTCAATTGCAGTCACAAAGACCATCAAGTCCTATGATGAAACTGCCTCTCATGAGGACCGCCACAGGTAAGGAAGACCCAAAGTTAACTCTGCTGCAGAGGATAAGTTCATTAGAGTTGCCAGCCTCAGAAATTGCAGCCCAAATAAATGCTTCACAGAGTTCAAGTAACAGATACATCTCAACATCAACTGTTCAGATGAGAATGATGGTTGAATTGCTGCAAAGAAACTACTAAAGGACACCAACAAGAAGAAGAGACTTGTTTGGGCCAAGAAACACGAGCAATGGACATTAAACCGTTGGAAATCTGTCCTTTGGTCTGATGAGTCTGAATTTGTGGTTTTTGGTTATAACCGACATGTCTTTGTGAAACGCAGAGTAGGTGAACGGATGATCTCTGCATGTGTGGTTCCCACTGTGAAGCATGGAGGAGGAAGTGTGATGTTGTGGGGGTGCTTTGCTGGTGACGCTGTCAGTGATTTACTTAGAATTCACGGCACACTTAACCAGCATGGCTACCACAGCATTTTGCAGCGATACGCCATCCTATCTGGTTTGCGTTTAGTGGGACTATCATTCGTTTTTCAACAGGACAATGACCCAACACACTTCCAGGCTGTGTAATGGCTATTTGACCAAGAAGGGGAATGATGGAGTGCTGCATCAGATGACCTGGCCTCCACAATCACCTGATCTCAACCCAATTGAGACGGTTTGGGATGGGTTCAATGGCAGAGTGAAGGAAAGCAGCCAACAATTGCTCAGCATATGTGGGAACTCTTACAAGACTTTTGGAAAAGCATTCCAGGTGAAGCGGGTTGAGCGAATGCCAAGAGTGTGCAAACCTGTCATCAAGGCAAAGGGTGTGTGCTTCGAAGAGTTTGTTTCACACTTTTCTGGTTACTATATGATTCCATATGTGTTCTTTTATAGTTCTGATGTCTTCGCTATTATTCTACAATGTAGAAAATAGTCAAAAGAAAGAAAAACACTTGAATGAGTAGGTGTGTCCAAACATTTGAATAGTACTGTATATCAATCAGTAGCGCTGACTACTAGGCATTTTGTGTGTGTAGCGTTGTCTACAGTAGGCCTAATCGCTGGCACTTGGGATGTTGTCTGTGGTGCTGAAAGTCATCTGTTCATGTAGGGCAATTGCGTGGGGCACAAGCTATTATGGCCTGTGTGAATGTGTCTTTAAGTGCCAATCAACCTGCAAGTGTTTGATGTTTGGTTGTGGTTAGATCTCACCTCCCTCCCTGCATTCCCTCTGCAATGTAAGGCTTTGGCCCTGAGATCATATCCTGTGTGACACATCTGGCCACCAATGGCCTGTGTTAACGGCCATAGAATAGTAACGGGACAATAATGGGCCTTGTCTTGGCTGCGGGGCGATCGTGCCTGGGGACATCAGCATGAAATTTGGCAGAGTGATGGAACCTATTACCCAATCCATTTCAAGTGTTTCTCTCACCCTAGGAATCATGGGACACAATTGAGCTTTTTAGAAGGTGTCTTTGAGTTTTGTATCTGCTCGTTAATCATTCATATGTCAGAGCCAAATGTACTGTAACTCCACATTGACATTTTGGTCAATTAGCAGCTTTCTTTTATACAGAGCAATTACAGTCAGTGCAGGTAAGACATCCACATATCTCTCCCTCCTGACTTGTCACTTATCCATATACGTTACTGATGCATGCAGTATTACCTTCATGCTTTAGCATTGTTGCTTTGTTCTCGTTGAACATGCCCTCAGGTTAGAACAATGCAGTTCCTTATGCTTGGCTGTGTTCTCTTTTATGTTACCTCATGGTATAGCTCTGTATTCAAATATTGACACAGTACATTCGCACAGCAAAAAAAGATTAGCATATGAATTCTTATTACTGAGTCTTTGAACACACATCATAAAGACATCATTGTCCTCCACATAACTATAGGTTACATGAGCATCATTTGTGTACATAGTTCTGTTATAATATTTGAACATGGAGAGGACTCTCTTTACATGTTACTGGTACTCCTGACGGCATAACATCTTCAGACATGTTTGCTAAGCTCTGAGACAATGTCAATATAAATTATGTGTTACCCTTGGTGTAATTTGATTGCAATGCCAACTCACATTATAATGTTGAGCAACATAATTGTATTTAGTCAGGAGTACAACTTTGACCACGTTTAAAGCTCAGGGTTCAAAACCTTTTTCTAATTTTCTTACATTCATTCATTTTTAATGCTTTACCATAACCTCGGTTAACACAGAACTAAAGTCTTGCAATATTGGTCAGAGGCTCGATAAAGTTCTGGGTCCATACAGTACGTGTTAAGATAAGAAATAGAACGAGGCTCGGAACAAGAACAAAGAGCTCCGTCCTGTCTCTTTGCAAGTTAAGGGCATGTCTGTGGGCCAAATAGTCTGTGCATGAGAGATTATCTTTACCATAATGAGATAATGAAAACATAATTTTTCTATTCAAAATTGCTAATTGCCGTCTTCTGGAAAATTAATTTAGAGGATTAAAGAAAAATATTTCAGAAAGAATTAAGCCCAATATTTATTCATTTAGGGGTCGTTCTTGAATTGCAGTGGCATTTAAAGTTGCATTTTACCATAATGAAAACATTCTTTTTTTATTCAAAATTGCTAATTGCCGTCTTCTGGCAATTGAATTTAGACGATTAAAGAAAAATATTACAGAAAGAATTAAACTCAATATTTATTGATTTAGGGGTCGTTCTTGAATTGCGGTGGCATTTAAACTTGCATTTTACTTTCTTTACCAAAATGTATTATACAGTGCCTTCAGAAAGCAGTCACACTCCGTAATCTTTTCCACATTTTGTTGTGTTACAAAGTGGGATTGTATTTAATTGTCATTGTTGGTCAATGATCTACACAAAATACTCTGTAATGTCAAACTAGAAGAAGAATTCTAACATGTATTACAACTTTATTAAAAACAAAACACTAATGTATCTTGATTCGATAAGTATTCACCACCCTGAGACAATACATGTTACAGTAGAAAAATCTTTTACACAATTAGTGTTTTGGAGTAAGCCTTGCACACCTGGTTTGTGGAATATTTGCTGATTATTCTTTTCTTAAATTCTTCAAACTTTGTCAAGTTGGTTGTTAATCATTGCTAACAAGCCATTTTCAAGTCTTGCCAAAACTATAACAAGGCCACTCATGAACATTCAATGAAGAAAATTGTGAAAATAAAGAACAACCCTTGAATGAGTAGGTGTGTCCAAACTTTTGACTGGTACTGTATATTATTATAATTGTTTATAAACACTGCTCAAAAAATAAAGGGAACACTAAAATAACACATCCTACATCCTGAATGAATGAAATATTCTTATTAAATACTTTTTTCTTTACATAGTTGAATCTTCTCCTTTCCCCCTTCTGATGACCAGGTGGCGAATCGCATCTCTGCATGTCTGGCAGACATATCAGTGTGGATGACGGATCACCACCTCAAGCTGAACCTCGGCAAGACGGAGCTGCTCTTCCTCCCGGGGAAGGACTGCCCGTTCCATGATCTCGCCATCACGGTTGACAACTCCATTGTGTCCTCCTCCCAGAGCGCTAAGAACCTTGGCGTGATCCTGGACAACACCCTGTCGTTCTCAACCAACATCATGGCGGTGGCCCGTTCCTGTAGGTTCATGCTCTACAACATCCGCAGAGTACGACCCTGCCTCACACAGGAAGCGGCGCAGGTCCTAATCCAGGCACTTGTCATCTCCCGTCTGGATTACTGCAACTCGCTGTTGGCTGGGCTCCCTGCCTGTGCCATTAAACCCCTACAACTCATCCAGAACGCCGCAGCCCGTCTGGTGTTCAACCTTCCCAAGTTCTCTCACGTCACCCCGCTCCTCCGCTCTCTCCACTGGCTTCCAGTTGAAGCTCGCATCCGCTACAAGACCATGGTGCTTGCCTACGGAGCTGTGAGGGGAACGGCACCGCAGTACCTCCAGGCTCTGATCAGGCCCTACACCCAAGCAAGGGCACTGCGTTCATCCACCTCTGGCCTGCTCGCCTCCCTACCATTGAGGAAGTACAGTTCCCGCTCAGCCCAGTCAAAACTGTTCGCTGCTCTGGCCCCCCAATGGTGGAACAAACTCCCTCACGACGCCAGGATAGCGGAGTCAATCACCACCTTCCGGAGACACCTGAAACCCCACCTCTTCAAGGAATACCTAGGATAGGATAAGTAATCCTTCTCACCACCCCCCCTTAATGCTTTAGATGCACTATTGTAAAGTGGCTGTTCCACTGGATGTCAGAAGGTGAATTCACCAATTTGTAAGTCGCTCTGGATAAGAGCGTCTGCTAAATGACTTAAATGTAAATGTAATGTAAATGAATGTGCTGACAACAAAATCACACAAAAATTATCAATGGAAATGAAATGTATCAACCCATGGAGGTCTGGATTTGGAGTCACACTCAAAATTAAAGTGGAAAACCACACTACAGGCTGATCCAACGTTGATGTAATGTCCTTAAAACAAGTCAAAATGAGGCTCAGTAGTGTGTGTGGCCTCCACGTGCCTGTATGACATCCCTACAACGCCTGGGCATGCTCCTGATGAGATGGCGGATGGTCTCCTGAGGGATCTCCTCCTAGACCTGGACTAAAGCATCCGCCAACTCCTGGACAGTCTGTGGTGTAATGTGGCGTTGGTGGATGGAGCGAGACATGATGTCCCAGATGTGCTCAATTGGATTCAGGTCTGGGGAACGTGCGGGCCAGTCCATAGCATCAATGCCTTCCTCTTGCAGGAACTGGTGACACACTCCAGCCACATGAGGTCTAGCATTGTCTTGCATTAGGAGGAACCCAGGGCCAACCGCACCAGCATATGGTCTCACAAGGGGTCTGAGAATCTCATCTCGGTCCCTGATGGCAGTCAGGCTACCTCTGGCGAGCACATGGAGGGCTGTGCGACCCCCCAAAGAAATGTCACCCCACACCATGACTGACCCACCGCCAAACCGGTCATGCTGGAGGATGTTGCAGGCAGCATAAACGTTCTCCACGGCGTCTCCAGACTCTGTCACGTCACATGTGCTCAGTGTGAACCAGCTTTCATCTGTGAAGAGCACAGGGCGCCAGTGGCGAATTTGCCAATCTTGTCGGGCCCTCATACCACCCTCTTGGAGTCTGTTTCTGACAGTTTGAACAGACACATGCACATTTGTGGCCTGCTGGAGGTCATTTTGCAGGGCTCTGAGAGTGCTCCTCCTGCTCCTCCTTGCACAAAAGCGGAGGTAGCGGTCCTGCTGCTGGGTTGTTTACCTCTTCCACGTCTCCAGATGTACTGGCCTGTCTCCTGGTAGCGCCTCCATGCTCTGGACACTACGCTGACAGACACAGCAAACCTTCTTGCCACAGCTCGCATTGATGTGACATCCTCGATGAGCTGCACTACCTGAGCCACTTGTGTGGGTTGTAGACTCCGTCTCATGCTACCACTAGAGTGAAAGCACCGTCAGCATTCAAAAGTGACCAAAACATCAGCCAGGAAGCATAGGAGCTGAGAAGTAGTCTGTGGTCACCACCTGCAGAACCACTCCTTTATTGGGGGTGTCTTGCTAATTGCCTATAATTTCCACCTGTTGTCTATTCCATTTGCACAACAGCATGTGAAATGTATTGTCAATCAGTGTTGCTTCCTAAGTGGACAGTTTGATTTCATGGAAGTGTGATTGACTTGGAGTTACATTGTGTTGTTTAAGTGTTCCCTTTATTTTTTTGAGCAGTGTATTTTTTCCCAATTTTGTGATATCCAATTAGTAGTTACAATCTTGTCCCATACGGACTCAGGACAGGCAATGGTCGAGAGACATGCGTCTTCCGAAACACAACCCTGCCAAGCTGCACTGCTTCTTGACACACTGCTCACTTAACCTGGAAGACAGCCACACCAATGTGTCAGAGGAAACACCATACAACTGTCGACCGTGTCAGCGTGCATGCGCCCACTCCGCCACAGGAGTTGCTAAAGCACGATGGGACAAAGACATCCCGGCCAAATAAACCCTACCCTAACTCAGACGATGCTGAACCAATTGTGCGCCGCCTCATGGGTCTTCCAGTCGCGGCCACCTGCGACACAGCCCGGGATTGAACCTGGACCTGTAGTCCGCTCATTAAAATAACGCAACGTTAATTATTCATGAAAATCGCAAATGAAATGAAATAAATATATTGGCTCACAAGCTTAGCCTTTTGTTAACAACACTGTCATCTCAGATTTTCAAAAAATGCTTTTCAACCATAGCTACACAAGCATTTGTGTAAGAGTATTGATACATTACAGTACAACGCAAACTTTTTTCCAAATGAACTCCATAATATCGACAGAAACATGGCAAACGTTGTTTAGAATCAATCCTCAAGGTGTTTTTCACATATCTTTCGATGATAAATCATTCGGTGCAGTTGACTTTCTCTTTTGAACCAAATGGAAACGTGCATGCACCTGGAGATTATGCAATAGTTTTGACGGAGGACACCGAGCGGACACCTGGTAAATGTAGTCTCTTATGGTCAATTTTCAAATGATATGCCTACAAATATGTCACAATGCTGCAAACACCTTGGGAAAATGACAGAACGTGTAGGCTCATTCCTTGCGCATTCACAGCCATATAAGGAGACATTGGAACACAGCGCCTCCAAAATCTGGCTCACTTCCTGTATGAAATTTCATCTTGGTTTCGCCTGTAGCATTAGTTCTGGGGCACTCACAGACAATATATTTGCAGTTTTGGAAACGTCAGAGTGGTTTCTTTCCAAAGCTGTCAATTATATGCATAGTCAAGCATCTTTTCGTGACAAAATATATTGTTTAAAACGGGAACGTTTTTCATCCAAAAATGAAATACTGCCCCCAGAGGTTCAAGAGGTTAATCACCCTGTCATCTCAGATTTTCAAAATATGCTTTACAGCCAAAGCTAGACAAGCATTTGTGTAAGTTTATCGATAGACTAGCATAGCATTATGCCTTGCTAGCAGCAGGCAACTTTGTCACGAAAATCAGAAAAGCAATCAAATTAAATCGTTTACTTTTGATGAACTTCGGATGTTTTCACTCACGAGACCCCCAGGTAGATAGCCAAAGTTCATTTTTTTCCCAAAATATTATTTTTGTAGGCGAAATAGCTCCGTTTGTTCTTCACATTTGGCTGAGAAATCGCCCGGAAATTACAGTCACGAAAACGGCAAAAAATATTCCAAATTAGCTCCATAATATTGACAGAAACATGGCAAACGTTTATAATCAATCCTCAAGGTGTTTTTCAAATATCTATTTGATAATATATCCGTCGAGACAATTTGTTTTTCAGTAGGACCGATTGGAGTAATGGCTACCTCTGTATTTTACGCGAGAGTCACCCTGGGAGCCATCAGGTGACCACTTACGCAATGTAGCCGCCTACGGCTATTCTTCAACATAAATGCGTAAAACTACGTCACAATGCTGTAGACACGTTGGGGAATACGTAGAAAGTCTAAGCTGGTTGATAGCACATTCACAGCTCAATAGGGACTCATTGGAATGCAGCGCTTTCAAAATATGGGGCACTTCCTGATTGGATTTTTCTCAGGCTTTCGCCCGCAAACATTAGTTCTGTTATACTCACAGACAATATCTTTACAGTTTTGGAAACGTTAGAGTGTTTTCTATCCTAATCTGTCAATTATATGCATATTCTAGCATTTGTTGTCATGTCTTATTATGTCTGTTCCTGTCCTTTCTCTTCACTCTGTCTCTCTCTGCTGGTCTTATTAGGTTACCTTCTCTTTCTCTCCTTCTCCAGCTGTTCCTCATCTCCCCTAACTAGCTCATTCACCCTTTCCCCACCTGTTCCCTTTTTTCCCTCTGATTAGGTCTCTATTTCTCTCTCTGTTCCTGCTACTTTCGGTGTCAGATTCTCGTTTGTGTTTCTCATGCCAGAAGCAAGCTATCGTCTCGTTTGCTTCCTCCTAGTCCTATCCTGTCAGAGTCTGCCTGGCAGGTGCATCCTGCACTCTACTAACTAGCTTTTGTTTGCACCGTGTCCAGTTAATCATATGCTACGTGTGATCAGCTACCACCGTTCCTCTGTGACCCGCACCGACCCAGAGCGACCTGCAGCCTGTCGCCGCTACCCAGCTATTCATCAGAGGGACTTTATGTTTCATTTGTCACCCTCTCTGCGGGTATTCTATTGTGCCATTGACAACGTCGGAAGAGGATCTATGCCATTCCTGTTTTTTCATTAAAAGAACTCTGTTTCTGTTAAAACCGCTTTTGGGTCTTCACTCAAGTACATAACAGAAGAATCTGACCAAGAATGGACCCAGCGGCTCCGGACCCTTTTCACTCCGCCGTCGAGATCCAGGGAGCGATGCTAGGCAGACACGAGGAGGAATTGTCTGCTGCTCGACATGCCGTTGAGACCCTGGCCGTCCAAGTCTCCGACCTCACAAGACAGGTTCACCAACTCCACCTCGATCCACCGCCCACTTCCAGGGTTTCCGAGTCTCCGGAGCCCAGGATCAATAACCCGCCGTGTTACTCTGGGGAGCCCACTGAGTGCCGCTCATTCCTCACTCAGTGTGATGTGGTGTTCTCTCTCCAGCCCAACACTTACTCCAGGAGCACAGCCCGCATCGCCTACGTCATTTCTCTCCTTACCGGACGGGCGCGTGAGTGGGGCACGGCAATCTGGGAGGCGAGGGCTGAGTGTATTAACCAGTATCAGGACTTTAAGGAGGAGATGATACGGGTTTTTGACCGTTCTGTTTTTGGGCAGGAGGCTTCCAGGGCCCTGTCTTCCCTATGTCAGGGGAATCGATCCATAACGGATTATTCTATTGAGTTTCGCACTCTCGCTGCCTCTAGTGACTGGAACGAGCCGGCTTTGCTCGCTCGTTTTCTGGAGGGTCTCCTCGCCGAGGTTAAGGATGAGATTCTCTCCCGGGAGGTTCCTTCCAGCCTGGACTCCTTAATAGCTCTCGCTATTCGCATAGAGCGACGGTTTGATCTTCGTCGCCGAGCTCGTGGAAGGGAGCGCGCGTTCTCCGTTGCCCCCCTCTCCGCATCACTGCCACCTGCCACATCACTGCCACCCTCCTCCGCCGGCTCGGATGCTGAGCCTATGCAGCTGGGGGTATCCGCATCTCGGCCAAAGAGAAGGAACGGAGAATCACCAACCGCCTCTGTCTCTACTGCGGCTCCGCTGGTCATTTTGTCACCTCATGCCCAGTAAAAGCCAGAGCTCATCAGTAAGAGGAGGGCTACTGGTGAGCGCAACTACTCAGGTCTCTCCTTCAAGATCCTGCACTACCTTTCCGGTCCATCTCCGCTGGACCGGTTCATCTGCTTCCTGCAGTGCCTTGATAGACTCTGGGGCGGAGGGCTGTTTTATGGACGAGACCTGGGCTCGGGAACATGACATTCCTCTCAGACAGTTAAGGGATCCCACGGCTTTGTTCGCTTTAGATGGTAGTTCTCTCCCCAAGATTCAGCGTGAAACGCTGCCTTTAACCCTCACTGTCTCTGGTCATCATAGCGAAACCATTTCTTTTTTAATTTTTCGTTCACCTTTTACACCTGTTGTTTTGGGTCATCCCTGGCTAGTTCGCCATAACCCTTCTATTAATTGGTCTAGTAATACTATCCTATCCTGGAATGTTTCTTGTCATGTGACCTGTTTAATGTCTGCTATCCCTCCTGTTTCCTCTGTCTCTTCTTCACAGGAGGAGCCTGGTGATTTGACAGGGGTGCCGGAGGAGTATCACGATCTGTGCACGGTGTTCAGTCGTTCCAAGGCCACTTCTCTCCCTCCACACCGGTCGTATGACTGTAGTATTGATCTCCTTCCGGGAACTACTCCCCCGGGGTAGATTATACTCTCTGTCGGCTCCCGAACGTAAGGCTCTCGAGGATTATTTGTCTGTATCGCTCGACGCTGGTACCATAGTCTCCTCCTCCTCTCCCGCCGGAGCGGGGTTTTTTTTTGTTCAGAAGAAGGACGGGTCCCTGCGCCCATGCGTGGATTATCGAGGGCTGAATGACATAACAGTTAAGAATCGTTATCCGCTTCCTCTTATGTCTTCAGCCTTCGAGATCCTGCAGGGAGCCAGGTTTTTCACCAAATTGGACCTTCGTAACGCCTACCATCTCGTGCGCATCAGGGAGGGGGACGAGTGGAAGACGGCGTTTAACACTCCGTTAGGGCAATTTGAATACCGGGTTCTTCCTTTCGGCCTCGTTAACGCTCCAGCTGTCTTTCAGGCACTAGTTAACGACGTCCTGAGAGACATGCTGAACATTTTTGTTTTCGTTTACATGGACGATATCCTGATTTTTTCACCGTCTCTCCCGATTCATGTTCAGCACGTGCGACGCGTCCTCCAGCGCCTTTTGGAGAACTGTCTTTATGTGAAGGCTGAGAAGTGCACTTTTCATGCCTCCTCTGTCCCTTTCTCGGTTCCGTTATTTCCGCTGAGGGCATTAAGATGGATCCCGCTAAGGTCCAGGCTGTCATTGATTGGCCCGTTCCTAAGTCACGCGTCGAGCTGCAGCGCTTTCTTGGCTTCGCAAATTTCTATCGTCGTTTCATCCGTAATTTCGTTCAGGTGGCAGCTCCCCTCACAGCCCTTACTTCTGTTAAGACGTGCTTTAAGTGGTCCGTTTCCGCCCAGGGAGCTTTTGATCTTCTCAAGAATCGTTTTACATCCGCACCTATTCTTGTTACACCTGACATCTCTAGACAGTTTGTTGTTGAGGTTGACGCGTCAGAGGTGGGCGTGGGAGCCATTCTTTCTCAGCGCTCCTCTCTGACGGCAAGGTCTATCCTTGCGCGTTTTTTCTCATCGCTTATCGCCGTCAGAACGTAATTATGATGTTGGTAATCGCGAACTGCTCGCCATCCGCTTAGCCCTAGGCGAATGGCGACAGTGGTTGGAGGGGGCGACCGTTCCTTTTGTCGTTTGGACTGACCATAGGAACCTTGAGTACATCCGTTCAGCCAAACGACTTAATGCGCGTCAGGCTCGTTGGGCTCTGTTTTTCGCTCGTTTCGAGTTCGTTATTTCTTATCGTCCGGGCTCAAAAAACACCAAGCCTGATGCTTTATCTCGTCTCTTCAGTTCTTCTGAGGTCTCCACCGACCCCGAGGGGATTCTCCCTGTGGGGCGTGTTGTCGGGTTGACTGTCTGGGGAATTGAGAGGCAGGTAAAGCAAGCACTCACTCACACTCCGTCGCCGCGAGCTTGTCCTAGGAACCTTCTGTTCGTTCCCGTTCCTACTCGTCTGGCCGTTCTTCAGTGGGCCCACTCTGCCAAGTTAGCCGGCCACCCCGGCGTTCGGGGTACGCTCGCTTCCATTCGCCAGCGTTTCTGGTGGCCCACTCGGGAACGTGACGCGCGTCGATTTGTCGCTGCTTGTTCGGTCTGCGCGCAGACTAAATCTGGGAACTCTCCTCCTGCCGGCCGTCTCAGACCGCTTCCCATTCCCTCTCGACCGTGGTCTCACATCGCTTTAGATTTTATCACCGGACTGCCTTCATCAGCGGGGAAGACAGTTATTCTTACGGTTGTCGATAGATTCTCTAAGACGGCTCATTTCATTCCTCTCGCTAAGCTCCCTTCTGCTAAGGAGACGGCTCAGATCATTATCGAGAATGTTTTCCGAATTCATGGCCTTCCGTCAGACGTCGTTTCGGACAGAGGCCCGCAGTTCACGTCTCAATTTTGGAGGGAGTTTTGCCGTTTGATTGGGGCTTCCGTCAGTCTCTCGTCTGGCTTCCATCCCCAGTCTAACGGTCAAGCCGAACGGGCCAATCAGACTGTTGGTCGCATCTTACGCAGTCTTTCTTTTCGTAACCCTGCGTCTTGGTCAGAACAGCTCCCTGGGCAGAGTACGCCCACAACTCGCTTCCTTCGTCTGCTACCGGTCTATCTCCTTTTCAGAGTAGCCTCGGGTACCAACCTCCGCTGTTCTCATCTCAGCTCGCCGAGTCCTGCGTCCCCTCCGCTCAGGCTTTTGTCCAGCGTTGCGAGCGCACCTGGAAGGGGGTCAGGTCGGCACTTTGCCGTTATAGGGCGCAGACTGTGAGGGCCGCTAATAAGCGTAGAACCAAGAGTCCTAGATATTGTTGCGGTCAGAGAGTATGGCTCTCCACTCAGAACCTTCCCCTTAAGACAGCTTCTCGCAAGTTGACCCCGCGGTTCATTGGTCCGTTCCGTATTTCTCAAGTCATTAATCCTGTCGCAGTGCGACTTCTTCTCCCGCGATATCTTCGTCGCGTTCACCCGGTCTTCCATGTCTCCTGTGTTAAGCCCGTTCTTCGCGCCCCCGCTCGTCCCTCCCCCCCCCCATCCTTGTCGAGGTCGCACCTATCTACAGGGTTCGTAAGATTTTGGACATGCGTCCTCGGGGCCGTGGTCATCAGTACCTAGTGGATTGGGAGGGGTACGGTCCTGAGAAGAGGAGTTGGGTTCCCTCTCGGGACGTGCTGGACCGTTCGCTGATCGATGATTTCCTCCGTTGCCGCCAGGTTTCCTCCTCGAGTGCGCCAGGAGGCGCTCGGTGAGTGGGGGGGTACTGTCATGTCTTATTATGTCTGTTCCTGTCCTTTCTCTTCACTCTGTCTCTCTCTGCTGGTCTTATTAGGTTACCTTCTCTTTCTCTCCTTCTCCAGCTGTTCCTCATCTCCCCTAACTAGCTCATTCACCCTTTCCCCACCTGTTCCCTTTTTTCCCTCTGATTAGGTCTCTATTTCTCTCTCTGTTCCTGCTACTTTCGGTGTCAGATTCTCGTTTGTGTTTCTCATGCCAGAAGCAAGCTATCGTCTCGTTTGCTTCCTCCTAGTCCTATCCTGTCAGAGTCTGCCTGGCAGGTGCATCCCGCACTCTACTAACTAGCTTTTGTTTGCACCGTGTCCAGTTCATCATATGCTACGTGTGATCAGCTACCACCGTTCCTCTGTGACCCGCACCGACCCAGAGCGACCTGCAGCCTGTCGCCGCTACCCAGCTATTCATCAGAGGGACTTTATGTTTCATTTGTCACCCTCTCTGCGGGTATTCTATTGTGCCATTGACAACGTCGGAAGAGGATCTATGCCATTCCTGTTTTTTCATTAAAAGAACTCTGTTTCTGTTAAAACCGCTTTTGGGTCTTCACTCAAGTACATAACATTTGTCCTAACAAAATATCCCATTTAAAATGAACGCTTTTTAAAAAAAAATGAAAATACTGCCCCTAGAGTATGTGATATAAATATGTATCACAAATTTGTTGAGAATTTTTGACCCTTTTTAAACCTATACATATGATCCAAAAGCCATACATACAACAAAAAGATAATTCTGAGATGATTGGTTTAAAGATCCAAACCCTCACTGGTTTAAATATGCAGCTCAAAAAAATAAAGGGAACACTTAAACAACACAATGTATTGCATATGTACATCAGACAGCAGGACATCATTACATCAGACAGCAGAACATCAGACAGCAGGACATCAGACAGTGGGACATCAGACAGCAGAACATCAGACAGCAGGACATCATTACATCAGACAGCAGAACATCATTACATCAGACAGCAGGACATCATTACATCAGACAGCAGAACATCAGACAGCAGAACATCAGACAGCGGGACATCATTACATCAGACAGCAGAACATCAGACAGCAGAACATCATTACATCAGACAGCAGAACATCAGACAGCAGGACATCAGACAGCGGGACATCATTACATCAGACAGCAGAACATCAGACAGCAGGACATCATTACATCAGACAGCAGAACATCAGACAGCAGGACATCATTACATCAGACAGCAGAACATCATTACATCAGACAGCAGGACATCATTACATCAGACAGCAGGACATCATTACATCAGACAGCAGAACATCAGACAGCAGGACATCAGACAGCGGGACATCATTACATCAGACAGCAGAACATCATTACATCAGACAGCAGGACAACATTACATCAGACAGCAGAACATCAGACAGCAGGACATCATTACATCAGACAGCAGAACATCAGACAGCAGGACATCAGACAGCGGGACATCATTACATCAGACAGCAGAACATCAGACAGCAGAACATCATTACATCAGACAGCAGGACATCATTACATCAGACAGCAGAACATCAGACAGCAGGACATCAGACAGCAGGACATCATTACATCAGACAGCAGAACATCATTACATCAGACAGCAGGACATCATTACATCAGACAGCAGAACATCAGACAGCAGGACATCAGACAGCGGGACATCATTACATCAGACAGCAGAACATCAGACAGCAGAACATCATTACATCAGACAGCAGGACATCATTACATCAGACAGCAGGACATCATTACATCAGACAGCAGGACATCATTACATCAGACAGCAGAACATCAGACAGCAGGACATCATTACATCAGACAGCAGAACATCAGACAGCAGGACATCATTACATCAGACAGCAGGACATCATTACATCAGACAGCAGGACATCATTACATCAGACAGCAGGACATCATTACATCAGACAGCAGAACATCAGACAGCAGGACATCAGACAGCGGGACATCATTACATCAGACAGCAGAACATCAGACAGCAGGACATCAGACAACGGGACATCAGACAGCAGAGCATCAGACAGCAGGACATCAGACAGCAGGACATCAGACAGCAGAACATCAGACAGCAGAACATAAGACAGCATTGTACTGCAGTGGGAATGCAGTGGCACTGCTGATGTCCGGGGTGATTAAGAGCTCCCTCAGATGGCCAGAGCTGCTTGGGATACACACCTCCTTCTCTTCAATGTCAATCCCATCTCCCTTTGGTACCAAAGAGGTTCCCACTGTCTACTGTCTACTGTCACTGTCTACTGTCTACTGTTTACTGTCTACAGTCTACTGTCACTGCCTATTGTCTAGTCACTGTCTACTGTCTATTGTCTACTGTTTACTGTCTACAGTCTACTGACACTGTCTACTGTCACTGTCACTGTCTACTGGGCCGTTCTGTTGCTCTTTGCGGTTGGAGGCCAAACAGGTGCCATACCAGGCGGTGATGCAACCAGTCAGGATCTCAATGGTGCAGCTTTAGAACTTTTGAGGATCTAGGGACTCATGCCAAATCTTTTCAGTATCCTGAGGGGGAATAGGTTTTGTCGTGCCCTCTTCACGACTGTCTTGGTGTGTTTGGACCATGATAGTTTGTTGGTGATGTGCACACCGAGAAACTCAAGACCCGCTACACTACAGCCCTGTCGATGTGAATGGGGGTCTGTTCGGCCCTCCTTTTCCTTTAGTGCACAGTCAGCTCCTTTGTCTTGATCAAATTGACAGAGAGGTTGTTGTCCTGGCACCACACTGGCAGGTCTCTGACCACCACCCTATTGGCAGGTAAGTTGTATCTGACAGGTAAAGTTGTATCTGACTGACTTGTAAAGTTGTATCTGACTGGTGAAGTTGAATCTGACTGGTAAAGATGTATCTAACTCACATGGCTTTATTTTCTGTGTCTCACTAGTAAGATCTGCTCTGTAGAATACAGGACCTGTGATTTTATAGAAATGACAAGATTGGTACTTGCTCCGATCAGGGAGCCACCGAAACCCCTGACACATAGCTATTTCCCAAATTGCACATGTAAAATTGGATAATGCTAACTGATTATTCTTCCGATAGCATATATGTATTTATTAGACTGTTAGAATGTTGATGCGTCATTCATTGGCTGGAATTATCAAAAATTGTAGAATTATACAAAACATACCCTTGACTCTATCTAAACAAATAACTATTGTTATATTTTTCCATGGATATATTCCGACATGCAATTCATGCTTTACAATTGTTTATGCACTATTTCTGACAATTTCTGGAAATCAGACAGGGACAACGTTCTCTGTAACTTTATTAAGGAAATCAGACAGGGACAACGTTCTCTGTAACTTCATTAAGGAAATCAGACAGGGACAACGTTCTCTGTAACTTCATTAAGGAAATCAGACAGGGACAACGTTCTCTGTAACTTCATTAAGGAAATCAGACAGGGACAACGTTCTCTGTAACTTCATTAAGGAAATCAGACAGGGACAACGTTCTCTGTAACTTTATTAAGGAAATCAGACAGGGACAACGTTCTCTGTAACTTTATTAAGGAAATCAGACAGGGACAACGTTCTCTGTAACTTCATTAAGGAAATCAGACAGGGACAACGTTCTCTGTAACTTCATTAAGGAAATCAGATAGGGACAACGTTCTCTGTAACTCCATTAAGGAAATCAGATAGGGACAACGTTCTCTGTAACTTCATTAAGGAAATCAGACAGGGACAACGTTCTCTGTAACTTCATTAAGGAAATCAGACAGGGACAACGTTCTCTGTAACTTTATTAAGGAAATCAGACAGGGACAACGTTCTCTGTAACTTTATTAAGGAAATCAGACAGGGACAACGTTCTCTGTAACTTTATTAAGGAAATCAGACAGGGACAACGTTCTCTGTAACTTCATTAAGGAAATCAGACAGGGACAACGTTCTCTGTAACTTCATTAAGGAAATCAGACAGGGACAACGTTCTCTGTAACTTCATTAAGGAAATCAGACAGGGACAACGTTCTCTGTAACTTCATTAAGGAAATCAGACAGGGACAACGTTCTCTGTAACTTCATTAAGGAAATCAAGACAGGGACAACTTGATTGTAACTTGATTAAGGAAATCAGACAAGGACAACGTTCTCTTTAAGTTGATTAAGGAAGGCAGTTTTAAGAAACCAAAGTAAAAAAATCTCAATAAAATAACACAACAAAATATCAATAATGAGGCTATATATACAGAAATAGTGCATAAACAATTGTAAAGCATGAATTGCATGTCGGAATATACCTGTAACGAGTCAATGCGCGGGGGTACAGGTTAATCGAGGTCATTTGTACATGTAGGTAGATGATGTAGACTGGTGAGCTGGGTCCATTCCTCTGAGATGATATTGAGGTAGTTTAGGATGTAGACTGATAAGCTGGGTTCATTCCTCTATGATATTGAGGTAGATGTTTTATTTTATTTTATAAGTGAAAACAAGAATTACATTAAATTGAGGGACAAGTATTCCTTTTAAATTATTTAAACTATTTTGCAACAATATCATTTGTTTGGTTATATTGTAAAACTTTTGGCATTCAAAATAATATATACAGTATATTTCTGTTGATCTACTCAAAACATCGACACATGACCATCGTGAAAAGCCAATTTGCTCGCCCTCAGTGTTTTCTGCAGTGCATACACACACACATATATATATATATATATATATTTTACAGTATGAATGACTGACATATGTTTTCTTATTAAATAATAGTTTAATAATATTTGTATTTGTTATTTTTGTGTGTTTTTACATGGTGCCAAAGTACAAGGGCAGCATTACAGCACAATTCAAGAATAAATCAAAGATATATATATTTAGACGTTGTCTTCTTTAGTTGCTAAGGAACTAAATTAAATGGACCTTTATTCGTAGAAAAAAGTATTTAATGGATTTAATCTAACCTCAGGAAAAGTTCATCTGTCAATCTTGTGGGTAAACCACTCATCTTGACTCGAAATGCTAATTACTTGGCCTCGGCTAAGTGTGGGAACTGAATGCAAGATTTTTGGCTTCATCTTCTGTGACAGCTTGTAGAAGATATCACATATTTGGCCAGTTTTGCAGGGTTCCTTTCCTGTCCCCAAAGTTACAGACCAGCAGTTTGCAAAGCATGTCAAATCGTGGGCCATTACCACAGTTTTGCTGGTTATTTTCCTGTTCCGAAGCATTAGTGCTTTTAAGGTTCCCTCCAGCTTCTCCCACTCTGATTTAACACCAATTTGTCTTTACCCCCACTCATTTCCAGCTTCAGAATGTTTTACTTTAGGAGTGCCACACAAGAGACTTTCAAATAACAACGGGTGTTAAGATACATTAAGTTGTTGTCATCCGTGGATCATGTTTATAGTGCCAGGAGCCATAGGAACAGATGGCACATGGATACCCTGTATAGGGGAAATACTTATTTGGGATCTAAAACAGATTTAGTTGGCCTAAAATGTGTGTGTATGATATCTGCCAGACATCACCGTGTTAACATGTACATATTATTATCCTCCATCTTTTCTCTTGTTTTGTTTTAAGGAGAATACTGGGATCATTGGATCATCTTTACATCAAATCACATTGTATTGGTCACATACGCATGGTTAGCAGATGTTAATGCGAGTGTAGTGAAATGCTTGTGCTTCTAGTTCCGACAGTGCAGTAATATCTAACAAGTAATCGTACAATTTCACAACAACCACCTAATACACACAAATCTGAAGGGATGGAATAAGAATATGTATATATAAATACATATAAAAATGGATGAGCAATGACCGAATGGCATATGCAAGATGCAATAGATGGTATAAAAGTATATAAATACGAGATGAGTATGAAAGATATGTAAACAGTATTAAAGTGGCATTATTAATGTCACGCCTTGGTCTTAGTATTTTGTGTTTTTGTTAATTAGTTGGTCAGGCCAGGGTGTGACATGGGTTTATGTTGTTGTATTTCATAGTGGGGTTTTTTAGTTATTGGGATTGCGGCTGAGTAGGGGTGTTGCATAGGTTTGGCTGCCTGAGGCGGTTCTCAATCAGAGTCAGGTGATTCTCGTTGTCTCTGATTGGGAACCGTAATTAGGTAGCCTGGGTTTCACTTTGTATTTCGTGGGTGATTGTTCCTGTCTCTGTGTTAGTGTTCACCAGACAGGCTGTATAAGTTTTTCACGTTCCGTTTGTTGTTTTTGTATTTATAAGTTATTTCATGTATCGTCATTTGTTTCATTAAAGACATGAGTAACCAACACGCTGCATTTCGGTCCGACTTTCTTGCGACAAACGAAAAACGCCGTTACAGAATCACCCACCACACACGGACCGAGCAGCGTGTTAACAGGCAGGAGCCACAGGAGAGGCAACAGAAGCAGCTTCAGTGGGAGAGGCTACACCACTTGGAGAATTGGACATGGGAGGAAGAACTGGACGGAAAAGGACCATGGGCTCAGCCTGGTGAATATCGCCGCCCCAAGGAGGAACTAGAGGCGGCTAAAGCGGAGAGGCGCTGGTATGAGGAGGCAGCACGGCGACGTGGATGGAAGCCCGGGAATCAGCCCCAAAAACTTCTTGGGGGGTGGCTATCAGGGAGTATGGCTATGCCAGGTAGGAGACCTGCGCAAACTCCCTGTGCTTACCGGGGGGCTAGAGAGACCGGGCAGGCACCGTGTTATGCAGTGGTGCTATGCAGTGGTGCGCACTGTGTCCCCAGTGCGGGTGCATAGCCCGGTGCGGTATATTTCAGCTCCGCGTATCGGCCGGGCTAGATTGAGCATCGAGCCAAATGCCATGAAGCCGGCTCTACGCATCTGGTCCCCAGTGCGTCTCCTTGGGCCGGCTTACATGGCACCAGCCTTGCGCTCGGTGTCTCCGGTTCGCCTACATAGCCCAATGCGGGCTATTCCACCTCACTGCACTGGCAGGGCAACCGAGAGTATTCAACCAGGTAAGGTTGGGCGCGGTGCTCAAGAGCTCCAGTGCGCCTGCACGGTCCGGTCTATCCAGTACCACCTCCACACCCCAGCCCTCCGGTAGCAGCTCCCCGCACCAGGCTTCCTGTGCGTGTCCTCAGCCCAATACCACCAGTGCCAGCACCACGCATCAGGCCTACAGTGCGCCTCGCCTCTCCTGCCCTGTCGGAGCCTTTCTTCTCTCCAGCGCTGCCGGAGCCTCCTGCCTGTTCGGAGCAGCTAGAGCTGCTAGTCTGCATGGAGCAGCTAGAGCTGCCAGTCTGCAAGGAGCTGCCAGTCTGCAAGGAGCTGCCAGTCTGCAAGGAGCTGCCAGTCTGCATGGAGCAGCCAGAGCTGCCAGTCTGCATGGAGCAGCTAGAGCTGTCAGTCTGCATGGAGCAGCCAGAGCTGCCAGTCTGCATGGAGCTGCCAGTCTGCAAGGAGCTGCCAGTCTGCAAGGAGCTGCCAGTCTGCATGGAGCTGCCAGTCTGCATGGAGCTGCCAGTCTGCATGGAGCTGCCAGTCTGCAAGGAGCTGCCAGTCTGCAAGCAGCTGCCAGTCTGCAAGGAGCTGCCAGTCTGCAAGGAGCTGCCAGTCGGCAAGGAGCTGCTAAAGCTGTTAGTCTGCATGGAACAGTCAGAGCTGTCAGTCTGCAAGAAGCCGCCAGAGCTGTCAATCTGCATGGAGCAGCCAGAGCCGCCAGTCAGCATGGAGCAGCCAGAGCTGTCAGTCAGCATGAAGCAGCCAGAGCCGTCAGTCAGCCAGACACTTCCAGATCTGCCAGTCAACCAGACTCTTCCAGATCTGCCAGTCAGCCAGACTCTTCCAGATCTGCCAGTCAGCCAGACTCTTCCAGATCTGCCAGTCAGCCAGACTCTTCCAGATCTGCCAGTCAGCCAGACTCTTCCAGATCTGCCACTCAACCAGACTCTTCCAGATCTGCTATTCAGCCAGACTCTTCCAGATCTGCCAGTCAACCAGACACTTCCAGATCTGCTAGTCAACCAGACTCTTCCAGATCCGCCAGTCAGCCAGGATCTGCCGGATTCAACTGCCTGGCTGGGCTTCCTCTCAGTACTGGTCTTCCTCTCAGTACTGGGCTGCCCCTCAGTCCCGAGCTGCCCCTCAGTCCCGAGCTGCCCCTCAGGCCCGAGCTGCCCCTCAGTCCCGAGCTGCCCCTCAGTCCCGAACTGCCTCAGTCCCGAGCTGCCCCTCAGTCACGAGCTGCTCCTCAGTTCAGTGGGGTTCTGGGTGAAGACTATTCGGCCATGGTCGGCGGCGAGGGTGGATCATCCCAGGACGCGAAGGGGAGGAACTATGACATTTATGGAGTGGGGTCCACGTCCCGAGCCGGAACCGCCACCATGGACAGACACCCACCCGGACCCTCCCTATGGTTTTGAGGTGCGTCCGGGGGTCCGCACCTTAGGGGGGGGGGGGTTCTGTCACGCCTTGGTCTTAGTATTTTGTGTTTTTGTTAATTAGTTGGTCAGGCCAGGGTGTGACATGGGTTTATGTTGTTGTATTTCATAGTGGGGTTTTTTAGTTATTGGGATTGCGGCTGAGTAGGGGTGTTGCATAGGTTTGGCTGCCTGAGGCGGTTCTCAATCAGAGTCAGGTGATTCTCGTTGTCTCTCATTGGGAACCGTATTTAGGTAGCCTGGGTTTCACTTTGTATTTCGTGGGTGATTGTTCCTGTCTCTGTGTTAGTGTTCACCAGACAGGCTGTATAGGTTTTTCTGTAACGGCGTTCTTTTGTTGTTGAAGGAGAGTCGGACCGAAATGCAGCGTGTAAGTTACTCATGTTTATTATAAAGACAAAACGAACAAACTATACACGAATAACAAAATAAATACAAAAAAACAACAAACAGAACGAAACCTAATACAGCCTGACTGGTGAAACTAGCACAGAGACAGGAACAATCACCCACGAAATGCAAAGCGAAAAACAGGCTACCTAAATACGGTTCCCAATCAGCGACAAGAAGCACCTGACTCTGATTGAGAACCGCCTCAGGCAGCCAACCTAATTAACACCACACACCCCTAATCAACTAGAATCCCAAACACTACAAACCCCAAAACGAAAATACAATACATAATAACCCCATGTCACACCCTGGTCTGACTAACTAATAAACTAAAACACACAATACTAAGACCAAGGCGTGACATAACCCCCCCCCCCCTACGGTGCGGACTCCCGAACGCACCTCAAAACCATAGGGAGGGTCCGGGTGGGCATCTGTCCATGGTGGCGGTTCCGGCTTCGGACGTGGACCCCACTTCAAAAATGTCAATGTTCAGCGTCCATAGATAATCCACCCTAACCGCCGACCATGGCCGAATAGTCCTCACCCAGAACCCTACATAATAGAAAAGCAGCTCGTGACTGAGGGGCAGCTCGGGACTGAGGCAGCTCGGGACTGAGGGACAGCTCGGGACTGAGGGACAGCTCGGGACAGAGGGGCAGCTCGGGACAGAGGGGCAGCTCGGGACAGAGGGGCAGCTCAGGACTGAGAGGCAGCCCAGCACTGAGAAAAAGCCCAGTACTGAGAAAAAGCCCAGCCAGGAAGTAGAATCCGGCAGATCCAGGCTGACTGGCGGATCCTGGCTGACTGGCGGATCCTGGCCGACTGGCGGATCCTGGCCGACTGGCGGATCCTGGCCGACTGGCGGATCCTGGCCGACTGGCGGATCCTGGCCGACTGGCGGATCCTGGCCGACTAGCAGATCTGGCAGATCCTGGCTGACTGGCGGATCCTGGCTGACAGGCAGATCTGGCAGATCCTGGCTGACAGGCAGATCTGGCAGATCCTGGCCGACTGGCAGATCTGGAAGAGTCTGGTTGACTGGCAGATCTGGAAGAGTCTGGTTGACTGGCAGATCTGGAAGAGTCTGGTTGACTGGCAGATCTGGAAGAGTCTGGTTGACTGGCAGATCTGGAAGAGTCTGGTTGACTGGCAGATCTGGAGGAGTCTGGTTGACTGGCAGATCTGGAGGAGTCTGGTTGATTGGCAGATCTGGAAGAGTCTGGTTGACTGGCAGATCTGGAAGAGTCTGGCTGACTGGAATGGTCTGGCTGACTGGCAGATCTGGAAGAGTCTGGCTGACTGGAAGATCTGGCTGCTTCATGCTGACTGACGGCTCAGGCTGCTCCATGCAGATTGACAGCTCTGGCGGCTTCCTGCAGATTGGCAGCTCCATGCAGACTGGCAACTCCATGCAGACTAGCAGATCTGGAAGAGTCTGGTTGACTGGCAGATCTGGAGGAGTCTGGCTGACTGGAATGGTCTGGCTGACTGGCAGATCTGGAAGAGTCTGGTTGACTGGCAGATCTGGCTGCTTCATGCTGACTGACGGCTCAGGCTGTTTCATGCAGATTGACATCTCTGGCGGCTTCTTGCAGATTGGCAGCTCCATGCAGACTGGCAACTCCATGCAGACTAGCAGCTCAGGCTGCTGTATACAGACAGGAGGCTCCGGCAGCGCTGTAGAGGAGGAAGGCTCTAGAACCGCTGAACAGACGGGAGACTCCGACAGCGCAGGAGAGGGAGAAAGCGCTGGCTGCGCTGAACAGGCGAGGCGCACTGTAGGCCTGATGCATGGTGCTGGCACTGGTGGTATTTGGCCGAGGACACGCACAGGAAGCCTAGTGCGGGGAGCTGCTACTGGAGGGCTGGGGTGTGGAGGTGGTTCTGAATAGACCGGACCGTGCAGGCGCACTGGAGCTCTTCAGCACCGAGCCTGCCCAACCTTACCTGGTTGAATACTCTCGGTTGCCCTGCCAGTGCTGTGAGGAGAAATAGCCCGCACTGGGCTATGTAGGCGAACCGGAGAAACAGAGCGCAAGGCTGGTGCCATGAAAACCGTCCCAAGGAGACGCACTGGAGAACGGATGCGTAGAGCCGGCTTCATAGCATTTGGCTCGATGCTCAATCTAGCCCGGCCGATACACGGAGCTGAAATATACCGCACCGGGCTATGCACCCGCACTGGGGACACCGTGCGCACCTCTGCATAACACGGTGCCTGTCCGGTCTCTCTAGCCCTCCGGTATGCACAGGGAGATTGCGCAGGTCTCCTACCTGACGCAGCCATACTCCCTGATAGCCCCCCCCCAAAAAAAATTTGGGGCTGCTTTTCGGGCTTCCTTGCCAACCGTGTTCCCTCGTAACGTCGGCTCCTATCTCCGGCTGCCTCTGCTCTCCTTAGTGCCTCCACCTGTTGCCATGGGAGGAGATTTCTTCCGGCCAATATCTCCTCCCAAGTGTAGCAACCTTTGCCATTCAGCACGTCTTCCCATGTCCATTCTTCGAATAATTCCTCCTCCCTTTGTTGCTCCAGCTGTCGCTGCCTGTTAACACGCTGCTCCTGATTACACTGTTCCTGCCTGTTGACACGCTGCTCGGTCCGAGAGTGGTGGGTGATTCTGTAACGGCGTTCTTTTGTTGTTGAAGGAGAGTCGGACCGAAATGCAGCGTGTAAGTTACTCATGTTTATTATAAAGACAAAACGAACGAACTATACACGAATAACAAAATAAATACAAAAAAACAACAAACAGAACGAAACCTAATACAGTGGTGAAACTAGCACAGAGACAGGAACAATCACCCATGAAATGCAAAGCGAAAAACAGGCTACCTAAATACGGTTCCCAATCAGCGACAACGAGAAGCACCTGACTCTGATTGAGAACCGCCTCAGGCAGCCAACCTAATTAACACCACACACACCCCTAATCAACTAGAATCCCAAACACTACAAACCCCAAAACGAAAATACAATACATAATAACCCCATGTCACACCCTGGTCTGACTAACTAATAAACTAAAACACACAATACTAAGACCAAGGCGTGACATTTTCACGTTCCGTTTGTTGTTTTTGTATTTATAAGTTATTTCATGTATCGTCATTTGTTTCATTAAAGACATGAGTAACCAACACGCTGCATTTCGGTCCGACTTTCTTGCGTCAAACGAAGAACGCCGTTACAATTAAAGTGACTAGTGATCCATTTATTAAAGTGGCCAGTGATTTTGAGTCTGTATGTAGGCAGCAGCCTCTCTGTGTTAGTGATGGCTGTTAAACAGTCTGATGGCCTTGAGATAGAAGCTGTTTTTCAGTCTCTCGGTCCCAGCTTTGATGCACCTTTACTGACCTCGCCTTCTGGATGGTAGTGGAGTGAACAAGCAGTGGCTCGGGTGGTTGTTGTCCTTGATGATCTTTTTGGCCTTCCTGTGACATCGGGTGCTGTAGGTGTCCTGGAGGACAAGTATTTGCCCCTGGTGATGCGTTGTGCAGACCGCACCACCCTTCAGAGAGCCCTGTCGTTGTGGGCAGTGCATTTGCCATACCAGGCAGTGATACAACCTGACAAGGATGCTCTCAATTGTGCATCTGTAAACATTTGTGAGGGTTTTAGGTGACAAGCCAAATTTCTTCAGCCTCCTGAGGTTGAAGAGACGCTGTTGCGTCTTCTTCACCACACTGTCTGTGTGGGTGGACCATTTCAGTTTGTTCGTGATGTGTACGCTGAGGACGTTGTTGACGTTGATTGAGTGGTTGTTTTCCTGACACCACACTCCGAGTTCCCTCACCCCCTCCCTGTAGGCTGTCTCGTCGTTGTATTCAACCAATCCCACTACTGTTGTGTCATCTGCAAACTTGATGATTGAGTTGGAGGCGTGCATGCCACTCAGTCATGGGTGAACAGGGAGAACAGGAGGGGGCTGAGCACACGCTCTTGTGGGGCCTCAGTGTTGAGGATCAGCAAAGTGGAGATTCCTACGTTCCTACATCCTACATTCCTATAATTCCTACGTTGTTTCCTACATTCACCACCTGCGGGTGGCCTGTCAGAATGTCCAGGACCCAATTGCACAGGGCGGCTTGAGACCCAGGGCCTCAAGCTTAAAGATGAGTTTGGAGGGTACTATGGTGTTGAATGCTGAGCTGTAGTCAAATAACAGCATTCTTACATAGGTATTCCTCTTGTCCAGATGGGAGAGGGCAGTGTGCAGTGTGATGGCGATTGCATCGTCTGTTGACCTTTTGAGGTGGTATGCAAATTCAAGTGGGTCTAGGGTGGCAGGTAAGGTGACAGAGGGAGTGCTACGGGGCAATAGTCATTTACTTCAGTTATCTTTGCCTTCTTAGGTACAGGGACAATGGTGGCAATCTTGAAGCATGTGGGGACAGCAGACTGGGATATGGAGAGATTGAATATGTCCGTAAACACACCAGCCAGCTGGTCTGCACATGCTCTGAGGACGCGGCTAGGGATGCCGTCTGGGCCGATAGCCTTATTAGGATTAACACAATGTCTTACTCACACTGGCCACGGAGAAGGATAGAGGGGCCCCAACCCACAGTCCTTGGTAGCGGGCCGCGTCGGTGGCACTGTATTATCCTCAAAGCGAGCAAAGAATGTGTTGAGTTGATCTGGAAGCAAGACGTCGGTGTTCGTGAAGTGACTGGTTTTCTTTTTGTTGTCCGTGATTGCCTGTAGACACTGCCACATACATCTTGTGTCTAAGCCGTTGAATTGCAACTCCACTTGGTCCCTATATTTCACTTCTTTGATTGCCTTGCTGCGGGAATAACTACACTGTTTGTATTCGGCCATATTCCCAGTCATCTTTCCATGGTTAAATGCGTTGGTTCGC
The DNA here is from genome assembly GCF_036934945.1 of Oncorhynchus masou masou. Lineage (NCBI taxonomy): Eukaryota > Metazoa > Chordata > Actinopteri > Salmoniformes > Salmonidae > Oncorhynchus > Oncorhynchus masou. The sequence continues at coordinate 64,705,912 of NC_088217.1, read as the reverse complement.
TCTTTCAGTTTTGAGCGAATGCCGCCATCTATCCACGGTTTCTTGTTAGGGTTGGTTTTAATAGTAACAGTGGGTACAACATCTCCAATGCACTTCCTTATAAACTCACCGAATCAGCGTATAAATCGATGCTATTCTCTGAGGCTGCCCGGAACACTTTCCAGTGCGCGTGATCAAAACAATCTTGAGGTGTTATAGGAGGTGTTATAGCAACTTATGATAAAAGGATACCTAAGGGGAAATTGTGATAATTTTGAGTGTGGGTTCCATAGCAGCTAGACTTCAACCGTGTTAACATACCCCTGTTAAAAACAAGTATGTTTTGTTTTAAAAAAGTACTGTCATTAGTCATAGGATTAGACAATACATGTTAAGTTGTGATAATGACAGTTATCGTTTGGCGATGTGATAAAGTGCTGTATGCTGTACTCGCTAATTGAATGATTGTCTTTTGAAATAATAATCTCAATTATCTTCCTGAAAATGTATTACTATCGTCTTGCCAGGTGTATGGAGAAAACACTGTTTACAGAAAACGAACTCCAGTACACTGGCAATATTGATGTTCCACAGATTAACTTGATATTGTTCACCTCTTTGTAAAACCCTGATGAAGGTCTAGCGACTGAAAATTTGGTGAAAAAAGAGCCATTTAATTTGTGGAGCATTCAAACACCAGTGTGCAGGAGTGTTCTTGTCTATTCAATTATCTTCCAACAAGGGAAAAAAAGGAGTAAAATGTGAAAATGTTACTGATCAGTATAGGCACAATGGCACTCACTTTAAAGCAATGTTTGTATTACTTCAAAACCTTTTTCAGTTCTCCAATAAACTGTGCAAAAATATATACTGTATATATTTTTCCTGCAATCAGGAGAGATCACATTAAACCAACTTATTCTACAGAGATGACTAAATAAGTCCCAGACTGAATGAATTACCATGATTGTGTCCCAAATGGCAGCCTATTCTTTATGTGGTGTACTACTTTTGACAATGTTCATGAGGAGGGCACTACATTGGGTGATATTTCAGACACACACCATGTCTTCTCAAACCCTGCAAATGTCCAAATGACCTTTGTCTTGTTGCCATTCGGTTCCATTCGTTTGAGTGTAAAGGTGCTTTTCTCTGGAAACATATTTTATCACTGTCACTGTTTGACCTATACTGGCCATTGTGGCCAATAATAAAACAATCATTTATTATGCATCGTCTGCGTCACCTTCTGGAGAAATTACCGATTTGTTGTTATTTGTCCGTCCTCTGAATATGTAACAATTCAGGTGTCTCAACTCATTGTTTCACATCAATGGGATTTGAAAATGACAAATAAGGCATTCAATTTAAAGGGGCAATCTGGGGTTGGTACATTCTTCTGTGGACCTTTAAGTTAATGGTGACAAGTGGCAACTTTGTATTTGTTTGAACACCAGATTGCTCTTTTAATGGCTTATATGGCCTGAATCAGTGAAACCGCGTGAACAAGGCGAGCTTTGAGAAAAACAATGAGCACCTTGCTATGGCTCTGATCACAACATTCTGGTGTACAAATATAATTATACCAGTGTCCATTTGTGTCTGTATCCTTTTTGACCCATTGTTTTTTCGTCACTCTAGGATGGCAAGTCCGTTACGATGGAAGAACGTATCATTGAAAATAAGATGACAAGAAAGTTTTGGCTCCTGATGTGAAATGAACAAGTGCAGTGCTGTCAAAAACCTAGTTTAGTGGAAAAAAAATACTATAACTATAACAACAAAAGTCTTTAGTGTGTAAATTATAATTTTAAGGCCGAATTACACAATATTTTAGTTCTGGGTTAATCAAGGTTAGACTGCTCCAAGGAGTGACTGCAATCCAAACTTTAGTTTTGGTATTAAAGTCACTGCCAGGAAAAGCTTTATGTTAGTATTTTAAAAATAAAAACAATATGCAAGGATCGGACCAATACGCAGTGTGGTAAGTGTCCATGTTTTAATATAAGTATAAACTGAACACGACAGAATACAAAATAACAAAGTGAATATGAACGAAACAGTCCCGTGTGGCACAAACACTGGAACAATCACCCACAAAAGGAAACGATCACCCACAGCAAACAATCACCCACAAAATACCCAAAGCATATGGCTGCCAAAATATGGTTCCCAATCAGAGACAACGATAAACAGCTGCCTCTAATTGAGAACCAATCTAGGCAACCATAGACATACAAAACCCCTAGACTGGTTCCAATCCCATAAACATACAAAACCCCTAGACAGGTCAAAAACATATAATCACCCATGTCACACCCTGACCTAACCAAAAATATAAAGAAAACAAAGATAACTTAGGTCAGGGCGTTACACTAAAATACTGCTGGAATTCCTACCACTGGAATGCCCATCTATTCTACGTAAGAAATTACACTGTTCACTCAAAACATTAATAAAATATTTATAAGGTATAAAAATAAGGTATAAAAAGCCCACGCAAAAAAAGTAACTAATGATTAGTAAATGGTTTGTAAAGTCCTATATTAAACACCTTAGGAATGACCTTATGAATCATTATTAACTACTTTAAAAGGTGTTTATACAGTTGACGTCTGAAGTTTACATACATTTAGGTTGGGGTCATTAAAACTCGTTTTCAATCACTCCACACATTTCTTGTTAACCTCTTACATCTATGGGGGCGCTATTTCATTTTTGGATGAAAAACGTTCCCGTTTTAAACAAGATATTTTGTCACAAAAAGATGCTCGGCTATGCATATAATTGATAGCTTTCGAAAGAAAACACTCTGACGTGTCCAGAAATACCAAGATATTCTCTGTGCGTGCCCTAGAACGTGAGCTTCAGGCAAAACCAAGATGAGATGGCATCCAGGAAATGACAAGGATTTTTGAGGCTCTGTTTTCCATTGTCTCCTTATATGGCTGTGAATGCGAGAGGAATGAGTCAACCCTTTCTGTCATTTCCCCAAGGTGTCTGCAGCATTGTGACGTATTTGTAGGCAGATCATTGGAAGATTGACCATAAGAGACCACATTTACCAGGTGTCCGCCCGGTGTCCTGCGCCGAAATTGGTGCGCAAAAGTCACCTGCCAGTATTTTTCCATGCGATACAGAGAGGAAAGCAAGCTTCCACGAACTGCATATCAATGAAGAGATATGTAAAAAAAACACCTTGAGGATTGATTCCAAACAACGTTTGCCATGTTTCGGTCGATATTATGTAGTTAATCCGGAAAAAGTTTTACGTTGTAGGTGACTGAATTTTTGGTTTGTTTCGGTAGCCAGACGCAATGTAGAAAACGGAACGATTTCTCCTACACACAGACGCTTTCAGGAAAAACTGCGCATTTGGTATGTAATTGAGAGTCTCCTCATTGAAAACATCAGAAGCTCTTCAAAGGTAAATGATTTTATTTATTTGGTTATCTGGTTTTTGTGAAAATGTTGCGTGCTAAATGCTACTCAAAATGCTATGCTAGCTTTGCATACTCTTACACAAATTAGTAAATTTCTATGGTTCAAAAGCATATTTTGAAAATCTGAGATGACAGTGTTGTTAAGAAAAGGCTAAGCTTGAGAGCAGACGCATTATTTTCATTTTATTTGCGATTTTCAGAAATCGTTAACGTTGCGTTATGCTAATGAGCCTGAGGCTTTAGTCACAAACCCGGATCCGGGATGGGGAGTTTCAAGAAGTTAACAAACTATTGTATTGGCAAGTCGGTTAGGACATCTACCTTGTGCTAGACACAAGTCATTATTCCAACAATTGTTTTCCGACCGATTATTTCACTTATAATTCACTGCATCACAATTCCAGTGGGTCAGAAGTTTACATACACTAAGTTGACTGTGCCTTTAAACAGCTTGGAAAAATCCAGAAAATTATGTCATGGCTTTAGAAGCTTCTGATAGGCTAATTGACATAATTTGCATCAATTGGAGGTGTACCTGTGGATGTATTTCAAGTCCTACCTTCAAATTATGTGCCTCTTTGCTTGACATCATGGGAGACTCAAAAGAAGTTAGCCAAGCCCTCAGAAAAAAAATCCGGAGCGGATCCTCTGTTTTGCCCACCACCCAGGACAATGGATCGGATCCCATCCGGTGAACCAAAACAATGATCTTAAAAGGGGCAGACGAAGCAGTCTTGTGGTCAGGCTCTGGAGACGGGCACATCGCACACCGCTCCCGAGCATACTACTCGCCAATGTCCAGTCTCTTGACAACAAGGTTGATGAAATCCGAGCAAGGGTAGCATTCCAGAGAGACATAAGAGACTGCAACGTTCTTTGCTTCACGGAAACCTGGCTCACTCAAGACACGCTTTCGGAGTCGGTACAGCCAGCTGGTTTCTTCACGCACCGCACCAACAGAAACAAGCATCTCTCTGGTAAGAAGAAGGGCGGGGGTGTATGCCTTATGATTAACGAGACGTGGTGTGATCATAACAACATACTGGATCTCAAGTCCTTTTATTTACCTGACTTAGAATTCCTCGCAATCAAATGTCGACCGCATTATCTATCTAGAGACTCTATGTACATTTACATTACATTTACATTTAAGTCATTTGGCAGACGCTCTTATCCAGAGCGACTTACAAATTGGTGAATTCACCTTATGACATCCAGTGGAACAGCCACTTTACAATAGTGCATCTAAATCATTTAAGGGGGGGGGTGAGAAGGATTACTTTGTCCTATCCTAGGTATTCCTTAAAGAGGTGGGGTTTCAGGTGTCTCCGGAAGGTGGTGATTGACTCCGCTGTCCTGGCGTCGTGAGGGAGTTTGTTCCACCATTGGGGGGCCAGAGCAGCGAACAGTTTTGACTGGGCTGAGCGGGAACTGTACTTCCTCAGTGGTAGGGAGGCGAGCAGGCCAGAGGTGGATGAACGCAGTGCCCTTGTTTGGGTGTAGGGCCTGATCAGAGCCTGGAGGTACTGCGGTGCCGTTCCCCTCACAGCTCCGTAGGCAAGCACCATGGTCTTGTAGCGGATGCGAGCTTCAACTGGAAGCCAGTGGAGAGAGCGGAGGAGCGGGGTGACGTGAGAGAACTTGGGAAGGTTGAACACCAGACGGGCTGCGGCGTTCTGGATGAGTTGTAGGGGTTTAATGGCACAGGCAGGGAGCCCAGCCAACAGCGAGTTGCAGTAATCCAGACGGGAGATGACAAGTGCCTATGTAAACTGGAAACCACATATCCTGAGGCTGCATTCATTGTAGCTGGGGATTTTGATAACTAGGCTAATCTGAAAACAAGACTCCCTAAATTCTATCATCATATTGATTGTGTTAACAGGGCTGGTAAAACCCTGGATCATTGTTATTCTAACTTCCGCGACGCATATAAAGGCCCTCCCCCGCCCTCCTTTCGGAAAAGCTGACCACGACTCCATTTGTTGCTCCCTGCCTATAGACAGAGACTAAAACAGCAAGCTCCCGCACTCAGGTCTGTTCAACGCTGGTCCGACCAATCTGATTCCACACTTGAAGATTGCTTCGATCATGTGGTTTCGCATTGTGTCAAATGCGGAACATGCGGAACATGAAGTGGCGTCATCATGAAGTGCTTTGAGAGACTAGTCAAAGACCATATCACCACCGACCTACCTGACACCCTAGACTCACTACAATTTGCTTATTGCCCAAATAGGTCCACAGACGACGCAATCACCATCACACTGCACACTGCCCTAACCCACCTGGACAAGAGAAATACCTATAAGAATGCTGTTCATAGATTACAGCTCAGCATTTAATTAACACCATAGTACCCTCCAAACTCGTCATTTAGCTCGAGACCCTGGGTCTCAACCCCGCCCTGTGCAACTGGGTCCTGGACTTCCTGACGGGCCGACCCCAGGTGGTGAGGGTAGGTAAAAACATTTCCACCCCGCTGATCCTTGTGGGGCCCCACAAGGGTGCATTCTGAGCCCTCTCCTGTACTCCCTGTTCACCCACGACTGTGTGGCCATGCATGCCTCCAACTCAATCATCAAGTTTGCAGCCGACACTACAGAGGTAGGCTTGATTACCAACAACGACGAGACGGCCAACAGGGAGAAGGTGAGGGCCCTCGGAGTGCGGTGTCAGGAAAACAACCTCACACTCAACGTCAACAAAACAAAGGAGATGATCGTGGACTTCAGGAAACAGCAGAGGGAGCACCCCCCTATCCACATCGATGGCACTGTAGTGGGGAGGGTAGTAAGTTTTAAGTTCCTTGGCGTACACATCACAGACAAACTGAATTGGTCCACCCACACAGACAGCGTGGTGAAGAAGGCGCAGCAGAACCTCTTCAACCTCAGAAGGCTGAAGAAATTTGGCTTGTCACCAAAAGTACTCACAAACTTCTACAGATGCACAATCGAGAGCATCCTGTCAGGCTGTATCACCACCTGGTACGGCAACTGCTCCGCCCACAACCGTAAGGCTTTCCAGAGGGTAGTAAGGTCTGCACAACACATCACCGGGGGCAAACTACCTATCCTCCAGGACACCTACACCACCCGATGTCAGGCCATAAAGGAAGGCCATAATGGAAGGCCATAAAGATCATCAAGAACAACAACCACCCGAGCCACTGCCTGTTCACCCCGCTATCATCCAGAAGGTGAGGTCAGTACAGGGACATGAATGCAGGAACTCAAACATACTGACTCAACTCCAGCCACTTTAATAATGGAAAAATACATGTAAAAAATGCATCACTAGCCACTTTAAACAATTCTATTAATATAATGTTTATATACCCTACATTACTCATCTCATATGTACATACTGCACTCGATACCATCTACTGCATCTTGCCTATGCTGTTCTGTACCATCACTCATTCATATATTTTTATGTACATATTCTTCAACCCTTTACAGTTGTGTGTATAAGGTAGTTGTTGTGAAATTGTTAGGTTAGATTACTCGTTGGTTATTACTGCATTGACGTAAGCACGGGTAATTGTGGGGATTCGAGAAGTAGAAACTGGATCGATCTGCTGTGGTTGCCTGACACTCGCAGGTTGATAGGAACCGTGTTGTGTGTGACTGTCAATTGAACGACCATCCAGTGCTCTGCCGTCCATGAGAATGGAGAGTGGTTGAGTGAGGATTCCCAGCTCTGTCACCAGGGTATCGTCCATAAACCTCTCTTCGGCCCCAGGGTCAATGAGTACCCGGAGAGATTTGGACCGGTCAACCCATAGCATGATGGCATTGAGAGGGGTTTGAGTAAAGGGAGACTGAACATTTTCTGTAATGCCCATCAGAATACTCACACCTCCTACTGAGCCGGGTCTTTTTACAGGACAGGTAGAAATGTAATGTCCTGTGGTCCCACAATACAGACAGCTGCTGGTGTTCAGTCTGTGTAACTGTTCGTTAGGAGACAATCTAGCTCTTCCAAGTTGCATTGGCTCCAGAGGAGGTGAGTCGTCAGACCTGAGTGATTCCCGTGGTAACTCGGGTAACCTCGGATTCTCTCGGCAATGTAGATGCTGAGTATTTCCAGGATTCCTCGGAGGCAAGATGGGATCCATGGATGAGCGAGGGGGAGTGGGAACAGACCTCCTCTCCCTCCTATGTTCCTGTAGTTGCCCATCGATCCGGATGGTCGAGGCGATGAGAGTCGAGATTGATGGGCAGATCACGGGCTGAGAGCTCATCTTTCACCTCCTCCGATAAACCATGAAGGAATGTGTCGAACAGGGCTTCGGGGGTTCCAGGCACTCTCGGCGGCCAACATGCGGAAATCGACCGCATAGTATGCCACACTACGGGAGTATTGGCGTAGCAGCTTCCAAGCAGTCTCTCTCTCTGACAATGGAGAATCAAACACTTTCTTCACCTCCACCATAAACTCTTTTAGACTGAAACACATGGTGGCTTGTTGCTACCAGGGTGCTGTAGCCCAGACGAGAGCCCTCCTGGACATCAGAGTTATAAGGTACGCTACCTTCGAGCGGTCTCAATCAGAAAAAGAAGAGGTCTGTAGCTCAAAGATGAGGGAGCACTGGGAGATAAAAGCCTGACAGGTCCCTGAATCTCCTGTGAAGCATTCCGAAGGAGGTAAACGGGGTTCTCGGGAAGCCGGGGTGGGCTGGGGGGACGCGCTGCTGACAGCAGGGTTACTGAGAGTCTGGGAGGTTACGGTAGAGGCTTGCTGTCTAATAGACTTGCTCCAGCAATGTATGGAAAGCACGGTGGTAGCGTTCCGCCAATGTCTGGAATCCTTTTATAAGACCTCAAAGTAACTCCTCGTGTCTTCCAATGGTGGCTCCTTGGGAGGAGACGGCATTGCGGAGCTGGTTCGAGTCTGCTGGGTCAGTCATGGCCAGTTCGTACTATCATGACTCAGTATAAGACCCAGATGCGGACAGTTCGAATCATAGATGTTCATTGACCAAACAAGGGGCAGGAAAAAGACAGGTCAAGGGCAGGCAAAGATCCGTTATCCAGTGCTGTCACGTTCTGACCTTAGTTCTTTTGTTATGTCTTTGTTTTTAGTATGGTCAGGGCGTGAGTTAGGTGGGTTGTCTATGTTCCTTTTTCTATTTGGTGTTTTTGTTTTTGGCCTGGTATAGTTCTCAATCAGAGGCAGGTGTCGTTAATCATACTTAGGTAGCCTTTTCCCACCTGTGTTTCGTGGGTGATTATTTTCTGTTCAGTGTTTTTTCAGCACCATACAGGACTCTTAGTTTGTCATTTTATTGTTTCGTTTCAGTGTTCAATTATTTTATTAAACAAAATGGACACTTACCATGCTGCGCATTGGTCCTCTTCTTCCACCACAGACGAGCGTTACAAGTGCAGAGTCAGTAAAGTACAGAACGGCAGGGTTGGTAATCCAGGGCAGTGTCAGACAGATACAGAAAGGCAGGCAGGCTCAAGGTTAGGGCAGACAGAGTGGTCAAAACCGGTAAAAAAATAGAAAAACAAGGGATAGAGAGAAACAGGAATACGGGAAAATCATGCTGGTAGGCTTGACGAGACAAGACAAACTGGCAACAGACAAGCAGAACTCAGGTGTAAATGCTAATGGGATAATGGGGAAAATGGGGGACACCTGTAACGGCGTTCTTTTGTTGTTGAAGGAGAGTCGGACCGAAATGCAGCGTGTAAGTTACTCATGTTTATTTAAAGAAGACAAAACGAACGAACTAACACGAATAACTAAATAAATACAAAAAAAAAAAAACAGAACGAAACCTAATACAGCCTGACTGGTGCAACCTACACAGAGACAGGGACAATCACCCACGAAATACAAAGCGAAAAACAGGCTACCTAAATACGGTTCCCAATCAGCGACAACGAGAAGCACCTGACTCTGATTGAGAACCGCCTCAGGCAGCCAACCTAATTAACACACACACACACCCCTAATCAACTACCAACCCAAACACTACAAACCCCAATACGGAAATACAATACATAATAACCCCATGTCACACCCTGGTCTGACTAACTAATAAACTAAAACACACAATACTAAGACCAAGGCGTGACAACACCTGGCAGGGGGTGGAGACAAACACCACAAGACGTGAAACAGATCAGGGTGTGACCGTAGTAAATACTGTAGCACTGTAATAGATGAGAATAAGGAGTGTGCTTCTGCCTACATTGAAAGGATTACTCAGTTAACAGTAATGCTGGAAGGAGAGAATAATATGTTTACCTTTCTCAGGGATGTGACATCCTGCATAGACAACGATTAGTGTTGACACACGCCCTAGGCCTTAGAAACTGACTGTTTCAATCATTGCCCCAAGGCCTATAGCTATGGCTTATAATGAAATTTGTCAATGCTCTGGATTCAGAGCTTACTTCAGTGGTAAAGACAGACAAATAAGTGGTACTTTATGGTAACATAAAGGTGTTTGACACCTGGCATTGTTTAAATATCACTCTTACATGTGGATGTCTACTAGGGTGTCTTCTAAGGGGGCCCTAAAGTGGCTTTTACCGATTTTACGACTTCACACGCACAGTTCCTACAAAGACTTTTTTATGCATGTGATGTACACGAAGCATTTGACCACAGGGTGCAGGTGAAACAACATGGTGGTGAAAATGTAGTCTGTAGTCTGTGTACCATTTTTCGATGTTGTATCGTGTTTCGATGCACCTGCTGTTGCCGAATCCTCCTTCATTGAGTAGAAAAACAATGCTTTCAGGCAGTAAAGTCTTTCGTTCCTTTCAAATGGGATGGCTGTTTTCTTAAAAAATCTAACTTAATTCTTCCATCCAGAAACTATGCACACATCAGTTCATCTAGCGGTCCCCTCGTGACTCCTGTTGTGTACTCTAGAGGAATTTGACTTGGAGTCAAGCAAACAGCACAGTCTCTGCCACAGGCTTTGCATATCTGTCTTCTTGTTCTGCCTTAGCCAAGAAATAGATTTCAGTAAACATACCTGAATGTCATGTTCAAATGTTGAACAGGGATAACATCATTATCAGTCTCATCACATTGTAGATGGATAGTACAGACAAATACCTGTATACACAGTCATGCACGCGTGCATATATGAAGAAGACAACATTTGGTTTAATTCCCCTTTTTACTTAGATTCTATCTTAATTTTTGTCTTCAATCAGATTAAATAAATGTTTCATTACAGACCCAGAGGGCACTATAAAATATTTTCAGACTGTATTCATTCATGTTTCGTTGCTCAGGGAAGCTTCTAATGGAATTATTTTTTTCAGAAATTGGCTTACTGTTTGCTTACTGTTTGTTTCAAAAGGTATTGCAAAAAATAAAAATAAGGAGTGCATAAAAGCACATGAGCTTTTCATAGAAAGGAAATTGCTGCGGGCAGATCACCCGCTCAATAATAAACCAAGGATATGCACATCTTTAGCAGCTCCTGTGTAGCACACAGTAGCAGCATCATAGCCTATGATGTCAGAGAAGCGAACTTATTACTTAGTCAAAGATAGCTACCGAGTGAGTTTATTTTTGCTGTTTTGGGACAGGTCCTTCTTATAAAGCGAGTTGTTTAATTTCAATGGGATCACTTGTGAATAAAATGGTGCTTTATAAATAAAGAACAATGTAGAATGACCTGTGTAAGTGGCCTCTCTTTATCCTCCAATCTCAGACAAGGAAAGAAAAACTTAATTGTCTGAGCTTTCTTGATCACAATGCTCTGGTCCTCTGAGAAGGAAAAGAGTGTAATAGGGTGCAGTCATAGTACAGTTTCTCTGGCCCTCTCACTACATTCTTTTCATGGAAATACTCCTTTTCTGTAAAAGATTTCCCAGAAGTGCCATTACTGTACTTGTGCTTATTCATTTGAGGGGAAAAAACTACTTCAACAATGGTATTTTTCTCCATTCATCTCTGCACCACTTCACATCACTTACTTTGCCCAATTCAGGAAGTGTTTGGTTTGTATTTGATTGTCCTCCTTTTCTTCCAATCCTCTACTTTTCTAACGAATATAAGTTTCACAAGGAGCGGCAGTCTGCATTTCTCCATCATTTTTGCACCGGAGCGTGAAAGCCTATGGTCTGTGAACCAAACGGGTAGAATGAATTAAACATTTTTTGTGGGGAAAATGCTTTTAACTAACACTTCCCTAAACCTTCTTACCTCTCTGAACATTGTCAATGTATGCGCAAGTTTGAGGTATCGGTGGCTGTTTTTGCTTAATTTGCATCAGCCTGCAATACACAAACCAAACCCCATATTCACAGGCAATTTCACAGTTGGAGTATTTCTAAGATGTTTTAATCATTTTGGTCGCATTTTTTGCAGCCATCGTATACTTTAATTATCTAATGCAAGTATTTGTCTCCAGTTCCAGCAATCCTGTACCTGCACCCTTGCTTCTATCTACAGGAATACTTAAATCATTACGTCTCAGTCAATACATCACAATATGATGTGGTTTTGCTGTAATAGGGGCAGACAATAAAAGCTGTAAGACTTGTGGATAACAAACAGTACAGTGCTTCCGCAGTGACGTCTAGGTTGCTATGAGAAGTGCAAATATGTTTTTTTACCTGCATTCTCAGTGAGGCATCATTAAGCCATTTCCTGCGCATGCCTTCATGTTGTGCTGAAAATGGGTGTCATTATGGGTGTCTTACAAAAAAGAATTAGCTCTTATCAAGAGCGACTGCCCCTAAAAGCCAACCAATCCCTTTGAAAACTGAAAAATGTATTCTAATGTCAAAATGTATTACAAAGTGTAAATAGGATCATTTTGGTTAATAAAGTCTCGTTGGAAATGGAGTGAACTCAGCGTGTCACAACGAGTGAATTAAGGTTGGGTTTGTATTACAATTATGTCAACAAATCATGCCCCCTTTTGCCAAGCTCACGCGGCAGTCTTCTTAGTGACACCCACAGAACACAACTGTGAAGAGATTATACAGATATTAGCATTGTACATCATATTGCGGGACTCTAAAACCACTGTGAAATGGGCCACATTTAGCTTACCAGTCAACCTACTATGTGTAGCTTATTGGACATTCATATTGCATTGTACAGCCTTACCCGTGGATTGTGTCTCAATGAAATGGGGTTGTCAAATTCCCGAAATAAGCGCTGTGATGATATGTATATAAACTCGTCGCAGTTTTGTTCTGTGAGTGTCATTAAGTAGACTGATACTCCATTTAATTGATCCACAATATAGGTAAGGCTGTAGAGTGAACTATAAGTATGCCCCCAATGCAATTCTGAAGACTAATACATCCACAGTGCGATTTAGACATTCTTTTTTTTGTCCAAATATGGTATGATTCAACAATTTGTATCCATTTTACCTGCTCCTGTACTCCTTGGTTATCCACGACTGCGTGGTCAGGCACAACTCCAACACCATCATTAAGTTTGTAGATGACACAGCAGTGGTATGCCTGATCACCGATGACGATGAGACAGCCTATAGGGAGGAGGTCAGTGACCTGGCATTGTGGTGCCAGGACAACAAGCTCTCCCTCAACGTCTGCAAGACAAAGGAACTGATCATGGACCACAAGAAACGGAAGGCAGAGCATGCCCTCATTCACATCTATGAGGTTGTAGTGGAGCAGGTCGAGAGCTTCAAGTTCCTCAGTGTCCACATCACTAAGGATGTATCATAGTCCAAACACACCAACACAGTCGTAAAGAGGGCATGATGACAGAGACAGCTTCATCAACATGACAGGAAATGTGAAAAGTTGTATAAAAAAATGCCTGGCTTGATAAATGTCGTGGAAATTTCCTCTATTTACCAAATCATGAGAGCAAACCACACACAAGTCAGAGTTAGTTATCACAAAGTCCATCTTTAATTATATGAGCTCTATCATAACCCTGTGACTCTCAGATCGATTCAGTGTCTATCAATAAATTCTCTGAGTCCCTTACACATTGCAACTGAGATCCTTTATAGCAAAGACACACATAGCCAGACAGCATCGGCATAGTATATCGTTCAGCTTTGTCTCCTAAACTATGTTCTTTTCTCAAACTCAGAAATATAAACCAATCCTCCATATCAACAGGCATATATCAAATCCATCCTATATTGACAAGATCACAAAGACACATTGACTGGCACACAGACACGCTTGACCTCTCCCCTCTCTCCGGCCCAAGTAACTTAGTCTTGACATAGAACAGATACTGCAACCCTGCCACAGTATTATACAAACACATTCTGATGAGAAATAACTTAACAAACATATGATGAATATAAAACATCTTACCTATATTACCAACTAATTCTGATTATTCCCCAACATGAACAGTATGCTAATTCTCCAGCAAAAGCAGATACAATTAGTAGAGGCATTTTGGTTGTGAAGTGCATTAGCAAAAAGCTTTTTCCTTTCTTTAGAACAAAACCCAATTACCACTTGGCTGTCTATTATATCACCCTGTCTGTCACAGGCCCCCCCAGTCCACAACCACTTCATAAGATTGCCTACTGCAGTTGTTCGAGAGTTTGCAGCCCGAACATGCAGCGTAGACCAGCAAGGGGGCCTTCACCAGTGGCATGCAGACATGGCCTTGCTATGAGCATTCCTAGGAAGGGAACAGTCAGACACATGTTGGCAAGTGTCCAGCCAGCAACCTACACCTCTCAGCAGCAACAGCTTTCTAAGGCGCATCATTTGTACAAATACAGAAGGTAACCCACTTCATTGCATTGATATATTTGATAACCCAATTGTGAAACATTAGTTATGTAAACTGACATTTGTTGCTTATTTTCTACTTCTTAGATGTATATCAGTGGAGGCTCCTCAGAGGAGGAAGGGAAGGACAATCCTCCTAAGTGAATTTCATAAAAATGTATATTTTTAAAAATTGTAAAAGTTATCCTTTTTAGATAACACTATACTAAATATAATCACGCCACCAAATAACTGCTTAAAACACACTATTTTGCAAAGAACGTGTACAGTAGCCTCAACAGCACTCTGTAAGGTAGCACCATGGTGTAGCCGGAGGACAGCTAGCTTTCGTCCTCCTCTGGGTACATTGACTCATGGTTCTCACCCCCTTCCATAGACTTACGAAGTAATTCTGACAACTTCCGGAAGAAGTCCTGCAAGAATATTAGGATCAGAGTATGAATCTAGTACTGAAAGCATAAACTACAGATAGATAGCACTGCAGTGTATAAAATGTGGTGAGTAGTTGACTCAAAGAGAATGAAGGAGAAGTAAGAAAGAAATATAGAAAGAGAGAGATTGACATTTTTTTTCAGTTTCACTTACTTAGCTAGCAAATGCAGCTGTCTAGTTTAGCCTACTGAAACACCCTGCTCAAACAGAGGGATGCTATGTTAGCTAGCTGGCTATGACATTCCAACTCAACACTGAAACTCTTCCAAGTAAATATAAGCTTTTTGGTATAACTAATTTATTGCCACTTTGGCCCGCCTGTGTAAGTGCTTACTAACGTTATTTCATGATTATAGCGGGTTTACTAATGTGTTAGTTCTATTAGCAATGCTGACTATGACGTTACTTTAGGTAATATGTTGACAATTATGTAGGCTGTTTGTAGAGGTTTGGCTTGGAAAGTTTTTTTGCCTGATAACATACAGCTGATTTGTTGTGCATTGAAGTCCACAAGCGAAGGGAAGAGAAGGAATACAACATGGCTGTTATGAGAGTGAACTTTGCTTACGCATGATCAGGGGTGTATTCATTCCGCCAATTATTTTGAAAAAGTTTCTTAAACGGAAGCAAACGCAACAAAACATGGATAAACATACCTGCATTTGTACAATAGAAACTCTCTTTTGCAACTGTTGGACTAAGGATTACACCCTATATCAGTTAGATGCAGGCGCGCTTGTGAATGTCACTGTCTGTCACCTCAAATTTCTCTCTTGACCTGTGTGCACCTATATTGTAAACTTTCTTTCATAGGCTAGGTTGTAGCAACCTCATGACATGTATAGGGAACATTAGAGTATCATGTAGTAGCCTATAACTATAACTGTTACATTGAACTGGGTGAATTGAATATGAATGACAGTCATCAAATATGCTGTAACAGAAATATGACCATGCTCATGAAGAGAAAAAAATAAAATAAACGGCACTGACCACCATTGATGCATCTAATGTCCAGGGCATAACCTAGCCTGATGTAACCAGCCTGATCATTGTGTTCATCATTATTTTTCACACATTTTATGATATCTGAATCGAAATAGAAAGGTGAACGCAGCGAATGGAGAGAATGTCTCTGAATGGAGAGAAATTTGACACTCAGCACAACAATTTTACTAGAAACAACATTTACTTGTATTGTATTGTTTAAAATGATTGAATTGAATGGCATCGGTCAATATGGGGAAGGAGAAACAATGTGTATTCTGCACCAGAATCAGGGAACTCCTGTTGTATACTGGGTAGAGCTGCTGCTTTCAAGGAGCGGAACTCTAACCCGGACACTTATAAGAAATCCCGCTATGCCCTCTGACGAACCATCAAAAAGCAAAAGTGTCAATACAGGACTAAGATTCAATCGTACTCAGTGGTGGGCCGTCAGGGCCAGCAAGGCCTTCTCTGCTGGCCTAAACATCATCAGAATATTTTACAAAATTCTATATATTTTCCCACAAATATGTATTCAATTATTCCCCAGAGTAAGAGTTGGACTCTTCATTTCATAGCTTTCCTCTTGGTTGCACTGCTTCCAGCCCCAGGTTGAGATTTGGAGGGTTGGTCTTTATGTTAGATCTTTTATCCAATCATATTCAGCCATCATGTGTTGCCAGTGGTCTAAAATCTGCCTTCAGGCCTTCAGAATCAACAGTGTGGGAGCTTGTAGCTTAAAGTGAATGGAAATATGAAAATTTAGTGTCAACCAATCAGCTTTAGAGTTGGCTATTGTACGCCTGCTGGCTGGCTCCAGTGTTACAGTCTTTTGATTGGATTACCAATATTGAGAGACAGGTCCTATGGGCAGGTCTATATAGAACCTCAGAACTAGGAAACTGAATTTGATAAACTAATTAATTTGCGTACTACTAAGCTGTTTTTTCAACCCACAATGGCGGAAGGAGGAGAAGATATCGATTTGGTTGAGGATATAATTATAATGCCATTCTCAAGACAAACTTTTCAAGAAAAGTTAGACATTGTAAGGAGAGGTCGCCCGACGCCGACGCTACAAAGCCTGTCACAGGCGGGAAAGGGGTTTGTTTGCCACTTTCAAAGTTCCAACTACGAGCGCTATCAATGGCTCACAGGCTCTGAGAAGCACTGCAAACTGTACTGCTGGGAATGCCTATTATTTGCAAGTGATCGATTTGGTGTTTGGAGCCACACTGGCTTTGCAAACTTGAGATGTCAAACCAAGGCAGCAACGAGACACCAAGGTACGGCTGGGCACTGACAAGCAATGGTGCTTTTGAAAACTTTTGGGGACACCCGAGTGGATCTACAGCTCAACGAACAAGCACGCTTGGCAACGGACCTGCACAATGAAAATGCATTGTACTCTTCCCCTGCAATTCTCTGAATAAAAATGTCAATTTCAAGGTGACGCAACGCCTGGTTATACTGCGTTTCTGTCTAAATGTATAGTGTCTAGAGCCATGGCATCACAATGATGGTAATAAGAGGTGGATTAATTCGGATGGGACTGTGTAGGACCTCACTGAAGGCCCAGGCCCCAGGCCCACGGCACACCACTGATCGTACGACACCGGCTCATACGTTTGTCAGATGTGGCAGGGCTTGCAAATTATTATAGACTACAAAGGGAAGCACAGCCACGAGCTGCCCAGTGGCACAAGCCTACCAGAAAAGCTAAATTACATTGATGCTCGCTTCGAGGCAAGCAACACTGAAGCATGCATGAGAGCATCAGCTGTTCCGGATGACTGTGTGATCACGCTCTCTGTAGCCGAGTAAGACCTGTAAACAGGTCAACATTCACAAGGCTGCAGGGCCAGACGGATTACCAGGACGTGTACTCCGAGCATGTTCTGACCAACTGGCAAGTATCTTCACTGACATTTTCAACCTGTTCCTGACTGAGTCTGTAACACCAACATGTTTCAAGCAGACCACCGTAGTCCTTGTGCCCTAGAACACTAAGGTAACCTACCTAAATTGCATCCGACCCGTAGCACACACGTCTGAACCAATGAAGTGCTTTGAAAGGCAGGTCATGGCTCACATCTTAAATAAGCATACCCCTTTCAAAAAATGTAGAACTAAGAACAGATATAGCCCTTGGTTCACTCCAGACTTGACTGCTCTTGACGAGCACAAAAACACCCTGTGGCATACCGCATTAGCATCGAATAGTCCCCGCGATATGCAACTTTTCAGGGAAGTCAGGAACCAATACACACAGTCAGTTAGGATTACAAAGGATTTTGCATCCTGCAGCACTAATTCCAAAAAGTTTTGGGACACTGTAAAGTCCATGGAAAATAAGAGTACTGTGCAGCCATCTTCATCGACCTGGCGAAAGGCTTTTGACTCTGTCAATCACCGTATTCGTATCGGCCGACTCAACAGCCGTGGTTTCTCTAATGACTGCCTCGCCTGGTTCTCTAACTACTTCTCAGATAGAGTTCAGTGTGTCAAATCGGAGGGCCTGTTGTCCGGACCCCTGGCAGGCTCTTTGAGGGTGCCACAGGGTTGTCATGTCTTGTTATGTCTGTTCCTGTCCTTTCTCTTCACTCTGTCTCTCTCTGCTGGTCTTTTTAGGTTACCTTCTCTGTCTCTCATTCTTCAGCTGTTCTACATCTTCCCTAACTAGCTCATTCACTCTTTCCCACCTGTTCTCTCTTCCCCCTCTGATTAGGTCTCTATTTCTCTCTCTGTTCCTGCTACTTTCAGTGTCTGATTCTTGTTTGTGTTTTTGATGCCAGAAGCAAGCTGTCGTCTCGTTTGCTTCCACCTTGTCCTATCCTGTCGGAGTCTGCCTGGCAGGTGCATCCTGCATTATACTACGTTCTTTTTGTTCCATTGACTACGTTGGAAGAGGATTTATGCCATTCCTGTTTTTCATTAAAGAACTCTGTTTTCTGTTAAAACCGCTTTTGGGTCTTCACTCAAGTACATAACAAGGGTTCAATTCTCGGGCAGACTCTTTTCTTTGTATATATCAATGATGTCGCTCTTGCTGTGAGTAATTCTTTGATCTACCTCTACGCAGACGACACCATTCTGTATACATCTGGCCCCTCTTTGGACACTGTGTTAACCTCTCTAGGGTAGGGGGCAGCATTCGGAATTTTGGATGAAAAGCATGCCCAAATTAAATGTCCTGCTACTCGGGCCCAGAAGATATGATATGCATATAAATGGTAGATTTGGATAGAAAACACATTAAAGTTTCGAAAACTGTTACAATAGTGCTACAATTTAGCTGGCGAAAACCTGAGAAAAATCCATTCAGGAAGTAGTTTTTTTAGTTGGTTTTGTAGTTTTCTATTCAATGCCATCACAGTTTCCATTGACTTAGGACTCCATTTGCAGTTCCTATGCCTTCCACTAGATGTAAACAGTCTTTAGAAATCATTTCAGGCTTGTATTCTTATAAATGAGGGAGTAAGACCAGTCTGAATGAGTGGACCCTGACGTGACGCAGAGTTTTTTCAGGCGCATGAGCATTTCTTGTTTACCTTTTATATTGACGACGTTATTGTCCGGTTGAAATATTATAGATCATTTAGGCTAAAAAACAACCTGAGGATGGAATATAAACATCGTTTGACATGTTTCTATGAACTTTACGGATACAATTTAGATTTTTTTGTCTGATTGTTTTGACTGAGTTTGGGCCTGTGGATTACTGAAGAAAACGCGCTAACAAAACGGAGGTTTTTGGATATGAAGAGACTTCATCGAACAAAAGGAACATTTATTGAGTAAATTAATGTCTTCTGATTGCCACCATATGAAGATCATCAAAGGTAAGGGATTAATTTTATCTCTATTTCTGATTTTTGTAACGCTTCTGCTTGGGGCGGCAGGGTAGCCTAGTGGTTAGAGTGTTGGACTAGCAACCAGAAGGTAACTGGAAGGTTGCGAGTTCAAACCCCCGAGCTGACAAGGTACAAATCTGTCATTCTGCCCCTGAACAGCTGATGCTCTCATGCATGCTTCAGTGTTGCTTGCCTCAAAGAATTTGTTCTTAACTGACTTGCCTGGTTAAATAAAGGTAAAATTAAAAAAATTGGCTGGTTACTGTTTGTAATAATTTGTCTATGTTCTGGGCTAGGTATGCCTTCGCCGAAAAGCATTTTATAAATATGACACTGTGTTTGGTTTAACAAGAAGTTCATCTTTAAACCGATGTAAAATATGTTTTGTTTTCTGAATTTTTATAATGAGCATTTCTGTAATTGAATTTGGCGCTCTATCTGTCGTTCTGCCCCTGAACAGCTGATGCTCTCATGCATGCTTCAGTGTTGCTTGCCTCGAAGAATTTGTTCTTAACTGACTTGCCTGGTTAAATAAAGGTAAAATAAATTAAAATTTAAAAAATTGGCTGGTTACTGTTTGTAATAATTTGTCAACTGGGCTATGTTCTGGGCTAGGCATATTCTGGGCTAGGTATGCTTTCGCCGAAAAGCATTTTATAAATATGACACTGTGGTTGGTTTAACAAGAAGTTCATCTTTAAACCGATGTAAAATATGTTTTGTTTTCTGAATTTTTATAATGAGCATTTCTGTAATTGAATTTGGCGCTCTGCAACCTCACTGGATGTTGGCCAGATGGGACGCTAGCGTCCCACATACCCTAGAGAGGTTAACAGACCTCCAAACGAGCTTCAACGCCATACAACACTCCTTCCGTGACCTCCAACTGTTCTTAAATGCAAGTAAAACTAAATGCATGCTCTTCAACCGATCCCTGCCCGCACCCGCCCGACTAGCCACACTAGCCACACTACTCTGGACAGTTCTGACCTAGAATATGTGGACAACTATACATACCTAGGTGTCTGGCTAGACTGTAAACTCTCCTTCCAGACTCACATTATGCATCTCCAATCCAAAGTTAATTCTAGAATCGGCTTCCTATTTCGCAACAAAGCATCCTTCACTCATGCTGCCAAACATACCCTTGTAAAACTGACTATACTACTGATCCTTGACTTCAGCAATGTAATTTACAAAACAACCTCCAACACCCTACTCAGCAAGTTGGATGCAGTCTATCATAGTGCCATCCGTGTTGTCACCACTAGACCCACTCCAATTTGTATACCACCCCAACAGATCCACAGATGATGCAATCTCTATTGCACTCCACACTGCCCTTTCCCTCGTGGGAAAAAGCACTCTGCCTTGTGACAAACTTACCATCTATTTTTGTGAAATGATCAAAATGCAAAGTATGCTAGAGGAGCTGAGGAGGAAGGTTTTTCAATTAATAATTTTTCCATGAATTTGGAATAATCCTCACTGGAAAAGATGGGCTATTTTCCATTCAATTTAATATCAATTTACAGATTTTGACCCCGACCCTGATACCTAAACTGTATGGAATATGGAAAATCTTAATTCAGCCAAAGGCAGGCCAAACAGACCATGACATGAACATCCTCTCGACGTGTTCAGGCAAAATTCTTTGGGGAACACATTTTCTTTGGCATTTCAGAATTTCAGGGAAAGTGAAGGGGGTTGACAGAAAGGGTCATGTCTAGATGGGATACAGCTTATGTCAAATTAAAGCTGCTGGTAAGTTCTGCAAACCTGCTACAAAAGGTCAATTTTTATATAAGCTGTACTGCATCTAGACGAAACAGACATAAAGTTGGGGCATAGAAAAATTGCAGACACAGGGATCAAACCCCCAGGGTTGAGAGCATTACCACTCGACCAGACTCTGGCACAACATTTCAGGGCTTTGAATGATCTTGACTAACCAACACCCTGTGTCATTTCCATTTGACACATGGTGGATCTAAATG
This sequence comes from Oncorhynchus masou masou, assembly GCF_036934945.1. Taxonomy (NCBI): domain Eukaryota; kingdom Metazoa; phylum Chordata; class Actinopteri; order Salmoniformes; family Salmonidae; genus Oncorhynchus; species Oncorhynchus masou. The sequence continues at coordinate 64,684,487 of NC_088217.1, read as the reverse complement.
CCGTTATATTGAATTTTAAGGGACTGTACATGACATAAATCACTGAGTCAGGAAAATATTGAATATTGAAGGATCTATAGGTCTGAGCCAATAAACGGCCTAATGTCCTCAGATGCTACTTTAGTGTGGTGGTGGAATGAAGCATGTCTATCTCCTTAGTTCTCACCAAAATAACACTGTGTCTGAATGTCACCATGATTTCACATTGAAGAGAGATATTGGTTCCTAAGCAACACGTAGGTTTAATATAATACACCCGTTAACCCTCAAGACTGAGGCTTTGCGATTCTGACTCCATAAATGTGAGTCTAATTAAATTCGGCATTAGACTTAAAGGAAAACGCCACTCAAAAACAATATTTGGGTATTTGTTTCATTAGTCCACTGTTGATATATTTTGCGCTAAAGCAATCAAGTTTTCAAGATATAGAACTTTCAATATACAGAAAGTGTCAGAGTATGATGCGTTTTGGGTTTTGCAAAACCTTTAACTGACATGCTGACCACACCGCTCACGTCATGTGCGCATCAACGAGAGTCTGCGTAGCCAGGCACTAAAATAGAACCTGGTTCTGCAAGTCCCGCCTCTACCATCTCCTCATTGATTTTTAGGAGCATATTGAAAGATGAACTGAGGTCCACACTCCAGTCCAGGTGGTAATGCACCTTAAAGTTGGTTGCCAACTGCCATATAAAGTCCCAAAAAGAAGAAGAAGCCTGAAAAGCCTAGAAAACAAACTTTTACCCTTTTATCTGTGGATTAAATGTCAGAGTAGAGGACCTTGTGCATTTCAGGTAAAACAACATTTCAGGTAAAATAACAACCCAACCTAACCCAACCCAACCTAATATCCCAGGATAAATTAGCTAGCAACAGCAAGCTAGCTAGCTAAATTGACATACACGTTTCATGCTTTTCGACCTGCCCCCAAATTAATATAGTGGGTTTATAGTTTGTTTTGATATTTCAACCTGTGTGTCCTGATCACGTCTGGTGTGGGGGGACAAAATCAATATATGCGTGTGTGGTCTGGTCAGCATGTTAGTGTGAAGATGAAGATGTGTGGATGATTAATGGGCATGAATTCCCTTTGGTAACCCCTTGTTTGAGTGACAGCATGTAGTTTTTGGGTTGCTGCAGCTGTAGGTTGGGGTGAAGACACAAGAGGTGATTAGGTGTTACACACACACACACACACACACACACACACACACACACACACACACACGCATTTTCACCTCCAAATCCTCCATGCAGTAACTCCCTCTGGCCTCCACCCCTCGTCTCTTCACCATTAGGTGTACACACACACACACACACACACACACACACACACACACACACACGCACGCATTTTCACCTCCAAATCCTCCATGCAGTAACTCCCTCTGGCCTCCACCCCTCGTCTTTTCACCTCTCAGGTAATCAGCCAAGGCCTCCTCTGTCTGGGCACCCTTTCCAGGCTGGAAACAAGGCGGCTCCATTACCAGCCTACTAGGGGGCAGTGGACAGCATGAGTGGCATTGATGAAAGGACTGTATGTGTGTGCCTGCTTGCATGTGTGGGTCTTTGAAAAAAAGGTACACTCTAAGAAAAAAAGGTACTATTTAGAACTGAAAACTGTTCTTCAGCTGTCCCTATAGGAGAACCCTTTGAAGAACCCTTTTTGATTCCAGATGAACCCTTTTCGCTTCCATGTACAACCTTAGAGAACCCAAAAGGGTTCTAGCTGTAACAATAAAGGGTCCTACCTTAACCCAAAAAAGGTTCTCCTTTTGGGTTACCACACCAACGGAACCTTTCCAGTTGAATAAGGTTCCTCTAGGAACCCCTATGAAAAGAATATTCAAGGAACCCCTGAGTAATGGTTCGAACACAAATCTTTATGTGATGGGAGGACTTCAATTTTGAACCATTTTAATCATATATTTTAGAGGCGGCACCCTATGGAGGCGCAGCTTTCAGATAGTTATTTTTTGTCACTCGTTAGCATTAATGTCATTCCATGAGCTTCGACAAACTAGCGGGCCTGCTAGTGATAGTGGTGGCGCAAGCACCGCCACACGTGGAGATGTCAGTCAAGTAGGCCTACTCTGCGACCCACAGCAACGCAGTCTTCTATGGACCAGTTTATGCCAAAGTCTTTGTCTAGCAAAACAAGGCCAAATTGATATTGCATTGGCTAAAATGATTGCCACTGACTTCCAGCAATTTTCTATCGTGGAGGACAGAGGTTTTAGAAATTATAGCAATAGTCTAAATCCAATGTTTACAATTCCAAGCAGGAAAACGTCTTCAAAATCACTTCTTCCACAACTGTATGAGAGCACACAGGTGGGAAAGAGTCCAAAAAGCTACTGCAGTTTGCCGTACCACTGACTGCTGGACATCAAGGGTAACCACTTATTACATGTCGGTTACATGTCACTTCATTGAAGATTTTTAGATGTCTAGCTGTCTTCTGGACTGTTTTGGGTTCAGCGACAGACACAACTCAGAGAACTTGGAAGAGGAACTGTTGAGAGTGGCCAGAGAATGGCAAGTAGATGGAAAAGTGGTATGTTGTATTAGCAACAATGCAGCTAACATAACCAAAGCCAGGTCCATTTAAAAATGTTCATATCATCCATGTCTTGCCCACACAATCAACCTGATTGTAAGATATGCTCTGAAGGTGATGAAGCCCACTGTGGACAAAGTGAAAGCAGATGTGGAATACTTCCACAGGAGCACAGTAAGTCCTGAAAAACTAAAGTCTACACAATGCCAGATGAAGATGCTTGAGCTGAGGCTTAAATAAGACTGCACTACAAGGTGGAATTCAACATTTTATATGTTGAAGCAGTTTCTTGAGTCAAAGAATGCCATCATCTCTACCCTGGTCATTGTCAATGCACCTGTTGATGCTCTGACCCAAGAGGAATGGGAGGTGGTTGAGGTGTGCAGAGTCCTGGAACCCTTTGAGCAGGTCACTGTGGAGATCAGCGGAGAGAGGAACAGTAAGCGGTTATTACTATATTATTACTTAAACCAGTATTATATATGTATATGAGCAGTAGATGAGAATGTTGTATCAGTAGACAAAACATGAACCTGAACTAATGTTCTCTCTTTTTCAGCTATGTGACAGCCTGAAATATGATACTCCCGTGTAAGGGTTTGCAGCGAGCCACCAGAGAGAAGCAAATGTAACCACAGGACATGTGACAGAGTTGATGGACACCCTTTGTTCATCAATGGACAGAAAGTTCCACAGAATGGAATTTAATGAAGTGCTATCAGTAAGCATTCACACCCCTGAGTCAATACTTTGTAGAAGCCCCTTTTGGCAGCAATTACAGCTGTGAGTCTTTCTGGGTAAGTCTCTAAGAGCTCTCCAAACCTGCATCAATCTGTCAAATTGGTTGTTGATCATTAATATACAATCATTTTCGGGTTTTGCCATAAATTTAAATTAGATTTAAGATAAAACTTTAACTCGGCCTCTCAGGAAAACTCACTGTCTTCTTGTTAAGCAACTCTAATATAGATTTGGCCTAGTGTTTTGGGTTATTGTCCTGCTGAAAGGTTAATTATTCTCCCATTTTCTGGTGGAAGCAGACTGAACCAGGTTTTTCTCTGGTATTTTGCCTGTGCTTGGCTCCATTCCGTTTATTTTTTATCCTGAAAAACTCCCCAGTCCTTAACAATTACAAGCATACCCATAACGTGATGCAGCTACCACTATGTTTGAACATAGAATTGTACTCAGTAATGTGTTGTATTGGATTTGCCCCAAACATATCACTTTGTATTCAGGACAAGAAGTGAATTGCTTTGCCAAATTATTTGCAGAATTACTTTAGTGCCTTGTTGCAAACAAGATACATGTTTTGGAATATTTTCAGTCTGCCTGTCAAGGTGTGTCAAAAGGTGAAGTCAGGTGCAGGAGAGTAGAGTATGATAAATAAAGTGCACTTTATTAAAGATCCAAAACGGGAGCACAACAGAAACAAACGCGCTCAAAAACACGAAACAATAAAGTAAAGTGCTAAAGAACATTGCATGACATGAAAACAATTACACACAAAACATTATGGGAAACAGAGGGTTAAATACAATTAGATTGATTGGGGAAATGAAAACCAGGTGTGTATGGAAACCAGACAAGACAAATGGATATATGAAAAATGGAGCGGCGATGGCTAGAAAGCCGATGACGTCGATCGCCGAATGCCACCCGAACAAGGAGGTGAGCTGACTTCGGTGGAAGTCGTGACACTGTCAATTAGGTAAGTATTGTGGAGTAACTGCAATGTTGTTGATTTATCCTCAGTTGTCTCCTATCACAGCCAATAAACTCTGTAACTGTTTTAAAGTCACCATTGGCCTCATGGTGATATCCCTGAGCAGTTTCCTTCCTCTCCAGCAACTGAGTTAGGAAGGATGTCTAAGTGAAATGAATAACTTCACCATGCTCAAAGGAATATTCAATGTCTGCTTTTGTATTTTTATCAATCTACCAATAGGTGCCCTTCTTTGCTAGGCATTGGAAATCTCTCTCATCTTTGTGGTTGAATCTGTGTTTGAAATTAACTGTAACGGCTTTCTTGGTGTGAAAGAGAGTCGGACCAAAATGTGGCATGGCTATTTAGATTCATGTTTAATAAAAACAACTAAACACAAACACTACAAAACAAGAAACGTAACACAAAAACCGAAACTGCCTATACTGGTGCAAAGTAACACAGCGACAGAAACAAGGACAATCACCCACCACACACTCAAAGAATATGGCTGCCTAAATATGGTTCCCAATCAGAGACAACGATAAACACCTGTCTCTGATTGAGAACCACTTCAGACAGCCATAGACTAAGCTAGAAAACCCCACGAAGCCACAATCCCAATACCTATGAAAAACCCCAAGACAAAACACACCACATACCAAAACCCATGTCACACCCTGGCCTGACCAAATAAATAAAGAAAACACAAAATACTAAGACCAGGGCGTGACATGAACTGTTCGACTGATGGACCTTACAGATGATTGTACGTGTTGGGTTATGAATACTTTCTGAAGGCACTGTACATGTGTTTCTCTCTTTCTCTCAATCGTCTCTGTGCTTCATCGCTCTGCTCATCACTTTGTTCCATGCTCTACTGTTTGGTTGGAAGAGAGCCTGCGAGGAGGAGGCCTACCGTTTCCACCTGCCCTGAAACTTCGTGGTGGACCTTGCCTTGCCTGTGTGCCTGTGTGTGTCATCCTGGAGAAGGTGTTCCTGCTGAGCCCGTGTGGGACGGAGGTTACACAGAATCAAACGGTGAGCTTTCTGAAGGCTCTGTACGCCATACAGCCAATATTCAAGTCAAATGTTCATGTAAACAACTAAACGTCCATATTTCATTATATAAATGTAGGCTGTAGAAGGTTGTTATGAATCGCAAAGGGGCACACCTCCCCACACCCTCGAGCAAAAGTATAATGTTTGCCTGAAATTGTGTAGTAGATAGTACATGAATTCATATATAGTGTTGTGAAAAAGTATTTGCCCCCTTTCTAATTTTCTCTACTTTGCATATTTTTTTATACTGAATGTCATCATATCTTCAACCAAAACCTAATACAACAATTACATACTTATTTAATTTATTACATAAAAAGAAATGCAACACCCAATGCCCCTGTGTGAAAAATTAATTGCCCCCTTACACTCAATTACTGGTTGTGCCACCTTTAGCTGCAATGACTCCAACCAAATGCTTCCTGTAGTTAGTCAGTCTCTCACGTTGCTATGGAGGAATTGTGTATCACTCTTCCGTGCAGAACTGCTGTAACTCAGCAACATTTGTGGGTTTTCAAGCAAGATCTACTCGTTTCAAGTCCTGCCGCAACATTTAAATTGGGACTATGTCTGAACTTTGACGAGGACATTCCAAAACGTCTAATTTGTTGCTTTTGAAAAATGTTCATGTAGACTTGATTGTGTGTTTTAGATCATTGTCTTGCAGCTTAATCCAGCTGTGCTTCAGCTTCAGTTTACAGATGGATGGCCTTCTTATTTTACAATGACACGGCAAAAACTTAACTTCATGAAGCATCACCGGGGGCAAACTACAGTGCCTTGCGAAAGTATTCGGCCCCCTTGAACTTTGCAACCTTTTGCCACATTTCAAGCTTCAAACATAAAGATATAAAACTGTATTTTTTTGTGAAGAATCAACAACAAGTGGGACACAATCATGACGTGGAACGACATTTATTGGATATTTCAAACTTTTTTAACAAATAAAAAACTGAAAAATTGGGCGTGCAAAAAATATTCAGCCCCTTTACTTTCAGTGCAGCAAACTCTCTCCAGAAGTTCAGTGAGGATCTCTGAATGATCCAATGTTGACCTAAATGACTAATGATGATAAATACAATCCACCTGTGTGTAATCAAGTCTCCGTATAAATGCACCTGCACTGTGATAGTCTCAGAGGTCCGTTAAAAGCGCAGAGAGCATCATGAAGAACAAGGAACACACCAGGCAGGTCCGAGATACTGTTGTGAAGAAGTTTAAAGCCGGATTTGGATACAAAAAGATTTCCCAAGCTTTAAACATCCCAAGGAGCACTGTGCAAGCGATAATATTGAAATGGAAGGAGTATCAGACCACTGCAAATCTACCAAGACCTGGCCGTCCCTCTAAACTTTAGCTCATACAAGGAGAAGACTGATCAGAGATGCAGCCAAGAGGCTCATTATCACTCTGGATGAACTGCAGATATCTAAAGCTGAGGTGGGAGACTCTTTCCATAGGACAACAATCAGTCGTATATTGCACAAATCTGGCCTTTATGGAAGAGTGGCAAGAAGAAAGCCATTTCTTAATGATATCCATAAAAAGTGTTGTTTAAAGTTTGCCACAAGCCACCTGGGAGACTCACCAAACATGTGGAAGAAGGTGCTCTGGTCAGATGAAACCAAAATTGAACTTTTTGGCAACAATGCAAGATGTTATGTTTGGCGTAAAAGCAACACAGCTCATCACCCTGAACACACCATACCCACTGTCAAACATGGTGGTGGCAGCATCATGGTTTGGGCCTGCTTTTCTTCAGCAGGGACAGGGAAGATGGTTAAAATTGATGGGAAGATGGATGGAGCCAAATACATGACCATTCTGGAAGACAACCTGATGGAGTCTGCAAAAGACCTGAGACTGGGACGGAGATTTGTCTTCCAACAAAACAATGATCCAAAACATAAAGCAAAATCTACAATGGAATGGTTCAAAAATAAACATATCCAGGTGTTAGAATGGCCAAGTCAAAGTCCAGACCTGAATCCAATCGAGAATCTGTGGAAAGAACTGAAAACTGCTTTTCACAAATGCTCTCCATCCAACCTCACTGAGCTCGAGCTGTTTTGCAAGGAGGAATGGGAAAAGATTTCAGTCTCTCGATGTGCAAAACTGATAGAGACATACCCCAAGCGACTTACAGCTGTAATCCCAGCAAAAGGTGGCGCCACAAAGTATTAACTTTAAGGGGGCTGAATAATTTTGCACGCCCAATTTTTCAGTTTTTGATTTGTTAAAAAAGTTTGAAATATCCAATAAATGTCGTTCCACTTCATGATTGTGTCCCACTTGTTGTTGATTCTTCACAAAGAAATACAGTTTTATATCTTTATGTTTGAAGCCTGAAATGTGGCAAAAGGTCGCAAAGTTCAAGGGGGCCGAATACTTTCGCAAGGCACTGTATGTAGCCACTCTCAACAGAGTGAATTGCACACCATCAAAAGTGTTTAACATTTAAACACATGTTAACATTTAAACACATGTTAACATTTAAACACACACTGTAACCCAATATATATTTTCTCTCAATGATTATAGTGGTTTTTATGCAAATTGCTAATACTGCATCAAATGCTCAGATGGTTTCCGGGATATGCGTCATGTGTACAGGCTTCATAATGTTGTGGGAGAGAAACACAGCGCATTTGAGTATTTAGGCATGTCTAGCAGTGGAGGCTCCTTGGAGGAAAAAGGAGAGGACCATCCTCCTCAGTAAATATCATAAAAATAGATAAAACTATACAAAATATATTCATGTCACCAAATGATTGATTAAAACACACTGTTTTGCAATAAAGGTCTACAGTAGCCTCAACAGCACTCTGTAGGGTAGCACCATGGTGTAGCCAGAGGACAGCTAGTTTCTGCCCTCCTCAGAGAACATTGACTTCAGTACCAAAGCTAGCAGGCTCGTGGTTCTCACCCCCTTCCATAGACGTGCATAATAATTACGACCACTCCGGGAGGACGTCCTCCAACCTATCAGAGCTCTTGCAGCATGAACTGACATGGTGTCCACGCCAATCAAAGGATAATTTCTTAAAAATGCACGGAGAACCAAGAACTTGGGCTGCATCAGGGTTTATTTGTGAGTAAATCTGCCTTTGATAATGATAGTGCCCACTTCACCTCACCTGCATCTTTATGAGTCATAACACCTTTTCCATCTTCGTTTGTGTTGTTGAAACACAAATGTGTTAAACTGCACTGTAACACAATATTGATACAACAAATGCAGTAAGAAAAATACAATTGTATGGAGTAGATTAGTTTAGCAGCCCCATCACATAAAGCTGTGTTTCCAGAATGGAAAAACACACTCAACATGTACTTTTCTGAACCACCCAGCAGAAATGCTGTTGATATAAGGCACATATGTCAGAGTCAAGGCCCGCGGGCCACATCCGGCCCGCGAGAAGGTTTTTTACGGCCCCTGGGATGATCTTGATTTATTATTAGAACCGGCCCGCAGACCGCAGCAAGCCGGCAGCCCGCAGATCTTTTACACGCACCAATACTACATTTCCCACAATGCAACGGTGACGCACCGAGCAGTAGGCTGCTTCATTTCAATATTTATTGGCACAGCAGTCGTCAGCATCACAGTAAAATTAACTTTCAGATACCCATCAAAAATGGCAAAACGGAAGGTGGACACTGAGAACCGGGGGTTTCAAACAAGGTGGGAGTCGGAGTATATGTTCACGGAGGTAGCTGGAAAACCTGTGTGTCTTCTGTGTGGAGAAAGTGTGGCGGTACTGAAAGAGTATAATCTGAGACGACATTATGAAACGAAACACGCGGACAAAAACAAGAATATGGACATTGTATTTCAATCCAATTATATTTTAAAAATATTTCAGTTGAGTGGATGATAGAAAATTGCTATTATTGTTTTTTTCTTTGAAGTAAATTTAGCCCACTTTTGCTAAAATAGAAAATATAGGCTACTGATGGTGCCTTGAATACCGGTTTCTTTCATTTAATGTTCATGTTATGGGGATTTTTATATAAAGGAAATTTGTCTTTTGTGTCTGTTGAAAATTAAAGATTACTGACAGAGCCATAAGAAAATATTGCTTTATTTATCTGATCATATTGGAATATATTTGTTAGGTTTTCAGTAGGTTCAATTAGGTTCACTAGACTATATGCGTCATTTAAAAATTTTTCAATGAACATTCGAACAGTCCGGCCCTCGGCTTGTAGCTAAATTTTTTATTTGGCCCTCCGTCCATTTGACTTTGACACCCCTGATATAAGGAATACTGCCATGTTATTCACTATGTATTTATTCCTTGTGTCAATATTTACATTTTTTATTATCTTTTTTTAATAATCTTTAACTCTGCATTGTTGGAAAAGGACCCATAAGTAAGCATTTCACTGTTAGTGTACACCTGTTGTTAACGAAGCATGTGCCAAATAACATATGATTTGATTTGAAATACAGTATATCAGAAAGGTTATGAGATTATCTGGGTAATACTCCTATTATCTTGTTAGAGCTTACCACTGCTGTAGAGCAGTTAGGCATTAGCAGAAGAGGGATTTTAAATTAATAAAATACCGTATATCCATCTTCATGCAGAATTCTAGAATTTGCCCCACAGTTCTCTCTGACTCTGAACTAAATCCAGAGTTCTGTTGCTATGTGTTATGATTAATTATTTCTCTCACACACACACTCTTTCACAAACCGACTGACGCACAAATGCACAGACAAACATATGCTCACATACACAGAACGCAAGCTCATATGGATGAACGAACAGACACATCCACACACGCTCACGCTCACACACCCACCCACACACACACATACGCACACCCACACACACACACACACACTAACAGCATGTTTGGATTTCTCATTGATTTTCATACAGTACCCATGGAGCAAATCTTTGAAACCAAATATTCTGGGAACCAACACTGTATACCAGGGTTGAGAGCATCATTGTCCCTTGCAATACCTTGAAGTTAACAGTCTGCCCTTGAGAGAGAGAGACATTGTGTTCTACTCTAATACACAGGACTCATCCCTCAGGCACAGGGTGTATGGTGATAGAGACTGGAGAGGGGATGTGGTAAGAATACAGTGTTGGCATTGGCAGCACAGCACAGCATGGCAGCAGTTGCGGTCGAATATATTGGCACCCATGCATAGAGCGAGAAAGATAAACCGTATGGATCACTTAACGCAGGAATGTTGCTGATATTGTTCATTACAATAAGAAGCCTATACTAGAGAAATGTGAAGATTGAAATGGAATACGTTTTCTAATATGGGGGATTGTTAATGGGACAATTGATGGCTACAACCATCAAACTACTCGTAGTAGTTTAATTAACAAATAATGAAATCAAACTGTACAGCACATTAATGTTATAAATGTATTGTTCTATTTATCGTTATCGCATCAATTCAGGCAATCTTTTGTGATATGGATTTTTGTCCATATCGCCCAGCACTTTTCTTAAATAATTCACAATTTCTGCTGATTTCATGATGTCTTGTACACATTCAAGGCCCCCACTACCAGGGGCAGAAAAGCAACCCCACAACGTTATCGAACCTTCCCCATGTTTGATTGTAGGGAGTGTCTTCTTTTCTCTGATTGCTTGACCCACGACCAAATGAAGTATTCAACGAAAATAACCCTCCTTACAATCATACATCGGGACATCATAAAATCAGTAGCTTATCAAGGTGTTTCTGAGTGCAATGTTCAACCCAGTGTCCCAAAACTGGGTCTATGTTAAAGGTTGTTGGTTTTCCAGCAGGACAACAACCCCGAACACACATCAAAAAGCACTCAAGAATGGTTCATAAAGCTCTGGACTGTTCTGGAGTGGCCAGCGACAGTGGAGGCGTCTCAGAAGAGGAAGGGGAGGACCACCAGGAAGGGGAGGACCAATAAAAATAGTGAATCATTAAAAAATGTATCCTTTTCAGATAAACGTTTACTAAATATACTATGTCCCCATATAGCTGATTCAAGCACACTGTTTTGCAATGAAGGTCTACAATAGCCTACACATCAGTGTAGGGTAGAACCATAGTGTGTAAGGCGTGCGTACTGGCGGTAGAAAAGTCAGGCGTAGGAGAGCAAAGACTGTGTTAAAACGGCGCAGTTTAATGATAAAAATCACCCTGATCAAAAACAATATATACAATGGGACAAAACCCCAGACATAATGTGCACAAGCACTTACAATAAACAATACCGGACAAGAACATGTGGGGAACAGAGGGTTAAATACACAACATGTAATTGATGGAATTGAAACCAGGTGTGTGGGAAGACAAGACAAAACAAATGGAAAATGAAAGGTGGGTTGGCAATGGCTAAAAGACCGGTGACGTCAACTGCCATACGTCGCCCGAACAAGGAGAGGGTGCGACTTCGGAGAAAGTTGTGACATGGTGTAGCTGGAGGACAGCTATTTTCTGTCCTCCTCTGGGTCATTGACTTCAATACAAAACCTAGTAGGCTCATGGTTCTCACTCACTTCCATACACTTCCATACTAATCATGACGACTTCTGGAGGACGTCCTCCAACCTATCAAAGCACTTGCAGCATGAACAGACATGTTGTCTCTCCAATCAAAGGATCAGAGAATGAATCTAGTACTGAAGGCATAAGCTACAGCTAGCTACTGTAGTACTGCAGTGCATAAAATGTGGTGAGTAGTTTTTGAACAAATACATTTCTTGAAAAATTAAGGAGAACCAGCAGAGAGAGGGAGACAGAGAGATATTTTGTTGTATTTATTTTTTCAGTTTCACTTACTCTAGCCAATGCAGCTAATTTAGCCTACTCAACAACCTGACTCAAATAGAGAGGAATTCCATTCTTGTTAGCTAGCTGGCTAAGGCTATCCAACACTACAACACTTCCAATTCAAGGTAAGCTTTAGGTTTTATTAATCTTTTGTCACCGGGGCCCGCCGATGTAACTGCTAAACTGCTTGCTGTACACTACTCCATCATAGTACACATGGATTGGATTGTGGGTTTACTAACACGTTTGTTCTAGTAGCTATATTGACTATGACGTTAGCTAAAATGGATTACAGTTCATAGAATTACAGTTCATAGATGGAAATCAGTCAAATTAAATACATTCATTTGGCTCTAATCTATGGATTGCACATTATTTGGGAGCCAGGTCCACCCAATGAGGAGTCAGTTCCAGCCAATCAGAATGAGTTTTTCCCACAAAAGCGCTTTATTAAATACAGACATACTCCATGGTTACACGTGGTCTGTGGTTGTGAGGCAGTTTGGATGTTCTGCCAAATTCTCAAATTCTTTCACGCTCCCTCAAAGCTTGAGATATATGTGGCATTCTGTTGTGTGACAAAACTGCACATTTTAGAGTGGCCTTTTATTGTCCTCAGCACAAGGTGCACCTGTGTAATGATCATGTTGTATAATCAGATTATTGATATGCCACACCTGCCACACCTGTTGGATAGATTATCTTGGCAAAGGAGAAATTCTCACTAACAGTGTTAGTAGAAATAGAAATAGGCTTATAGAAATAAGCTTTTTGTTCATATGAAACACTTCTGGGATCTTTTATTTCAGCTCAATAAAAATGGGACCAACACTTTACATGTTGTGTTTATATTTTTGATCAACATAGTAGCCTAGAGCTATCGATGTGACCTTGAGCTAGGTGAATGGAATATGAATGACAGTCATCCAATATACTAATAATAGAAATAATAGTACACAGCTGCTAAAAGGAAGCATCCCAGATCACCTGACGTGACTAAGTCCTGGATTCAATCAGATTGAGCGTTAACCAGCATTGGCCGACATCCGCATAGCAGTGTTGGAGTTGTAACTGCGGTATGAACTGTCATATCGGTGAGTGACTGCTCTTCTGTGTCACAAACAACTCCCTTCCTTATTATCCCTACCGTGTTAGAAGTTCAAAACAGCGCTCGAAAGTGTATGCCCTCAAATGTCTAACCAGTGATGTTAGGCTAATGCATGTTTTCATGTTCATTTGGATGGAGGATTTGAGTGTTTGAGCTTGGAACGTGGTTGCATGAATTTCTCATGTGGCTGCATGGGATTTGTCAGATTATTTGGGTGTGGTTTCGTTGCATCCAACACAATGAGCCGCTATGCTGATGTCAATCTGGTTGAATCTTTCCCTACATCCTTGCTCTGTTAGCCCTAAGGGTACAATCTTAGTTGTATTCACATACACAGGTAGTGCCCATAAGTGGAGAGAAAGGTTTATGCAGAGAAAAGAATGCCTGAGCAGAAATAACTACGGTTGCATCCAAAAAGGTACCCTATTCTATATTTACTGAACTATGTAGAGAATAGGGTGCCATTTTGGATGCAGACAATAACCCTTTTTATACCTGGCACTAAATCACGTGTCCTGATCTTGTCCACATTCTGATTGGTCCCACATTTTTTTTAAATGTGCCTGACTACCTCCGGAAGATCATCTGGTAAGGAAGATCTAATCACAATCAGATGAAAATGTGTATTTTAATTGTCTACATTTGTTAAAAATGTAGGTACAATCAGAATGTGAAATGAGATCAGTACAAAGGATACATGTTAGAACTAGGTATAAACGGGTTTTCAGCCTATCAACAGTCACACAATTATTAATGGACATGAAACGGAACTGTTACACTCCCATTGGCTAGTCAATGCATCTACAGGTGCTAAAGTTGAAAAAAAAGCTGGCAAAAGATAGCACTGACAGAATGCAAACACAATGTTTGCAGTGTAACTTCACCATAGATGAGGGCAGCAACTGACACCAGACCAATACTTCTACACAGCGCTGTTCTGCCTAACAACACCTTTGGTTTCACACTCAGTGGTGCTGATGTGACTCATTAGTGTTATAGTGTTACCGATTAGATAACTTACACCTAGAGATGACTCTCCATACAGAAGGCATAATATTATAATGGTTAATATGCATTACATTACTACATTGGGATTGACAGGTAGCCTAGAGCAGTGGTTTCCAACTGAATTTTTCTCTGCCCAGGAAACCCAGGAAATACCACCTCGTGTACATTTTACCAGCAATCTTATGGTCTCATGAGTATTCTCATGTTCCCCCTGCGGATAGGCTAAGTTCCCCCACTGGGCCTAGTACCCCTGCTTGATAAACACTGGCCTACAGGTTACTCAAATCCCATGTCTGAAACTGAAAAATCTGGTCAGGAGTGGGCTGGCAACTGGAGAGTTGCTGGCATTAGCATCTTAGATGCCATCTCCTGCTGTTGTACCCCTGAACAAGGCACGTAGCCCTTAAACCTCTAAACTGTTTATACATATAACTGCTAAGCATAAACAGCATATTATGATTAGCAAATGCTACCAGGGATATAAAATCCCTGGGAATACATTGTCAGAAAATGAGCCTATTAGCTCTACTTTTAGGACCACCTACATCAGCACCATTATCCCGGAAACACTAGGTCCACTCCAATTCGCATACCGCCCCAACAGATCCACAGATGACGCAATCTCAATCGCACTCCACACTGACCTTTCCCACCTGGACAAAAGGAACACCTATGTGAGAATGCTGTTCATTGACTACAGCTCAGCATTCAATACCATAATACCCACAAAGCTCATCACTAAGCTAAGGACACTGGGACTAAACACATCCTGGACTTCCTGAAGGGCCACCCCCAGGTGGTAAGGGTAGGCAACAACACATCTGCCACGCTGAGCCCCTCAGGGGTGCCTACTTAGTCCCCTCCTGTATTCCCTGCTCACCCACGACTTCGTTGCCAACCATGACTCCAACACTATCATTAAGTTTGCTGACGACATAACAGTGGTAGGCCTGATAACCGACAATGATGAGACAGCCTATTGGGAGGAGTTCAGAGGCTTGGCAGTGTGGTGCCGGGACAACAACCTCTCCCTGAATGTGAACAAGACAAAGGAGATGAGCATGGACTACAGGAAAAGGAGGGCCTTGGAGCGGGTTGAGAGTTTCAAGTTCCTTGGTGTCCACATTACCAACAAACTAGCATGGTCCAAACACACCAAGACAGCCGTGAAGAGGGCACGACAACACCTTTTCCCCCTCAGGAGACTTGAAAGATTTGGCATGTGTCCCTACAGCCTCAAAAATTTCTATAGCATCACCATCGAGAGCATCCTGACGGCTTACATCACCACCTGTTATGGAAACTGCTCGGCATCTGACCATAAAGCTATACAGAGTAGTGCGTATGGCCCAGTAGATCACTGAGAACAAGCTTCCTGCCATCCAGGACTTATATACTAGGCGGTGTCAGAGGAAGCCCAAACTGCCAAATTGTCAGACTCCAGTCACCCAAGTCATAGACTGTTCTCTCTGCTACCGCACGGCAAGCGGTACCGGAGCGTCAAGTCTAGGTCCAAAGGGCTCTTTAACAGCTTCTACCCCCAAGTCATAAGACTGCTGAACAATTAATCAAAGATTTTACTCTGCTGCTACTCACTGTTATATCATTTGATTTGATGTCCACACTGGATGAAGCTCTGGCTATATAGTGGCTATGTAATGACATCTTGTGGTGCAGGAGAGCATTACTGCATACTACATGTGGGTATCAGTATGTGTACTAAAGTTATGACTCTGGATTAATACTCCTCTAGTGGCTTCATACCTGCAATGCCAGTGAGGATATTGTGATGGTATTTTTCCTAGGATACGTTTACAAATATTGGCTGCATTCTACGCTAACAACATTGCAGGTGCCTGCCAGACCTCACAATGGCTGGATAAGTGTTTAACATTTCAGCTAATCACATCATATGATTTAGGAATCTGATCCATTGGTTGATGCTCTGCAAGATCTGCAATGTAGTCGACCTGGAACTGATGGGCATGTTCGAGCTGATCACTTTTGTCAAGTCAAAGGTCACACTTTTCAAAGTGTTTTGCTTTCTGGGGATTAAAATTGTCTGACTTGCATCTACATTTCGACTGCATGAACTTGACAAAAATCATGAAGTTTTGACTGCATATGATTTTCATCAACTTCATCCATGCATTGTGGGAGGCTCTATTGTCAACTAATCATTCCGGTGTTTTTGTTTTACCCATGCGAACGTGACCAAAGACGTGACTGAGAGAAACTAATTTATCACCATTCATGTGTGTAATTACAGTGAAGAAATACATGTAATTGAAGCTCACTCTCACTAAATGATTGTACTGTGCATTCAGAAAGTATTCAGACCGCTTGACTTTGTCCACATTTTGTTACATTTCAGTCTTATTCTAAAATGGATTGAATCATTTTCCCCCTAATCAATCTACACACAATACCCCATAATGATGAAGTGAAAACAGGTTCTTTGACATTTGTGCAAATTTATTTTAAAAAATAAAACAGAAATACCTTATTTACTTAAGTATTCAGACCCTTTGTTATGAGACATGAAAGGAAGCTGAGGTGCATCCTGTTTCCATTGATCATCCATGAGATGTTTCCACAACTTGATTGGAGTCCACCTATGGTGTCAGGACCCGGTTACGAACCTGGGTCTCCGGAGTGAGAAACAGTCACTTAACCAACTGAGCCACGAATAGTCAGCAGAACCCAGAAGATGAGGCAGACACAGCAGTACTTAAGACGGTGTATTTAATAAAGTAAAAAGGAGAAGTCCTTCAATACAAAAAATGGCAAATCCAAAAGGTGGTAGGAATAGCACAAAAAAGCCTCAAGAGATACTCAAAAACAAAAACAGAATTCCACAAGAGCATCCACCGGAATCGACAAGAATACACAGAACACTAGGGCTGGGTGCTAACATACAAACACAGAGCACAGAACTGAGGGAAACTAAGGGTTTAAATACAACCAGGGGCAATGAGGCACAGGTGCAAATAATAATGGGGAACAAGGGAAAAAACATGAGGTCAAAAAGCACAATGGGGGCATCTAGTGACCAAAACCCGGAACAACCCTGGCCAAATCCTGACAGAATCCCCCCCCTAGGAACGGCTCCTGACGTTCCTACCAGCTCTCTCAGGGTGGAGGGCCCTGAACTGACGAATGAGGTCAGGGTCCAGGATGTCTTTGGCAGGAACCCAGGAGCGCTCCTCGGGACCGTAGCCTTCCCAGTCCACCAGATACTGCCAGGACCGCTGCACCCGGCGGGAATCCAGTATCCGATGGACGGTATAAGCCGGCTGGCCTCCAATGACACGAGGCGGAGGGGGAGGTCTGTCTGCCGGGACAAGGGGAGAAAAACAACAGGTTTTAACAATGAAATGTGAAATGTGGGATTAATCTTAAGGGATCTGGGTAAGTGTAGGCGATAAGAAACTGGGTTAACTCTCCTGGCAACCTTGAAGGGACCGATGTATTTTGGGACAGCTTGCGAGACTCCACCCGTAGAGGTAAGTCTCTTGTGGAGAGCCAGACTCTCTGGCCAGGGCGCAGGGTAGGCCCGGGACGGCGACGTCTGTTGGCTTGTTGTTGGTACCTCTGTGAGGAACGCATAAGATTAAGACGGGTCTTCCTCCACATAAGCCGACAGCGTCTGACGAACTTCAAGGCTGAAGGCACTCTGACTTCTGCCTCCTGGTCCGGGAACAATGGAGGAGCATAGCCAAACTGACACTCATGCGGGGACATACCAGTGGAGGAGGAGCGCAAGGTGTTGTGTGCGTATTCGGCCCAAACAATAAAGGATGACCATGTGGACGGGTTGTCACGAGTCATACATCGGAGGGTGGTTTCCAGCTCTTGATTCATCCTCTCTGTTTGGCCGTTGGACTCCGGATGGTACCCTGAAGATAGACTGGCAGAAGCCCCCATGAGTTGGCAGAAGGCCTTCCAAAACCTTGAGGCGAACTGGGGACCTCTGTCAGAAACCATATCTTGAGGAAAGACTCGGAACACATGATTAATTACCAACTCAGCCGTTTCCTTGGCAGAAGTTAACTTAGTCAGAGGGACGAACCTGGCCGCCTTTGAAAACCTGTCGATTATGACTAGGATAGTAGTATTGCCATGGGATGGAGGAAGTCCAGTAATAAAGTCCAATGAGATATGGGACCAGGGTCTGTGGGGAACAGGTAAAGGGTGAAGGAGTCCTTGAGGGCGGAGGTGAGAAGATTTGCCCTGGCAGCACACGGGACAGGCATTGACGAAAGTGGCAACGTCTTTTCTTATGGTAGGCCACCAGAACTTACGCTGGATGAACTCCAAGGTGCGACCTACGCCCGGATGACAGGTGAGGCGAGAGGAGTGCCCCCACAGAAGGACCTGAGTCCTCACTGCCTTGGGGACAAACAACCGATTGGCAGGACCTCCTTTCGGGTCCGGTTCGCTAGCTTGAGCACGTCTCACGGTATCCTCAACTTGCCACGAGATCGGAGCCACAATCTTAGCAGCAGGGAGGACAGGCATGTCCGTGTCATCTCGAATGGCAGGAGCGTAGACTCGGGACAGGGCATCCGGTTTGAGATTCTTCGACCCGGGCCGATAGGTGAGGATAAACTGGAATCGATTGAAGAAAAGAGACCATCTAGCTTGTCTAGAGTTCAACCGCTTCGCCTGCTGGATATACTCCAGATTTTTGTGGTCCGTAAGCACTTGAAACGGGTGAGAAGCCCCCTCGAGCCAGTGTCTCCATTCCTTCAATGCCATCTTAACCGCTAGGAGTTCACGATCCCCCACATCGTAGTTCCTCTCAGTAAGCCGGTGTGAGAAGAAAGCGCACGGATGAAGCTTCTTGTCTTCACCCCTCTGAGACAGGACAGCTCCAACACCAACCTCTGATGCGTCTACCTCCACCACAAATGGTTCATCCGTAGTCGGTAGTATCAGGATGGGAGCAGAGAGAACGCGCTGCTTGAGTCCTTGAAAGGCCGTCTCAGCTTCTCTTCCCCACAAAAACCTTGCATTGCCACCCTTGGTTAAAGCTGAGAGAGGGGCTGCCACCAAGCTGAAGTTCTTGATGAACTTGCGGTAAAAGTTTGTGAAGCCCAGGAAACGCTGAACTTCCTTAACGGATTTGGGGGTGGGCCAATCCGCTACCATCCCTACCTTCCTGGGGTCCATTTGGACTCGACCGGGTTCCACTACAAATCCCAGGAATTGTACTCGGGATGAATGGAATTCACATTTTTCCGGCTTAACCTACAGATGGCTGTCCAGGAGGCGTTTGAGTACTTGTCTGACATGCTTAGTGTGTTCTTGAAGGGAGCTCGAAAAGATGAGGATGTCATCCAAGTAAACGAACACAAATATGTTAAGCATATCCCTAAGCACATCGTTTATGAGCGCTTGGAACACCGCTGGGGTGTTGGTCAGGCCGAAGGGCATCATCAAGTATTCATAGTGACCAGTAGGCGTGTTGAAAGCGGTCTTCCACTCGTCACCAGGTCTGATCCGCACAAGATGGTATGCGTTCCGCAGGTCAAGCTTAGTGAAAACAACTGCTTCCTGGAGCAGCTCGAAGGCTGTGGCCATAAGGGGTAGCGGTAACGGTTACGGACGGTTATGGCATTGAGTCCCCGGTAGTCGATGCAAGGACGTAATCCACCGTCTTTCTTGGCCACAAAGAAAAACCCTGCTCCCGCCGGGGAGGTGGATGGACGCATGAGGCCTGCTTCCAGAGCGTCCTTGATGTAGGTATCCATAGCAGCTCGTTCGGGTGGAGATAGGGAAAAGATCCGACCCCTGGGGGCAAGTGCCCGGAAACAGGTCGATGGGGCAATCGTAAGGTCTATGGGGTGGTAGCATGGTGGCCCTCTGTTTGCTAAACACCAGTTTGAGGTCATGGTAACACTCGGGAACTCGGGTCAGGTCGATGGATTCTAAAGACTCGGGAGTAGAACTCGGGGAATTCTGGAAAATACAAGTAGCTTGGCACGTAGGACCCCACTGCTTGATAGTGCCCACAGACCAGTCGATGTGAGGGTTATGGCTGTGAAGCCAGGGGTATCCAAGGACGAGAGGGAACTCGGAACAGGAGATCAAATGAAAGTTCATCAATTCCTGGTGTTGTGAAACTGAAAGTCGCAAGGAGGTAGTGACATGAGTGACAAGTCCAGATCCCAAAGGGCTTCCATCCAATGTAGTGACCCTCATGGGTTCACTTAGAGGTTCAGAGGGAACGCCATTCTCCTTCGCCCAGACACCATCCATGAAGTTACCTGCGGCTCCAGAGTCTACCAAGGCTTGAAGGTGAAGCTTGTGGTTGTCCCAGGAGAGGGTGACTGGAATGAGCAGACGGGAGTTGGACGGATGGGAGGAGGTTATGTTTCCCGTTACAGTTCCCCCCGGTCTGTACGGGACAGAGCGTTTCCCTGGAGCCCGGGACACGTGGAACGGAAATGGCCCGGTTTGCCGCAATATAGACAGCGTCGCTCCCCCTCATCCGGCGGTCTCTCTCAGCCTGGGAGATGCGTCCAATCTGCATCGGTTCCGATGGAGCCAGCAAGGATAAAGGTGGGGACTCGGAGCTGGGACTGATAGGGGCTAGAGGTCTACGGTTGAGTTCTCTCTCTCTCAGACGCTGGTCAATGCGTGAGGCCAACTTGATCAGGGACTCGAGATTGTCCGGTGGTTCCCGAGTGGCCAGTTCATCTTGGATAGTGTCGGAAAGGCCTTTCAGAAAGCACACCGTGAGCGCCTCGTTGTTCCAGCCACTTGCTGCTGCCACCGTGCGGAACTGGATGGCATAGTCCGTCACGCTGCGCCAACCTTGGTGGAGAGTCAGGAGCTGTTTGGCTGAGTCAGAACCACTGCTTGGGCCTTGAAACACTCGTTTGAATTCCTCAGCAAAGGCAGAGTAGCTGGCACAGCAGGAACTATGGGCATCCCACACAGCAGTAGCCCAGGCCAGGGCTTTTTCCGACAGCAGGGTGATGATATAAGCGATCTTAGACCGGTCGGTGGGAAACGACGAGGGTTGTAGCTCAAAGGAGAGAGAACATTGGGTGAGAAACCCTTTACAAGCACTTGGATCACCTGAGAACCGTTGGGGAGGTGGAAGACGAGGTTCAGCCAGGGGGTTAACTGCCATGGGTACGTGAATCTGAGGTACTGGGACGGGAACTGTTGCCGGGGTAAGACGATCAGATATTTGCTTAATGGAAGTCAGCATCTCAGACAGAAGATGAGAATGTCTAGCCATTAAGGCCTCTTGCTGAACCAGGGCGGCTTCGTGGCGTTGGACAGTCTCCTGGTGGTGGGACAGCATGGCAAAAAGGTCCTGGGAACTGGCTGCCTCTGGGTTCATTTTTGGCTCTGTGTTTCTGTCAGGACCCGGTTACGAACCTGGGTCTCCGGAGTGAGAAACAGTCACTTAACCAACTGAGCCACGAATAGTCAGCAGAACCCAGAAGATGAGGCAGACACAGCAGTACTTAAGACGGTGTATTTAATAAAGTAAAAAGGAGAAGTCCTTCAATACAAAAAATGGCAAATCCAAAAGGTGGTAGGAATAGCACAAAAAAGCCTCAAGAGATACTCAAAAACAAAAACAGAATTCCACAAGAGCATCCACCGGAATCGACAAGAATACACAGAACACTAGGGCTGGGTGCTAACATACAAACACAGAGCACAGAACTGAGGGAAACTAAGGGTTTAAATACAACCAGGGGCAATGAGGCACAGGTGCAAATAATAATGGGGAACAAGGGAAAAACATGAGGTCAAAAAGCACAATGGGGGCATCTAGTGACCAAAACCCGGAACAACCCTGGCCAAATCCTGACAGAATCCCCCCCCCCTAGGAACGGCTCCTGACGTTCCTACCAGCTCTCTCAGGGTGGAGGGCCCTGAACTGACGAATGAGGTCAGGGTCCAGGATGTCTTTGGCAGGAACCCAGGAGCGCTCCTCGGGACCGTAGCCTTCCCAGTCCACCAGATACTGCCAGGACCGCTGCACCCGGCGGGAATCCAGTATCCGATGGACGGTATAAGCCGGCTGGCCTCCAATGACACGAGGCGGAGGGGGAGGTCTGTCTGCCGGGACAAGGGGAGAAAAAACAACAGGTTTTAACAATGAAATGTGAAATGTGGGATTAATCTTAAGGGATCTGGGTAAGTGTAGGCGATAAGAAACTGGGTTAACTCTCCTGGCAACCTTG
Source organism: Oncorhynchus masou masou (assembly GCF_036934945.1). Classification (NCBI taxonomy): domain Eukaryota; kingdom Metazoa; phylum Chordata; class Actinopteri; order Salmoniformes; family Salmonidae; genus Oncorhynchus; species Oncorhynchus masou. The sequence goes on along the minus strand of NC_088217.1, from coordinate 64,662,034 downwards.
AAGGGACCGATGTATTTTTGGGACAGCTTGCGAGACTCCACCCGTAGAGGTAAGTCTCTTGTGGAGAGCCAGACTCTCTGGCCAGGGCAAATAATAATGGGGAACAAGGGAAAAAACATGAGGTCAAAAAGCACAATGGGGGCATCTAGTGACCAAAACCCGGAACAACCCTGGCCAAATCCTGACATATGGTAAATTCAATTGATTGGACATGATTTGGAAAGGTACACACCTGTCTATATAAGGTCCCACAGTTGACAGTGCATGTCAGAGAAAAAAACAGTCTTGAGGTCAAAAGAATCCGGATCTATAGGGGGAGCCTGGGCAACTGAAATGTCTGACCTTTTTAGAACATCTGTCCTAAAAACAAATTAAGGGAGACAAAGATATGATTAAAAACAACCGTTGATGCAACATGAAAATAAATGGGTGGAGGAGATTAATCATAAACCCTAATTGAGAACCTTTTGTTTGATTAAGGGTGAATTTGTGTGTGAGAGATATATTAAGTATAACCTACCTAAAAGCAAGAGATCACTATGTGCACAGGTAAGATCGGGGATATTGCCTATGCATCTTGTTTTTTTTTGTCCATTGTGTATTTCCATTTGCAGAATATTTAGATAAAGCCTGGAATAAAAGAAAAATGGCTACCTATAATTCAATTCTAAAAACATTTAGCTTCTATGTAGTAAATGGAACGTGTGTGTATATAGATTGTGTATAGATTGTTCCACATAAATCTTGTTTTTGTGCCAGATGGTTCAAATGCTTTCTGTTTTTTTTTCTGTATTTATTTATCCGTATATGTATGTATGTTTGTATGTATGTATGTATGTATGTATGTATGTATGTATGCATAGTTTTACTATTACCATAGTAAATGATTGTAATGTTTGTTTATGTGTCAATTAATACCATAAGGGATGAGTTGCCAATTGGCGATTTGACACAAAATGAACATTTCATTAATTTCATTCATTCGTCTGTAGAGATCCGAGACAGGATTGTGTTGAGGCACAGATCTGGGGAAGGGTACCAAAAACATTCTGCGGCATTGAAGGTCCCCAAGAATACAGTGGCCTCCATCATTCTTAAATGAAAGAAATTTGGAACCACCAAGACTTGCTAGGGCTGGCCGCCAGGCCAAACTGAGCAATCGGGGAGATGGGCCTTGGTCAGGGAGGTGACCAAGAACCCAGAGTTCCTCTGAGATGGGAGAACCTTCCAGAAGGACAACCATCTCTGCAGCACTCCACCAATCAGGCCTTTATCTTAGAGTGGCTAGATGGAAGCCACTCCTCAGTAAAAGGCACACGACAACCCCAGATTCTCTGATCTGATGAAACTGAACTCTTTGGCCTGAATACCAAGCGTCAATTCTAGAGGAAACCTGGCACCATCCCTACTGTGAAGTATGGTGATGGCAGCATCATGCTGTGGGGATGTTTTTCAGTGGCACAGACTGGGAGACCAGTCAGGTTTGAGGGAAAGATGAATGGAGCTAAGTACATAGATATCCATGATGAAAGCCTGCTCCAGAGTATTCAAGACCTCAGACTGGGGTAAAGGTTTACCTTCCAACAGGACAATGATCCTAAGCACAGCCAAGACAACACAGGGGTGGCTTTGGGACAAGTCTCTGAATCTCCTTGATTGGCCCAGCAAGAGCCCGGACTTGAAACCGATCAAACATCTCTGGAGAGACCTGAAAATAGCTGTGCAGCGACGCTCACCATCCAACCTGACAGAGCTTGAGAGGATCTGTAGAGAATAATGGGAGAAATTCCCCATATACAGGTGTGCCAAGCTTGTAGCTTCATACCCAAGAAGACTTAATTGCCGCCAAAGGCACTTCAGCAACGTTCTTGTTAGATGACTTGTTAGATATTGCTGCACTTTTGGAACTAGAAGCGCAACTGGAAGCACCAGCATTTCGCTACACTCGCAATTACATCTGATAACGATGTGTATGTGACCAATAAAATGTGAAATAAAAGTACTGAGTAAAGGGTCTGAATACTCATGTAAATTAAATTTTTCCTTTTTTTAATGTTTGCAAAAATGTTGTTTTAAAAAAAATAACTTTTGCTTTGTCATTATGGGGCATTGTGTGTAGATTGATGAGGGGGGAAACGATTTAATCAACTTTTGAATAAGGCTGTAACATAAGAAAATTTGGAAAAAGTCAAGGGGTCTGAATACTTTATATATTCACTGTATAATGTACACACATATTATTTCAGTTTGTGACTGGTTGACTTTTTTTCAATATTATAAAAACCTTTTATAAACCATGGCAACTTTGCCATGTTGATCTGAGCCTTGCATTTGGAAAACCACGAGTTTCTGAATTTCGGCTGTGGCAGATGCACCTCCCTGACTTCACTCCTCGACTTTCATCTAATCGGTTGCTTAAGCCATACCACTCAAATACGTAAACAATCTGAGGCCCAGATTTACTAAATTTTTGTACTGGACTGATGCCTTTTTTTTATCAAAAGGGGATTAAACAATGAAGACCGAATCAAAGAGGTCAAATAAAGAGAAAGAAAGCATATAAAGTATAAATGAATGAAGACTGTTTCATGTTTTAGCTGAATTGTTTAGATTTTATGCCTTTCTGAAAAAAAGCTGCAAAATGTTGCACCTGGTGCAGATGCAGAGTAAAACTGGCCCTGGAAGTTTACTTGTTCACCAAAAAAGTGCCGCTTTTTTGCTATTGTTTGAATCCCAGATTGCCCACTTACCACAGAATGTTGGCCAAATTCAATTGGTCTGGCTATAGGCCTACAGTCAGGTAACCGTGGTCAGTGGTACAAAATAAAATACAATCCAAAAGAAAGCAGACAACAATTATATTTAACATCATTTTTATTTTATTTTGAACAAAATTTTAATAAATGTTTCTGCATTTCTCTTACGTTCAAAAAAGATGACTTTCGAGACGCATTATAAATTATTTCATCAAACTCTTTTGTAGAAAAAGAAAAGATAATTGCAAACTAAAGCATCTATCTTATGATAATATGACAATAGTAAGATAAATAAGGTATCTGTGTTCATTTTTTTTTTACCATTTTCATCATAATTCCCACCTTTTTTTTCATTATTTTCCTTGCGCACACCTATCACACCTTTTCCCAATCCTCTCTCCTACTGATCTGACTTACAATGCTGTAGACAGTTCTTAACAAGGTCCAACTTCAAACGAAGTACAACATTAAAAGGCTTTATAAAGCATGCATAAAGTCTTCATAAGCACTACATACTGCAGATGCTTATAAAGCCTTTAAAGGTTGTAGTTTGTTTGAAGTGAGACCATTAACAGAAAATGCAACTAAAAACAAACACAAAAAAGCTTTCCCTAAAAAGAAAAACAGAAAAATCTTGAATATCTCACTTCTCTAGGACATATTTACACCAGTTAACACTCCAGTTGTTCAACTGAAGTACAATGCATATGGCATAACATGTCATTCAACATCGTTTTTTTTTTTCTTCAGAAAAATGATTACACAAACCATTGTGCAGACAAACTCTCTGTTGAATCACAAAAACATCAGTTTTATCACAACCATTGTGCCAAATGTGTTGTACATCAGTTGTGCAACTTGAGTGCTGTATATATGGGGCCAGACAGGGGTAGGACATCTGCATAGATCCACAAAATTCAGATCATGAATGTTTGGGGGAGTTTGTTGGAGGTTATTTCTACAGAGAGGCGGTTACATCCGCTGCTGTCTTTTGGGGGAATAAAGTAAATGTGAGGGAAACAATAAAGTCATGTTGTTGATTGATGGTTACAAAGAATAGCTCACCTCGATGAATGTCTGTGAGAAAATCAACTGTTACGAGAACCTAAGGGGGAAAAAGTAGAATGTGAAAAGGCTAAAGCACCTTTCAGAGTGAAGTTTCCCCTAGATAAAGATCTAGGATCAGTTTCCCTCCCACAATTCTAACACCTAACCATTAGTGGGTAAAATGCTAAACTGACCCAAGATCAGCGTATTGAAGAAACGTCACCCTAATCCTCAGATTGATATCTTCATACCCGAGTATGGTTGACTTCAGAGTTATTCCGGCAGTACTGATTATATGTACGTGTAGAAAAAACAAAGTTGCCATAATATGCACTACTCAGTTGAATGGAAAGGATAAGACAGGGATGTCAAGGTCAAAGGTGAAAGCATAAGGAGCCTATCAGATGTCTTCCCCTACATGCCATATCAATGAGTACCGGTTAGCAGCAGTCACACCAACGGAAGTAAATACAGTATGTAGAGCCAGCCCTTGAAAACTCCTTACACAAATGCCTACTAGCTAAGGCCTTAGCTCTGTGTAAAGATACAAGGTTATTATCTTGGTCACAATGATAATGAGGTCAAATAGAGACAAAGAGGAAAGGGTATGTATGATGAATCCTGGGTTCAAATTGTGTCCGTTTTCTGTCAAATGTGTTGAGCATTTGATTGAGCTTGTCTGGAGATACCACATGGGCAGGGTTTTCATTTATACTTTTGGGACAATCCCATTGGGTACATTGAGCCAGGCAAGCTCAATCGAGTGCAGCTAAAATATTTCAAAGAGAACAAATACTATTTGAACCCAGGTCTGGGTATGGTTGATCTTTTCAATGCTACTCGACTAGCACTTTCACATGTAAAAACAACTCAGTAAGAGATATATTTTGTTTCGATGTGTTCCTGTGTCTCCCCTTGTGACACCTGTCCCACTGTGTGAAGAGAACTGGCTGTAATGTACTGGTATGACTTACCAGAGACTTATATTGAGAAATATATGAGTCAAATATAAAAGTCAGACGTACAGTTCTAGGACGTACTGCTTTAGAAAAACAGAGTCTATCTAAGCCAACAGATGACTTGATTTGAGGTAAATTGAGCTTTGTTGATCTGATGTCCCCTTTGGGCCCATCACATACAAACACATGGACACAGTATAATGAGAGAGAAACTTATTGGCTCAAATAATATGAACTCCGAGGTACACTGAAGCCAATTGGTGGGACAGTTTTGAATCCAGGTGACGAGACCTCCACTGCTACCCTATTCACACTACTGAGCCAAGCTAAGATGAGCAGAGCTGTACTGTACTGCACTGGCCTGGTTACACATTCAGCATATTTGCTGGAACCATGCAACCGTGTAAAGAAAATAATCCAAGCGAGAACAATACGGTTCAGGTCGGCAAAATAGTGCAAAAAGGCATACTACACCTGCTCTTCACTGGCTCTGGATTAGAGTTATATGTACTGCCATGAGAGTAGCCTGTTACGACTGATATTTTCAATGTACCCACCAGGACAGGCGGGGATCTATATGTGTTTGCTCTTTCTGTTTGTGAGTGTTTGAGTTAAGACTATTGTTAGCATATCCACTGTCTGTTACCTCAAAAGAAGCTAAAGGTTACTGGTGATGAGAGGGGTGGATAAAAATACACAGGTTGGTGATACCTTTTTCAATATCCTCTGCCTTTTATATGTTCTAAGACAACCAATTCACATTCCAATAAACTCCACAAACAACTGAAACAAGGAGGAGAGAGAAAATGATATTGTACATTCTGATGAAACAAGAGACAGAAAAGGTAAACTCAGGTTTAGATTGACACGGTGATATGATATTGATCCTTTGGTCTGAGGTGTGTTGGTTCCGCCCATGTCGTCGCCTCTCCACATGACTACAATTACCAGCATCCTTTGCTCCTGGTAAATTGCTCTCACTTCCTGTGGCCCAATGAGGCTTTAACAGCACATACCAGGGACCTTCCAGGGTTCTCTCTGAACAGAGACGCAGCAGCCAGAACTGGTCAGAACCGGTTTTTCAACTCACTCACCCAGATAAAACCCTGACTTTTTTTTGCAATTTTTATCCATTATTCCTCACTGGAGGAGCTTTCCTCCAGGGGGAAAATGGCCGCCACACCGACGACCCCAGTGGAATTGTGGGATGCGGTGGTGATGGTGACTACAGTGTGCAGCAGAACAAAGACCAGCAGGCACAGCTTCAGCCGGCCGCTGCTGCTGCACAGTCTGGTGGGTGTGGCAGCCGAGGTGACTGATGTCGACACCCCCTGTTGGTGATGGCAGGAGGGTGTTGGAGTCCTTTTCAGCGTCCCACGGGAGCGGTTGTCCGGTTTAGAATCCCACCGGACGTCGCAGCACTCTGCCTGGCTGTTGGGCTGCCCATGGCTCCCCAGTAGCCCTGTGAGGGATGAAGAGAGTAGTGGCTAAACACTGATATAAGTCATAAATGCTCATGTCACTGTGCATCCCTCTCATGCATCCCTGTGTGTCTGTATCATCCATGCCTGTGTCTGATGATGATGACAAACTCAATTTCCCTAATACCAATAAAGTGTATTCATTCATTCAGATGACCCACAATAAGCTAAATAAACGACCCAGCCGAGTTCCAGCCTTACTTGCAGTGTGCTAATGCAGTGTTTTGTTGCAATGTATCACCAAAAAAAGACATATTACCATGTGCATAAGAGCATAAATACCAGTCAGTATGCACGATTAAACCATAATCTTCATACAACTCAACTATCAGTATCATTATGTCATAATTGTTGTATCATAACCTAACAATAATGACCCTATACTGAACTCAAAATGAAAAAAATTCACATTTTGTACCGACCCCATACTACAGCATGGTAAATATAATCTACACCGTTGCCCACCAGGACACCTACAGCACCTGATGGAAGGCCAAAAAGATCATCAAGGACAACAACCACCCGAGCCACTGCCTGTTCACCCCGCTACCATCCAGAAGGCGAGGTCAGTACAGGTGCATCAAAGCTGGGACCGAGAGACTGAAAAATAGCTTCTATCTCAAGGCCACCAGACTGTTAAACAGCCATCATTAACACAGAGAGGCTGCTGCCAACATACAGACCTGAAATCATTGGCCACTTTAATAAATAGATCACTACTCACTTTAATAATGTTCATATATCTTGCATTACTCATCCCATCTGTTTCATCTTGCCTGTGGCACTCAGTAATCACCCATCCATATATTTGTTTTATTTGTTTAACCAGGCAAGTCAGTTAAGAACAAAGTCTTATTTCCAGACTACCCTAGATAACACTGGGCCAATTGTGTACCACCCTATGGGACTCCCAATCAAAGCTGGATGTGATGCAGCCTGGATTTGAACCAGGTACTGTAGTGATGCTTCTTGCACTACAATGCAGTGCCTTAGACCACTGCGCCACTCGGGAACCCCAAAATGTGTATATTTATATATATATATATGTATATATTCTTATTCTATCCCTTTACTTAGATGTGTGTGTATTAGGTGGTTGTTGTGGAATTGTTAGATTACTTGTTAGATTTTACTGCACAGTCAGAACTAGAAGAACAAGCATTTCGCTACACTCGCAATAACATCTGCTAACCATGTGTATGTGACCAATGAAATGTGGTTTGATTTGATGTCACGCCTTGTGTAATCTCTTTTCAAAGCAACTGCCAGTTCACACTAAAGGAAGACATCAAATGAGCAGCAGAAAAACAGGGATCTCAAAAGGCAAAGCCTACCATTTAATCGCTGATGCACAAGTAATAAAAAAAAAATCAAAGGCTATTCTAATTACGGTATTGAAATACTTGAAACTTTGAGGGCTGGGTGAAGAAATGACAGAGCACCCCACTGAGATCAAATCAGGACAGGGTAGGTCATGTTATTCTGGTTCTGCTCTGATCCTTGTGGAGTATTAAAATACTACCCTGTAGTTGTAGCCCATCACAGTGATATCTCAGCAAATCACTTTACACTTAGATGGAAGTGTCATTGATTTTACTATCACTGCCTTATGTGGCAGCTAGATGTCGCCAGTGACAAGTACTATAATTCATTTTTGGCTATGTTCCCAGAGTTCAAAACCATACAACTTTATCAATACCACTGAAAAGTAATAATTCAAAGCATCATTAGGGGCACAAGAGCACTATTACATATATCCTCCAACATACAATTCCATCTAAATTCCATCTAAATTCCTAAATTGAGTACATTGCAAAATTAATTTACCCAAACCAATCTATCCTAGATCTATGGCGCATCTCAGCTAAACAGCATAGCCCTAGAGTGGATATACGCCCACCTGTATAAGCTGTGGCTACAAATTACACTTGATTGATTGATTGACTGACTGATTGATCAGTCCACACCACCACACCCACCTGTACATATGAAGCTGGGGCTTCCTCCATGGATGAGATCATCGTTGTCCGGCAGTATGAAGGGACACCTCTGCTGAACCTCCAAGCAGTACTGGAGACATGGTACTGTCCTCCCACAATGCCTCTGTGTGGTGGGGAAATACTGTGCACACAGCCACGGTTTGTAGGCAACCTTAGAGGTAGAAGATAGAGCATGTTAGTTAAACCAAATGAAACCCATATGTAAATGCAAACAACTTAAAGGGGAAGTTCAGTTTTAGCCATCATAAATAAGCAAACTATTACTTTGACATCAAGACTAAGCTATGTCTGTTCAATAGCAAAGGTCTCAGTGGTCTGTATGGCTCTGAATGTTAGTAAATAACATCCATCCTATCTTCAAAACGAGAGATTTTTCAGTACACATGTTTCCAGAAAATACTATAGGCATTATTCAGAAACAGACATTCAACCATTTCTCACAGATCTTGCAAAATTCCATTTTATGTGATTCAGACTTATTTTAGCTTTATTCTACTAGGCAAGTCAGTTAAGAACAAATTTTTATTTTCAATGACGGCCTAGGAACAGTGGGTTAACTGCCTGTTCAGGGGCAGAACGACAGATTTTGTACCTTGTCAGCTCGGGGATTTGAACTTGCAACTTTTCGGTTACTAGTCCAATGCTCTAACCACTAGGCTACACTGCCGCCCCTTATAAGTTGATATGTGTGAGAGATACATGACTATAAAATACAACCAGATGCCAATCACCATTTGTCAATGTTAACCACCCATGACATGTGACTAAATCATATTTGTTGTGATTAGGAATGCTTTGATTAAATTAAAGTATCTCGAGGAGAATAAGGATTTGTGGCAGTGTGCCCTAGCTGAGGCAAGTTTCCTCTCATACTACAGTACTTGTACTTATGTCCTGCCTTTTATACTTATACTACTTTAATACTTACCTGATACGTAAAAGGAGTATATGAAAACAATATGAAAAGAATAGCAGAAGGTATAGAATTGCAAAATTCCAGTAACTTTCCCATAATCCTGGTTGGAAGAGGATTGGTATTAGGAGGAAATAAACAGGAAGTAGCCTATGGCAATCCTCCAACAGCGACTTCTGGAAAACTGGGACATTTTTGGAAAGTTACTGGAATTTTGAAAAGGATTTTGAATTCAATGACTCTACTAATTACTGTTTAGTACATTGTATTTGGAATCACCTGGGCCTGTACTGGGCCTGTATTCATAAAGCTTTCAGTACTTCAGCACTCCTGGAGCAGCAGGTAGCCTAGTGCATTGGGCCAGTAACCGAAAGCTCGCTGGATCAAATCCCTGAGCTGACAAAGTAAAAATCTGTTATTTTCTTCCTAGGCCTTCATTGTAAATACAAATGTGTTCTCAATTGACTTGCCTAGTTAAAAAAAAAGGTTAAAATAAAACTCCTACTCTTGCTACTATGACCTATATACAACCAGCAGAGGGGAATGTCTCCTCCTAATTCATCCTCAGGATAAGGTTCTCTAATACCCAGCCAAACCCCATAACGTATGACATTTACCTTAGTACATACATACATACATTGGTAGTCCCAGTGGGAATCAAACCCACAACCCTGGCGTTACAAGTACCATTCACTACCAACTGAGCCACACAATACCATTCATAGTGCTGCTACTGCCAATGTACTGTACAATTGACTCTGGCCTTAAACAAATCGATGGCCCCCCTCCCACAGTGCAATCTCCCTTTCTCCCAGTAGACGACACTACCTTCACACAAAAATGCATAATGTACCTATCAGAGTTTGACTGTTAAAAACAAAACAAAAAAATCACATACACGTTTATGTTATTGCGTGTGTAGCGAAATGCTTGTGTTCCTAGTTCCAATAGTGCAGTAGTATCTAACAATTCACAGCAGTACACAAACATCTAAAAGTATCACATCAAGCCGTGGTTAGGAGTCCCATATGGCATCGCATGACCGGCCCAGCGTCGTCTGGGTTTGGCCGGGGTAGGCCGTCATTGTAAATAAGAATTTGTTCTAAACTGACTTGCCTAGTTAAATAAAGTTTACATTTTTTTTTAAATCTAATTAAAAAAGAATGTAATTAAGAAATATATAATTATTAGGAAGAGGATTGTTGGAGTGGCATTGACTAAAATACAGCAGAACAAAGTATAGACATATTAAATTAGCAAAGCAGTATGTAAAGTCCAAGCTAAGCTCCTTTGCTTTGTTGACGTTGAGTGAGAGGTTATTTTCCTGGCACCACTCCGCCAGGGCCCTCACCTCCTCCCTGTGGGCTGTCTCGTCATTGTTGGTAATCAGACTGTTTAGTTAGTGGTTCAACGGATCAGTCTATCTAGGCCCACACAATAGTAAAGGTCAGGGGATCAGAGCTGACAAAGCTTCCGAGAGTTGTAGTGTAAATTAGTCTTAGAGCACGCTAAACAGCGATAATGATGATATCGACCCGAACGGCCAGTGTTATTGGCTGAGAGCCAAGGTCAGAATTTAAGTGTCACTTTTTCCAATGGCTTCAGCATGGCCATGCTCCAATCAGAGGAGCATCAATAAAGAGTGAAAAAGGCAAGTGATTAACAACTGGTGCAATAATATTGGTCATGTTCAGGAGTGTGCAAAACACTAAATGTTGCAGGTAGAAATGCCACGAATAAAGCAGACATTATTCCTTACCCTACATATACTGTATGAGAGGCATGTCAGTTCTCATAATGTATTTCTAACTGAACGTTCCATAACATTGTGCAGTGCTGAATGCCACCCTGGAGTAACCTGAACACAACTTTACCAAAGAAGAATAATAATAATAATCATCATCATCACTCATTCTCCATCTGGGACGCAAACCATACACCACTCTTTTACATCACCAAACACAGGGGTTTTTGAGCACATGCACACAGGCATGGACCCACCCACACACTCTCACTCTCACACACACAGACACACACTCACTCACTCATCTGTTCACACACCCTCATCTGTTCCCACACACCCTCAGGAACATGGTTAGATAAAGCTATGTCTGTATAAACTGTGAATAAATATACATCAGCTTTCCCAAGGACATCACTGTTTCAGCACCATGGACAGCATCTATCAGGTTACATCAGCCTTCCACAAGTGACTGTAAAGCGGTATTGTCCATTTCAGCACCATCTTCAGCTTCGACCAGGCCTCCCACAAAACTGTCTGTAGAGCTCATAGAAATAGTATCTGTGACATCATGGGCAGCGCCATTGTGGCTATTTTCATTTTAAGGTAGTCCATTTATTTATTTATTATTTTGTGTTTGAAAAAAGCAGAAAGCTAATATTGGTGATTCACAGGAGCCTACAGTGCTGGAGTCGTGAACCAAATATTGCGTGTCATTCAATTATTGTGGCCATTTGATGGTGATCCTTTGTAGCCCATTGGGTGGAGCATGGTGCTTGCAATGCCAGGATAGTGGGTTTGAGTCCTGGGACCAACAATATGTAAAATGTATACACACATGACTATAAGTCGCTTTGGATAAAAGTGTTTGCTAAATGCCATGTATTCTTATATTATGACGGTGATATAGCTTAAAGCCATACGCTTTCGTCACGCAGCCGCCATTTTGAAACGAACGCGAGGTGGGAAATCCTATGGGGGAACCCCGGAAGTCAAAACAACAATTGTATGGACTTCTAGTTTTTCAAGTTTGAAGTTTTAATGTCACGTGCACATAGTTTACAACTGTTGCCGGCTATAACATTGACTTATATTGATAAATGGCAGATGAAGATGTCAGACTGCCCAAGGCAGTCCAACTAAAAGGTTACAGTAACTGGATCGAGGGTCACATTAACGATGTAGAAGGTAAGATTGTATGTACGTGTTTTTGCAGCCAGTTTGTTGCTAGCTCAGTAGCTAGCTAGCTTTCTATAGCTACCGTAACGTTGTAGGTTGAAAAAGGTGTGAAATTGATATTTTAACATAACTTAATTGACAATATTACAGAATACTTTCAGCTATTGATACTTACAACCATTGTAGCTAAGTAGTTAATGTTCCCTGTTGTTGTTGTGCTTGTCATCTTGACTCGTCCAATGGTTTCACAGTCAGGAGTGAGTCAGGCAGGTGCGAAAGAATGAGCTTTACATAATTCAGATAGTTTGCTGGTCAGTTAGGTAAGTGGGGGTGTCAATTGAGTATGGCAATTTCTTCTTGCAAATTAATAAGAAAGTGTGGTTGTATGCATTCTAGTCGTGCGCTGGGATGCCATGAACCACGGAATCCACATATAGGTACTGCATGTGTGTAAAAACCTACCCAATTCCCATTTTCATTTAAATCCAGAAAAAATGCAATAGTAAATCATCAATAGCCATTCTGCCATGCTCAAAATGTCGCTGAAAATGACACCAACTTTATATTCAGCCTGTTTCAGTTCCAACATGATTTCAAATCTGCTTGCCAAACACGCTGCTGAAATGCAAATGGTTTATGGATCTTCAATTAGATTTAGTAGACCCAAATTGAATCATTTTGGCCCTACCAGTTACAATGAAAACACTTTTTTTTTTTTAAACTATCACTACTGAAAACCCTGAAATCTATCCAATAATCAAACACGTTGTTTTCAATTTCAGGTATGTAGCCTTTTTTGTATTGTTCTGCTTTTGGTTTCTGCTTTGTTATAGCTTAAGTTAATGCATTATAAAATTGTATGGACAATCCATATCATTATATGTTCTTATTTGTGTGTCCCTTAGGGTGTATTAAAATAAATATTAGGTTGTCTTGTCTAACCCAACTCTGTTTTTACTTTGTTTCCAGGTAGAGTTCTCTCCTGAAAGTCCATTCATCATGGAGACTAAATAGAACTGCAAAGCGGGCCAGGGACAGTGCAACCATGCCATTGGTTTACTGTACACCGTGGCGCATTACATTAAAATGGGCTAACCGTCTTTTCCACCAACAGAGAGCAAATCATCCTTGCCTCAAACATGGCACATTCCCACACATATGTCAGGTCTGCAGTCAAAACCTCTTAATACAGTTCAAATATTGAACGTTAAGCCACCAAAGAAAGACATTGCACCTGCCAACAAGATCCGGAGGACTTGTGAGTGGATTGTGCCAAACCTCTATTGTCCATTCCCTACACCATTCCCCAGTAAGGAGTTTGCAAGAAACGTCCTGCAAAACCTTGCAGCAAATTCGAAGCAACTGCCAGATGGAAACCTTGCTGGCCTCAAACACAGAGCAATAGTATGTGTCTTCTGAGTATGGTGAGCTGCCCTTTGGATCCGGACTGTTTTGCTGGATGCAAGTACCTGACCAATAGAGAAGATGGAATCAATTGTATTCATCACATGCTTTGTAACAACAGGTGTAGAAAATGCAGAGAGAAAGAAAATAGATAAATAATAGACAAGTAATAGCACATGGTAATAATAAATACACAATACATAGTTATATATACATGGGATACCAGTACTGAGTCAATGTGCAGGGGAACGTGTTAATTGAGGTAGATACTGTATATAACTAGGAATAAAGTGACTAGGCAACAGGAAAAAAGTTAGTGCAGAAAGGGTCAATGCAGATAGTCCAGGCAGCTTTTTGGTAAACCAAAATGGCCTGTTAATCCATCTGGCTCTGCGGCCTTGTGAATGTTAATCTGTTTAAAGGTCTTACTCACATAGGCTACAGAGAGCGTGATCGTACAGTTGTCCAGAACACCTGGTGCTCTCATGCATGGTTTAGTGTTGCTTGCTTCGAAGCGAGCTTAGAAGACATCTAGCTCATCTGGGCAGATCGTGGTTGGGTTTTCCTTTGTAAATCTGTGATTGTTTGCAAGCCCTGCCACATCCAACAAGAGTCAGAGCCAGTATAGTAGGATTCGATCTTAGTTCTGTATTGAGGCTTTGCCTGGTTGATGGCTCGTCAGAGGTTGTAGCGGGATTTCTTATAAATGTCGGGATTTTATGTCTTGCTTCTTGAAAGCAACAGCTCAAGCCTTTAGCTCAGTGCAGATGTTTCCTGTAATCCATGGCTTCTGGTTGGGATATGTATGTACGACGGTCCCTATGGGGACATTGTTGTCGATGCACTTATTAATGAAGCCAGTGTCTGATGTGGTAAACTCCTTTTTAAAAAAAGGTAGGGGAGTGGATCAGAAAACCAGTCATTAACTGGATTGACCACAAATTGCCTCTTGCAGTGCAACACATCTCCTTTGCATAGAGTTGATCAGGCTGTTGATTGTGGTCTGTGGAATGTTGTGAAGTTGCTGGATATTGGCGGGAACTGGAACATGCTGTTGTACATGTAGATCCAGAGCATCTCGGACATGCTCAATGGGTGACATATATGGTGAGAGTGCAGGCATTGAAGAACGTGGGACATTTTCAGTTTCTAGGAACTGTGTACAGATCCTTGCTACATGGGGCCGTGCATTATCATACTGAAACTTGAGGTGATGGCGGCGGAGGAATGGCACGACAATAGGCCTCAGGATCTCGTCATGGTACCTATGTGCATTCAAACTGCCATCAATAAAATGTAATTGTGTTCATTGTCCAAAGCTTATGCCTGCCTATACCATAACCCCACAACCACCATGGGCACTCTGTTCACGACGTTTACATCAGCAAACAGCTCGCCCGGTACAGTTAATACCGTGATTCATACATGAAGAGCACACTTCTCCAGCGTGCCAGTGGCAATCGAAGGTGACAATTTGCCCACTGAAGTCGCTTACGACGCCGAATTTCAGTCAGGTCAAGACCCCAGTGAGGACAACGAGCACACAGAAGACCGTACCTAAGACGGTTACTGATGGGTTCTTGTGCAGAAATTCTTTGTTTGTGCAAATCCAAATTTTCATCAGCTGTCTGGGTGGCTGGTCTCAGATGATCCTGCAGTTGAAGAAGCCAGATTTGGAGGTCCTGGGCTGGCGTGGTTACACATGATGTGCGGTTATGAGGCCGGTTGGGACATACTGCCAAATTCTCTAAAACAAGTAGAGAAATGAACATTCAGTTATCTGGCAACAGCTCTGGTGGACATTCCTGCAGTCAGCATGACAATTGTATATCACCTCAAAACTTCAGACATCTGTGGCATTGTGTTGTATGACAAAACTGCACATTTCAGAGGGGCCATTAATTGTCCCCAACTGTCACGACCCCCGCTGAAGTCGGCTCCTCTCCTTGTTCGGGCGGTGCTCGGCGGTCGACGTCACCGGTCTTCTAGCCATCGTCGCTCCACCTTCCATTTTCCATTTGTTTTATCTTGTTTTCCCGCACACCTGGTTTACAGCCCCTCATCACTCTATGTGTATATTATCCTCTGTTCCCCCCCATATCTGTGTGTTTAATTGTTCGTTACGTTTATTGTGACGCATCAGGCTGTATTTTTCCAGATATTGTTTTGAACCCGTGGTATTGTATTGTTGTACATTATTTTGTGTGACCAGTGCACTATTCGCTTTTGCCTTTGGCTGGAGTGCTGTGACGCTGTTGCATCCGACTGATTTGCTTCTGCCAATTAAAGTGTGCCTGTTCACTCATCTCTGCTCTCCTGCACCTGACTCCAGTTGACCAGTTGTGCAGACAGTCTGACACCAACACAAGATGCACCTGTGTAATGATAATGCTGTTTAATCAGCTTCTTGATATGCCACACCTGTCAGGTGGATGGATTATCTTGGCAACGGATAAATGTTCACTAACAGGGATGTAAACAAATTTGTGCACATCATTTGAGAGAAATAAGCTTTTTGTTCGTATGGACAATTCCTCTGATGTTTTATTTCAGCTCATGAAACATGGGACCAACACTTTACATGTTGCGTTTATATTTTTGTTCAACGCATATTTCCTGAGCTTTCTTATATCTGCAAGATATAGGACAGAAACTTCAAAACCTTTTTCCTTATTTATTTTTTGACTGTCTTGCCATTTATGAATGTGTTATTCAATGCTTTTGGGGGTTAAATTCAATATTTTATACATTTTTTATATATATATTTTTGGGTCCTAACATTTTAAATCAAACAGCTGAGTAGCTGAACGATGGGACTAAAAACAAACAAAACTAATGTAAAATATTCTGTGTCTGTAAAATGTATATAGTATGTATAAGCTGGAAGTAGAAGCCTAAGTGTTGTTGTCCAATAGTTTACTCAAATTATGCAAAGGGTGGTAGAGAGTGTGTGTGTATATATATATATATATATATATATATATATATATATATATATATATTAGCTCAAAAAAATAAAGGGAACACTAAAATAACACATCCTAGATCTGAATGAATTAAATATTCTTATTAAATACTTTTTTCTTTACATAGTTGAATGTGCTGACAACAAAATCACACAAAAATGATCAATGGAAATCAAATGTATCAACCCATGGAGGTCTGGATTTGGAGTCACACTCAACATTAAAGTGGAAAACCACACTACAGGCTGATCCAACTTTGATGTAATGTCCTTAAAACAAGTCAAAATGAGGCTCAGTAGTGTGTGTGGCCTCCACGTGCCTGTATGACCTCCCTACAATGCCTGGGCATGCTCCTGATGAGGTGGCAGATGGTCTCCTGAGGGATCTCCTCCCAGACCTGGACTAAAGCATCCGCCAATTCCTGGAAAGTCTGTAGTGCCACCCCACACCATGACTGACCCACCGCCAAACCGGTCATGCTGGAGGATGTTGCAGGCAGCAGAACGTTCTCCACGGCATCTCCAGACTCTGTCACGTCTGTCACGTGCTCAGTGTGAACCTGCTTTCATCTGTGAAGTGCACAAGGCGCCAGTGGCGAATTTGCCAATCTTAGTGTTCTCTGGCAAATGCCAAACGTCCTGCACGGTGTTGGGCTGGAAGCACAACCCCCAACTGTGGACGTCGGGCCCTCATACCACCCTCGTGGAGTCTGTTTCTGACCGTTTGAACGGACACATGCACATTTGTGGCCTGCTGGAGGTCATTTTGCAGGGCTCTGGCAGTGCACCTCCTGCTCGTCCTTGCACAAAGGCGGAGGTAGCGGTCCTGCTGCTGGGTTGTTGCCCTCCTACGGCCTCCTCCACGTCTCCTGATGTACTGGCCTGTCTCCTGGTAGCGCCTCCATGCTCTGGACACTACGCTGACAGACACAGCAAACCTTCTTGCCACAGCTCGCATTGATGTGCTATTCTGGATGAGCTGCACTACCTGAGCCACTTGTGTGGGTTGTAGACTCCGTCTCATGCTACCACTAGAGTGAAAGCACCGCCAGCATTCAAAAGTGACCAAAACATCAGCCAGGAAGCATAGGAACTGAGAAGTGGTCTGTGGTCACCTCCTGCAGAACCACTCCTTTATTGGGGGTGTCTTGCTAATTGCCTATAATTTCCACCTGTTGTCTATTCCATTTGCACAAAAGCATGTGAAATGTATTGTCAATCAGTGTTGCTTCCGAAGTGGACAGTTTGATTTCACAGAAGTGTGATTGACTTGGAGTTACATTGTGTTGTTTAAGTGTTCCCTTTATTTTTTGAGCAGTGTATATTTATATTACAGTACCAGTCAAAAGTTTGGACACACCTACTCATTAAAGGGTTTTTCTTTATTTTACTATTTTCTACAATATAGAATAATAGTTAAGACATCAAAACTGTGAAATATTACATTTGGAAACATATAGTAACCAGAAAAGTGTAAAACAAATGTAAATATATATCTATATATTTGAGATTCTTCAAAGTAGCCACCATTTGCCTTGATGACAGCTTTGCACGCTCTTGGCATTCTCTCAAGCAAATTAGTGAGGAATGCACTTCAATTAACAGGTGTGCCTTGTTAAAAGTTAATTGTAAAATTTCTTTCCTTCTTAATGCGTTTGAGCCAATCAGTTCTGTTGTGACAAAGTAAGGGGGGTAAAAACCATCAAGCCCTATCAGGAAACTGGCTCTCACGAGGACCGCCACAGGAAAGGAAGACCCAGAGTTACCTCTGCTGCAGAGGATACGTTCATTAGATTTCCCAGCCTCTGTTAATTGTAGCTCAAATAAATGCTTCACCGAGTTCAAGTAACAGACACATCTCAACATCAATTGTTCAGAGGAGACTGCATGAATCAGGCCTTCATAGTCGAATTACTGTGAAGAAACCACTACTAAAGAACACCAATAATAAGAAGAGACTTGCTTGTGCCAAGAAACACAAGCAATGGACATTAGACCGGCGGAAATCTGTCTGGTCTGATGAGTCCAAATTTACCAATCACTGTGTCTTTGTGAGACACAGAGTAGATGAGCGGATGATCTCTACGTAGTTCTCACCATGAAGCATGGAGGAGGAGGTGTGGTGGTGATGGTGACACTGTCAGTGATTTATTTAGAATTCAAGGCACACGTAACCAGCATGGCTAACACAGCATTCTGCAGCGATAAACCATCCCATCTGGTTTGGGCTTAGTGGGACTATCATTTGTTTTTCAACAGGACAATGACCCAAACACACCTCCAGTGTGTGTAAGGGCTATTTGACCAAGAAGGAGAATGATGGAGTGCTGCATCAGATGACCTGGCCTCCACAATCACCAGACCTCAACCAAATTGAGATGGTTTGGGATGAGTTAGACCGTAAAGTGAAGGAAAAGCAGCCGTCATATGTGGGAACTATTTCAAGGCTGTTGGAAAAGCATTCCAAGTGACTACCTCGTGAAGCTGGTTGACAGAATGCAAAGCTGTCAACAAGGCAAACATATTTTGATTTGTTTAACACTTTTTGGTTACTACATGATTCCATAAGTGTTATTACATAGTTTTGATGTCTTCACTATTATTCTACAATGTAGAAAATAGTACAAATAAAGAAAAACCCTTGAATGACTCGGTGTGTCTAAGCTTTTGACTGGTATATCTATTTACCTCAAAAATATATGAGGGGTTGAAAATGATGCAGACAATTACATTGATAGAAGCCACAATCTATCTTCAAATTTAAAGCTTTCTAAACCCTAAACATAAAAAAAGCTAAATTATCCATGGTATGATCTTAAAACAATTACATTTGTCAACTTAGACCCCCCCCCTCCCCCTTTGACTCTTAAGAATTAGATAGTGACCAAATTCATATAAATTAATTAATGAAGCAAATATTTGTCTTACTTCTTAACTGCACTGTTGGGAATGGGCTCGTAACTAAGCATTTCACTGTGAAGTCTACGCCTGCTGTAATTCGGTGTATATTACCAATACAATTTGATTTGATTTTGAGTATAGTCATGAAACTTGCACTTGAGAGCGTGTCTGCAGTCAGATACATTGCCATGGGAGAAATTACTGGCTTCCGGATCAATGCTATTTCAAGGATCTCACTACTGCTTTTTGCACTTGTCCAGCATCAGTTACAACACCAGAAATAGCACAGACATTAGGTCAAGCTGTTCCAGCACAACAAAAATAACATCTTGACCCGACTTGGAACAACTTTGGATCTGAAGTGGGTGGATTGTTGAGCCTAGTCAAAACATAGCTTCTGTGTGCATCTTTCTTTCATAAAGCCCTCATCTTACTCAGTAGGCGATACACTAGGCTAGATTAGGCTACCGTCCTTACAGATCAGTGGTTACAGTAGTCAGGAGTTTTCCTAATGGCACCATATGGACTGCTCCCTATATAGTGCACTATATTTGGGCCCAGGTCAAAATATATATAGGGAATAGGGAGCCATATTGAGAAGCACTATGTGATTATGAAATCTCTGCTTCTTTCACTGTAGTCACCCAATGCTAGGATGGCAAGAGTTAAGGTACAAAAGGGCCACAAATGTGCAACGAGTTGCTCTTTATGTGGTCCTTTAAGTGTGAGATGTGTCAACAACAGAAAAACCTGTAAGCTCTATCTGCGCAAATACCTTTTAACTTGCTGCTATACGGTTCTATTTGCAATGCAATCACACAATGATGGGTTGTCAATCAAAAATAATTGTATGTACGGCGACATGCTTATTGAGTCATGAAAGAGGAAGACTTCACAAAACAGTTATGAAATCTGGGACTTGGAAAAATACAAATGATCTCAAAGCTATACATTTTGCAGATAGAACCTTATAATACCATGTCCTTGATAATTCGTATAATAGGTTTTGGTCCTCTTTTTAAATTACTTCAATTTTTTTTCACCTCTTTTTCAGAAGGATAGCCATAACGTAAGCTCTTTATGGTAAAAACAAATAAATACAAGTGCCTTAGAGCATGTTTAAGGCCCTTGGGAGAGGCATTGCTTTTGTTGTCTTGTCCTATGTATATCAATACCAAATCCTCCATGGAGGTTTAACTGGCAAGTAGTTTACTGTCTTTGAGTGACAGAGACCAGAAAAATGTATCAGTTTACTAATCCAGTGCTAAGCTTTAGCAATGTTGCTACTTATCCATAGGATATAATGTATTTGTCATTTTCGGTAATTATCGCTTAAACAAATGTGTGATGAACATGAATTCATATATTTGATGTGATTAGAAGGAAGGGAGGGTATTCTCTTTATTTCATCATTAAATGTCTTTACTTTTTCCAAATGAACTTAAATAATCAAAAAGGTAACCATAAGGTTGAACCCAGATTTACATTTCAGGGATTGAAGAGGGGGTCTGGCGTTTGCACGTGACTTGAGTTTTCAATTGCTATTAATCAATAGTGCACTGTCCTATGGGACTCCCAATGATGGCCGGATGGGATACAGCGTGGATTTGAACCAGGGACTTTAGTGACGCATCTTGCACTGCCTTAGACCGCTGCGGCACTCGGGAGCCCATTTCAAAATGGGTTACGAAACGAGAATTCACAAAAAATACAGTTCTGAGACCTGGGACGTGAAAAGTTTGATGCTCAATATCTCAGAACTATGCTTGCACATATCTCAGATCTATACTTTGCGCAGATAGAACCTTATATTCCCAAGGTCTCGCAGTGTGAACGACAACACCTCGGATATGTTCCCAGCATAGAAATACATGGGTGGGTACCCATGAGAGTGCAGTCAAATTGCCATGGAGTGAGGGGATTTCCCCATACAATTATATTTATATGGTTCCCATTCATTAATGTGGACAAATAACTATTGTCGGTGCACCTGTGTGTGTGCTTGATTGCATAATGGAATGAATAGCCTAGTGCCTTCAATGGGTTTCAGTATCGTTTCAAGCGACCTTTTCCATGCATTGATGACCATCACCAATACACATTCTGACCAATCAGGATCCAGATGGGATTAGTCACCTATATCCACTGCTTTAACGGCCAGAGAGAGGGAGAGAGAGTGAGGGGGGGTTAAGACATGGCCAGTGTAGACACTCCACTATGTTTAATGCCTTGCAAGGGAAGTTCCTCTTTTAAGCTATACACACACGCACACAAACTGATAGGTTATACACTGCATTTGGAAAGTATTCAGACCCCTTGACTTTTCCCACATTTTGTTGCTGTACAGCCTTATCCTAAAATTGATTAGTGTATTTCCCTCATCCGTTTACACACAATGCCCAATAATGACAAAACAAAAACAGGATTTTAGAATTTTTTGCTAATTTATTCAATATTTTAAAAAAAACGTATCGCAATTACCTAAGTATTCAGACCCTTTACGCAGTGCATTGTTGAAGCACCTTTGGCAGCAATTAAAGCCTTGAGTCTTCTTGGGTATGACTCTACAAGCTTGGCACACCCGTATTGGGGGAATTTCTCACATTCTCCTCTGCAGATCCTCTCAAGCTGTGTCAGGTTGGATGGGAAGTGTTGCTGCACAGCAAATTTCAGGTCTCTCCAAAGATGATAGATCGGGTTCAAGTTTGGGCTCTGGATGGGCCACTCAAGGAAATTCAATCCTGAAGCCACTCCTGCATTGTCTTGGCTATGTGCTTATAGTTGTTGTCCTGTTGGAAGGTGAACCTTCACCCCAGTCTGAGGTCTCGAGCGCTCGGAAGCAGATTTTCATCAAGGATTTCTCTAAACTTTTCTCCTTTCAAATATGCCTCAATCTTGACTAGTCACCCAGTCCCTGCCACTGAAAAATATCCCCACAGCATGATACTGCCACCACCATGCTTCACCGTAGATATGGTGCCAGGTTTCCTACAGAAGTGACGCTTGTCATTCAGGCCAAATAGTTACATTTTAGTTTCATCAGTTCAGATAATCTTTTTTGTCATGGTCTGAGAGTCTTTAGGTGCCTTTTGGCAAACTCCAAGCAGGCTGTCATGTGCCTTTTACTGAGGAGTGATTTCGTCTGGCCACTAACATAAAGGCCTGATTGGTGGAATGCTGCAGAGATGGTTGTCCTTCTGGAATGTTCTAGCATCTCTGCAGAGGAACTCTAGAGCTTTGTCAGAGTTACCATCGGGTTCTTGGTCACCTTCCTGACCAAGGCCCTTCTAACCTCGATTTCTCAGTTTGGCTGGGATGCCAGCTCCAGGAAGAGTCTTGGTGGTTCCAAACATCTTCCATTTAAGAATGATAGAGGCCAATGTGTTCTTGGAGAACTTCAATGCTACAGAAATGTTTTGGTACCCTTCCCCAGATCTGTTCCTCAACACAACCCTGTCTCGGCGCTCTACGAACAATTCCTTTGACCTCATGGCTTGGTTTTTGCTCTGACATGAACTGTCAACTGTGGGACCTTATATAGACAGGTGTGTGCCTTTCCAAATCATGTCCAATCAATTTAATTTACCACAGGTGGACTCCAATCAAGTTGTGGAAACATCACAAGGATGATCATAGGATGCCCCCAAGGTCAATTTCAAGTCTCATAGCAAAGGGTCTGAATACTTACGTTAATAAGATGCATCTGTTTTTTATTTGTAATACATTTGGCAACATCTAAAATACAGTTTTTGCTTTGTCACCACGTGGTATTGTGTGGAGATTGCTGAGGATTTTTCTTTATTTAATCAATTTTAGAATAAGGCTGTAATGTCGCAAAATGTGGAAAATGTCAAGGGGTCTGAATAGATTTTGATGGCACGGTATATACAAAACTATTTGGACACCCCTTCAAAAAAGTGGATTTGACCATTTCTGCCACACCCGTTGCTGACAGTAGTATAAAATTGAGCACACAACCATGCAATCTCCATAGACCAACATTGGCAGTAGAATGACCTTACTGAAGAGCTCAGTGACTTTCAACGTGGCTATCTTTCCAACAAGTGATTTCATCAAATTTCTGTCCTGCTAGAGCTTCCCCGGTTAATGTAATAGCTGATATTTTGAAGTGGAAATGTTTAGGAGCAACAGCGGCTCAGCCGTCTGTTCTCGATAGTCTGGTGGACTGATCTGGGTTTGGCGGATGCCAGGAGAACTCTACCTGCCCAAATGCATAGTGCCAACTAAAGTTTGGTGGAGGAGGAATAGTGGTCTGGGACTGTTTTTCAAATCAAATCTAATTTTATTGGTCACATACACATGGTTAGCAGATGTTAATGCGAGTTTAGCGAGACGTTTGTGCTTGTAATTCTGACAGTGCAGTAATATCTAACAAGTAATCGAATAATTCCCCAACAACTACCTAATACACACAAATCTAAAAGGGGTGACTGAGAATGTGTACGGATGAGCGATGGCTGAGCGGGATAGGCACGGTGCAATAGATGACATAGAATACAGTATATACATTTGATATGAGTAATGTAAGATATGTAAACATTATTACAGTGGCATTATTTAAAGTGGCATTGTTTAAAGTGACTAGTGATCCATTTGTTAAAGGGGCTAGAGATTGGGTCTCAATGTAGGCAGCAGCCTCTCTGAGTTAGTGATTGCTGTTGAGCAGCCTGATGGCCTTGAGATAGTTCAGTCTCTCGGTCCCAGCTTTGATGCACCTGTACTGACCTCGCCTCCTAGATGGTAGTGGGGTGAACAGGCAGTGGCTCAGTTGGTTGTTGTTCTTGATTATGTTTTTGGCCTTCCTGTGACATCGGGTGCTATAGGTACCTTGGAGGGCAGGCAGTTTTCCCCCGGTGATGCGTTGTGCAGACCGCACCACCCTCTGGAGAGCCTTGCGGTTGAGGGTGGTGCAGTTGCCGTACCAGGCTGTGATACTGCCCGACAGAATGCTCTCGATTGTGCATCTGTAAAAGTTAGTAAGGGTTTTGGGTGACAAGCCAAATTTCTTCACCACACTATCTGTGTGGGTGGACCATTTCAGTGCATCTGTGATGTGTACGCAGAGGAACTTAAAACTTTCCACCTTCTCCAGTGCTGTCCCTTCAATGTGGATAGGGGGGTGTTGCCTCTGCTGTTTGTGAAGTCCACGATCATCTCTTTTGTTTTGTTGGCGTTGAGTGGGAGGTTGTTTTCCTGACACTACACTCAGAGTGCCCTCACCTCCTCCCTATAGGCTGTCTTGTCGTTGTTGGTAATCAAGCCCACGACTGCTGTGTCGTCGGCAAACTTGACGATTGAGTTGGAGGTGTGCATGGCCATGCATTCGTGCATGAACAGGGAGTACAGGAGTGGGCTGAGCACGCACCCTTGTGGAGCCCCCTTGTTCAGGGTCAACTAAATGGAAATGTTGTTTCCAACCTTCACCACCTGGGGGCGGCCCGTCAGAAAGTCCAGGACCTAAAAGCACAGGGCGGGGTTGAGACCCAGGGCCTCAAGCTTGATGATGAGCTTGGAGGGTACTATGGTGTTGAATTCTGAGTTGTAGTCAATTAACAGCATTCTTGCATACAGTATACAAACAAACACATACACAGATATTGAGTTGTACCCCACCCCCCTCACCCTTTTTTTCCTCAAAAGTGTTCCACAGGGATGCTGGCCCATGTTGACGCCAATGCTTTCCACAGTCATGTCAAGTTGGCTGGATGTCCTTTGGGTGGTGGAATGTTCTTGATACACATGGGCAACTGTTGAGTGTGGAAGACCCAGCAGAGTTGCAGTTGTTGACACAAACCGGTGAGCCTGGCACCAACTACCATATCCCATTCAAAGGCACTAAAATATGTTTTCTTGCCCATTCACCCTCTGAACGGCACGCATACACAATTATCCATGTGTCAAAAGTATCAAGGCTTCAAATGTAACTAAAATAATTACCCAAAAGTAATTATTTATCATGAGGGCCATAAACAATAGCTAGTAATGCTACATACTCTAAGAAAGGTTAAAATCTCATAGCTATAAATTGCTGAGGTGTCGTCACTTTTGAGGACAGAAGCTCAAGTACAGAAGACCGTACAAATATACAAATATGAAAATGATTTTTTTGTATGATGTATTTCCTATTCAACAAAACTACGTAAGGCTTTAAATGACTTCTATTTTTCTAAATATTTGTATAATCAATTTATTAAATTAATAACTATAAGATTTCACCTTCCTTATAACTGTAAAATACCTTGTATATTTAGTGCTCCAGAAAATTTGCATATTTTTTAAAGGTCTCTCTTGATCAACACATCTGCTCCCATCGATGTGAACGTCTCATAGAGCTGTAACTTGGCTTCCTGAACACATTAGGAACTTGCCTTTCATCTCATATTAATATTGTCCATCTATGACAAACAGAAAGTTCATATATTTATTTTTTTATGTATTCATTATTTCTGAATACTGGCTATAAATTGATCTCTGAATGTGGTACAGCGATGAAGCCACTCTCTCCTGCTGGGTTGTGATGTATGGATTCCAGGCATATGTGTTGTTAGTGGATGTGAAGTAGGAGTTGATGGACATTCAGAAGAGTGAATTATATGGTAGAAGAGACATCCCAGCTTCAAGTGGTGTCAAATTTCAATCAACGGTGTAAACAGATTGACTTATAAATTAAAATGTAGGTCAAACCCGGTACCAGAACAGCGCAGGTCCCATAAACCATGGGATTTACATCAGAGGTTAAAAATCCTTCCTTAACATGTCCTCTCCTTCATCTGCAGTGATTGGAGTGGATTTAACAAGTGACATCAATAAGGGATCATAGCTTTCACCTGGATTCACCTGGTCGGTTTATGTCATTAAATTCAGTGTACTTACACACAACACGTGATTGTAAAGTGATGTTTAAACTCAAACTCTATCCTACAGGCAACCCATTGTGTTGATAAAGCAGTTTGATCAATGAAGAACACACACACAGGACACAAACACTATACACAATAGTAGACACAAGTGTTTTTGGAGATTACATTATTTTTTACTACTCCACACATTTGCATTTAGATTATAAAGAAGAACTGATGACAAAGAAGAACTCTCTCTGCCTCTCACTCTGCCTCTCTCTCCATCCTCCTCTCCCTCCTCTCCATCTCGCGTGCATGCTTTCCTCTCCTTTCTGCCTGGACCTAACGTGTATCCCCTGAGATCCTTTCACATGCAACGCTGCTCTCCTGTTCCGTTCTCTGCACGGGGTAAGAGAGGAAGAGCGCACAGCACATCAGGGGGAGGGTATTGAGAGTTGCTCACTGACATCTATCGTGTGAATGCCACGAATACTATTGAGGAATACACTACACACACACACAATGTCAACGTAACATGTTGGTCCTCGTCTTTTGACTAAAAGTGTCTGGAGAGAGGACAATTACTACACAACAGAGTCTGGCTTTATAACCTTGGTAATTATGATTTGTTAGGCGGATATGCATGGCTAAGCTATGCACTATAGGCCTAGGTGTAAGAACATGTTGACGTGAAATCCTACAAAAACGTGTAAAACAAGCTTGAGAATACAGGCAGGGATGCAGAATCTAATAAGGCTAATAGATGCCCCAATGACATAAGAGATATTGCATAAGTTTGATGTGGAAGCTAACGCTGTCATTTGCTAAATAATACCAATGCAAAGTGACTGTTGCAAGGCACTGGCTAATGCTATGCTAACTGTGGCATGAAGTTTAGCTCTGGGTAGGTTGGCTGAGTTGGTGTTCACAGTTCAGCAAGTAAAAGGATTGAGCTAGTTTTTGTAGAAATTAGGCCCAAATCTGTTGCCTGATATAAATAAAGAATGAGTCAAAAGCTGTGATCTGCTATTCCGTACATCATCGCCATTCCCCATTCCCCATCCTAACATCACAGTGTAATGAACTCGAGGAGAGACAGTGAGCTGGTTTGAAGCGCAGAGCACAGCAGGTGTTTATTGCAAAGGACCACATGAGGAGGCAGGTAGCTGGGTCCAGGAGCAGGCAGAAGGTCATACACAGGAGGAGGCAGGTAGCTGGGTCCAGGAGCAGGCAGAAGGTCATACACAGGGGGTCCAAAAGGCCAACAGTACACACAGGGAAAAGGCTAGTAACGTAGTCCGGGAGATCAGGCAATAGACAGACAACAGGAAAATCGATAGGCTAAAGTACAGGCAGGGAATAGGCTAAAGGCGTTGTTAGTGAGGCAGGCAAAAGCTATCATACACGGGAGGCATACATCACGGGAACACCAGCGCTCCGAAAGACTTGTGTCACAAACAAACAATACCTGGTTGGAAATACGTGGTTGGAAAGTGAGCTGCATTCAGGGGATCTATGTGTTTGAGGGTGTGAGTTGGAAGCAGACGTTACACACAGTAACATGCAATCCCAATTGAACCCATATCCCTATATCCCCTAACCCTGTGTGTAGATCTGTGAGGACTGGATAGACATGCGCAATATGGTGGAAAGTCTACACCTGTTGTATTCGGCGCATGTGACAAATAACATTTGATTTGATTTGAAAACATACTTCACCTAACCTATCGATCACAAGGTGGAGCTACTTCCATATCGCCTATACCCACACAATCCTCTCAAATTTACACCACTGCCGAGGAGATAGCGGCTGATTTTGGATTGGGCAGAAGGGGTAGTTTCATGCCTTGGCAGCACAGCACGTATGTTTGTAATTATCTCTCCAGCAAGCTGAGGCATGTACTTCATGGTGGCAAGTCCATTTTTCCCCCAAATAAGGCACAACTGAATCAAATGAGCTTCACTTCAGTCTGAGGCTGTGGGGTGGTGTAGCAATGCAAAGCCTATCCCCCTTATTTGGGGAAGCAGCCAAAATTCCCTGCCACCCGCTGCCAGCCTTAAATCTGTCGGCTCCTTCGTGGTAATGCCACCCGCCAAAAAAAAAAAAAAAAAAAATCACATTGTCGGTTATTGTCAGGATATTTTCATTATGGCGCAGAGTCATGAAGTGCCTCTCTCCCCTCCGTTAGCTTGACCTGTCCTTGTGCACATCCTGCCCTGCTCATGCTCCCCTCCCCCATCTCTTCTGTCTACACATCCTGGAAGCCCACTGGAGCTTTCACTGGTGGAAAGATATGGTGCATCACAAATGACACACTATTCTCTACAGATGTAGGATCTTAATTCTATCACTCTTTGTTGCTGAGAAATTTCCTGCACAACACGAAATGCAAAACGTGTAGTGCATTCGAGGTTTAAAAATTTCTTCTTAAAGTTTGTAATTTTCACTTTAAAATGTGACTTGATTTGCCATAACAACAAAATATATCAACCCCTACAACAAATGTCCATTAATTATCATCCACTTCATAATTCACATTTCCTGTTGCTGCAGTATTTGTTTCCTGCTGTAGAAAACTGGTTCAAATTAAGATCATACATCTGTATATAATGCACTGAGCCCTGGTCCAAAGTAGTGCACTAATTTCAAGTTCAAGTCCTCTGAATGAGGTATAAATTATGTGACAAATAGGCTTACAGTGCCTTCAGAAAGTAGTCATACCCCTTGACTTATTTCACATTTCGTTGTGTTGCAACCTGAATTCAATATGGATTCAATAGATTTTTTTTCTCACACATCTACACACAATATCCCATATTGACAAAGCAAAAATGTGTTTTTGGAATTTTTTGCAAATGTATTGAAAATGAAATACAGAAATATCTAATTAACATACTGTAAGTATTCACACTCGAGTCAATACTTTGTAGAAGCACTTTGGGCAGTGATGACAGTGATGAGGGGTGGTTGTTTGACCGCGGACCCATTACGGACGCAGGCAATGAGACAGTGATCGCTGAGACCCTGGTTGAAGACAGCAGAGGTGTATTTGGAGGACAGGTTGGTCAGGATGATATCTATGAGGGTGGGTGCCTATGTTTCCGGATTTAGGTTTGTACCTGGTAGGTTCCATGATCATTTGTGTGAGATTGAGAGCATCTAGCTTAGATTGTAGGACGGCCGGGGTGTTAAGCATATCCCAGTTTAGGTCACCTGACAGTACAAACTCTGAAGATAAATAGGGGGCAATTCATTCACATATGGAGTCCAGGGCACAGCTGGGGGCTGAGGGGGGTCTATAACAAGTAGCAACGGTGAGAGACTTTTTTCTGGAAAGGTGGATTTTTAAAAGTAGAAGCTCGAACTGTTTGGGCTTGAACTATTTGGGACGTGGATAGCATGACATAACTCTGCAGGCTACCGCTGCAGTAGATTGCAACTCCACCCCCTTTGGCAGTTCTATCTTGTAATGCACTGCTTGATTGAGGGACCTTACAGATAATTGTATGTGTGGGGTACAGGTAGTCTGTAACGCCCTGACCATAGAGAGCGTTTTATGTCTCTATTTTGGTTTGGTCAGGGTGTGATTTGGGTGGGCAGTCTATGTTCTATGATTTTCTATGTGTTTGGCCGGGTGTGGTTCTCAATCAGAGGCAGCTGTCTATCGTTGTCTCTGATTGAGAACCATACTTAGGTACCCTTTTCCCCCCACCTGTTTTGTGGGAAGTTAACTTTGACTTTGTTCAGGGCACATAGCCCAAAGCTTCACGGTTTGGTTATGTTCTTTGTTTTATCGGCATCATTTTTTAAGAAAGAGAAAATGTACGCTGACCATGCTGCACCTTGGTCCAGTCCTTCAGCCAGCCGTGACATAGTCATTCAAAAATCATGTTAAACACTATTATTGCATACAAAGAGCAGAGTCCATGCAACTTATTATGTGACTTGTTAAGAAAATGTTTACTCCTGAACTTATTATGGCCTGCCATAACAAAAGGGTTGAATACTTATTGACTCAAGACATTTGAGCTTTCCATTTTTTAAATTAATTTGTAAAAAATGTGAAAAACATCATTCCACTTTGACATTATGGGGTATTGTGTGTAGGCCAGTGTCAAACAATCTAAATTTAATCAATTGTAAATTCAGGCAGTACCACAAGAAAATGTGAGGAAAAAGTCAAGAGGTTTGAATACTTTCTGAAGGCACTGTATGTTGAAAAGCCAAGGCAATAGAGAAAACAACACGTTGGTCTTTGTAGGTGAGTAGTGTGTGTGTGTGTGTGTGCATCCAAGCTGTGTCTATGACTGACTGTGTTGTGTGTCTTGTGTCTGTGCGCAGAAAGAGTAATGTGTCCGAGGGTTAATTGAGTTATGTGTATGGCTGCAGGAAGCAGACCTCTCAGACAGATTAGATCAGTCAGTGTAAATGTGCTGGCCTTCTCTCTTATTACAGGGAACACGCGCGAGCACACACACATAGCAGGCCGAATACATTGCAGACATTACATTGCGTCAGCTATCGGTTGACACATCGTCTGCGCAGTCGGGCATCAGATGGCTATATTATTTGATTTTAAACACATATCTAGACATTGTGAGATTTGGCATTCGTCTGCAATGGAGTTGGAACATGGCCTTCATAACTAATTTCAGCATTATATCATGAAGTGAGAGAAAATGTACACCCTGCAACCATACACATCTGTGGAGGGATGAATCTACTAGGAAAACTGAGATCATGATGCCAGTAAGTCATATTGTTATTTTACTGTAGTCTCTTGACTGCTGCCTTTTGGGAATAAGTCTCTCTTGTAATAAAATCTAGCTTTAATCTCAAAGGAATCCAGCTGTAAAAATTATTTTAAAAATCCAAACGAAAAACAGTCCATTGAACAGAGCCTCATCAGTTGAGCAAAAGTCCTGCTCTTCTCTGGAAAAGACATGGGAAATCCCTCTCTTTTTTTGATCTCCTTTTAAAAATCCCTCTCTTCCAAACAAAACACAGGTCTCCACTCCATCAGCGCACACGGCCAAGAGTTAGGTCCTTTTTCTACAGAGAACCACACTTCAAAGGAAGCCTGCTGGCTTTGAGTGACAGCTCCTATAGCTGAGGTGCCTTGAGTGCAACCGTCTCTTCAAAAGCAACCTCTTTCCACATCCTGTTTAACACTCTCATTCAGCCTCAACTCCTTTCACATACCTGTTGTCTGCCTGACTGATGGAGAAGAAATGAAAGGAAGAGAGGAAAATGTGGCAGTCAGCAAAATAAATTGTGCAGGGAACATTGTGAAATGCAGTTGGTTGAATACACCAAAAGGCACATACTGTATGGTGGGTGTGATTACAACCATGTGAAAACATATTATTTTTTTGCAAAGAAATAGCATCCTTCTGCAATCAGTACACAACCAGACCATGTCACAATAGACGTCAACAAGATGTCATTGCAAACACTTTTGCTCCCTGGTTTACAGTTTTTTTTTTTATTGCTTTGGTGCTATTTTCACAAGTATGTGGTGAATTTGATAAAGTCTTAGTTCCCAAACTCCAAACTGGTAACACAGCCGGTCTTACATTCAAAACCTTTCATTGTGCATTCATTTTGTTTGGAGACAACTTTCCCTACACAATCATTGATCCAAAATATAAGTTTACTGTGAAATATAATGAAAACATTGGTTTAAATCACCAAAACACATCATAATGATACATTCTCAATTGAGCTCTTTTAACAACCAGTTAAACCATTAGCAAAAACATGAAAGACCTTCCTACATGTTTCAAAATTGCCCTTTTAAGTGCTGAAAGTTATATGCTACAGTACTGTAAATCACAGTACATTGCACTGTTTCACATTAGGCTTTGCACTACCAATCAATATTGACTGAACATCTAATTTTCATATTTTCTATCCCATGTGTGGTCAAAGTTGTGGTCATTGGATACCTCTTCCACAATCATGTATTGTTTTTTACAGTATTGTACTTATGTATTGTAATGGTCCTTTGTGGCTCAGTTGTTAAGTACATGGCTCTAGCAACACCATGGATGTTGATTCCCAATGGGGTGAAAATGTATGGACTTACTGTTGTCACTTTGTTGCCACCCTGTCTATGTGTGTGTGTAGGGCCACCCCGTCTATGACCATTGCCAAAGGTATATGGCACACACCCAGAGGTGGCACTCCTAGTGGCTGGAGACTTTAATGCAGGGAAACTTAAATCAGTTCTTCCAAATTTCTATCAAAATGTTAAATGTGCAACCAGAGGGAAAAAAATTCTAGATCAACTGTACTCCACACACAGAGATGCGTACAAAGCTCTCCGTCGGCCCTCCATTTGGTAAATCCGACCACAACTATATCCTCCTGATTCCTGCTTACAAGCAAAATTTTAAGCAGGAAGCACCAGTGACTCGGTCTATAACAAAGTGGTCAGATGAAGCAGATGCTAAACTACAGGACTGCTTTGCTATCACAGACTGGAACATGTTCCGGGATTCTTCCGATGACATTGAGGAATACACCACATCAGTCACTGGCTTTACCAACAAGTGCTTCGAGGACGTCGTCCCCACAGTGACTGTACGTACATACCCCAACCAGAAGCCATGGATTACAGGTAACATTTGCACTGAGCTAAAGGGTAGAGCTGTCGCTTTCGAGGTGTGGGACTCTAACCCGGAAGCTTACAAGAAACTCTGCTATGCCCTACGACAAACCATCAAACAGGCAAAGCGTTAAAACAGGGCTAAGATTGAATCATACTACACCAGCTCCGACTCTCGTCTTATGTGGCAGGGCTTGCAAACTATCACAGACTGCAAAGGGAAGCACAGCCGTGACACGAGCCTACCAAACGAGATAAATCACTTCTATGCTTGCTTCGAGGCAAGCAACACTGAGGCATGCATGAGAGCTGTTCCGGACAACTGTGTGATCACGCTCTCCGTAGCCGACTTGAGTAAGACCTTTAATTGTGACTAGGGGGCAGTATTTAAATTTTTGGAAGAAAAAAAACGTTCCCGTAGTAAACAGGATATTTTGTCAGGACAAGATGCTAGAATATGCATATAATTGACAGCTTGGGATAGAAAACACTCTAAAGATTCCAAAACTGTAAAAATATTGTCTGTGAGTATAACAGAACTGATCTTGCAGGCGAAAGCCTGAGAAAAATCCAATCCGGAAGTGCCTCGTTTTGAAAGCGCTGCGTTCCAATGCATCCCTATTGAGCAGTGAATGGGCTATCAACCAGATTACTCTTTCTCCGTATACCCGAAGGTGTCTACAGCATTGTGATGTAGTTTTACACATTTATGTTGAATAATACCCGTAGGCGGCTACATTGCGCAAGTGGTCACCTGATGGCTCCCAGGGTGACTCTCGCGTAAAATACAGAGGTAGCCATTACTCCAATCGGTGCTACTGAAAAACGAATTGTCCCGATGGATATATTATTGAATAGATACTTGAAAAACACCTTGAGGATTGATTATAAATAACGTTTGCCATGTTTCTGTCGATATTATGGAGCTGACCGCAAGGCACTACAGAGGCTAGTGGGTACCGCCCAGTACATCACTGGGGCTAAGCTGCCTGCCATCCAGGACCTCTGCACGAGGGGGTTTCACGAGGAATGCCCTAAAAATTGTCAAAGACCCCAGCTACCCCAGTCATAGACTGTTCTCTCTACAACCGCATGGCAAGCGGTACGAGAGTGCCAAGTCTAGGACAAAAAGGCTTCTCAGCAGTTTTTACCCCCAAGCCATAAGACTCCTGAACAGATAATCAAATGGCTACCCAGACTATTTGCAATGTGTGCCGCCCCCAACCCTCCCAAGCACTCTTTTTACGCTGCTGCTACTCTCTGTTTATCATATATGCAGTCACAGTAACTATACATTCATGTACATACTACCTCAATTGGGCCGACCAATCAGTGCTCTCGCACATTGGCTAACTGGGCTATCTGCATTGTGTCCTGCCACCCACCACTTGCCAACCCCTCTTTTACTATACTGCTACTCTCTGTTCATCATATATGCATAGTCACTTTAACCATATCTACATGTACATACTACCTCAATCAGCCTGACTAACCGGTGTCTGTATATAGCCTTGCTACTGTATATAGCCTTGCTACTGTATATAGCCTGTCTTTTTATTGTTGTTTTTATTTCTTTACTTCCCTATTCCCTAATGGTTAAGGTTAGGATTGGGGGAATGGGAGCTGATTTGACTTCAGCAGTGCCAAAAGTCTTACATCACAACAACCCAAGCGTGGTGCTCACAGCTGAGGGAGACAGACAGAAGGTCAAGCCCCTACTGTAGATCACAAGACTGTCAAGTCACCAGTCATCTGTTGACTTTTCAGATTTGTTCATAAAACCTATTCAACAGCCAGAGAGCATCTCAATTGCAGAGCAGAGAGAGGGAGAGAGTGTGTGTGGGGGGGTATTCTCACATTGACCTTTTAGCAGGAGTCTTATATTTATCTTTTTGAGCTGTATGAGCTGTTATCTCCATATAAACTGTTTAAAAGCCATAGTGCCAAGTCAAACACAACATATACTGTATGTTCTAACAGGTAGGCAATGACACTCCATGTTGCAAGTACAGACAGCTGGCTGGCAAGGTCAATTAAATATTTTCCCTTAACACATATCTCTGTTGCCACCCTGTATGCAGTAGTCAAAGTGTGTCTCAACTGAATTCACCATGCTAAGAATAGCAGCCCTCTCCCTTTCACATCCATTGCCCACTTGCTTCTCGCAGTCACAGACTACAGACATGTCACGACTTTGCACAATGACTCTCCAGCACTTACAGTAAATGGTCAATCTGGGATTCAAACAACAAAGTGCACCCCCCCCCCCCGCCACGTTTTTGGCAAACAGATTGCCCATTTAACTCTTTCAAACAGCCCATCTCATGTCTGTTTTGAGAGATGGCATCCTGAGTGTGCTTGCTATTCATCCACCGGAGCGCTGCATTTAATCGGTCAGCCATTCACTCCAGAGCCCAAAATGCTCGGTCTACTGCCATAATTACAGAATTACAATTCTTTGTCTATTGCCATACTTACAATGTTCCTCAACTAGTCAAACAAAACAACACCATTTCTTATGTTTCTGCAACGTTTTCCTCATCCGGAACTCAGTCCAGACTAACAACCATGCCGTTTATTGCCTCCAGTCTACAATGATAGCATGGGTGCATCCCAAATGGCACCCTATTCCCTTTGGTGCACCAGCCTATGGCCCTGGTCAAAATAGTGCACTATGTAGGGAATTGGGTGACATTTGAGACGCAACCTATGACTGAGGATAATTGGAGATTCCTCCCATGAAGAGAAAGTACATCACCAGTGGGAATCAATGGGAGAAGCTGGTTTTGAGCACCTATGAATGGTGGGAGAGTGGTGAATAATCTAATTCAGTTGCTATATCAGATATGAACATAATACATTGGTATTATAATGCAGTCCGTTTCAACTTTACATTTTTATTTATTTTCTATTTTATTCTGTGTCTGAGCATTTCACAGCGATCTATGAAGTGCAGAAGACGTCCAATCTGATGCGTAAATGCACATAGCTTTCTGTGAGCATGAGTCAGGCAACTGTCCAATATGATGTAGGCTTCAATACGAAGGACTCTAGGCTACTTTAGAGCTGGACGCAGTATTGTACTGTGGCATCCAACCAAAGTGCCAGTAGGTACTGGCCGGTGTGTATTACTTTTTTGAGGGCAGGACAACTGTGAAATTGGTCAAATGTACTGCATATACTTCCGTTGTACAGATCAGTTTACACTTCAAGGATATTTGTACATGATGTGTCTTTAATTACCAGAGGTGGTGAGGAAGATCTCATCATAATCAAATCAAAATGAGTCTTTTGATTGCCTACACCTGTTGACAAATGTGGGCACAATCAGAATGTGGACAAGATCAGGACAACGGACGCATGTTCAAACCAGGTATAAACGGGGCTCTAGACAGGCCAACACAAACACACACCACTCTCTGCCTGTAAGCAAGGCAAATGAGACGGGAGAGAGCTGGGACATCGAGCACAAGAGCAGACTGTTTGTACAGCTATATAGGCTCAGAAGGTAGAGGAGACCCGGGTTTGAAACCCAGTTGCTCACTTTGGTGCCGTGACCCTGATGGGTCGTTGCAAAGGAGGTCAAAGGCAGGTAAAGTATAACAGCGGTTGAACGACGCTCAATTGATGAGTACCCTTTCTTGAGACCTGAAGACTCACGTTAACTCCCTGAGCTAATGTCTAGGCTTTAGCTCAGTGGGCTTAAACTATTTCATTGCACACAGGAAACCTTGGTTTGAAACAGTCAGTAACATATGCATGTGTGTCTGTGTGGGGTTGCATTCGTCTCTCAATGGGGCACTGGGGGCGCCCCAGTGAGTGAGCGACAGTCGAGGCCTCCCTGTTGGGTCTCTGTAGAGAGCCTGCAGGTGACCAACATCACAAAGCAAACACAGCAGCAACCCCCCCGGTCCTACACACAAACACACACACACCATGTGCCTAGACAGCCAGCCCTGCAATCTGCAGAGTAGAGAGGCTAATGTCACCAGATATGCAAAATGCTTAATGTCTACAATATACCGACCAATGAAACACCTCAAATACAGCACCTAGGTGGTAATAGCCACAATTCGTATCTATGCGGTGTCTATGCAGTATCTATGCGATTCTTATTATTCAACCCTCTTATTGTAACTAAGCACTGATTATGACTCCAAATACAAGAGCCGGAATGCTTGAAAAAAATAATAAACAGGATTGTAAAATACAGATGGGTCGTTTACCTTACCCTCCAGTAAATATCTGAACACAAAACCATTTTATTTACTGCTGGACTGTATAATATGACTTCCCTGTTCTCCCTCCATTCCCATTTATCCATATGGAAGCAGGATTGAATTGTGTCTGTGTTCCAGGTTGTTCATTGCAGCACTGGTTTTAGTTCTAGGCTGCCAGGCTCATTGTGTGGGTCAAAGCCTTGCCAAGGTCAATGTCCTCAAGCACTGCAGAGAGGCATCACAGCAGGGTCATGAGTGGGGGGGGGGGGGGGAGAAACGCTTGCACAAACACAAGCATACAAAGACATACATGCACACACATGTATGAATGCATGAGTGGGGTGTGTGAGACACATGCACACACACACACACACACACACACACACACACACACGGATGGACGCACTCGATCGAGGGAAGGTCAGTTGTGAAAGCTCCTCTAATGGTGGAGCAGCATTAACAGATCAACATAAACAAACATCATACACAGATTATCACACACTATCAACATTCAGTGTCATGTATGTCACACAGGCTTCTATTGCCACAGACAGTGAGATGGAGAGGAAACGGTGCTGTGAGCGAGTCTAGCGTGAGTAGCGTCCCTCTGTGCTAGGCTAATTCACCCTTCCATTGCACAACGGCAGGAGCTCTTAATGACAGTAATCTTCGCCTCCCTTCCCGGGCTGATCGGTTGATCAGCTGAACCAAGCCGCAGAGATTACGTGTGAAAGGTCCCGCTGGGCTGATAAGACCAACAATGGATGAGAAAGACACACGCCTCTTTTCTTTTCCGCTTTAAGGCAGAAACCTAATATTAGCACTACTCTTGGCAAGAACGCCTGGCGCGGGTGTCAAGAGACCTGCAGGTCTCATATAGAGTAAACATACACAAGCTCAAATACTGATCCTAGATTAGCACTCCTATTCTGAGACGCTTTGTGCATACAGGTCTTGATCCTTCACATTACATACAAAGAGAATTACACACAGGACACCAGCCACAGCTAGGTAACACACACACACACAATTTTCAAACTGCAGACAGAGAAGTTAGATGTGAAGCAGAGGTCCGAGGAGTCATTGATATCTGCTGACGTAAAAGGGCTTTATAAATATACATTTGATTGATTTATTGGAAAGGATCCGATTTCAAGGCATTGGAGGTACGTCACAAGGTCCATCTACACTGTTTGATGCTCTGCAATAGGCCGCAATGATCAAGGGTTTAAAAGTCTTACGAGTAGGTCTCAGTACAGCAGTTTTAAGACCTTGACCAACTAGTCTTAATAGGAGTTATTTTGGCCCCATTAGCTGACAAACCCATCTATACCAACAAAGGTTAAATGTTGTTGTGTGAGATTTGCATGGCAGTCTATGGTGATTTACAGGATGAATCCTGGTCTTGATGTTACAGTTCAACACCATCGTTCAAACTCCTAAGGCTATACTGTACAATAAATACCGAACAGTGTGCTTGAATTGGCCCAATGACAATGAACATGTGCTGTTACTTAGACACATTCCCATGACTTAACTACCAGCACACGCAGTAGATCATTTAAATGTAAGGGAATATTCCTTTGGACCAGTGGCGGCCTTACAGGCTTCCTCCCTTAGACTTTAGGCTGCAATAGCCTTCATAGGAAGTATCTTTATCAAATGCTCCTGATGTCACTTCCTATTTTATTATCTGTCCCGGTACCTCATGCGATAAGTTGCCTATAACAGAGCGTAACATTCAAATTGTTGACGATAGAAACATAATGCCTGTAACGGTTTTCTGTATGTGAAAGAGAGTCAGACCGAAATGCGGCGTGGCTATTGCGATTCATGTTTAATGAAACGAAGTAAACACGAATCAAATACAAAAACGTAACACAAAAACCGAAACAGCCTAATACTGGTGCAAAGTAACACAGAGACAGAACAAGGACAATCACCTACAAAAACCCAACACTAAACAGGCTACCTAAATATGGTTCCCAATCAGAGACAATGACTAACACCTGCCTCTGATTGAGAACCATATCAGGCCAAACACAGAAACAGACAAACTAGACACACAACATAGAATGCCCACTCAGATCACACCCTGACCAAACAAAACATACAAACATACAAAGCAAACTATGGTCAGGGGGTGACAATGCCGAGGAAAAACAGACTTATTGCACTCCACATGATTGCCTCTGTCCCAAATGTCACACTTTCCTTCAGGTAACACTATCAGCAACATTTCAACTAACTATCTACTAACCTTAAACCTTACCCTAGTTCTAATCTTAACCTTAACTGTTATTCTAAACCTAACCCCAACGGTAACCTTAGCAAACAGTTACTTATCAAAAGATAGTTTGTTGATTGTATGGAAATCCAAATAAAGTATGACCTTCCTTTACGATATATATTTTGTTGTATTTTACCCCCCAATTTCATCATATCTAATTACGATCTGGTCTCATCACTGCAACTCCCCAACAGGCTTGGGAGAGGTAATGGTCGAGTCATGCGTCCTCTGAAACATGACCTGCCAAACTGCACTCCTTAACACCCACCCGCTTAACCCAGAAGCCAGCCACACCATTGTGTCGGAGGAAATAGTGTTCAACAGACGACCAAGGTCAGCCTGTCTATAGGACATTACTTTTATCAGGGTCCATGTAGACTAACTAATGTTTTTACAGAGTAACAGTTCATATAAGGAAATAAATACATTTTTATTAATGAATTAGGCCCTAATCTATGGATTTCACATGAATGAGCAGGTGTGCAGTCATGGGTGGGCCTATTCCTGTACTCGCTACAGTTCAGCTAAAAACTGTTCATAGATAAATCCAGATTAGTATAGCTGATAGTCAGGTGGCATGCAGCTTCACAGATTCACCATTGAGAGTATCCTGTAGGAATGTATCACAGCCTGGTACGGCAACTGCACCCTCGCAACTCTCCAGAGGGTGGTGCGGTCAGTCCAACGCATCACCAAGGCACACTGCCTGCCCTCCAGGACATCTACAACACCTGGTGTTACAGGAAGGCCAAGATGAGTATCAAGGACCCCAGACACCCGAGCCACGGCCTGTTCACCCCGCAACCATCTAGAAGGCGGAGACAGTACAGGTGCATCAAAGCTGGGACAGAGAGACTGAAAAATAGCTTTCATCTCCAGATTATCAGACTGTTAAATAGTCACCACTAGCTAGCCTCCGCCCAGTACCCTGCCCTCAATTGTAGTAACTGTTACCAGCCAGCTACTAGCGGTATTTTACCCTGCACCTTAGAGACTTCTGCCCTGTGTATATAGTCATTGAACACTGGTCACATTAATAATGTTTACATACATTTTTACCCACTTCATATGAACAGTATATGCTGTGTTATAAACTGGGTGGATCAATACCTGAATGCTGAATGGATGAAAGCCGTGGTACTGTATGTAGTGAATATCAGATCACAAACCACAGGTATGACAAAAATATATATGTTTTGTGTTCTAATTACATTGGTAACCAGTTTATAATAGCAATAAGGCACATTTGAGGTTTGTGGTTTATGGCCAATATACCACAGCTAAGGACTGTATACAGGGACTCCACGTTGTGTCGTGCTTAAGAACAGCCCTTAGCCGTGGTATGTACAGTGTATTTTGAAAGTATTCAGACCACTTGACCTTTCCCACATTTTGTTACATTATACTGTAGCCTTATTCTAAAACGTATTAAATTGTTTGTTTTTTCCCTCATCTATCTAAACACAATACCCATAATTTACAAAGCAAAAACAAAAATGTATTAAAAATTTAAAACGGAAATATTACATTACCGGTCAAGATTTTAGAACACCTACGCATTCACTGTTTTTTTTAAATATTTTGTACTATTTTCTACATTGTAGAATAATAGTGAAGACATCAAAACTATGAAATAACACATATGGAATCATGTAGTAACAAAAAAAGTGTTAAACAAATCAAAATATATTTTATATTTGAGATTCTTTAAATAGCCACCCTTTGCCTTGATGACAGCTTTGCACACTTTTGGCATTCTCTCAACCAGCTTCATGAGGTAGTCACCTGGAATACATTTCAATGTGCCTTCTTAAAAGTTAATTTGTGGAATTTCTTTCCTTCTGAATGCATTTGAGCCAATCAGTTGTGTTGTGACAAGGTAGGAAGATATACAGAAGATAGCCCTATTTGGTAAAAGATCCCGTCCAGGTAATGGCAAGAACAGCTCAAATGAGCAAAGATAAACGACAGTCCATCATTACTTTAAGACATGAAGATCAGTCTATACGGAACATGTCAAGAACTTTTCAAGTAACAGACACACACAACATCAACTGTTCAGAGGAGATTGTCTGAATCAGGCCTTCATGGTCAAATTGCTGCAAAGAAACCATTACTAAAGGTCACCAATAAGAAGAAGAGACTTGCTTGGGTCAAGAAACACGAACAATGGACATTATACCGGTGGAAATGTGTCCTTTGGTCTGGATTCCAAATTGGAGACTTTTGGTTCCAACCGCCGTGTCTTTGTGAGATGATCTCTGCATGTGTATTTCCCACCATAAAACATGGAGGAGAGGTGTTATGGTGTGGGGGTGCTTTGCTGGTGACACTGTCTGTGAATTAATTAGAATTCAAGGCACACTTAACCAGCATGGCTACTGCAGCGATACAACATCCCATCTGGTTTGGGCTTAGTGGGACTATCATTGGTTTTTCAACAAGACAATAATTCAACACACTTCCAGGCTGTGTTAGGGCTATTTTACCAAGAAGGAGTGATGGAGTGCTGCATCAGATGACCTGGCCTCCACAACCACCCAACCTAAACCAAATTGAGATGGTTTTGGATGAGTCACCTGTATTTGGGGAGTTTCTCCCATTCATCTCTGCAAATCCTCTCAAGCTCTGTCAGGTTGGTTGGGAATCGTCACTGCTCAGATATTTTCAGGTCTCTCCAGAGATGTTCGATCAGGCTCTGGCTGGACCACTCAAGGACATTCAGAGACTTGCCCCGAAGCCACTCCTGCATTGTCTTGGCAGTGTGCTTAGGGTCATTGTCCTGTTGGAAGGTGAATCATCGTTCCAGTCTGAGGTCCTGAGTGCTCGGGAGCAGGTTTTCATCAAGGAACTCTCTGTACTTTGCTCCGTTCATCTTTCCTTCTATTCTGACTAATCTCCCAGTCTCTGCCGCTGAAAAACTGCTGCCACCATCAAGTTTCACTGTAGGGATGGTGCCAGGTTTCCTCCAGACATGACACTTGGCATTCAGGCCAAAGAGTTCAATCTCGGTTTCATCAGAACAGAGCATCTTGTTTTTCATGGTCTGAGAGTCCTTTAGGTGCCTTTTGGCAAACTCCAAGCGGGCTGTCATGTGCCTTTTACTGAGGAGTGGCTTTCATCTGGCCTCTCTACCATAAAGGCCTGATTGGTGAAGTGCTGCAGAGATGGTTGTCCTTCTAGAAGGTTCTCCCATCTCTATGGAGGAACTCTGAAGGTCTTTCAGTGACCATTGGGTTCTTGGTCAACTCCCTAACCAAGGCCATTATCCGCTAATTGCTCAGTTTTGCTGGGCGGCCAGCTCGAGGAAGAGTCTTGGTGGTTCCAAACTTCTTCCATTTAAGAATGATGGAGGCAACTGTTCTTGGGGACCTTCAATGCTGCAGAAATGTTTTGGTACCTCCCCTCAAGAATGGTCCACCAACCAAAAGACATCCAGCCAACTTGACACAACCTTGGAAAGCATTGGAGTCAACATGGGCCAGAATTTCTGTGGTACGAATTTCTGATGAATTGAGGCTGCTCTGAGCACAAAAGGGGAGTGGGGGTGCAAATCAATATTAGGAGGTTGTTCCTAATATTTGGTATACTCAGTGTATATTTATATTCCGGATTCTGATTTTGCTCATTCTAATATTTCTATATTTCTTAATTCCTTTCTTAATTTGCCTGTATTATTTTATATTGTTAGGTAATAATGTTTGGCACATTAGCTCAAACTATAGAAATCTGGAGCGTATGAGACCATTATGCAGAATTAAATTGAACACCTCAGTGTAGGTTAGTATCTGCTCTCTGGTAGGGATGAGTTAGTTTGTGTCCCAAATGGCACCCAATTATTTACATATTGCATTACTTTTGACCAGAGCTTTTTGGGTCATGGTCAAAAATAGTCCACTATATGGGGAATAAGGTTCTATTTGGGACGCAGCCTTAGAGTGCACTCTTGGCTAAGCCTCATGCATCCCATCAGGATTATTAAAAT
This sequence comes from Oncorhynchus masou masou, assembly GCF_036934945.1. NCBI lineage: Eukaryota > Metazoa > Chordata > Actinopteri > Salmoniformes > Salmonidae > Oncorhynchus > Oncorhynchus masou. The sequence continues at coordinate 64,618,722 of NC_088217.1, read as the reverse complement.
GGTCAGGATGATGACATGGCCAAGCCAGCCTGCTAAATGAATTGAATATGCCAGTGGAGTGAGGGACTTGACTGTGGATAGAGAGATAGAGGCATAGTCGATATCAAGATGCAAGTGGAGGGAGGAGATACTTTCATCACACACACACACACACACACACACACACACACACACACACACACACACACACAGTAGTTCCACCTCTAAAAGTTGCAGCGTACTGCGGCACAGCTTGCATGGTGCCGCAGAACTCTATGGTGCGTTATTTAAGTGTGAACCACTGGTACCATTAATGCTAGTTAGTGCTAGTTCGACCACCAGTGGGCATATTTGAGAAGCATTTGATAGCTTTCAATAATGGCTGTACTAGAGAATGCGGGCACATGGGAGACCGGGGTTCAATTTCCTGATGGGGAGGAAGGAGTAGGCTGTCCTTGTAAATAACAATTTGTTCTTAACTGATTCCATATGTGTTTTTTCATAGTTGTGATGTCTTCACTATTATTCTACAATGTAGAAGATGGTAAAAATAAAGACAAATCCTGGAATGAGTCGGTGTGTCCAAACTTTTGACTGGTACTTGCTTAATTCATTTGATTAATATGGTGGTGTTTCTATTCCAAGGGAACAAAAAAACCTCTGGGTTTCCATTAGGATGGAACAGAAAATATGGCACTGTAAAACGTGATGGTCGGGAGTACAGTACTGGGCTATTTAGGTAACGAATCCAGTGCGAGAGACCGGGGTTCAATTCTCAGACAGGGAGGAAGGAGTAGGCTGTCCTTGTAATTAAGAATTTGTTGTTAACTGACTTGCCTAGTTAAATAAAGGTTACACTAAGATCATAACATTTCTACACCCTAATTTTTTAATATTATTTTTTAATGAATGCATAAATATGCCATTATTACTTACAGTGTTTTAGTTTGAATGTGCAGACTGGCACTAAGAACAGAACAGAGGGAACGTTTCCCTAGGCAGCGCCATTATTAGTGCAATGCCCTTAAAATGTTGCCAGTGTGGCGGGGTGGGGGTCCACACCCTCCCCCTTCCTCTTCCTCCCTTCCCCATTGGCTAGTTCGGTCTTCTGTGTGCGGCTCTGTGGCCCATTCCGTGCCCCCTGCCTTCATGCCTTGAACCTTGCGCACTTTCAGTGGATACAGCTGGAGAACTGCTAGGCAGTCCCATTGTGCACCACTCAGGAGCCATGACCAATGTGACCAATATATATTGTCCTGTTCTGGAAGACTGTGTGATCACGCTCTCTGCAGCCGATATGAGCAAGACCTTTTAAACAGGTCAACATTCACAAGGCACGCAGGGCCAGATGGATTACCAGGACATGTAATGCAAGCATGCGCTGACCAACTGGCAAAAGTGTCTTCCCTGACATTTTCAACCTCTCTGTCCGAGTCTGTAATACCACCATGTTTTAAGCAGACCACCAAAGTGGCTGTGCCCAAGAACACAAAGGTAACCTGCCTAAATGACTACCGACCCGTAGCACTCACGTCTGAAGCCATGAAGTGCTTTGAAAGGCTAGTCATGGCTCACATCAACACCATTATCCAAGAAACCCTAGACCCATTCCAATTTGCATACCGCCCCAACAGATCCACAGATGATGCAATCTCTATTGCGCTCCACACTACTCTTACCCACCTGGACTCCATCATTAAGTTTGCCGATGACACAACAGTGGTAGGCCTGATCACCGACAACATCGAGACAGCCTATAGGGAGGAGGTCAGAGACCTGGCCATGTGGTGCCAAGACAACACCCTCTCACTCAACGTGACCAAGACAAAGGAGATGATTGTGAACTATAGGAAAAAGAGGACAGAGTGCACCCCTATTCTCATCGACAGGGATGTGGAGTAGGTTGAGAGCTTCAAGCTCCTTGGTGTCCACATTACCAACAAACTAACATGGTCCAAGCACACCAAGACAGTCGTGAAGAGGGCATGACAAAACCTGTTCCCCCTCAGGAGACTGAAAAGATTTGGCATGGATCCTCAAAAGTTTCTACAGCTGCACCATCGAGGGCATCCTGACTGGTTGCATCACTGCCTGGAATGGCAACTGCTCGGCCTCCGACTGCAAGGCACTACAGAGGCTCGTGTGAAAAGCCCAGTACATCAATGGGGCCAAGGTTCCTGCCATCCAGGACCTCTATACCAGGTGGTGTCAGATGAAGGCCCTAAAAATGGTTAAAGACTCCAGCCACCCTAGTCATAGAATCTTCTCTCTGCTACCGCACGGCAAGCTTTACCGGAGCGCCAAGTCTAGGTCCAAGAGGCTTCTAAACAGCTTCTACCCCCAAGCCATAAGACTCCTGAACACCTAATCAAATGACTACCCAGAATATTTGCAATGCTGCCCCCCCCCCCTCTTTTACACCGCTGCTACTCTCTGTTGTTATCATCTATGCATAGTCTCTTTAATAACTCTACCTTCATGTACATATTACCTCAACTAACCAGTGCCCCCGCACATTGACTCTGTACTGGTACGCCCCTGTATATAGTCTCGCTATTTTTATTTTACTGCTGCTCATTAATTACTTGTTACTTTTATTTCTTATTCTTGTCTGTCTTTTTTTTCGAACTGCACTGTTGGACAGGGGCTCGTAAGTAAGCATTTCACTGTAACCTGATGCATTCGGGATTGATTTGCACTTTTCGCACCAAAATACGTTCATCTCTAGGAGACAGAATGCGTCTCCTTCCTGAGTGGTATGACGGCTATGTGGTCCCATGGTGTTTATACTTGCGTACTATTGTTTGTACAGATGAACATGGTACTTTCAGGCGTTTTGAAATTACTCCCAATGATGAACCAAACCTGTGGAGAACTACAATTATTTTCTGAGGTCTTGGCTGATTTATTTAGATGTTCCCATGATGTCAAGCAAAGAAGCACTGAGTTTGAAAGTAGGCCTTGAAATACATCCACAGGTACACCTCCAATTGACTCAAATTATGTCAATTAGCCTATCAGAAGCTTCTAAAGCCATGACATCATTTTCTGGAATTTTCCAAGCTGTTTAAAGGCACAGGAAACTTAGTGTATGTAAACGCCTGACCTACTGGAACTGGGAAACAATTAATTATACTTGCCAAAACTATAGTTTGTGAACAAGAAATTTGTGCTGATTGAAAAACGAGTTTTAATGACAACCTAAGTATATGTAAACTTCCGACTTCAACTGTATATATATATACAGCGGGGAGAACAAGTATTTGATACACTGTCGATTTTGCAGGTTTTCCTACTTACAAAGCATGTAGAGGTCTGTAATTTTTAGCATAGGTACACTTCAACTGTGAGATACGGAATCTAAAACAAAAATTCAGAAAATCACATAAGTATTTGATCACTTACCAACCAGTAAGAATTCCGGCTCTCACAGACCTGTTAGTTTTTCTTTAACCTCTTACATCTATGGGGGCGCTATTTCATTTTTGGATGAAAAACGTTCCCGTTTTAAACAAGATATTTTGTCACAAAAAGATGCTCGACTATGCATATAATTGATAGCTTTCGAAAGAAAACACTCTGACGTGTCCAAAACTACCAAGATATTCTCTGTGCGTGCCCTAGAACGTGAGCTTCAGGCAAAACCAAGATGAGATGGCATCCAGGAAATGAGCAGGATTTTTGAGGCTCTGTTTTCCATTGTCTCCTTATATGGCTGTGAATGCGAGAGGAATGAGCCTGCCCTTTCTGTCGTTTCCCCAAGGTGTCTGCAGCATTGTGACGTATTTGTAGGCAGATCATTGGAAGATTGACCATAAGAGACCACATTTACCAGGTGTCCGCCCGGTGTCCGCCTGGTGTCCGCCCGGTGTCCTGCGCCGAAATTGGTGCGCAAAAGTCACCTGCCAGTATTTTTCCATGGGATACAGAGAGGAAAGCAAGCTTCCACGAACTGCATATCAATGAAGAGATATGTGAAAAAACACCTTGAGGATTGAATCCAAACAACGTTTGCCATGTTTCGGTCGATATTATGTAGTTAATCCGGAAAAGGTTTTACGTTGTAGGTGACTGAATTTTCGGTTCGTTTCGGTAGCCAGACGCAATGTAGAAAACGGAACGATTTCTCCTACACACAGACGCTTTCAGGAAAAAATGCGCATTTGGTATGTAACTGAGAGTCTCCTCATTGAAAACATCAGAAGCTCTTCAAAGGTAACTGATTTTATTTATTTGGTTATCTGGTTTTTGTGAAAATGTTGCGTGCTAAATGCTACTCAAAATGCTATGCTAGCTTTGCATACTCTTACACAAATTAGTCAATTTCTATGGTTCAAAAGCATATTTTGAAAATCTGAGATGACAATGTTGTTAAGAAAAGGCTACGCTTGAGAGCAGACGCATTATTTTCATTTTATTTTCGATTTTCAGAAATCGTTAACGTTGCGTTATGCTAATGAGCCTGAGGCTTTAGTCACAAACCCGGATCCGGGGTGGGGAGTTTCAAGAAGTTAAGAAGCCTGCCTGTTCTCCACTCATTACCTGTATTAACTGCACCTGTTTAAACTCCTTACCTGTATAAAAGACACCTGTCCACACACTCAATCGAACAGACTCCAACCTCTCCACAATGGCCAAGACCAGACAGCTGTGTAAGGACATCAGGGATAAAATTGTAGACCTGCACAAGGCTGGGATGGGCTACAGGACAATAGGCAAGCAGCTTGGTGAGAAGGCAACAACTGTAAGTGCAATTATTAGAAAATGGAAGAAGTTCAAGATGACGGTCAATCACCCTCGGTCTGGGGCTCCATGCAAGATCTCACCTCGTGGGGTATCAATGATCATGAGAAAGGTGAGGGATCAGCCCAGAACTACACGGCAGGACCTGGTCAATGACCTGAAGAGAGCTGGGACCACAGTCTCAAAGAAAACCATTAGTAACACACTACGTCGTCACAGATAAAAATCCTGCAGTGCACGCAAGGTCCCCCTGCAAAAGCCAGCGCATGCCCAGGCCCGTCTGAAGTTTGCCAATGACCATCTGGGTGATCCAGAGGAGGAATGGGAGAAGATCATGTGGTCTGATCAGACAAAAATAGAGCTTTTTGTTCTAAACTCCACTCGCCGTGTTTGGAGGAAGAAGAAGGATGAATACAACCCCAAGAACACCATCCCAACCGTGAAGCATGGAGGTGGAAACATCATTCTTTGGGGATGCTTTTCTGCGAAGGGGACAGGACGACTGCACCGTACTGAGGGGAGGATGGATGGGGCCATGTATCTTGGCCTCGTTCCCTCAGTAAGAGTATTGAAGATGGGTCGTGGCTGGGTCTTCCAGCATGACAACGACCCGAAACACACAGCCAGGGCAACTAAGGAGTGGCTCCGTAAGAAGCATCTCAAGGTCCTGGAGTGGTCTAGCCAGTCTCCAGACCTGAACCCAATAGAAAATCTTTGGAGGGAGCTGAAAGTCCGTATTGCCCAGCGACAGCCCCGAAACCTGAAGGATCTGGAGAAGGTCTGTATGGAGGAGTGGGCCAAAACCCCTGCTGCAGTGTGTGCAAACATGGTCAAGAACTACAGGAAACGTATGATCTCTGTAATTGCAAACAAAGGTTTCTATACCAAATATTAAGTTTTGCTTTTCTGATGTATCAAATACTTATGTCATGCAATAAAATGAAAATGAATTACTTAAAATTCATACAATGTGATTTTCTGGATTTCTGGATTTTTGTACCTATGATAAAAATTACAGACCTCTACATGCTTTGTAAGTAGGAAAACCTGCAAAATCGGCAGTGTATCAAATACTTGTTCTCCCCACATAACATGTGGTTGTAAAGATGTATTTAAACTCAAATTCTTTCACACACACACATGCAACACAGCATCTACAGCAGTTTGATTAATGAAAGACAATGAGAATGAGAAAGACTGAGAATATATGCCTTCGCTTAGTAATAACCTCCAGTGTATTATTGAGCATACAGGCAAATCTACACAACTGCATGACTTTCGGTCATTAATAGCCCAATGCTGACCACTGTCCCACGTTTAATGACCTTTGTTATACAATTATAAGAACGGTTAAAATGCATATAAGAGTTATATAACAACCATTGCCACTAACTTATAGTTGCATTTTGCCCCAAGATCTGACCTGCTTATTCTTAACATTTGTGCATCTCATGCAGGGTGACTAGTCACTCTCTGGACCCATATACACCCAGGCTGTATAACTGATGTACAACACATTTGACACAATGGTTGTGATACGACACATTTTTTAATGCCTTTTAGTTAATACAACATTGAAGTAACAAGACAATAAACTGACATTTTTGTGATAAAACAGAAAGTTTGTCTGCACAACATTTTGAAAGAAACTCAGTATATCACAAACGTATTGTATTGTACATCAGTTTTGTACATGGCCTCTCACATGGATCATGTTTCAAGAGATCCAAAATAGACACAACATCTTAAGTGTCAACAGTATGACTGTACCGACCCGAAGAGTGGTGTATCAATACACCAAGTCACTATAGAGGTACAGGCATCCTTCCTAACTCAGTTTCCGGAGAAGGAGGAAACCGCACAGGGATTTCACCATGAGGAGAATGGTGACTTTAAAACAGTTACAGAGTTTAATGGCTGTGATAGGAGGAAATTGACGATGAATCAACAACATTGTATTTACTCCACAATACTAACATAACATGGAAACATGACCATTTTATGTTAATCGTGCTATAACTCTGATCTTTTTTGCGACTGATTGAATTGAGCCATATTGTAATGAATCATGCCAGCCCACAGTCCACAGCCTGTGTACTTAAAATCTAAGGGAAATCTAAGGTTAACTGTTGTTTTCCGCTTCGCTTGAGGGATTCTGGTTGTATGATTTGTACATTTTTTCCACATGGGTTTAACAATATTGGAAACTCACTTCGCCTTCACAAGTCAGGTGCTTTTAAATACATGGAAAGATAAGGAGAGGCCTTACGACAGACTAGCGTCCTGTCCAGGGCAGGGGTGTACATGTACGTCAAGCTGCCTCATGTTACAGAAACAGTAGATAGGCTCCTGCCCTTATTGGCCGTTCTGACTCAGACAATGCTATTTAAACATCTGGAAAATGATTGAAGATCCAGAATGCAACCAAAATATCCTCTCCCCAAAAGCTTCAAGTTTGTACCTGAAACTAATTAACACCGGACATGGTCAGCCCTTGAGAACAATACACAAAAGGTAGGGGATTGGATCAGACAACCAGTCAATATCTGGTGTGACCACGATTTATCTCATGCAGCGCGACACATCTCCTTCGCATAGAGTTGCCTGGATTTTGATTGTGGCCTTTGGAATGATGGCCCACTCCTCTTCAATGGCTATGTGAAATTGCTGGGAACTGGAACATGCTGTTGTACACATTGATCCAGAGCATCCCAAACATGCTCAATGGGTGACATGTCTGGTGAGTATGCAGACCATGGAAGAACTGGGACATTTTCATCCTCCGTGAATTGTGTACAGATCCTTGCAATGTGGAGCCGTGCATGATCATGCTTTAACATGAGATGATAGCGGTGGATGAATAGCATGACAATAGGCCTCAGGATCTCAGACAATGCTATTTACACATCTGTAAAATGATTGAGGATTCGGAACGGAGCCAAAATATCCTCTCTCCAAAAGCTTCAGGTGTGTACCTGAAACGAATTAACACCGAACATGGTCAGCCCTTGAGAACAATGCAAGTAGGGGAGTGGATCAGACAACCAGTCAACCACGATTTACCTCATACAGTGCGACACATCTCCTTCGCATATAGTTGATCAGGATGTTTATAGTTGATCAAGATGTTGATTGAGTCCTTTGGAATGATGTCCCACTCCTCTTCAATAGATGCGCGGAATTGCTAGATATTGGCGGTAACTGGAAAATGCTGTTGCTGTGCTTTCAAATTGCCATCGATAAAATGCAATTTTGTTTGTTGTCCGTAGCTTATGCCTGCCCATACCTTAACCCCACTGCCAACATGGGGCACTCTGTTCACAACGTTGACAACAGCAAACCGCTCGCCCACACGATTCCATACACGCTGTCTGCCATCTGCCCAGTACAGTAGAAACCACGATTCATCCACGAAGAGCACACTTCTCCAGTGTGTCAGTGTCCATCGAAGGTGAGCATTTGCCCACTGAAGTCAGGTACGACGCCAAACTGGAGCCAAGTCAAGACCCTGGTGAGGACGACGAGCACGCAGATGAGCTTCCCTGAGAAGATTTCTTTGGTTGTGCAAGCCCAGTTTCATCAGCTGTCCAGGTGGCTGGTCTCAGACAATCCTGCAGATGAAGAAGCCGGATGTGGAGGTCCTGGGCTGGTGTGGTTACAGTTGGTCTGCAGTTGTGAGGCCATTTGGACGCACTGCCAAATTCTCTAAAATGACAATGTAGGCAGCTTATAGTACAGAAATTAGCATTCAATTCTCAGGCAACAGCTCTGGTGGACATTCCTGCTGTCAGCATGCCAATTGCATGCTCCCTCAAAACTTGAGACATCTGTGGCTTTGTGTTGTGTGACAAAACTGCACATTTTAGAGGCACCTTTAATTGTCCCCATCACAAGTTGTAATAATTATGCTGTTTAATCAGCTTCTTAATATGTCACACATGTGAGTTGGAAGGATTATCTTGGCAAAAGAGAAATGCTCACAAACAGGGATGTAAACAAATTTGTGCAAAACATTTGAGAGAAATACGCTTTTTGAGCATATGGGATCTTTTATTTCAGCTCGTGAAACATGGGACCAACACTATACATGTTGCGTTTATATTTTTGTTCATTGTAGATCTACTCAGGGTTTTCTAAAGCTAACCAGCTACAGTTAGCTTCACATTCAAGCTCTGGCTTCATTTGTTCTGCTATGGTGGATATTGCTCGTCCGCCTGCCACTAACTCTTGCGGGTTTGTAACTGTGCATGCTTTTCGCACATGGCTAGTTAAATGCCAAACTCTTGATTGAGACAATGCTAAAACATCAATCCATGGGCGAGTCAGTGCCACCTTTTCATTTGTGCCAAAATCGAAATGATATTTAGCAAATTCAGCAAACTATAGTGTGAAATAGGCTTTTAGAAGTGATGTCTTTATTACTTATCATTAATGCTGACTTTGGTGTGCTTATCAATCCCACTTCTGTTGATAAAATAATTGTATTAAATTGTATCAAATTTTCTGAAGTTTAAAATGCTTTTTGTCATCACTAGATTTGTAATATTTAACATGAAAAAATTAAAACAAACATTTGCTTAATAAAATACTGGCTCTGTCATCTTTCACAAATGAAGGGGATGATGATGCAATCTTCGCAAGAGGGAGGAAATCTAATTTCTTTGGTCCTCAACTTGTGGCCCAGCAGTAACAGTGCGTGGGTAAAATCACTGGGGAAGTCAATCCAAAGCCAAATAACAACCTGTGTGTTGTGATAATTGCATTGTTTGCTTTATAACCTGTTAGTTCATATTCCTTGACAGTGTGATCTGTAGGCCTAAGGCCGAGACAATAAGAAGTCTCAGTGGCAGAATAAATTCAACCATATATTTGTTTCATTACAAAACCGGAGAACAACATCTGTCCCGTGAAGTTCACAAAACATATGGGGAACAATGTATGGATTTATGGTTTGGAGAATTAAATAAAACCACAAGTCCAAATCCCTATCTCCATCCATTGCTAATTTAGGAAAGGGGTGGTTTTAGCTACCTACCTAGCCCCTGGTGGACAACAACACAACAAGATGCAACAATTGAATTTTTTTTCTGTCAATGTTGACGTTTGCCTTGTGATGTGATTAGTCTGAAGCCAAATTCAAACTGGCTTCCCTTGATACTTTGTTTTGGTGCAATAGTAGCATTCACAGCTGAGCTTGCTCAGTTTAGCTCAAAGCTGATTGGCTATTATGTTATATTTGTTTCTATCAAGGGAGGCCAAATGCTAGTTGGCTTTCCTTGCATTCAATGGTATGGGCGGCAAGAATGTCATACTCTTTCTGACCAGAAAGCATCAGATAGATACACTACACATACTGAGATACGGGGCTACTGTTTAGTTCGCTCTGATTCTTTCTAGGGCGAGATATATTCAGCCTCTTGCGAACTGAAAGAAAGTTATGAAACACAGAGTTGAAAGATAAATTAATTAATTTTTTTAATGTTTCTTTTTTCTTGGTCTATTTTTGGAAGAAGCCTGGCTTCCTTTGGCAGCCATGAATACATGTCAAATTTAATTCAGGGTAAGTGGAGTTAGACGTGAGTTAGCCTGTCCTAAATCAGGGTAGGTATGAAGGATTCGTTGCCTGGCGAAAAGGTTTACCACTTTTGTATTACCAGTTACCCTGAGTTGAACTAAAGTTACCTCGCTACATCCTCAAATCTGTTTTGTAGGATACCCATTGCTCAATTACCCAACAACCCAACTAAGTGACCCAACTGGCTGGGTCAAAATAACCCAACGTGTGTCCTGTCCAATATTTACCCAAACTGGGTTGTTTTTAACCCAGTATTTTTTTGAGTGAACCAGAGAGAGGAGAGGAGAGGAGAGGAGAGGAGAGGAGAGGAGAGGAGAGAGAGAGAGAGAGAGAGAGAGAGAGAGAGAAAATGGGAGCAAAGAAAGAGACTGAGAGAGCTCTGTGCTCCTCCCACCAGGCCATAGAAGATGATAGCATTGGTGCTAATGAGAGACACAAAGGCCCCTGTTCACACCTGTGAAACAGAGATCCCTCCATTCATGAACATAATTAGAAATGTCGCGCAACGCTAACTAGCATTTGAATTTTTCTCTCTCCAGCTCTCTCTCACTCTTTCTCGCTCCCCCTCTCACTGCTAATACTCACTCATAATGTCCAGGCCCTCCAAAATGCAGATACAATTTCATGAGGGGGCAGACAGATAGAACCCCCCCCCCCTCCACACACATACACAGACATAGAGTCATGAACTTGCTCACACACAGACAATACACACACAGTCATCATGAACATGCATACACAGTCATGAACATGCACACACACAAACAATCATGAACATACACACAGACACACACAGTCATGCCCATACAAACACACACAGTCATGGATACTCATTATGTCCATTCATGATGTCGATATGTTTCATTAAACATAAAAAGGTTAATTATTCACCATATGTCTTACATGCCTGGAAAGGGGGGGGGGGGTTCTACTAAGCTAATGTATGGAATTGTTTTAAGATGGTCTGACCATGGATCATTTAGCTATATGATTTTGAATTTTAGGAACGCTTTGGGTATCTTTTTTATTTTTTATTTGATAAAATATTGAATTTGGTCTTCACTACTGTAGCCCATAGAAACGTACTGAATTACATATTCATAAATAGCAAAAAAATAACAGTAAAAAAAATGAATAAGGTTTTGAAGTGTCTGTCCTTTGTCGAGGAAATATAAGAAAGATCAGGAAATATTATTTTTTTTTACATATATTTAACCCCTTATTTTTGGTTGCACAAAGCTACATGCATACTTCCATTCATTTGTAAGGGTTACCTTCTTACGAGTCCCGTGACACTTTTTGGGGTCGTAAGGCAAAAGGGAGAACACCATCATGTTCATGAGAGTCTCATATTTCCATAGAGTGGTCATATTTGTATACCAAACCGTTGGGACGTTACAGTCGTTTTCGTGAGAAGACCGATTTTCGGGATGTCTCAAAGTCTGACAAACACCGCTGTAGCTCGGCCACCTTCCACCGCATATGCGAAAGGCCGACAGAGACGGATGTGGTGGATTGAGATGGAACCTATGATCTGTGGTTTAAATTGACTGATTTTTTTTATTATGTTACTTCGATTGTCACACAGGTCCGTCAAAAGACTCTTAATTATAAAAATTTAAAAAATCAATTGCTAACATGCATTGGTTAAAACTGAAGTCACATTGTCAAAACTCTTCACACAGTCAGCGGAAACAGAAGTGTATGTGGACCAAACTTTGAATCATTTTTCATTGCTTTCACACAAAACGCATTCATTGACCACGTTCTTTGAAATCCATTAACTCTTTTCTCATTCATACTCCACCCCCTGCAAAACTATATATTTGTAGCACATGTTTTTCAAATGCTAACACACTGTTTCCAAAACTGTTAAAAACACATTCAAAACAGAATGATGGCAAATGTGCATTTCTGCAGTAACCATATTGAAACATATAGAAAATCTCAGCTGAAAGCCTACCCAAGTGTCCTGTTTTTAGTCTCGTTGCCAAACAGGGTACATACACAGCTATGCGTAATGTAATGTACTGTAAAAATGTATATTTACTCTATTTTGGAAAATAATGGAGATGGAAGCCAGGCAATCTGCACATACATTCATCTTTGTGGATGAAGCTGGATTCAACCTGGCAAAAAAAAACACTGCAGGGGAAGAAATGTGATTGGACAGAGAGCAACCGTAGATGTTCCAGGCCAGAGAGGAGCTAATATCACAATGTGTGTAGCACTGTCCAATGATGGTTTTCTGTTACACAAACCACTCATTGGCCCTTAAAATACAGAGAGGCTCATTTACTTTCGAGATGACCTGCATAATCGACTTGTGCCAGCGGAGGAGAGAGGGGCAAGGAACTCCCTGCCATCGTTGTTGTGTGGGATAATGTGGCATTCCACCACTCTGCTGCAGTCACAGACTGGTTTACTGCACATCCCAGGATGTCAGAACTATTCCTGCCTCCATTCTCCCACTTCCTAAACACCATAGAGGGGTTTTTCTCTGCATGGAGGTGGAAGGTTTATGACCACCATCCACATGACCAGATGTCCTTACTGGACGCCATGAATGCAGGGTGTGGAGACACTTCTCCTGAAGACTGCCAGGGTGTGGAGACACTTCTCCTGAAGACTGGCAAGGTGTGGAGACACTTCTCCTGAAGACTGGCAGGGTGCGGAGACACTTCTCCTGAAGACTGGCAGGGTGTGGAGACACTTCTCCTGAAGACTGGCAGGGTGTGGAGACACTTCTCCTGAAGACTGCCAGGGTGTGGAGACACTTTCTCCTGAAGACTGGCAGGGTGTGGAGACACTTTCTCCTGAAGACTGGCAGGGTGTGGAGACACTTTCTCCTGAAGACTGGCAGGGTGTGGAGACACTTCTCCTGAAGACTGGCACGGTGTGGAGACACTTTCTCCTGAAGACTGGCAGGGTGTGGAGACACTTCTCCTGAAGACTGGCAGGGTGTGGAGACACTTCTCCTGAAGACTGGCACGGTGTGGAGACACTTTCTCCTGAAGACTGGCAGGGTGTGGAGACACTTCTCCTGAAGACTGCCAAGGTGTGGAGACACTTCTCCTGAAGACTGCCAGGGTGTGGAGACACTTCTCCTGAAGACTGCCAGGGTGTGAAGACACTTCTCCTGAAGACTGCCAAGGGTTGGATTAGACATCCCAGAAGATACTTTCTAAGATGCATCGCCAGAGAAGACATAAGATGTGATGTTGATGAGAACTTGTGGCCAAATGCAGGAGAGAGGGAGAACTAGAACACCCACAGTACTTTACAGTATGGGTGTTTAGACTATACATGTTGTTGATGTCATTTTTTTTGCATTTATTATTGCAGCCCTGGAATTTCAGGAATTTGTTTTTTTTACTTTTTATTTTTCACAAGTAAATTACTATATGCAAAGATATAGAAAAAAATAAAGGCTACTGAAGCAAATTGATTCATTCTTGTACATATACTTTAGTACAGTCAATAAAGTGAAAAGGTGTTATTCTTATTCTATCACGAAATACTAATTTATGTGAAAAATCATTCAAACTTCAAAGAAAAAAGTTAATCATTTATGTAATGGTCCCTGTTGTTAGTGTTTTTTAGGTCAGTGTGTTATGGGTGACAATGTATGCTTTCTGAGTGAGAATTGTTGCCAGTGTTGTGGTCGAACGAGCTTATTTTGAGATATGTATGAAGTGTTTTGGTGGTTTGAGTGAGTTTTGGAGGTGAGATTAACTGTTCGGCCAAGATGCATGTTGGAAAATGCAGACTGTGTGAAGAGATTTTATAAAGTGGCTTCAGTATTGACCGATGCTTGTTAGCAATTGAAAAAAAAAACTGTAACAGTGAAACCCTGAAATACATTCACTCAGGTATTTCATCTTTATGATTTACCATTCACCATGATGATGTGGTCCAACCACTGAGTAACTTGAATTTTGGCATTACTTATTGTAACTTTACAATAAAAATACTTACAGTAAAGCTATAATAAACCTTCAGAGCGAAGATATTCTAATGGATGGATGGATAGATGGATGGGTGAGTGGATGGATGGACTGACTGATCATGTTTACTATCTTTCAAGAGGAAAATATGTCAACAGCTCACAAATTACTTACACAACATACATTATGTGATGTACAGTACCAGTCAAAAGTTTGGACACACCTACTCATTCAAGGGTTTTTCCGTATTTTGACTATTTTCTACATTGTAGACTAGTAGTGAAGACATCGAAACTATGAAATAACATACATGGAATCATGTAGTAACCCAAAAAATGTTTAAAGTAGCCACCCTTTGCCTTGATGACAGCTTTGCACAGCTCTTGGCATTATGTCAACCAGCTTCATGAAGGTAGTCACCTGGAATGCAATTCAATTAACAGGTGTGCCTTAAAAGTTCATTTGCGTTTGAGCCAATCAGTTGTGTTGTGACAAGGTAGGGGTGGTATACAGAAGATAGCCTATTTGGTAAAAGACCAAGTCCATATTATGGCAAGAACAGCTCAAATAAGCAAAGAGAAACAACAGTCCATCATTACTTTAAGACATGAAAGTCAGTCAATGTGGAAAATGTCAAGAACTTTGAAAGTTTCAAGAGCAGTCGCAAGAGCCATCAAGCGTTATGATGAAACTGGATCTCATGAGGTCCACCACAGGAGTTGCTGCAGAGGATAAGTTCATTAAAGTAAACTGCACCTTAGAATACAGCCCAAATAAAAGCTTCACAGAGTTCAAATAACAGACATATCTCAAAATCAACTGTTCAGAGGCGACTGTGTGAATCAGGCCTTCATGGTCGAATTGCTGGAATTAAACCACAACTATAGGGCAACAATAATAGGACCAGACTTGCTTGGGCCAAGAAACACAAACAATGGAAATCTGTCATTGGGTCTGATGAGTCCAAATTTGAGATTTTTGGTTCCAATCGCTGTGTCTTTGTAAGACACAGAGTAAGTGAACGGATGATCTCCGCATGTGTGGTCCCTGCCGTGAAGCATGGAGGAGGATGTGTGATGTGTGGGAGTGCTTTTCTGGTGACACTGTCTATGATTTATTTGAATTCAAGGCACACTTAACCAGCATGGCTACCACAGCATTCTGCAGCGATACGCTATCCCATCTGGTTTGCACTAAGTGGGGCTATCATTTGTTTTTCAACAGGACAATGACCAAAACACACCTCCAGGCTCTGTAATGGCTATTTGGAGAGTGATGAAGTGCTGCATCAGATGACCTGGCCTCCACAATCACCCAACCTCAACACGATTGAGATGGTTTGGGGTGAGTTGGACCGCAGAGTGTAGGAAAAGCAGCCAACAAGTGCTCAGCATATGTGGGAAATCCAAGACTGCTGGAAAAGCATTCCTCATGAAGCTGGTTGAGAGAATACCAAGAGTGTGCAAAGCTGTCATCAAGGCAAAGGGTGGCTACTTTGAAGAATCTAAAAACTAAAATATATTTTGATTTGTTTAGCACTTTGATGGTTACTACATGATTCCATATGTAATATTTCATAGTTTGATATCTTCAATATTATTCTACAATGTAGAAAATAGTACCAATAAAGAAAAACCCTTTAATGAGTAGGTGTGTCTAATCATTTGACTGGCATTTGGAAAGTTCTCAGACCACTCGACATTTTCCACATTTTGTTATGTTAAAGCCTTATTCTAAAATTGATTAAATTATTTGTTTTTCCCTTCACCAATCTACACGCAATACCCCATAATGACAAAGCAAAAACAGGTTTTTAGAAATGTTGGAATACTTATTTACATAAGTATTCAGATCCTTTACTCGGTACTTTGTTGAAGCATCTTTGTCAGCAATTACAGCCATGGGTCTTCTTGGGTATGATGCTACACGCTTGGCAAACATGTATTTAGGCTGTTTCTCTGATTCTTCTCTGCAGATCTTCTCAAGCTCTGTCAAGTTGGAAGGGGAGCATTGCTGCATGGCTATTTTCAGGTTTCCCCAGAGATGTATGATTGGGTTCAAGTCCGGGGTCTATCTGGGTCACTCAAGGACATTCAGAGACATGTCCTGAAGCCACTCCAGCATTGTCTTGGCAGGGTGCTTAGGGTCATTGTCCTGTTGGAAGTTGAACCTTCGCCCCAGCCTGAGGTCCTGAGCGCTCGGGAGCAAGTTTTCATCAAGGATCTCTCTGTACTTTGCTCCGTTCATCTTTGCTTCAATCATGACAAGTCAATGCCGAGTCAATGCCGCTGAAAAACATCCCCACAGCATGATGCTGCCACCACCACGCTTCACCGTAGGGATGGTGCCAGGTTTCCTACCAAATTCATACCAAAGTGTTCAATCTTGGTTTCATCAGACCAGAGAATCTTGTTTCTCATCTCTGAGAGTCTTGAGGTGCCTTTTTTGTAAACTCCAAGCGAGCTGTCATGTGCCTTTTACTGAGGAGTGGCTTCCAACTGGCCACTCCACCATAAAAGCCTGATTGGTGGAGTGCTGCAGAGATGGTTGTCCTTCTAGAATGTTATCCCATCTCCACAGAGGAACTCTAGAGCTCTGTCAGAGTGACCATTATGTTCCTGGTCACCTGCATGACCAAGGCCCTTCTCTCTCGATTGCTTAGATTTACCTGGCCGGCCAGCTCTAGGAAGAGTCTTTGTGTTTCCAAACTCCTTCTATTTAAGAATGGTAGAGGCCACTTTGTTCTTGTGGAACTTCAATGCTGCAGAAATGTTTTGGTACCCTTCCCCAGATCTGTGCCTCAACACAATCCTCTCTCAGAGCTCTACACTCAATTCCTTTGACCTCATGACTTGTTTCTTTCTCTGACATGCACTGTCAACTGTGTGACCTTATATAGACAGGTGTGTGCCTTTCTAAATCATGTCCAATCAATTGAATTAGCCACAGTTGGACTCCAATCATGTTGTAGAAACATCTCAAGGATAATCAATGGAAAGAGGATGCACCTGAGCTCAATTTCACTTTTTATAGCAAACAGGCTGAATATCAAATAAAATAAATCAAATTGTATTTGTCACATTCGCCGACTACAACAGCTGTAGACCTTACAGTGAAATGCCTACTTACAAGCCCTTAACCAACTATGCAGTTCTGAAAAATAAGTGTTAAGTAAAAAAAATAGATATGTAAAATATGTAAAATAAAAGTAACAAGTAATTAAAGAGTAGCAGTAAAATAACATTAGTGAGGCTACTGTATATACGGGGGTACCGTTACAGAGTCAATGTGAGGGGGCACCGGTTAGTCCAGGTAATTGAGCTAATATGTACATGTAGGTAGAATTAAAGTGACCATACATAGATCATAACCAGAGAGTAGCAGCAGTGTAAAAGAGAGTGGGGGTCAATGCAAATAGTTTGGGCAGCCCTTCGATTAGCTGTTCAGGAGTCTTGTGGCTTGGGGGTACAAGCTGTTAAGAAGCCTTTTGGACCTAGACTAGGCGCTCCGGTACCGCTTACCGAATACTTACGTAAATAATATATTTCTGTTTGAATGGGGGGGGGGTTGCAAAACTTTCTAAAAACCTGTTCTAGCTTGGTCATTATGGGGTGTTGTGTGTAGATTACTGGGGGGAATTGTTTATTTAATCCATTATAGAATAAGGCTGTATCGAAACAAGATTTGGAAAAAAGTCCAGGAGTAATGAATACTTTCCAAAGGCACTGTATACACACCTTATACTGTACACCACACTGACAATGAAGACACAGATGACAACTTTGTTTAGTCCTATTTGTTTCCTGTTGTAATCCTACACAACCACACACACATATCCTGAGACATCATGCATTGCCTGTCACTAAGTCACAGTATCTTTATCTGCCACCCTCGAGGGAGACACCTGTCAAGTCCTCCTACTCCTTCTCCTCCTCCTGAGTTTCCCTCTCACTCATCACTTTTGGCTGTTGTCGTTCTGTCTCTCTCTCTCTCTCTCTATCTCCCCTCTATAATATAATAATATATCTCACACACAAACACATTAATAATCTATATTTTTTCCCTCGCTCCCTCATTCTCTTTCTCTCTCTCCCTGCCTTCCCCTCTCTTTATACACACATACACAGAAACACATACAGAATTTCTCCCCTTGTCTCTCGTCCCTCTTTCCTCCCTCATTCAGGAAAACAAGCATAATGTAGCTGTGATTGAATTGGGCTGTATCTCATTCAGGGATGGTGGGAGGAAAGGAGGGAGGGAGCGGTGGTGGGGTGGTGTACCCGCAGGGTGTACCCACAGCATGTCGTATAGGGCAACACACACACACACAGACACACACAGACACACACAGACACACACAGACACACACACACAACAGTAGAGGAAATGAGAGCCTTATCCTCCAAGGAGACAATCACACACAGCCACAATGCTGTTCCATCGGGAGGGGAGGGGTAAGGGAAGGCCAGAGTCACGGTGACTAGTGGCGGTGCTGACATGCTAACTCAATCAGCGGCCAGTCGATTCAGGAGCCAGTCCTCATCCCTGGGAACCGAATTGTAGCAACAGTGGCTTGCAAAAGTATTCATCCCCTTTGCATTTTTCCTATGTTGTTGCCTTACACCCTGGAATTAAAATTGATTTTTGGAGGGTTTGTGTCATTTGATTTACAGAAAACTTGAGCTTGCATAACTACCCCCCCCCCCCCCCCCATAGTCAATACTTTGTAGAGCCACCTTTTGCAGCAATTACAGCTGCAAGTCTCTTGGGATAAGTCTCTATAAGCTTGGCACATCGAGTCACTGGGATTTCTTCCCATTCTTCAAGGCAAACTGCTCCAGCTCCTTCAAATTGGATGGGTTCTGTTGGTGTACAGAAATCTTTAAGTCATACCACATATTCTCAATTGGATTGAGGTCTGGGCTTTAACTAGGCCATTCCATGACGTTTAAATGTTTTCACTTAAACCATTAAGTTATATTCTTCAAGAATCAATGGAAATATATATACAGTTGAAGTCGTAAGTTTACATACACCTTAGCCAAATACATTTAAACTCAGTTTAGCACAATTCCTGACATTTAATCCATGTAAAAATGTCTTATGTCAGTTAGGATCTTTATTTTAAGAATGTGAAATATCAGAATAATAGTATAGAGAATTATTTATTTCAGCTTTTATTTATTTCATCACATTCCCAGTGGGTCAGATTTTTATACACACTCAATTAGTATTTGGTAGCATTGCCTTTAAATGATTGAACTTGGGTCAAACGTTTTGGGTAGTCTTCCACAAGCTTCCCACAATAAGTTGGGTGAATTTTGGTCCATTCCTCCTGACAGAGCTGGTGTAACTGAGTCAGGTTTGTAGGCCTCCCTGCTTGCAAACGCTTTTTCAGTTCTGCCCACAAATTTTCTATGGGATTAAGGTCAGGGTTTTGTGATGGCCCTATCTTTAACAGGTTAAATATATTATGTTATTGTTACCATATAGAAACATAATGGAATATTGTACATCATATTACCGTCAACGTACATTATTGTTTCATTCAATTTCACATCATTTCGTGCTTCATTTTTGTTACATGTAATATTGGTTCAACCTTAATATATAATGATCCTCATCAACATGGGGAACATATCAGGTGTACGCTAATAAGCTGGAAAAAATATTTTTCAATTTATAAGGCTTGTTCATAAAGGAAAACATGTTCTGAGATCAAGGGCCTGAGATCAAAGTCAATATTCAGACCACTAGGAGTCAATAGGATATCCAATAAGCCTCTCTTTGTAGTAGTAGGATCTCAATGTTACCTCCTCTCCTTGGTAGAGCAACATGCTCAATGCCTGTGTATTTGAGGGAGGAGATGGGATGGTTAGCTTCAACAAAGTGAGCTGCTACTGGATAGTCAATGTTCTTACACCTGATTGAGCTGCAGTGTTCAGCTATGCATTGTTTGAATTGTCTTTTCATTTGTCCTATGTAGGCTTTTCCACATGAACAGGTGATGAGATAGATTACTCCCTTGGTCTTGCATGAGATGACACCCCGAAAAGCGATCATTCGACCTGTATGTGGGTGTCTGAAGAAAGACGTTTTTATGGTGCTTTTACACTGTGTGCTTGAGCCACACTGTGTGCTTGAGCCAGTTTCCATTTGAGGTAGGTGTCAAAAGTGTCTGAGTGGGCTCAGGGGGCAGGTCAGATCTCACCAAACTATCTCCAATATTGTGACCACGCTTATAGACCACTAGTAGGGGTTCCTTGAAGAGGTGTGCGATTTTTTTTGCCTAATTGCAGAATATGCCAGTGGTGTTTGGTGTGGAATTTATTTGCAAATTATGGTGGAAAATAAGTATTTGGTCACCTACAAACAAGCAAGATTTCTGGCTCTCACAGACCTGTAACTTCTTCTATAAGAGGCTCCTCTGTCCTCCACTCGTTACCTGTATTAATGGCACCTGTTTGAACTTGTTATCCGTATAAAAGACACCTGTCCGCAACCTCAAACTGTCACACTCCAAACTCCACTATGGCCAAGACCAAAGAGCTGTCATAGGACACCAGAAACAAAATTGTAGACCTGCACCAGGCTGGGAAGACTGAATCTGCAATAGGTAAGCAGCTTGGTTTGAAAAAATCAACTGTGGGAGCAATTATTAGGAAATGGAAGACATACAAGACCACTGATAATCTCCCTCGATCTGGGGCTCCATGCAAGATCTCACCCCGTGGGGTCAAAATGATCACAAGAACAGTGAACAAAAATCCCAGAACCACACGGGGGGACCAAGTGAATGACCTGCAGAGAGCTGGGACCAAAGTAACAAAGCCTACCATCAGTAACACACTACGCCGCCAGGGACTCAAATCCTGCAGTGCCAGACGTGTCCCCCTGCTTAAGCCAGTACATGTCCAGGCCCGTCTGAAGTTTGCTAGAGAGCATTTGGATGATCCAAAAGAAGATTGGGAGAATGTCATATGGTCAGATGAAACCAAAATATTACTTTTTGGTAAAAACTCAACTCGTCGTGTTTGGAGGACAAAGAATGCTGAGTTGCATCCAAAGAACACCATACCTACTGTGAAGCATGGGGGTGGAAACATCATGCTTTGGGGCTGTTTTTCTGCAAAGGGACCAGGAAAGGAAAGAATGAATGCGGCCATGCATCGTGAGATTTTGAGTGAAAACCTTCCATCAGCAAGGGCATTGAAGATGAAACGTGGCTGGGTCTTTCAGCATGACAATGATCCCAAACACACCGCCCGGGCAATGAAGGAGTGGATACGTAAGAAGCATTTCAAGGTCCTGGAGTGACCTAGCCAGTCTCCAGATCTCAACCCCATAGAAAATCTTTGGAGGGAGTTGAAAGTCCGTGTTGCCCAACAGCCCCAAAACATCACTGCTCTAGAGGAGATCTGCATGGAGGAATGGGTCAAAATACCAGCAACAGTATGTGAAAACCTTTGGAAGACTTACAGAAAACGCTTGACCTCAGTCATTGCCAACAAAGGGTATATAACAAAGTATTGAGATAAACTTTTGTTATTGACCAAATACTTATTTTCCACCATAATTTGCAAATAAATTCATTAAAAAACCTACAATGTGATTTTCTGCATTTTTTTTCTTTCTCATTTTGTCTGTCATAGTTGAAGTGTACCTATGATGAAAATTACAGGCCTCTCTCATCTTTTTAAGTGGGAGAACTTGCACAATTGGTGTCTGACTAAATATTTTTTTGCCCCACTGTATGGCCAGCTATGTAAACGTTAACACTGATTTATCCTGCAACAGATATCGTTCAATTGGTAACATAGATTTTTGTCTTCTTTTAATGCCTCTAAAAGGGAAAAAAATCTAAAAGTAACGGAATGTAATCAGATTATGTTACTGAGTTTGGGTAATCCAAAAGTTACATTACTGATTACAATATCAGACAGGTAACTAGTAACAGTAACGGATTACATTTAGAAAGTAACCTACCCAACCCTGATTGTAGATGACCTGTTTGTCTGACAAGGGGGGAATCCAGAGGGATCACTCACTCACTTGTGGTGAGGGAAGGATGACTCATAGTAATGGCTGATACCATTCCATTAATTCTGTTCCAGCCACTACTTAAACACACACATACACATGCACACACAGACACACACACCCACAAGCGCCATGCTCTACCAACTGAGCCACAAGTATCTATGTCCAGATGTTTCCATACAACTCTCTGAAGAGTGACCTCTCTTTGAACCTGCCCCTTGTGACAGCAGTCAATTGGCCAACAGAACGCACTGCATCAGGCACGCTATATTGTGACACATAGCAACTCAAGCCTGGTCCCAGATCTATTTGCGCTATCTTGTCAACTCCTATTCTCATTGTCACACCAAACATTGACAATAGGAATTGGCAAGCCAGCACAAACAAACAGATATAGGACCTGCCTGACATAGTGAATCTATGGCAAAAGCATGTAGTTCAAGATAGAAACAACACAAAAATCACCCTATTCCCTACTTAGTGCACTACTTTTGAGGGCTCTGATCAAAAGCAGTGCACTATATAGGGAATAGGATGTCATTTGGAATGCAAGCATGATTGTTGGGGTTGGAATAACTGTTCCAATACTGAAGCTCTGTAATACTTTACAGTAATTGGACAGTGAGATAAAGTGTGTGTGACCGTGCTAACACCTCTGAGTTCATATACACACCACTGGAACAAGACTCCCTGTCCATGTCTCCTCAATGAGAGAGAGAGAAACACACCCTTTACACTTTAAAACCGGATAAGTTCTGGCTACTCAAACGTGCTATTTTTTTGATTTATTGTGTTTTGTGTAACAATTTTTTTAAACATATTGTGTACATAATGTTGCTGCTACCTTCTCTTATGACCGAAAATAACTTCTGGACATCAAAACAGCGATTACTCACCATGGACTGGAAGAAACTTTCTCCTTTAACGAGTCCGACGAGAAGGATATCCTGCTTTCACTGGAACCGGCCCAGGTACCTGCCTTTTGCGTGAAGAAAAGATGCAGGACAAGGGGCCGCAGATCTGGCTGCCTTCTGAGAATCCGTAGGCGAGTAAACTCCCACTGACATCCGTTTTCTTGCTAACGTGCAATCATTGGAAAATAAAATTGATGACCTACGATTAAGATTATCCTACCAATGGGACATCAAAAACTGGTACATCTTATCGTTCATCGAGACGTGGCTGAACGACGATATGGACAATATAGAGCTAGCAGGATTTTCCATGCACCGGCAGAACAGAAACGCTACCTCTGGTAAGATGAGGGTGGGGGTGTGTGTCTATTTGTCAATAACAGCTGGTGCGCGATGTCTAATATTAAAGAAGTCTCGAGGTATTGCTGGCCTGAGGTAAAGTAACTTTATGATAAGCTATAGACCACACTATCTACCAAGAGAGTTCTCATCGTAGCCATCTATTTACCACCACAGAATGAATCTGGCACTAAGACTGCTCTCAACCAACTCTGTAAGGCCATAAGCAAAGAAGAAAATGCTCACCCAGAAACAGCACTCCTAGTGGGGGAAGGGGACTTTTATGCAGGAAAATCTAAATCAGTTTTACCAAATTTTTACCAACATGACCCATGCAACCAGAGAAAATTAAATCTTAGACCACCTTTACACCACACACAGAGATGCACACAAAGCTCTCCACCACCTTCCATTTGGCACATCTGACCATAATTATATCTTCCTGATTCCTGCTTAAAAGCAAAAACTAAAGCAGGAAGTACCAGTGACTCGCTCAACACGGAAGTGGTCAGATGACGCAGATAATTGGCTACAGGACCATTTTGCTAGCACAGACAGGAATATGTTCCGGATTTCATCCAATGGCATTGGCTTCATCAATAACTGCATTGACGACGTTGTCCCCACAGTGACTGTACGTACATACATCAACCAGAAGCCATGGATTACAGGCAACATCCTCATCGAGCTAAAGGCTAGAGCTGCTGCTTTCAAGGAGCAGGAGACTAATCCGTGCACTTATAAGAAATCCTACTATGCCCTCAGATGACCCATCAAACAAGCAGATGACCCATCCTTCTCACCCCCCCTTAATGATTTAGATGCACTATTGTAAAGTGGCTGTTCCACTGGATGTCAGAAGGTGAATTCACCAATTTGTAAGTCGCTCTGGATAAGAGCGTCTGCTAAATGACTTAAATGTAAATGTAAATGTAAGCAAAGCATCAACACAGGATAAAGATTGAATCCTACTACACCGGCTCTGATGCTCATCACATGTGGCAGGGCTTGAAAACTATAACGGACTACAAAGGAAAACCCAGACGCGAGCTGCCCAGTGACGCAAGCCTACCAGCCTTTTATGCTCGCTTCGAGGCAAGCAACACTGAAGCATGCATGAGAGCACCAGCTGTTTTGGATGACTGTGTGATAACGCTTTCGGTGGCTGATGTGAACAAAATCATTTAATAGGTCAACATTCACAAAGCCGCTGGGCGAGACGGATTACCAGTAGGTGTACTCAAAGCATGTGCGGACCAACTGTCAAGTAACTTCACTGAAATTTTCAACCTGTCCCTGACCGAGTCTGTAATACCTACATTTTTCAAGCAGACCACCATAGTCCCTGTGCCCAAGGAAGCAAAAGTAACCTGCCTACATGATTACCACCCCGTGGCACTCACGTCAATAACCTTGAAGTGCTTTGATGGGCAGGTCATGGCTCACATCAACAGCATCCTCCCATCATTAATTTTGCTGATGACACAACAGTGGTAGGCCTGATCACTGACAACTATGAGACGGCCTATATGGAGGAGTGATGCCAGGACAACAACCTCTCTCTCAGTGTGAGCAAGACAAAGGTGCTGATCGTGGACTACAGGAAAAGGTGGGCCCAACTGGCCCCCATTAACATCGACGGGGCTGTAGTGGAGTGGGTCGAGAGTTTCAAGTTCCTTGGTTTCCACATCCCCAATGAACTATCATGGTCCAAACATACCAACCTTTCCCCCTCAGGAGACTGAAAATATTTGGCATGGGTCCCCAGATCATCAAAAGGTTCTACAGCTGCACCGTCGAGAGCATCCTGACCGGTTGCATCACCGCCTGGTATGGCAACTGCTCGGCATCTGACTATAAGGCTCTACAGAGGGTAGTGAGAACGGCCCGATACATCACTGGGGCCAAGCTTCCTGCCATCCAGGACCTATATAATAGGCGGTGTCAGAGAAAAGCCCATAAAATTGTCAGAGACTCCAGTTACCCAAGTTATAGAAATGTTTTTTCTGCTACCGCACGGCAAGCGGTACCAGAGCATCAAGTCTAGGACCAAATGACTACTCAACAGCTTCTACCCCCAAGCCATAAGACTGCTGAACAATTAATAAAATAGCCACAAGCAATTTACATTGAATATGCATATATGGGGGGCACTGCTGCTACTCAATGTTTATTATCTATGCAAAGTCACTTCACCCCCATCTACATATACAAATTACCTCAACTAACTTGTACCCCACACACTGACGCGGTACCCTGCCCCCTGTATATAGCCTCGATATTGTGTTACTTTTTATTTTAGTCTACTTGGTAAATATTTTCTTCTCTTCGTGAACTTTACTGTTAGTGAAGGGCTTGTAAGTAAGCATTTCACAGTAAAGTCTACACTTGTTGTAGTCGACAAATACAGTTTGATTTGATTTTAACAATTTCCCAGTGTGCCTTGCCTTTTTTTGATCCATTTGTATAGTTTCCACCCATGACTGTATTTGTTAGTGACTGAGACATGGTTTTTGAATTCATCAATTTTCAGTCCTTTGGACTTCCCCAAGTGAGTTCCTAGGTGAATATTATCATTGTCATTGAACCACTACATATATCAGAAGGCCTTATATAGTGGCCGGAAACTCGTAGTTTACAAGTAGGGTTGCAAACTTTCGCAAACATTTTTCCAGTAATCTTCCAACCAGGATTTCTGGAAAACCTGGGAAATTTACAAGAATTTTGAAACACTAACTGTAAATGACATTATGCTGGCTTGCAAAGTGATGTGTAATTCCTATTGGAATCTAGCCTGTATTCATCTATCCAACAGTTGAGAATTGTATTCACCCGCAACCTGCAATCATAATGACTGCTCGGGTTAAGAACCATTTCCCTTATCGATGCAAAAATTCTATGATTGAATCAATCAATCAATGTACCTGCATAAACACAGATATTAAAAACAATTCCAAAACATCTACCTGCAGTAGAGTATGCTGGGGAAAAAAGTTAATTTGTTATCATACTGTATCTTTAAAAAAAAAAATCTTGGTGTGACTTCTCATTTAGTTTTGAGTCAGTGCCATATTAAAATTTTTAAGTGATAATGACTTTTCATTGACTTTGAGTACAACTTACTAGATGTATTTGAGTTAAAAATGCTTTGGGGTTTAGAGTGATGTCCTCAACATCCATCATCTGCCTGTCAAAACCAGGGATGAAGGTCGTACTGGAGTAGCGGTTGAGACAGCATGAGAGAAAAAAAGAGGATGAAATTCAAAAGACATTTTTTTTTTTTTTACAAATTAACTGAAAATACTGATAAGAGAGAACTAATCTTAACCAACATTTGGTAGTGATGAAGATGTCCCTTGATAATTATCAAACAAATATGAGCATGTAGGCCAATGTTTTGGTTGTGTTACCTCATCATTTTCGAACCACAGTAAGCTCCACAAGGACGAAAGCATCCTGCCAAAGGTAACCTGCCAAAATCATCATAAAATATCCTCATCACAGTGATTCCTGGCCTATTGGTGGGAGGCTGGGAGCTGTCTTTTCAGCACCACACACACACACACACACACACACACACACACACACACACACACACACACACACACACACACACACACACACACACACACACACACACACACACACACACTATTATCATGACTCATATGTTGGGTTTACAGACACCTGTTTTCATAGAGCACTTCAGGTGATGCCCCATTTCCCTCACCCCCAATTCTAGCCTTAACCATTAGTGGGGGAAATGTGAAACTGACCCAAGATCAGTGTCTCGGAGCAACTCGATCCCACACTGTGCCCCCCCCCCACCCCCACCCCCCCTCCACAATGCTGAATAAAACATTTTGAATCAATCTCCCTCTGTTGTGTTGATCTTTCACGTGAATTAATAAGATGAGGTGCGCTACTGTAGCCTATGTGTGCATACAGAATCATAGTCATATTCAAGCAAATGCATTTATTTAATTGATGATTTATCATGATTTGTTTGTTTGTTGTCACTGACTGGTTCATGAATACTGACCGCCTGGCTGCCATTCGCTTGGAGCGTCGCCTTTCTATAGATGGATCTCAGCACCATGGACAGCTCTCACACACGTCCATAGTAGCTGTCTGGCTGTCGACTATTAAAAAAATAAGATTAAAACTAAACAACAATTCTATACTGAAACTCTAAAGGCACAGGAAATCTCACACCAAAAACCCCGAATGCACTATAAACGATGTTTTCCAAGTAGGCTACTCGTGAATGTTGCATACAATTACCGAATAGAGATGGCAAGGGCACACTGAAACATAGACCTCTATTTTAATGGCTCTTGACCAACCAGTCGGTGAAGTGTAAAACAATACTACAGGTTCGGAGCTTCCTCCAGGCCACATAGTCATATTTGAGGTATAAATTATGTGATAAAAAGAGAGCAGCTGTGGTAATTCTGTTTCAACGCCATTGTCGAGTTTTCGACTGATAAGACTGCCCTGGGCTACATACAGCAGGCGAATAACGAGCTGTGCCAAATGCGACGGGGGGAAAGGCCCTTCCAGCGGATTAGGAATGGAAGCCACCGGTGCCCTGTTAACGTTATTGAAATGTACTCAATGTGGAGTGGCCATGGCGGAGCACCTGGCACCGAGTGGCCGCTACACCGCATGCGCAGCTCAATCCTGAAAAAAGACCAGCACCTGCGTGTGGTGCGGTGCGGGATGATGCATGAATAGGAAAATAGTAGTAGCTATTGTAATCTTTGCCATATACTAAAAAGCACAAAATAAAATATCTAAATCAATATTTTACAGAAAGAATTAACATGCAAATCTGGCTGATATTTGCTTGGAAATAATAGCCTATTTCTAGTGATATTGTGTAGCCTGTGGAAGGAAAGTTAGGACACCTCAAGGCCTTGCCCTTTTCCCATTCCACAACCGATTTAAAACTCCTCAATTGTGG
Source organism: Oncorhynchus masou masou (assembly GCF_036934945.1). NCBI lineage: Eukaryota > Metazoa > Chordata > Actinopteri > Salmoniformes > Salmonidae > Oncorhynchus > Oncorhynchus masou. The sequence goes on along the minus strand of NC_088217.1, from coordinate 64,590,219 downwards.
AAAAAGCAACCAAAGACACACATGCATGGCTATAAGGCTATATAGACTAAAAGGCCATATGCAAGACTATATAGACTATAAGGCCATATGCTTCTCATCCTGTTTGAGCCTTCTGGTAAGAGAGCAGAGGATCTCCTTGAATCTGACATCCGTTACCATGACGATCGACGACTGTATGAGACCAAACTACATCTATTTAGGCAAAACCAACAGATTGGGGGACGTTCCCCGTCAGCCTACCTTACATTCATCCATGCATGTTCTCACTGAATATGCATCCGTTTCATATTTCTGAGTCATAAGCTCAAATTCCTCATATTTCTCCAGGGCGTGTTGGTCGTAGCGCTGGTACGCCTGGACGCACAGGCTGCACCTCGCCACATCGCCATCAATAATCACGTCAAGACTGCAGTTCAAATTGTCCGGACTCGTAGACCCGTAAAACAAATCCAAAAAAGAATAAGAATTACAAAAGGAAAGGTACAAATCACTTATATTTACAGTCCGGGTCCCTTCTTTTCCCGAAAGGTCCTTGCACAAATGGTCGGCGTCATCAAAAGTAAAGCAGTTTTTAGATAAACTATCGCGATGGCAAGTTTCAAGTCGCCACAAAGGTTTGGTAGAATTCCCTACAAAAATAGCATATTCGTTTTCTCGGAGGCTGCTGTGTGCTAAATGGAGGTTGGATGATGGGATTGGGTTTGCAGATGGGTAAACTCCCATGTCCGTCAATGCAAACTTATCACGGGTCCTTGTCAATTTCGCCTCGGCGCAGAACCATAAGTGATCAGAGAGCAGAATGGTTACAAACAAGAGTGAAGCCAAGGACAGTCGCCATCTCTGGGCCCGCTCTGAGTCGGTGAATGGCTTTTCGTTCTCGCGGGGTTCTAGCCAGATTTTGAAGCCGTCTTCTTGCTGCAGACACGTCCAAGCACCCCTGGTCATATTTTGGTAACGCGCTTCTTCACCGGCCGACTCCACCGTGGGGGTTTCTCTGCCACAACATGCATTGACTTGGGGTCTAATTTGCGTTTTTCACCTCTTAAATGTTGTGTCGTGAGTGGTGCTGCTGGTTTACCTCCGCGATTATCTGTAATTCACATTCAATTAATGTGTTGGAGGAGATTAAGCCGTGATTTGATGGGGCCGCGTTCTCCATGGCTCTCCGATGAAGATGCTAGTTTTCTGTAGCAACATGTCTCTCTTCCCCCTCCTCTGCTCTAGCCTGCGCTCAGCACTGGTCCTTTGTGTAGACCCGTTTTACGGCAACCTGCATTTACGTTCGCCTTGAATCCGCCGGTGGTGGCTCTCGGATGAGGGCTGGGTTCTATGTCAGCCCAGTGTTTTTCGCTTACGTGTCTGCTAGGCGGCAAAGTGCCAGTGATGTTGTCTTTTGATGTCCACTGTCATCTTGGTCCTGGGTTAGTTGTCGCCATCGTGTTCTTCTTGGAACACTTTTTGGAGGTGCTGTGTCGTGCGCGACATCTTTAGAGTTGCGACCGTTCCATTCTGACGCACCTGAATGGTCTGTTTTCAGAAGGTGCAGGATCAGTAGGATCAGCTCAACAAGTAGCCTAATGGATGTCAAAATCGAATATGAAATATTTAACCTCAGTCACAAAACGCAGCCATAGCGTTCGAGTGATAGCTGTCCATGATCCTGAAACCGGGAATGGTTTCATTTCTGAAAGCGTTCCCCCACTAGTGGAGTTGAATGCAAAAAATAAAATTAACGATTCAAACTTTGCACCTGGTGTAAAGGCTTAGTTGATGTGACCCATAGGGGTTGATGTGTGATCTGTATGTAAAGCATGCATGCATTATTTTAGAAATCTTACCGAATTATGGCCATGTAAATACTTCCATCAAGGTCTAAAGGAAGAAAAATACACAGACTCCTTTCATTTGCTTTGTCATGTTCATCAGGTGCACCTCATTATACAATCATCATAACAATGTAACATTTAATCATGGCATAAAACATCCAGGGTGTTGTCTCATGTTCTGGCACAAAGATAGAACACAATCAATCATTCAGGGTGATATGGGTTCAGGATTGTATCCAAGGAAACTGATCATGTATTGTGTGGTTTGTTTGGCCGTGGACCTGTTTTTTCAGAGTGGCATAGTGTTTGTTTTTGTGTTGGTTTGTTTCTCTTTTATCCCACAGGCTTATCTTTCAGCAGTCATTCAAAGACATCACTAGTGTAGCCTAAACACTACAATGAAACCAAAGATACATTTGAAATACACCATTTAAAAAACAAAAGTTTTTCTTTCTCATTTACACAGTTAAATAACTGACACTCCAGAGTGGTGTAGGTTGCATAAAACGGGTGAATAGCTAGATGAGCTTTGGTAAAGATTCCTGGAAACAAATCTCCTTGAACTAATTTCAGCACCAGGTGCTGTCCACCAATGCACTCGCTCTCATTTTGCACGCCCAATTTTTCAGTTTTTGATTTGTTAAAAAAGTTTGAGATATCCAATAAATGTCATTCCACTTCATGATTGTGTCCCACTTGTTGTTGATTCTTCACAAAAAATACAGTTTTACAACTTTATGTTTGAAGCCTGAAATGTTGCAAAAGGTCGCAAAGTTCAAGGGGGCCGAATACTTTCGCAAGGCACTGTAATTGACGCAAGCAGTAAAATTAGATTTTTAAAAGCTATTTAAAAAACAATGGGGAACAGCGGGGACTGTGAAGCAACACAAACATTGTCACACACACACGCACGCGCACACACACACACACACAAACACACAAGCATACGCACTATACATAGTACTGTAGATATGTGGTGGAGGTGGAGCCTGAGGGCACACAGTGTGTTGTGAAATCTGTGAATGTATTGTAATGTTTTTAAAATTGTGTAGACTGTCTTAATTTGCTGGAATCCAGGAAGAGTAGCTGCTGCTTTGGAAGCAGCTAATGGGGATCCATAATATATACAAATACAAACTATTCGTTGTTTTTATTTAAACGTTTTACTCATCTATTTTTTACTTAACACTTGTTTTTCTTGAATCTGCATTGTTCGTTAAGGGCTTGTAAAGTTAGCATTTCAGTGTTGTATTTTGCACGTGACAAATACAACTGACTTGACACCTACCCAAGCGTTGTGAGATCTGGCAGCCACCTTTGTTGACAGTGCATGTGGACTGCTTGAATATTAAATGGGCAGGTGCACTTTTGACTTGCCTGTAGAAAAATGATTTTGCAATCAGATACAAAGCTGAGCTATTAATTGATATCGCAAACCAGTTTTCCTAGTGGTGTTTTGACAAGGAAGTGAAACCAACACACTTTGATGGGAATGTCCCAAATGTTATTGGTCACATACACATGGTTAGCAGATGTTTTAATGAGAGTGTAGCGAAATGCTTGTGCTTCTAGTTCCGACTATGCAGTAAAATCTAACAAGTAATCTAACAAATTCACAACAACTACCTTTTACACACAAATGTAAAGGGATGAATAAGAATATGTACAGTGGGGCAAAAAAGTATTTAGTTAGCCACCAATTGGGCAAGTTCTCCCACTTAAAAAGATGAGAGAGGCCTGTAATTTTCATCATAGGTACACTTCAACTATTACAGACAAAATGAGAAAAGAAGTCACATTGTAGGATTTTTAATGAATTTATTTGCAAATTATGGTGGAAAATAAGTATTTGGTCAATAACAAAAGTTTATCTCAATACTTTGTTATATACCCTTTGTTGGCAATGACAGAGGTCAAACGTTTTCTGTAAGTCTTCACAAGGTTTTCACACACTGTTGCTGGTATTTCGGCCCATTCCTCCATGCAGATCTCCTCTAGAGCAGTGATGTTTTGGGGCTGTTGCTGGGCAACACGGACTTTCAACTCCCTCCAAAGATTTTCTATGGGGTTGAGATCTGGAGACTGGCTAGGCCACTCCAGGACCTTGAAATGCTTCTTACGAAGCCACACCTTCGTTGCTCGTGCGGTGTGTTTGGGATCATTGTCATGCTGAAAGACCCAGCCACATTTCATCTTCAATGCCCTTGTTGATGGAAGGAGGTTTTCACTCAAAATGTCACAATACATGGCCCCATTCATTCTTTCCTTTACACGGATCAGTCATCCTGGTCCCTTTGCAGAAAAACAGCCCCAAAGCATGATGTTTCCACCCCCATGCTTCACAGTAGGTATGGTGTTCTTTGGATGCAACTCAGCATTCTTTGTCCTCCAAACACGACAAGTTGAGTTTTTACCAAAAAGTTATATTTTGGTTTCATCTGACCATATGACATTCTCCCAATCTTCTTCTGGATCATCCAAATGCTCTCTAGCAAACTTCAGACGGGCCTGGACATGTACTGGCTTAAGCAGGGGGACACGTCTGGCACTGCAGGATTTGAGTCCCTGGCGGCGTAGTGTGTTACTGATGGTAGGCTTTGTTACTTTGGTTCCAGCTCTCTGCATGTCATTCACTTGGTCCCCCCGTGTGGTTCTGGGATTTTTGCTCACTGTTCTTGTGATCATTTTGACCCCACGGGGTGAGATCTTGCGTGGAGCACCAGATAGAGGGAGATTATCAGTGGTCGTGTATGTCTTCCATTTCCTAATAATTGCTCCCACAGTTGATTTCTTCAAACCAAGCTGCTTACCTATTACAGATTCAGTCTTCCCAGCCTGGTGCAGGTCTACAATTTTGTTTCTGGTGTCCTTTGACAGCTCTTTGGTCTTGGCCATAGTGGAGTTTGGAGTGTGACTGTTTGAGGTTGTGGACAGGTGTCTTTTATACTGATAACAACTTCAAACAGGTGCCATTAATACAGGTAATGAGTGGAGGACAGAGTAGCCTCTTAATGAAGAAGTTACAGGTCTGTGAGAGCCAGAAATCTTTGCTTGTTTGTAGGTGACCAAATACTTATTTTCCTCCAAAATTTGCAAATAAATTCATTAAAAATCCTACAATGTGATTTTCTGGATTTTTTTCCTCATTTTGTCTCTCATAGTTGAATTGTACCTATGATGAAAATTAAAGGCCTCTCTCAGCTTTTTAAGTGGGAGAACGTGCATTGCATAGGCAGATGCAGTAGATTGTGTAGAATACAGTATATACATGAGATGAGTAATGGGGTGTTATTTAAAGTGACTAGTGATCCCTCTATGTAAACATTATTAAAGTGTTGTTATATAAAGTGACTAGTGATACCTTTGTTAAGTCTGTTTATTTAAGTGGCCAGAGATTTGAGTCTGTATGTTGGCAGCAGCCTCTCTGTTAGTGATGGCTGTTTAACAGTCGCAGCTTTGATGCACCTGTACTGACCTCACCTTTTGGATGATACTGGGGTGAACAGGCAGCGGCTCGGATGGTTGTTGTCATTGAGGATCTTTTTGGCCTTCCTGTGACATCGGGTGCTGTATTTGACCTGGAGGGCAGATAGCCTGCCCTCTGTGATGTGTTGTGCAGATCACACTACCATCTGGAGAGCCTTGCGGTTTTGGGCGATGCAATTGCTGTACCAGTTGGTGACACGTCCCGACAGGATGCCCTCGATTGTGCATCTGTAAAAGTTTGAGTGTTTTAGATGACAAACCAAATTTTTTCAGCCTTCTGAGGTTATCTGTCTGTGTGGTGGACCATTTCAGTTTGTCTGTGATGTGTACGCCGTTCCACCTTCTCCACTACTGTCCTGTGGATGGGGAGGAGGGGGGGTGCTCCCTCTGCTGTTTCCTGAAGTCCACGATCATCTCCTTTGTTTTGTTGACGTTGAGTAGGAGGTTATTTTCTTGACACCACACTCCGAGGGCCCTCTCCTCCTCACTGTAGGCTGTCTCATCATTGTTGATAATCAGGCCTACCACTCTATTGTCATCTGCAAACTTGATGATTGAGTTGGAAGCGTGCATGGCCATGCAGTCATGGGTGAACAGGGAGTACAGGAGAGGGCTGAGAATGCAGCCCGCCAAAGTCCAGGACCCAGTTGCACAGGGTGGGGTCGAGACCCAGGAACACGAGCTTAATGACGAGTTTGGGGGGTACTATGGTGTTAAATGCTGAGCTGTAGTCAATGAACAGCATTCTTACATAGGTATTCCTCTTGTCCAGATGGGACAGGGCAGTGTGCAGTGTGATGGCGATTGCATCGTCAGTGGACCTATTGGGCCGGTAATCAAATTGGATTGAGTCTAGGGTATCAGGTAGGGTGGAGGCGATATGGTCCTTGACTAGTCACTCAAAGCACTTCACGATGACAGAAGTGAGTGCAATGGGGCGATTTAGTTCAGTTACCATAGCTTTCTTGGGAACAGGAACAATGGTGGCCATCTTGAAGCATGTGGGGACAGCAGACTGGGATAGGGATTGTTTGAATGTGTCCGTAAACACACCAGCCAGCTGGTCTGTGCGTGCTCTGAGGACGTGGCTAGGAATGCCGTCTGGCCCGGCATTCTTGCGAGGGTTAACACGTTTACATTTTTTACTCACGTTGGCCACTTAGAAGGAGAGCCCACAGGCTTTGGTAGCGGGCCGTGTCAGTGGCACTGTATTGTGCTCAAAGCGAGCAAAGAAGTTGTTATTTTGTCTGGGAGCAAGACGTCGGTATCTGCGACAGGGCTGGTTTTCTTTTTGTAATCCATGATTGACTTTAGACACTGCCATATGCGTCTCGTGTTTGAGCCGTTGAATTGCAACTCTACTTTGTCTCTATACTGACGCTTTGCTTGTTTGATTGCCTCGCGGAGGGAATAGCTGTCAGTTTCTGACCTTAGTTCCTTTGTTTTGTCTTTTGTTTTAGTATCGGGGCATGAGTTGGGTGGGTTGTCTATGTTAGTTTGTCTATGATTTTCTATTTCTGTGTTTGGCCTGGTATGGTTCTCAATCAGAGGCAGCTGTCAATTGTTGTCCCTGATTGAGAACCATATTTAAGTAGCCTGTTTTCCATTGTGTTTTGTGGGTGGTTATTTTCTGTTTAGTGTTGTATCTTACAGGACTGTTCGTTGGTTGTTTATTGTTTTGTTTTGAGTGTTCATTAAAATATTTAAAATATGGACACTTACCACGCTGCACCTTGGTCCTCCTCTCTATCTCCAGACGTCAACCGGTACAATAGCTGTACTGTTTGTATTCGGTCATATTTCCGGTCACCTTGCCATGATTAAAAGTGGTGGTTAAAAGCGGTGGCCATCAATCCACAGTTTCTGGTTAGGGAAGGTTTTAATGGTCACAGAGGGAATGATATCTCCGATGCACTTGCTAATAAACTCGCTCACCGAGTCAGCGTATACATCAATGTTATTGTCTGAGGCTATCCGGAACATATCCGGAACATATCTCAGACCATAGAAATAAAATGGAATGCTATGCTAGTTCTGGGAGAGCTGAAGTTGTACCTAAGATTGTTAAGAGTGTAGGCATACTGTCTTTGTAAGCAAATCAATATGATAGCCTATTTACATCAGACACTGTTTTGTCTTTGTAACACAAACACAACCATTTTTTTAAATCAATTTATCTACAATCAAGCTGGCTGTGTTTGTGCAATATTCACATGTAGCTACACCTGTAGTTCTAGGATTTGTCCCCCAGGGAAGATCCAGCAGCAGACATAAAGAATGACGAGACAAAACAAAACTAGCCAGTTATAGAATATGATGTTGGCAGCTGAGCTGACTGAAGACCAGGCATTCAACTACCAGTTGTTGATATAATTTCCATGGTAACATGTGTTTATGTGATAAAACATCAAGTTGCAAGCTACTTTCGTAGAAAGGTCTTGTAGAACGAGTGTCTCATGAAATACATTCCAGACACTGGTACTTCTTGCTATCTTGGCATAACTGTGATTTGACAGCTGTAGCTATCCCCAAGCTAAGCTAGCTGCTTGACAGCTAGCTGTCAAGTTGGCTAAAGTTCAGCTCAGGCTTTAGCCCACACATAGAACTCAATTAGCAGATCATATTGAGATGGATAGTCAGTCAGAACTCCGGAGGGGAGAAGTCCTCAACTTCAAAACTTCTCTTGGTAGCAAAGCTAACCTCGCTGTCACTAAGTTACTTACTCACTGCTGCTCTTGTTTGTTTGTTGGGATTAAATGGCAAAGACACACCCAAGAAATACCCACATTAAACCACACCCCAAAGACAAGTCTTGTTTGGGCTTCAGTAATGGCTGCTGCATTTCTTAATGAGCACCAGAAGAAACACATGCGGAATAGGTGAGTGCAGTCAAAGATTATGTATATACTGACAAGGTACATGTCTCTCCGCTCCACAATGGGAGTCGTTGTCCACAAAGCAGCAAGACTAGCTCCCACCTATCCTTTCTTTGGATTGGTGGAAATGTGTATTTATTGTAATCTCTTTTTGAATATTAGATTAGGGTTGTTGACGTCCACCGCCTGTATTCAATGGAGAGAGATTCTATGCTACAAGCCTCATTCAATGAATATGCAAAGCCATCTCGAGACAACTCCGATATAAAGTGTTTTTTCTCAAAGTTGTCCGGATGTCACGTGTCCTACTTACACTACCGTTCAAAAGTTTGGGTTCACTTAGAAATGTCCTTGTGTTTGAAAGAAAAGCTATATTTTGGTCAATTAAAATAACTTCAAATTGATCATAAATACAGTGTAGACATTGTTAATGTTGTAAATGACTATTGTAGCTGGAAACGGCAGGTTTTTTAAATGGAATATCTACATAGGTATACAGAGGCCCATTATCAGCAACCATCACTCCTGTGTTCCAATTGCACGTTGTGTTAGATAATCCAAGTTTATAATTTTAAAAGGCTAATTGATCATTAGAAAACCCTTTCGCAATTATGTTAGCACAGCTTAAAACTGTTGTGCTGATTTAAAGAAGTTAGTTGAGTATTAGACTAGTTGAGTATCTGGAGCATCAACATTTGTGGGTTCGAGTACATGCTCAAAGTGGCCAGAAACAAAGAACTTTCTTCTGAAACTCATCATTCTATTCTTGTTCTGAGAAATGTTCTATTCTATGCGAGAAATTGAAGATTGCGTACAACGCCGTGTACTACTCCCTTCACAGAATAGTGCAAACTGGCTCTAACCAGACTAGAAAGAGGAGTGGGAGGCCCCGGTGCACAACTGAGCAAGAGGACAAGTAAATTAGAGTGTCTAGTTTGAGAAACAGAAGCCTCACAAGTCCTCAACTGGCAGCTTCATTAAATAGTACCCGCAAAACACCAGTCTCAACGTCAACAGTGAAGAGGCGACTCTGGGATGCTGACCTTCTAGGCAGATTTCCTCTGTCCAGTGTCTGTGCTCTTTTGCCCATTTTAATCTTTTATTTTTATTGGCCAGTCTGAGATATGGCTTTTTGTTTGCAACTCTGCGTAGAAGGCCAGCATCCCGCAGTCGCCTCTTCACTGTTAATGTTGAGACTGGTGGGATGAAACTTTAAGAATGCTAATATTTAAGAATGCTAACATATTCCTTTAGGTGGTTTGACACTTTATTTCAGACAGTAATGAAGTGGGGAGAAAGGCAAATGCTAGAAACAGCAGGAAAGTTGGAAACAGGGATTGATCCTGTTCTCAGGTGGAAAGTTGTATGTGCAGGGGTGTGTTACCACTACACCAAGGCTCTGCACAGGAAATAATAATAGTAATGGTTGATGGCAGTGGGTAACCAAATCATAGAATGCAGCCTCCTTGTCCATAGACTGCTTTCAAGGTAAGGACACAAACATTTTGTATTTTGTAATTTGGGTGAACTCTATCTTCAAAATAGGTCTCGAAGAAGGTCCTGCTTGCTCCCCAGGAGGGTTGGCCATACCTGATCTATGTTTCCCAAGTGCTGGGTGTTTGAAAATGTTCTTGTTATTACAATAATTTCTCAAAATCACCCAACCTTCAAGAAAAACATAATGAATATCAATATTCAGGTGGTTTATGTCTATTAGTTTAAGATACTTGTCATCATCTTACTCTACATAGACAAAATATGTGTTTATGAGTTGTGAGTCCCCTTACCATCTCTGCCAAGCATGTACACAATACTAAAATGTGAAAAATTACATTTGATTCTTGGCGCATTTAATATCCAATGCTTATTTGTATGACATTCAAAACTGTCCATGAATGGCTGCAATATTACACAGCTTCATATAATACATTTTAAAAGACACAAGTAGGCATGTCAGATTACACTGGCAAAGTTGGGAAGAAGTGGAATAAGAAAATAAGTGTGAGGAATAACGGTAGTGTTCTTGATGACAAGCACACTAATTACTGTTTATTTTAGACCAATGTTAATAATGAGAATTGTTCCACTGATTGTTCCACTGAAGTAAATAGACAATCAAATCTCCTCAAGACAAGATTACAGAAATCTGCCCCTACACCCTAACCAAATTATTTGTATATTCATTGTCCCTCCTCTAGAATCAAATTTAAATGTTTCAGTTCACTCTCTGTTTGACTAAATTATTCTCAAAGTTACAAATCAGGTCATTTAAGAACTACACTACTAAAACACACATAACTAGCATGGCTACCACAGCATTCTGCAGCAATATGCAATCAGATCTGGTTTGCGCTTAGTGGGACTATAATTTGTTTTTCAACAGGACAATGACCCAACACACCTCCAGGCTGCATAAGATGACCTGGCCTCCACAATCACCTGACCTCAACCCAATTTAAATGGTTTGGGATGAGTTGGACCGCAGTGTGAAGGAAAAGCAGCCAACAAGTGCTCAGCGTATGTGGGAACTCCTTCAAGACTGTTGGAAAAGCATTCCAGGTGAAGCTGGTTGAGAGAATGCCACGAGTGTGCAAAGCTGTCATCTAGGTGAAGGTTGGCTACTTTGAAGAATCTCAAATCTAACATTTTGATTTATAAAAAATTAAATAAATATTGTACATGATTCCATGTGTTATTCCATAGTTTTGATTTTCTACAATGTAGAAAATAGTTTTTAAAAAGTAAGAAAAACCCTGGAATGAGTAGGTGTGTCCAAACTTTTGATTGGTACAGTACATAACATGAAACAGCACATTAGTAAGGCAGACAAATGACCCTGAACGAAGCCAAGAATGGTTGTCTGTCTTTGCTGGTAAGCTGTTTTTTTTTTCATGTTTGTACCTTCCAATCCACCTCCAGTTGCCATGCCTGTTGAGTGAGAGAAGAAAGAGTGCACTGCCTGGCCCTGCTTTGAGTAGAGTGAATCAGTGAGCCGTGGGGGGTTATTGATGGGTCCAGAAGGGAACGATGTGTCTGTCAGAGAGATAGGCAAGCCACAGGAGTCCTCCAAAACAGGATCCTCCTGGGGCTCTCTGCAAAGATGTTCCCTCTTGAGAAAAGGTCATAGAGGTACCGTGGGACTGAATGTCTGTTGTTGTTCCCTTCCCAACCAGTCCCTGTTGAGTGTATGGATTTGTCTCAAATGGCACTCTACTCCATATAAAGTGCACTACTTTTGACCAGGACACAGAAGGCTCCGGTCAAAAGTAGTGCACTAATTAGGAAATAAGGTGCCATTTGAGATGCAGACCATGTGTTTGGGGGCTTTTTTTCTCAACCAAGTAAACAGTGTGGTGGGATTAAATTGAGTCTTATTGGGGGTCCACATCGACAGCAAACTGTAAACTAGTTGGAACATTTTATTTGAATAAGTGCCACATACAGTGCCTTCGGAAAGTATTCAGACCCCTTGATTTTTTCCACATTTTGTTACATTACAGCCTTATTCTAAAATTGATTAAATTGTTTTCCCCCCCCATCAATCTACACACAATACCACACAATGACAAAGCAACGTCCAACCGGCAGACCACGTGTTTGACATCATTTTGGCGAGCGGTTTGCTGATGTCAACTGTCAAAGTTGTGAACAGAGTGCTCCATGATGGAAGTGGGGTTATGGTATGTGCAGGCATAAGCGATGGACAAAGAACACAATTGCATTTTATTGATGGCTATTTGAATGCAGAGATACGGTGACGAGATCCTGAGGCCCATTGTCGTGCCATTCATCCACCCCATCACCTCATGCAAAATCCATAGATTAGGGCCTAATGAATTTATTTCAATTGACTGATTTTCTTATATGATATGTTACGACGTAAAATGGTAGAAATTGTTGTGTTTATATTTTTGTTCAGCATAGATGTCTTTTAATTACCAACTCTGAAGAAGGCCTTAAAGCTTAATAAAGCGCAGTGATAATAGGAAGAGCAGTGTGCAGGTTTCTTATTTTTTATCTCAAATTAACAGCTTTATAAAAAGTCACTTTTTCTTTCATTAAAGTCAGTTAATCTACTGAAGTTAACATTGCAACAACAGTTGAAATATTTTGATACCTGGACAATACATGAAGACAATCTTCTAATACCAATTCCCATATTTATTCAAAATATTTATTTTAGTTCCAAAACATGAGAATTGAAAAGATTAAAAGAAAAACATACAGTATAATATAATTTACATTAAATGAAACAAATAGTTTAGTGGATAGACCAGGGATTCCCAACCTCGGGACCCCAAAGGTAACACGTTTTGGTTTTTGCCCTAGCACTACACAGCTGATTCAAATAATCAACTAATCATCAAGCTGTGAAGTGTTAAGGCAAAAACCAAAACGTTCACCCATTGGTGTCTCGCTGACAGTTTGGGGAATTATGGGATAGACAGTCTCAAATATCTCAACACAATAGTCTGCATTGGTAAGGACATTAAAATAGCTTACCTCAATTAAAGTAGATACACCATTACATATAGGCCTACACTATATCCATATTGAAATGTGTAGAAAAACACTGGATAACTTTACCTTATGATTCAGAAAATCCTTTAAAACAAACATTTATTTACACTCTAAAATGGATTAAAACAAAATATTACAATCCCAGAGATATGTCAATCATAACGTGCTTATTGTCCAGTGCTTGCATTACACTAGGTAGTCATTGTCATTCCGCAAAAACCCTGCTTTGATAGATTCTGTTACCCATGACTCTCTAACAATCTTAAACTTTTTGGTAAAGAGTCGTCTGAGGGTTCTTAAAGCCAACACTCTTGTTTCCTCCACCACTATGACATGAGAGACCCCTTCCTCAAGCTTCTGCACTACTGTCCCTCCGTGGAAGCGGAATTCCAGAGCCCGCGTGTCCAGAAAATTTGCTGGTACGATGCTTTTAGGGTCTCCTATGTCTGCGTATCTGTCCATGTAGACCCTGAAAGGTCTGAACATGCTAGTGGGGAGGTCGTCCCAGCTGAAGCGTTCCTCCAACTTAGCGATGCACTGTGCCGTCAAAGTGTCCACTCTACCAATCCGACCGAAGACTTCCCTCAGCTGCTGCTCGTCCGTGTCCACAAAGTAGCTGTCTCCGTAGCAGTCATATTCCTTTGCAAAGTGCTCCTTGGTGGAGGGTGAAATGTGTATCATGTGACGCGGTTGCCATGGCACCACCTGCTTCCTGTCTAGGCACGCCAGCAGCCAGGCAGCCCACACTACGTCGTGCTGGTCTGAAGAGATCAGGTTCTTCACACGCATGTTCTCCACAGCGGCGATCACACAGTAGGTGTCTGGTCCCGGGTTCTGGACTACAATACCGCCACATCGGGCCACTGCTTTCTCCAGCTCCGCCTTGGGGTGCGCCTCATTGCCATTCATAACGCAGAACTCCACGTCCTCGAACATGTCCGTCTCCTTGGTAACACCAGATAGGTCCTGGGACTTGAAGTGGTCGATGACGCCGACAGCTTTCTTGGGCTTGGCCGCTGCCGGCGACTTGCGCTTCTTCTTTTCTGGTTCGTCATTGTCATTGATGCGGAAGTGGCGCGAGAACAACTTCCCGGACGCCTTGTTGCGAAACTGATCGAGCTCAGCAAGGGTCATGCACTGGTGCCACTCTTTGTCCTCCCGGATCTTCTCGATCCTGGGGAAGCGTAGTGTGCAGTTGGTTTTGTACATCTCACTACTGACTATTTCTGCTGCCTTCACCTGGATGATGACCGAGTTGCACGGGTCAATGTAGACTTCCGGTCTCTCCGTCCCACACAGAATAGAGGCCGGAGGGTCGTTCTTCCGGTAGACTTTCCAGTGCTTGGCCAGCTTCAACCCCAAGTCATACAACTCCTTCATGGTGTAGCCGGAACCGATGCGACAGAGCGTGTGGAAAACGGAGGGTTTCTCTCCAGGCTTCGGAGCTTCGGCCACCGCGACGAGGAAATGAGACATCATGCCACCTCGCCTTCCTTTTCCCCAGTAGCCTCCGACAATCAACAGGTCGAGCTCATCCATCAAGCCATCAACGTACTCCGGCTTTATCTTGAGCCAGCCCTCACCTCGCTTATCGGGCTTGTAGACGGATGAGGGATCTTTCACCATGATGCCCTCTTCCCTGTTGTCAATGGCTTCGTTGATGGCGTTTACCACCTCTTGCATAGTTTTGGCCTCCGTTTTCGGCACCACGTGTATCCTCCCTTTAACAGGAGTGAAGACAGTCTGAAGGTTGTCGTGGCGCACCTTCAACGGCTCGTTGCCAAACTTGTGGTCGTTCACAAGAAGTACATCGAAAACGCAAAAGCACGTCTGCAGCTCGGAGTCATCCACTAGCCTCTTGATGTCAAACTTGCTTCCTTTTTGCATGAAGGTGTCGGTAGTGGGGTTGTACGCCATCATCTCCCCATCCAGGATGCATTTGACTACGTGGGGCTTGAAGACATTGTGGATGAAAGGCGTCAGGGAGCCCTCTAGCGGCGATGCACCAAACTGCTGGGTGTACTCGAAGGAGTTCCGTGTGAAGTACTTGTAGACGTCGCCATCCTTGTGCAGCTGGATGCGCTCTCCATCCAGCTTGGTCTCTAGGAAGAAGGTGCTGTTGCCCATCTGCTTCTCCACCTGGCGCATGTTGGCCATGGCGGCCAGCATAGGTTTGAAGGCAAAGAACAGGCCAATGGACACTTCGCTGAGGGACACAAAGGGGTCGTGGAGCTGCCGGCACACCTTGTTTAGGTCTGTGGTGACGTTGTAGAGCTCGGCCGCATCTAAGTGGAACACCTGGAGCACGGTCTCTTTGCTGACCCCCAGCTTCATGTCCTTCAGGATCATGCGGATAAGCCACTTCTGCTCCAGTGCCGTGCTCTGGGTGATAAGGTGCAGCAGGCTCTTCTTCACCAGGTCCTTCTGCTTACCAGCATTGTTGATGGCCACCGAGTCCAGAAAGTCGTTGACTTCTCTGATGGTGAGGTTTCCCTGGCTTGTGCAGCGTTTCTTCAACACAAAGTAGGTCATAAGAGCGAAGTCTCCCGCCTCCCCCTGAGATGTGGTGGGGGTGCGGTAATTCAACAGTTTGTTGGCTTCCGGTCCATTCTTGGGGAGACCCAAGACGTCTATGTAGAGCTTGGCTAACATACTCTCTTTAATGCCATAGGCCACACGCTCCCTTTCGAACGAGGGGACTATGAGACGCATGGCCGGGTAGAAAGAGTCTGTGGTGGTAGGGTTGTCTTTGTGGAGGGCCGCATGGAACTTCCTCCAGGAGTCTATGAAGTCACGGAGAAACTTTGATTTGTCTGGTCGGAGTTTGGTCTTCTGTATTTTTTCAAGCGTGGTGCACAGGTGAAGAAATGGAACTTGAGCAGCGACAGAGCTCTGGGGAGCAGCAGCGACAGAGCTCTGGGGAGCAGCAGCTTCGCTTTTTGAGGTTCCCTCCATTGTAAAAGCTAAAAAAAACTAAAAAGGAACAAACGTTAATGACCCATAGATTCTAAGGGATGCTCTTAGTTTTCATCCAGGTGTTTATGTAATTGTTATATTGATAGAAAAATATGATCCTGTACTTTAATAAGTAGTGTTCTACAGTGACTACTTCCTTTGCAACATGCAGGGCTGGAGCCTGTCCATTATATGCAGCACAGTACATTGAGTATAACAACATTTCCCAAATTACTCACAGTTCCCTAGCTAATGACTACTCAATAAACAAAACATAACTTGAGAATGTGTTTTAAAAAATCTGTATGACCTAATCCATCACACCAGCCACATGTTTAGAAACTAGCTAGCGAGAATGTACACTATACAATGCATAGTCTGAATACTTATTGAAAACAACATCTCAAGTTAGCTAGCTATCTTACCTCAAAGCAACCAGCCAACTCGTCAGTGTCTTGCAACTCTTTGGGGATCGCTCCTCTACAACATGCTGTGACATGCCCGGGTTATGACTGCATCCATCATACGTGTCCTGACGAAACTGAAACAAACCAGACAGTAGTTGAGCACTAGAATGCTAAACACAGCTAGTTAGCGTTGTTGTGCCAGAGGTTGTGCAATGGTGCATGGTTATGCAGTTGGGGCCACTTCGGTAAACTATGCTAGCTAGCATGCAATCTATAGGCACAGCTGTTAGATTATTTATTATCTACATTTATTTACCTAGGCAAGTCAGTTAAGAACAAATTCTTATTTTCAATGACGGCCTAGGAACAGTGGGTTAACTGCCTTGTTCAGGGGCAGAACGACAAATTTTTACCTCAGCTCAGATACTACCGTTAGATACATTAATGTTATCATGTTGTATGATGCGATTTCAAATTCAACAAATAACGTGTCAAATTACCTGATTACTTCTTCTCGGTCTCAAAACATAAACATAGCCGTTTTTTATTATTATTTACAAACTGTTATATGAGTTTCTAAAAAAAAAACACTTCCTTGTTCACAAAGCGGAAACCGTCAGCCGCGTAAAACATCCTGTCGGAAACAAAATAAGAGGCATAATGGACCTGTGGAAAAGCAATTCTTTCATACGTCAGGAGAGGGCGGCAGATACATGTAAAAAAAAATGTGTCAAACCACAGCTGGATGAAGGAGTGGCATAAATTAGATGTTAGCGCACTGCTAATTAGAATGCCCTTTATTTTGTGTCCAACTTTTTTTTAAATATATAAAAAGGTGATAGGATAACATTCATTTTATCAATGTTTCTGTAAAACATTTAATTTCGATACATATTAATTGATGCAGATACAACACATGGTCACAATAGATTTGGTTACATGTAGAAAAATAATCATTAAGCAATATTCATTTTGTAAACACACCTTTATAATAGCTTTGAATTTGATCAAATTCATGTTCCAATGTCCATAAGAATGGGTTAAGTCATTTAAGTCCTGACACAGTATGCAACACACACACACATGCCTCACTGCTGTATTAAACTATATAGTCTGGAAATTCATACAAATTCCTCACTGTGCACTGCCCTGACTGCCCTAAACATAACACACAATGTAGGCCTACAAACAACCTTGCCACATGTCAACCAACAGATTTACTCGAGGTCAAGAGTCCCTGCACCAAGCAAAACATGAAGATAAAGATATATATGAACTGTGGTGCTTTAGTTCCTCAAGAAAGTATTGTACACCACAGATCAATGAAAGTATTTTAGACTGAAAATTGTGTGCACACCAAAAAACATTTTTTCTTGCTTACTCTTTACAGTGAATTCTATATTCAGTACCAGTCAAAGGTTTGGACATATTTACTCATTCAAGTTTTTTCTTTTTACAGAGGGTAGTGCGTACGGCCCAGTACATCACTAGGGACAAGTTCCTGCCATCCAGGACCTCTATACCAAGAAGTGTCAGAAGAGGGCCCTAAAAATTGTCAAAGACTCCAGCCATGCTAGTCAAGTACTGTAATGCCAAGAGTGTGCAAAGCTGTCAGTAAGGCAAAGGGTGGCTACTTTGAAGAATCTAAAATAGAAAATATATTTTGGTTTGTTTAACATGTTTTTGGTTACTACATGATTCCATATGTGTTATTTCATAGTTTTGATGTCTTCATTATTAATCTACAATGTAGAAAATTGTAAAAAAAAAAGTAAGAAAAACCCTTGAATGAGGAGGTGTGTCCAAACTTTTGACTGGTACTGTCGTTTAACCAGCGACCAATATATCTATAAAGAGACGAACAGGATCTTTTAATTATAATGTAATAATAATTATAGGGCTTGCAGTGGATGCAGAGACACTCGTAGGTAAAATACCTTGACACTGATAGAAAGTCAGATACTCCTAATGGTTAAGATGATTATTCAGGGTAGGGCAATCTGATCCTAGGCCTGTGCTTAGGGGGCAACGTCTCCCTCTGAAGTAGGTCGTCTGGTTTGCAATAATCTTTGCCCACTAGGGGGCCTCCTCTCCCTCTACATGCTCGAGAGAGAGGGAGAGAGGAAGAGAGGGAGGGGGAGGGAGAGAGAGAGAGAGAGAGTCGCACATCCTGAGTCACCTCACAGCCAGAGTTGTTTAAATCCAGTTCTGCTGCTGCAGTAGTGGAGAAAGCCAGGAAGAGATGGAGCCCGCAGGACAGAGAACACAAACACACACTCCACGCTGGTTTATCGTAGGGGCACATGGTTCATTTATACAGTAGAGCAGATGCTTGACAGGGATAAAGGCCTATACAATGGTCTGCTGTCATGAAAAGCCAAACCAACATCCACAGTCAGCCATAGCATAGGTCTCACTTTACACAGTAGGACTGCAGAGTTAGCCAGGGTCATAACAGCGGTTGCGTAACAGTGCTCTATGTGCCACAGTCAGAGAGCGAGGTAGAGCGAGCGCAGACCTAGAAGATGGTAAACAAGTGATGTCAGCTGCTGCTGCCGATGTCGTGGCCTGCTTCTGCTCGCTCCAGGGTGAGAGGGGAGAATGCAGGATAGGATTTGAAGGGGTATGTGGGGGGGGGGCTGGCAGGGACTGGCAGGTTTGTACTACTCATCCTTCATAGAGGTACAATATATGGATATGGAACATATTTGGATTTTAACTGAACTGTATTCAAGCTTCTACTGTGACTGTTATGGTTCCAATTCCAGGGGCGGTATTTATTAATTGTAGATCAGCACTCCTACTCTTAGACACTTTATGAATACGGCCCTGCTGCAGTAATTATATCCCAGAAACAGTGATGATGATCCATCCCTCATTAAAACGGTGGCAGGAAACAAGCGCCACAGACAAGTTAAACAAAACAAAGTCACAGACAAACACAAAAGTCCTAAGACAAAAATTCCATCAAACCACATGGCAGTATTTTCACAGTAGCATCTAAGAATGATATTTTGGGGCCCACTTTCAGGCATATTTTCTTCTAGCCTTATTTGGAGCTTAAATATAGTCTGGTACAAAATTGTGTTGACTACGGCAAAAATACCAAGCCTCACAGATGGAGGCTCCCAGTTCTCAGAATGAGACACCTACAGGTATGTGCTGCTGGCAGTAGTTGTGTAAACAAATATAGTGCCAAGGCAGCTTTGATTTATTCTGTCTCACATTATACAACGGGCAGGTCGGAGACAGGGTCAGTTCATGTAATACACACATTATACAGTTTGTGTGTGTGTCATTGGCATGCTACAGTTTTGTGAGGCCCCCTTGCAAGGCCTGAGCAAGGAACATGGCTTATGAGGTGTTCATATGCTATCTGGAGGGAAAGGGCCCCTGGACCCCAACCCGCTCAAAAAATTATTGGGTTGGAGGCTCCCAAGAGGTCATAGTGAGTGTATAGTGTATTGTGAGGGCGTGTGGTATGCCAGTGGTGTGTGTAGTCCTGCTGTGTTTGTGTAACAGATGTGAAACGGCTAGCTATTTAGCGGTGGTGTGCGCTAAATAGCGTTTCAATTGGTGACGTCACTTGCTCTGAGACCTTGAAGTAGTGGTTCCCCTTGCTCCGCAAGGGCCGTGGCTTTTGTGGAGCGACGGGTAACGATGCTTCGTCGGTGACTGTTGTTGATGTGTGCAGATGGTCCCTGGTTCGCGCCCGGGTATGGGTGAGGGGACGGTCTAAAGTTATACGGTTACATTTGCTTTATTCTACTGGTAGGGAGAGCCAGACAGTGCAGAGCATACTTCTACTAAATTTAGATTGACCTCCACACAATCTCTCTTTCTGTGTGTGTGTTTGTGCATGCGTGTCAGCATCACTTTTGATCTCCTTGTCATTCCACCAGATCATCTACAGATGTAGGATCTTAATTTGAGCACCCTGTTGCAGGATAACTGTTCTGCAATGCAGTGTATTTGAGGTTTAAAAAGCCTTCTGAAGTTTGCAATTTCCACTTTAAAATGTTCCCCTACAAGAAATGTATCAAACCCTACAAAAATGTACATTAATTATAATTTCCTGTTGCTGCAGGATAATTATCCTACTGTAGCAAACTGGTTCAAATTAAGATCTTACATCTGTATCTAGTCTGCTGTCTACCCAATGAGAATTTCAACGCTCACTTTCTCTCTCCCGCTCACATTCACAAGTGTTCGACACTGGGCATGATGCTATTTGTCATTGTACAGCACCCTATGGTTACATCACAGGCCCGTGGCTAAACAGAGAGAGATCAATAGCTCTCCACTGACCCCCGCATTGACCTTTGACCTGTTGGCTTATGGCAAGGGATAAGTCCGGACAGGAATGGATGGGGGTGGACCAGATGGACGGACTACACTGTGGGAACGCACAGATGTACTACTACTCCACACTACTCCACACTGGACGGTTCAATGAGAGTGCTGGTGTCCATCCACAGGCATAGCGTTATATTGATACCAGGAAATGGAAGACATTTACGATAACGCTGGGTATTGCCCAATAATGACCTACTCTACCATGTCATTGAGCGGGTGGGCCGCAATAGCCATGTAGCCATTAAGACCATTGGCCAGTAACCAAAAGGTTGCTGGTTTGAATCCAGAAGCCAATTAGGTAAAAATTAAAGAAAAAATACTGAGCAAGGCACTTAACCCTAATTGCTTCTGTAAGTCGTGCTGGATAAGAGTGTCTGCTAAAAAAATGTATGTTGTTTTCTTGGTATTGGAGAGGATTCCTGTTTACCTTACTCTCTAAGGATATATCACCAGTCAAGAGATAAGGTGGTTTAATGGTGGTTTGTACATACGCTGTTACATTCAAGGACATTCATATTCCCCTCTGTGACTTTTTCCCCCATTCCAAAACCTTTTTCCCCTATACCTTTTCAGGCCGCTGGGATTTGGTGGTGGGAACTGAGTACAACTGAGCACATTACAACACACACTGGAACTTGTCCCAGTACTTGTTCCAGTCACCAAAACCATGGCCATGAGGTCACACGACATCTCCCTCTTATGCAACCTACTCAAGATATCACAGGCTCTCCTTTAAAGATTTGCCTGACGAATCAAAGTGAATTCTTCCACTGCTCTATGTTCGCTACATAGATCAGTCTGAAACTGACATCATTGAAGTCGTTTGTGTTGACGTCAAAATTAGGGGTATTGTACAAAACAAAGTAACAGCGATTGGAAGGAGGCTCTGGTACAAAAAAAACAAACATATAAAATTAAAGTACAAGGGGTAAAAATATCATGGATGTGTCCCAAATAGCACCATATTCCCTAGCACACTACTTTTGAACAGAGCCCTATAGACCCCACTCGTGAAAAATACTGGTGAATTACTACAAACCTATTACTACAAACCTATCAAACCTATTTGAGCAGAAGTGACTACGTAGTGAACATGTAGTTTATGCACTACTCAAGATACACATGTAGAGTTTTGTAGTGTTCAGTAGGAAAACAGTAGTGTTTTCAGTAGTAATCGGGTATAGATTTTGACTACTTGGTAGAAAATAAGTAGTCACTACACTAGAGCCAGACTACCAGCATTTTCCCGACCACAGAAGAAGTCAAAACAGGAAGTAGTAGCTGTTAGCTAACTATAATCATCTTCCATCCTTTGTAATCCTCCCTTTCATACCCCTTGTGCTGGCACCATCTGTAAGTTTAAACATTCTTTTATGGTTTATGACTACTTTCATGTCGTTGTTTAGTCTTTTATATAACTTTTTACCACATCTAAAAGACTGCTAGCCAAAACGGTCTTGTGTTTAGCCTAGCTGTTTGCTAGCCCCATTGAAATGAAGCTATGTAGACTGATTTCATCATGCTTGCAAGGACCGACGCCAGAAACGAGAAGCAGGTATGGGGAGGCAAACGTTTAATCAGGAACAGCCATGAAACAAGACAGGAACAGCGTCAGCACACGGGTATACAAGGACATGTGAACATTAATGCTGAAGCAGAGAACAGAGCGGGGAACCAGACAGATATAGGGGAGGAAATGACAGAGGTGATTGAGTCCAATAATCGGTGATGCGCGTGACATGGGGGAAGGCAGGTGTGCGTAAAGATGGTGGCAGGAGTGCACAATGCTGGGGTGCCTGGCGAGAGGGGGAGTGGGAGCAGGCATGACAATGCTAGCTAATTAATAAGTATGTGTTTGTGTGCAAATGTAAAGTATGTTCATATTAGTATACTTACTCATTCTACTTACCTCTTTTGACATGTTGCCAAGGAGGCCCTCAAAATAAGAATACCGGAGACCATTATTGGCAAGATTAACATTGTTTATCAAATGTTTTTCTGGGTTGTCTTATGTGACCTCTGTTGATAATGGCTTATAATTTGTTGCCTCTTGTGCTTGTCTTAATTTTCTAAAAGGATACTGTCGTGGAGAAATGTTGCCGCAACAGAAAAAGAGGATCTGAAGATAGTTAAATCAAAGCCAAAGAAGACAAGGTCTAAAAGGGATTAACATAAGTGTAAATATGTAATATGTATTTAATAAAAACAAAATCTCAATTAAGTTTGTATTAGCTTGTTATTTATTGTTTGATTATACAACTACAGAAAGAAACTTGAGGAAATAACATGTGCACTCGTCTAGTAGTGACAGTAGTGAAACAAGAAGATGAGTAGTAAATGTGTCACGCCCTGACCTTAGAGCCTTTTTATTTCTCTATTTGGTTAGGTCGGGGTGTGATTTGGGTGGGCATTCTAGTTTAACTATTTCTTTGTTGGTCGGGTATGGTTCCCAATCAGAGGCAGCTGTCTCTGATTGGGGATCATACTTAGGCAGCCATTTTTCCACCTTTAGTTTGTGGGATCTTGTTTTTGTGTAGTGCCTGTGAGCACTCCAGTCATTACGTCTCATTTGCTGTTTATTGTTTTTGTTAGTGATTTTCATTTTAATAAACATGCGGAACTCTATGCACGCTGCGCCTTGGTCCGACCGTTATTACAAACAACGTGACAAAATGTGTCAGTTTTCAATAGTAATTCAAAAGGATCAGGAGCAATTCAGCAGTGACACAACACTACACACACAAATGGCAGTAGTAATTCAATAGGGATTGAGTAGGCATACAGCATGTAGGAATTGTGTAGGTATGTGTAGGTTTTTATGAGGGCACATGGCGAGACCCAAATGTAGACACAGGAGGCAGATGGTTGAGCTCCGATATTTACTATACCAAAAGGGGTAGGCAAACGTCAGGTCGGGGACAGGCGAGTTCATAAACCAGGTCAAAACAGTACAAGGGGATAGGCAGGCTCGAGGTCAGAAGAGGCAGAGTGGTCAGGCAGGCGGATTCGGTGTCAGGACAGGCAAGGGTCAAAACCAGGAGGGCTAGGAAAAAAGACTGGGAACAATACGAGCTAGGAGAAATGCTGGTTGACTTGACAAAACAAGATGAACTGGCACAGAGAGACAGGAAACACAGGGATAAATACATTGGGCACTAATGGGGAAAACAGCAGACACCTGGAGGTGGATAGAGACAATCACCAAGACAGGTGAAACAGATCAGGGCGTGACAGTTTTAGGTAGTAGATACTAAAAATCTCAGTAGTTACACAGTAGTCATTAAGGGAGAATGGAAATAAATAGGAAATGCATAGTGTTCACCAGTAGTGAAGCATCCCAAGGTATCACTCATTACTACTTAATTTATTACACATCTCATCTCAATAGCAATCAAGTAGTAAAACCAGTAGGTTTGGTGTAGATCTTGTGTAGTAGTGATGAGTAGTAATTCAGTAGTACTTTTTCATGAGAGTCAAAAGTAATGTAGCACATATGGAATAGGATGCCATTTGGGACACAGTCTTTGAGTAAACAGACCAGGTGGATGCTTGGGTTGTTACAGGCAGGAGGTTAAATTCAGAAGACATTGTCTCATAATTGTTATCTAGTCATGTCACTTGATTTAAGAGTCTCTCATAAAATAGCTGTTGTGTATTTTATGGTCTTGATGCAAGGTGCACCTAATGTGACCGACTGGGTTTTGAACCCAGGTTGTCTGTGCACCAGAAGACAGTGTTAGCCCGCTAAGCTAAAGCCTGGGCATTCGTTTGGGGAGTTAATACTAGTCTCAGGCAAGTTTACTCATCACATAAGCATGACGGGGCAACGTATTGGGCATTGGGCAATGCCACCATTTGTTTCACTTCCGTGAGTGCAGGTTTTCCTTTTCCAGTTGCAATGCCATTGAAGGCATATATTCCCCTCGGCAAATGTGTTGTTTTAGAAGGCTTTATTTCAATGTGCCCATCCAATATGCATCCTTTGAGATATCCATCACAGTGAGTTAGTTAGCAAACATGGTCGAGCCACTCTTGACCTGAAATGCAGATCAATGAATGTCAAATCTATTCAGTTCTTACATCTGTTATAGACCTGGCCAATCAAGTGTGACCTGTGACTGCAGTGCAATCAATGAAAAAACAAGCCGACCTGGGAAAATTAGTTTAGCATTTAATCAGTTTTACTCAATGGGGAAGCTCCTAGCCTCTGGGAATTAAATAAAACATTTGGGGAATTGAAGATCTGCTTGCAAATGGGCACTACGTTCCCATTTTATAAGAGTATTTAATTTTTCTTTGAGCCGCTTCCCATGATCATACCTTAAGCTTTTTTAAATTGTTTTATTTAACCTTTATTTAACCTTTATTTAACCAGGTAAGCTACTTGAGAACAAGTTCTCATTTACAACTGCAACCTGTTCAAGATAAAGCAAAGCAGTGCGACAGAAACAACAACACATGGGATAAACAAGCATACAGTCAATAACACAATAGATAGAAAAAAAGTCTATATACAGTGTGTGCAAAGGGCACAAGGAGGTAAGGCAATAAATAGGCCATAGTAGCAAAGTAATTACAATTCAGCAAATTTAAACTGGAGTGATAGATGAGCAGATGATGATGAGCAGGTGATGGTGTGTAAGTAGTGATACTGGTGTGCAAAAGAGCAGCAAAGTAAATAAAAACAATATGAGGATGAGGTAGGTAGATTGGGTGGGCTATTTATAGATAGACTATGTACAGCTGCAGCGATCGGTTAGCTGCTCAGATAGCTGATGTTTAAATGTAAGTCTCCAGCTTCAGCAATTTTTGCAATTCGTTCCAGTCACTGGCAGCAGAGAACTGGAAGGAAAGGCGTCCAAAGGAGGTGTTGGCTTTGAGGATGACCAGTGAGATACAGTGCCTTGCGAAAGTATTCGGCCCCTTGAACTTTGCGACCTTTTGCCACATTTCAGGCTTCAAACATAAAGATATAAAACTGTATTTTTTTGTGAAAAATCAACAACAAGTGGGACACAATCATGAAGTGGAACGACATTTATTGGATATTTCAAACTTTTTTAACAAATCAAAAACTGAAAAATTGGGCGTGCAAAATTATTCAGCCCCCTTAAGTTAATACTTTGTAGCGCCACCTTTTGCTGCGATTACAGCTGTAAGTCGCTTGGGCTATGTCTCTATCAGTTTTGCACATCGAGAGACTGAATTTTTTTCCATGTCTCCATTTGTTTGGTCTTGTTCCCTGCACACCTGGTTTTCCTTCCCCAATCAATCTACATGTATTTATTCCTCTGTTCCCCATCATGTCTTTGTGTAAGATTGTTTGTTGTTACATGTGTATTGTTGACGCGCCAGACTGGCTTGTTTTTTCCGCGTTATTTTTCACGAAGATGTTTATTGTTAGACATAATTCTTGTGACTGTTTTGCACTTTTGTCTAAATAAAGTGTGCGCCTGTTCACAAATCTCTGCTCTCCTGCACCTGACTTCGCTACCAGTACGCACACATCTGACAGCTGAACTCACTGGCACTTGACTTCCCAACATGTCTGATTCAATAGGGAAAGCCTGGGCTGCAGAATGCCAATCATTAGCCAAGTGTCAAGTTTGGTGTCCACATTCAACACCACAGTTCATGGTTTGGTGTGGTCAAGTCACTAAACATTCAAGTCCAGGTCGAGTCCCGATTCCGCAGTATCTGATTGTCAGAGTCCGTAATACTCGAATCATGAGTCGAGTCACTAGTGGTAGTGCTAGAAGTTAGATTTTGAATTGTAGGACCCCTTAAGGTATAAAGAATATATATTACAAGATGATTTGATGAAACACTGAATTTGGCCTTGCTGCTATTAGCCCATACAAACCCATTGAATAACAGATTCGTAAGATATGAAAAAAGATCAGGAAATTATTTAAATAAATGTCCTAATATTGAGTCGTCAGGGCATGGACTCTACAAGGTGTCGAAAGCGTGTCAATACTTCCCACAGTTGTATCAAGTTGGCTGGATGTGCTTTGGGTGGTGGACCATTCTTGATACACACAGGAAACTGTTCAGCGTTTAAATCTTTTGTCTTGCCCATTCACCCTCTGAATGGCACACATACATAATCCATGTCTCAATTGTCTCAAGGCTTAAAAATCCTTGTTTACTTGTCTCCTCCCCTTCAGCTGCACAGATTGCAGTGGATTTAACAAGTGCCCTTAATGTTTTGTATACTTACATTCATTTTTCAAACTGGTACTGGGCTACCTTCAGACGAGTCTTGTGAGCGTCCTAATGCATAAAAAACAACATGTGTTTGTTTGTGAGAGTCTCACCTTTCCACGGAGGGGTAATACTAGTGTGTAGGCCAAACTGTTCGGACGCAACAGACAGAAGTTGGCAGATCGGCAGGAACCGTGATGTTAGTGGGCGTCGTAGAGCAGAATGGGAAACCCATCGTGTTCGTGAGAGTCTCATCTTAGAGTGGTCATATTAAACAGTTTGGACACGAGACATTTTCATGAGAAGAGCTTTTTTATGTTTCATGGTCCGCCATTGGCGGATGTGGTGGATTGAGCTATACAAACAAAACAAATCTCTCTAGTTTAAACAGACACATTTTGATGGGGATATGTTTATTATGATAATTAGATTTCCGCGGGGGGGCAGACATGGTCTCTAGGGGGTTAGGTTACATTTCCAGTGTTGCAGATTTAGTAGGCTAAATACACTGAACAAAAAGTTACAGTTCATCAGTCAATTGAAATAAATTCATAAGGCCCTGATCTATGGATTTCACATGACTGGGAATACAGACACTTATTTTCCACCATAATTTGCAAATAAATTAGTAAAAAATCCTAAAATATGATTTTCTGGATTTTTTTTCTCATTTTGTCTGTCATAGTTGAAGTGTACCTATGATGAAAATTACAGGCCTCTCTCATCTTTTTAAGTGGGAGAACTTGTCCAATTGGTGGCTAACTAAATATTTTTTTGCCCCACTGTATCTGTATACAGATATCAGTTGGTCACAGATAGACCAGAAAAACAGTCAGCATCTGGTGTGACCACCATTTGCCTCATGCAGCGCGACATCTCCTTCACATAGAGTTTATCAGGCTGTTGATTATGGCCTGTGGAATGTTGTCCCACTTCTCTTCAATGGCTGTGAAAAGTTTCTGGATATTGGCGGGAACTGGAACATACTTTCGTACACGTCGATCCAGACCATCCCAAACATGCTCAATGGGGGACATGTCTGGTGAGTATGCAGGCCATGAAAGAACTAAGACATTTTCATCTTCCAGGAATTGTGTACAGATCCTTGCGACATGGGGCCGTGCATTATCATGCTGAAACATGAGGTAATGGAGGCAGATGAATAGCACGACAATGGGCCACAGGATCTCATCAAGATATCTGTGTGCATTCAAATTGCCATCGATAAATTGCAATTGTATTTGTTACCCGTAGCTTATGCCTGCCCATGCCATAACCCCACAGCCACCATGGGGCACTCTGTTCACAACGTTGACATCAGCAATCTGCTTGTCCATACAATGCCATACGCGCTGCGCTGTCTGCCATCTGCCCGGTACAGTTGAAACAGGGATTAATCAGTGAAGAGCAAACGTCTCCAGCGTGCCAGTGGCTATCGAAGGTCAGCAACAAACACAAAGATGGTAGCATATAAATCATTTTTGTGGATAGAGAGTAGGAGAGGATTAGTGAAATATAATGAGAAGGATGGATGATACTGTTCTCCCACAAGTGGAGAGCTGAACAGACATGGGGTACATGATGTAGATTAAGAAATGGAGGAAACTACTCTACACTCTACCGTACATCTCAACAATGTAGAGTAATGTCCTCTCCTTTTCTTAACCTACACTGATCTGAGAAGACATCTGGATAAATACCTTTCAAATCAGCGAAGATTAAAGAAATAAGAGAGGGAATGGCACACTTTTCCCTATGAAGTGCACTACTTTTGACCAGAATCAATAGGGCTCTGGTCATAAGTAGTGCACTATATACAGACGAAGGATCTTAATTTGATCACTCTTTTGTTGCTGAGAATTTTCCTGCACAGCAGGAAATGTAAACTTGCAGTGTGTTCAGGGTTTAAAAAGGCTTTTAAATATTGAAATTTCCACTTTAAAATGTCAGACATGATTTGCCCCAACAAAAAGTTGTCAACCCCTACACAAATTTCCATCAATTATAATTAACATTTCCTGTTGCTGCAGGATTATTTTCCAGCTATCGCAAACTAGCTCAAATTAAGATCCTACATCTGCAGAGAATAGGGTGTAATTTGGGACACAGCAGGGAGAGTAAATTACTTCACATTATTTGATCTCCACCATACAGCACCACACTGATGTGTCATAAGTCATCATGTTATATCATAAGTCATGCCATATGTCATCATGTTATGTATGGCTTACATAAGGCTGATCTGTGATCCATCATGCCATTGTTTGCCGTAGCTTTATGACGGGACTACACATTAATAAAGCTGATCTGAGATCTGTCATTCCTGTGTTTCCCATAGCATAATGCTGATACTCCTCAGTAAACATGCCCTGAGGAGTGTGTTTTCACCATGTTCAGCAGCGTGAGCTGATTATGCTGTTATCGTTGGCATGACCATAAAAACCCGGTTATGGCTCATAAAAGAGCTATGCTCCGGGACACACTGAGCCCGATCAGTGTGTAAACATCATAAAACGGAGGCAGCACAATATCATTGAGTAAGTGCGCGCACACACACACCCACATACACACAGATATATAGATACAGACATGCAAGTGTCAAAGTCTGGCCAGTTGCCAAGAAGTGTGTGTGTGGAGAACATTTCCTGTATGATAGACTATGGCATGAGGTAACATTCCTCTCTTCAGGTAAACTTCCTTTAGGAGTACAAGGTCCGAAACATTAATGATACACTGTAACTGATCACCTTTGAAGTTATTGCATATAATAAACCATGTTGACCTGGGGAATGTCATTGATGAAAGTACAAATAACAAGCCGATAATAACCATATAAGAGAGTGTTAGTGTATATCGGGCAATGTGTAATCAAAGTTTGATGAGGACAAAAAGGGAACACTAGGTCTCCTTGAACAAAGTGGTGAAATCATGCTCAAGGTCACATCGACAGATGGTTCACCAAGTTCGCTTGGCGATTCAAACCAGCGACCTTTTGGTTACTGGCCCAACGCTCTTAACCACTAGGTTACCTGCCGCCCAATTTTCCCAATGGTAAATGGTATGGAGTGATTACCTCCTGAGGCACTGAACAAACAAACAAACAAACAAACAAACAAACAAACGCGCGCGCGTGCGCACGCACACACACGCACACACACACACACACACACACACACACACACACACACACACACACACACACACACACACACACACACACACAGTCTGTTCAGAGGCATTCTTTTGATAAATGGCATTTTGAATGTTGATATGACTTACTGGCCTTATAATATGGAACAGGATGGCAGTACATGGTATGTCTGCAGTGCACGTTTGCAGTCATGAGAACAAACCACTCTCTCTCGTTCTCTCTCTCTCTGTCTTTCTTTCTCTCTCAAAGTCTTCGATATCAAATCACATCTATCCTAGAACCTAGCTGAACTATCTGAAGGGAATAGAAAGGAGCTCATTTAAATGACAGCACCAGCTACAGCAGCTTACAGCTATGGTATACTATAGCAGCTACTGTATACAGCAATAAGGGAGAGTTTGTTGAAAGACCATATGCAATGTGGAAACTTGTTGACTGCACATAGTTATATTTTATTGTCATCATAAATATCAGTACAATAACTTTTAGGTATAAGGAAACGAAAGTGATACTTCCGAGTATAATATATCCGATTGTAAACTTATTCATTCAGAAAAAACAACATGCTCTCTGTTTATGACACTGTGGGGTTGGAGTCATATGTGAGCAGACTAAATAGTTATAGTGAGTTTACATAGACTTTAGAGTAGCCTCTGATTTTCAGTTGTCATTTCCATTTTGTACAGTACTTTTTACATTTAGAGTTGACCAGCTGGTTGACCAGCATAGACTTGCTTTAAGAAAGGGCTTGTAGCTAGAACATCGACAGTACAAAGCCTGCTTTCAATCCTTGTCATTGTTTCTCTGTACTATAGACTATAGGCCTTTGGACTGCTGTCAGAGTCTAGGTGATGTTGGTAAGGCGGAGTCAGGCGCAGGACACAGAGATGAGTAATAATAGTAACTTTACTCAAAAATAATATTCCAACAAGGAGAACGAAAATCCAGAATCACATAAACGAGACAACTGACAACAATAAACATGCACAAAACCATAATGGCTCCAGAGGGTTAAATAGGGAAATAATTCAAACGTAACGGGAACCAGGTGTGTACAATACAGATAAAACAAATGGAAAAAGAAATGTAGATCGGTGGAGGCTAGAAAGCCGGTGACGTCGACCACCGAACCCGCCCGAACAGGGAGAGGCACCAACTTCGGCGGAAGTTGTGACAACTGCAACAGGGAGGGTCTACCTGCGCTTGTCCAACAAGGGCATGCCTAGGTGCATTTCCATGTAATCAAAATGGTTTTGGAATCAAATTTAATATAGGAAAATCTTGTTGGAGCGTGATGGAAAAAAAAGTACAGAGGGGGGAGGTTTCCGGGTGGGCTAGGTTCTGTTCGGTAACTATAGCCCATCACCAGAGAGGGTACCAGTCCAAATTTGGGACCAGAAGAATGGTCAAAAAAATTACAAAGCGAACACTTCTCTCTTTCAGCCGTGCACCTGGTGATTGAACGAGTAACCAGGTGCGTATTTGGGAATTGCTCTTAATGTCTTCAGGAGGGTGCTGGGGCTCCATGGCCGTTTTCAACCTTTGGCACCTGGGTGGAGAACCCAAGGTAATTCAATGACAGAGCTCTGCATGCCCTCCCCCTCGAGCAGTTTGTTTTGTGGCTTACAACGCACAGCTGGTAGCCCCCAGTTTCCTGGTTTACTTCCATAAAATCCCTCTCACTGAACATGGTGAGTGGGGATCGCCAACTGCCATTAAATATTGCCAACCGGCTGGTTATGAGAGTCGCAAACCTATACGCCTGTCAGAGCAGGTGGCTCGGACTTCCAGTCTATTGAGAACAGAAGGAATAGCCTGATTACTTAGCTCGATGGACCTGCTTAATTCCTCAGTGCTGAGCACCTCGTCTCTACATCGTTTGCGAAATTTTGCCCTGTGTGTTGCCTAGGTCTGCCACGAATCCCGATCCATCTTTGCCAAGCAGACTAACACCTTTCTAATTCCACCGGCTTTAGTCCGCAGACTTTTCGGGTCGGAATTGCAGAGGATACTTCAGAAAACTTTGAACATCGGTCCAATAGATTTTTCACGTGGATGGTGCCAAACCACGCGCTTCACATTGGCTATATCACTCAGACAGGCCTGTAATTAGCCATGGAACACAGTCCTTCATCGGCATTGCCCTCTGACATTATTTGGAGTCACTCCCGTACTCAGGATAGACTGGACCGGGCATTGTCAATGCGTTTTACTGAAGGGTTTTTACCCAGAATGAAACCTTCATATTCTGTCAAAATGTCATGTTTTTCACCTCGCCTCTGGGTAGGCCCTCGAGCTTCAATAGTGGATGACACACCGTCAACCACATCACTCTCACTGCCCTTCAAAGTCCCCCCGATGCAGCTTTGCTCTCGCCGCTGCCGACCGCTCACCCTCGTCCCCCAGCTGCTGCGCCACCGATCACTCACTATCGCCCCCCGGCAAAGTCCCAGGGTTCTCCCTGGGCTCCAGCCGCGTTCCACCACCATCGTTCCGCTGCGTGTATTGACTTGATTCAGGCTGCTGTCTGTCAGTCGAAAGCTGGCTTACTAGCATAGCGTGCTTCCATTCGATAGTACCAGACTTAAGTTTATGGGAGACTTTGAAATGTCGGTCTATCCGCCCGATGTTCTGCTTGGTACAAAGCCCACAGGCGCGTTTTAGTCTGCTGTTCATAGCTTCTCTCTCCTGCCTGCCTGCGTGTGTGCATGCCTGTTTGCTCCACCGATCAACAAACTAACTCTAAATAGTGCACTACTTTTGACAATTGCCCAAGTAGTGAAATATGTAGTGAATAAGGTAACATTTGGGACTCACACCATATAAAACAAAACAATTCTACCAGTCATCATCGTCAATCAAGCGATGAAATATCAAATGCATGCTTCCCTGTGAAGATATGCATGACAAATTATCCTTTGCCTGCTAGACCTACCTGCCTTGCTAACTCATCAAAGGCACTTGTTTTTCATGAGACTTGCTCTGTCATATTCTCCCCACTCTTTTGCATGTAAATGTTGATAGCTGTACAAAACAGTGAGGTTGCATCTGAATTGGCACCCTATTCCCTATGCATTACTTTTGACCAGGGTCTTCTGTGTCGAAATGGCACCCTATTCCCTAAATAGGGCACTACTTTTGATAAAAGCACTATGAGGGCCCTGGTCAAAAGTAGTGCACTTTATAAGTAATAGAGTGCCCGTTGGGATGCAGACTGAGTGTGTTGTCAAGGGCTTCCTATACTTTCCCATCTGTGAAGCCTAGGAGAAAACTGAGAATGAACAGTGACTCATGGGACAGAGTTGCACTCAGGCTGATATGGTTACAGCTGGCAGAAAAACAACTACAACTGGTGCCTCTTTCGCATTAACTCTCTCACTCTCCCTCTCTCTTTGTATCTCCCTCCCTCTCTCTCCTTTACCATCAAATATAGTATAACAAGCTGTTGCACCTCTTAATCCCCTTTCTGCTGTGTTATTGTCAACAAGCTGATTGCAACAGCAAAGAGTGCTTAAAAGTGTATGATTTCATCCAACAGGAAGGGCCTGTGTTGACATGAAAAAAGTGGATCACATATTATAGATACCAGCAGTGTGTATTCTATTGTGGAGATACAAACCACACTGGGGGGGAGGGGGGGAGACAAAAAACTGTGAAACACTTACACCCAAACAAAATAGTATAGTATTTCATATTCTATTCCTCACATCATACTCCTTTTTTAATGATTGTTGTTTGTGCTGTTTAAATAAAGTTTTTCAAAGTAAATAGTTTTCTTCTTTGACTAGAAGACAGTGACTACTTTGACCTTTGATTTGAAAAGGTTGGCTTGTATCTATGCAAATAAGACAGCAGATCACACGTTGGGTTGTCAGGCTAGACATTTGCATACAAGACTTTCCTAGGGGAAGTCACTGGCTGGCTATGACAGTGTGTGTTTGTGTGTCACAGGAGGTTGGTGGCACCTTAATTGGGGAGGACGGGCTTGTGGTAATAGCTCGAGCGAAATAAATGGAATGGTATCAAATACATCAAACACATGGTTTCCGTGTGTTTGATGCTATTCCATTTGCTCCATTCCAGACATTATTATGAGCCATCCTCCCCTTAGCAGACTGCTGTGTGTGTGTTTGTTTGTTTTCCTACTCACATGTCAGTCCTCGGGCCATATTTCAACCACGGACACTCCTTCTATACTCAAACGAGAGGATTCCCAGCAACCAGTCCTTCACACGTTTGTCTTGCTTCCTCTGTTCCTGTGTGAAACACACCTGCAAAATGCAAAAACTATGTCCACAAACATACAAATATACTTTTGTATTATCAGGGCTGACACTGGCAGCCCTGAGGCCTCCGTGCCTGACAATAATATTGAAAATAATTTGTCTCAACTACTTTAATAAACGATACATTGCCAAGCAAAAGGAAATTATCCAAAGATTCTTGACTGTTAAGTTGTGTCATAAGTTGTAGAGCTACAAGTGTGGAGGTTAAGGAAGATGAGGAAAGCAACTATACCCATCACCTGTTTGGTTGAACACAGAATGTGGAAGTTTCTGTATTTACTACTGTACTGTAAACTTGGCATCTAAGTACATTATCTGTTGGGTAGGTAGGTAGAGAGTGGTAAAAAAATACGTGTATCGGCTAAATTGATTTACAATGGAGTCTATCCAAGGACAATGAAGTTGACAGTGTTAAAAAACAAAAACGGATGCACATATTAATTGTATTACCTTGAAAGTTGTTCTGTTTCTTTTCCTTCTTTAAAAAAACTAGGCATCAATGTTTCAGTTAATATAGGATATAGTGTTTACAAGCACTGAAGTAGGAATGCTACCCAACAAATGCTCTGTCTTTTTCTAAAACTACGCTACTGTATGATCTGAGTGGTTCTCCCTCCTCAATATGTGTGGGCCTATTTCGTTCACTAGCCATTCTGAGTGCAACTCAACGAAGGCCTGAAATTCACCAGAGGAGCCTGTTCAACCTCTTGTCAGCCGAACGAGCACACGTGCAGAAAGCACAGTTGTTTAGCTATCAGAAAGAGACGTCCAGAGAATCCGGTGACACAGCTACTCTGTTCAATGCTTGATTTAACATTTATTTTGATGGAATATAAATGTATCTAGGCACAAATGATAGCCAATAATTGTACTTTCATATTCAACTAAGCTAGCTACAGTTGAAGTCGGAGGTTTACATACACCTTAGCCAAAAACATTTAAACTCAGTTTTTCACCATTCCTGACATTTAATCCTAGTAAAAATACCCTGTCTAAGGTCAGTTAGGATCACCACTTTACTTTAAGAATGTAAAGTGTCAGAATAACAGTAGAGAGAATGATTTATATCAGCTTTTATTTCTTTCATCACATTCCCAGTGGGTCAGAAGTGGACATACACTCAATTAGTATTTGGTAGCATTGCCTTCAAATTGTTTAACTTGGGTCAAACGTTTCAGTAGCCTTCCACAAGCTTCCCACAATAAGTTGGGTGCATTTTGGCCCATTCCTCCTGACAGAGCTGGTGTACCTTAGTCAGGTTTGTAGGCCTCCTTACTCGCACACGTTTTTTCAGTTCTGCCCACACATTTTCTATGGGATTGAAGTCAGGGCTTTCTGATGGCCACTCCAATACCCTGACTTTGTTGTCCTTAAGCCATTTTGCCACAACTTTGAATGTATGCATTTGGAAGACACATTTGCGACCAAGCTTTAACTTCCTGACTGGTGTCTTGTGATGTTTCTTTCTCCTAATGATGTCAACTGTTTTGTGAAGTACACCAGTCCCTCCTGCAACAAAGCCCTTCACAACATGATGATGCTGCCACCCCTGTGTTTCACGGTTGGGATGGTTTTCTTCGGCTTGCAAGCCACCCCCTTTTTCCTCCAAACAAAACGATGGTCATTATGGCCAAACAGTTCTATTTTTGTTTCATCAGACCAGAGGACATTTCTCCAAAAAGTATGATCTTTGTCCCCATGTGCAGTTGCAAACCGTAGTCTGGCTTTTTTGGGCGGTTTTCGAGCAGTGGCTTCCTCTTTGCTGAGCAGCCTTTCAGGTTATGTTGATATAGGACTCGTTTTACTGTGGATATAGATACTTCTGTACCTGTTTCCTCCAGCATCTTCACAAGGTCCTTTGCTATTGTTCTGAGATTGATTTGCACTTTTCACACCAAAGTACGTTCAATCCTTAGGAGACAGAACGCGTTTCCTTCCTGAGCGTTATGACCGCTGCGTGGTCCCATGGTGTTTATACTTGTGTACTATTGTTTGTACAGATGAACATGGTACCTTCAGGCATTTGGAAATTGCTCCCAAGGATGAACCAGACTTGTGGAGGTCTACCATTTTTTCTGAGGTTTTGGCTAATTTCTTTAGATTTTCCCATGAGGTCAAGCAAAGAGGCACTGAGTTTGAAGGTAGGCCTTGAAATACATTCACAGGTACACCTCCAATTGACTCAAATTATGTCAATTAGCCTATCAGAAGCTTCTAAAGCCATGACATGATTTTCTGGAATTTTCCAGTCTGATTAAAGGCACAGTCAACTTAGTGTATGTAAACTTCTGACCCACTGGAATTGTGATACAGTGAATTAAAAGTGAAATTATCTGTCTGTAAAAAAAAATTACTTGTGTCTTGCACAAAGTAGATGTCCTAACCGACTTGCCAAAACTATGGTTTGTGAACAAGAAATTTGTGGAGTGGTTGAAAAACGAGTTTTAATGACTCCAACCTAAATGTATGTAAACTTCAGACTTCAACTGTATATTACACAAGGACACTGAGATGTTGTATTTTCTTTGTGAAAGCCTTAGGGGGTTAATTCGTTTTTTATTTGCCTTTTAAGTTGAGGCTAAAGGGGGAGATACTACCTTCCCCTAGGTATAGGATCATGTGTATTATGTTAGGTTGTGGGTAAAGACCCCCTTGTATAATGGTACTTTGTTGATCAAGACTTTTATTTTTATTTTATTTCACCTTTATTTAACCAGGTAGGCTAGTTGAGAACAAGTTCTCATTTGCAACTGCGACCTGGCCAAGATAAAGCATAGCAGTGTGAACAGACAACACAGAGTTACACATGGAGTAAACAATTAACAAGTCAATAACACAGTAGAAAAAAAGAGAGTCTATATACATTGTGTGCAAAAGGCATGAGGAGGTAGGCGAATAATTACAATTTTGCAGATTAACACTGGAGTGATAAACGATCAGATGGTCATGTACAGGTAGAGATATTGGTGTGCAAAAGAGCAGAAAAGTAAATAAATAAAAACAGTATGGGGATGAGGTAGGTAAAATTGGGTGGGCTATTTACCGATAGACTATGTACAGCTGCAGCGATCGGTTAGTTGCTCAGAAAGCAGATGTTTGAAGTTGGTGAGGGAAATAAAAGTCTCCAGCTTCAGCAATTTTTGCAATTCATTCTAGTCACAGGCAGCAGAGAACTGGAACGAAAGGCGACCAAATGAGGTGTTGGCTTTAGGGATGATTAGTGAGATACACCTGCTGGAGCGCGTGCTACGGGTGGGTGTTGCCATCGTGACCAGTGAACTGAGATAAGGCGGAGCTTTACCTAGCATGGACTTGTAGATGACCTGGAGCCAGTGGGTCTGGCGACGAATATGTAGCGAGGGCCAGCCAACTAGAGCATACAGGTCGCAGTGGTGGGTGGTATAAGGTGCTTTAGTGACAAAACAGATGGCACTGTGATAAACTGCATCCAGTTTGCTGAGTAGAGTGTTGGAAGCTATTTTGTAGATGACATCGCAGAAGTCGAGGATCGGTAGGATAGTCAGTTTTACTAGGGTCAGTTTGGCGGCGTGAGTGAAGGAGGCTTTGTTGCGGAATAGAAAGCCGACTCTAGAATGGTGTCGTCTGCGTAGAGGTGGATCAGGGAATCGCCCGCAGCAGGAGCAACATCATTGATATATACAGAGAAAAGAGTCGGCCCGAGAATTGAACTCTGTGGCACCCCATAGAGACTGCCAGAGGACCGGACAGCATGCCCTCCGATTTGACACACTGAACTCTGTCTGCAAAGTACTTGGTGAACCAGGCAAGGCAGTCATCAGAAAAACCGAGGCTACTGAGTCTGCCGATAAGAATATGGTGATTGACAGAGTCGAAAGCCTTGGCAAGGTCGATGAAGACGACTGCACAGTACTGTCTTTTATCGATGGCTATCGATGGTTATGATATCGTTTAGTACCTTGAGCGTGGCTGAGGTGCACCCGTGACCGGCTCGGAAACCAGATTGCACAGCGGAGAAGGTACGGTGGGATTCGAGATGGTCAGTGACCTGTTTGTTGACTAGGTTTTCGAAAACCTTAGATAGGCAGGGCAGGATGGATATAGGTCTGTAACAGGTTGGGTCCAGGGTGTCTCCCCCTTTGAAGAGGGGGATGACTACGGCAGCTTTCCAATCCTTGGGGATCTCAGACAATATGAAAGAGAGGTTGAACAGGCTGGTAATAGGGGTTGCAACAATGGCGGCGGATAGTTTCAGAAATAGAGGGTCCAGATTGTCAAGCCCAGCTGATTTGTACGGGTCCAGGTTTTGCAGCTCTTTCAGAACATCTGCTATCTGGATTTGGGTAAAGGAGAACCTGGAGAGGCTTGGGCGAGTAGCTGTGTAGCGGGGCGGTGCTGTTGGCCGAGGTTGAAGTAGCCAGGCAGAAGGCATGGCCAGCCGTTGAGAAATGCTTGTTAAAGTTTTCGATAATCATGGATTTATCGGTGGTGACCGTGTTACCTAGCCTCAGTGCAGTGGGCAGCTGGGAGGAGGTGCTCTTGTTCTCCATGGACTTCACAGTGTCCCAGAACGTTTTGGAGTTGGAGCTACAGGATGCAAATTTCTGCCTGAAGAAGCTGGCCTTAGCTTTCCTGACTGACTGCGTGTATTGGTTCCTGACTTCCCTGAACAGGTGCATATCGCGGGGACTATTCGATGCTATTGCAGTCCGCCACAGGATGTTTTTGTGCTGGTCGAGGGCAGTCAGGTCTGGAGTGAGCCAAGGGCTATATCTGTTCTTAGTTCTGCATTTTTTGAACGGAGCATGCTTATCTAAAATGGTGAGGAAGTTACTTTTAAAGAATGACCAGGCAT
Organism: Oncorhynchus masou masou; assembly: GCF_036934945.1. Classification (NCBI taxonomy): domain Eukaryota; kingdom Metazoa; phylum Chordata; class Actinopteri; order Salmoniformes; family Salmonidae; genus Oncorhynchus; species Oncorhynchus masou. The sequence continues at coordinate 64,551,314 of NC_088217.1, read as the reverse complement.
CCTCAACTGACGGGATGAGGTCAATGTCCTTCCAGGATACCTGGGCCAGGTCGATTAGAAAGGCCTGCTCACAGAAGTGTTTAGGGAGCGTTTGACAGTGATGAGGGGTGGTCGTTTGACTGCGGATCCGTAGCGGATACAGGCAATGAGGCAGTGATCACTGAGATCCTGGTTGAAGACAGCGGAGGTGTATTTGGAGGGCCAGTTGGTCAGGATGACGTCTATGAGGGTGCCCTTGTTTACAGATTTAGGGTTGTACCTGGTGGGTTCCTTGATGAATTGTGTGAGATTGAGGGCATCTAGCTTAGATTGTAGGACTGCCGGGGTGTGAAGCATATCCTAGTTTAGGTCACATAACAGAACAAACTCTGAAGCTAGATGGGGGGCGATCAATTCACAAATGGTGTCCAGGGCAGAGCTGGGAGCTGAGGGGGGTCGGTAGCAGGTGGCAACAGTGAGAGACTTATTTCTGGAGAGAGTAAGCTCCTTTCCTGAGGACGGCTCACCTCTCACAGTCCTGGGCGACTTTAACCTCCCCACGTCTACCTTTGACTCATTCCTCTCTGCCTCCTTCTTTCCACTCCTCTCCTCTTTTGACCTCACCCTCTCACCTTCCCCCCCTACTCACAAGGCAGGCAATACGCTCGACCTCATCTTTACTAGATGCTGTTCTTCCACTAACCTCATTGCAACTCCCCTCCAAGTCTCCGACCACTACCTTGTATCCTTTTCCCTCTCGCTCTCATCCAACACTTCCCACACTGCCCCTACTCGGATGGTATCGCGCCGTCCCAACCTTCGCTCTCTCTCCCCCGCTACTCTCTCCTCTTTCATCCTATCATCTCTTCCCTCTGCTCAAACCTTCTCCAACCTATCTCCTGATTCTGCCTCCTCAACCCTCCTCTCTTCCCTTTCTGCATCCTTTGACTCTCTATGTCCCCTATCCTCCAGGCCGGCTCGGTCCTCCCCTCCCGCTCCGTGGCTCGACGACTCATTGCGAGCTCACAGAACAGGGCTCCGGGCAGACGAGCGGAAATGGAGGAAAACTCGCCTCCCTGCGGACCTGGCATCCTTTCACTCCCTCCTCTCTACATTTTCCTCCTCTGTCTCTGCTGCTAAAGCCACTTTCTACCACTCTAAATTCCAAGCATCTGCCTCTAACCCTAGGAAGCTCTTTGCCACCTTCTCCTCCCTCCTGAATCCTCCGCCCCCCGCCCCCCCCCCCTCCTCCCTCTCTGCAGATGACTTCGTCAACCATTTTGAAAAGAAGGTCGACGACATCCGATCCTCGTTTGCTAAGTCAAACGACACCGCTGGTTCTGCTCACACTGCCCTACCCTGTGCTCTGACCTCTTTCTCCCCTCTCTCTCCAGATGAAATCTCGCTTCTTGTGACGGCCGGCCGCCCAACAACCTGCCCGCTTGACCCTATCCCCTCCTCTCTTCTCCAGACCATTTCCGGAGACCTTCTCCCTTACCTCACCTCGCTCATCAACTCATCCCTGACCGCTGGCTACGTCCCTTCCGTCTTCAAGAGAGCGAGAGTTGCACCCCTTCTGAAAAAACCTACACTCGATCGCTCCGATGTCAACAACTACAGACCAGTATCCCTTCTTTCTTTTCTCTCCAAAACTCTTGAACGTGCCGTCCTTGGCCAGCTCTCCCGCTATCTCTCTCAGAATGACCTTCTTGATCCAAATCAGTCAGGTTTCAAGACTAGTCATTCAACTGAGACTGCTCTTCTCTGTATCACGGAGGCGCTCCGCACTGCTAAAGCTAACTCTCTCTCCTCTGCTCTCATCCTTCTAGACCTATCGGCTGCCTTCGATACTGTGAACCATCAGATCCTCCTCACCACCCTCTCCGAGTTGGGCATCTCCGGCGCGGCCCACGCTTGGATTGCGTCCTACCTGACAACCTTGGCGTGATCCTGGACAACACCCTGTCGTTCTCAACTAACATCAAGGCGGTGGCCCGTTCCTGTAGGTTCATGCTCTACAACATCCGCAGAGTACGACCCTGCCTCACACAGGAAGCGGCGCAGGTCCTAATCCAGGCACTTGTCATCTCCCGTCTGGATTACTGCAACTCGCTGTTGGCTGGGCTCCCTGCCTGTGCCATTAAACCCCTTCAACTCATCCAGAACGCCGCAGCCCGTCTGGTGTTCAACCTTCCCAAGTTCTCTCATGTCACCCCGCTCCTCCGCTCTCTCCACTGGCTTCCAGTTGAAGCTCGCATCCGCTACAAGACCATGGTGCTTGCCTACGGAGCTGTGAGGGGAACGGCACCGCAGTACCTCCAGGCTCTGATCAGGCCCTACACCCAAACAAGGGCACTGCGTTCATCCACCTCTGGCCTGCTCGCCTCCCTACCACTGAGGAAGTACAGTTCCCGCTCAGCCCAGTCAAAACTGTTCGCTGCTCTGGCCCCCCAATGGTGGAACAAACTCCCTCACGACGCCAGGACAGCGGAGTCAATCACCACCTTCCGGAGACACCCGAAACCCCACCTCTTTAAGGAATACCTAGGATAGGATAAAGTAATCCTTCTCACCCCCCCCCCTTAAATGATTTAGATGCACTATTGTAAAGTGGAAGTTCCACTGGATGTCATAAGGTGAATTCACCAATTTGTAAGTCGCTCTGGATAAGAGCGTCTGCCAAATGACTTAAATGTAAATGTAGTAATTTTTAAAATTAGTAGTTCGAACTGTTTGGGTATGGACCTGGAAAGTATGACATTACTTTGCAGGCTATCTCTGCAGTAGACTGCAACTCCTCCCCCTTTGGCAGTTCTATCTTGACGGAAAATGTTATAGTTGGGTATGGAAATCTCAGAATTTTTGGTGGCCTTCCTGAGCCAGGATTCAGACATGGCAAGGACATCAGGGTTAGCAGAGTGTGCTAAAGCAGTGAGTAAAACAAACTTAGGGAGGAGGCTTCTGATGTTGACATGCATGAAACCAAGGCTTTTTCGATCACAGAAGCCAACAAATGAGGGTGCCTGGGGACATGCAGGGCCTGGGTTTACCTCCACATCACCCGCGGAACAGAGGAGGAGTAGTATGAGGGTGCGGCTAAAGGCTATCAAAACTGGTCGCCTAGAGCGTTGGGGACAAAGAATAAAGGAGCAGATTTCTGGGCATGGTAGAATATATTCAGGGAATAATGCACAGACAGGGTTATGGTGGGGTGCGAGTACAGCGGAGGTAAGCCCAGGCACTGGGTGATGATAAGAGAGGTTGTATCTCTGGACATGCTGGTTGTAATGGGTGAGGTCACCGCATGTGTGGGAGGTGGGACAAAGGAGGTATCACGGGTATGAAGAGTGGAACTAGGGGCTCCATTGTAAACTAAAACAATGATAACGAACCTGAACAACAGTATACAAGGCATATTGACATTTGAGAGAGACATACAGCGAGGCATACAGTAATCACAGGTGTTGATTGGGAGAGCTAGCTAAAACAGTAGGTGAGACAACAACAGCTAATCAGCTAGCACAACAACAGCAGGTAAAATGGCGTTGACGAGGCAGAGAGGGTCGGATTAACTACACACAGAGCCTGAGTGCGGCTGGGGCCGACAGATAAAACATAAACAAGCAGAATGGAGTACCGTGATTAATGGACAGTCCAGCATACATCAGCTATGTAGCCAAGTGAATGTGTGAATTATGTGGATGTGGTTGCCTTGGGTCACCCAGGGTTCAGTGCAGGGTAAGGCTGCATTTGGGATATTGCACAACATTTTTATAGGGGCACCTAGATGTTATTTTGTGCCTCATCCTGCTCTGTCCCCACGCTGAGTCAAGGAGAGTGTGCCCCACATGGTATGGTTAGATCTATGACAGTCTTTTGGCCAGTTAAACTGAGAGGTTTAATTTTCTTCTTTTTTTGTCAATTATTAGACAAAAGAAGGATGCAAAAAAATATGCTTTGGAGGTCCCCTCTTGCCTTATCTTTATCAATATTTAAATGTATAATTTAATTAAAGAAAATTCAGGTATATTGTTGTCCAGGACTTATAATTGTATTATGAGAGTTTTATAATGTATTTATTTTACTTAGTTTTAGTTTATTTTAATTAGTTTTAGTGTGTTGTAGTTGCCAAGTGCAACATGGATTCATGCTGGGAGCAACTCTTGGGGTCCAAACACAACTAGGGAGACAGGTTGCAATAGGGATGATACTTTTGGGGGGTAATTGTATTTTGTTAATTGTGTTGTATTTTTTGTCAGAGTGGTATTTGGAGGACAACTGGAGGACAACTTACAGTTTGTATGAATAAGTGTATAAAAATGATGGTAAGGAGAGTGATATTGTAAGTATCTTAATTATCTTAATGTAACCCATCACGGTAATCTGTGAATATGTGAGCTTGCTATAATTCCAATGGTTTGGTTGATAATAAGAAAAGAAGAGCAGTTTTAACATGGTTAAATGAGAAGAATAACCATATTTACTGTCTTCAGGAAACTCAATATATTTTATCAAAGTGGTCTGGGAAAAATAATGGGATGGTAAAAGTTATTATGAATCCTGCTCATAAATAATTTGGATCTTGAGGTACAATCAGTTAAAATTGATTGTCAAAGAAGATGGATTTCCTTGAATATATTCCTGGATGACAAACATTTATGGCTCATAAATCTATATGGACCAAATGTTAACGGTCCAAACTTCTTTGAAAATATTTATAATCATCTAATTAGTCACCAAAATGTAAATAACTCTGGTATGGTATGGGAGTACAACACAGTATTAAGTACATCAATAGACCGTAAAGGAAATCATACTATCAATTATCACCCTTTGATGCTCAAAGAGATTACGAATATTATGGACACATTGGAACTGGTCGATAAATGTAGGCGTAAAAACCCAGACCTTGTAAGATATACTTGGAGAAGGCTAAATCAAGCTCGTCGGATTAAGTATTTTCTGGTATCCTTTTCTATGGTGCCAAAAGTGAAAAGTAAAGGACTGAGGACCGAATGCAATCAGACCATCAGTTTGTAGCCCTCCATGTAACTATGACAGACTTCCCACGAGGGCAGGGATATAGGAAATGTAATCAGAGTTTATTGACGGACAGTACATTTTTTTATGAAACCGAAGGAGTTTATAACTGATATTTTCTTGCATAATACAGGTTCAGCTGATCAATGTATGGTATGGGATGCCTTTAAAACAAAACTGATTCGGTCAAGAGAATAAAGACTCGTAGAATTTTAAAAAGTCTTACCTCATATTATTCATCATAATCAGACAGGATTCTAAAAAGGAAGATATATTGGAGATAGAATTACACAATTATTAGACATAATTGAAAACTGAGAATTTTGAGAAAGCCTTCGATAAAGTACACCTAGAATTTTTTTACAAGTGCCTGGATGATTTCAATTTAAGAGAATCTCTTGTAAAATGGATAAAAGTCATGTTTAACACTCCTTTATGTAAAATGATAAATAATGGTTATTTCTCTGAGAATTTTGAATTGTTAAGAGATGTAAACAGGTTTGCCCTCTTTCACCAACCGTGTTTGTTATGGCCATTGAACAGATCCAATGACAAAATGAAGGGGTTAGAAATGAATGGATTATAAACAAAGGTATCAATATGGGTTTTCTTGAGTGCAAAATCGTCCACCTGAATGGTTTTATTGAGGACCTTTTTAACTTCTCCAGTTTATCTGGATTAAAACCCAACTATGATAACTATGACCCAATTACGGATTGGGTCTCTAAAAGACACAAACTTTACATTGCTATGTGGTCTCCCGATTAAATGGGAGGATGGTACAGTTGATGTGCTTGGTGTACACGTTCCTGAAAAGTTGAATGATCTTGCAACTATCAATTTTAATAGAAAACCTAGCAACATAGATAGTATCTTGAAACTGAACAATTCTCTAATGATATGACCGTTTATGACCGTTTACCTATGAGAATCTTCTTTCAAGTTATGATGGCAAAAATATTTCATTTTACTTCGAATGGAAGACCAGATAAACATTAAATGGGTATATTTAAATAATGAATATGAGTTTAGAGGACGAACACTATTATATATCAAAGCATTAAACCTCTCTCTTAAAAACAATATCTAAATCCAAATGGGGTTTCCAGTAGGCCACTAAGAGAGACACATCCAATGTTTTAAAGGTGGCTCTTGCAGTTATTCAGGTTAAAACTATACATTTCTGGTGTATTGACAATGGAACCCTGTTTAGAGTATTCTTATTTTTAAATGAAGCCATACAGTGTTGGCTACAATTCAAATGTTATCCTCCAGACGAGGCAGAATGTGTATTACAGCAAATAATATGGCTAAACTCCAATGTACTGATAGAGGATACAAAATAATTATTGGAGAGAATGTATAAGAAAGGTATCATGTTCATGAATGACATTGTAAACAACAACGGTTGAATTGTGTTATACAACCAACTAATCCAGGTGCATGGAGATGTACAGTACCAGTCAAAAGTTTGGACACACCCACTCATTCAAAGGTTTTTCTTTATTTTTACTATTTTCTACATTGTAGAATAATATTGAAGACATCGATATTAATAAGACATCAAAACTATGTAATAACACATATGGAATCATGTAGTAACCAAATAAGTATTAAACAAATCTAAATATATGTTAGATTTCAGATTCTTCAAAGTAGCCACCCTTTGCCTTGATGACAGCTTTGAACACGCTTGGCAATCTCTCAACCAGCTTCATGAGGTAGTCACCTGGAATAGATTTCAATTAACAGGTGTTTTCTTAGAAAATTAACCCACAGGGTTAATTAACCCACAGGGACCAGATGTTGTTATCGTCTTTCTGAAGGAGCACAGCCCCTGCTCCTGCATCGCTTGCATTGGTGTACAAAGCAAATGGATTATGCAAATCCGGAGCAGCCAGCTCTGTCTTCTCAAAAGCCTCCTGACAGTCAGGGCCCCAACGGAAAACAACTTTCGGACTTGTAAAACATGTTAGTGGTGCAAAAACCAGGGAAAAGTTCTTGCAAAAAGTCTGGTAGTAACCAGCCATTCCAAGAATTGGCGCAGTTCCTGGCAAGAAGCTGGTACCTGACGTTTATTGATGGACTCCATTTTTGCCAGGACCGGTCGGAATGTCCCTTGACCCACCACATTCGCGAGATATTTCACTGTTGCTTGAGCAATTTCACTGTTTGACAAGCTAGCTGTCAAGTTGGCAGCTGCAAAATGATGGAACAGACTCCTTACATTCTGAAGGTATTCTGGCCAGTTGGTACTAAATACCACCACATCGTCCAAATAAGCTTCAGCATTTTCCAGACCACGTAGCATGATGTGCAAGAGCCTTTGAAACATGGCTCCGACATGTTGTAACCCAAACGGAAGACAAAGTTAGGAAAACATACCAAAAGCAGACTCTTTGGCGCGCCCAGTTTGAGGAACCTGCCAATATCCCTTCAGCAGATCGAACTTGCTAATGTATTTAGCAGCGCCAACACGGTCCACACAATTGTTGACCCTGAATGCCAAGCATCACGTCTACAGGAATCCTGGCACCATCCCTACGATGAACCATGGTGATGGCAGCATCATGCTGTGGGGATGTTTTTCAGAGGCAGGGACTGGGAGACTAGTCAGGATTGAGGGAAAGATGAATGGAGCAAAGTATAGAGAGTTCCTTAATGAAAACCTCCCCCAGAGCGCAACAACCCTAAGCACACAGCCAAGAGAATGCAGGAGGTGCTTCAGGACAAGTCTCTGAATGTCCTTGAGTGGCCCAGCCATAGCCCGGACTTCAACCCAATCAAACATCCCTGGAGAGATCTGAAAATAGCTGTGCAGCGACGCTCCCCATCCAACCTGACAGAGCTTGAGAGAATCTGCAGAGAAGAATGGGAGAAACTCCCCAAATACAGGTGTGCCAAGTTTGTAGTGTCATACCCAAGAAGACTGGAGGCTGCCAAAGGTGCTTCAACAAAGTTCTGAGTAAAGGGTCTGAATACTTATGTAAATGTGATATTTCATTTTTTTTACAAACTGTTTATGCTTTGTCATTATGGGGATGGTGTGTAAAATGATGAAAACATAATAATTTAATACATTTTAGAATAAGCTTAGAAATAACGTAACAAAATGTGTAAAAGTCCAAGGGGTCTGAATAATTCCTGAATGCACTGTATATACATATAGTTAGGTGTAAATTGATGAGGCAACATGAGAGATAATAAACAGTAGCAGCAGTGTATGTGATGAGTCAAAAGAGTTTGTGCAAAAAGGGTCCATACAGATAGTTCAGGTAGCTATTTGGTTAACTATTAAGCAGTCTTATGGCTTGGGGGTAGATATGGGCTACCCACTGGGCAAAACTGGCTGAATAAACGTTGTTTTCACATCATGTCAACAAATATGTCATCAACAAATAAATTGTGATGACGTCAAATCAACGTCGAAAACTGATTGGATTTTTAAAAAGTCATCAACATTTTTTTAATTAATTTTTTATGTCACCTTTATTTAAATAGAAAAGTCAGTTAAGTACAAATTCTTAATTTTATAATGACGGCCTACCCCGGCCAAACCCAGACGACACTGGGCCAAATGTGCGCCGCCCTATGGGACTCCCAATGGCGGCCAGTTGTGATACAGCCCGGGATTGAACCAGGGTCTGTAGTGACTCCTCTAGGACTGAGATGCAGCATCTTAGACCACTGCGCCAATCGGGAGTATGGGAAATATGGAAGTATGGGAATTTCATCTTTTTTTCACCCAACATTGAACCTAAATTTGTTGATTTCATATTAAATTCACATTAGTTACCAATTCAACCAAATTAAATCAAAACTAGACATTGAACTGGCATCCGTGCCCAGTGAGTAGTTGATCTGGACATTTATAAATAATCTCTAAGGTCTGCCATGACCGACATGACAAGAGGAAAACTGCTCATGTACTTCCCAATTTAGAAAATGCACCTTGTGCATTGTACTATTGCAACTTTCAAGAGTAAGTTGAAAGCCTGAAAAGGCGGATGGCAGATGGTGGATGTGTATTCTTATGGTTAATGGTCTGGAACTGTACGGAAAACTCTGATTTAGCAGTGGAGTTAACGTGACCAGATGTTGGTAGATGGAGAGAACTTGAAGGACCGTTGAAGGGACCCACAGGAACCCTAATTTGAGGGGCCAAATGTTACTGTCACTCTGCGGTCGTGGTGTGGTCCTTTTGTAGAGGTCAGTGCTCTTTGACCACATTCGGTCATGTGTGTTTGACCCAGGATCAAAAGAAAACCGAGGCAGCTGGGGTTGTTTCAAGTGGGGTTCTATTTGTGTTTCTATGTTCCTCTCAGCTGGGTGCGTAGGTGTAAGGGCAAAAGAGAATGAGACCGAGAAAGGGTTTGGTTATTTTGGTTGTAATTTTGTGCGTGTGTGTGTGCAGCAGCAGTAACAATCATGTTTTCCCATATCCTCCAGATTGTGATAAAGTGATCCAATTTAAAACAAATCCCCAACACACTCCACCAGCGGTCACACCCTTGTATTTATCAAAGGACAACACACTTTGAACACACTCTCAAAGAAGACTCAAGGCCCCCTTTCTTTTCTTATCCATTCTTTCTTTCCTTGTTGTAGCTTTGAACAAATATGCCCATAAACAGGGCCTGTGAGACTAGAACAGAACAGTAGCTCAGTGGGGGTACAGAACACATAAGACTGCATTTCTGCCTGACTGCTGAGCTCCAGTCATCAAGAGTTGCATGTATGTGTGTGTGTGTGTGTATGTGTGTGTGTGCGACCCTCTGTGGCTGCCTTACCAAGCCATGTGTCTGATGTCCGATACTGTAACCAGGAAGTAAGTAATTCGCTGAACATGAGCTTCCTATGGTCTCCTTCTAAAAGGGGAAATGTTTGCAGGCAGGAGGAAAAGGAAACGATACTCGGAAGCCCGGGAATATCCCGATGGGAGGTATGGAGATGCAAATGTGCTGGTATATTCTGAATAGAGAGAGAACATTGTATCTGTTACGTGTTTTTCTTTCGTAGTGGTGTGTTGTTTGTTCCATCAAGCGTACCAAGGACGGATAGAGCTTCTTCATGGACAATGCAGCTGAGTACTATGTGCACCATGGTTGACAACTGGAGCAGTTGGCCTACTGATGTGGGAGTGTTGTGTGTGTGTGTGTGTGAAAGAAAGAACCCTCTTGACCCTCTCTGGCTGCCCTATTAAGCCCTGTGTCTGACACTAACAAGGAAGGAAGTTAATTGATGAATTTGAGCTTTCTATGATCTCCTTCGAAAAGGAAAATGATATCAAGCAGCAGAAAAAGGCAGAAATACTCAAAAGCCTGGAATATCCTGATTTGATGGAGGGTTCTTTTCCTTTCAACCCATTACATGAGTTTGAGTCCATTGAGTCCCAAATTCCACCCCATTTCCTACATAGTGCACTACTTTTCACCAGAGCCCTATTGGCCATGATCAAAAGTAGTACACAACATAGGAAATAGGGTGCCATTTGAGACAAAAACTCGTTAGTTGGTGATACTGACTGTATTCATTTTCCACTTTGTACCATCAGAGAATGCCAACAATGTAGAATGTACAGCACAGGTGGTCGGTGGCAACTTAATTGAGAATGATGGGCTCGTAGTAATGGCTAGAGCGGAATCAGTGGAATGGTATCAAACACATGGTTCCATGTTTGATGCCATTCCATTCGCCGTTCCAGCCATCATTATGAGCCATCCTCCCCTCAGCAGCCTCCACTGATGTACAGTATAAATTCTTTGACATGGACTTATTTATATAATAGAATAAATTCAACAGTATGGCTGATAAAGTCTTTTTATGGTTAGCTCTGGCATCCATTAATCTGAAAGCAACACCTTGCAGCCCTATGGTAGAAGTAGTGCACTGTCGAGGGCATAAGGTGCCATTTGGGATGCAGACCTTTTATTCATGCTGTTTTCATTATGTATATTTTGCGTTCTTTGGTTCTGTAACTTCTCCCTTTCCTGAAAAGCAAACCAGAGGTAATTGGGATAGGGACTGTAGTCGCGCACCGTGCTCAATAGCGATTGTCCTCAAAGCCTCTCCTGGGCTCTATATATAGACTGGCACAAACATGTGAACTGAATTACCCACGTAGAAGAAAATGTGTAAATGAGAATGTGAGTGTCTTGGGGGCGGGGGTGTTTAAGACCGTGTGTTGTATGAGAGAGAGAGATCTCTTTAAATAAAGTTATTTATTACTGCCTGTTGCTATCCATAATCAATACAAACAAAAGCAATACTTAAATACTTAGAATTAAATCATCTCTTTAGAGCATAACAATAAACCATTATGAAGTATGTTCAATCTGTGCCCTCTCAGTATACTGCCCTACCGAGCAAAAAGGCACTAACTGCTCATAGCGTGGAACTGAGAAAAATGGCTTTTATTAACCTTAACTTTATGCAGTTAGGGCTAACATGACCCCCATTTTCTCCAAAACACAATAGAGGCAGGATACTTGTCCACATGATTAAGCATGTATTTAATGTAGCAAAAATGACAACTCATTGTCAACTAAACAAGCAGTTAGTGCCTTTTTGCTTGGTAGGGCAAGTGCCTTTTTGCTTGGTAGGGCAGTAGAGTTCACATTTCAATCTTCAAGTAAGAAACAGAAGAGAAGCACTACAAGTGAGAGCACGGTTGAATATATATATATATACACACTATATGATTCCAGTAACAAAAACAGCATCAAAAATTGGCAGAAATAAATATACAAAGGGCAAAATAGTTTCCTTAATTCAATTTTTATTTACAAATATATCAACATTTGGTTCCAAACTAAGTTAATGTATTTCACTATTGCATATGCCAGATGGGTAAATTGTTATCGACAAGGCAAAGATAACAAAATATACTGAAGGTATTTCTCTTTATAAATAGTATAGATGTATTCACAAGTTACTGTGAGGAGATAAAAGCATACATTTTACAACCCAAAAGCATCTAGTTTTGAAAAATATTTTCTTTACATTGTTTAGTAATTTCATTGCAACATGACTAAATGTATCTCCTCAAAAATCGACAGCCTATTTCAGATAAACTCTTATGTACATCATCGACACAAAAAGGCCTTTGCAGAGAAAATAAACCGTAAGTGTAGTACATATTAAATAATACAGATTGATAAATGTCTACCCCTCCCACTTAATTTTCAACTGTCGTTTTCTACTACATTCAGATGTGTCTCTAGTGTATTACAATCTGAGAAATAGGTGTGAAAATTGGGTAGTGTTCATTAGGGCACCAAACGTTTATAAGTCCAAGTCCTCTGGTTGTTTCAGTCCATTTTATGCCTAATGAACAGGACCCTGGAACAAGGTACTCCTCGTGCTTACCGCAGCAGTGGCAATCCCCATGAATCAAAATCATGTGGTTCTACCCCCATAACTATATAATTGAGATGTTCTACCATGTAATCAGGTTAGAGCCAGGGATTATGTGTAATGTATTGCATATACAGTAAATGCCTGGGATAGATGAGGATCTGACTTCTACTAGGAAGTACACAGACCAACATCTTTGCGTCCTTCCTACATAAATGTATTTTAATATGCATTGCTCATCTAACTGGAACTAGTAATAAATCCTCTTAAATTGTATCATATTATTATCCTCACAATATCATACACAGTTGAAGTTGGAAGTTTGCATAATCCTAGGTTGGAGTCATTAACACATTTTTCAACCACTCCACACATTTCTTGTTAACAAACTATAGTTTTGTCAAGTCGGTTATGATATCTACTTTGTGCATGACACGTAATTTTCCAACAATTGTTTACAGATTATTTTGCTTATAACTCACTATCACAATTCCAGTGGGTCAGAAGTTTACATACACTAAGTTGACTGTGCCTTTAAACAGATTGGAAAATTCCAGAAAATCATGTCATGGCTTTAGAAGCTTCTGATAGGCTAATTCACATCATTTGAGTCAATTGGAGGTGTACCTGTGGATGTATTTCAAGGCCTACCAAACCTAGTGCCTCTTTGCTTGACATCATGGGAAAATCAAAAGAAATCAGCCAAGACCTCAGATAACAATTGTAGACCTCCACAAGTCCAAATGCCTGAAGGTACCATGTTCATCTGTACAAACAATAGTACGCAAGTATAAACACCATGGGACCACGCAGCCGTCATACCGCTCAGGAAGGAGACGTGTTCTGTCTCCTAGAGATGAATGTACTTTGGTGCGAAAAGTGCAAATCTATCCCAGAACAGCAGCAAAGGACCTTGTGAAGATGCTGGAAGAAACAGGTACAGAAGTATCTTTATCCACAGTAAAATGAGTCCTATATCAACATAACCTGAAAGGCCACTCAGCAAGGAAGAGGCCACTGCTCCAAAACCGCCACTAAAAAACCAGACTACGATTTGCAACTGCACATGGGGACAAAGATCATAATTTTTCGAGAAATGTCCTCTGGTCTGATGAAACAAAAATAGAACTGTTTGGCCATAATGACCATCGCTATGTTTGGAGGAAAAAAGGATAGTCTTGCAAGCCGAAGAACATCATCCCAACCGTGAAGCACGTGGGTGGCAGCATCATGTTGTGGGGGTGCTTTGCTGCAGGAAGGACTGGTGCACTTCACAAAATAGATGGCATCATGAGGAAGGAAAATTTGGTGGATATATTGAAGCAACATCTCAAGACATCCGTCAGGAAGTTAATGCTTGGTCACAAATGGGTCTTCCAAATGGACAATGACTCCAAGCATACTTCCAAAGTTGTGGCAAAATGTGGCTTAAGAACAAAGTCAAGGTATTGGAGTGGCCATTACAAAGCACTGACCTCAATCCTATAGAATATTTGTGGGCAGAACTGAAAAAGCATGTGCGAGCAAGGAGGCCTACAGACCTGACTCAGTTGCACCAGCTCTGTCAGGAGGAATGAGCCAAAATTCACCCTACTTATTGTGGGAAGCTTGTGGGAGGCTACTCGAAACGTTTAACCCAAGTTAAACAATTTAAAGGCAATGCTACCGAATACTAATTGAGTGTATGTAAACTTCTGACCCACTGGGAATGTGATGAAAGAAATAAAAGCTTAAATAAATCATTCTCTCTACCATTATTCTGACATTTCACATTCTTATAAAGTGGTGATCCTAACTGACCTAAGACAGAGAATTTTTACTAGGATTAAATGTCAGGAATTGTGAAATTTTTTATTTAAATGTATGTAAACTTCCGACTTCAACTATATCATGATAAATCTAATTTAATTTTAGCATGCTTTAAGAAAATAGTAGAATAAATCAGATTCTTTGTTGTGCAGTACAAATACAACCACAGAGACAAGGCTTTGGGTTGGTCTATATGAAACATTCCAAAATAAATAGAACCTAAATATATCTATACGTTTCTCAGTATGCGGCCTTGCTCTTTCTGAGGTAGGGATTGGATTATTTTAAACGGTTTGTTAGTGAATGTGTTACTGAAACGGTCATGGTGTCCATTTTTACACACACAGACAAACTTTGACACATCCATACTCATGTAAGCAAATAAATAATATCTGCATACCGTGCGTGTGTGTGGGGGGGGGGGGTTTAAGTACACATACTGTGCCTTACCAGGGTTTGCTTCACATGTCCTGGGGGTCAAACAGGCTACTCACAGTCCACGAGCCACAACCAAAAACCGGAGGGAAAATTCTAAACAAATAAACAGAGCTAGAAATACAGCCTCTAGCTACATATAGAGGCCCCCCACATACAGGAGCCTCTGCCCCCCCCCCCCCCATCTACTTTTTAGTACAGAGTCTCTGGGACAGCACCAGTGTTAGGATTGGGCGAGAGAGTTAGTCATGGCGGGGGTGTTTGTTGGGTCACGAGGCACAGACTGACTTCATTTACAGCAGCAGGTTGTCTCGGCCACCCCAATGTATGACTGTCCGTCTCAGAGCAAGGATGATGAGGGCTTGGATTGTCCACTGTCCTGTTCAGTCTGGGGGGGGGGATGAAAGAATGAAAGAAGAGCATGTTAAGTATCATTGCATTACATAGAGCAGTACAGACCGCAATTAGCTTAAATTCTTGGATTTCTTATAAATCTCTAAGATTTCCTATGATTAGTTAGTCAAGCTACCTCAAGTTAGGGTTCTTAGTTTCCATTGCTACCACAATACCACAAAAAACTCCAATAGACCACAAAGCCCACGCTGGTATCCGACATTGGGAGAGAGATAGATGTAAAACAGCCTCCTGTTACCATTCATTCCATCCTCGGAGAGATAACACATTTTGAGCCTGTGTCACAACACACTCCGAATTATAGGATGTAGGATGTTAATTTGATCAGTATTTTGTTTGAGAATTTTCCTGCGCAGCAAACTTGCAGTGTATTCAAGGTTTAAAAAGGCTTCTAAAGTTTGTAATTTACACTTTAAAAATGTCACTTTGAGTCAAGGCCCTAACTAAGAAATCAATCCCTACAAAACATTTCCATTAACTATAACCCACATTTCCTGCAGGATTAATCTCCTGCTGTAGTAAACTGGCTCAAATTAACATCCGACATCTGTAGCTGTCGGGAAAAAAAGCTAGACAACAGGAACAGCAAGTGTGCGTTGCACCTCTCTCACACACACACACACGACTAGAGGGAGTCCGACCGCAAATGATTTTATTGGGCCGGGCTAAAAAAATGACAGCGAGTGACTGTGTGACTTGCACCCATTGTCTCGCTCTTCTCCCTGTTGGAGCGACCACCTCATAACATCAACTGTGTTTATCGCGCTGTCCGTGTTGCTGAAGCTGCAATAACTACAGCCATTTGTGACTGAAAAAGTCTGTTACCAAAATCCCTCATTTGTTAAGGAAAAAAATACTCCTTATTCCCTCAACCCTTGTTCTCTTTACATGACACATGTATGCATCGCATGTGACCAATAGGGCCTGGCCTATATAGCATATCATAATCACATCAATAAATTCAACAAACTCCGAACGCCTTAACACATGACAGCAAAATGGATCCTGGGGACTTGACAAACTCGAAATGGGGGAATGTTTACTGGTTGCTCAGGAGGTAAAGGGGAAGTCAGATGTTTGGAATAAATTTGACGAGTCGTGGAAAATACTGGAGATCAAGAAAAATAAGGTAAGGAGCAAGTGCTGCGTGCATATTATGTGTGCCAAACAGGTACTATAATTTCTCTGACCGTTTGGAACACTGAATAAATTACAAGCATACCACAGAGTTTGTTGTTTTTTTGCAAAGCCTTCATTGCAGCAAAGACTAAAACCAGTCACATTCATTAGTGAATGCAATTTCCAAAATGCACGGTTTATTTATTTAATTGTTCATGCTAATTATTCAAGAGTCACTTTGCCATTTTATTTTAAAACTAAAAGGCTTGATTGCATTTAAGTCATGAATGACTCGTATGCTGTGTGATGACATGAATTAATTCATGATTGATACATTACTGTAGCTTATATACTGTAAGTATTGAAATATAGGCCTACGTAAGTTACGGTATTAAGACCTAACAGGATGCACTCTTAGGCCTACAGCTACTAATGATAATGACATTACTTATTATTATAATAATATAATTATCATATCAATAATAATAATAATAACAACAACAACGAGATCAAGAAAATGGAGGGTTATTATTATTATAGCTCAGTGGGGCGAGGTACTTTGGACGGTATCACGCCAAGCAAGCAGCAGCAGCTTTGTAGGGGCTGAGGAGGGAGGAGGGGGGTTAGGAGTACTGCAGTAGGGGGATGAAGCATCTTCAGTTGTGGAGCTCCTCTATGCCATCTGGGTCTTCCAAGAATGGGACCGGCCACCGGTGATGGTAGTAGGGGCTTAGAGAGCAGAGCAGGAGAGCAGAGTGGCGCTGCAAACTTTGTAAAGGCTCTGATATATTGCTGTTCAGTGATTGTACACCTTATAGACTGCTTATTCACATATAATACACATGCCACTATGGTGGACTTTGCCAGTTTACAATGCCGAAACTGAACTTCAGCGCAGCTAACTAAAGCAAATTTGTGAATAGTTTTGGAAGATGGTGTGCGTTTACATGAGTCTAAGGCAGAGAGAGAGAGAGATTGAGAGTGTGTATGCACACTTTCATCCCACCTCCATAACGAGCAACCTGGACACGGTGGCGGTGTCTAATCCCCAGCCACACACAGTGTATAATCTCATCTCTAACTCTAACCATGGCTGCTGCTGCTGAGGCTAAATGTAAGGGAGCACTGTCTGGCGGCGCCTGCCGCGTGGGTTATCTGGAGCCGGGAACATCCTGGCCTAGTTTAGTCACCGTGTCACAGCGTCTGCACTGCAACCGCCACCTGCTGGAAACTCTGACACAGCAGTGCGTGTGTTGGGAGGGGATGTTTGTGTGAACTACCAAACAGAGTGAGTGAGAGAGAAACATGCCAAGAGGAGGTAGTACAGAGTAAGCAACAACAACAAAAAGAACTACAAGAAAAGAACACCAAGAGGAAAGAGAGAACAGGAAAAGAGTGGGAAAGAGAGAAAGACTAAACAAGTGAGGAAGGGTCAAACTGGCTCTAATATTCTCTTCTCTATAATCTCATCTACCTTTGAAATGAAAGCAGAGCCTCATTGAGCACGCTCCCTGACTTCTGATCCCGGAGTGAGAGAGAAAGTAAGAGAGGTGGGGAGGGGAGAGTGTGTTCGTAGAAGAGGTGATCTGGTTTCAAAAGCACAAACAAAACATGTGTGTGTGTTACTAGGCCTGGCCCAGAGCGAAAAAAATCTGCATCTGGCGTGCGTGATGTTCCACTATTCTACTGTATTTGCGTGTTTCTAAAACCGAAAGCAGCACTGACAAATGCTGACGATGATGATCTTTGATCACATCCGATTCAACACGCACTCTGGAGATGAACAATCGCGGCTCGGATTAACAGTCACGGATAGGATGGATATCAGAGAGCTGTGCTAGAGTGTGAGCTACTGGCTACGGCTTCATCCCCCCACCTCTCTCCCCCCTTCACCCTGAGTTGATGAACATTAGACTGGCCCCTGGGCTGCACCTGCAGTAGCAGCACATGGTGTGTAGTCATTAGTGTATAATAGTGGGTGGTGCTAGCCTGCCTTGACTGGCATGCAAGGCACTGTACAGTGCTCACCAGTGATTAATGCTCGTTCCTACATCCCAAATGGCACCCAATTCTAGTGCACTACTTTTGGCCAGGGCCCATAACACTCTGATAAAAAGTAGTGCATCATATAGGGTGCAATTTGGGACAGAGCCACGTGTGTTCTACATGCTCATGGTCCATCGGTAATGACGTAGTGGGGGAGGAGGAGGGTCAAAGGTGGGGGTTGAGGGTAAGATAGTGGTGCACTTCCTCCCGGATGCAGAGCCATCTGCCACCACTCAAGAAGAGTTTTCCATTTTCACCGCACGCCGCTCATAAGAGCACGCACTCCCCTCTCAAGGAGGCCCAAGTGTGTGTGTCTGCACACAAAAACACTCTGTGTGTTTACACTCGCTGCTAACAGCCATTAGGGCAAAACACCTCAAATATATATGAGAGAGCAAAAGGAGAGAGAGAGAGAGAGAGAGAGACACCTGATCAAATAAAAGGCTATTAGCCTCCAGAAAGAAAGAGACAGACGTCCCTAAACCTAGCCTCTGCCTGCCACGTCTACTAATCTCTGAACACCTTGTTCACATAGGATGAGCGCCCAGATCATGGGGATAGATGGGGTTAGCTCACGTTAGCACACTCTCAGATCATTGTGATAGGGTTTACATTAGCACACAGAGGTAAACAGAGTTGGTGCCCTGGCCTGCTGATGAGGCAGAAAATAAACAGTGACTGTCCCTGTGACCTCTCTATTTATGCAACTGACTGTCATCTAGATAATCACACAAAATATCTATCAACAATGTCACCACCGAGTCCCAACTCCTTTGACTGATTGACAGTGACGGAGAGAGAAGAGGGAGTTTGTGAGTTTGTCTGAGGGGCACCATTTGTCCAAAAACAATCCAGTGGTGGCATTCCAGGCAGACGCACTTGATGTCGGGGAGGCGCTAAATACCTGGAATGGCTGGAGCTGGGTTGGTACTTTGTACCTAGCAAAACTGCCATGTCTCTCTCACTCTCCTCCCACTCATTCATTCATTGTGTGGCTTTGAAGTTGAATGATAAACACCGTATTTGGCCTCTGACTAGCGGGAAGTCACCTGCTCGTCGAACATCTCATTCCAAAATCATGGGCATTAATATGGAGTTGGTCCCCCCTATACTGCTAGAACAGTGTCCACTCATCTTGGAAGGCTTTCCACTAGATGTTGGAACATTGTTGCGGGGACTTGCTTCCATTCAGCCACAAGAGCATTAGTGAGGTCGGGCACTGATGTTGGGCAATTAGGCCTGGCTCGCAGTCGGCGTTCCAAATCATCCAAAAGATGTTCGATGGGGTTGAGGTCAGGGCTCTGTGCAGGCCAGTCAAGCTCTTCCACACCGATCTCGACAAACCATTTCTGTATGGACGATTGGCATTTCGAATGATTCTACTACTTCCGGCGCCGACAGAGATGGCCGCCTCGCTTCGCGTTCCTAGGAAAGTATGCAGTTTCTTGTTTTTTTTTTTACGTGTTATTTCTTACATTGGTACCCCAGGTAATCTTAGCTTTCATTACAGTCGGGAAGAACTACTGAATATAAGAGCAACGTCAACTCACCATCAGTACGATCAGGGATATGACTTTACTGAAGTGGATCCTGTGTTCTGCCTTTCACCCAGGTCAACGGAATGGATCCCAGCCTGCGACCCAAAACAAAGACGTCGTAAAAGAGGGAAACGAAGCGGTCTTCTGGTCAGGCTCCGGAGACGGGCACATCGCGCACCACTCCCTATCATAATTCTCGCCAATGTCCAGTCTCTTGACAATACGGTTGATGAAATCCGAGCAAGGCTAGCATTCCAGAGGGACATCAGAGACTCCAACGTTCTTTGCTTCACGGAAACATGGCTCACTCGAGAGAAGCTAACGGATTCGGTACAGCCAGCTGGTTTCTTCACACCAACAGAAACAAGCATCTTTCTGGTAAGAAGAAGGGCGGGGGGGTGTGCCTTATGATTAACGAGATGTGGTGTGATCATAACAACCTACAGGAACTCAAGTCCTTCTGTTCACTCGATTTAGAATGTTGACCGCAAATGTCGACTGCATTATCTACCAAGGGAATTCTCTTCGATTATAATCACAGCCGTATATATTCCCCCCCAAGCAGACACATCGATGGCTCTGAACTAACTTTATTTGACTCTATGTAAACTGGAAACCACATATCCTGAGGCTGCATTCATTGTAGCTAGGGATTTTAACAAGGCTAATCTGAAAACAAGACTCCCTAAATTGTATCAGCACATCGATTGCGCAACCAGGGCTGGTAAAACCTTGGATCATTGCTATTCTAACTTCCGCTACGCATATAAGGCCCTCCGTCGCCCTCCTTTCGGAAAAGCTGACCACGACTCCAGTTTGTTGCTCCCTGCCTACAGACAGAAACTAAAACAAGAAGCTCCCGCGCTCAGGTCTGTTCAACGCTGGTCCGACCAATCTAATTCCACGCTCCAAGACTGCTTCCATCATGTGGACTGGGATATGTTCCGCACTGTGTCCAACAACAACATTGACGAATTACGCCGATTCGGTGAGCGAGTTCATTAGAAAGTGCATGGAAGATGCATTCCCAAACCAGAAACCGTGGATTGATGGCAGCATTCGCGTGAAACTGAAAGCGCGAACCACTGCTTTTAACCAGGGCAAGGTGACCGGAAACATAACCGAATACGAACAGTGTAGCTACTCCCTCCGCAAGGCAATCAAACAAGCTAAGCATCAGTATAGAGACAAAGTAGAGTCACAATTCAACGGCGCAGACACAAGAGGTATGTGGCAGGGTCTACAGTCAATCACAGATGACAAAAAGAAAGCCAGCCTCGTCATGGACAAGGGTGTCTAGCTCCCAGGCAGACTAAATATCATTTTTTGCCCGCTTTGAGGACAATACAGTGCCACTGACACGGCCCGCAACCAAAACATGCGGACTCTCCTTCAGCCGACGTGAGTAAAACATTGAAACGTGTTAACCCTCGCAAGGCTGCAGGCCCAGACAGCATCCCTAGCCGCGCCCTCAGAGCATGCGCAGACCAGATGGCTGGTGTGTTTACGGACATATTCAATAAATCCTTATCCCAGTCTGCTGTTCCCACATGCTTCAAGAGGGCCACCATTGTTCCTGTTCCCAAGAAAGCTAAGGTAACTGAGCTAAATGACTAACGACTACCGCCTGGTACGGCAACTGCTCCGCCCACAACCGTAAGGCTCTCCAGAGAGTATTGAGGTCTGCACAACGCATCACCGGGGGCAAACTACCTGCCCTCCAGGACACCTACGCCACACTATGTCACAGGAAGGCCATAAAGATCGTCAAGGACAACAACCACCCGAGCCACTGCCTGTTCACACCGCTATCATCCAGAAGGCGAGTTCAGTACAGGTGCATCAAAGCAGGGACCGAGAGACTGAAAAACAGCTACTATCTCAAGGCCACCAGACTGTTAAACAGCCACCACTAACATTGAGTGGCTGCTGCCAACATACTGACTCAACTCCAGCCACTTTAATAATAGGAATTGGTGGAAATTGATGTAATATATATCACTAACCACTTTAAACAATGCTACTTAATATAATGTTTACATACCCTACATTACTCATCTCATATGTATATACTGTACTCGATACCATCTACTGCATCTTGCCTATGCCATTCTGTACCATCACTCATTCATATATCTTTATGGACATATTCTTTATCCCTTTACAATTGTGTGTATAAGGTAGTAGTTTTGGAATTGTTAGGTTAGATTACTCGTTGGTTATTACTGCATTGTCGGAATTAGAAGCACAAGCATTTCGCTAAACGCATTAACATCTGCTAACCATGTGTATGTGACAAATAAATTAGATTTGATTTGATGGTGATCTTAGGCTTATGTGCGGCTACTTGGCTATGGAAACCCATTTAATGAAGATCCCGACGAACAATGTGTGTGCTGACTTGCTTCCAGAGGCAGTTTGAAATCCGGTAGTTGTGTGTTGCAACCAAGGACAGACTGTGTTTTACGCTCTACGTGCTTCAGCACTCGGTGGTCCCGTTCTGTGAGCTTGTGTGGCCTACCACTTCGTGGCTGAACCGTTGTTACTCTTAGACATTTCAACTTCATAATAACAACGCTTACAGTTGACCGGGGCAGCAAATTTTACGAACTGACATGTTGGAATGACGGTACCACGTTGAAAGTCACTGAGCTCTTCAATAAGGCCATTCTACTGACAATGTTTGTCTATGGAGATCGCATGGCGGTGTGCTCGATTTCATACACCTGTCAGCAACAGGAGTGGCGAAAATGGCCGAATCCACTAATTTGAAGGGATGTCCACATACAAAAGCATGTACTGTTTAGTCTACCTTGAAGCACTTTGACCCCTCCAGTTTGCTATCGCGGATGGTTGTTTTGGTCCGAAAGACTATTCAGTAAACAACCGATTAGCTCAATTTGCCGCCGAGGCTGTACATCTTGTTCACAACTTTTTCCACATACAACCTACATTTAAAATGGATTCAATTGAGATTTTGGGCCACTGGCCTATACCCAATGTTGAAATATAATTGTTTTTAGACATTTTTACAAATTAATAAAAACTGAAAAGCTGAAATGTCGTTTGAGTCAATAAGTATTCAACCGCTTACCTATGTGCATAATAAGAAGTCACATAATAAATTGCATGGACTGTGAAATAAGTGTTGAACATGATTTTTGAATGACTACCTCATCTCTGTACCCCACACTTTCAGATAATTGTAAGGCCCCTCAGTCAAAGAGTGAATTTCAAAACATAGATTGAAACACAAAGACCAGGGAGGTTTTCCAATGCCTCCAACAACCAGTCACTACAAAGATACCAGCGACCCTCCTGACTTGCAGTAGAGGAAGAAAACCACTCAGGGATTTCACCATGGGGCCAATGGTGACTTTAAAACAATTAGAGTTGAATATCTGTGATCGGAGAAAACTGAGGATGGATCATACTCCACAATACTAACCTAAATGACAGGGTGAAAAGAAGGATGCCTGCACAGAATACACATATTTCAAAACATGCATCTTAAAGTAAAAATGTAGCAAAGAAATTAACTTTATGTCCTGAATACAAAGTGTTATGTATTGGGCAAATCCAATACAACATATCCCAGAGTACCAGTCTTTATATTTTCAAGAATTACATTTACATTTACATTTAAACATTTACATTTAAGTCATTTAGCAGACGCTCTTATCCAGAGCGACTTACAAATTGGTGAATTCACCTTCTGACATCAGTGGAACAGCCACTTTACAATAGTGCATCTAAATCATTTAAGGGGGGGTGAGAAGGATTGCTTTATCCTATCCTAGGTATTCCTTGAAGAGGTGGGGTTTCAGGTGTCTCCGGGAAGGTGGTGATTGACTCCGCTGTCCTGGCGTCGTGAGGGAGTTTGTTCCACCATTGGGGGGCCAGAGCAGCAAACAGTTTTGACTGGGCTGAGCGGGAACTGTACTTCCTCAGTGGTAGGGAGGCGAGCAGGCCAGAGGTGGATGAACGCAGTGCCCTTGTTTGGGTGTAGGGCCTGATCAGAGCCTGGAGGTACTGCGGTGCCGTTCCCCTCACAGCTCCGTAGGCAAGCACCATGGTCTTGTAGCGGATGCGAGCTTCAACTGGAAGCCAGTGGAGAGAGCGGAGGAGCGGGGTGACGTGAGAGAACTTGGGAAGGTTGAACACCAGACGGGCTGCGGCGTTCTGGATGAGTTGTAGGGGTTTAATGGCACAGGCAGGGAGCCCAGCCAACAGCGAGTTGCAGTAATCCAGACGGGAGATGACAAGTGCCTGGATTAGGACCTGCGCCGCTTCCTGTGTGAGGCAGGGGCGTACTCTGCGGATGTTGTAGAGCATGAACCTACAGGAACGGGCCACCGCCTTGATGTTAGTTGAGAACGACAGGGTGTTGTCCAGGATCACGCCAAGGTTCTTAGCGCTCTGGGAGGAGGAAACAATGGAGTTGTCAACCGTGATGGCGAGATCATGGAACGGGCAGTGCGGAGCGCCTCCGTGATACAGAGAATGATGGTGGCTCCTAGGGTTGCACATTTTGCGGAATATTCAGGTGGAAACTTTCCGTGGGGATATATGGGAATTAATAGGAATATATTACAAATGAACATTAATAACTTATAAATGTATATGTTTTTTAGGCATTGGATATATTTACCATATCATATGGAGACAGAAACATGAACATTTTACCTTATCATAAGTAGACATAATTGCAAATTATTGATCCATCGCATCTCCCAAAAACATTTTCAACATGCATTGGTAAAATGCATCATCTCCCTCAATCCGTGCAATGGCTACTGCTATAGGTTTCAGGCTGCTTACCACTCTCTACCAAAATACATAATCCAGGAGGATCCTCTTGATGGGAATGTCCATATCAGCGGACTGATATGGCCATTTCTTGGAGAGGCTCCTTCACCTCCAGGAGACTGTCAAACATGACGAGAACACCACACCAACAGGTGATGCAATCTTTCACATAACTAACCATTTCCTTGGCTCTCTTGTAGAGTGTATCCATTGTTTTCGGTGCCATGATTTCCTTGAGGAGCAGATTCAATGAATGAGCAGCACAGCCAATTGGTGTGATGTGAGAGCTATTTCCTGCAAAAAGTGATTCCAACATGTATCTACTCAGGGGTGTAAATAGTTAAGTAAATAAGATATTTCTGTATTTAATTTTTTTCAATAAATTAGCACAAAAATAATAATAATCGAAAAACATGTTGTTTTCCCTTTGTTATTATGGCAGTATTACTTATGGCTAGGATGCAGGGAATGAGCTCGGGCCGATTCCGGCGTGAGTTATCTGGCCCAAATGTATTAATTGGGGCTTTGGACGACTGGGGCTACTCTCTGGTAGATGATTACACAGGCTGCTTTATAGAATTAACATTTCATTATATGTTTTTACATATTTTTTTCATTGTTTATGTAATCAAAAACATACAATTAACATTTAAATAATTCTTTAAAAAGAGTCCTGTGGAGTATTTAACTGCGTTACTACAGATGCTGGTTCAAGACCCACGCCGGCCGGCCAAACCCTCCCGAGAATAGGGAGGGTTTGTCCAGCCGGGATGTCCTTGTCCCATCGCACTGTAGCGACTCATGTGTCGGGCAAGGCGCATGCAAGCTGAAACGGTTACCAGATGTATGGTGTTTCCTCCAACACAAAATTTTTTGTTTTTTTGTGGATGGGTATAATTTGTATGTATTAAACATTACATTACATTACATTACATTACAATACATACATTACATTACATTACAATACATACATACCATTACAATACCATACATACATTACAATACCATACATACATTACAATACCATACATACATTACCATACATACATACATTACCATACATACATTACATTACCATACATACATTACCATACATACATACATACATACATTACCATACATACATAACCATACATACATTACATTACATTACCATACATACATAACATACATACATACATTACATTACCATACATACATACATACATTACATTACCATACATACATTACATTACCATACATACATACATACATTTAAAAAATAAATAATAAATAATAATAATTTTGGATACATTTATTTAAATTTGCATCGGGCCGCTTCTGTTGGGGATTCTGGTAAGATACCGCAAAGGCGTCTGAATTCTGGTAGACGGAAACAGCC
Source organism: Oncorhynchus masou masou (assembly GCF_036934945.1). Taxonomy (NCBI): domain Eukaryota; kingdom Metazoa; phylum Chordata; class Actinopteri; order Salmoniformes; family Salmonidae; genus Oncorhynchus; species Oncorhynchus masou. The sequence goes on along the minus strand of NC_088217.1, from coordinate 64,525,388 downwards.
CGATGTACTTGGGCCGATTCTGGGCAGTCATCCCGGGGCCTCAGTGGAAAATAAAAAGGTTGCAAATCCCCCCAGTTCAGGCCCCTCACTGGGCCAATAGGGAACTAAAACACAAGTGTTCAGTTGACCCATCCCTCCCAGCAGCCAACACAGACAGGAACTCTGAGCGTGACACTTCGTCATTACCTGGCGTCTAGTAAACAACGAGCTCACTTGTTTTTCTGACCTGCGGAGCGAATAGCCAAACTCACGAAAGACATTGGCACGGATGCCACATCCAAGGGACGCGTAACATGGATGAGGCCTCACACACAGAGAAACAGTCTCTCACACACACACTAATTGTGTTTGACAAAAGTACAAGGAGAGGGCAACTAAAAAACCCTCACCTGTCAACAAGTCTCCTGCACCTTAATGTTTACAAGGTACAATGAGTGAATGACTGCCAAAACACTGACTCTTTGTGCCTTGCCCCTGAGACTGGAACATTGGTTTGTTTATAGCTGCCACAGGGACTATTCTCGGCCAGAATACTGACCCCAATGACACCAGGACTGTGAGATGGACCTGTGATATGCCTTGGATGATTTAGTGATGGTTGCTTGGGGCTGCAAAACATTTTATTGCCTGCCTGCCTTTCTGACTGAGGCATGGAAGGAACAGGCAGTGTATAAGGAGCTGCCAAGGGCTGACATGTCATAAAAACACAGACAAGATGATCTAGCTTGGTTAGGACGGATCCCTACTTTGAGTACAGCATTCTCACAGCACTTTCCTAAACAGATCTCTGAAGGATTTGCATACGAGCTCTGCAGATAAGTATTTATGAATGAATAACGTGAAGTGTTATAGTAGTACAGTACCAGTCAAAAGTTTGGACACCTACTCATTCAAGGTTTGCTTTTATTTTTACTATTTTCTACATTGTGAAATATTGGTGAAGACAAACTATAAAATAACACATACGGAATGATGTAGTAACCATATTTTATATATTTGAGATTCTTCAAAATAGCCACCCTTTGCCTTGGCAGCTTTGCACACTCTTGGCATTCTCTCAACCAGTTTTGTTAAAAGTTCATTTGTGGAATTTCTTTCCTTCTTAACACGTTTGAGCCAATCAGTTGTGTTTTGACAAGGTAGGGGTGGGATACAGAGGATAGCCCTACTTGGTAAAAGACCAAGTCCATATTATGGCAAGAACAGCTCAAATAAACAAAGAGCAATGACAGTCCATTACGTTAAGACATGAAGGTCAGTCAATATGGAACATTAAGAACTTTGAAAGTTTCTTCAAGTGCAGTCGCAAAAAACATCAAGCGCTATGATGAAACGGTCTCTCATGAGGACCGCCACAGGAAAGGACGACCCAAGTTTATTAGAGTTAACTGCACCGCAGATTGCATCCCAAAATAAATGCTTCACAGCGTTCAAGTAACAGGCACATCTCAACATCAACTATTCAAAGGAGACTGTGAATCAGGCCTTCATGGTCAAATTGCTGCAAATAAACCACTACTAAAGGACACCAGTAAGAAGAAGAGACTTGTTTGGGTCAAGAAACACAAGCAATGGACATTAGACCGGTGGAAGTCTGTCATTTGGTCTGATGAGTTCAAATTTTAGATTTTTGGGACCAACCGCAGTGTCTTTGTGAGACGCATAGTAGGTGAACGGATGATCTCCGCATGTGTGGTTCCTACCATGGAGCATGGAGGAGGTGGATTGATGGTGTAGGGGTGCTTTGCTGGTGACACGGTCTGTGATTTATTTAGAATTCAAGGCACACTTAACCAACATGGCTATCACAGCATTCTGCAGCGATACACCATCCCATCTGGTTTGCACTAGGACTATCATTTGTTTTTCAACAGGACAATGACCCAACATACATCCAGGCTGTGTAAGGGTTATATGACCATTAAGGAGAGTGATGGAGTGCTGCATAAGATTGCTTGGCCTCCACGATCACGCGACCTCAACCCAATTGAGATCGTTTGGGATGAGTTGGACTGCAGAGTGAAGGAAAAGCAGCCAACAAGTGCTCAGCATATGTGCAAATTACTTGAAGACTGTAGGCAAAGCATTCCAGGTGAAGCTGGTTGAGAGAATGCCAAGAGTGTGCAAAGCTCTCATCAAGGCAAAGAGTGGCTACTTTGAAGAATCGAAAGAATCTGGTTACTATAGGATTCCGTGTGGGGTTTTCTTTCATAGTTTTGCTGTCTTCACTATTATTCTACAATGTAGAAAATAGTTTTAAAAAATGAATGAGTTAGGTGTGTCCAAACTTTTGACTGGTTCTGTATATTAACAGTCATTATAAACCGTGTAGTTTGGGATGCTGATTGGCTGAAAGCTGTTGTATATCAGACATTAAAAACTGGGTTGTTCGATCCCTGAATGATGATTGGCTGACAGCCGTGATATACCACAGGTATGACAAAACATACACTTTTACTGCTCTAATTACATTGGTAACCAGTTTATACTAGCAATAAGGCACCTCAGGGGTTTGTGGTGTATGGCCAATATAAAACGACTAAGAACTGTATCCTGGCACTAGGGCTGCGTTGTGCATAAGAACAGCCCTTAGCCGTGATATATTGGCCATGTACTACACCCACCCCGGGGCTTATTGCTTATGTATAGTAGATGTTTTTTAGCAAACACTTTAAAACAAATAAGGTGATTTGTCTTGGGTGGTATCCAGGTTGTCATACTGACCTTGTGCCATACAAGGACATCCGGTAATACCGCACTGAACACAAGGGGCACGGTTTTCAAACCCTGACATACTCTAATGCTTAGGTTAGCAATGCTAACAAGTACATGTAAAATCCGATTGAGAATGCTAACTAAATGCTAATGAGCGCATTGCGAACATTTTGTACAGTTTCTGACCTAAACAAGTATACAAGGAACTCAAACATGCTACTCAGTTTGCTGCACGTACAAAACAAATATTAACCAACAAGGCTCTTGATCCAAGAGGGGATTCTCTGCTGTTACCAAGCAAATGCTTGATTTTGGAAGAAGCTAACCACTCAGCCAATTAGCTAACTAGCTACTTAATTAGCAAACCAAATGCACAACTGCAGAGCATTTAGCAGATTTAAGACAGTCAACGGTTCTAATATATCTAGATAGCAAACATTTAGTTGTGAATTCCATACTGTAACTAGATCAACTGGCGCATGCGGCACAACAGTGAGTGACTTACAAGGCTCCGGTCTCATTGTTATGTGCTTGTAAACAAGCACCACGTGACTGGGGTCTACCATAATCTTCATAATAATGTAGTTTATGAAATTAAGAACGCAATGTTCTTTATCTCCTAACGTATTGCACAAGTTGACTGCAGGTATTTACATACAAAGTATCTACAAATATTCAAATTTATGGAAAAAAATGATGGTATCCTGTGGCTATTTGCAAATACCCCATATATGGTATACCACACAAGCCTAAAGGTGATGCCATTGCGCAATATGTTAAACATGCAATGCATTGATAATTGCTATAAACATGCTTGTCAATAGGAGATCAATGAAAGTTTAATGTAAACAAACCAACATTCAGCCATTACATCAACGTTAATCTATATTGACATTATTTCAACCCATCGTTCTTCACTGTCCATGTTCATGCATACACTCCGCCTGCACACTGTGTGTAATTTCAGTGTGTAATTCTATCAACCATATTCATTCGTGTGCCTTCCCTAATATAATTAGTATGACACGGAGAATAAACTTGTTTTATAAGATGGCTGGTGCCCAAAATCAATTTTGCTGTAATTTATATTTGGAAAAGGACATGCATAACGCCAACGATGCCACATTATGTCCTGCAGTGTCATGGTGCCTACGTACCCACCCACCACTTGTTTACTTCAAGTGTTTCAAAAGTCAGACATTCGTCACGCTGCGGGTCCGTTTTGAATTCATGTACCACCTACGCATCTTTGGTGGTAAACAGAACAATCTAATTTTGTGCAGTCGAAAGCCATGGGCGCCACAGCAAATAATCTCAACGTGTCCATTTCGAAATATGTTTTTCCCCTCATGTGTTTTTCATTATCTCGTCTATCGCAATACACATGGCAGAATAGCAAACTGAAAAGTAGTAGGGGGGGGGAGAATATGCTGTACGAACTGAAATAACATTCATTTTTAACTCATTGCCAGTCCTTCATTCAGGTTTTCCTCTCATGCAATATAAATGCCAGTTCTCCTCTTATCATTGTTGACTGTGACAGCACCCTCCAGTATAAATGAGTGAAGCCATAAACTAAAAATGTCCACGATCACCATAGAGCTGGACACATTTTTCACCCCAAACATAGAATCAAAGTATAGTCTCTAAGGCAGCCAGTCAACAAACATTTAAATAAATGTTCTCCCAGGTCTAAAAATGTGTTGATTTAAGTATCATGTTTTCTTCCCATAAAGTTTGGACAAAGTTGTTTTCAGCACCATTGCCATAAGTATATGACCACTGCAGACCTCTAACCCTACATTTACAAACTCTGGCCAGCCATGAAATGGGCAGCTAAAGCCAGCCAGCTACTAAACACACACACACACACATCACTCACCTTTAACAGAGGTGACCGCCTCCTTGAACCCCAAACAGACGTACGGCGCGACATGTAATCCATGGAGGGCTCCCTTGCAGCTGCTGGCCGGCTTAAAGCTGACCGTGGTCAGGTCTTCGCAACAAGGCCCCTCCAGGTCCCTGTCCTCCATCAGGTTCAGGGCAATATAGTTCAGTCCATTCTGGAAGCCCCCAGAGATCTCTCTACTCATGGGGCTGCCACACTCCTCATCTGAGCTCTCGCTGCTCCGCACCGACAGGTTCTCCACCGAGCTGTGGTGTTTGGCGTCCCCATGGGCGAACGAGGGGAACACGGGGGTGACGGTAGCCGTAGAGGAGAAGGTTTCAGAGCTGTGCCGCCTGCGCCCATGGGGGTCGGCCCGGATCACCTTGGCGGCCCTGTCAGGATCCACGGGGGTGGCCGCGCCAAGGAGGAACACCCCCATGCCCCCCGGGAGGCCCTGCTCACCCAGGGATAGCCTCTTCTCTCTGGCACTGGGGCTGAAGATAATAAACAGAGTTAATATGTATTACAATACATGGTATATTACCAAACATCCATAGATAGATGTGATACAGAAAATATTTTATCCTTATAATGAACTCAAATCCACTTGAACTCAATCCCCCTACAAACACCACAAAGTGCCTGCTGTGCCAGGGGAATCTATTAATCTATAACTAGCCAAATAACGTTGCTGAATAATGTTATTACAACTTACATTATGGCTAGAGTACTGAGTGTACTGTACCTTGTTGAGGTCTGAGGGAGGAACTGGGGAGGCATGTTGGCCATTCCAAGTCCAAATGTCATCTCGGTGTACTCATCCTTGCCTCTCTGGGGGCACTTGGAATCCCTCTTCGATCTGAGACGGTACACTCCCTCCCTATCCGGACAAGGGCACAGGGATGACTCAGGGACCGTGTCCAACCGTCCGTCAGGGGTGTCTCCGGCCTTGGGTGAGTGTGAGACAACGTGGTGCAGGTTCATGTAGTCGGAGAAAGGGGACCTCGGCTGGCCGACGCTGGAGCCCAGAGACGACTCCTGGCTCTCATTGGATGCTGACGGGGGGGAGTACTTGGTGCCCTCACTGAAGTCTATGTTGATATACTCGCCCGGGCTCCTGGGTTCCCCGGGCAAGAGGTGCTCGTTCATGCTGGGTAGGATCCTACAGCTGTCCAGAGATAGCCGGTTGGGACGCCCCATTCTCCCCCGGTGGAATGTCAGGCTGTCAGTCCCCCGGCTCTGTCTGATGGGCGAGGGCACCGAGGAGTTGGGCGGGGCCGGATTGGTCATCACTGAGTAGTAGTCGTCTGACTCCCTACCTAGCGACTGATGGCCTTGCGGGCTCATCAGGACGTACTGGTCACCAGTGTCCCCCGTCTCCTTGGAAGCCTGGTGGAGTTTGATGGGGCGTGGCAGTGAGTCTGTGGAGTAGATGGGTGTGATGGAAGGCCCACGACCCGGAAGCTGGTCTAGGAAGTAGTCCGGGGGGGTCTGCGAGGTGGTGTAAGCAGCGTTGCGAGGGGACATGTTCATGTAGGTCGAGCGGCTGTCTGGGCTTTCAACGGACGACTTGGAGCCGCGCCACATCCTCAGGTAACCACTGTCCTCCAAGGAGCCTCCGCTGCTGGGTGAGTTGGTCTGGTCGCCGGCCTCGTACCGGTGGTTTTGGGCCAAGGGGTTAATGATCTGCTTGGGAGCCGAGACGCACATTGGACTCATGGGCATGTAAGCATCTGCCTTGCTGTTGTTGCCCCTGGGCGGTGCTGCCACGCCCGCCATCATAGGCATATAGCCATCATCCCCTACTTGGATACCATTGGATTTGGGGTAGGACACCTTTGGGGAGGCGGAAATGGAGCTGCGCCCGGAGTGGTGCCCGCTGTTGGTGTGGTGGGCAGCCCGCATTAGGGCGTACTCATCCAACGAGGCAGAGGACAGCTGGGCGGGCACCCGCTGATGGCGTGGTGTGGTGAGGGAGTATGTTCTCTTCCTGTACGCCTTCTCCGATGTCAAGTCCTCCTCCAGGCATGCCTGCCGTTGGTCATTGGTCCTGTCCATAATCATGTAGCCACACAGATCGTTGGCTTCCCGGGAGGGAGGAGTGCTGGAGAGGGAGTCGTGGGTGTCACTCCGAGTGAGGGGTAGGAGAATGGAGGTGTCGCCTGGGCTGGAGCTGTGCTCGTTGCATAGCATGAAGCTTGCGTCGCTGGGGGAGCCTGAGATAGAGGCGCTGCAGCTGAAGGGGCGGTGGACCGCATCAGGGGTGGGGAGGGTCCCACTCATGGGGGAGAGGCAGATGGAACTGCAGACTGAAGGAGGGGAGTTGGAGACGGGCATGGAGCGGCTGTGCTGGAGGCTGGACTCCAGTATCCGGCAGGTGCGGCCAGTGGAGAGCGTATTGGACCTGCTAAGAGGGTTCCGGTTGGAGAGGGGACTGGTGGGGCTCCCGCTCATAGATATTGACATAGACACTGGCCTGACCATGCTGCCATCCCCCTCACTAGCTGTCCTTATCCGACAGGATGTGAACTTGCTCATTGGGGATGTGGCCACTATGCTGTTTGTTCTCGACCTCCTCACCAACCCTGTCTGACTTGGGGGCAGATTGTTCAAGTTGCGTCTTGTGGGCACGGAAATGGGGTTGGTGCTAGCCGACTGACTCTTGCTGCGCGGTCTTGATTCTGACAGCTCTTTCATGGCTTTCATCGCCTCCAGGATGGTCTCGTGGATGTTTTGCGCAACCACCGAGTCATCCGCCTGCATCCAGAGCTCACCAGGGCCAGTGACAGCCGACCTACCAACCTCGATGAAGAAAAAACTGTCTGAGTGGCCACATCTCCGGATATTCATGAGCTGTAAACTGACAGCTGCAACCTCCGAGTTCAGTTTCACAAAGCTGATAGTCCGACTGGATAAACACAGCCTAAACACCCCTGTCAAATGTTTTGTTTGACCCAGTCCTCTGGATTTCAAATTCACTTGCCATACCTCCTTGCAAAAGGCAGTGGCCGGCGTGATCATATTGTAATTCGCCTCCTCAAAACAAAAAAGAGAGGTGGAATTAGACGCGGGGCTGTCATAGACTTTCCCCTCTTCGACCAAATCCGACAACACTCGAAACCAGCTCTCCTGCTCCTGCTCGTTTTCGGCTGCCACTGCAAAGTATTCGTCCTTGGTGTAAAAGGCGATGAGGTGTTTGTGCTTGGAGTCCGCTCGCTTGTTTATGCAAAGACAGGAGTCCAGCAGTATTACCCTTTTAGCAGCCGACTTGTTTTTCCACTTCTTCTCGCTCTCGTAGTATTCCAGCCGGGCAGGAAAGCTCTCGCTGGGTTCTCTCAATACGAAAAAACGTCTGTGTCCATGCTTCTGTTTCTTTAGATATCCACATTTCTTAATGTTATTGGTCACATTAGACAACAAGTGTCCTCCATTCGTTTGAGGACTCGCCATTCTGATGCGCACGCTTCACTTACTTTTAGAGAAGTTGTTTTGTGCTATTTTCCAAAGCACCGAAAAATCCGCTTTACTTATTCCATTACTCGACACAGGTATTCCCGTCCGCTATCTGCAACAGTTAAGCACCAAATAACACCACAGTGACTGCGCTGAGAGAGAAAACAACATGTGACGTTCTTACATCCAGTTTTGGCTTGCAGTAAAAAAGAGAAGAAAACTACAGTCATAAAAGGCGGCGCAACCTTGAAGAGGCGTGCCTGTCAATCTAGCCAATTCTTCCCAGCTCATTGGACTCATTGGTGGAACGAACGAACAGCTAGAAAACGGGACCCGACGCACAGCAGCCTTATCCCTCCCCTCTCGTTCTTTTAAGCCTCCTATATTGCCAGTTTTTTATTTCCATGTACAGTACAGCAGAGATCATTGTAGCGTAGGCTAAATGTATCAAAATAGCCAATTAACGCCTACTTCCGCTACATTGTAACGATGTAATAACTGATTAAGTGTCCAAATGCAGCCATTCTACATAACAGAAATAGGCTAGGTGTTGCCTCTTGCATTGAACTATGTTTTTTTTTTTTTGCAGAGACGCGCATAGCCTTCAGCATCGGCACATAATATAAAATATTACATTTGTTTTCGTTTTTGCTGTGGAAATGCAATAGCCTACCCTTTATATTGTGGGAAACTGTGGATGTTTTTTCTTAATCAAATGCACAATATGTAGCTGAGCACCATTCGTATTGTTGTGAGCCTGTAGTGCAGAGCCATTAAGCTGTAAAATGATTAACACCCTCATGTCATGGTGCGCCCCACTTGCGAAATAAGCGTCGCCCCACTTGTTAAATAACCGTGCGCTGTGATGTATTTTGCGCGCTTGGGTATCCCTGTCCAGCAGTGCGCTGCGTATTCGACCTCTATATGCGTTCTACTTTCTACATATGGTTAATCAACAAGCCTTCAATTTACACCATTTGATCTCGCAGATGGACCTGTGATAATTGTGTTTTAATGCACACATATCTAATGCATATAGATAGTTTTTCAACAAAATCATGTAAATCGCTTGTCATAGTGTGGGATTCACGTTTGGGTTGGAGTATATGTATTTAAATCGTGATAGTGATGACATGGATTAGATGTGTGTTGTTTTGGGTTCTCTTTACTTAGTGCGTCAGGAGCTTCTATTGCGTGTAAAAACCTGAAATGCTGCCACCATCTGGCTAATTTTGAATTAGAATAACTTTATTTCTCCCGTGAAAAGAAATAAGTAATAGTCTCACCAGACACTTCCAGTCTGGGGATGTTACATATAGGCCTACTGGAGAAACTCGACTAGATTTAATATCATTTATTTTATTTTATTGACTTAATTGGCCCCTTAGCCCTATTCTGTTTTCTCTCAAATACAAATATGCATGCACAGCCGACCTCTCAGCTAACACAACAATCTCAGTCATGGATAAATTATGCCCCCTACTCCTATTCGGTGTGTAAGCTATGCGTCATCAACACACGTGTTATTCATTGTGCTGTAAAAACAAGTGCTTAATATAGACTGACCTAAGCTCGTGGTCCCTGCATAGAAAAACACCTCTGTTTGTAAAGCTACTGCTTTATTGACTTGTCTTATGGTGCATTTCCATAGAGAATTTACCCCAATGTTTTACACAAAAGGTTCAGACTTTTCTGTTTCCATCTATGCGGGCTGGCATCCGTGTCTCACTGGGCCATGGCTCTGGGGGACCTGCTCTCACTTGGGGCCACTTGTACTTTTCAGTTGTCCTTTACATAACAATGGTTAACTCTTCTCACCAAGCAACTGCTTTGATTATGCAGAGGTTGTTGATTCTGCTCGATATTGAATCGTTTCTTCTTACCGACCAAAGGGAGTGCATGCAACCGTCTATACATTCGTACCCCACGTGGACTGGTTCGTACTTAAAACATTCTCAATTCAGGCTGCAAAGGTGTTGATTTCCTCCAGAACTAAATTCTATTGACAAGAAGGCAAGAAAAATGGGAAAATATGCATTTTCCACACCCATGCTAGAGTGGCTAATGGCTAGGAATGCTAGTCTTGGATATTGCGTATAACGTTCAACCAATCAGGTTACGGCAGTGTGTTGATTACCCCTGGCTGAGCGCAAAGCGCAACATCAGGAAGGAGCATTAGCCACTCTAGCATGGTGGTAGAAAATGGTGTTTCATAAAGAAAGTACACATATTTCCCCCTTTTTCTGTCTGCCTTCTCGCCATTAAATAGAGTTAAGGAGGAAATCGCCGTCTTTTCAGCCTGAATAGAGAATGCATTATATACGAACCGGTCCATGGGGGATATGAGTGTATAGCCAGCTACATGCATTTCATTTGGATGGTAAGATGAAATGACTCAATATCGCCATCTGCCAGATTTTGGGCTATGCTCTTCACAAGTCTACACTGTCAGCCTTAGCTATGAAAACACAATTTCCCTAGTATATCATACGTGTATAAACATTAGAGTAACACTGGTGTTACAGTCAAAAAGCAGCATGTGTCTTTACAAAAAGTAAGGGAGCAAATATCTGCAAACTCTTGGATCATCCTGCCAATTGTGGGCCACGATGCTAAATACTAGCTACCTTTGATTTATCTTGTCCTGCTCTCTGAACTTGATGCGTCACTACAGATCCGGGTTTGATCCCAGGTCGTGTCGCAGCCGGCCTAAACCGGGAGACCTATGAGGCCTTGTCCCATCGTGCTCTAGCGACTCCTGTGGCGGGCCAATGCATGCAAGTAGCCAGTTGTACGGTGTTTCTTCTGACACATTGGTGCAGCTGGCTTCCGGGTTACGTGAGCAGTGTGTCAAGTAGCAGTGCAGCTTAGCAGGGTCGTGTTTCGGGGGACGCTTGGCTCTCGACCTTTGCCTCTCCCGAGTCCGTACGGGAGTTGCAGCGATGGGACAAAACTATAATTACCAATCGGGGAGAAAAAGGGGTAAAAAGTAAATGCTGACTCACAGCAAGCTGTAAATACATACATGTTGACAGAGAATGCACGTCGCTCACTGTATAGTACAGTGTTCCATAAGAAACAGAATGTACGCACTCTCTCTCAATGCTCTCTTACCCTGTTTCGCTCTCAATGAACGGTCATGTTTTTCTCAGTTGCTGTTTATTATGTCAATCCTTCAACCCCCTCCCTATCGAGCCTATAATCATGTTTTCTCTCCATACATGTGTTAACATATTTATGTTATATGATTCAAATATATTTCTTTCCATAGCCGTGGGAAATAGGGGTGCTGAGGGTGCTGCAGCACCCCTTGAAAAATCGTAATGAAAAATAGATATACATACAACCCCCCCCCCAAAAAAAAAAAAACAACAACACTTTTCCACAAAAGTAGTGCTCTGGTCTTTTACTAGTCATGTGACTGCTTTGCACACTCCTGGCATTCTCTCAACCAGCTTCACCGGGAATGCTTTTCCAAAAGTCTTGAAGGAGTTTGTACATATGCTGAGCACTTGGCTGTTCACTTCACTCTGCAGTCCCACACATCCCAAACCATCTCAATTGAATTGAGGCAGGGTGATTGTGGATGCCAGGTCATCTGATTTTTTTATTTTATTTAACTAGGCAAGTCAGTTAAGAACAAAAACTTATTTTACAACCCCAGCCAAATCCTCCCCTAACCTGGGCGACACTAGGCCAATTGTGTGTCGCACTATGGGACTCCAGATCATGACTGGTTGTGATACAACCCGGGATCGAACCAGGGTCTGTAAGTGGTGCTTCCAATACTGTGATGCAGTGCCTTAGACCGCTGTGCCACTCAGGAGCCAACACTCTCCTTGTTGGTCAAATAGCCCTTACACAGCCTGGAGGTGTGTTGGGTCATTGTCCTGTTGAAAAACAAATGATAGCCCCACTATGCGCCAACCAGATGGAATGGCATATCGATGCAGAATGCTTTGGTAGCCATGCTGGTTAAGTGTGCCTTGAATTCTAAATAAATCACAGACCATGCATTTTATTTTATTTAACGAGGCAAGTCAGTTAAGAACAAATTCTTATTAGCAATGACAGCATACACCGGCCAAACGCGAAACCATGCAACACTGGGACAATTTTGCACCGCCCTACGGGACTCCCAATCACAGCCGGTTGTGATACAGACTGGAATTGAACCAGATTCTGTAGTGATGCCTCTAGCACTGAGATGCAGTGCCTTAGACCGCTGTGCCACTAGGGTGCCCTAAGAAGGATCTCAAATATAAAATATATTTGACACTTTTTTGGTTCCTACATGATTCCAATTATTATTCATAGTTTCATGTCTTCACTATTATTCTGTAGAAAATAGTAAAAAAATAAACCTTGAATGAGTAGGTGTGTCCAAATTTTTGACCGGTACTGTATGAGGTATCATTTTTATGATTTTAATATACTCCTCTCTGGGTGATTGCCAGGCAAAGACATAGAAGAGGGAGCACAGAGGAATGTCTTGCCATGATGATCACCACGATGTTGCTAACCCAATACATGTAATCATCACAGAGCTGAGTAGGGCAGAGAGGGGCCTGTAAGCCTCACAGCTGTAGCATGAGGGTTGCATTCCAAATGGCACCCTATTCCCTATATAGTACAGGGCTCTGGTCAAAAGTTCTACACTAGGGAATATTGTGCCATCTGCCTAAGAGATGCAGCTGCTCTGCTCTGCCTCCCCACCACCTGTCACAATACATAAATCCACATGATTACCCAGCAAACAGGAGAAGTCCTGAGAATATTGGGCGACGTTCCCATTAGGTCCCTTAAGCGTTTCGGCGCAGTGAACCAAGAGGTTCATGGCACGATGCCATGAACCACGGTGATGCCGTGAACCAAGAGGTTATGAGTTCCAATCCCGGACACATTAAATAATAAACACTGTATGAATAAATATACACAATATAAACACTGTATGTTAAAAGCACTGTCTGTGTGTGTGGGTGGGTGTCTCCATTATTGCCAAAAGACAAAGAGCTGTGATTGGATCAGAGGTTCACCAATCAGGGTCTTGATGGGCTTGGCAACAGTAAAAAGGGATGATGTGTAATGAAACTATGGTGTGCGTGCCCTTGGGGGGGGGGGGACATTTCTTTGCAACCATTAGGTGACGTCCCTGGGAAAAAACAGGAACTAGACAAAACCACCAGGGGACCATGACACAATGTCCCAAGAACGACCTTAAACATTTTTTTTAGGGGACATCCCCGTGAGCAACTGGGAACTATACAATACCTCCAGGGGACCATGACACTTTAGGCGACCATTTCGTGACATCCTATTTACTCATTTTTGTTTGCATTGCATGCAGTCTGTGGCCAATTGCAAATCCCCAACCTTTCTTGATTGACTAAGCAAAACCCTTGGGAAACAATAGAGATCCCAAATTAGGTTCATTGATATTCTACCTTACTGTGTATGCGAAGCCTATAATCTAAGTTCTTGCCCAGTACACTATCAAGATGTTACCCCTATCTGTATTCTGAATCACAGCTATGTTTCTATCAAAATGGGAAAAAGAAAATTAGATGTAAAAGTGGTACCAATCAAGTAAAAGTAACTGCATGTACATACCAATCCTATGATATGGCATATACATGAGTCTGTTTTTCCTCTCTGGTTATTAGACTACAATAAGATCATGCTTTTCTCCTATTTGGGAAACAATTATCATAGTTCATACAAGAAGTGTTTTCCCTATCCGATTGAGCTTAAAATGGCCCTAGAATCATGTTCTCACTAGCTATTGTAGTATATCAGGAAATGAGGATTATGTCAACGTTAGGTTGTGTATAAACCGCCTGTTTTGGCTCAGTGGTATTTCTATTTGAGTATGATTAGATAGGATCATTTTAAGCCCTTTTACATTCCACTAGACAGGCTGTTTTTGTCAATGTTTTTCAGCGGTGCAGAATTTCACATGAAATTGGAGAGCAGGGCCTGATAGGGCTAGCCTGCCATAATCCTAATTTCTTCAATTAAATATCATGTTATGTGTTTGGGATATTGACATAAGTGGAGTGTGGAAACTAATAGAACTGTGTAGTGTAAATAAACATAGGAGAGGATGCAGAGAGAGAGAGAGAAACATAAATCAGTGTAGAAATATCATAACTTATTATATAATAAGTTGTTTTTGTATCATGACATTGCATTGGAAGATCATAAGGAGTTGGATTACATTTTGTTGTAAAATGGAAAAGGGCCATCCAATGGAATGGAAATAACTTGAATGAGAAACTAAAATAGAAAGCTCAGAATTCAAAGATCATGATAACAAATACATAATACAAATAATATGAGGGAAAAAGCACATAATTTCTCCTTTTCCATTTGTGTGTGTGTGTGTGTGTGTGTGCACGTGCGTGCAGTGTGAGGGCCACCATTGTTCCTGTTCCCAAGAAAGCTAAGGTAACTGAGCTAAACGACTAGCCCCGTAGCACTCACTTCCGTCATCATGAAGTGCTTTGAGAGACTAGTCAAGGACCATATCACCTCCACCCTACCTGACACCCTAGACCCACTCCAATTTGCTTACCGCCCAAATAGGTCCACAGACGATGCAATCTCAACCACACTCAACCACACCTATGTGAGAATGCTGTTCATCGACTACAGCTCGGCATTTAACACCATAGTACCCTCCAAGCTCGTCACCAAGCTCGAGACCCTGGGTCTCGACCCCACCCTGTGCAACTGGGACTTCCTGACGGGCCGCTCCCAGGTGGTTAGGGTAGGCAACAACATCTCCACCCCGCTGATCCTCAACACTGGGGCCCCACAAGGGTGCGTTCTGAGCCCTCTCCTGTACTCCCTGTTCACCCACGACTGCGCGGCCACGCACGCCTCCAACTCAATCATCAAGTTTGCGGACGACACAACAGTGGTAGGCTTGATTACCAACAACGACGAGACGGCCTACAGGGAGGAGGTGAGGGCCCTCGGAGTGTGGTGTCAGGAAAATAACCTCACACTCAACGTCAACAAAACTAAGGAGATGATTGTGGACTTCAGGAAACAGCAGAGGGAACACCCCCCTATCCACATCGATGGAACAGTAGTGGAGAGGATAGTAAGTTTTAAGTTCCTCGGCATACACATCACAGACAAACTGAATTGGTCCACTCACACAGACAGCATCGTGAAGAAGGCGCAGCAGCGTCTCCTCAACCTCAGGAGGCTGAAGAAATTCGGCTTGTCACCAAAAGCACTCACAAGCTTCTACAGATGCACAATCGAGAGCATCCTGGCGGGCTGTATCACCGCCTGGTACGGCAACTGCTCCGCCCACAACCGTAAGGCTCTCCAGAGGGTAGTGAGGTCTGCACAACGCATCACCGGGGGCAAACTACCTGTCCTCCAGGACACCTACACCACCCGATGTTACAGGAAGGCCATAAAGATCATCAAGGACAACACCCACCCGAGCCACTGCCTGTTCACCCCGCTATCATCCAGAAGGCGAGGTCAGTACAGGTGCATCAAAGCTGGGACCGAGAGACTGAAAAACAGCTTCTATCTCAAGGCCATCAGACTGTTAAACAGCAACCACTAACATTGAATGGCTGCTGCCAGCACTCTGACTCAACTCCAGCCACTTTAATAATGGGAATAGATGGGAAATGATGTAAAGTATATCACTAGCCACTTTAAACAATGCTACCTAATATAATGTTTACATACCCTACATTATTCATCTAATATGTATACGTATATACTGTACTCTATATCATCTACTGCATCCTTACGTAATACATGTATCACTAGCCACTTTAACTATGCCACTTTGTTTACATACTCATCTCATATGTATATACTGTACTCGATACCATCTACTGTATCTTGCCTATGCTGCTCTGTACCATCACTCATTCATATATCTTTATGTACATATTCTTTATCCCCTTACACTGTGTATAAGAAATTAGTTTTGGAATTGTTAGTTAGATTACTTGTTGGTTATTACTGCATTGTCGGAACTAGAAGCACCATCATTTCGCTACACTCGCATTAACATCTGCTAACCATGTGTATGTGACAAATAAAATTTGAGTTGATTTGTTTTGTGTGTGTGTGCAGAGTGTGTGTGCGGTGTGAGGTGTGTGTTTATGTGTGTCTGTGCATGTGCGCATATGTAGGTGCTCGGACGGACAAACAGACAGGACATCGAGGGATCTATCCCCTCACACAACAACAACTAGCAACAACAACAACAACCCTGAAATAACCTCACCTCAGCGGCGGCCGTCCACAGCATCCAACAGCCTAATCACTGGTCATCTCCACCATCACGGAATGGGAGGGGAACTAGGGAACACTCAATACAGACGGGTAATAAATCCTGACACTCGCGTGTCTGACCCCCCGCCGTCAATGAGATCGAAAGGCACCTATTAACAGTCTGCCAGCACTTTTAGCAAAGTCCCTCTGCCAGGGGAAGCAGTAGAGTCTGGCTGTTTAGATGAGCATCCCTTCGTGGGGCTTTAGCTATAGCCAGCCAAAGATTGGTAGTAATATGCTGAAGTAACTATGTGGTTAACATTTCAGAGTATTGCAGCTCCAGTGTGATACAAGAATATGGACTAATTTAGGACTAATTTAAGCATTTGAATTTTGTCCATGTGCTGAGCCCTGTCTTTGGCGGTGTCTGAAATGGAACCATATCCCCTATATAATACACTACTTTTGACAAGGGATCTATATGGGCTCTGCTCAAAAGTAGTGCACTATAAAGTGCAGGAGTGAACAACTGGTGCGGCCTGCGGTCCCCTTTTGTAGTTTTTTTTTAGGGGGGGGGGGGGCTCAGTCGGTCTCAATTTACTGTTGAGAGTTAGAATAATGGAATACACAATGTGCAATTTCTAAATGTGGTTGTGCATCAGCAGTCACTCAATTAGTCCATGTCAGCTAAAACATTTTAGATGGGGGCCAGCTATCTAAACTTGTGCTAAGCCTGGTTGAAATACCGACCGGGGGTGGGGTCCATTGATCATATTAAAAACTGCAAACAGGGAATACGACCATTTCAGACGTAGCCTTTTGACCTATATGGACCCTGCTCAAAAGTAGAGCACTACATGGGGAAAAGGGTGCAATTTCAGATGCTGCTTGTTTGTTTTCATTCGATGCACAGGATTAGTTTACCGGGCCTCCCTGATAACCAAATGATCGCCCCCAGTTTCAGGAAGTCGATTGGTCTCCAATCTAAACTGGCAAACTGGATTAGTGGCACTGTGTGTGTGTGTATATGTGTGTGTACGTTAATTACACAGAGCATATGTGAGCGTATTATTGGAGCCTCTAAAGATGTTTATAAATAAAATAAACAACATTAAATCTGAATTAACATTCAACTTTTTTTAGGTTAATCTCATTTTAAGGAAATGTTATGTGGCCTTCCATGGCTTCCAGTTTCACTGGGGTATAAAAATTATGTAAAATAAAAAACATGAGCTGGCGCAGACCCAGAAAGATTATTTTGTGTGTAGGTGCTAACGGCGAATAACCTATAAACTATCAAAAGAAATAGAGTTGCACACTCCATATATAAATTCCTAGTAATTTATTGGGTATTTACCAATGTTTCGGCATCACTATGCTTTCTTCAGGGTCATCATCACTGTGCCTTCTTCAGGGTCACCCAATAAATTAATGGGAGTTTATATGGAGTGTGCGACTCTATTTATTTTGAAAGTATAAAAATGAGGTAACACACGTGCAATCCCTTTGTCTTCCATCACCATTGGGAAAGGCAAAGAACTCAATGTAAAAAGAGAAGAATGGTTTGTGACTTTTATAAATCAGGCAATAATAACAACTGAAAAATCTAATATACCACTTACCACTATTAGGGCGACAATTAAGACGTTTAAAACTACTGGAACAGTGGTAAACTTGCCTGGTAAAGGATGCATACATACAGTGAGGATGGTTTGGAAGTTAAAGAAAAGTCCAAGGGCCATAGTTGGAGAATTACAGAACTTGGTCATAATGCTACACTGGGGCGGCAGTGTAGCCTGGTGGTTAGAGCGTTGGACTAGTAACCGGAAGGTTGCAAGTTCAAACCCCCGAGCTGACAAGGTACAAATCTGTCGTTCTGCCCCTGAACAGGCAGTTAACCCACTGTTCCTAGGCCGTCATTGAAAATAAGAATTTGTTCTTAACTGACTTGCCTTGGTTAAATAAAGGTAAAATAAATATCTTGGGGTCACCAAGTCTCAAAACCTATAATTAGACACCACCTGGAATGGTTGGAATTTGTTAAATGACATTGGCACTTGGATTGGAACTGGTCAGATGAAACCAAAATAGAGCTCTTTGGCCATGCACACCTTAAAAAAGAAGGATGCATATGCAACAAATAACCTCATGCCTACTGTAAAGTATGGTGGTGTATCTTTGATGTTATGGAGCTGTTTTGCATCCACTGGTCCTGGGTCCCTTGATAATGTCTACAATAAGTTGAACAAGTACCAGGATATTTTAGACCTAAACCTGGTTTCTCTTCCAGGAGACTGAAACTTAGCTGCAAGTGGATCTTCCAGCAAGACAATGACCCCAAGCACACATCAAAATCCACAAAGAAATGGTTTAATTGACCACAAAATCAACGTTTTGCAATGGCCATCTCAGTCCTCCGACTTGCCCCCGTTGAACACCTGTGGTTTGAATAGAAGAGGGCAGTCCATAAGCCCAAACCGGAAAATATCAAGGATCTGGGAAGATTCTGTAAGGAGGAAGATCCCTCCCTCTAAGATCCCTTCCAATGTGTTCTCCAATCTCATAAAATATATGTATAGAAAAAGGCTAAGTGCTGTTTTCCTCAAAAGGGGATGGTGAACATTGAATAGTCCTGAGCCTTCTTCTTTCCGAGAATCCCATCTAATGTACCCATCTAACTACATCTAATGTACTAATGTACACTCACTAATGTATTCTATACATATTCAGGTTATGAGTTGTCATTTAAACCAATGCCCTACATTCAATAACCATTAAGCCCAGAAGATATTTCAAAACAAGTATTTTGTTTATGCCAGGCAAGCCCATCTGATATTCAAATCAGGGGGCCCCCTTTCCTCACAGTGTTGCACCCATCTGGTGTGGAGCCGTAAGAGATGCAGTATTTGGGGGCATAAAGGTCAGTTACTGCAGCCACAATGACATTGAAACAGCATCCTACTTTAGCCAAGGACCAACCAGCATAGACAAGATGGTGGCGCAAGTTAGAACTTCTGCTGAGAAACACAAACTGTCCACCTAATATTTCTTAAAGGATTATGAAGCTGCTACAAGAACAGTGAAATCATAAGAGACTCGTGACGCAAATGAGAGATTCATGTTTCGGGCACAGCATGACGACAGGGTCACCGCAAACATTTAATCACAGCACCATAATTACTGAATTATTAACAGTTAATCACTGTAAGACATGACTGACACATGGATACATCAGTGCCAATTAGTCTGCAGCACCTCTTCAAGTGGTTGGGTCATTTACATATTTGCTTTCATGTCTGATTAGCGTTTACTGATGTCAGGTATACAGCTAGCTAGACTGGGACGTGACTGGAAGGTGGATTAAAGCGCGTACGGCAGCCATATGCAGTGTCTGCAGCCTTTTCTGGGTCAATCTCATTGGCCTTTCCTTGATTCCTCGCTTCCTTTCTCCTCGCCTCTGAAGGGAAAAGAGAGGCACTGAAGGGAAAAGTGAGACGTGGTGAAGGATAGGTGGAGGAAAGCTGGAGACACCAGCAGTCCACAAAGCATTGGTCATCTTGTGTCGAGGCCTTGTGTTCCGAGAGGTATGGTTGGGTGAGGTATGGTTGGGTGAGTAAGTGAGTGATGCCCACCTACTATTACTTTCTAAAAGGTTATGTGGGGCACACACATTGACATTAGAAACCCATGTCATCCTTAGGTAGCTACCCCAGGCATACATGCACTGTGTCTGGGTTGGGTAGGCCATTTTCACGGTAGCAGATGGGAGTATAGGTCCTCAGTGATGGACTTCTAAAGAGATTGATTTGAATGAGAATCACCCCACACTCATTATCAGCTTCAAATGAACATCCAGAACTAACATTTTGCGTAATTGCATCAGATGATCGATTAAGTTCTGGGGGAGATGTATTAGAAAATGTACTAAGGCCTCCCGGGTGGCGCAATGGTTAAGGGCACTGTACTGCAGCGCTAGCTGTGCCACCAGACTCTGGGTTTGCGCCCAGGCTCTGTCGTAACCGGACGCGTCCGTGGGGCGACGCACAATTGGCCTAGCGTCGCCCAGGTTAGGGAGGGTTTGGCTGGTAGGGAAATCCTTGTCTCATCGCGCACCAGCGACTCCTGTGGCGGGCCGGGCACAGTGTGCGCTAACCAAATTTACCAGGTGCACGGTGTTTCCTCTGACACATTGGTGCGGCTGGCTTCCGGGTTGGATGGCGCTGTGTTAAGATGCAGTGTGGCTTGGTTGGGTTGTGTATTGGAGGACGCATGACTTTCAAAAGGTACTAACAGGACTAGCAGAGTCTCCAACCCTCTGAACAGAAAGGTTGGACAGAAACTCAGAGGCAGTTTCGTGTAAGTGTATAGGCCAAATTATCACCTTCCGAAATTCTAAAGATGCGAGCATCTGCAAAATCGTGATTTGTCCAAATTATCTGTAATAGTGAATGGGTGTGGAGTCAGGCGAGGAGAGCAAAGGATGCGGGAAAAAACACGCTTTAATGTCCAAAATCAAAGGAACAAAATAGTAATACCCAACACAGGCGTAACTATAAAAACAAAATAGTACCCTTAGGTAAAATACGAGAAAACCCAACAAAACACTAACACCTCTCACAAATAGTGAGTGGGCTAAACGAACTTAAATAACCCCAACCAAACAATGAACAGGTGAAACCAATTCAACAAAGCCAAACGAACACGGAACAAAGGATCGGTGGAAGCTAGTAGACCGCCGAGCGCCACCCGAACAAGAAGTGGAGCCACCATCGGTAATATTCGTGACATGATCAGTGAGAAAAAGACAGCGTACCTAGTTGTTGCAGAGGGTGAAAGGGCAAGACAAAAGATTTAGGTGCCTTTGAACAGGGTATGGTGCCAGGTGCACCAGTTTGAGTGTGTCAAGAACTGCAATGCCGCTGGTTTTTTCATGCTCAAAAGTTTCCCATGTGTATCAAGAATGGTCCACCACCCCCTTAACTGTCAATCATCCATGTCCCTGCTGCTGTGGGTCTCTGTTATGGGTTGTATCTCTATCTATAGGCCCTTATTCATCATTCACTCTTGTGGTCACATTAAGGAAAGACAAAGAGGCCGTTAATGGCTATGTCAGATGAAGGACAGCTCATTGATTGGTCAGTGATTGAGAGGTTAGCCAGCTGTTCTGGAGGTGACTGATTGTGTTAGCAAGGGCAGCAGAGTATTTAGGAATAACCCGTTTGTTTACATGCTATCAAGTTATATAGCAGTTATTTTCAGGCAGTGGGTGTAACCTTGTCCCACTGATCTAAAAATATTCTGATACTTTCCACCAACAGCCCCTCGTCCACATGCATGCACTTGCAGGGGCACGCACACAGAAACACACAGGCACACACACACACAATATCCAAAGCAATACTACAAACAGCCAACAATTGATGAATGCCCAAGGATACAAATAAGCTGCTGCTGTTGCAAAAATGTTAATTATTTTAATATCACATTCTCCGTTGCTGTGTTATGAAATTATTTACAACTTCGGCTGTGGTAGAAAAATACAGATGACTGGCCTGATTGTAAAAGACGAGAAAGGCTGTTGGTGACATTTCCCTCTCAGCATTCAGTTGTTTCCCTTAAATTGTTAAAATACAGGCGGGAGCTGGAATAGTGTCAAGCCAGCATCTAGAGTGTGAAGTAAGCACATTCTTTAATCCTGCTGTCCCATAACATAATTCCCTTGTGGGCCATGGCAGGTTGTTGTTGAGGGTAAGGTTAGGAGAGTTTAAAGTTGAACCACTTGTGCCTTAATCATACGCTCTGAGGATACTGACCCCCTCAGTCATCCATATGGGTCCCGAACATTGTGCCAGTGTGTGGTGGGCTGAAACCCACACTGGCGTCAGACCAAGAGACTTCACCCAGAGAGGGCATCAAGGGCATCAAGGGGGGGGAATTTGAGTCCATGGGGACCCTATGACATCATTTTATTTTAAGGGGACCCTTGAGCTAGCGTATTCCCAGATCTGTTTGTGTTGCCTTGCCAACTCCTATGGTCATTGTTACACCAAACATATCTGGGACCATGCTACTCTTGGGCCCTTTCGTTCACTGTATAATCCTACTGAGGATAGTGTTAGACACTTGACCACGACTTCCTGTTGCTGTGAGCCATTTTACACCTCTGGGATTGGTCTATGGGGAATTAACTTAGCACAAGGGTGATTTAGCTTTACTGGCATAAGCCCGCTCCAGAAGTAGGGGTGGGTCACCTGGTTAATATCCCCAGGGAGGAAGCCCACTGTTCAGGTAGGGAGAGCTGAGGAGGTCCTCCAGAGCTTGTCCTATGGATGGAAAGTACAGTATATGATAGTTTGCCAAAATCGTGCAGCCCTATCTAATTGCGATTTTTGTGGCCAGATATTGCAATTGCGATTCTGAATTGTGATTTTCAAAAGACTTAGGTGAAAACCTAATTCCATCCGACATGGTTAAAACAAGTGTCAGGGTAGAGAGCATCACTTCTAAAATGAGTTCATATGAATTAATACATACTGTGCTAACTGAATACAAAACTAAATGAAAAAAAAAAAAACATTTTCCAACACTGTTACACATATGATAATAGATAAGATTATTGAACCTACATATACATATTAACAAACGTACATTTTTAACAGGATCATTAAAATATAATGTGCAATAAGCGCAGCCCTTGTTCATTAATTAACAAACATTGAATTCATATTTCCTATTTACCAATCATTATTATAATTGAAAATTTGAGTCTAAGTGCCTTAAAAACCTGTAGCACGTAGCCTAACGATTGCAAGGTGCCGTCTGTGTCCAAAACAATAGAGTCTGGTCCATTTAATGCGATGGTCTTTAAAACATTTGCTCCGCTATCCTGATGTACACTTGCTGCTCCTCAATCAGGCCCCAGTCATTCTCTCAACCCAAGAGCAATGTTTTCTCCCATGTGATCTCTGGAGAAGTAGCCAATTATGTTTGCAAGCACCGACCATCCAGTTGAAACTCCTCAGCAATGAAGTCTATTGTCAAACTAATGTACAGTAGGACTCGGTTGTTTTACTAGACCAAAGGTCTGTTGTAGTCTCGTAGTAAGCCGCCATTGTAAATGACAGCCTACAAATAAGAATGTGTTCTTAACTAGGCAAGTCAGTTAAGAACAAATTCTTATTTACAATGATGGCCTACCCCAGCCAAATCCAGGCCAATTGGGAGTCCCATAGGGCGGCGCACAATCACAGCCGGTTGTGATACAGCCTGGGATCGAACCAGGGACTATAGTGACACCTCTTACACTGAGATGCAGTGCCTTAGACTGCTGCTCCAATGGGGAACCAATCAGGAGCCCAGATAAAGACTTGCCTAGTTAAATACAGGTTAAATAAAAAATAAAATAAATACAAATAACGTGACCTAATAATCAACATGTGTGAGCTCTGTTTCAACTTCTCCCTTAATTTTGTTTTACAGTATTGGGATGGTGACTTGGGAGATGGAATCTTGTATCGGTGCTGTCCAGCTTGTTTATCATCCTCTTGAAGCGGTCTTTGCTGACTGTGAAAATAAGAACCATTTTTTGGGCTGTGTGATGCCCATGTTGACGCCAATGCGCCCCACAGTTGTGTCAAGTTAGCTGGATGTCCATTGGTGGTGACCCACTGTTGAGGCTGAAAAACCCCATTAGAGTTGCAGTTCATGACACAAACCGGTGCGCCTGGCACCTACTATACCCCGTTCAAAGGCACTTAAATCATTTGTCTTGCCCATACCCCTCAATGTCACACATACAAAATCCATGTCTCAAGGCTTAAAAATCATTCTTTAACATGTCTCCTCCCCTTCATCCACACTGACTGAAGTGGATTTAACAAGTGACATCAATAAGGAATCATAGCTTTCACCCGGATTCACCTGGTCAGTCTATTACATGGAAAGAGCAGATTTTCCTTAATGTTTTGTATACTGATTTCTATGTCTGTGGGATGTTTTGAAAACTAATCGTCAATCAATGCCTGTTTAATGTAGGTGGCTGGCTGTGGCTGAGGGGGGATTGTCATCGTAGGGGATTGTTCTTCTGGTTATTGAATACATTTGTTGTCATCACAACTCCGAAGCACTTTTTATACAACACTTGCATATGGTTAATATCTGTTTGCCTATAGCCGAAATACTGCCATACCACTGAAAATGCTCGATTAGCAGTCGCAGCACTCATTTTTCTCGAGGTTTATTGAGGTAAAGCTCTCGCTCTCCTCTCTAGCATCTAACTGCGCTTAGGACACTTGTGATTGGCCGGCATGTGCATGCCATGCAAAAACTGAGAGCCCGCTTGGTCAGCAATCAGGGTATCCAAAACTCCCTCCTCCGGGACAACAAGGGGTAGGCATTTTTGTTTTTGCCCTAGCACTACACAGTTGATTCAAATAATCAACTAATCATCCAGCTTTGATCATTTTAAATCAGATGTGTAGTGTTAGTGCAAAAATGAAAATGATCCCTTGGGATCCCAAGGACCAAGTTTGGGAAACGCTAGCGCTGCTCATTGGAAGAGGTGCCATAGTATAGTTTTTGTTATATTAATGGAGTGTCAAAGGAGAATCGCAGCCTCTTGCAATATGGACATTGCACATGTCAATATTGCAATTTCGATCTGAATTTGATTAATCGTGCAGCCCTACTATACGGATTGGCAAACATGCATGCTTACTAGTGTAGTGCAAATGCTAACATATTACATCTAGACATATTCAGCTGCTCTGCAAATGCAAATAGTACAAACAGACAAATGTTCCACTACAGTGCTATCTATACCCCTTTCCAAACAATTTACACTGACAAATACAATACAAACTTCTTTAGCATGTGTGGTTGAAGAGAAACTTATTGTAGAAAACACACAGCCTTTATGAATACAATACATGGTAAGAAAACAGAAGCATGGGAGTCATACAGTAAGTCAATATTTAAGTCAAGATCAGCCTGCTTTACTTCCAGTGGATATAAACAAATGCAAATTAATTACTTAAAAATCATACGTGATTTTCTGGATTTTTGTTTTCGATTCTGTCTCTCGCAGTTGAAGTGTACCTATGATAAATATTACAGACCTCTACATGCTTTGTAAGTCGGAAAACCTGAAAAATCGGCAGATAATCAAATACTTGCTTCTCCCCACTGTATGTACGTATGTATGTATATATATATATATATATATATATATATATATATATATATATATATGTGTGTGTGTGTATATGTGTGTTTCAAAGTTTCTTCAAGTGCAGTCACAGAAAACATAAAGCGCTATGATGAAACTGGCTCTCATGAGGACAGCCACAGGAAAGAAAGGCCCAGAGTTCTCTCTGCTGCAGAGGATAAGTTCATTAGAGTTAACGCCACCTCAGATTGCATCCCAAAATAAATGCTTCACAGAGTTCAAGTAACAGACACATCTCAACATCAACTGTTCAGAGGAGACTGCATGAATCAGGACTTCATGGTCGAATTGCTGCAAAGAGACACCTACTAAAGGACACCAATAAGAAGAACAGTTTCTTGGGCCAAGTGATTTATTTCGAATTCGAGGCACACTTATCGCTGCAGAATGCTGTGGTAGCCATGCTGGTTACACCATCCCATCTGGTTTGCGCTTAGTGGGACTATAATTTCTTTTTCAACAGGATAATGACCCAAAACACACCTCCAGGCTGTGTAAGAGCTATTGACCAATAAGGAGAGTGATATTGCTTTATCAGATTACCTGGGACCCGTTTCAGAAAGCGGGTTTGGTGAAAACTCAGTTGACTTGAGTTGTTGGTTTCACAAAGCCAGTTCAGCTTAACTCTGAGTCAGTCACTATTGCAACATACTCTGTTAAGCTAACCTGCTCGCTGGCAGGTTTTCAACTAATCCCGAGTTTCTCTTTATCTGAAGCCTGCAGACTGAAGTGGTGTCAGACATGGCGTGTCCTTTTCTTGAAGAGCCAGTTGATATAGAAGCATAAATACTCTGCATAAATATCAGTCTGGAACAGGGTGATCAGACTCCGCTTGCATGTTTTACCATTCCCTGATGATTATCTGTTTGAGCGTTTCTATTTGTCTGCACAATCGATCATTCATCTGAACAATATTCTCAGCCTTCATATCATTCATATGGCACATCGTGGACATGCTGTCAGTACAGAACAGATTCTTTGTGTTGCACTTTGTTTTTGGGGGGGAACGGGAATTTTCCAAACTCAGCGGGGGAAAAAACGTCCTCTCACTGTCAACTGCGTTCATTTTCAGCGAACTGAACATGTTTAAATATTTGTATGAACATAAGATTCAACAACAAAGACATAAACTGAAGAAGTTCCACAGACATGTGACTAACAGAAATGGAATGTGTCCCTAAACAAGGGGGGGGGGGGGTTCAAAATCAAAAGTAACAGTCAGTATCTGATGTGGCCACCAGCTGCATTAAGTACTGCAGTGCATCTCCTCCTCATGGACTGCACCAGATTTTCCAGTTCTTGCTGTGCGATGTTACCCCACTCTTCCACCAAGGCACCTGCAAGTTCCTGGACATTTCTGGGGGGAATGGCCCAATCCCTC
Source organism: Oncorhynchus masou masou (assembly GCF_036934945.1). Classification (NCBI taxonomy): domain Eukaryota; kingdom Metazoa; phylum Chordata; class Actinopteri; order Salmoniformes; family Salmonidae; genus Oncorhynchus; species Oncorhynchus masou. The sequence goes on along the minus strand of NC_088217.1, from coordinate 64,498,469 downwards.
ACCCGCCAATCCAACAGGTCCCAGACGTGCTCAATGGGATTGAGATACGGGCTCTTCGCTGGCCATGGCAGAACACTGACATTCCAGTCAGGAAATCACGCACAGAACGAGCAGTATAGCATTGTCATGCTGGAGGGTCATGTCAGGATGAGTCTGCAGGAAGGGTACCACATGAGGGAGGAGGAAGTCTTCCCTGTAATGCACAGCGTTGAGATTGCCTGCAATGACAAGCTCAGTCCGATGATGCTGACACACCGCCCCAGACCACGACGGACCCTCCACCTCGATCCCGCTCCAGAGTACAGGCCTCAGTGTAACGCTCATTCCTTCGACGATAAACGCAACGTGTTTTTCCAGAGTCAGTAGAAAGGCCTCTTTAGTGACCTAAGTTTTCATAACTGTGACGTTAATTGCCTACCGTCTGTAAGCTGTTTGTGTTTTAACGAACGTTCCACGTGTGCATATGTTCATTAATTGTTTATGGTTCATTGAACAAGCATGGGAAACAGTGGTTAAACCCTTTACAATGAAGATATGTGAAGGTATTTGGATTTTTACAAATTAACTTTTGAAGACAGGGTCCCAAAAAAGGGACATTTCTTTTTTTGCTGAGTTCATATATAGAACATTTCTGGTCCCAGTCCATCCCAGATTGTCAGGTAGGGAGCTTAGTTTAATCAGCTCAAGACAAACAAACGGCATCATATGCACGGCACAGTTCTAGACAGACACTCGGGCATGTAAACCTCTTACTAGAACACTTGTTCCAAAGGCAAAGGTGACAGGTGAGTAAAGTGGCTACAATAACAAGTCACTCAGCCCTAGTTGGGATTCTGAACATAGAGACGTTTATGTTCTAAATTCCCAGATAATCAAAATGTTTGAAGAACATTTAGTAGTGGATGTGTGACAATGTTGTTTAAAATGAAGCACAGTTGTTTGAAATCTCATCAGGGACTCACCAGTACATAAATTCTGTTTGATTTCTTAGTCAATGTGGCAACATAATGCCTTTGGGGTAAAGAGGATATTTTGGTTCTTTGGCCATATTCTTAGTCCTCCATATTCAATAGGAGCTCTCTAAAAACAGTTCCTACACTACACCCTTGTGGTAGCATTTTACACCATATGTTCAATAACAACATGGTGATTTCAAAATTTAAAAAACATGTTATTGACAGAAAGCTGAAATTCAATAACTATTATTGGAGGTAGAATGGCTTTAATTTAGGAAGATGGTAAACAAAGATAAAGAAATAAAAAGGTGTCTGAAAATGACAAATGACACAAAAATCAAGTGAAAATGCATTTTTCTATCAAGGACAAACAGCTCAGACAAGTGACATTTTTGTGCAACTCAGTCCAAAAATTCCCCAAGACCAGAATTGACTAACAAAACATTTTATTTTTTTAAAGTGACATTTCCTTTTTAGTGTGAAACCATAAAATGAAATCTGAACAGCAGTGACAGACTACTGGACTTAATTACAGAATTAGCACATTTTGCCATGGTGCAGAGAGAAAAACGAAGTTTTCTAATGCTATTCTACGCATTTTGTCATGAGGCTTAGAGCAAATTTTGACAAATAGTTTTAAAGCCAATTTCCTACAATTACACACTTTCGTCATTGGGCAGATTTTTTGTTTTGTTGGTATTTTATAGCGCATCTCATTTTGTTCACATTTTGCCATGAGGTTAAGATAATTTTGCAGTTTTAAACCTAATTTCCTACAATTCTACACATTTTGGTATCATATGCAACAAAAACATGGGTTAGGGGCACGGGGCACATGCCCAGTGCCTGTTTGGTAATCCGGCCCAGCTCAGTTGAGCTCACTTGATGAGTAATCCCTCTGTATTAAAGTAGAAACAACGTGGGTGTACGTACGTGTATGTCTGTGAAAACCAACCCCTAAAACCAGGGAAGATTCTCAATTGCATACTCCTCGCATCCTCTCTCCATCTCAAAACCTATTGGAGGAGCGAGCTGGTCAGAGGGAAGGGACCTCTGGCTTTCTCATTCAATGGGTTATGAGAAGAATACTAGGTCGAGAAGAGGCGAGGAGTATACAATTGAGATTCTCCCCAAGACTTCTTCTTTGTCGCCTTCAGCAGGCTCTGGGGTAAACGTTCCCCAATGTACAGATCTAGGATCAGCTTCCCCTCCCACAATCCTAACCTTACCCATTCGTGGGGAAAATGCAAAATAGACCCAAGATCAGCACCTTGGGGCTACTTCACCCTACTCCGTTCAGCAGCAGCCCCCCTTGGTTTGCTTGCTGGACACCGGCCCATAGTCCTCCAGGTCTATGGTGGGCGAGGCCTCGCTCTCCGACCTCATCCTCAGGATGGACGGCAGCACCATTTCGAACAGCGTCTCAAACAACTCGTCCACGTTGGCACCCGTCTTGGCGCTCGTCTCAAAGCACATCCTCTCTGCAGGCGGGCTCAAACGCTCATCCAGCGCCTTGTACCGGAGGATACGCTGGTAGAGCGCCACGGCGTCCTCCTTTCGAACCTCTCGGTTGGCCACGGGGGAGACCGTAGTAGGGGAGGCTGGAGGGATGAGGTGGCAGGCATAGTGCGGTGTGTGAACGGGGAAACCCCCCTCATAGTCTTCTTCCACATTGGGGGGGTCAGTAATGTCAGCCTTGTTGCCCACCACGGCGTAGATGCAGTCGTGATTGGCTGTGTCGGTGAGAGACAGGAAGCGCTCCTCCAGCTCGGCCAGGCTCTGCCAGTTGGTCACGTCGTAGGTAAGGATGACAGCGGACGCGCCCCGGCAGTACATGGAGCCGAGCCCGTGGAACTGCTCCCGACCTAGTAGTGAAACATTAAGCATGTTTAGATGGTTACAGAGTGTAATGAATCAAGAAGGGAGAGTGAGCTTGTCCAAGGTAGTCTGCGAAACCTCAACCTTCTGGGTAAAAGACTTGCACGCTAACAACTGCGCCAAGAAACCCATCTCTCTTGCGCGAGTCAATATGAAGTATTGTTAAATCTGCCACTGAGCAAGGTAGTTAAACCACTGTTCCCGGGCCCCGAAGACGTGGATGTCGATTAAGGCAACCCGCTGCACCTCTCTGATTCAGAGGGGTTGAGTTAAATGAGTTAGACACATTTCAGTTGAAGGCATCCAGTTGTACAACTGACTAGGTATCCCCCTTTCCCTTATATGCGTTTATGAATGTACGGTCGCTCCACAATGCATGAGCAGACAGAAACTTTTACCATATATACCCATTTGTATTATGCTGTGGGTATTCCACACACACAAAAGCTACTGGTTGCTGTACTGAATGGAAAAATCCAGTCACTCAAGATAAGAGGTTATCTTCAGTTTAGCTCTGTATGTAAAGTAGGCCTAACTACTGTGACAAGCACTACCTCCACCCATTCTCTCCTCACTGTAAACAAATCCGCCCCAAAATTAGACATAAAATACAAATTCAATCATTTTTTTTCTTGAAACCCTACTGTGAATTTGGAAAATAAATATTGATGCTTGCGTCTGTCAACAAATGACGCTTGATGTGTATAGCCTAATTAGTTGCAATTCGTCTCTGTGCACTTAAAAATGCAAAATAAAAGTAGAAATTGACACTGCACTTTCCCCATGTGTTATACTTGTACAGGAAATAAAACATTTTATCATATAAAATACCTACCTGCGGTGTCCCAAAGCGATATGTTGTAGGGTCCCCACTGCTTTAAGTAGAACGCACCGCCGACGGTACTAATGGTATCATTGAACTTTTTATCCATGTACCTGTGTAACAGAGAGGTCTTGCCAACGTTCATGTGCCCCAATATAACCAGTTTCACGTCGGGCCTCCTCGCCCTTTTCATTTCAGGCATGGTTCTTTTCATTCTCCGCCTAGACACCCGAACAGGCGACACTATCTCAAAAGTGCAATTGACTTTCATTAAAAACGTATTTGATAAAATTGTCAAAGCAATTAAGATACCCTACTGTTCCAGTCTGTCAGGTGGCCTTCGGTTTTGACATGCATAGAACATGTGTAGGTCTAAAGCGAAAGAATGCATAGGATTTACCACACCAATCGTGCGTCAACTTCTACCCATTTAGCATCCACCGCAGAATAAAAGGCATATGACTCGTTTCTACATGAACGGATATATCAATGAAATTGTGAAACAGCTTGCTCAATGATCAGAGTTCACTCAGAAAATGACGACAGGGGAAGCTTGTGCGAACGACTGCTGGAAGTTTTAAAGCAGTATCTGGCCAACGAGCATGCAGGAACATCAATCAAATAACTGAGATTTGATTGGAAAGTGTAAATGTACTACACCAGCCCAAAGAGGGTTTTCCCTTTATATTCGCATGGGTGTAGCTATTGTATTTGTTGTGCTATATTTGTCTTGTGACCTTTATTTGATAATAATTAATAAACTGAGATATCACAAAGGTTGGCATCTTTTTACTTCTATATTTCCACCCCCTCTAATGTGTGTGTGTCGATGAAATCGGTAGCAATTATAATGTAACAACAGAAAGACAAACACTGAACAAAAATAGAAGGCAAAATTCACTGGACAACGTTGGAGGCAGCTTATGGTAGAAAATTGAACATTAAATAATCTGGCAACAGCTCTGGTGGATATTCCTGCAGTCAGCATGGCAATAACATGCTCCATCAACTTGAGACATCTGTGGCATTGTTTTGGGTGACAAAACGGCACCTTTTAAAGTGGCCTTTTATCCCCAGCACAAGGTGCACCTGTGTAATGACCATGCTGTTTAATCAACTTCTTAATATGTCACACCTGTCTGGTGGACGGATTATCTTGGCAAAGGCGAAATTTGAGAAAATAAGCTTTCTGTGCAAATGGAAAATGTATTTCATTTTCTATTTCAACTCATGAAACATGGGACCAAGACTTTACATGTTGTATTTATATTTTGTTTTAGTGTGTAATAATTTAAATGGCATTTTGCACAGGAATAATTTGACAATTCTGATTTCAAAAGATTTACATATTTGATAAGTCATTCCCCTGAAATACATTTTACTTTGAATCAAGTAGCTTAAGGTGAAAAATATTTTACATTAACAATATTTTATATACAATTCTATCAACACTTTATTGCAGACCTAAGTATAATTTTATGACAATCCCATTTATAACTATGCGATAGTATCATTTCCAATGCCAGTGATATAGTCCAACCTGGCCTATGACAAATTCCATTATACCAATCCTTCCAAAGTCTTGAGGAAACAGTCAACAACATCATAGCAGCTCCAACCCACAATTCCATGTCTCCCAGTCTTTGTGGTAGTCCTCAATCTTCATCCAAACCAGGACATACAAAACTCAATCTAAGCTCATTCCATTTGCAATTCTGTTCTATTATTTCTTGTCCTGGCCAGCTGGCCTCTTCTGCGAAATCTCCCACGTGGAGTTGGGGCCTCTGTCCTGAATCCAGAAAAAAAAGAACAACTTGAGTCATAATGAAGGAATGTCACCCAGTTAAACCTCTTCATACTACAAACACTCAAGTCTTTCAAGCAAGTTATAACAGTATGGTTTACTTTGCAATATCAGTACACAGCTATGCAGGATGTATTTTTAGACACTAGATGGCATAAAGTGTTCAACTTCTTGGATTAGTTTTAGCCTATGGTTTTACTTTTGAGGAAAAATATTTCATGTGTTAAATGTGATTTTTTTTCCTCCATTCAAATATTACTTGCCTAAAGGAAATCTGACAATGAAATGCTGAATGAGAGGTCATCCAGTGCTTCCAAAACTTTCTTTACTCATGTCATTCAAATTCCATTCACCCAGCTCAATATAACATTGATAGGTTTAGGCTACTACATGATACTTGAATTTGCCCTATACCCATCATGAGGTTGCAACAAGGTAACCTACATATGTAAGTTCATAACGTATTAACATAGGTGCACAGGCGGTTGAGAGAAAGGTGGCAGTGACATTCAATACCGCCTTGCACACTCTTGCCTGCATCTAGCGGATCTAGGGTGTACTCATTAGACCAAACATTTGTTCTGTTTTACAACCAAAACAAGAGTTTCTATTGCACGTTGGTCCATCCCGTTTACTTACGTTTAAGAAAAGTTCTGCAACAGAATTGGCAGAAGGAATACACCCCTGATCACCCACACACACAGTTCACTTTCATAGCAGCCACATACAAACAGCATCATCACCTTGCTCGATGTATAATTCCTTCTCACATCTCACCTTTTCTCTTTGCTTGTGGACCTTGGTGCACAACAGCTGTCTGTGACCCAGTGAAAAAAACTCTCCAAGATAAACTTTCATAACATACCCGCTAACCACTACACACAGCCTACAATTATCACCATATTAGCTCATTTCAGTCAACATAGCTACTAGAAGTAACACGTTAGTAAACACACTACAATAAGCTTGGGTGTTATCCAGATTTTTATACTGCTATTCTGCCATTCCGGGATATACGCTATTACCAGTTTAGCATACAAGGGGGTGCTAAAAATACAAAAAGTCCATTGGGGGTCTATTAACAAAATGCTAACAAAATTAGCACAAGTAATTTGCACAGTTTCTCTCGTTCATTTCAGCTTGTAAATGTCCACACTTTTGATTGGTCGGATAACGTGTCAGTTAATGTTGCAAGAGCTCTGATATGTTGGAGGACGTCCTCTGCAAGTCGTTATATGGAAGGGGGTGAGAACCATGAGCCTCCTAGGTTTTGCATTGAAGTCAATAAACCCAGAGGACGGAAACTAGCTGTTCTCTGGCTACACTACCTGAGAAAGTGCTGTTGAGGCTACTGTAGACCTTCATTTAAAAAAAAGGTGTTTTAATCAGTTATTTAGTGTGAAAATATTTAGTATAGATTTATCTAAAAAGGATAACTTTCTTAATGTTTCACTATTTTTATGAAACTCACTGAGTAGGATCGTCTTCCCCTTCCTCCTTTGAGAAGCCCCCACTGACATACACACGCACTAACCCTTATGTGCACTCCCATAGATGCAAGGTCTTTCCGCAGGGTGTCGCAGGCCTTGAGGAGGGTAAACTTTTCTGAGCATGAACTTGGACTGGCATGGGCGGGCTCTCCAGGGGGCGTGGCTTGCACGGACAAAGCGAAGGCCCGCACATCGCTACGGAAACGAGCCAACTGCTCCACCACGTTCTCTAGGGTCCCCGAAGAATCAACAGAATGAGCCTCCTGAAGATGAAGAGAGGTGAGATATGGAACAAGTAAACCAGTTAGGGTTATGGTCCCTTATGGTCCTGTGTGGCTCAGGTTTGTGGATTCGATTCCCACGGCGGACCAGTAGAAAAATGTATGCACTTGCGTAAGTGTCTGCTAAATTACTAAAAAGTCAAATGTTAATAAAATGGTTATAATTAACCTGATTTTAGGCCCATAATAGGTGCCATTTTAACCACAGAAAAAAAGTAACTTGCAACAAAAAGACAACATACTACCCCATACTACCAGTACTGCTGGCATTTATATCGAAGAGATGTTGGCAATCGTTTATGGACATTTACCATTAAAATGGTGCAGACACACAATCATATGTTGCACTGGAATAAGGCCGGGATTCAATCCAATCAGTGGTAGAGCCGTATAATAGTGCTTCTTGATATTTAAATTCTATTTCTGATTGAGCCGACATGCTGAATTTACTGTGATTACGGTCTTTGGGAACGAGGGAACATTGCTTTAAAAGGTTCCAAGCCCGATCGGATTGAACTCTGGTCTTAGTGGTGCGCTGAGTATTTGAGGAAATACACTCCTATTGTGCTTTCATAATGCCAGTCAACTATGTGTTATTATGAACTTTAATCTCTGACCTTTCTGTCCAGCAGGTCGACTCCCAGGACCTCAAAGACTTCCCTGATGTAGGCGAGGAAGGCCCCAAACACAGCTGGGCTCCTTGGTGATCTGTCAGGCTACTCAGACAAGGCACAACAAGTAACAGTGAACCATTCACCATACAGTACAAGCCATCCCCTTATGAAACACAGGAAAATCTACATGAGAAATTGTGTCATCTTTGTAACAATTCAATGCAATGTGTGAAGGTATGACTTGTGATTATGTTACATCTTATTCAGGTTAGTTGTGACGTTGATTTTCTTTGCCTGAAACTGTTCCTCATGAGTGGTATGCCACATTAGTCATGGTTCTCATCTTGACAGGTTACCTTAGTGATGGGCTGAAGATGGCGGTTCCCATGGTAAACAAGGCTCATGATGGCATTAACGACCCTTGGCGTATCAAAGTCATCTGCCAGTGCTCTGACAACGTTTGCTTTGGTTTCAGCTAACCTTGAAAACACAGACGCCAAGGAATTGGTGAAGATTTATCTGCTTACCTTCTGAAGGACATGGGATGTGGTAGGAAAATTAACTGTTCAACCTGACCTATGACAGTTAAACATAGATAAGTGACCCACCTTGTATAAAATATGCCAGTAAATGTATCTCCCTGACAAATGCGTCATCAGAAACGAAAATGGCAGTAATGTCTCAATGAACTGAGAATGCATGTGACTCTCCTGATGTGATGTTCCTGCACTAGAATGAATGTGTGTGTGTATTCAATGCTGTACTACACTACATATAAAGTACAATAGCAGAAAGGAGATGTAGGCCCTACCTTTCCCATAATGCCCCCTCCTCCACAGCCGGGCACTGCAGCTGGCCCCTCATGTAGGCCTGGGCATCATGGGTGAAGGCAGTAATGGTTGCCAGGGAGCTCCGAGCTTCGTTCAAGCTGGCATCACTGTAGTCGATTGCTGTGAACAACAACAAAAAAATGACCTCAGAGCTCAACATCACTTGAGTAAAATAAAAACCAGTTTACCATCATAAAAACAACCAAAAAGGGTTCACACCTGATCTGTATTTGGTCAGAAGGCAGAACATTCGGAATTCATTGGCGGAGTAAGATTCTAGGAAATCCTACAAGTGAGAGAGACGAATACACATGAAGTACATATTACCTCAATTAGGAAGAACGAAGACTTGTTATAAAACAAATGACCTTTTCTATAGTGCAAGCCCGACACCATTTAATAATGTTTATTTATTTAAAAGTAGTAATGTACTGTAGATCAACACTTTACCTTTATCGTTATATAATTATTCAAGGACTTTGACATTTTCTCAGCACTTCCTTTAAGATGTAAATGTCCTGCATAAGAAAATAAAGTCAAAGTAGAAATGCAGATATGAATCATCTCCTTTTGCCATTCTCCAACATTAGCCATGGTGGACGGAAGTAAAGCATAATCCATGTAAGTGGACATCACAGTCATGTTTATTTTCTTTCAAACTAAATAATACCGACTTGGACATGTACAATAAGAAACAATCCTTTTCGTTTGCTACGGTGTGCCCTACTGAATACGACCTACGTGTCACAAGACTGTGGAGTCCTACCTGAGTGCAGGAAGTAGTTCCCCCACTGGCCACACTGGTGGTAGGCCTCACACTGGGCGATCTCATTCTCATGGTGAGGGAAGGCCAAATCGATGCCCCCAGAGTGAATGTCCAGCTGACTTCCAAACACAGAGCTGGAGACCAGAGAGGTGAAAGTAAATCTTCAGAAACTGATCTATATGCATTCCCATATACTTTTGGCCCAAAGATACAGACATCAGGGGGATTATTTAACTCCATACAGTGAACGCCCAACATATAAATTACATGGCGATAATAAAATGCATATTTTATCAGATTAACAGAAGCCATGGTAGGTAGGCAAATATTTCTTGATGTGACTGAGAACGAGTTGAAAACAAAAGCAAATACATGATGATGACCTAAAATAGCCTGATTCCAGATCTTTTTGTGGCATCTTGCCAACTCCAGTGGTCATTTTCATTGGCAAGACAGTACCAGATCTGCTTGTGCTATGATAGTCCTAAATGATGAATATATATATTCTTCAATAACCAAGGGTTAGTAAAAATGAGGTTGGCACCTGGCAATGGTGGAGCATTCGATGTGCCAGCCGGGTCTTCCCTTGCCCCAGGGAGACTCCCAGGAGGGCTCCTGCGGCTTGGAAGCCTTCCACAGGGCAAAATCCCGGCTGTCCCGTTTCTCTCTGTCCCCTAGGAAACAGTATGTTAAAGCTTAGTTCCTACCCAAAACATGTATCAGTTAGTCAATCATTTCCTTGCCTATGGTTTTGAAAAAGCATACTGTAGTCTTCCAAACACAAAGGAAGTACAATCTAAGACACATATGTCAGAGTCAAGGCCCGCGGGCCACATCCGGCCCGCGAGAAGGTTTTTTACGGCCCCTGGGATGATCTTGATTTATTATTAGAACCGGCCCGCAGACCGCAGCAAGCCGGCAGCCCGCAGATCTTTTACACGCACCAATACTACATTTCCCACAATGCAACGGTGACGCACCGAGCAGTAGGCTGCTTCATTTCAATATTTATTGGCACAGCAGTCGTCAGCATCACAGTAAAATTAACTTTCAGATACCCATCAAAAATGGCAAAACGGAAGGTGGACACTGAGAACCGCGGGTTTCAAACAAGGTGGGAGTCGGAGTATATGTTCACGGAGGTAGCTGGAAAACCTGTGTGTCTTCTGTGTGGAGAAAGTGTGGCGGTACTGAAAGAGTATAATCTGAGACGACATTATGAAACGAAACACGCGGACAAAAACAAGAATATGGACATGGAACAAAGGCTACAAAAGGCAGAGGAATTAAAACGAGGCCTCAAATCTCGACAGGCTCTGTTCAAAAAAGCCAAATCACAAGGCCAGGCTGCTGTCAAGGCCAGTTTTATTTTGGCAGAAGAGATCGCTAAATCAGCCCGGCCATTTACGGAGTGGATGATAGAAAATTGCTATTATTGTTTTTTTCTTTGAAGTAAATTTAGCCCACTTTTGCTAAAATAGAAAATATAGGCTACTGATGGTGCCTTGAATACCGGTTTCTTTCATTTAATGTTCATGTTATGGGGATTTTTATATAAAGGAAATTTGTCTTTTGTGTCTGTTGAAAATTAAAGATTACTGACAGAGCCATAAGAAAATATTGCTTTATTTATCTGATCATATTGGAATATATTTGTTAGGTTTTCAGTAGGTTCAATTAGGTTCACTAGACTATATGCGTCATTTAAAAATTTTTCAATGAACATTCGAACAGTCCGGCCCTCGGCTTGTAGCTAAATTTTTTATTTGGCCCTCCGTCCATTTGACTTTGACACCCCTGATCTAAGATATATGCCCTCAAACTCACTCAAATTATCAAGGAGGCTAGGAAACACTGTCACCACCGATAAATCCATAATAATCATCTCTATGCAGCTGGCCATGCTTTCTTTCTGGCTACCCCAACCGCAGCCAACAGCTCCGCACCCCCTGCAGCAACTTGCCCAAGCCTCCCCAGCTTCTCCTTCACCCAAATCCAGATAGCAGATGTTCTGAAAGTGCTTCAAAACCTGGACCCGTACATATCAGCTGGGCTAGACAATCTGGACCATTTCTTTCTAAAATTATCCGCCGCCATTGTTGCAACCCCTATACTGGTCTGTTCAACCTCTCTTTCGTATCGCCCGAGGTTCCTAAAGATTGGAAAGCTGCCGCGGTCATCCCCCTCTTCAAAAGGGGGAGACACTCCAGACTAGAGGTCACCGATTATGATTTTTCAACTCCGATACCGATTATTGGGGGGCCAATAAATCCGATACCGATAAATAGGACGATTTTTATTTATTTATTTGTAATAATGACAATTACAACAATACTGAATGAATACTTATTTTAACTTAATATAATAAATCAATAAAATCAATTTAGCCTCAAGTAAATAATGAAACATTTTCAATTTGGTTTAAATAATGCAAAAACAAAGTGTTGGAGAAGAAAGTAAAAGTGCAATATGTGCTATGTAAGAAAGCTAACGTTTCAGTTCCTTGCTCAGAACATGAGAACATATGAAAGCTGGTGGTTCCTCTTCAATATTCCCAGGTAAGAAGTTTTAGGTTGTCGTTATTATAGGAATTATAGGACTATTTCCCTCTATACCATTTGTATTTCATTAACCTTTGACTATTAAATGTTCTTATAGGCACTTTAGTATTGCCAGTGTAACAGTATAGCTTCCGTCCCTCTCCTCGCTCCTCCCTGGGCTCGTACCATCAACACAACGACAACAGCCACCATCGAAGCAGCGTTACCCATGCAGAGCAGGGTGAACAACTACTATAAGGCTCAGAGCGAGTGACGTTTGAAACGCTATTAGCGCGCGCTAACTAGCTGGCCATTTCACTTCGGTTACACCAGCCTCATCTCGGGAGTTGATAGGCTTGAAGTCATAAACAGCGCAATGCTTGACGCACAACGAAGAGCTGCTGGAAAAACGCACAAAAGTGCTGTTTGAATGAATGTTTACGCGCCTGCTTCTGCCTACCACCGCTCAGTCAGATACTTGTATGCTCAGTCAGATTATATGCAACGCAGGACACGCTAGATAATATCTAGTAATATCATCAACCATGTGTAGTTAACTAGTGATTATGATTGTTTTTATAAGATAAGTTTAATGCCAGCTAGCAACGTATCTTGACTTACTGCATTCGCGTAACAGGCAGTCTCCCTGTGGAGTGCAACGAGAGAGAGGCAGGTCGTTATTGCGTTGGACTAGTTAACTGTAAGGTTGCAAGATTGGATCCCCCGAGCTGACAAGGTGAAAATCTGTCGTTCTGCCCCTGAACGAGGCAATTAACCCACCGTTCCTAGGCCTTCATTGAAAATAAGAATGTGTTCTTAACTAACTTGCCTAGTTAAATAAAGGTATAAAAATAGGCACCCAAAAATACCGATTACCGATTGTTATGAAAACTAGAAATCGGCCCTAATTAATCGTCCATTCCGATTAATCGGTCGACCTCTACTCTAGACCCAAACTGATACAGACCTATATCCATCCTGCCCTGCCTTTACAAAGTCTTTGAAAAGGCAAGTGAACAATCAGATCACTGATCATTTCGAATCACACCGTACCTTTTACACTGTGCAATCCAGTTTCCGAGCTGGTCACAGGTGCAACTCAGCCACGTTCAAGGTACTAAACAATATCATAACTGCCATCGATAAAAGATAGTACTGTGCAGCCATCTTCATCGACCCGGCCAAGGCTTTCGACTCTGTCAATCACCATATTCTTATCGGCAAACTCAACAGCATTGGTTTCTCAAATGACTGCTTCGACTAGTTCACCAACTACTTCTCTGACAGAGTTCAGTGTGTCAAATCGGAGGGCCTTTTGTCCGGACCTCTGGCAGTCTCTATGGGGGTACCACATGGTACAATTCTCGGGCTGACCCTTTTTTCAAGATATATCAATGATATCGCTCTTGCTGCGGGTGATTCCTTGATCCACCTTTACGCAGACAACACCATTCTGTATACATCTGGCCCTTCTTTGGACACTGTTAACAAACCTCCGAGCTTCAATGCCAAACAACACTCCTTCCGTGGCCTCCAACTGCTCTTAAACGCCAGTAAAACTACATGCATGCTATTTAACCGTTCGCTGCCCGCACCTGCCTGCCCGACTAGCATCACTACTCTGGACAGTTCTGATTTAGAATATGTGGACAAATACAAATACCTAGGTGTCTGGCTAGACTGTAAACTCTCCTTCCAGACTCAATGCCTCTTTGGCTGCCTTTCCTTCTAGTTCTCTGCTGCCAATGACTGGAACGAATTGCAAAAAAAACACCAAAATAACGCTGAAGTTGGAGACATATCTCCCTCACGAACTTTAAGCATCAGCTATCTGAGCAGATCGCTGCAGCTGTACACAGCCCATCTGGGGCGGCAGGGTAGCCTAGTGGTTAAGAGTGTTGGACTAGTAACCGAAAGGTTGCAAGTTCAAATCCCCGAGCTGACATGGTACAAATCTGTCATTCTGCCCATGAGCAGTTAATCCACTGTTCCTAGGCCGTCATTGAAAATAAGAATTTGTTCTTAACTGACTTGCCTAGTAAAAAAAAGGTCAAATTTAAAAAAAAATCTGTAAATAGTCCATTCATTTCTACTTGCATATCATCATCTGCACATCTATCACTCCAGTGATAATTTGCTAAATTGTAATCACTTCCCTACTATGGCCTATTTATTGCCTTACCTCCTTACTCCATTTGCATACACTGTATATAGATTTTTCTATAGTTATTGAATGTACTTTTGTTTATCCCATGTGTAACTCTTATTTTTTGTCGAACTGCTTTGCTTTATCTTGTCCAGGTTGCAGTTGTAAATGAGAGCTTGTTCTCAACTGGCCCACCTGGTTAAATAAAGGTGAAATACATTTTTTTTTTTAAGTATGACAAAAACATGTCACAATGAAGTGATGTCAACACGTACCAGGCTCACCAGTTGCATCTCCAGCACCCATAAGCTTGCCGTAACGGTCCCCGATGGACCCGATATCGAAATACACGTCCCCTGCAGCAGAATGAATACCCGGAATTCAGATCCTGCAACTCTTTGCAAACTGATCTTGGCTTGAGAAAGTAACAACGAGAATGTATCAACAATTACTTTTACATATAGACATGCCTTGTTTTGTGGCATAGGCGTGTCCATTTCTGATGATGCCCTCAATGAAAGCCACGATTTGAGGTATATTCTCAGTGACCCTCAAGTACACAGCAGGAGGAAGAACCTTGAAAAATATAAATAAACATGCATATCTTTGACAACATATCAAATATATGTGCAGTAATTAATGTATGCAGGGTAAGTACTATATAATACACAGCTAACAAAAGCTCACATTTTTTTCCCACCCAGCAAACAGTACATACTCACACACCTTCAGGGCTAACATGTCATTTTTAAATTCCTCCTCGTACATTCTGGCCAGGACTGTTGGAGATATGCTTTTCTGCAATGACATCAAAAATATAATCAAAGTACGAAAATTACAACAATATCATCAGCACAACAGCATCTCAATTATAGGGGCTACATTGGATAATAAGCCTACCTCCAAAGCTCTTCTAATGATTTTATCATCGATGTCAGTGATGACCATGACATGAATGACATTGATGCCAAAGACCCTGGATAGAATCCTCTGGATGATGTCAAATCTGACATAGGAACTATGAGAGAGATTAAAGTTCAGCCATTTCAGTACAGCAAAATCAATTTATGACATTTAATTTTGTATCATTGAAAATGTACTTTGAGAGTGGGTTACCATGCATGCCCCAGGTGAGCATGGTCGTAGACAGTGGGTCCACAGCTATACCTGCAGTAACAGTACAAATATTTACTACCGTCAATACCCGGTCAGCAGCAGTAGCTATATGAAATCCCATGTTTTCCATACCAAGTAGCAATTCCTTCCTGCGCCAATACCAGTGGTTCTTTCTGTTTGGTGAGGCTGTTGTAGGTCTTCAACCCCGTGTCGTATCCTGTTGGTCGAGTCCATTTCTTCCCCACCCCTGTACATGATGTACTGGGTCTGAAGATCAGTTTGCTTGCTGACACTAACGTTTGCCGAGTGTCCTTTGAGAAAGCATACCTGCTTCTTAATTTCAATAGAAGCGGCCTACATATTGTTATGCAGGGCCACATGGTTACAACTGAGTGCAAAAGAAAAGGATGTACCTGGCGACGGAGCCACTCTTCCAGTCTCTCGTGTCAAGTGTGACAGACAAGTAGCTACCTAGCTTGACAGTTCTCAATAAAGCTAAGTAATGTAGATTAGCAGGCAACTCAACTGCCACTTCCAAATGTGTCGTTAAGTCGTCCGTTGTGCCTGATCGCTACCTCGACATGCTTCAATATTTGATTGTAAAGTGCACGTGCATAACCCGAATCTTGAAAGCTGCTGTACTCGGCGTAACAAAGTTGCATCCCGCTCACAACTAGCCTTGTACCACACATCCAGATCTCGCGAGTACTTCTTCTTCTTCTTCTTCTATGATATAATAGTGGTCCGCAAACCAACGTCAAAGGTGCATGCCGCCACCTACTGTGCTGGAGTGTGTGGTCATTCACGGTTTATAACGTTTCTAAATGCTCCTACCTAACGCAGAACTTCTGAGAAGATAAAAAAGAGCACTACGAACTTCTAATAGACCCTTCCCCCATCCACAAAATCCTTTCCCAACCCGTCCAACCTGAATGACCCTACACTTCATACCAACCCTCTCTTCAACATACTTACAAAAATATAACACACTTGCTGTGGACTGGGGACTGCAAGGAGTCACCAAGAGTCTTGGTGGTTCCAAACTTCTTCCATTTAAGAATACTGGAGGCTACTGTGTTCTTGGGTATCTTTAATGCTGCAGAATTTATTTTATACACTTCCCCAGATCTGTGCCTCAACACAATCCTGTCTCGGAGCTCTACAGACAATTCCTTTGACCTTATGGCTTGGTTTTTGCTCTGACATGCACTGTCAACAGTGGGACCTTATATAGGTAGGTGTGTGCCTTTCCATTTTTTTTAAAGAAAAAAATGTAACCTTTATTTAACTAGGCAAGTCAATTAAGGTCAAATGACGGCCTACACACCGTCCAAACCCAGACGACACTGGGCCAATTGTGCGCCGCCCTATGAGACTCCCAATCACCGCCGGTTGTGATATACAGCCTGGATTCAAACCAGGGTGTCTGTTGTGATGCCTCTAGCACTGAAATGCAGTAACTTAGACCGCTGTGCCACTCAGGAGCCCATGTCCAATCAATTGAATTTACCATAGGTGGACACAAATCAAGAAACATCTCAAGGATGATCAATAGAAACAGTATGCACCTGAGCTCAATTACGAGTCTCAAAGCAAAGTGTCTGAATAATAATCAAATCAAATGTATTTATATAGCCCTTCTTACATCAGCTGGTATCTCAAAGCGCTGAACAGAAATCCAGCGTAAAACCCCAAACAGCAAGCAATGCAGGTGTAGAAGCACGGTGGATATGAAAAACTCCCTAGAAAGGCCAAAACCTAGGAAGAAACCAGGCTATGAGGGGTGGCCAGTCCTCTTCTGGCTGTGCCCGGTGGAGATTATAACAGAACATGGCCAAGATGTTCAAATGTTCATAAAGGACCAGCATGGTCAAATAATAATAATCACAGTAGTTGTTGAGGGTGCAACAGGTCAGCACCTCAGGAGTAAATGTCAGTTGGCTTTTCATAGCCGATCATTGAAAGTATCTCTACCACTCCTGCTGTCTCTAGATAGTTGAAAACAGCAGGTCTGGGACAGGTAGCACGTCCGGTAGTCCTGAGGCATGGTCCTAGGGCTCAGCTCCTCCGAGAGAGAGAAAGAAAGAAAGACAGAATTAGAGAGAGCATACTTAAATTCACACAGGACACCAGATAAGACAGTAGAAATACTCCAGGTATAACAGACTGACCCTAGCCCCCCGACACATAAACTACTGCAGCATAAATACTGGAGCCTGAGACAGGAGGGGTCAGGAGACACTGTGGCCCCATCTGATGATACCCCCGGACAGGGCCAAACAGGCAGGATTTAACCCACCCACTTTGCCAAAGCACAGCCCCCACACCACTAGAGGGTGTAAGGTATCTGGTTTTTATTTTGAACAAATTAGCAAACATTTCTAAAAACCTGTTTTCGCTTTGTCATTATGGGGTATTGTGTCAATTGATAAGGACATTTTTTTATTTAATACATTTTATAGTATGGCAATAACGTAAAAAAAAATGTGGAAAAAGGGAAGGGATCTGAATAGTTTCCGAATGCACTGTAAATACTTATTCTCAGAGTCCCATCTCTTCTGCCACACATCTTATGTTTGGCCTCATCTATACCCAGTGGAACATTATTATCAATTATATCTCGTTTTAAAGCTCTTTTGGCTAACTGGTCTACAATTTCATTCCTTCCACACCCAAATGTGCTGGGTCCCAGCAGAATCTCACTACTACACCAATTCTCTCAATTCTCCATAATAACATGAATACCTCCAATAGTAGGTCACTCCTATTCGATTTATCAGATGATAAACTATTCGATACATACAACAAATCTGAGCATACTATAATTCTAACAGGTTGCACTTCCTCCACCCACCGGAAGGCAACTATTATCGCCAATAGTTCAACTGAGTATACTGACAGTTCATCTATTAGTCTTCTACATATCTGCACATCAAATTCAGGAACATAAACGCCTGCTACTGTGTGCCCACATTCTGAGTACTTGGATCCATCTGTGAAAAACTTTTGACAATGTAACTGTTAACCAGTTTCCCTCTATCACTGACTTGTGACCAAACGTCCCTTTTCTCTACCAAGGTTAGATCAACAACAGGATCTGGGAGTAACCATGGAGGATCATCCCCTATCACCACAGAAGGGCCAACCTCCAACTCCTTCAAACCACTCTCATCAGCAAGCTTCCAAATGTCCAACCAAAACCACTGCCTGTCTACTAGTATATTCCCAACAGTCATCTAAACGTGTAGCAGTGGTATGCTCAACCTCACAGCTTTTCAACCTAACCCAAGGCAGCAGCTACTCTTCCTGGGGTCCAAACACACCAAACCACCCACATTACATATAAAACAAAAGATACAACAGTGAACTGTTTGTAATGAATGAGCTAAAGATAAAACAGTACATCACATAACATCCCTACAGCACCACATATATCACCTGACCACACTACTGAACAGTAGTCTAGGTGCAACAATACCAGGGCCTGTAGGATTTGCCTTGTTGATAGTGTTGTTAAGGCAGATAAGTGCATTATTATGGACAGACTTCTCCCCATCTTAGCTACTGTTATATCTATATGTTTTGACCATGACAGTTTACCAACCAGGGTTATTCCAAGCAGTTTAGTCACCTCAACTTGCTCAATTTCCACATGATTCATTACGAGATGTAGTTGAGGTTTAGGGTTTAGTGAATGATTTGTCCCAAATACAAGTTTTAGTAATATTTAGTACTAACTTATTCCTTGCTACCCATTCCAAAACTAAACTGCAGCTCTTTGTTAAGTGTTACAGTCATTTCAGTTGCTGTCATAGCTGGCGTGTATAGTGTTGAGTCATAAGTAAAAGATGTACCAGAAAACGTGAATGACTCCTTTACTAATAAACAACCTGAAATGGTTTCCTGTGTTGTTTCAACAGATGTTCATCCCCAAATAAGGTCCCAATTGTTTTGCTGTGTTTTATAATGAGCTATTTCTGATATTATTAGCATGTCATGTGGTTGTATGTAGCCTTTTGTCATGTGCATAATGTGCAGCAAAGTTAACATTGCTCGTTTCACCCGATCTACTGTTGGTTACACAGCGGAGCTACACAATTAATATTCCATAGAACATTTAAGATCAATGGCAAAATTAGATGGTTGTTAAAATATCACGGCAACGTCGCTTAATTTCTCCATCTCTGCATTACATCCTGGTATTTCTCGTTGAAGACAAAGAAAACAAAATGCTTGTTTAAAAATGATATATATATATTTTATGAAGGTTGCCCTTTTTATTACAAGTGCAAAAAAAAATGCCATTTTAAAATCTGTGCTGATACTGTACATAAAGACAGATGTGTTCTCGCTATTTACATGTTTGAGACAGACATACACTGCTGGAGGCATTCATGCATATGGTGTGGCGGATTGTGGATTGCAATCAAGTGTATGGGGTCACGACAGTAACAGTACAAGTCCAGTTGATTCTACTCTGAGGAAGAGCTGCATCTCATCCTCCCCAAAATATGCCCATGCATATCACTGACCACGTTTACATGCACTCCAATATCCCATTGTTATTCGGGATACTCAAGTATTCTGTTTTGACACATATAAACATCATATCCCGCTCACAATAACCCGAAAAACCTTGAATCCCGGTTATGAGAAACACGGATAAAATGCCTGGGATATGCTGATTTTTAGACAGGATACTGTGGCATGTAAACATCTTATCCCGTTTACAGTTGTTTTTCACGGTCTGAGTAGACTTAGTTTCGGAAATCATGGTTGTTGATGTTTTCATCTAATTGTCAAACAAATCACTTCAGAATGTAGGCTAGCCGAGCAGTTCTATCCCCCATAATAATTTATTTCACCGATGCTCTGAACTGGACCTTGTACTCTACTGGCTTAGGCTACTTTTATCCCTAATTTAGATACATTTCTGCTTATAATTTCTGACATTTGGTAGGCCATTTATTTGTCAACTGTAGTTAGACACATGCAGGTTCTCTTCTGTCATAACTTGTTGCTCCAGAAGACTAAATAAAGTAGTGCTCCCCAGAATAATGTCTTACATCAAAAGAATTAATGCATTAGTATTCTAGTTAACACTGATGAAGTTGTATTTCGTTTACGGACCGAAGAAATGCAACTCCAAAACAGCTGGAAGATTGTTCCTGTGCGGAATGTCCAAAGGTCTTCAGTTTGACCGGATTCAACTAAATGAGAAGCTGAGAAAACGTTGAAATAGGTTTCTGATAATACTTCAGTTAAACTTGAGGGCATATTGTATGTGGTTTAAATACTGTCTGCTTGCATATCTGCAAGTCTGCATGTGTATGTATTACAATTATACACTTCAACAGTGTTTACCACTCCTGCTCTGAGGTTGGGAGAGAGGTGTAGAAGACAGAAAGGGAAAGGAGGTAAGAACAGTGGCAGACAGCATATGATTCATGAATTACAGTGCTACCCTAATATTCTCTCAGTTCATCACAATTGCGGTGTCTCCTAACCAGCCTTGGGCCCCCTGTTGGCCCGATGGTTATCATAAGAGCGGGTGAGGTGGCGATGACAGGGCTGGCTTTCCTCTCTCACATCCAAACATACCTGCAGACGAGTGACATATGTATATAGAGAGAGCATGATTAAGCTTTGTTTTTTTTATTCTAACACAGTCAGTCATCATAATCAGGAGGTGAAATGCAAAACTGACCTTGGATCATTAACTCTGGGACTACTACATCTCTGTCTGTATTTCAATGTAAAACATCTCTTTAATAATAGTTCCTGTTGACCCGACCAAGTGACATCTCACATATGATCATGCTGTGCCCTCAGTGTCAGCCAGTTCAGATGCGGGAGGGGTTCACCAAAACAGCTGATATAACCTAGAGGATTTCGGGAGAAGGGGGAGAGGGATGAAGTGAAGAAGAGAGACTTATTGTGTGTGTGTGTGTGTGTGTGTGTGGTCTCACCTGGTGTCCACATTAGTGGCTACAGAGTACTTTATGCTGAAAAACAGACACATGAGGACGCAGACTCCTATCGGAGTGTACCTGAAACATTTAAATATAGAGGGCTATGTGTCTCACCACCATGGAAATCATGACTTGGCAGCAACAGAGCAACAGATAGTCCAGTGAAAATGGCTGTGTTTATGTGGTGTAAATCTGAAAATTAGCAGCTGACATCTTAAGTTTTTTTTTTAAATTAATGCATGTGAGACAGGTTCCATGTACAACAAGACAGATAGAGATGGAGAAAAGAACACAGAACAGTTTAATTAATTATGGCCACTTTTGCCAGCAATACAGCTTCCACGGCCTGTTCCTCGGACAGTGAACATCTGGCAATATCAACATTTTCGACCCCTTGATCAGTTTGCTCTCTGAAAGTAAAGAAAACAGCTTATTTTGTATAGATATGAAAACAATAACTGAGATATGACCATTCAATTTAAAGCAGCAGATGTCCTTTTTGGGATACGTCAGTGCTGCTTACCTGAGATGACATCTTCATAGGTGTGCGCTTTGACTTCCTTTGTGTCGGAAAAAAGTTGCTTTCAGAACAATTATTTTTGATTGAAAATAAAAAAGGTTTTGCTCTCGACAAAAAGACACAAAATGTACCTCCATAGCATATAACAATTTGCCTGTGAATAACCACACTTTCAAACTAACGTGCTACTTTATGCAGAATTCTTGACACACAACCGAAGATGCTGCCATATCCTGCCAGCACGCCCACAAGCGAGACACTCAGGAGCAGAATGATGATGCATGGAAGAGGGAAAGGAATGAGAAGGGAACAACAATTTGTTGCAAGTTGGGGAGGGGGCTCTTAGCTGAACAACAGACTATAAAACCTTTACTAAAGAATAGTCTAATAGCCGAGCTAAGTGTGAACCCCCCCCCTGACTTTTAAAATAAGTTACCTTACACGTTATGTTGGCTGACAATGTTAGCTACGCTGCCCTTATGAACCACATAGCATATCATTACAGCAGTATGTACTGGTATGTCAGTGTCACGAACCGGCTCAAAGCCCATTACAAAAAGGGAGACAGCGTGGAGATAAAGAATAACAAAACATATTTATTAACTGAAGTAAAGTAAATACAATTAACAATGGTGTGTGTTTAGTCAGTAGTGTAAGTGAGTGGTTGCGTGTATACATGTGATAATGAGGGGTGTTGAATGGTGCCAATGCAAACAAACCAAATAGCCACAACCAAAATCGGTCTGTGTCTGCATGGAGAGGGTCTCCTCAATGAATGGGGAAGAGGTGCATTTATCCTGGGACACACCCGAGCCCAGGTTTGTCCCATTTCACTGACGACCCTCCCGGCTCCGCCCACCGACATCCTGTTAAGGAAAACAAGAGCAAAGAGAAAGAATTTGTCAGAGTGGGAGGGTCGTCACAGTCAGCAAGCTACCTAACATTAGTAGTTATACATCAAACTTGCCAGTATATTAACTTTCGGCTAACTAACTGCCCAACGTTTCCTGACTTGATTATAATCGTCATTCTTAGCTTAGCTAAATGGTATAGTCGTTGTGCTTTCTCAAATGACATTTGAGTGTTTTTGTAAATTCGCTCTGGCTATCTATACGAGTCAAAACTGCGAAAAAAACCTACTTGTGTAGAAAGTATCATCCGCACCTAGATTGTGTCAACTGTGCTTATGACTCCGTAATGACAAAGTAGGGAAAAAAATAAAAAACTTCTGAAAAAAAAACAATGGGGGGAGCTCAGCATTCCAAGGGCAAAAATTATTTTGGGGCTAGCATGATGACGACCGAGCTAGCTGCCCAGGCTTACATAATTAGAAAGAGGAGATCCTCATGATTAAAATGGCGTCCGACTTGAAAAAAAATCTAAATATACACATTACGAGATATTTTGTGAAATAGACAGACATGCCTATATTTCCCCCATAGGAAACAATGGGATGACTGCAGAGTTCCAATATTATTTATGTTGTTTACATTTTAACTATAAAACAATGTGAGCAGGTCTCATTGGTAACAATAGCGAAGCAGGCATTGTGACGTTAAATAATAAACTGGGAATAGGACGTTCGGAAGACGAGTTGGTGCCACGGTGCTCAAGAGAACTAATAGGAGCCGACAGGTTGAAAAATGCACTAAAGCCTGTTTTTTTCGCGATTACTTCAAAACGACAGCAAGCAGCTGGGAAATATGGTCATATTATGAAACTGGGCTCCATGGCGGATGCAATTAACTCGTTTTTTAAAATCAGAAAATAACGTAAAAAATGTCATGTGTCCAGCCTATTATCTACACGGATTTCGGAGCAGAGTCAGTGTACCAGAGTGCAGAATAATTACTTTACGAGCGCTCAACACCCGTTGAATATGGCCGGTGTCAGTAAATGTTGGAAAAAACGCGTAATTAAATTGTTTCCAGCAGCACATTTACAGTCACCAACCCTCTGGTTAACACAAACACTGCCTTACCAGCTCTGCTAGGGCGAGTAAACTGGTCAGAGTGGTCTCATTTGTGTCTGGAAGTAGCTATCCAGCGTTATGGCCGTTGTAAGGCCAGAACGCTCAAATCAACCCTACACCTCGGTCCGAACGTCCAGTGTGCGCTCCGAGAGCAAAACGGTCTGAATTTACAAACTGACAATGCTCTGAATTTATGAGCGTCACGTTGTACAGCGCTATAGGATTTTTATTTATTTTTTACATTGTAGAATAATAGTGAAGACATCAAAACTATGAAGTAACACTGGCCTCCCGCATGCCCTGCATTCTGTATTACAGACATGGCCTGCTCTCCCATATGTAAGGAATTAGGCACTTTCCCATGTTTACCACAGTATGTATTGTGGACTGCACAGTATCCTCATAAACAAACAAACACATTTCGTTAAAATAAAAATTAAAAAAAATACTCTTTCAAAATGCAGATGTTGATTTAGTTAAAGATCCATAACGAATTACTATGGGAATAAATATCACTGATTCACAGAAATATTGGAACAAAATCAAATCAAATTTTATTTGTCACATACACATGGTTAGCAGATGTTAATGCGAGTGTAGCGAAATGCTTGTGCTTCTAGTTCCGACAATGCAGTAATAACCAACAAGTAATCTAACTAACAATTCCAAAACTACTGTCTTATACACACAAGTGTAAGGGGATAAAGAATATGTACATAAAGATATATGAATGAGTGATAGTACAGAGCAGCATAGGCAAGATACAGTAGATGGTATCGAGTACAGTATATACATATGAGATGAGTATGTAAACAAAGTGGCATAGTTAAGTGGCTAGTGATACATGTATTACATAAAGATGCAGTAGATGATATAGAGTACAGTATATACGTATACATATGAGATAAATAATGTAGGGTATGTAAACATTATATTAGGTAGCATTGTTTAAAGTGGCTAGTGATATATTTTACATAATTTCCCATCAATTCCCATTATTAAAGTGGCTGGAGTTGAGTCAGCGTGTTGGCAGCAGCCACTCAATGTTAGTGGTTGCTGTTTAACAGTCTGATGGCCTTGAGATAGAAGCTGTTTTTCAGTCTCTCGGTCCCAGCTTTGATGCACCTGTACTGACCTCGCCTTCTGGATGGTAGCGGGGTGAACAGGCAGTGGCTCGGGTGGTTGTTTTGTCCTTGATGATCTTTATGGCCTTCCTGTAACATCGGGTGGTCTAGGTGTCCTGGAGGGCAGGTAGTTTGCCCCCGGTGATGCGTTGTGCAGACCTCACTACCCTCTGGAGAGCCTTACGGTTGTGGGCGGAGCAGTTGCCGTACCAGGCGGTGATACAGCCCGCCAGGATGCTCTCGATTGTGCATCTGTAGAAGTTTGTGAGTGCTTTTGGTGACAAGCCGAATTTCTTCAGCCTCCTGAGGTTGAAGAGGCGCTGCTGCACCTTCTTCACGATGCTGTCTGTGTGGGTGGACCAATTCAGTTTGTCTGTGATGTGTATGCCGAGGAACTTAAAACTTACTACCCTCTCCACTACTGTTCCATCGATGTGGATAGGGGGGTGTTCCCTCTGCTGTTTCCTGAAGTCCACAATCATCTCCTTAGTTTTGTTGACGTTGAGTGTGAGGTTATTTTCCTGACACCACACTCCGAGGGCCCTCACCTCCTCCCTGTAGGCCATCTCGTCGTTGTTGGTAATCAAGCCTACCACTGTTGTGTCGTCCGCAAACCTGATGATTGAGTTGGAGGCGTGCGTGGCCACGCAGTCATGGGTGAACAGGGAGTACAGGAGAGGGCTCAGAACGCACCCTTGTGGGGCCCCAGTGTTGAGGATCAGCGGGGTGGAGATGTTGTTGCCTACCCTTACCACCTGGGGGCGGCCCGTCAGGAAGTCCAGTACCCAGTTGACCAGGGCGGGGTCGAGACCCAGGGTCTCGAGCTTGGTGACGAGCTTGGAGGGTACTATGGTGTTAAATGCCGAGCTGTAGTCGATGAACAGCATTCTCACATAGGTATTCCTCTTGTCCAGATGGGTTAGGGCAGTGTGCAGTGTAGTTGAGATTGCATCGTCTGTGGACCTATTTGGGCGGTAAGCAAATTGGAGTGGGTCTAGGGTGTCAGGTAGGGTGGAGGTGATATGGTCCTTGACTAGTCTCTCAAAGCACTTCATGATGACGGAAGTGAGTGCTACGGGGCGGTAGTCGTTTAGCTCAGTTAGCGTAGCTTTCTTGGGAACAGGAACAACGGTGGCCCTCTTGAAGCATGTGGGAACAGCAGACTGAGATAGGGATTGATTGAATATGTCCGTAAACACACCAGCCAGCTAGTCTGCGCATGCTCTGAGGGCGCGGCTGAGGATGCCGTCTGGGCCTGCAGCCTTGCGAGGGTTAACACGTTTAAATGTTTTACTCACCTCGGCTGCTGTGAAGGAGAGTCCGCATGTTTTCGTTGCAGGCCGTGTCAGTGGCACTGTATTGTCCTCAAAGCTGGCAAAAAAGTTATTTAGTCTGCCTGGGAGCAAGACATCCTGGTCCGTGACTGGGCTGGTTTTCTTTTTGTAATCCATGATTGACTGTAGACCCTGCCACATACCTCGTGTCTGAGCCGTTGAATTGAGATTCTACTTTGTCTCTATACTGCCGCTTAGCTTGTTTGATTGCCTTGCGGAGGGAATAGCTGCACTGTTTGTATTCGGTCATGTTTCCAGTCACCTTGCCCTGATTAAAAGCAGTGGTTCACGCTTTCAGTTTCACGCGAATGCTGCCATCAATCCACGGTTTCTGGTTTGGGAATGTTTTAATCGTTGCTATGGGAACGACATCTTCAACGCACGTTCTAATGAACTCGCACACCGAATCAGCGTATTCGTCAATGTTGTTGTCTGACGCAATACGAAACATATCCCAGTCCATGTGATGGAAGCAGTCTTGGAGTGTGGAATCAGATTGGTCGGACCAGCGTTGGACAGATCTCAGCGTGGGAGCTTCTGGTTTTAGTTTCTGTCTGTAGGCAGGGATCTACAAGATGGAGTCGTGGTCAGCTTTTCCGAAAGGAGGGCGGGGCAGGGCCTTATATGCGTCGCGGAAGTTAGAATAACAATGCTCCAAGGTTTTGCCAGCCCTGGTTGCGCAATCAATATGCTGATACAATTTAGGGAGTCTTGCTTTCAGATTAGCCTTGTTAAAATCCCCAGCTACAATGAATCTAGCCTCAGGATGTATGGATTCCAGTTTAAGAGAATCTAAGAGAATTCTCTTGGTGGATAATGCGGTCGACATTTGATTGTGAGGAATTCTAAATCAGGTGAACAGAAGGATTTGAGTTCCTGTATGTTTCTGTGATCACACCACGTCTCGTTAGCCATAAGGCATACGCCCCCGCC
The DNA here is from genome assembly GCF_036934945.1 of Oncorhynchus masou masou. Classification (NCBI taxonomy): domain Eukaryota; kingdom Metazoa; phylum Chordata; class Actinopteri; order Salmoniformes; family Salmonidae; genus Oncorhynchus; species Oncorhynchus masou. The sequence continues at coordinate 64,471,370 of NC_088217.1, read as the reverse complement.
CCCTCTTCTTGCCAGAAAGATGTTTGTTTCTGTCGGCGCGATGCGTGGAGAAACCAGCTGGCTGCACCGACTCCGACAGCATCTCTCCAGCGAGCCATGTTTCCGTGAAGCAAAGAACGTTACAGTCTCTGATGTCCCTCTGGAATGCTACCCTTGCTCGGATTTCATCAACCTTGTTGTCAAGAGACTGGACATTGGCAAGAAGAATGCTAGGGAGTGGTGCACGATGTGCCCGTCTCCGGAGTCTGACCAGAAGACCGCCTCATTTCCCTCTTTTACGAAGTCGTTGTTTGGGGTCGCCGGCTAGGATCCATTCCGTTGTCCTGGGTGAAAGGCAGAACACAGGATCCGCTTCGTGAAAGTCATATTCTTGGTCGTACTGATGGTGAGTTGACGCTGCTCTTATATTCAGTAGTTCTTCTTGACTGTATGTAATGAAACCTAAGATGACCTGGGGTACTAATGTAAGAAATAACACGTAAAAAAAAAAACTGCATAGTTTCCTCGGAACGCGAAGCGAGGCGGCCATCTCTGTCGGCGCCGGAAGTTTACAACAAAGTTGTCTAATGAAGGAAAACAATTTAGAATCCTCCAATCCTGTTGCCTACTCCCGACAGCGCCGTATTTCCATTCCATCCTAACAGAAACCCTTAGTGTTTTGTTTTTCTTCTTTCTCTGAATGGAAACACCATAATATGAATCAAATTAACTTGGCCAAATTTCTTAAAATCAATCCCATATACTATGCTATTACAAGAAAACAGTAGCGTGCCGTGGTTCTGGGGCCTGGGCCTTCAGTGAAGTCCTACACAGTCCCACCCGAATTAATCCACCTCTTATTACCATCATTATGATGCCATGGCTCTAGACACTATACATTTAGACAGAAACGCAGTATAACCAGGTGTTGCGTCACCTTGAAATTTACATTTTTATTCAGAGAATTGCAGGGGAAGAGTACAATAGTACAATACCTTTTCATTGTGCAGCTTCGTTGCCCTGCGCGCTTGTTCGTTAAGCTGTAGATCCACTCGGGTGTCCCCGAAAGTTTTCAAAAGCACCATTGTTTGTTAGTGCCCAGCCGTACTTTGGTGTCTTGTTGCTGCCTTGGTTAGACAACTCAGGTTTGCAAAGCCAGTGTGGCTCCAAACACCAAATCGATCACTTGCAAATAATAGGCATTCCCAGCAGTATAGTTTGCAGTGCTTCTCGGAGCCTGTCTTTCTAGTGTCGGCTTTGTAGCGTCGGCGTCTTCCTCTCCTGACAATGTCTAACTTTTCTTGAAAAGTTTGTCTTGAGAATGGCGTTATAATTATATCCTCGACAAAATTGATATCTTCTCCTTCCGCCATTGTGGTTTGAAAAAACAGCTTAGTAGTACGCAAATTAATTTGTTTATCAATTTCAGTTTCCTAGTTCTGAGACCTGCCCATATAGGACCTGCCTCTCAATATTGGTAATCCAATCAAAAGACGGGCAGGCACTACGCCTGCTAGCTGGCTCCTGTGTAACACTGGAGCCAGCCAGCAGGCGTACAATAGCCAACTCTAAAGCTGATTGGTTGATACTACATTTTAATTTCCATTCACTTTAAGCTACAAGCGCCCGCACTGTTGATTCTGAAGGCCTGAGGGCAGATTTTAGACCCCTGGCAACACATGATGGCTGAATATGATTGGATAAAATATCTAACATAAAGACCAGACCTCCAAATCTCAACCTGGGGCTGGAAGCAGTGCAACCAAGAGGAACGCTATGAAATGAAGAGTGTAACTCTTACTCTGGGGAATAATTTAATACATATTTGTGGGAAAATATATTTAAAAACAAATTATATTCTGATGATGTTTAGGCCAGCAGAGAAGGCCTTGCTGGCCCTGACGGCCCACCACTGCAAGAAAGGTTTGAAATTCTCTGGTAATGCCAATACGGAATACTATCAAATGTTTCTCAAATATGCCCTCTGGTGGTCAAACTAGCAATAACGTGCAGTAACAGAAAGAATGGCTGAGAATTGAATGACATGCCACTGAATGCCGGAGCAGCACGCAAAGTGTACCCGCAGTATGACAACTTTTAAAGGAGGAACCACATATCAGGATGTTGCTGTAGATGTTACTTTACATATTGGAAAAGTGTTTATGTTGAACTCATGAGTTCGGGGCATGATTTTCCATGTTTGAAGCTGGCCTGTATAGGTGTATTTATTTGGGAAGACAGCTGTGCATGAATGGATCTCACCGTAGTAGGCTGCATTTTGGTTATTTGGATCTCCATTCACCTTTAGTTTACTGTGAACTAACTTTATTGAACTGATATTTTGTTTAATAGACCTACTACTTTGTACCATTGTTTTGTTCTGTTCGTAGTTGTGTCTGTATTCTAAGCCAAACTGCTATTCTGTTTTTTGTTGTTGCAGGCATGAATAATTAGGCTATCACTTTCAGCATTTAGTTTGCATTATTTTGGTAAGACAGCTGTGTGCGTGGCTGCATTCACAAAAACTATCTTGAGGCTTTTATCCATAACCAAAACGGCCTTTCTGTAGCACGCTGTTCATTGTGCCGATACAGCGTAGCAGAGCTCAAATCAAACTTTATTTGCCACATGCGCCAAATACAACAAGTGTAGCCTTTACTGTGAAATGCTGACTTACTATCCCTTAACCAACAGTGCACATCAAGAAAAATAAAAAGTTTTACCAAGTAGGCTAAAATAAATAATCAAAAGTAACAATAACAAGGCTATATACAAGGAGCACTGGTACCGAGTCAGTGTAGGTAACAAACAAACACAGAGTAGCAGCAGTGTACAGGGAGGGGCTATTTTGTACAGGGAGGTGGCTATTTTTATGAATTGTTCAGCAGTCTATTGGCTTGGGGGTAGAAGAAAATTACTATATGTAAAGATATAGAAAAAAATAAAGGCTATTGAAGCAAATAGCTGCATTTCTGATTCATTCTTGTCACATATTTTAGTACAGTCATGAAAGTGAAAAGGTGTTATTCTTATTCTATCATGAAATACTTATGTGAAAAATCATTCAAACTTCAAAGAAAAAAGTGAATCATTTATGTAATGGTCCCTGTTGTTAGTGTTTTTAGGTCAGTGTGTTATGGGTGACAATGTATGCTTTCTGAGTGAGAATTGTTGCCAGTGTTGTGGTCGAATGAGCTTATTTTAAGATATGTATGAAGCGTTTTGGTGGTTTGATGCATGTTGGTAATGCAGACTGTGTGAAGAGTTTTGAAAAAGTGTCTTCAGTATTGACCGATGCTTGTTAGCATTTGAAAAAAAATCTAAACAGGTGTGCCTTCTTAAAAGTTATTTTGTGGAATTTCTTTCCTTCTTAATGCGTTTGAGCCAATCAGTTGTGTTGTGACAAGGTGGGTGGGGGTATACAGAAGATAGCCCTATTTGGTAAAAGACCACGTACATATTATGGCAAGGACAGGGCAAATAAGCAAAGAGAAACGACAGTCCATAATTACTTTAAGACATGAAGGTCAGTCAATATGGAACATTTCAATAACTTTAAAGTTTCTTCATGTGCAGTCACAAAAGCCATCAAGCCCTATGATGAAACTGGCTCTCAGGAGGACCGCCACAGGAATGGAAGACCCAGAGTTACCTCTGCTGCAGAGGATACGTTCAATAGATTTACCAGGCTCAGAAATTGCAGTCCAAATAAATGCTTCAGAGTGCAAATAACAGACACATCTCAACATCAACTGTTCAGAGGAGACTGTGTGAATCAGGCCTTTATGGTCAAATTGCTGCAAAGAAACCACTAAAGTATACCAATAAGAAGAACAGACTTGCTTGGGCCAAGAAATGGACATTAGACCGTTGGAAATTTGTCCTTCGGTCTGGAGTCCAAATTTGAGATTTTTGGTTCCAACCGCTATGTCTTTGTGAGACGCGGTATGGGTTATCTCTGCATGTGCATTTCCCAGCGTAAAACATGGAGGTGTTATGGTGTGGGGGTGCTTTGCTGGTGACACTGTCTGTGATTTATTTAGAATTCAAGGTATACTAAACCAGCATGGCTACCAAAGCATTCTCTAGCAATACGTCATCCATGTGGATTGTGCTTGGTCCCACTATCATTTGCTTTTCAACAGGACAATGACCCAACACACCTCCAGGCTGTGTAAGGGCTATTTTACCAAGAAGATGAGTGATGGGGTGCTGCATCAGATGACCTGGTCTTCACAATCATCGGATATTGTAATAGCTTTCATTGTCTGTTTATCTGCCCCCTTTATTTATCCAACGGTTCTGACTTGTTGTACTGTAAGAACAGCCCAAGTTCTGAATTCTGTTGCTGTACATTTCAAACGTGTTGAACAAATAGTTATATTTACTACGTCCATCGTCGCTCGCTCATTAATGTCTTAATCAAAATCACGCATTTCCTATGTTTTTTAAAAGGCAGTAAATGAAGCTGAATTAACTGTTTCGCTGCCAGACAAGGCTCCGCTGAAAGCCAGGTGTGGTGGTGGTAAGGTGTTGGGACTGCTGCTGGGACTCTAATGGGCCCTAATAGTTTGTGGGCACTGTTTGTCACAGTTATAGTACAATTAATGTATTGTTTAGTGTTGTGGCTTTGCCGTCATGCATCCCACTGTTTTTGTTTGTTTGCCCCACCAAGATTTACATGATAAAATCGACACTGCTCCTTTGTCACTTTAAGGACCACAGTTGCCCGAGTTTACTCTTAATACCATCAGACAGATTGAGACGTACAGCTGCATCAAAGCCAAGACCGTAAAAACAGCTTCTATTACCAGGCCAGTCTGATAAACCGCCATCAATAGCCGTCTACCTGGTGATGCACACTCACACACAGACAACGCTGCTGTCCCATGTTATAGAGGCATTGAAGCACCGGTCACTTCCCGTTTCACACTGTGTATTTAAAATACTGTATCCCCAACATAGTGTATTCTAATATTTCTACTAATGTATATTGTATTTTAGTTACATTGTTTATACACACCGCATATTCATTTATATACCTAATTATTGACGCTTACTATAATACATCTACTGCTGTACATATCATTCTTAGTTTATCTTGTGTAAATTCCCCCAGTGTACATATGTAGAGATTGTATAGATTTTGATACTGCTACAGTGATATTTCTGTTAATTGGATTCGTTCCACCGTTCTTTATTTCCTTGTGCGGTACAGACACTTAAAAGACAAACCCTATCCCCTCAGCCCTCAAATTAAGTGGACACTTCTGATGACGTTTCATGACATTTGACGAGTATACACTTGCAAGGCAACGGAGGAAGGAATTCATTTTAAATGGACCACCCTTGGCCGGAAATTCGTCACTGGTTTGTACGGCCCGATGATTGTGTTTTCTGACACCAGTAACTTGTGGGTGCTTTATATGCGCTACAGTCAATTATGAGTGTATATCTAAGTATAATAAATATATAATTATTAATATACGCCAAATTAATTTGCCAACTAACGTTAGACTGCCGTGCTGGAACTTCTGAAGAAGGATGTTTTACATCTACAATTTCCAAAAGGTAACCAAACAAAAACATATTTACTTTTTACGTAGTAAAGCAAAATTTCAAACTTATTTGCATTCGTTTTCACTTACATTTACGCATGTTGACTTCTCCATTGATGTTGTTTTTAAGTTTGATGACTTTTCTTAGCGGATGAAAATTGTCGGAAATTGAATTATGGGGAGTTTCAGGCCAGGAGTGACTATAGTTGCAGTCCAAACACTTAAAATACCCACCCTATCCCCTCAGCCCTCAAATTAAGTCGACTCTTCTGACGACGTATCATGATGTCTGATGAGTATACACTTACAGCGCAAGGGAGGAAGGAATGATTTTTAAATGGACCACCCTTGGCCGGAAATCCATCACTCGTTCACCCCGCGATGATTGTGTTTTCAGCCAGTGCTACAGTCAATTATAATTAAAAAAAAATATATATTTTTTTGTTTACATATGCCTACTGTATGATAGCTAGCAAATGAATTCGCTAACTAACATTAGTCTGCATAGCTGGAACTTCTGATGAAGGAAAATGTTTTATTTCTACATTTTCCAAAAGCTAACCAAACAAAAACATTACTTTTACAAGACATGTTTGTTCCGCCATTTGCATTAGTATCACCATTTCAAATTTATTTCCATTCGTTTTCACTTTACACTTGTATGTTGACTTCTCCATATTAACGTTGGAGTTTCTCCTGACTTTTCTTCGATGTACAACCTTCGCAAATTGAATTATGGGCCGTTTCAGGCCCCGAAGTGAACATAATTGTACACTCGCAAAGCCGACTAAAAAGGAGGGCTGAAGGGCTTAAATTGCAAACTTCGCCTGCTTGGCTAATCATTTGGACCACCCTCCAAGATGGCGACGGGGATTCCTCGAGGGCAAGTGGACGAGGGTGTCTTAAGTGTTTGGACTGCAGCCCTTGCCTTTTTTTAGGCTACATTTTAAATTGTTTGACGGCATTGTGGCATTGTTAGGAGCTAGTAATGTAAGCATTTTGTGTGATGGGTGTAAGATGGCACAGTGATGCCATCTGTTGGTAAATGTTCATTACTGCAACTCTTGTGTTTTACCTGGGTGCTTGAGATACCCGGATGTGCTGTGATGTACTGAACAAGACTGGTTACTCGCATCAATGCCTCTGTCTCGTCATTTAACATTCAAACATGGTGTCAGAGTCGGATAACTAACCATGCGTTCCGCAAATTAGAGTCACCTGTTCTGGTTTACCAAACAAATGCTTATTTGTGTAATATTTAGCCCGGAATTGGCCTTAGCTAGAGTGAGTTAGCTAGCTAGTGAGCTAGTTAACTCACTCTAGCTAAGGCCAGTTCCGAAAATTTGCTGCAGGATGGGAATTTGAGCACGTCACTTCATCACCACGACACCCAAAAGCTAAATGGGAAGGCGGAGTCCGCAGTAAAAATCACAAAGAACCTCTGCAAAAAGGCTCTGTGAGAGGGCAAAGATGCCTGGAAAGCAATCCTGCAGTGGCGCAATACCCGACAGAAGGCATGGATAGCAGCCCGGCACAGCGCCTCATGGCACGGCGCTAAAAGCAGCTCTGCCAGTAGCCAGCACTCTCCTGGAGCCATGTGTGGTGACAGACGTGCTGGTGAAGCTACGTCACAGAAGACAGGTCTCCAAGTTCAAATACGACAAATCAGCAAAAGACTTACCTGAGCTCAGGGTGGGTGAAACGGTGCGAATGAAGCCACTACCAGGGGACCGGACAGGCCTCTGGAGACTCGGATCCTGTGTACAGAAAGTGGCACCACGCTCCTACTTGGTCGAAGTGAATGGATCACTGTACCGTCGTAACAGGGTTGACCTTCGGATTGCTGAGCCAGCACCTACTCCGAACCCTGATGGCCAAAGGGGTCGCATGACAAAAGACAGAACCCCAGCAAGTCACATGGGGCCTGAGGCACTGGGCGAAGAGCCAGGGGATCACAGGTCGGCCGCTCCCTCGCCCATCAAGTCTCCCCTTAGACAGTCAGGTGACACGCCTGTGCAGGAACCCGCAGTCCTCGCAGACAAGCCCCCTGTCTTTTCACGCTGCGGGCGTCTGTCCCAGCCAACAAAAATACTTAATCTGTAGGTTTCCCATCAGGGATTGTTGACCGACAGAGAAAAGTGAAGAGAATATCAAAATGTGTTGTTACCTGAGAATAAATAAATAAAAATACTAAACTGTTCATGTTGGAAATTGTTAATAGGTTTGTTTTGTTAGTGAATTGACACCTCCTGTCCTATTTTATTAAATGGAAGATGTTATGGATGTAAGATGGCACAGTGATGCCATCTGTTGGTAAATGTTCATTACTGCAACTCTTGTGTTTTACCGGGGTGCTTGAGATACCCGGATGTGTTGTGATGTACTGAACAAGACTGGTTACTCCAATCAATGCCTGTCTCGTCATTTAACATTCAAACATTTTGCTGCACCACTGCAACACCTGCTAAACTGTGTACGTGACCAATATACTTTGATTTGACATGCAAATATAGGCAAATTTTCATACCCAAATATGACAGCATTCCACACCATGATGTTGTTCTCAGATGGAGCGACACTGACTCAAGCGGATCTTGTTGCAGTCAGTCAGATGCATGAAAAAAGAAATCAATACAAAGTGACAAGGGACGGAGTATTACAATGTATCAACATATGTACGCAGCGCTGTAGCCAGATCACTATGCTGGTTTGTTTTAAACAGTAAACAAACTCAATGCCTTGACACCTTCACAACAAATCACCTTTTGAAATCCCTCATGAGTCGTCTTCTCGCTGGAGTGGACATCACTGAAGACTATGCACGCATCTTTTCGGGTCTATCATTTTTGCAGTAGTTATGTTTTGACACGAAATTCACCCTTTCTTCCTGACAACAAAACATGTTCTTTGTATGCCCCAAAATATGAGCGGCGATATCGCATTCTCAAAATAGATAGGAGTTCTGTATATAGCTATCATCCTCAAAGACAAAATCTACAATAATGTCAATCAGCGTGGCTATAGAGATACGACAAATGCAGACCCCTATTTCTAGGTGTAAAATGGAACAGACTCAGCTGGAGGCGTGGCCTTGGAACGTGAGGGGTTGTACAAAAAGGTTGACTGCAGAGGCGACAAGGTGACGCACACAAATGCATAGCCATGTGAGTTCGAGATTGCTCTCAAGGGATGGCATGTACTTTTAGGACTACAATTAGTAAGCATGGGAAGAGCAACTTGAAATAGATTTGACAAATACATTTTGTGGTCACACCTTGTCCATCCAGGACTTCTACATCTGGTGGTGTCAGAGGAAGGTCCTAAAAATTGCCAAAGACTCCAGTTACCCAAGCCATGTACTGTTGTCTGACACGGTGCCTTCTCGAATCAACAGGCACAGAGACCGCGAGTACCCCCAAGCCATAAGACTGCTAAATAGCCAGACCACTAAATAGTCAATTAATGGGTACCCAAAATATCTGCACTGACTCTACACACACACACTACACTGTCACTTCCAAACATATACCTCACACATTGAGACTAGATATGCACACACACAACACACATACTGACTTCCAACATATACACACACTCATTTGCTGCTGCTACGGTTCTTATTTTACTCTTATCAATCCGGATGCCTAGTCACTTCACCTTGCCTTCATGTACATATCTACCTCAAGTGCATCTGCACATTGACCTGGTACTCCCTGTATATAGCTCCATTCTTGTGTATATTATTTTATTCCTCATGTGTTAGTTACTATTTTCTGTTTAAAACTCTTGGATCATTGGGAAAGGTTCGTAAGCAAGCATTTCAGGTGTACACCAGTTTTATTCGTCGCATGTGGTAAAATTTGATTTGATTACAGTAGTATCCCATGAAAGCACGTCTTCAAACATGATTGAGTTTGTATTATTAAAGTCCAACACAACCCTATAATTCCTATTTAAAATAAATGCTAGTTGCACAAGCAAGATAAGACAAGGTCATTCAAAAATATTATTCAAACATTTTAGCAATGTCATAGAAGCAAAAGGGAAGATATAGTCGAGTATGCAATTTGGTAACACATTTATTTCAGAAGACCCCAAAAAATGAATCTAAAAAGGAATGTCATAAGTCCGTTTACAGATTGTCTACATGATAAATACTGTTTGCAGTGCTCCAAGTACAGACAATGAACAACAAGGTAAAACAAACTCAGTAAAAACACTTTTTTTGTGCCATAATAGATTTAACATAAGTGTTGGCACAGAACCTACATGCCAAACACAATTTACCCTTTTGGTCAAAAAAAAAAAAAACTTAGCATAACTCATAATTCTAATAACCTGCATTTTATGCAATAACATCACCAGACAAACTAGGATCAGCTTACCACAATCACATCTCTTGCGCTACAACAGACAGTAATAAAATAAGAATTTCAAATATCAAATACAAAAACGACAATGATACAGTTGAAGACAGAAGTTTACATACACAAACAAGTCATTAAAACTTGTTTTTCAACGACTCCACAAACTTCTTGTTAACAAACTATAGTTTTGGCAAGTCGGTTAGGACATCTACTTTGTGCATGACAAGTAATTTTTCTAACAATTGTTTACAGACAAGATCATTTCACTTATAATTCACTGTATCACAATTCCAGTGGGTCAGAGGTTTACATACACTAAGTTGACTGTGCCATTAAACAGCTTGGAATATTCCAGAAAATTATGTCATGGCTTTAGACGCTTCTGATCATTTGAGTTAATTGGGGGTGTACCTGTGGATCTATTTCAAGGCCTACCTTTGAACTTCGTGCCTCTTGCTTGACATCATGGGAAAATCAAAAGAAAATCAGCCAAGACCTCTGAAAATAAATTGTAGAAATCCACAAGTCTGGTTTATCCATGGGAGCAATTTCCAAATGCCTGGAGGTACCACTTTCATCTGTACAAACAATAGTACGCAAGTTTAAACACCATGGGACCAAACAGCCATCACACCGTTCAGGAAGGAGACGCATTCTGTCTCCTAGGGATGAACGTACTTTGGTGCAAAAAGTTCAAATCAATCCCAGAACAACAGCAAAGGACTGTGTGAAGATGCTGGAGGAAACAGGTACAAAATTATCTAGTCGTGGCCAAAAGTTTTGAGAATGACACAAATATACATTTTCACAAAGTCTGCTGCCTCAGTTTGTATGATGGCAATTTGCATATACTCCAGAATGTTATGAAGAGTGATCAGATGAATTGTAAATTAATTGCAAAGTCCCTTTTTGCCATTCAAATGAACTGAATCCCCCAAAAAACATTTCCACTGCACTTCAGCCCTGTCATAAGGACCAGCTGACATCATGTCAGTGATTCTCTCGTTAACACATGTGTGAGTGTTGATGAGGACAAGGCTGGAGATCACTCTGTCATGCTGATTGAGTTTGAATAACAGACTGGAAGCTTCAAAAGGAGGGTGGTGCTTGGAATCATTGATCTTCCTCTGTCAAACATGCTTACTTGCAAGGAAACACATGCCGTCATCATTGCTTTGTACAAAAAGGGCTTCACAGTCAAGGATATTGCTGCCAGTAAAATTGCACCTAAATCAACAATTTATCGGATCATCAAGAACTTCAAGGAGAGTGGTTCAACTGTTGTGAAGAAGGCTTCAGGGCGCCCAAGAAAGTCCAGCAAGCGCCAGGACCGTCTCCTAAAGTTGATTCAGCTGCGGGATCTGGGCACCACCAGTACAGAGCTTGCTGAGGAATGCCAGCAGGCAGGTGTGAGTGCATCTGCACGCACAGTGAGGCGAAGACTTTTGGAGGATGGCCTGGTGTCAAGAAGGGCAGCAAAGAAGCCACGTATCTCCAGGAAAAACAGAGACATACTGACATTCTGCAAAAGGTACAAGGATTGAATTGCTGAGGACTGGGGTAAAGTCATTTTCTCTGACGAATCCCCTTTCTGATTGTTTGGGGCATCCGGAAAAAAAGCTTGTCCGGAGAAGACAAGGTGAGCGCTACCATCAGTCATGTGAACAGTAAAGTATCTTGAGACCATTCATGTGTGGGGTTTCTTCTAAGCCAAGGGAGTGGGCTCACACACAATTTTGCCTCAGAACACAGTCATGAATAAAGAATGGTACCAACACATCCTCCGAACACATCCTCCGAGGGCAACTTCTCCCAACCATCCAGGAACAGTTTGGTGACAAACAATTCCTTTTCCAGCATGATGGCAAACCTTGCCATAAGACAAAAGTGATAACTAAGTGGCTTGGGGAACAAAACATCAATATTTTGGGACCATCGCCAGGAAACTCCCCAGAACTTAATCCCATTGAGAACTTGTGGTCAATCCTCAAGAGGCAGGTGGACAAACAAACCCACAAATTCTGACAAACATTGATTATGCAAGAATGGACTGCCATCAGTCATGATGTGGTCCAGAAGTTAATTGACAGCATGCCAGGGTGGATTGCAGAGGTCTTGAAAAAGAAGGGTCAACAATGCAAATATTGACTCTTTGCATCAACTTCATGTAATTGTCAATATAGGTCTTTGACACTTACAAAATGCTTGTAATTATACTTCAGTATTCCATAGTAACACCAGTGTCTAAAGACACTGAAGCAGCAAACGTTGTGGAAATTAATATGTGTCATTCTCAAATCTTTTGGCCATGACTGTATATCCACAGTAAAACAAGTCCTATATCGACATAACCCGAAAGGCCACTCAGCAAGGAAGAAGCCACTGCTCCACAACCGCCATTAAAAAAGCCAGACGCAGTTTGCAACTGCACATGGGGACAAAGATTGTACTTTTTGGAGAAATGTCCTCTGGTCTGATGAAACAAAAATAGAACAGTTTGCCCATAATGACCATTGTTATGTTTGGAGGAAAAAGGGGGAGGCTTGCAAGCTGAAGAACACCATCCCAAATGTGGAGCACGTGGGTGGCAGCATCATGTTGTGGGGGTGCTTTGCTGCAGGAGAGACTGGTGCACTTCACAAAATAGATGGCATCATGAGGCAGAAAAATTATGTGGATATATTGAACATCTCAAGACATCAGTCAGGAAGTTAAAGCTTTGGTCGCAAATAGGCCTTCCAAATGGACAATGACCCCAAGCATACTTCTAAAGTTGTGGCAAAATGGTTTAAGGACAACAAAGTCAAGGTATTGGAGTGGCCATCACAAAGCCTTGGCCTCAATCCCATAGAAAACTGGGGCCAAAATTCACCCAATTTATTATGGGAAGCGTGTGGAAGGCTACCCGAAAAGTCTGACCCAAGGTAAACAATTTAAAGGCAATGTAACCAAATACTAATTGAGTGTATGTAAACTTCTGACCCACTGGGAATGTGATGAAAGAAATAAAAGTTGAAATAAATCATTCTCTCTACTATTATTCTGACATCACATTCTTAAAATAAAGTGATCCTAACTGACCAAAGACAGGGCATTTTTACTACGATTAAATGTCAGGAATTGAGTTTAAATGTAATTGGCTAAGGTGTATGTAAACTTCCGACTTCAACTGTACTTATTCCCTTTGGTAGATGGGCCAAAGTGTCTCTCTCCACTCCCTCCCCAGTGCAACAATGATGTTATGGTAACCATTGGATTTTAAGGCAGGCTAGCGGCTCTATGCAAAGTTGTGTCACCGCTGGGGTAGGTAGATAGACTGACTACTTACTTGGGAAGGGCCAGCCTCCCCCAATTTAGGATCCGTGGTAGAGGTGCATGTCACTGAGCACGGCCTGGTTGTAACATTGCTCCACGCACACAGAGTTGCTGTGCTCTTCAGCCAGGTCCTCTGCCGTGTCCCCAAAGCCATGGTAATGTCCGTAGTGCAGGGTGTCTCCCAGGTCGCTGGCCATGGCCTCCCAGGAGGGTCGGTGGGACACGCAGCTGCTGGGGCTTCCCGTCAGGTGTAGCGAACCGCACATCTCGTGGGCTGAATGCCGCCGGGTCTCCTCCGCCTCCTGATTAGCTCGCCGTGATGACGACAGACCGTTTTCAGTGGAAGTAGCCAAGGCCGGCAGTCCCCATGGCGTGGAGAAGCCGGTTGACAGCACAGCAGGGTTGTCCCCACTTAGGTGTTTTGGCATGTGGCCATTGCTGGAGATGGCACCGTTCTGTGGCCCATTGTTGCTGTTGGTCTGACCCGTGGTGGCTTTGGGGTCATCTGCTGTTGAAAAAAAGACATGACTAGTCATATTCAAATGTTGGATGGCACATAGAAAGAACACACTTGGCAGGTTAATGAACAGGATTTGGTAGCAACTCTCCAAACACATAAATACGAGGTCAGCAACTTGATTTTGTTTTGCAAACACATCCTTGTCCGATTCTCATGATACCTTTACAAAAAATAAACCATTGAATATGACCCAGACAATTACTTTACCCTAGACAGATGATTTCAATGTAATTAAATGCCTTTGAAATTTAATCACGCCAAGGTCATCAAAAAGGTTAATAAAAATATTACTTTTGAGTATACATTCTCTATCGATGTGCCTTTCAAACACATGACAATGTACCAGAAATACATACCCCTGGCCAAACTAGATTTGTACTTACACTAACAAAACATTAATACAACTGTCAGAATCAGAAAAAAAATCTAGGTGTACTATAAACACTGGTAATTATTTCTATAACGTACAGTTGAAAGATACTGTCAGATTAATCACTACCATACCATGCAAATAAAATTGAAAATGTATTATTTGCTGAGGTTTATCAAATACAGTGGCACAGCACAAATCCTTAATTATTATACAATGCTGTCCATATTATGTTTCATTGAACTGATTAAACCACAACTGGCCAATTTTATAGTACAAACAAGTTAATTTCTCATCGATTCCCTTTGAAATTTAGAATCAGTCAGGGGAGTAAGAAGTCTACCCTTTGGCTCTTAAACAAAGAATTTACAAGAAGTTAAAACAAAGCACCAGCTTGGATCTCATTCTCTTAATTTTCTTTAGATCAAACAGTGTATGGGACAAGGCTATTATACACTGCTCAAAAAAATAAAGGGAACACTTAAACAACACAATGTAACTCCAAGTCAATCACACTTCTGTGAAATCAAACTGTCCACTTAGGAAGCAACACTGACAAATTTCATATGCTGTTGTGCAAATGGAATAGACAACAGGTGGAAATAGGCAATTAGCAAGACACCCCCAATAAAGGAGTGGTTCTGCAGGTGGCAACCACAGACCACTTCTCAGTTCCTATGCTTCCTGGCTGATGTTTTGGTCACTTTTGAATGCTGGCGGTGCTTTCACTCTAGTGGTAGCATGAGACAGAGTCTACAACCCACACAAGTGGCTCAGGTAGTGCAGCTCATCCAGGATGGCACATCAATGCGAGCTGTGGCAAGAAGGTTTGCTGTGTCTGTCAGCGTAGTGTCCAGAGCATGGAGGCGCTACCAGGAGACAGGCCAGTACATCAGGAGACGTGGAGGAGGCCGTAGGAGGGCAACAACCCAGCAGCAGGACTGCTACCTCCGCCTTTGTGCAAGGAGGAGCAGGAGGAGCACTGCCAGAGCCCTGCAAAATGCCCTCCAACAGGCCACAAATGTGCATGTGTCTGCTCAAACGGTCAGAAACAGACTCCAAGAGGGTGGTATGAAGGCCCGACGTCCACAGGAGACGCCGTGAAGAACATTCTGCTGCCTGCAACATCCTCCAGCATGACTGGTTTGGCGGTGGGTCAGTCATGGTGTGGGGTGGCATTTCTTTGGGGGGGCCGATGTGTGCTCGCCAGAGGTAGCCTGACTGCCATTAGGTACCGAGATGAGATTCTCAGACCCCTTGTGAGACCATATGCTGGTGCGGTTGGCCCTGGGTTCCTCCTAATGCAAGACAATGCTAGACCTCATGTGGCTGGAGTGTGTCAGCAGTTCCTGCCAGAGGAAGGCATTGATGCTATGGACTGGCCCACCCGTTCCCCAGACCTGCATCCAATTGAGCACATCTGGGACAGCATGTCTCGCTCCATCCACCAACACCACAGACTGTCCAGGAGTTGGCGGATGCTTTAGTCCAGGTCTGGGAGGAGATCCCTCAGGAGAGAATCCGCCACCTCATCAGGAGCATGCCCAGGCATTGTAGGGAGGTCATACAGGCACGTGGAGGCCACACACACTACTGAGCCTCATTTTGACTTGTTTTAAGGACATTACATCAAAGTTGGATCAGCCTGTAGTGTGGTTTTTCACTTTTTAATTTTGAGTGTCACTCCAAATCCAGACCACCTTGGGTTGATAAATTTGATTTCCATTGATAATTGTTGCGTGATTTTGTTGTCAGCACATTCAACTATGTAAAGAAAAAAGTAATTAATAAGAATATTTCATTCATTCAGATCTAGGATGTGTTATTTTAGTGTTCCCTTTATTTTTTTGAGCAGTGTAGTTGTGATTTTGTATTAGTTTCTAATAGTTCTTAAAATTTTATTTGAAATTCAGTTATGATTTTATAAAACTAAGTCTAAAACCTATTTTTTGTTGTTGTATTATTTAGTTTGTGTTACAGACAGAAAGTAGCCCATGTGTGGGAAGCCAGGAGCCATTTGCAGCGGGGCAAAAAAGTATTAAGTCAGCCACCAATTGTGCAAGTTCTCCCACTTAAAAAGATGAGAGGCCTGTAATTTTCATCATAGGTACACTTCAACTATGACAGACAAAATGAGAAAAAACATCCAGAAAATCACATTGTAGGAATTTGAATGAATTTATTTGCAAATTATGGTGGAAAATAAGTATTTGGTCAATAACAAAAGTTTATCTCAATACTTTGTTATATACCCTTTGTTGGCAATGACAGAGGTCAAACATTTTCTGCAAGTCTTCACAAGGGTTTCACACACTGTTGCTGGTATTTTGGCCCATTCTTCCATGCAGATCTCCTCTAGAGCAGTGATGTTTTGGGGCTGTTGCTGGGCAACACGCACTTTCAACTCCCTCCAAAGATTTTCTATGGGGTTGAGATCTGGGGACTGGCTAGGCCACTCCAGGACCTTGAAATGCTTCTTACGAAGCCACTCCTTCGTTGCCCGGGTGGTGTGTTTGGAATCATTGTCATGCTGAAAGACCCAGCCACGTTCATCTTCAATCTTCAATGCCCTTGCTGATGGAAGGAGGTTTTCACTCAAAATCTCACAATACATGGCCCCATTCATTCTTTCCTTTACACGGATCAGTCGTCCTGGTCCCTTTGCAGAAAAACACCCCCAAAGCATGATGTTTCCACCCCCATGCTTCACAGTAGGTATGGTGTTCTTTGGATGCAACTCAGCATTCTTTGTCCTCCAAACACGACGAGTTGAGTTTTTACCAAAAAGTTCTATATTGGTTTCATCTGACCATATGACATTCTCCCAATCTTCTTCTGGATCATCCAAATGCTCTCTAGCAAACTTCAAACGGGCCTGGACATGTACTGGCTTAAGCAGGGGGACACGCCTGGCACTGCAGGATTTGAGTCCTTGGCGGCGTAGTGTGTTACTGATCAAAATCAAATCAAATCAAATCAAATTTATTTATATAGCCCTTCGTACATCAGCTGATATCTCAAAGTGCTGTACAGAAACCCAGCCTAAAACCCCAAACAGCAAGCAATGCAGGTGTAGAAGCACGGTGGCTAGGAAGTACGGTGGCTACTGATGGTAGGCTTTGTTACTTTGGTCCCAGCTATCTGCAGGTCATTCACTAGGTCCCCCCGTGTGGTTTTGGGATTTTTGCTCACCGTTCTTGTGATCATTTTGACCCCACGGGGTGAGATCTTGCGTGGAGCACCAGATTGAGGGAGATTATCAGTGGTCTTGTATGTCTTCCATTTCCTAATAATTGCTCCCAGTTGATTTCTTCAAACCAAACTGCTTACCTATTGCAGATTCAGTCTTCCCAGACTGGTGCAGGTCTACAAATTTGTTTCTGGTGTCCTTTGACAGCTCTTTGGTCTTGGCCATAGTGGAGTTTGGAGTATGACTGTTTGAGGTTTTGGACAGGTGTCTTTTATACTGATAACAAGTTCAAACAGGTGCCATTAATACAGGTAATGAGTGGAGGACAGAGGAGCCTCTTATAGAAGAAGTTACAGGTCTGTGAGAGACAGAAATCTTGCTTGTTTGTAGGTGACCACATACTTATTTTCCACCATAATTTGCAAATAAATTCATTAAAAATCCTAGTGTGATTTTCTGGATTTTTTTTCTCATTTTGTCTGTCATAGTTGAAGTGTACCTATGATGAAAATTGCAGGCCTCATCTTTTTAAGTGGGAGAACTTGCACAATTGGTGGCTGACTAAATATTTTTTTGCCCCACTGTATGGGTTGTTGGCCTTGTTGTTTTTGGTGGATTTTCACATCTTGCCACTGGGGGCAGTAATACAAGCTGAAAGTTTGGCAATGTTTAAAGGAACTTAATGTGACTTGGATTTAAAAGGATAATCGTCAGTGTCTGATTCAAACATTTCTGCCACGCCGTTTATAGTCATGGCCAGCTCTGGGGGTTCTTGTTCATGGGTATTCTCTTGCCTGTTTGGAAAGCTTGACAGCCATGTTCGCCCCGTTGTCAGTTAAGAGTAGGCTCTTCACTGTCCTATACGTCCAATGTGCAGTCAATTACCACTCCGGTGTGTGGATGTTAAATCCAATAGAGGCTGAGCAACACATGGTGTCTTGTTGGAAGGGTGATAGAAGCAGGCTGATATGCACATAAACAAAGCAGTCAGTCCTTTCTTGCTCCAGCAGTCAACACACAGGGTTGATTTTTATGCCTCTTTTAGAATGTCCTTAACTTTGTGTTGCTGTATCCATTTGCAAAGCAATCAACACGTTTACTCTAGCAGAGGCAGGAGTTTTAAATTTTGGGATCAAGTCCCAAGACTGCAAACTCTCCTTCCAGACCCATATCAAACATCTCCAATCGAAAATCAAATCAAGAGTCGGCTTTCTATTCCGTAACAAAGCCTCCTTCACTCACGCCGCCAAGCTTACCCTAGTAAAACTGACTATCCTACCGATCCTCGACTTCGGCGATGTCATCTACAAAATTGCTTTCAACACTCTTCTCAGCAAACTGGATGCAGTTTATCACAGTGCCATCCGTTTTGTCACTAAAGCACCTTATACTACCCACCACTGCGACTTGTATGCTCTAGTCGGCTGGCCCTCGCTACATATTCGTCGCAAGACCCACTGGCTCCAGGTCGTCTACAAGGCCATGCTAGGTAAAGCTCCGCCTTATCTCAGTTCACTGGTCACGATGGCAACACCCATCCATAGCACGCGCTCCAGCAGGTGTATCTCACTGATCATCCCTAAAGCCAACACCTCATTCGGCCGCCTTTCGTTCCAGTACTCTGCTGCCTGTGACTGGAACTAATTGCAAAAAATCGCTGGTTGGAGACCTTTATCTCCCTCACCAACTTCAAACATCAGCTATCTGAGCAGCTAACCGATCGCTGCAGCTGTACATAATCTATTGGTAAATAGCCCACCCATTTTCACCTACCTCATCCCCACAGTTTTTATTTATTTACTTTTCTGCTCTTTTGCACACCAATATCTCTACCTGTACATGATCATTTATCAATCCAGTGTTAATCTGCAATATTGTAATTATTCGCCTACCTCCTCATGCCTTTTGCACACATTGTATATAGACTCCCCTTTTTTTTCTACTGTGTTATTGACTTGTTAATTGTTTACTCCATGTGTAACTCTGTGTTGTCTGTTCACACTGCTATGCTTTATCTTGGCCAGGTCGCAGTTGTAAATGAGAACTTGTTCTCAACTAGCCTACCTGGTTAAATAAAGGTGAAATAAAATAAAAAAAATAAAAAATGGGCAAAAACGTCAATTCAACATTGTTTCAACCAATGTATGCCCAGTGGGGTATTTGGTTCAATTGTTCGAGGGCTGGTTCATCACACAGTCTTGTGGACTTGCCAGACTGGATGAATAAATTAACCAGTGCTGTTTTTTTTTTTACAGATTTGAATGAGGTTTCCATGTTTCTGCTCTTTTAATTCAAACTGCTAGTTGGTTGTCCTAATGTTGACATGCAGCTACTTGTAGCTTCTGGCTGTCTCACCTGGTCTTTAGCCTGAAATTGTTTGTATGATTCTTTGTGGGCACTGTTCAGATTAACTTTGAGATTGGTTTGGATTTCCCTTTTACCTCGGTTCCATACACACGGCTGACACTATAATACATGGTCCTTTCCAGCAATCTACTCAAAACAATCCCATGCAGCGCTTTACCTTTTGCTGCCACCATTGCTCACCCTCAGATTTCTTCCCCGTTAGGTTGTGATAGTGATGCACAAGCTGGACCTATTTGAAACATTGCCATCTACCGGCAACATTTCTCCACCAGATTCAGAAAACGAAGTCATGCGCGCTCTGAAACATGATTTGCCGAACTGTGCTTCTTAACCCGGAAGCCAGCTGCACCAATGAGTCAGAGAAAACACCATTCAACTGACGACTGAAGTCAAGCCTGCAGGTGGCCGGCCCGCCACAAGGAGTTGATAGAGTGCAATGAGCCAAGTAAAGCCCCCCCAGCCAAACCCTTCCCTAACCCAGACGACGCTAGGCCAATTGTGCACCGCAGCAGTGCTTTAGACTGTCCTCCAAGTGGCGCAGCAATGGATAACAAATTAAAATAACCAATAAATGATAAATTATAGAAAAATACTGAAACTAATGTTAATTATTTTAACAAAAATTGGAAAAACAATTTCATTTTGTTTACTATAATAACCTCAGTATTGACAGAAGGGAATACGGAGGGGGCGAACTTGGAATAACACTTACACCATGTAATCAGTCAAAATGTACTTCATATATATATACCCTCTTTGAAGAAAACCTTAAATCTACAGAATGCATTCATTAAAGCCTTATAGTTTCAGTCCAGGTAGCGATTCTGCCATTTGGTTGTTGCCAAAGCATAAATGGTACACAGGGATGTGGATATAGTCATATTTTCTACACCGGATTCGACTAGGGCATAACCAAATTGTGCATGACAGACGGTTGTGAAAAACAAATGTAATTTGTTGAGGTTCATTCACACAACTACCATATTGTGGAGGCCTATCAAGAACAAGGGAAATATTTCAAACTAAACAGTAAGGAAAGGACATTTGGGTACACACGGAATGGGAAAATGCATTAATGGATTCCATGCATAAAATATGCATGTCTGGATTTGTGTGCATTCCTACATCTTGAACATGAATGTGCCAGAAATGCAGAAGGTGTAGGATGAGCTGCTCAGGGATAATGAAAGTTAACATTACTAGAAGCTTCATACATTTCTGAACCATTGAACATTTTCAGATGCCTTGATCTTGACAAGATTTTAAAGTCAAGACGATAACAACCTAGCTTATACATACACATGATTCAGAGTGTGAAACTGGCTTAAGAAAGGCCACTACAAATAGGCGCAGGAGTTAGTACAGCGGCATAGGATCTGCATGGAGACCACAGTAGAGATATCCAGCTCTTTCAGGGCTGTGGAGGGGCCAGTCCCACCTGAGACAGGGTCTGCAGACTCCATATACATGGTCTCCAGCTCCTCCCCGCAGCCATGCTGCATCCACTTGGGCAGGTCCACACCTGAGGGACGACGGACAGACAGACAGAGCTGAATTAGACATACTATAAGAATGTCTACAGATCAAATTTTGTTCTCATATGGTATCTATAAGAGTTGACTTTAATGCCCACTGACTTACCAGACAATTACATTTTTGTAAGAGCTAGAAAGATAATGTGCTGATTCGATATGAATCAGTTGGACTGGCAAAGATAAATACACACATTTGAACATTTCTCAGGCCCTGCAACAGACTAGATAGGCCCCTACCATCTGTTCTGGCCTTCTTGATGTGATTGGGCTCCACACCGTCCAGAAGCCTCTTTCTATTGGCCAGCCCATTGAAGAGACCCTGGCTTTGGCTGAGAGAGCAGTGGCCGTTTAGCGCCCCGTTGGAGTGGAAACCATTGAGCTGGTTGAGGTGGTTTTGAGCGTTGGAGAGCAGCTGGGCGCACTCCCAGAAGCCCTGGGCGTGGGCCAGGTCTGCCGCCGTCAAGCCATTAGCGTTCCTTAAGCTGCCCGGTGAGATGGGACCAAAGTTAGGAACTTCCCCAAGCTAAAGCAAGCACGTACAAGACAAGTCACACAGCCCCCTCTATATCCAACCCTGTCAGCTCTACTTCTGCTATCATTGTACATTTTATTGCACTGACTCAGTTACACTGAAACTGACCCAAATCTTATCCTGAAATAACAAAACAAAAATAGACGAATGATGGTAGAAACCAACACTGCAGTAAGAGATGATTAATGTCCATCTATGGGTAGCATTAAAAGTGACAATCCAGGAAATAATTAGATTTTTCGTAGTAGTTCAGTGGATAGAGTAGGTCCAGCTAGACAGAAGAGGACCAGAGCTTCAACTAAAAAGTAACGTTTTAGAGAATGCAGTCCCAAAAATATATAATTGTGAAAAAACCTTGTGCTGAAACCAATTGGTAGAAAAAGTGTTTTCCGTTTACATATTTTCTGGACAGCAAGGTAGACTGCATAACATGTCACACCATGTAGACAGAGCATCTTAGTTGTTTATAAGGATTCAAAGATGTAGCATTTCTCTGCTTTGAAACTCACTACAATACTCGGTTGTTGCAATTAATCATTCATTGACTCCATGGTAAGAAGAGTTAACACACGTAAGAAAACTATCCTTTTAAGAACAGACTTGAGAATGTAGGCTACTGCAACAACCTATTGGTGCTGGTTGACTAAACTACTACTTAAAATAGAAGTCAACATTTCTCTGGGCCCTACCAATAACTTATGTTCAAATAGTCTTTCCAATAGGATGCCATGTCAACAAGCTCCACGAAGTCCAGATCTTCATGATGTGGTTGATGAAGGAAAAATATTATAATTTGCAGAGGAAGAAAGAGTGGGATCCATCGAGAAAGTGAAGACCCGGTGTGGTGTCCCTTCATTATAGACATTAGAGAAGCCAAGATTGTCAAGCTTTCTGGATATGGACAGGAGAATGTTCAAGTGAAAGGCCCTGCCGGAATGTAGATCTGCGTCAAAGCCATGATCCCAGATGGTATTTCAGGCATTGAATAGGCCTAGAAGTTCAGTCCATATTCATGGCTAAAAAGAAGGTTAGATATTCAGAATGTCTAAGCAGGAACAGAGAAGAGACCAAAATAATGTTTAATTGAAGTTAATGAACTGTATTCCTTCACCCTAAATGAATAATGTGAAGGTAGTAAGGCTGTGTTAACTCAAGCAGCCCAATACAGATTCTATTCCCATAATTGAGATGCCTGTGTAAACATAGCCTGACACACACAGGAAAGGCATGTTGGCCAAGTGACCGTTTGGAATTGACAGCATCAACATGGATTGTAGCATCCTCACCTTAGACCTGACCATCTCCCACTGCAGTGTGAGCTAATCCTGGTCTGAATTCATGAATGAACAAAACCCTTTAGTCTCGTAACTCACTTGTATGATGGGCCTCCCAATACTATTCATTGAAGAAATCACGTCATAAAGTGCATGTCACTAGTATGGGTTTGTCTGTACCACAATACATCAAGATGTTCAGAAATCTAATTAAATACTTATATATTTTTAATATGACTGGTTTGAAAAGTAGAAGATATTTCTTGATCTTTATCTTGTCACTTAAGAAAATATGTTCTGAGAAGAAACTGACTAAAATACCCTTTGTTTTAGTGATGGGAAATAATTTGACGATATTTCGTATGGTATCAATTTGACAATATTGTAATATTATTTGTGCGCTAGTTGGCTGTACCGGCGCCAAAACTCTGCATAGCTTGTTCTTTTTTGAAAGGGGAGCCAATTTGTTATCAGCACGTTTATTTGTAGGACTGATCAAAATAAATTCAAAGCTCTCCCGTTCCTCTGCAGCAGACATATGGTGAGCAATACGTTTGAAATGTTGAATCGCAATAAATAAATAAATAAATATATATATCTATATATCTTTTTAGAATCACAGTATCAAATTGCAATACATACAGAATCATGAGAATTACAATACATATCGTATCGGCACCGAAGTATCGTGATAATATCGTCTTATGAGATCCCTGGCAATTCCCAGCCCTACTTGGTTTCAGTGTAAACAAAATGTTTTGAGAACATTTTCCATCTGACCTAAACAGTCAGTTCCTTTGGCCCCGTCTACCTCATATTTAAAAGAGGTAGCCAAAAACATTACAATATACAGTGCATTCTGGAAAATATTCAGACCCCTTGACTTATTCCACATTTTGTTACGTCACAGCCGTATTCTAAAATGATTAAATAGATTTGTCCTCAAGCTACACACAACCTATAATAAAGCAAAAGCAGTTTCAGAATTTGTTTAAATTAATTACAAATAAAACAATACCTTATTTACTTAAGTATTCAGACCCTTTGCTATGATACTCGAAAATTGCGCTCAGGTGCATCCTGTTTCCATTGATCGTACTTGATGTTTGCACAACTTGATTGGAGTCCACATGTGGTAAATTCAATTGATTTGGAAAAGCACACCTGTCTATATAAGGTCACATAGTGAACAGTGCATGTCAGAGCACATTTCTGCAGCATTGAAGGTCTATGAACACAGTGCCCTCCATCATTATTAAATGGAAGAAGTTTGGAACCACAGACTCTCCCAGAGCTGTCTGCCCAACCAAACTAAGCAATCTGGGAAGAAGGGTCTTGACCAAGAAACTGATGGTCACGGACAGAGCTCCAGAGTTCCTCTATGGAGATGGGAGAACCTTCCAGAAGGGAAACCATCTCTGAAGCACTCCACCAATCAGGCCTTTATGGTAGAGTGGCAAGACAGAAGCCACTCCTCAGTAAAAGGCACATGACAGCCCCCTTGGAGTTTGCCAAAAGGCACCTAAAAGACTCTCCGACCATAAGAAACAAGATTCTCTGGTCTGATGAAACCAAGATGGAATTCTTTGGCCTGAATACCAAGCGTCATGTCTCGAGGAAACCTGGCACCATCCCTACAGTGAACAGTGGTGGCAGAATCAAGCTGTGGGGATTTTTTTCAACGGCAGGGACTGAGAAGCTAGTCAGGATCGAGGGAAAGATGAATGGCGCAATATACAGAGATCCTTGATGAAAAACTGCTCTAGAGTGCTCAGTACCTCAGACTGGGGCGAAGGTGCACCTTCCAACAGGACAACGACCTTAAGCAGACAGCCAAGAGAATGCAGCAGTGGGTTCGTGACAAGTCTCTGAATGTCCTTGAGTGGCCCAGCCAGAGCCCAAACTTGAACTCGATCTATCATCTCTGGAGAGACCTGAAAATAGATGTGCAGCGACGCTCCCCATCCAACCGGACAGAGCTTGAGAGAATCTGCAGAGAAGAATGGGAGAAACTCCCCAAATACAGTTGTGCCAAGCTTGCAGCATCATACCCAAGATGACTCGAGGCTGTAATCGCTGCAAAAGGTGCTTCAACAAAGTACTGAGTAAAGGGTCAGAATTCCTATGTAGATGTAATCAGTTTATTTTTAATACATTTGCAAAAATGTCTAAACCTATTTTTGCTTTGTCATTATGGTGTACTGTGTAGATTGATAAATTTTCATCCATTTTAGAATAAGGATGTAAGTCAAGGGGTCTGAATACTTTCAGAATGCACTGTATTTTCCACAGGTGGTAAATATCAAACTTGTTTGGCATCAGAAGGTTTGGCACTCAGAGGGCTGTGGGCAGAACATTGGTTCTGTCAGGGAAATTCTCCTGCTGGCAATAGCTTCTGAAATTACATTGAAATTAGGGAATGTTAAAAAAAAACTGTCTCCCAACACTGCAGCACCAGTCAATTGTACAGGGTTGCTCATTATGGCAGCCTATATTAATATCGAAACAGAATTTTGGGTGCATTGAAACAAAGATGAGGGACTTTACATTGAGCCCTGTGTTAGCACGTTTTTCTCCCTTCTCAAAACTATACTACCAGACGATTACAAGCACACTGCACATGCGTGCAAAAATGAGCTTGATTGCAACGGAAAAAATAAACTAGTGATTTAGCAGCTCTTTTGTTGTCCAGGTTCTCTATTCCCACCCATCAACGAAATAATGACCTATCAGGAGCATCGGAAACCATAGGCCTGATGAATGTAAAATACTTAAGAATATAGAAGTAGTAGTAGACTTCATTCAAACGTTTCATCTCAAAATTGCAAAATAATGTGTGCCATTTGAAATAACTTACTATTTTAATTTGATAAATTAAGATATGTAACTCATCATGATTGACTTGATTTAGTTACATATTTCAAATATGCACAGTGCAGGGATATTCCCCCCCCAGTCTTGATAAGAAGTTATTATAGTTTGCAAAGACAAATTGTAATTACTGGATTACATCAATTGGAAATGAAAAATGTACATGAGAGCACCAACATTTGTTTTCCATTAGTATGTAGGGTAAATTACCACAGCAGATTTGCCATGTTAAATTAGGAAATACTTTATTTCAGTTGTACGGAATGATTGTCAAATTGATAAAATCGCTTTTACGATGAATTAGGATGAATTTTTCCCGATGATAATAACCAGAGGGCAAAAGTCTTACTGTTGGCAGCGATCAGGACTAAAATAACATTGGCATCTACTTTAGGGAGTAGTAAAAATCAGTGGCCAATGATGGTTGTAATTGAGATCAGCTGTGCAGGAGATAATCTTGTATTAGTGCGCTGACCAATGTTCGTTGAAATAGGCCCTACAGGTCCTTTGACATTAATTTGGTCATTACTACTACTTATGGAGATTGATCATTTATGAATTCAGACAAATGCAACATAGGCCTAAGCTCTACTTTATTCCTCATCACTTGTATAACAAGCTCAAATAATGTAGTAAAATAAACAGCAAAATGCAATTAGTTGTAAGTTAGAATTTCAAGTGCACAATTATATCACATTACAAATTAAACGAACAGATTTGCATACAGCCATTTCCCCAGTATACCCCAGCTATCCACTATATACAAATAAAATGTTTCCAAACATGATCAGATTTTATTTTTTTAACTGTCTAATAACAGACATGACTTAGTATTGGGGAGTCACCTGGAGAGTCGCTCTCAATGCCAGGCAACCTGCAAGGAAGAACCCTAACCCAACACCTTTGAATGGTCTGCTCAGCTATTTTCCAATCAGTTCACCTATTTGCGTTCAAGTTGAATGGAGGTGGGTTGTAACCAAATCCATAGATCCTAATAAAAATCAGTTATGAAAGCACCATTTTAGTCTTTGTCAAAAAAACAAAACAAAAAACCTCAGTGATCATGTTTGTTTGGGCTTTCTTTCAGCTCGGAAAGAATAGGACTACTGTTTTGCCTTGCACCACTAATATCCGGATACCAGGGGACCATGAAAACAGACCAATATAGCAACAGTGTTTGCTATTAATAGAGAAGTCTGTATATGCAATATCCTATGATGGACTTGGGCCTGGTACACATTGTATGTATGCCAGTGGCTACTGTTGTCATTTAGTCTGATTATAAAATGAACAAGATGCTTATCAGGCTTCTTATAAACAAGGATTGATATTTTTCTAATGACATTGATTGGCTCTATGGGATTTATACCCTTTCAAGATTGGGTATTAAATTAGGCTTACTTCTCTTGTCTGGCATTGAGAGTAAGACCTGTAACAAATTTGCTAAATGCATACTAATGACTCAATTGGACTGCATTCTGCACTATTTCTGATTTGTAAATCCTGAGCTTGACCAATAATCCTATGGTTAGTTAGCAAGTATCTGGAAAGAAAATAGATTAACAATTAGGTAAACTAAACATGCAGGTCTAGACATGACTATCATGACTGCTATCCTAGCATTAAAACCAATCACTGCAAGAAATACCTTGACAGTTTGCCAGTGTGTAGAAACCAAGCGATAGTGAGAACACTCAATGCCACAACTGTAAGATGTTCGCTGTAGCACTTGTGGCAGATTCTGCAGTGCCTATTTGGAATGCTCCCCCTTTCTGGGATTACTTGGGAAATTCAAGTTCAAATTCAATAGCTGCAAAACATCGAAACGTGCAGGGGATTTGTTTTTTAGTGACAGTACAATTTTTTTGCAATCAATTCTTAGATGGCCATTTAGCAAATGATTTCAAAAAGATCTAAATCAAATATATTAACATTCAAAACAGTGAAACAATACTACATAAAACATGGAAACATTAATGAATCAGTTATGCTGTAATAAGTAAGCAACCTAAACCCACGCAGGAACTGCTGTCCTAACATATCTCTATATTTTCACCCCTTCACTGACTTTCCCACTAAATTCAAGAACCTGAAAGCTCATGATGTAGAAAAATATAATAATATAGCAGTCACTTAACTGTATATGTATAAAGTTTGGGACTATGCATTTGGTTTCTCTTGAAAATGTATCTTTAAATTAATGAGTTATTTTTGCAAAGGCATGGAAGTTAAAAAGTCTAGTCAAAATCTAGTAACTATGGCACTTGGAGGATTGTTAATAAGTTGATAAGAAATTACCCCCCAAAAAATACTGCTCCATGTCCAGGTGAATCGGGCAGTATAAATAATGGAAAGAATTGGAACGCATGGGGTAGTTAATATTAAAATATAAATAAACATTTGATGGGTACTTAGTCCTGTTTCGCATATGTACAAGTGTGTATTATACGCATGGAACTGAAATGTGTTTTTTTGCATATCCCAACTCCCCCTGAGACAACCTTGGAGAATAACGTCACAGCCAGAGTCAGCCATTATCAACTGTAACCCTGGAGCAATTAGGGCTGAGTGTCTTGCTCAAGAACACGTCGATATGTTTCACCTTGTCGGCTCGGGAATTGAACTAGCAACCTTTCGGTTACTGGCCCAACGCTCTAACAGCTAGGTAGCTACCTACAGCCCGGTGATCAAGGCACTGGCATGTAGATAACTTGATTTCGAAAAAGTATATGCAGGAATTTGGAACAATGTATAGGCCTTTGATTATTAGCTCCATCAGAGTTATACAGCAAGTAACTGCATGCTTTTCATGATCAGTAAACATCAATTGATGATGTATTTTCAGATTTGCAAGGGTAGCCTATCCATTTGGCATGTAGCTAGCTAAGCAACGTGTCATTTAGCTTGCTTTAACAAAGATTAGGCTTTGGAAAGAGCTTGACATTGGCAAGTCCTCGTCTTAGTGAAGTTGTCAGTCCGACGACTGTCATCACTATAGATTGCAAGCAAAACAAACAATATTTGGACATGATAAATGGATGTTTACTGATCTTTTAAAGCATGACATTACTTTCTGTACAACTATGATGTAGCTAAATGTGAGCAATTGTTTTGCACGGAATAATCAGAAATTTGTAGTTCTGACTATGTTCTTCAAGATGTGATGATTTTACAACCAAATAGTTAACATTTATTTAACAATCCCTTGAAAACATCACGCAGTTGTCAATGGTTTTGGCAGAGCTTGGAGTCTCCTTTCCCGCCAGCAGGCAAATCTAATCCTCTGCAACTTATTGTGATGTTTTATTGATAATGACATCTTCAGGATGTATAGTTGTTCAAGCAATGTTGTTTTCAGGTATGGTTGAGGAGGGTGTTATAAAAAAAATGTAATGGCGTAATTTGGGTGAGGAATGTAAAGGTTTGTTCTGCTCAGAATGTTCTATTTGGAATTACGATTTATTTTAAGAGAAAAACTGAGTAATCATGTGGTCTAGGACAGTCATCCTACCACAAAAAAAAGCTCCTTATAAACTTCAACGTTAAACCCACGATTTGGAGAGATGTCCAATAAGATCAATATAAAAGGTCTCTCCATGGACACAACGTGGAATGAATTGTGAACAAGTAAAAATCTGCCTTTATCTCCAGGCTTTGAAAGAGAATAAATATGGTGTAACAAGGACATAACATTTAATCATTTTTCCATGGTGGCTTTGGTTGGTACGTGTTATCTTTGAAGTCATGATAAGGAATTCAAGAGAAATCAAAAGTTTCCATCTTTTGTAAGACACTACAGTCCTGATTGAGTGTGGTGAGGAAGGACACACTTTTGAGAGACATTATTTAAAACCTCAACTCTTATTGTGCCAAAGTTGGAGGCAATATCAACTCTGAGGTATAAACAGTTGAATAGTCTGTTTTTTATGGAAGCCGCTAATCAAGTATTTTGGCTCAATTGGCTTGGGGGAAGTCAATACAGAAGCATTGTCCATTAAAATTAGAACCAATCCCTGCTACAGAAATTAATTTAGGTTTGCCAGGCTTTTGAAAGCCATAGAAATGGTGAGTTCTTATCTTATAGCCATATTCTAAATTGGTGGATGTAGAATAAATAATAATGTTCTCGTATTGTGCCAATTCAAGTTACTTTAAAGGAATTACCATGGATCTTTAATTTTCAAAATGGTTGAAAATATCTCAAACTAATGATAATGTCAGTCTCAGATGTCATCTTCTTGAGTGACTGCAAATTAAAATAGTCTACAAAACATGAGCTTCCTTCACTTTACTAGTCACTATACATTTTACCTAAACTTTTCACTAACATAATGACTAATATACTAGATCTTAGTAGCTGTCAAAGGCATGAAAAAGCATAGGCAATACATAATGCTATAAATATACACAGATGCAGACTACTAAGAGTTATATTATGACTTGTACCACATTTCTTACAAATCATTTTCATTGATAGTTTTGGAAGGAAACATGGACCAAATGCACATTTCCTCATTTTCAATTCTTTCATGATTAAATAATCCTTGTGGAGATTTATGAAATTGTGACAAAAACATGACAAGGAAGTGAAATCTTCATTGTGACTAATGGGCTTGACTGTGAAACTTGACAGTAAATGTGGTCAAATCAATTAGGCGAGGTGTCCAGGTACAATGTTTGTTATCAAGCTTACAAAATACTCAACACTTAAGGTGGGGTATGCCCGTCTTAACACTGCATTCCTTAATACCAGCAAACATACTAAATTAGTACAGGGCCTAACTGTTTGCGCCAGCTACAAGTTCATGCATCTGCACTAATGAAAAGTATCCGATAAGATGCAGTTTAAAGCAGATTAAAAAAACTCAAGATGACAACTGAATAAGTTCAAAAGACGCCAAAGTAAACACGTACACTTCAACATTCACCTTCTGCTACCATTTCTGTCAAGCAGTCTCCGGATACAGTTTGACACATACATTGGAACCACACAGAACACACTGCATTGCAAACGCAGCGTTCCATTGGAAATTAATGTACTTCTGGTGTACCAAAATGCACTGACGCGATTGGTGTGATCGAGGCGTTAGGCCTCGGTTAAGTTAAGATATCACATACCACTGTAGTTCCGTAACACTACATATATGCTATAGTTCTGTTGTCACATCCCTCAGATGGTGAGATAATTATTAGATGGCACTAGCAAGGAAAGGGAGAAATCCAGACTCCGTATAAGCCAGGAGGAAATGTGCATTTGCCCTATGCCCTGCTAAGAGAAGTACATTAACTCTAAATAGTATATTTCTAGTATATATTTACATCAGACATTTTAAACGCATTCAGTTAGCATAACCTTACATTATTTAACATTACAGAGTTATAAAAGACAATGAAACGTAAACTTTGAAATAACCACTACAGCAGCAGACTTATTGATGAGGAACGCCACCAACAAATATTCTCCAAAAGCCATTTGTATCGCACAAACGGCAGTAGACAACTGGGACAAAAAGTCAACTACAATAAGTATGAGTATGGTTGTGGTGGCAGATTTTAAATCAAAACCATAATTTGGAGTGGTTGAAGTGGATGGCACATGGTAATGATACAGTGCAGCGAGGGAGAGTAAATCCTGAGAAGGTTGGGAATTGACTAATTGGCACTGCCATCACCAACTAAGCTGTTTTTTAATAAATCACACAGAAACAACTTCCTCATCAACCCCTCGGGAAAGGGGCTTTATCATGAGTCACCTTATGGACACAGAGGATTTGGATGTCACCCACCGAAATGCAAATGAGCTTATGGAGCAGCCTAACAGCCAAATCCTTACAAAGCTCCATTTGCTGCAGAAGCACCCCGAACGAATCAGCAGCCTGTTCAGGCCTTTCATTACAGAGCCATCTGGCACCTGCGCTGTGACAATTGTGTCAATTAGTGATTACATTCAAAAAGAGAAGTAGGTCACTCAGAAATGACCAGATTTATCATTAGTTTCTGCAATGTTTGTACTGATTTGGTTCAGAAAATAATTTGTTTGAGCAAGCATGCTTGTACAGACACCCTACTGGCACAAACATTTTCTACAACAGAACCCAGCACAGAAGTGGCACAAAGACAATCATTGAGCAATACGGGGTGCCAAATTCACGCAGCTAAATTGCCTAGACTTCAAGGTGGTGGGGGGGGGGGCATCTGGTGGAGTTCCCCTTTCAACAATAATGTTGTTGCTGTGGTAACAAAGTATTGTGTGGTACAGTTTGGTAAACGGGCACAGTGAAGTGGGGGACTTACTCCGGTTTAGCACCCTGTATCAAGAGGGCGTTGACACACTCCATACTACCAGCCCGGGCTGCCTTGTGGATAGGGGTCTCACCTACATAATCCTGGAACAAGACAAGGCAAAAACATATCACTATACAAAGTGATAGAGAATCATAATCATGCTCTCAACCAGTACAATGAGGAGAATGGAAAAACATTATTGCTTGCAATATATCAATATACAAGGCATTGTTATTACATTTTAGTAATTTAACAGACGACTTACAGGAGCAATTAGGATTAAGTACCTTGTTCAAGGGCACATTAACAGATTTTTCACCTCGTCGGCTCAGGGATTCAAACCAGCGACCAACGCTCTTAACCACTAGGCTATTAACCACCTGCCGCTTATGTTGATATTGGCCACTCATAAATAAGGCTCTAAGTGTTTGCTGAAAGGGGCCATTATCTGTGTGGCATGCTCCAACAGTTGAGCACAGCAGCAACAGTCCTCCAGAGAGACTAATCACAGAGGCAGGCTGTGAAAAGGTGTCTGCTGCCAACAGAGACAGTGGGCACTGGAGACAGCCGCTGAACTCCTCACCCAGCTCTCCGGCACCCCCTCGAGCCAAAGAGAACTGACACATTGCACTCTAGCCAGCAAATCCGCCCTCCGGCTACCATCCCGTTCTGCTCCATGCAGCCAGAATGTAATTCAGGCTGCACAATTTCACTGTTAGTGACAGTTAAGGGTGGTGAAGGGATAAGGGTCACTGTGTGTATGTATGTATTAGGGATGTAACATTCACTGATATGCATCTGTCCCTGATTCAAATGTTTAAGATATGATTGCATGGTTCGGCGGACCCCAAACTGATCCAAATTAAGTTTGCGGTGGTCCAAAAATCAACAACTGTTGCTCATTACTTTTTCTACCTTCCGTAAATACCTAATCTTTTGTGACAACTGATGCGTTTTTCACCTTCAGTGTCAAACTAGCATGTTACTGTGTTGACAGTCATTGATCTACAAGTCATTTTGCATACCGAACAACCCCAGGGAATATCATTAGCCTAGTCAAACTGTGCCCAGCTTAGCGAGCTAACCAATGTGAAGTACATGGCCTGTTCCTGATCTTGCACATATGGGTGGCACCTTCAACATTCAAACACAAAAATGGCTAGATATTAGGCCTTATTAGTTGAGTGACACCCTATGTAATTTGCTAGGTGGTTGTTGTCTATGCGCTGTGAAATTGTTTTAGCATAATAAAAGTAAGCTACTGGAGACAACTCTCAGCTGCTTAACAGGGGGGCTTACAATAGTTTTTATTTTATTTTAATTGTTATATTGTTTTATAAGTTCACCAATAGTTCTGGTAGTTTTGCTTTAAACAAAAGGGGTGTATGGTCATTTTTAGATACACAGGGTAAAGTTGATCATTTCATAACTAGGACAGGATTCACTTGCTGGGTTTTTCACACTCAACAGGTTCCTGTGTGTATCAAATGGTCCACCTCCCAAAGGACATCCAGCCAACTTGACACAACTGTGGGAAGCTTTGGAGACAACATGGGCCAGCTTTCGACAGCCTGTAGAGTCGATGCCCTGACGTGTTGAGGCTGTTCTGAGGGCAAAGAGAGGGGGGTGGGTGTACAACTCAATAGTAGGAAGGTTTTCCTGATGTTTGGTATATTCAGTATACATCGAATGGAAAATAAATGCGTTTATGTAACAAATATTAGTGCATCGAATCATATCGCAGTAAACGGAATCGTACCGAATTGTTTCAAACTAAAACTTACCATTCCTGAATCATTTCGGAGCCATGTATCCAGAAGCGTATCAAATCGTCTTAGAAGGGAATGATCCACATCCCTACTATTTATTTGTGTGTATATTTGTTGCAGGCCAGTGTAGCGATGCTCCCCCATAGCTATGAGGCATCACAATCTTCTCCTACTTACCCCATTACATTGGATCAGACTGCTGAACTTGACCCATAAAACCTCTAAATGTCACAGTGGAGAGAGCCAGGTGGAAAGGATGAAGCAGCAGTGTTATGCAATCATGACCTCCTAATCTGAATTCCCGAGCAGAGCTTCCCTGGCTGCTTCCTTTAGGTGCTTTAAAAAAAAAAAGGTAGTCACAGACAAACAGTAGCACCGGCAGGCCGGGGCAGACCCTATTTGAACTGTGGTCATGACACGGCTGCCTGCCTGTTGGCTCTATGCTGTGACTCCGAGGCCATACATAGTCTCTAGTCAAACAGTCTGGTGTGACGTGAAGACAGTCTCAGATAAACCGACACACAGCATGAACTATAGCTCTGTCTCCCAGAAAGCCTGATCCCTAGATAGTAGGATAATTCTGGCCTACATAGGCCGCATGGAAAAGATAGACGACATAGGTTTGACTCACTTTTGCAAACAGGGAAAGTACGTGTAGTCTGTCTTGTTATTTGGTCTATCCAGTCATAAGTGCCATTGTCTTGTAACCTGTAAGACTGAGACCCACCTGTCTGTTGATGTCGGCCCCTGCCTGCAACAGCCACAGCACACACTCTGGGTGGCCTCCAAAAGCTGCGATGTGTGCGGGCGTCTGGGCAAACCTCGTAGTCATGGCGTTCACCTTGCAGCCCACCTGCACCAGGCACATTACACACTCCAACTGTAAAGACAGTGAGAGTGAGTCAACATACTGTAGTTGACCAATCACAAAAGCTTTTCTGTTGAGAGCAGAGTTAATGATTGACAAGACACACAGCCATTACGCAAATCACAGTGAGATTATCACTACAGACTGTTGTATTCAAAGCTCTATGTCATTACAGAAACCAAACCACAGCAAAGAAAGTGTGTTTGTTTGAGGTAAACCCCAAAGGCACACTAACCAACCAGTGGCATCTTTATTAGGACCTGGACAATACCAGTATTGCAATATTGTTTTCATGACAAAAAATGAATACACGAAGTGCAAACTCTTCCGTGCTTTTACACCTGCATTGCTTGCTGTTTGGGGTTTTAGGCTGGGTTTCTGTACAGCACTTTGTGA
Organism: Oncorhynchus masou masou; assembly: GCF_036934945.1. Classification (NCBI taxonomy): domain Eukaryota; kingdom Metazoa; phylum Chordata; class Actinopteri; order Salmoniformes; family Salmonidae; genus Oncorhynchus; species Oncorhynchus masou. The sequence goes on along the minus strand of NC_088217.1, from coordinate 64,436,174 downwards.
CATCAGCTGATATAAGAAGGGATTTATAAATACATTTGATTGATTCAGTCCTTTAAAAACCTGCTGTATGTCAAATAGTGTGCTATAGCTTGGAAAATGTGACTCTGGATGACAACATAAATTGTTTGTTTCCAACATTAGGGCTGTTTTCCTAAATCAGTTCAATACACTACGTGTTTTGTTTCCTTGCCGCGATAGTAATGAGTATCGTGATACTGGCATTATCCCAACCCTAATCTTGTTGGTCTCCTTTTTTCCCCCTGTATTGAGCTTCTTGTACCGAAGAGGACACCTAAGCCCATATATGGTCACAGTATAGGGGCTTCAACTGCAGTCACTCCCACTGACTTATGTTCAGGCCAGCCTCTGTGTGGGAAGAGTGGGCACACCCAGCCTAAGCAGTTTTGGCGGGACACACTGCAGTTTTCCTGGCAAACAAAGACACTTTAACCCCACCATATCAAATAATGTTGTCTGGGAGGACCTGTAGCCTAATAGCTCTGCAACAAAGACCAGGCCATGAGTCATAGTTGATATTGTACTGAAGTCCCACTTCAAGACAGGGCTTGGTAAATACAGTACATGTAGTTTAAAAACATGATCCAAGCAGCTGTTCAAAATGTGTATGCCTGACTGGCTTAACTAAACAATCGCTCTCCCTCCTGTCAAACGTGCATCTCTAGATTGAGAAGTGCCGATATGATTAAGATAAAATGCAGATATGATGGTCCGGATGGCCATGCTGTGGACATGGGGCAGAGAACGCTGCTGTTTAATTTGTTTTTTTCGGCTTTGGGCACAATAGTAACTAATAACTGCCTCATTCCTTTCCTCTTCTGCCCTGTCCCTTCTCCAGAGATGTTCAATTGGATTCAAGTCCGGGCTCTGCCTGGGGCACTCAAGGACATTCAGAGACGTGTCCCAAAGCCACTCCTGCGTTGTCTTGGCTGTGTGCTTAGGGTCCTAGTTCTGTTAGAAGATGAACCTTCACTCTGGAGCAGGTTTTCATCAAGGATCTCTCTGTACATTGCTCTGTTCAGCTTTCACTTGATCCTGACTAGTCTCCCAGTCCCTGCCGGTGAAAAACAACACGACAGCATGGGGCTGCCACGACCAGCTGTGACACTTGGCATTCAGGCCAAAGAGATCAATCTTGGTTTCATCACACCAGATAATCTTGTTTCTCATGGTCTGAGTGTCTTCAGGTTCCTTTTGGCAAACTCCAAGCAGGCTGTCATGTGCTTTTTACTGAGGAGTGGCTTCTGTCTGGCCACTCTATCATAAAGGCCTGATTGGTGGAGTGCTGCAGAGAGGAGAACCTTCCAGAAGGACAACCATCTCCACAGAGGAACTCTGGAGCTCTGTCAGTGACCATCGGGTTCTTGGTCACCTCGCTAATAGATTGGGGAAACATTTTTTTCGCTTTGTCATCATGGTGTATTATGTGTAGAATGAGTCAAATTCAATTTAATCAATTTTAGAATAAGGCTAACATAACAAAATGTGGAAAAAGTCAAGGAGTCTGAATACTTTCCCAAGGCACTGTACTTCGAGGATTTTGGCAATTAGGCCCTTTACTTCCTCAGAGTCCGATGACCTTGTGGATACCATGTCCAGTATGAAGGAAGTTAGAGGTAGTTTTGCATGCTAGCAGATAGACTTCCAGTCATTGCACTAGCCAATGCTCACAAAACAACCTCTACCTTCCTTCATACTGGAAACAGACATAAAAAACGGTAGCCACAAGTTCATCTGACTCCCTGACTCTGAATCCCGAACCATCCCTTTAAAAAGATCTGACCCATATCACCAGCACAATGTTTTTTTCTTCCTGACGAGGATTGTGAGCATGCATTTTATATTGAGGGAGCTCTATTACACTGGCCCAGGTTGAACCAAGCAATGGCCCATCACGTCACTGAGCGAAAGCAGGGAGGGAGGAGCGCCATTCACAAATCAAACAGAAATCTGCACCGCTCGGTCATGTTGTCAACAAGGCAGCATGGTGCATCGTCCATAAACATGCATCTATGGTCCATTAAATAAATTTTTGAAACTTCAAAACTAGTTATCATTGGAATGGCCGATACAGCGTTTTCTCCAAAATTAATCACTTTTCCATATGAAAACAGAATCCTACTCATCACTTAATTACACAGTGGTGGAAAAAGCACCCAATCGTCATAGTTGAGTAAAAGTAAAGAGAACCTAATTAGAAAATGACTCAATTATGTTACCCAGTAAAATACTACTTGAGTAAAAGTCTAAAAGTAATTGTGAAAATATACTTTGTCAGAAGTAAAAGTATAAATTTTAAGTTCCTCATATTAAGCAAACCAGATGGCACCTAATTGTTTTTTTTTTTGCAGATAGCCAGGGGCACACTCCAACATAATTTACAAACTAAGCATGTGTGTTTAGTGAGTCCCCCAGATCAGATTCAGTAGGTTAGACCAGGGATGATCTATAGATAAGTTTAAAAATTTAGAGCATTCATGTCCTGCTAAGCATTCAAAATGTAATGAGTAAAATACATTATTTTCTTTAGAAATGTAGAAGTTAGTTGTCAAATATAAATAGTAGAGTACAGATACCCAAAAAACAACTTAAGTATCATTTAAGTATTTTTAAACCACTGTAATTATTCCCTTTTGTTTTGAGCAGTTTTGAGCAGACACCATAGGCCAGAGCATGGCACCTGGCTCACCCCCAGCAGGCAGCCCGGTTCTAAAACATATGCAATCACATGTCACCCGGCTCAAATTCTTCCCACGGGGGTAACCCGGCCAGAAAATCAACCCCCTTTATTCATAAACCATGTCACAGGTTGTTCTAAAGCTAATTGCTGGCAAGTTTAACCATTTGTTTTACACATTGTTCAGTCATGTTTGTTACCTCTTTAGCTAGCTAACAACCTGGTAACATTACCAGTATATCCCTACATTTGGGGGCACAAAAAGAAAGGAAAAGCTTCTTCAGGAGATCTAGCATGTTGTCATCAGAAACTTGACTTCTTAAAGACACCGTGTAAATGTTCTAGAATGTATTGCAATAGAAAAATTGTGATTTTACATGTTGAAACCTCATATTACACATTACTGTTTAATTTTTTTTATTTTTTTTAGCTTTTACAGTTAAATATTGTTTTTCTTGGGCACAGCATGTGCTTCAGAAGTAGCTAGAATTCATATAGGCGATATCTCAACCGATACAAATAAAAAATTCTGGTGCTCCTAAATGTAATGTTGCGCTCTTAACTTCTTAAAGTTGTGAGTACCAGTGCTCTCAGTTGGGAGCATGTCAGTACATGTAAATTAAACAAGTCAAAAGTTTGAAAGATATATATTTTTTTTTTTTGGGGGGGGGGGTTACGTAATTTTTTTATGGGATATACTTGTAAAACAAAGTTTGAATAAAGCAATGCCACAGTCATGCAAGACTTTTGAGAAAATGGTTTGTTCCATGAGCACAGCACAGTATGCAGAGCAGGTACGTGCAAGTTCTTTCAACTGTAGATATTGTTGGCGGGTTGTTTGCCGTTGGCCCATGCACAGCCAATAGAAAACCATGCAGTGCTTTATAAAATATTGGACAGTTCCTGAAATAAACTGACAGGAAGGGAAGACTAGCTACTTTCTCGGGAAGACTGACGTTAGCGCTATGGCCCAACTGAAATACTGACAGCAGCCCGAATGCACTATTAGGACAATCAATGTCGATATTACATAGCTGTACATTCACACAATCTTTGCTTTCAGGTGTGAACGCACGCACGTTTCACGACATTAGGAGATAACATTTGATTTCACATTATGGAGATGAACAAACACTTAACAATTAGAAAATATTAGAAAACATTCTTATGGGGGTTGAGACAAATTACGTAAATCGCTGTTCAGCTAGACAGTTTGCTACATTGTAACGTTTTAGATACTTAAATAAATGGTATGTATATTTGTCAATGTATCGGATTAGCATCACAAATCGGAAAATCTAACTATGTCAGTTCTTTCGAAAATGATAATAGCATTTCTTGCTAGATTTACGCCTGCTAACAATGTGACAATATGAATAATCTATCTCTATTGGTTTTAGAATGTTTGCAAGCTACCTTTCCAAAATGTGCTGCCCAATGAATGGGACTCCAGCCATAGACGGAGTCTTCCGTGATGAGGTCTGCTTGATTTGTGGTGCACTGAAGAAGCGAACACAAAGCAACAACGTCTCCATCCCTGCAGGCCCGGTGGAGAGGGTAACGAATGTTCAGCACCTCGTCGTTTGAAAATCCAGACTCTACGCTGACGGACATGATTGCGATACGGTGTGTATAGATGTTTGGGAGAAAAGTAGCGGTAACAAGTTGCCTTAGTCGCCAAGAATTTAACCCGCGTCGCACGCCCCTACAGGAACACGCAAAAGTGATACACAAAGGAAAGGAAGAGATGAGAGCTCGCGCTTTCAACTTGGCGCGAATCGCAAAACACGGACTGTTTTTTTCTTGGCTGCTTGGTTCTATCAAAACCCGTCATGGAGTCCTTTGTTAAATCTTCTTCTTTGTCGATGAGGTTTAACGGCGGTTGGCATCCAATAAATGTTGCATTACTGCCACCTACTAGACTGGAATATAACTCCCTTAGACTTTGCTTGAGAATTAAACATAAAAAAGAATAAACAAATAAATAAATACCCTACCATCTAACCCTACACTCACTAAAAACTCACCATCCTACTCAACTGTTTAAATCAACCTCAGGCCAACAACCTGAAAGGATGGGATACCACCACTTAACATACTCTGTAACTCTTCTGACGTCCAGTCTTGCACATCCAAATACCTCTCTGCAGCTGCCTCCACAACCTCAATTTTCTGCGACTTAGATTCTATCCCCTAAAAATCCAATCTTACTGAAACATGTCACTTGTTGGCATATCCTTGTAAAGCTGTACTATTCACACCACTCCTCTCAGGATCCCTCCTCCTTGATCCATCTTCCTATACTTTCTTCATCGCTTCAGCATACAACAACTTCTGCACTACTCTAACCCTGGAAACCTCAATCTGCCGCTCTTACACCTGCCATTTCTGATCCACACCCCTACAATTAACACATACCACTATTTTCCCCAATGCTACACATTCCTTTCTCTCATGCCCTTCTGCACATTTCTCACACCTAGGAACCTCCCTCCTACACACTGTTGCAACATGCCCATAAACTTGACACCTATAACAACTTAATTTATTTGGCACAAAGCTCATACGGGATCATTTATTATCCTAACAGCACTTTGTTAGGCAGTGTCAACATCAAAACGCAAAAGGACAGACAACAACTCTTCCGTTTCACCACTCACGCCACCCTGTCTGCATCGCACCAAAGGACGAGCATCACAAACACCATGAATCTTCCCCTTCCGTTGGTCAACTTTCACATTTACCGCTACCCCAGTAAAGACTCCTCTCAATGGCACCATTTCCTTGAGAGCAAAATAATTCACATCTCTTGTCCCCATTCGTTTAACACGGAGCACCTGCTTCCTCTAACAAGCAGAAACCCAAGCAATTATCACAAGGCCACTTCTGGTTACCTTCACCGATTCCACAGCGCCCACCTCTGTTTTCACCCACCCTGAAACCACAAATGGATCAGCCAAAAGGCAAGGGTCCACTTTTCACTCCTACTGTCAAAGACTCAACTTTATCCTGGGCTCTGAGAACTTCACCAGACCTACCACCTCCCGATACATTTCCCTCGTTCACATCCATTTCTCCTCCTGTCTTCGATCTGACGTACAGCCGACTCGGCTTACACTTTCTATCATTCTTCTTTAACAAATAATCTCCCTTTTCCCCACCATGTTTAACCTACTCGGGCTCAACCTCTTCCTCCCTCTCTCTCTTCAAACTCCTTTGCCTCTTTTTCCCTCCATTCCTCCTCCGTATTCCAAGTATACATCTACTTATGATAATACTGCACTTCTCCTGACATACATCCTGACATCTTGTTCTTGCCCTCTCAAGGGACACCATTTAACTGGCTGTCACAATCTCAATCAGCACAAACCCCTCAGGATGTAGCGCTCAACAGTGCTTCCCACTTCTAAAGCAGCTACTTTATTTTGATGTTCTTCTTTGTCAATAGCTACCGAGAAGCTTTTCCATTTCAAACAAGCGCACTCTTCCAACCACCATCCACAGACACTTCCTGAGGTATGACCAGTCCGCGAGCCTCCTCCCTTCATTTTCTACTTCATTGCTACTGCTTCTTCTGTCCCTTTATTGAATCAGGCTATACAGTGTCTTTAGAAAGTATCCACAACCCTTGACTTTTTCCACATTTAGTTGTGTTGAAGCCTGATTTTTTAATTTGATCAAATTGAGAATTAGGGTTAGATTTTGGGTTACACAATAGCTCAAAATATCAAAGTGGATTTGTGTTTTTTTTGTTTGTTTTTTTACAAATGAATAAAACAATGAGAAGCTGAAATCAATAAGTATTCAACCCATTCTTATGGAAAGCCTAAATAACTTCAGGAGTAAAAATATGCTTAACGAGTCATATAATAAGTTGCATGGACTCACTCTGTGTGCAATAATAGTGGTTAACATGATTTTTGAATGACTACCTTATCTCTGTATCCAACACATCTATAATGTCCCTCAGTCGAGCAGTGAATTTCAAACACAGATTGAACCACAAACACCAAGAAGGTTTGTCAAGGCCTCACAAAGAAGGGCACCTATTGGTAGATGGGTAAAAATAAAATAAAAACAGAAAGACCAGGGAGGTTTTCCAGTGCATTGCAAAGAAGAGCACCTATTGGTAGATGTGTAAAAATGAAATGACTAATTACACTTTGGATGGTGTATCCATATACCCAGTCACTACAAAGATACAGGCATCCTTACTTACTCAGTCGCCAGAGAGGAAGGAAACAGCTCAGGGAATCCATGTGGCCAATGGTGACTTTAAAATAGTTCAATGGCTGTGATAGTAGAAAACTGAGAATGAATCAACAACATTGTAGTCCCTCCACAATTCTAACCTAAATGACAGAATGAAAAGACTGAAGTCTGTGCAGAATTAAAATATTCCAAAATATACATCCTGTTTGCAGTAAGGTCCTGACATCTTGTTAGGCACTAAAAGTAAAACTGAAAAAAAATGTGCCAATTTTTTAAACTTTATGTCCTGAGTACAACGCATTATGTTTGGGAAAATTAAACACAACACATCACTGAATACCACTCTTCATATTTTCAAGCATGGAGTTGACTGCCTCATTAAATCTGTTTTACCAAATTTCTACGAGCATGTCATGAGCAACCAGAGGGGAAAAAAGTTGACCACCTTTACTCCACACACAGAGACGCATACAAAGCTCTGCCTCACATGCCGAATCCTCCTGATTCCTGCTTCCAAGCAAAAACTAAAGCAGGAAGTACGAGTGACTCGCTCAATATGGAAGTGGTCAGATGACACGGATGCTACGCTACAGTACTGCTTTGCTAGCACAGACTGGAATAAGTTCCAAGATTCATCCAATGGCATTGAGGAGTATACCAACTCAGTCACAGGCAAAATCGCACCAAGCTAAAGGCTAGAGCTGCTGCTTTCAAGGAGAGGACACATAAGAAATCCCGCTATGAAAACTATTACAGACTACAAAGGGAAACCCATCTGCGAGCTGCTTTTATGCTTGCATCGAGGCAAGCAACACTGAAGAATGCATGACAGCACCAACTGTTCCGGATGACTATGTAATCACGCTCTCCATAGCCGATGTGAGCAAGACCATTAAACAGGTCAACATTCACAAGTCCGCGGGGCCAGAAGGATTATCAGTATGTGTACTCAGAGCATGTGCGGACCAACTGGCAAGTGTCTTTGCTGACCTTTTCAATCCCTGACCAAGTCTGTAATACCTACCTGTTTCAAGCAGACCACCATAGTCCCTGTGCCCAAGAAAGCGAATGTAACCTGCCTAAATAACTACCGCCCCATAGGCATGAAGTGTTTTGAAAGGCTAGACAAGGCTCACATCAACACCATCATCCCAGAAACCCTAGACCTACTCCAATTTGTATACCACACCAATAGATCCACAGATGACACAATCTCAATCCCACTCTACACTGTTCTTTCCCACCTGAACAAAAGAAACACCTATGTGACAATGTTGTTCTTTGACTACAGCTCAGCGTTCAACACCATAGTGCCCACAAAGCTCATCACTAAGCTAAGGACCCTGGGACTAAACACCTCCCTCTGCAACCGGATCCTGGACTTCCTTACGGGACTCCCCCAGGTGGTAAGGGTAGGCAACAACACATCTGCCACGCTGATCCTCAACACGGGGGTGCCTCCTCAGGCCTACAACAATGATGAGACATCCTATAGGGAGGAGGTCAGAGACCTGGCTGTGTGGTGCCAGGACAACAACCTCTCCCTCAATGTGAGTAAGACAAAGGAGATGATCATGGACGACAGGAAAAGGAAGGCCGAACATGCCCTTCATTCACATCGACGGGGCTGTAGTGGAGCGGTCGAGAGTTTCAAGTTCCTTAGTGTCGACATCATCAACAAACTATCATGGTCCAAACTTACCAAGAATGTTGTGAAGATGGTGCGACAACAACTTTTCTCCCTCAGGAGACTGAAAAGATTTGGCATGGGTCCCCAGATGCTCAAAAAGTTCATCAGCGGCCTCCCGGGTGGCGCAGTGGTTAAGGGCGCTGTACTGCAGCGCCAGCTGTGCCACCAGAGACTCTGGGTTTGCACCCAGGCTCTGTCGTAACCGGCCGCGACCAGGAGGTCCGTGGGGCGACGCACAATTGGCCTAGCGTCGCCCGGGTTAGGGAGGGGTTGGCCGGTAGGGATATCCTTGTCTCATCGCGCACCAGCGACTCCTGTGGCGGGCCGGGCGCAGTACACGCTAACCAAGGTTGCCAGGTGCACAGTGTTTCCTCCGACACATTGATGCGGCTGGCTTCCGGGTTGGATGCACGCTGTTTTAAGAAGCAGTGCGGCTTGGTTGGGTTGTGTATCGGAGGACGCATGACTTTCAACCTTCGTCTCTCCCGAGCACATACGGGAGTTGTAGCGATGAGACAAGATAGTAGCTACTAAACAATTGGATACCACAAAATTGGGGAGAAAACGGGGTAAAATTTACATTTAAATTTTTTATTTTTTTATTTTTATTTTAAGTTCATCAGCTGCACCATCGAGAGCATCCTGATATGTTGCATCACCGCCTAGTATGGCACCAGCTGGTCATCCGACTGTTAGGCGCTACAAAGGGTAGTGCGTATTGATCCAAGATGGTGTAGCAGTCAGACGTCTTTGTCCTGTGGTGTCCGTTGTATATATCGTTTTACATCTTTTTCTTCACACATCTTTTAAAATATTTTGCTTAACCTCAACTTCTAAATACTCTCCTGCAACCCGCCTCACCCAATGTGGCGTGGATCTGCTTTTTTTCCAAAAGTATTTATATTTACTTCGGATCTGGAATCCCTCAACTGAAGCTAGCCAGCTAACTACCAGCTATCAGTCAGCAAACCATTGCCAGCAGTCATCAGCTAACCTTCAGCTCGGAAAGCTCTCGGCAGTTCGAACAACGTGACTCTAACCAGAGCATATTATTTTTATCCCCGGATTCCTACCGCAAACTGAACATTTTCATCTGGATCTTCACAACTAGCTAACTGCAATCCCGGGTGACTACTCCTGGCTAGTGTTTCCATCCCAGAGCAAGCACCGATTAGCTTGAAGCTAGCTCGGCCAGGGCTCCTGTAATACCACCGAAGCATATTCCTGGGCTACAATATCCGGAACCCTTCTATAGCTGGTATGGGGCACGGAACCCGGCAGATCCCCTACGACTGGAATACCGACATAATCTGCCCGAAGACTCCAACAGGCCCCCCGGCGCGACGCCCGCTGAAGACCCATTCTGCTAACCGGCTAGGCCTGCTAGCTACCTAGAGCTACTTGGAACCCTACTAATTCCACGACTTGTCTATCGACGTCACCGCACGAAGAGGCAAAAACAGACTTACCCCCATTGCGACGTCCCCCAAAGGCTAACTTGCTAGCCCCTGCTTTCTGCTTGCTAACCCGGTCTGCTAACTGCTAGCTTGCCAGCCTCGGTCTGCTAACTGCTAGCTTGCCTGCCCGGTCTGCTAACTGCTAGCCCCTGCTAACTGCTTGCTAATATACACAGGCAGTTAGAAAAGCTAAGGCAAGCTTTTTCAAACAGAAATTTGCATCCTGTAGTACTAACTCAAAAAAGTTTGGGGACACTGTAAAGTTCATGGAGAATAAGAGCACCTCCTCCCAGCTGCCCACTGCGCTGAGAATAGGAAACACTGTCACCACCGATAAATCCACTATAATTGAGAATTTCAATAAGCATTTCTCTACGGCTGGCCATGCTTTCCACATGGCTACCCCTACCCCGGTCAACTGACCGGCACCCTCCACAGCAACCCGCCAAAGCCCCCACCATTTCAACTTTACCCAAATCCAGATAGCTGATGTTCTGAAAGAGCTGCAAAATCTGGACCCCTACAAATCAGCCGGGCTAGACAATCTGGCCCCTCTCTTTCTAAAATGATCTGCCAAAATTGTTGCAACCCCTATTACTAGCCTGTTCAACCTCTCTTTCGTATCGTCTGAGATTCCCAAAGATTGGAAAGCTGCCGCGGTAATCCCCCTCTTCAAAGGGGGTGACACTCTAGACCCAAACTGCTACAGACCTATATCTATTCTTCCCTGGTCTTCGAAAGCCAAGTTAACAAACAGATTACTGACCATTTCGAATCCCACCATACCTTCTCCGCTATGCAATCTGGTTTCAGAGCTGGTCATGGGTGCACCTCAGCCACACTCAAGGTTCTAAACGACATCATAACCACCATCGATAAGAGACATTACTGTGCAGCTGTCACACCCTGACCATAGTTTGCTTTGTATGTTTCTATGTTTTGTTTGGTCAGGGTGTGATATGAGTGGGCATTCTATGTTTCATGTCTAGTTTGTCTAGTTCTATGTTTGGCCTGATATGGTTCTCAATCAGAGGCAGGTGTGAGTCATTGTCTCTGATTGGGAACCATATTTAGGTAGCCTGTTTGGTGTTAGGTTTTGTGGGTGATTGTTCCTGTTCCTGTGTTAGTTTGCACCAGTTTAGGCTGTTTCGGTTTTCACGTTGCGTTTATTGTTTTTGTATTGATTCGTGTTTCCTTTGTTTTATTGAACATGAATCTAAATAGCCACGCCGCATTTTGGTCCGACTCTCCTTCACATAAAGAAAGCCGTTACAGAATCACCCACCACAACAGGACCAAGCGGCGTGGTGAGAGGCAGTGGCAGCAGGAGCTACGAAGTCTGGAGGTTACGACTTGGGAGGAAATAGACAGGTGGGCGGTCGACCCAGGGAGAGTGCCGGAGCCCGCCTGGGATTCGCTGGAGCAGTGCGAAGAGGGTTACAGGAGAATGGAGTTGGAGAAACAAGCACAGCGGCGTGGATGGAAGCCCGAGAGTCAGCCCCAAAAATGTATTGGGGGAGGCTCACAGGAAGTATGGCGAAGCCAGGTAGGAGACCTGCGTCAACTTCCTGTGGTTACCGGGGGGCTAGAGAGACCGGGCAGGCACCGTGTTATGCTGTGAAGCGCACGGTGTCCCCAGTGCGGGTGCATAGCCCGGTACGATACATTCCAGCTCCGCGTATCGGTCGGGCGAGAGTGGGCATCGAGCCAAGTGTCATGAAGCCGGCTCTACGCATCTGGTCTCCAGTGCGTCTACTTGGGCCGGCTTACATGGCACCAGACTTGCGCATGGTGTCCCGGGTTCGCCTGCATAACCCAGTGCGGGCTATTCCACCTCGCCGCACTGGCAGGGCGACCGGGACCATTCAACCGGGTAAGGTTGGGCAGGCTCGGTGCTCAAGAGCTCCAATGCGCCTGCACGGTCCGGTCTATCCGTCACCACCTCCACGCACCAGCCCTCGGGTGGCAGCCCCCCGCACCAGGCTGTCTCTCCGGCTCATCCGTACAGATGCTCCCGCCTGTCCAGTGCTGCCGGAGCCTTCCTCCTCTCCAGTGCTGTCGGAGTCTCCCGCCTGTCCGGCGCTGCTGTCGGAGTCTCCCGCCTGTCCGGCGCTGCTGTCGGAGTCTCCCGCCTGTCCGGCGCTGCTGTCGGAGTCTCCCGCCTGTCCCGCGCTGCTGTCGGAGTCTCCCGCCTGTCCGGCGCTGCTGTCAGAGTCTGAAGAGCCCCTCTGCCCAGAGCCGCCAGAGCCCCTCTGCCCAGAGCCGCCAGAGCCCCTCTGCCCAGAGCCGCCAGAGCCCCTCTGTCCCGAACAGCTGCCCCTCTGTCCCGAGCAGCTGCCCCTCTGTCCCGAGCAGCTGCCCCTCAGTCCAGTGGGGTCATTAAGTAGGGTCGCAGTGGTTCGGAGACCACGGAAGCGGACAAGGTGGGGGACTAAAACTATGGTGAAGTGGGGGCCACGTCCAGCACCAGAGCCGCCACCGCGGACAGATGCCCACCCAGACCCTCCCCAATAGGTTCAGGTTTTGCGGCCGGAGTCCGCACCTTGGTGGGGAGGTGGGGTACTGTCACACCCTGACCATAGCTTGCGTTGTATGTTTCTATGTTTTTGTTTGGCCAGGGTGTGATATGAGTGGGAATTCTATGTTTCATGTCTAGTTTGTCTAGTTCTATGTTTGGCCTGATATGGTTCTCAATCAGAGGCAGGTGTGAGTCATTGTCTCTGATTGGGAACCATATTTAGGTAGCCTGTTTGGTGTTGGGTTTTGTGGGTGATTGTTCCTGTTCTTGTGTTAGTTTGCACCAGTTTAGGCTGTTTCGGTTTTCACGTTACGTTTATTGTTTTTGTATTGATTCGTGTTTCCTTTGTTTTATTAAACATGAATCTAAATAGCCACGCCGCATTTTGGTCCGACTCTCCTTCACATAAAGAAAGCCGTTACAGCAGCCGTATTCATCGACCTGGCCAAGGCTTTCGACTCTGTCAATCACAACATTCTTATTGGCAGACTCGACAGCCTTGGTTTCTCAAATGATTGCCTCGCCTGGTGTAGTGGAAATTTCCTGTATTACCAAATCACAAGAGAGCAAACCACACACAAGATAGAGTTATCATAAAGTCCATCTTTAATTATATGAGCTCCATCACAACCCTGTGACTCTCAGATCAATTCAATGTCTATAAATGAATTCGCTGAGAGTGCTTACACATTGCAACTGAGATCCTTTATAGCAAAGACACACATAGCCAGACAGCATTGCCTATAAATTATCGTTCAGCTTTGGTCTCCTAAACTATGTTCTTATCTCGCTCTTGGTACCACTCAGAACCAAAAACACTACCACTTCCAATGGCATATATTAAATACACCCCCTCCTGGACAAGATCACAGAGAGACAGTGACTGGAACACAGACATTGTGGAGCCAAGAGATAATTGGTTCCCCCTCAATAATCCCTTCACATGGTTTAAAAGATATGTTTACACATGACTCATTCACAGATAAGACTAACCAGACCTCTCCCCTCTCTGGGCCCAAGTAACGTTTTCCACATAAGCATGCTATAAAATGAATAAAACATCTTATTTATAAATGTTACCTAAAGAATTCTGATTCTGCCACGACACTGGTTTACCAACTACTTCTCTGATAGAGTTCAGTGTGTCAAATCGAAGGACCCGTTATCTGGACCTCTGACAGTCTCTATGGGTGTGCCACAGGGTTCAATTCTCGGGCCGACTCTCTTTTCTGTATATTTCAATGATGTTGCTCTTGCTGCTGGTGATTCTCTGATCCACCTCTACGCAGACGACACCATTCTGTATACACCTGGCCCCTCCTTGGACACTGTGTTAACTAACCTCCAGACGAGCTTCAATGCCATACAACTCTCCTTCCATGGCCTCCAACTACTCTTAAACGCAAGTAAAACTATGCTATGCTATTTAATCGATCACTCTCAGCACCTGCCCGCCCGTCCAGCATCACCACTCTGGACGGCTCTGACTTAGAATACGTGGACAACTACAAATACCTGGGTGTCTGGTTAGACTGTAAACTCTCCTTCCAGACTCACATTAAGCATCTCCAATCCAATATTAAATCTAGAATCGGCCTCATATATCGCAACAAAGCATCCTTCACTCATGCTGCCAAACATACCCTCACCAAAGCCCCATACACTACACACCATTGCGACCTGTACGCTCTCGTTGGTTGGCCCTCGCTTCATACTCGTCACCAAATCCACTGGCTACAGGTTATCTACAAGTCACTGCTAGGTAAAGCCCCACCGTATCTCAGCTCACTGGTCACCATAGCAGCACCCACTCGTAGCACGCGCTCCAGCAGGTATATCGCACTGGTCACCCCCAAAGCCAATTCCTCCTTTGGTTGTCTTTCCTTCCAGTTCTCTGCTGCCCATGACTGGAACGAATTGGAAAAATCTTTGAAGCTGGAGACTCACATCTCCCTCACTAGCTTTAAGCAACAGCTGTCAGAGCAGCTTACAGATCACTGCACCTGTACATAGCCCATCTGTAAACAGCCCATCTATCTACCTACCTCATCACCATACTGGTATTTATTTATTTTACTCCTTTGCACCCCAGTATCTCTACTTGCACATTCGTCTTCTGCCAATCTACCATTCCAGTGTTTATTTGTTATATTGTCATTACTTCGCCACCATGGCCTATTTATTTCCTTAACTAATTTGCACTCACTGTAGGTAGACTTTTTGTTTTATTGTTCTACTGTATTATTGACTGTATGTTTTGTTTATTCCATGTGTAACTCTGTGTTGTTGTATGTGTGGAATTGCTACGCTTTATATTGGCCAGGTCTCAGTTGCAAATGAGAACTTGTTCTCAACTAGCCTACCTGGTTAAATAAAGGTGAAATAAAAAAAAATTAAAAAAAATATCCCAGTACATCACTGGGGCCAAGTTTCCTGCCATCCAGGACCTAAGTACTAGGTGTCAGAGGAGGGCCCAAAAATATCAGACTCCAATCATCCAAGTCATAGACTGTTCACTCTGCTACCGCACGGCAAGCGGTACCGGAGCGCCAAGTCTAGGTCCAAAATCCTCTTTAACAGCTTCTACCCCCAAGCCATAAGACTGCTGAACAATTAATCAAATATTTGCATTGACACCCCCGTTTGTTTTTACGCTGCTGCTACTCACTGTTAACAACAGTTGAAGTCTGAAGTTTACATACACTTTGGCTGGAATCATTAAAACTAGTTTTTCAACTAATTTCATGTTAACAAACTATAGCTTTGGCAAGTCGGTTAGTACATATACTTTGTGCATGACACATGTAATTTTTCCAACAATTGTTTACAGACAGATAATTTCACATATTATTCACTGTATCACAATTCCAGTGGGTCAGAAGTTTACAAACACTAAATTGACTGTGCAATTAAACAGCTTTGAAAATTCCGGAAAATGATGTCATGGCTTTAGAAGCTTCTGATAGGCTAATTGACGTCATTTGAGACAATTGGAGGTGTACCTGTGGATGTCTTTCAAGGCCTACCTTTAAACTTAGTGCCTCTTTGCTTGACATCATGGGAAAATCAAAAGAAATCAGCCAAGACCTCAAAACATAAATTGTAGACCTCCACAAGTCTGGTTCATCCTTGGGAGCAATTTTCAAATGCCTGAAGGTACCAAGTTCATCTGTACAAACAATAGTACGCAAGTATAAACACCATGCGACCACGCAGCCGTCATACCGCTCAGGAAGGAGACGTCTTCTGTCTCCTAGAGATGAACGTACTTTGGTGCGAAAAGTGCAAATCAATCCCAGAACAACAGCAAAGGACCTTGTGAAGATGCTGGAAGAAACAGATACAAAAGTATCTATATCCACAGTAAAATGAGTCCTATATCGACATAACCTGAAAGGCCACTCAGCAAGGAAGAAGCCACTGCTCCTAAACCACCATTAAAAAGCCAGACTGTGGTTTGCAACTACACATGGAGACAAAGATCATACTTTTTGGCGAAATATCCTCTGGTCTGATGAAACAAAAATAGAATTGTTTGGCCATAAAGACCATTGTTATGTTTGGAGGAAAAAGGGGGATGCTTGCAAGCAGAAGAACACCCTCCTAACCGTGAAGCACGGGGTTGGCAGCATAATGTTGTGGGGGTCCTTTGCTGCAGGAGGGACTGGTGCACTTCACAAAATAGATGGCATCATGAGGATAGAAAATTATGTGGAAATATAGAAGCAACATCTCAAGACATCAGTTAGGAAGTTAAAGCTTGGTCACAAGTGGGTCTTCCAAATGGACAATGACCCCAAGCATACTTTCAAAGTTGTGGAAAAAAATGGCCTAAGGACAACAAAGTCAAGGTATTGGACTGGCCATCACAAAGCCCTGACCTCAATCCCATAGAAAATTTGTGGGCAGGACTGAAAAAGCGTGTGCGAGCAAGGATGCCTAAAAACCTGACTCAGTTACACCAGCTCTGTCAGGAGGAATGGGCCAATATTCACACAACTTATTGTGGGAAGCTTGTAGAAGGCTCCCTGAAACATTTGACCCAAGTTAAACAATTTAAAGGCAATGCCAGCAAATACTATTTGAGTGTATGTCAAATTCTGACCCACTGGGAGTGTGATGAAAGAAATGAAAGCTTAAATAAATCACACTCTACTATTATTCTGGCATTTTACATTCTTAAAATAAAGTGGTGATCCTAACTGACCTAAAGACGATGCATTTTTACTACGATTAAATGTCAGGAATTGTGAAAAACTGATTTTAAATGTACTTGGCTAAAGTGTATGTAAACTTCTATCTTCAACTGTATCTATGCATAGTCACTTTACCCGTACCTACATGTACAAATTACCTCGACTAACCTTTACCCCTGCTGGTACATGGTTTCGGTACCCTCTGTATATAGCCTCATTATTGTGTTGTGTTGTGTGACAAAACTGCACATTTTAGAGTGGCCTTTTGTCCCCAGCTCAAGGTGCACCTGTGTAATGGTCATGCTGTTTAATCAGCTTCTTGATATGCCACACCTGTCAGGTGGATGGATTATCTTGACAAGGGCTAAAATGCTCACTAACAGGGATGTAAACAAATGTATGCACACAATTTGAGAGGAATAAGCCTTTCGTGCATAATTATGGAACATTTTGGTATCTTTTATTTCAGCTTGTGAAACATGGGACCAACACTTTACATGTTGCGTTTTATATTTTTTTTCAGTGTAGTGCATTTGAATTTAACCACATTAGTTTTTGTAATATTTGATCTGTCTTTTCTCGAGGATGAAACTGGAATAGCAACCAGCTTTGTGTGGCTTGTTTTAGAAAAGGAAATATTTTAGAAAAAGGTTCCATTTCATTTAACTGAAAATGAGAGGTTGTAATCTGGATAAAGGGAAAAAGGCAATTTTTGAACAAGGGATGATCCATTTTTACTAATCTACTGGAGAACAAGTTCAGGTTTAAGTATAACTTTTCTTTGACAGGTTTTTTAAATTCATTTTATTGAACCTTTATTTAACTAGGCAAGCCAGTTAAGAATACATTCTTATTTACATTGACGTCCAACCCCGGCCAAACTCTAACCTGGACAACGCAGGGCCAATTGTGCGCTGCCCTATGGGACTCCCAATCATGGCCGGTTGTGATACAGCCCAGGATATAACCATGGTCTGTAGTGACGCCTCTAGCACTGAAATGCAGTGCCTTAGACCGCTGCGCCACTCTGGAGCCCTGATGCTTTTAGTGAGAGGTTTAATGCTTCAATATTTCATGAGTTAAGCCCCCAAAACTCATATTCATTATTTTGTCTGGCTTGCCATTTCAAATAAAGGGAAATCATTTTTGCTCAAATTATTTTAAAGACAAATTGTTTTCCATGTGCTGGGACATAAATAAGATAGGTAATCTGGGATGTGACTAAAGAATGAATCATGGTGATTTTTCCACAAATAGACATCCTTACCGTAGCAGCAAAATCGTATCTATTTTTGCTAACTTTCTGTTCAAATTTGTTGTAGTAAGTTATTTTATTTCTTTAGGGACCTTCAAATTAACATTTGGATGTTAGTTTCAATCAGTCCAAATAACTGTCTGGTAATTTATTATGTAAAAAAAAATGTTATTATTGTATTTCATTTTTATTAATCATAATTACATTTGATGATTTAAACAATAACTGTGAACATTATTATTTTATGTAAAATTGTGATGTCTTCTAATCAAATGAGAAGTTTTAAGAAGAAGAAAAAATATTCACAATAATTCAATTTACAACAATAGGCACAATAGTTTCACAATATCATACAAACAAAGGCCTGCGCAGGATTTACAATGAAAATAATAGGATACATTAAAAAAAGAGTAGGACAACAATACATACTGTAGCAGGGGTTCTCATAAAATCGTATTTGCATCCATAAAAGTTGTCTGACGTTTACATACTTTTTTGTTCTTCAGCAATTTAAGGGATTCCGTATAAATGTGGAATTCATGTTGGAAAACAGAGTTGAGGTTAGTCTTCGTAAATGTCACTTTGTCGATAAAAAAATCGCCAATATGTATTATATTGGTTAGAAATTCCGAATTTGAGTATTTTATAATAGCACCATATACAGTATATGATATAATATCTCGAAAAATAAAGTGCAAACCAGTCTTAAAGAGCAGTCCAGCATGTTTGGGTGAAGGTACAGGAGAAGAATATGCATGGTCCGCAGTTTTGGCCAAGGTTGAAACGAAGCCTTAGAAATTAACTGGATGAATAAATATTATTGAGCATTTTAAAGTGCACTTTAGTTTACAGGGGAAGCTAAAATGAATCGTTTTTATTGCAATGGACTGGCAGCCTACTTGTCTTCTTTCTTGGATTAACTGCCAGTTACCCCATCTCACCAAAATCACAGCGATTATAGAGCTCGCCAGTTTGTAGTCCTAGAACCCGGAAATTAGTTACCTCTGGTTTGTTTCTACCATCCCTTTGGAATAAATGCCGAAAATTAGGTCTGAGTTTGACACAGGTTTATGAGATGTTATACTTTTTGTTGTATGAGATAATATTAGTCAGTTAACATTACCTTTATTAATAAGTCTTTGTGCTTTTTTTATTACATAAATTCATCAAAATTCACAAAAAGTGAAAATTAACGCATAGAAGAAATCGTATAAGATATAAACTTCGTAGTTTATTAAAAAAACATAAAAAAGGACGCTATTACTATTTCTCTCTTACATGTAGGATAATTATGAGGTGTAAAGTTGTGCTTGGAAAGAAAGCATCTAAATCAAACGGGAACTTGTATTTTGAAGTCTCAAAACGGACGTGACGTTATTTTTGTTTACAAATATAGCTAGCAAGCTACCTAAGAAGCAATCCGCTGGCAATTGTTTATTCAACGCCAGTTCAATTACAACAAGATAACAACATGAATGGAATTCACACTGTGTTGTTGGCTGACGCATAGTCATTCACATGGCACTATATACTTTGAGGTTAACATATATCTTTAGTTTGGTTTTAGCTAGCTAGCATCATGAAATTGACAAGCTAAATTGCTTACTAGCTTTGGTACGATATCAGTATTAACGAGTGACGAGATTTTTGGGGACGTGGATCGTGTGGTATTTCTGCAAGCTCATTATGGAAGGAGTTCTCTATAAGTGGACAAATTATATGACAGGTAACGTTATGCATTTAATGTGTTTGGTCCATAATTTAGCTAGCTAGCTTGACTATCTCGTTAGCATAGCTGTCACATTGACATTAAATTTAGCTAAGCTAACGTTAGCTTAGATACACAACCTACCCCTGCTTGTCTGCCCTTCACAGCCCTTGCTGTGTCATTTGATATATGTGTAAGGTAACTAACTTATAAGATGCTTACTAATTTACAACCTACACTTCTGTAAGTTAGCTAACTCTGCACTAACCGACTAAACTCAACGATTTACGACGGAGCTGTGCTTGTGGGCGGACTGGAGCTGTCACATACAATTACCAATGTCGTGTGTAATTGCGGGCTGTTCTTTGGGTGCTGAAATCAGTCGTTTTTTTTTATGTGACGTTGATGTTCCAGTCTGCCCACACCTGTCAATTGTGTATGATTGTGACCTGCAATTCGGGGCGTTCCTGCATGTGGGCATTCACCCCCCCCCCCCCTTGAGCGTCCATTGGTTCCTGCATGAACGGCCCCCGAGCACGCCATCTTCATGCTTCTGTGACACTTTTGATATTCTTGATTTCCCCTGATTGTCTGTGCGATTAAAATGTTGGCAAAACGAAAATACAAGTATTATCAAAGTTTTTTGGGGTGAAGAACACTGTACCAGTGTACCAGATATCTACCGGTGTCACCCTACCTCCGGCCTGCTGTGCATCAGAGTCCTCCGAGCTGGGTCATTCCTAAATTACAGTAACTTTTGGACCTCATAACTTTAGAATACAAAACAAATATTTTTATTCTGAAAAAGGACATCTTTGAATTTCAGAAAAACATATTGGTCAAACTAAGGCACTTGATCTATTTTAGGTGCATAATCCCATAGTTATTGCATAATAATAACAGGGTGGAACCTAGCCTAAAGACCCTAGACAGAAATTAACGTTTGGACCAGGAAAGTTTCCTTTCACGACCTCTGAGACAGAATGCTGAATAAAATACTTCACCGGTTGTCCATGTGGTTGGTCCTTTTGCAGATAGGAATGTGAGACTAAATATTCAGAGTAGTGTTATCAACCAGACATTACGTAGGCCTATGCTGGTATGTTTATCGATGGATTTCTGGTTTTTATTTTCAATACTGATGCAATTCGCATGTGACAAACACTTACACAATATGGCCCTGCCTAACCGAACGGCAAACACTTCCAGCTGATTGTGAGGAAATGTGCTTCGGTCTACTACATTCGGTTATGTTCGGCTATTTTTTACATATTGAGCATCACGTGCAATGCGTCAACAGATTAAAAACACAAGTGACAGAACCCACCGGCGCCACAAAGTGGGGTAAACAACACTTTCCTGTGGATACCCCATCTCCACCTCATACCGTCAAAAGAACCAATAGCATGTAAGTGTAATGTAATTTTATTTAACATTCTGCCTTGTAGAGACAGACCATTGCCTCTTTTACAGCGACTTTCAGACTGATATTCATAATTAACCATGGAAATAGTGATATTTAGGCAAGGTAGAACCTAACAGGGTGGAAATGTGTAGTCTTAATTAGCCATAACTCTGTGGGTGATTGAGATTAAACTAGCATAATGGTAAACATTTGAACAGGTTTTGAACTTATATATGAAATGTATTTTAACATTTAGAAAATGTGTTAAATCTTCTCTAATTTAGCCTAATAGGGTGGAAATGCATGTGTGAGACAGACAAGTGTCATGAAACATGGGAACATTTATTTTTATTTAGTTTCGCACCATTGTTTTCCCACCAAACAACAACATGAACATAGAAATAGGTGTTATGGATATGACATTGTCATTGAAAGCAAGTCTAAAGATGTGCTATGCAGAAATCGCTCTGTAATTTTCTGCTTGCTAAAATTCTAATAGAATGGGCTATTTTCAGTTCATGTGACAAAATAAGCAAGGTTGTTGTAGAGAATCATTGTACCATTTAAACTGTTGCGAAATATATTTTCCACAACCAAAAATATTGTATTTTTAGCTGTTTGAAGCTGGTGTACAAAACCGAGGCTAAAACTAAATTTAAGAATGGGAAGAATAGAAATAGTGCACATAGACTTGCTTTCTATGACAATTACATCTCTATAACTCATATTTCTATGTGAATTTGTTCAGGTCATCCAGTCACATATTACAGCTTTAAAGGAGAATTACGACAAACTAACAAGGTGGAAAGTGATATCAAGGCTACAGAACATTTTAAATGCAATAAAAATAAATACAATAATAATGAAAAAAAAAACATTTGAGAGATTTTATTAACTAGGACTATAAAATAATGAACACTTTTTTTGGGGGGGGGGGTTTATGGCTTATAGTTCTATTAGAAGTTGATGAATAACACCTGGGTACATGGCAAAAACACCCAAATGCACAGAAAAAATATTCAAAATGCATAAAATGCCCTTTCAATAGCCATATTTTGGTGTTTTTAAGGTAAAGGACAGCTGATCTCATATTTAAAGTTTTTTGGATTCACATTTTAAACTAAATAAGAACTGATATTTCCTGGCGACAGAACAGGCACCGCAATGTAGGAATGACCCAGTTAACAAGCTAGCACACAGTGTCGTTTGCTCCCTCTTGCCAAATACCTGGCCTCGCCATCGTTGACAGAACTGCGGAAAAGTAGTGACTGACAGGCAGGGGCGAGGGATACTGTCTACCGGTGCTAGCTAGTTAGCTACCTATCCCGCCTGCTGCTTGCTGTGTACCGGAGTCCTAGCTTGCTAACTACCTATTGTCCTAAATGCCTGCCGAAGATCTGCCCTTGTTAACAGAACTGCAGGAACACATTGCACGACAGGCAGGAGTGAAGGACACTGTTTACCATAGCTAGCGACCGTTGTCGCCCCGTCTTTTCTTCTGTGGAGTTTATCGTCAGTTGGCATCCATCGTTATGGTGCATTATTGCCACCTACTGTACTGGAGTGCCCCCACCTCCTGCTTGTGTACTGGAATTCTAGCTTAAAATGGACCAATATACGTATAATGAGGGATTCCTGCTTATGCAAGAATGCCCATGTGCAATTCTGCCCCAAATTGCAGGTCGCAATTGCCCCCTTCTCACACTAGTCACCGCTCAACTCCATCGTAAATTGTGGAGTTGAGTTTAGGCTACCAGGAAGAGAGTGTTTGACTAGGTGTTCTTGGTAATACTGGTTGGTTGTGTTGATATCTAGCTAGCTTGATTCATCAATTGTCTGCACAGGAAGAACCAACCTGTAAAAACAGACGTTGTCAGTGCAAGAAGAACTAACCTAGCTTATCTGAAATGATTACAGGGTGGCAGCCACGCTGGTTTGTTTTAGACGATGGAATAATTTCCTACTATGATTCTCAAGATGATGTCTGCAAAGGGAGCAAAGGAAGTATTAAGATGTCCGTCTGTGAAATCAAAGGTATGATTCGTTTCTGAAAGGCCTATATTGTGCCACTCACCCTATGAATTTGATCGTGGTTACATTTCTCAACTCCCATCCCTCAGCTTTTTCCCCAAATATTGGCAGGGTTTCTGCTTCATTATTGTTTTAAATCCCAGATTGACAGTTAAACCCCTCTAATCTCAGTACAGGAAGTATTTGCTATTGAAATCTCAATTTATGGTTGATTCTTTTGCTGAAGGGTTGTGTTGACATTTTTCATTAGTTCACCCCACCGACAATAACAGACTGGAACTCATCATACCAGGAGAGCAGCATTTTTACGTCAAAGCTGTCAATGCTGCCGAACGACAGAAGTGGCTTGTGGCACTTGGAAGTTCCAAAGCTGGCCTTGCTGACACGAGGGCCAATAAAGAAAAAGGTACTGACCCAGCAGTGTTTTCTTTGTTCGTCATTAATCTCCCTTGTGCTTGTCTCCCTCTCACATTGACCCTCATGCGTTGTCATTCAGTGTCCTAATTGAACATGTACTGTATAGGCCTATCCTTTAGGGTGTTTTCACATATTGTCCTCTTTAAAATAACCAATTGCAGTCCTCTTTAAAGTGAACTTTAGGGTAAAAAAAGAAAAGAAAAAAGCTAAATAACTCTGTTCTCTTTGTATTCACACTGCCCTTGCCTTTGATTGAGGACTCAACTCCAGTTCATCTATTTTATGGTCCGAGTCCTCTTTGCATTGCATTCCTATGTTAAGAAAGGAACCAGGATATTTTTCAAACATTCACTCGATGCATTTTGGGTTTTTACAAAGTGCAGGACAAGCAATTCCATCAGATTGGGTTATCGGATAGTGTGATATATATATACGTACAGCTACGAGGGACGCAAAAAGACAATACAGACTCGAACATGAATTAATTTTCGACAACTCAGACTTGCGACGCATTACAGACTATCACAGATGTCTGCAGCAAATCCAGCTGTGCAGTGCCCACTAAAGCCTCCCTCCCAGATGAGCTGAACACATTCTCTGCTCGCTTCGAGACCGCAATCCAGGAAGACTCTTGCTGCTCCGGACGACCAGGTGCTTTCGCAATCCAAGGCTGACGTGGAGAAAATTCTCAAAATAGTGAATACTCACAAAGCTGTCAGCGCAGATGGTATCTCTGGTCCTGTTCTCTGAGTGTGTGCTGACCCGCAGGCGGGCATCTTGTCTGACATCTTTAACCTGTCCCAGACTGTAGTCCCCTCCTGCTTTAAGGAGCCCACCATGGTCCCAGTGCCCTAAAAAAACAAGGTGACTTGCCCAAATGACTATCGTCACGCTAACCTCTGTCATCAGTTCTTTGAGAGGCTGTTCATGGCCCACATCAAGGCCATCATGCCAGGCACACTG
This sequence comes from Oncorhynchus masou masou, assembly GCF_036934945.1. Lineage (NCBI taxonomy): Eukaryota > Metazoa > Chordata > Actinopteri > Salmoniformes > Salmonidae > Oncorhynchus > Oncorhynchus masou. The sequence continues at coordinate 64,411,627 of NC_088217.1, read as the reverse complement.
GACCCACTCCAACAGATCCACGGAAAATTATATTTCCATTGCTGTTCACACGGCAAGACAAGAGAAAAACCTATGTGAGAATGCTCTTCATTGACTACAGTTCAGCATTCAACAATATTGTTTCCTCCAAGCTCAACACCAAACTTAGAGCCCTGGGTCTGAACACCACTCTCTGCAACTGGATCCTAGACTTCCTGATGGCCAGACCACAGGCTGTGAGGATTGGCAACAACACCTACTCTACACTGACTCTTAAAACAGAGGCCCCTCTTCAGTCCTCTGCTGTACTTCCCATTCACCCACGACTGTGTGGCTTTGCACGACACCAACTGCATCATCAAGTTTGCTGACGACACCAAGGTTGTAGGCCTTTTAACCAATAACGACGAGTCTGCCTATAGGAAGGAGGTAGAGTTTATGTCGGAAGTTTACATACACTTTAGCCAAATACATTTAATCCCAGTAAAAATTCCCTGTCTTAGGTCAGTTAGGATCACCACTTTTTATTTTAAGAATTGTAAATGTCAGAATAATAGAGAATTATTTATTTCAGCTTTTATTTCTTTCGACACATTCCCAGTCGGTCAGAAGTTTACAAACACTCAATTAGTATTTGGTAGCATTGCCTTTAAAATGTTTAATCTGGGTCAAACGTTTTGTGTAGCCTTCCACAAGCTTCCCATAATAAGTTGGGTGAATTTTGTCCCATTCCTCCTGACAGAGCTGGTGTAACTGATTCAGGTTTGTAGGCCTCCTTGCTCGCACACGGTTTTTCAGTTCTGCCCACACATTTTCTATGGGATTGAGGTCAGGGCTTTTACCGCTTCGAGAGCGTCTTGACCAATTGCATCACGGCCTGATATGTTAATTGCTCAGTCCACGACCACAATGTCCTCTATCAGGTGGTGAAGATGGCCCAATACATCACTGGGACCTTACTCCCACCCATCCAGGACATCTACTCAAAATGTTGCCTGAGGAAGGACCCCATCGTCAAGGACCCCACACACCCCAGTCACAAGCTGTTACCATCTGCCCTACGGTAAGGGAGGGAATGGAGCATGAAGTCGGATACCAACAGGCTCAGAGACAATTTCTGTCTACAAGCCATCAGACTGCTGAACACTTGAACTGGACTGACCACCTGCTCTGATTCTCCGCACTTTAGCACACACAAACTCACTTATGCATATAAACTCAGCTAAAAAAAGAAATGTCCCTTTTTCAGAATCCTGTCTTTCAAAGATAATTCGTAAAAATCCAAATAACTTCACAGATCTTCATTGTAAAGGGTTTAAACACTGTTTCCCATGCTTGTTCAATGCGCCATGAACAATTAACATATGCACCTGTGGAACGGTCGTTAAAACACTAACAGCTTACAGACGGTAGTCAATTAAGGTTACAGTTATAAAACTTAGGACACTAAAGAGGCCTTTCTACTGACTCTGAAAAACACCAAAACAAAGATGCCCAGGGTGCCTGCTCATCTACGTGAACGTGCCTTAGGCATGCTGCAAGGAGGCATGAGGACTGCAGATATGGCCATGGCAATAAATTGCCATGTCCGTACTGTGAGACACCTAAGACAGCGCTACAGGGAAACAGGACAGACAGCTGATCGTCCCCGTAGTGGCAGACCACATGTAACAACACCTGCACAGGATTGGTACAGGATGGCAACAACAACTGCCTGAGTTACACCTGGAACGCACAATCTCTCCATCAGTGCTCAGACTGTATGCAATAGAGAGAGGCTGGACTGAGGGCTTGTAGGCCTGTTGTAAGGCAGGTCCTCACCAGGCATCACTGGCAACAATGTCACCTATGGACACAAACCCACCGTAGCTGGACCAGACAGGACTGGCAAAAACTACTCTTCACTGAAGAGTCGTGGTTTTGTCTCACCAGGGGGTAATGGTTGGATTCGTGTTTATCGTCATAAGAATGAGCGTTACACCGAGGCCTGTACACTGGAGCGGGATCGATTTGGAGGTGGAGTGTACCTGGGGCAGTGTGTCACAGCATCAATGGACTGAGCTTGTTGTCATTGCAGGCAATCTCAACGGGACCTGTTGGATCGGAGGGTGAGGGCTTGGGCCATTCCCCCTAGAAATGTCAGGGAGCTTGCAGGTGCCGTGGTGGAAGAGTGGGGTAAAATCTCACAGCAAGAACTGGCAAATCTGGTGCAGTCCATGAGGAGGAGATGCACTGCAGTACTTAATGCAGCTGGTGGCCACATAAGATACTGACTGTTACTTTTGATTTTGAGCCCCCTTTTGTTCAGGGACACTATTCTATTTCTGTTTGTCACATGTCTGTTCAACTTGATCCGTTTATGTCTGTTGTTGAATCTTATGTTCGTACGAATATTTACACATGTTAAGTTTGCTGAAAATGAACGCAGTTGACAGTGAGAGAACGTTTCTTTTTTTGCTGAGTTTACTTTCATGCTACACACACTTCACAACTGCTGCTACCAGACTTTTATTATACTGCTCAGATTATACACTGCCCCAACACTTCCACAATACACGTGTAAATATTTGACTATAAATTGTCCCTTCCTGTATTATACCTATGCTAAAATGTTTATTCTATTCTACTAAGCTATTTACTTTATTTTATTATTTCTTATTGTTGCATTGTTGAGAAGGAACCTGCAAGTAAGCATTTCGTTGGATGATGTGTATTCCGTAAATATAACTAATAAAACTTCAAACTAACATTTTGGAAGCTAATAGATTGCATTTAGTGAAAAGATGAGACAATTCTAATCAGAACATATTAGCATGTAAATGTTATTGGTAACAGAATAATTAGCAGAAGAATACTGCAGATTAAGTAATGCTGTAATGGCGAAGGTGCATAAAGATGGAGGAATTCAGATATGACGTCTTTGTTTGGGCACTATCCACAGACTTTTTAATCTATGACGTGATACGGTTCATTCAATGTACCTATAAATCAGCACAATCTACTTTTTCATTTTTTTTCTAATTGCCGCCGTCTTTGAACTTGAATTGGGATCATTCATGTACAGTGCCTTCAGAAAGTATTCACACCCCTTGACTTTTTACATGTTTTGTTGTGTTACATCCTTAATTTGTAGGCTATAAAAATAGATAAAGAGATCCGCACACTCAAGCTCACAGGGTAAACCTGAATTTCTCTCTCGCTGGCCTACAAACAATACCTAATAATGTCTAAGTGGAATTATGTTTTTCTGAAATGTTTACAAATGAATTAAAAATGAAATGTCTTGAGTCAATAAGTACTCAACCCCTTTGGCATGGCAAGCCTAAATAAGTTAAGGAGTAAAATAATTGCTTAAATGAATTTCACTTTCAGCAGAACAATAACCTAAAACACATGGCCAAATCTACATTGGAGTATATCACATATTGCAAACAAATAACATATTATCGTGCCAGTACAAATCTCTACACATGTTTGGGAATTTTCTCCATCCTTGAAAATTGCTAATCAATATCCAATAACGGCACACGTTTTTCCCACGAACTTTCACATCATCATCTCTGTTTTGTGGCACCAATGTGAGGGGCAGGGGAAACAGTGTTGCAGTAGTCTGTGTGGTGCGGGAATAATGACAAGGGAATCTGGGGAGATTTATGTTCACAATGCCCTTAAAAAGGGAACTGAACTAAAAACACCCTTAGATGAGTGATCATGTGTTACCTTTGCCTGGATGCCAGTCTGTTTATGCTCTCTTGCTGACTACTCCTTATGGAATTGTGATGCCAAATGACGGAAATAGCAGTGTTTCCCCTTCAAGCATATCGCAATCGTGGCCGCAATGGTAAAAAAAACATATGGAGAGATATATAGATGTATGCCCAAGAAAGACCCCATCTCCCCTGAAGGGAGACCCCCTCACCGCTAACTCTGACACTGCTGCTGGAAAAAAAATCCTAGGGGGAAACTGAAGAGCACCAACAGATCTAGGACCACTGACCAGGCTCGAGTTACAGTACCTTACAGGTCCTCTCACTAACATAAGTGTTCTGTTTTTTTTATTGGAAGAAATAACAGAGACGACAGAATCTCTGAAAACAAAGATGTCCGAGCTGCGTCTCTACTGTGACTTGCTAATGCAGCAGGTCCACACGATACAGGAGTCTGTGGGCCAGGAGGACCAGGAAAGAGACCACTCCAATTCCAGCTCGGAGGTAACTATACCTGCAAGATTTTAGCTAGGTTGTGTCCCAAATGGCACCCTTTTTCCTACATACTGCACTTCATTTGCCCGGAGACCTATGGGCCCCGGTCAAAAGTAGTGCACTGAATGGAATAGGGTGCCATAGGGATGCAGCCCAAGTGTTGGCTGTCAGGAATCGCCAGCGTGGCGACAGGTAGCCTAGTGGTTAGAGTATTGGGCCAGTAACTGAACGGTTGTTAAATGTGAAAGACACATCTCAGTTGAATGCATTCAGTTATACAGTGAAGGAAAAAAGTATTTGATCCCCTGCTGATTTTGTACGTTTGCCCACTAACAAAGAAATGATCAGTCTATAACTTAATGGTAGGTTTATTTGAACAGTGAGAGACAGAATAACAACAACAAAATCCAGAAAAACGCATGTCAAAAATGTTAAATTGATTTGCATTTTAATGAGGGAAATAAGTATTTGACCCCTATGCAAAACATGACTTAGTCCTTGGTGGCAAAACCCTTGTTGGCAATCAGAGGTCAGACGTTTCTTGTAGTTGGCCACCAGGTTTGCACACATCTCAGGAGGGATTTTGTCGCACTCCTCTTTGCAGATCTTCTCCAAGTCATTAAGGTTAAGGCTGACGTTTGGCAACTCGAACCTTCAGCTCCCTCCACAGATTTTCTATGGGATTAAGTTCTGGAGACTGGCTAGGCCACTCCAGGACCTTAATGTGCTTCTTCTTGAGCCACTCCTTTGTTGCCTTGGGTGTGTATTTTGAGTCATTGTCATGCTGGAATACCCATCCACGACCCATTTTCAATGCCCTGGCTGAGGGAAGGAGATTCTCACCCAATGGTACATGGCCCCGTCCATCATCCCTTTGATGTGGTGAAGTTGTCCTGTCCCCTTAGCAGAAAAACACCCACAAAGCATAATGTTTCCATCCACCTCCATGTTTGACGGTGGAGATGGTGTTCTTGGAGTCATAGGCAGCATTCCTCCTCCTCCAAACACAGCGAGTTGAGTTGATGCCAAAGAGCTCCATTTTGGTCTCATCTGACCACAACACTTTCACCCAGTTGTCCTCTGAGTCATTCAGATGTTCATTGGCTAACTTCAGATGGGCATGTATATGTGCTTTCTTGAGCAGGGGGACCTTGCGGGCGCTGCAGGATTTCAGTCCTTCACGGTGTAGTGTTTTCTTGGAGACTATGGTCCCAGCTGCCTTGAGATCATTGACAAGATCCTCCCGTGTAGTTCTGGGCTGATTCCTCACCGTTCTCATGATCATTGCAACTCCACGAGGTGAGATCTTGCATGGAGCCCCAGGCCGAGGGAAATTGACAGTTCTTTTGTGTTTCTTCCATTTGCGAATAATCGCACCAACTGTTGTCTCCTTTTCACCAAGCTGCTTGGCGATGGTCTTGTAGCCCATTCCAGCCAGGTGTAGGTCTACAATCTTGTCCCTGACATCATTGGAGAGCTCTTTGGTCTTGGCCATGGTGGAGAGTTTGGAATCTGATTGATTGATTGCTTCTGTGGACAGCTGTTTTTTATACAGGTAACAAGCTCATTACCTGTATAAAAGACACCTGGGAGCAAGAAATCTTTCTGTTTGAGAGGGGGTCAAATACTTATTTTCCTCATTAAAATGCAAATCAATTTCTAACATTTTTGACGTGTTTTTTTGATGTTATTCTGTCTCTCACTGTTCAAATAAACCTACCATTAAAATTATAGACTGATCATTTCTTTGTCAGTGGGCAAACTTACAAAATCAGCAGGAGATCAAATAAAAAAAATTCCCCTCCCTGTACAACTGACTAGGTATCCACCTTTCCCCATTTGCTCTTTTACTCTTCAAGTCGTGGTAGTGACACTGTACTCGAGATCAGAGCGACAGGCCAAGATCTGGACGGTTGCCGGTGTGAATCCCTGGGCTGGCAAGAAAATATTTGTTGCAAGCTGGTACTGCAGTTGAGCCCTTGAGCAAGGCACTCATCGTGTATGTTTGGTGTGGTGTATCTGGAAGCCCAGGGTTGGGAATTAAAAACAGTCAACAAAAGTATATATTTGTTTTGATGACTACAGAAATGAAGTTAATTATGTTTATCCAGAGCTCCAGACTAACATTTCCCCCTGGTGACACTGAAGCCAGTAACTTTTTCAGTTGGTGGCACTAGCAGCAATTTGGTCGCACCACAACATTTTTGCGTGGTCACGCAATAGAAAGTAATTTAGATGTACAATGCTAGTGTAATGGACTGTTATAGTATTCAATAAATACATTGTTACATATAACATGTCCAAGCAGGAATGCGTAATTCAATATATTTTTGATATGTAACATAATCCAGTGATTGTAATGAATTTGGGGTTGATAATTATTATTGTTATGTTTTAATGTCAAAATAGGACTCCAGAATTAAATTGGTACTAATTCACCACCTAAGGAAGTGAACATTTCAAACACATTAGCTAGGTTGCTGACTAAAAATACAACACCTACTGCTAGTGTTGCCATGTATTAATCTAATTTAATTAATATTAAATGTTGCCAATGAGGCCTAGTGCACTTGTGATGGCCGATATGCAGTTCGCGTGCTCCGTATTTCAAAGCTATATCAGACATCTTGATTGTAAAACTGTGTGCTTTGAGCTAAATATTGAGAGTTGAGAAATAAAAAGTATACCTACAGAAAGCAGAGTTCCTCCTCTCTTTTTTGCATGGACAGCGGCTTGCTTCCAAAGTTGTTTTACCCCCGCTATTGCATTTTTTTATGTTTTACAATCATAATGCATTTTTCGGGGTGCACGAGGGGGGGAGAAGAGGGTGTGAGAGACTCACTCATTGCATCAGCCGGCCCTGTCAAAACAGGCACAGTGGCAGGCCAGACAATTTCATTACAGGAACCATGAGGATAATGCACTTTACTGTTTGACAAAAGCATGGGTTTATCCACCCAAAACATCTTGAAGTTTTGATTGAGGTGACCAGGTAAAATGTGCAACTCTCACCGGTATGTCCAATTTTAAAAATGTAACCTTTCACAACCAAGTCAAAGGGTTGTGAAATGTGACTAAATGGTTGAAGTTAGGAGCATTGTAAACTCTTCAAGCACTTTTTAGTAACAAATTGTGTTGCCAGTTTAAGGAGTAGTTTCTTCACACCACCTAAGAAAGCCTGAGGCACATAGTAGTAGTAATATATTAGGCTTAATATTGTGTATATTTATGAATTTTATTTTCGTCTGTGCCCTATTTCCAATTGTAGTTGACTGATTCGCCTCTCCTTGTCTTTTCTTTGTTGCTCCAGACTCTGAATGAGGCCTCCTCTTTACTGAGTGCCACATGTAACACCTTCATCAAAACACTGGAAGAATGTATGAAGATGGCCAACTCCAAGTTCAAGACAGACATGGTGCTGTTGAACCCTCCAGATGACATGATGATGTCCCCTGTTTCTCTGTCCCCAATACAGATGGCCCGGGTAGGATGGTATTCAATGTACTGTCTAGCTCCGGAGTGAAGTTTCCCCTAGGTACAGATCTAGGATCAGATTCCCCTCCCCAATCCAATTGGTGGGGAAAATGCAAAACTTTACCCATGAGCAATGTCTAGGGGCAACTTCACTATACTCTGTACAGCTTCATCACACGGGTTTTCATTAGGGCATGCAACAGACAACGTTTTAAAACATATTGCAAAATGAGCATTTCATATTGGAAAATTACAGGTTGTCACTCCGTCTCAATCCGTTTTCTCCCATTTGGTGCCTAATGAACATTACCCAGATGTCTTATCTCTTTTTGTCTCTTTATCTCTTATCTGCTGCATCCTTGCTTGACTTGATCCAAAGCACAGCTATACAGTCCCCTATCTATGCCAAACAAGAATATAAACTCAACATGCAACAATTTCAAAGATTTGCATTTCATATCCCCCATGTTAGGAATAACTTTACCCGCACTGAGAAACAAGCCCTTAAATCTCCAGAGTGACACCTCTATAATCATCCACCCAGTGGACAAGGGAGGTGCTTTTACTGTACAAGATTATGATGTCTATAAAACTGAATTACTCAGGCAACTTAATTATCCAAGTTCTATAAGAGACTCACTACTAACCCGACAAAACAATTTTTGGCTGCGCACAAATCAATTGACTGTGGCAGTTTGAGATGATTATTTATGAAAAGAAGCTCATAGTGGCCTTTTATTTACTATTTATTTCTGATATTTTAGCTTAATTAAATGGATTTATGTTATGGTGTTGCTATTCCAAGAAAAACATTTGACAGTAGCCTATGTATTGCCTCCCTAAAACATATGTTAATACATTTGAAGTCCTTCAAAATTGAAATTACATTTCCTACAGTTCGAAAGTAGAATATAAACTAGATATAGACTACGGTGGGTGGAGTAGGCTAAGTGATTACAACCGAATAGTCCTAATTTAAATAGTGATAAAGGAAACAAAAGAATGCTTGGTGGGGCATGCCCAGAGCTTGTGGCTGAGCAGTACCAGAGTGACATTGGAGTGGAAGAGAAGGCCGACACCATTTTTAAAATCTGCTCAAATTACGCTCTGCGGCCTACTTACATGCTCTGGCATTCAAAAGCAGCCCTGCATGATCAAAGAACTGTCAATTAATAATCATATCAATGGATGGAATGGCTGCAACAACCATTACATGGTCAGACAAGCTACATAACAAATGAGGTCTAATTAGACAAAATAACAATTGTCATTCAAACAAGATAAGTGGTTGAAACTACTTATACTAATTTGTTTTTAAATAGGTACTACCGTTTGAATGACAAATGAGATAATTGTTCGAAAAAGATACTAAAAGTCGTTTGAACAAGATACTAAGTCGTTCTAGTGAGAATTCCAAGAGTGTACATTTTATTAAATTTTTTTGCCTCTGGCTTCTGTAGACTTGAACAGAGACTGTTCAACAGTTTCCTATGCTACTTACTTTTTATACACCTGTTTTGGAATATACCACAATTACGGATGTTCGCTTTTATGCTGTTGTGAATAGGCTCAATATAGGAATCATATTTTGTCATTTCCAATTTGTAAGTCGCTCTGGATAAGAGCGTCTGCTAAATGACTTAAATGTAAATGTAAATTTTAAAGTCCTTGATATTCAGTGATATGCACAGGTACTAACGGTGTCCATTTCCTTTTTTCATTTGCAGATGAAGCGGTCCATAAGTTACCCGGGCACGTACAACTTCGACAGGTATTATTGCGTACAGAAAACATTCCACTGGTTCTACTACAAAGGTCCTTGTCATTACCAGTGTGCTTCTAGGTGTAGAGTGAATTTGCCCTTAGACGCTGATCTTGGGACCGTTTTATATTTCCCCCACTAATGGTTAGGGTTGGGGAAGCTGATACTAGATCTGTATCTAGGGGAAAATTCACCCTGGAGCTGTGTTTCTAAGTGAAGCCGTTGTCATTTCCAGGTCTGGTCTCCCGCCAAAGGAGGGTGTGTTATCAGGTCAAAGGTCAACCCAGAGGAGGACACGGACTTGTTCGGACACAGAGGCTCACAGTGACAGCTGTGTTTATGAGATGGACAGTAAGATATATGAACGAACAAACACATACACACACACTGCTCCCCTCAAACATTACAGTAATTACCAAATTATGTCACTTCTCAGACTCTATGTTTGTGAATTCACATACAAGACATCTTCCATGTGTTTTCATTTTATTTATTCATATTCCTACCCTGCCTTTCTAAGGTCTTCGAAAGCCAAGTTAACAAACAGATCACCGACCATTTCGAATCCCACCGTACCTTCTCTGCTATGCAATCTGGTTTCCAAGCTGGTCATGGGTGCACCTCAGCCTCGCTCAAGGTCCTAAACGATATCATATCCGCCATCGATAAGACACAATACTGTGCAGCTGTATTCATCGACCTGGCCAAGGCATTCGACTCTGTCAATCACCACATTCTTATCGGCTTCCTATTTCGCAACAAAGCATCCTTCACTCATGCTGCCAAACATACCCTCGTAAAACTGACTATCCTGACGATCCTTGACTTCGGCGATGTCATTTATAAAATAGCCTCCAACACTCTACTCAGGAAATTGGATGCAGTCTATCACAGTGCCATCCGTTTTGTCACCAAAGCCCCATATATTACCGACCTGTATGCTATCGTTGGCTGGCCCTCGGTTCATATTTGTCACCAAATCCACTGGCTCCAGGTCATCAACAAGTCTTTGCTAGGTAAAGCCCCGCCTTATCTCAGCTCACTGATCACCATACAGCACCCACCAGTAGCAAGCGCCCCAGCAGATATATTTCACTGGTCACCCCCAAAGCCAATTCCTCTTTTGGCCGCCTTTCCTTCCAGTTCTCTGCTGCCAATGACTGGAATTGCAAAAATCACTGAAGATGGAGACTCATATCTCCCTCACGAACTTTAAGCACCAGCTGTCAGAACAGCTCACAGATCACTGCACCTGTACATAGCCCATCTGTAAATAGCCCATCCAACTACCGCATCCCCATACTGTTATTTTTGCTCCTTTGCACCCCAATATCTGTACTTGCGCATTCATCTTCTGCACATCTATCACTCCAGTGTTTAATTTCTAAATTGTAATTATTTTGCCACTATGGCCTATTTATTGCCTTACCTCCCTTATCTTACCTAATTTGCACACACTGTGTATAGACTTTTTTTCTATTGTGTTATTGACTGTATGTTTTTGTTTATTCCATGTGTAACTCTGTGTTTGTCGCACTGCTTTGCTTTATCTTGGCCAGGTCGCAGTTGTAAATTCGACCTCAACTAGCCTACCTGGTTAAGTAAAGGTGAAATAAATAAAAAAGTGTATTTTTTAGCATTTTGTTATGTTAGTTCAGTATTTTTGCACACATACATTCCCTTTTTCTAAGTTGTTAGTCGGGGCTGGTGTGTAGTAGGGGAGGGTACAACGTACCTAAACACTTTGGGTTCTAATTAGACAAGTTCAAGTATGACGAGGCACCTCCATTTCAAAATACTTTCTCCTGTATTCTCCTGCTGAAAATGAGCCTGGTCTCCATTTTGTCTCATCCATACAGGCACTGCTGTGCTGTGTCTCAATGCCAGTGTGAATGGGGACTCCTCCCACAGTATCCCCGAGGAGTGTGGTGCCATCAGTCCTACCAGTCCCCGAGCTATGTCAGACACTCCAGATACTGACCTGTCCATCTGACCTGTCCTGTCACTCACCAAATACATTGCAGTATCTTCAGATAAAGAGACTTTAGAAGTGTTTTGTGAATCCAGGTCCTGGAGTTGAGATTGGTCGTCTGCTGTCAAGTGACTGGTCCATCTGGTCAGTAGGCCTGTGCAAACTTGTAGGCATAGTACTGTCTATCTTTTCTGAATAATGACTTGGCTAAAGCGTGAATAGCTGAATGTATCAGGTACTTCAGTTACTCTACTGAAGTTAGACTGATCTGAGGCTACTGTAATGTGAGGTGTTACTAAGGTTGTGTTCATTAGGGCACGCAATGGAAAAAAGTTTTAAAACTAAAAAAGAAAATTAGTGTTTCTTATTGAACAACTCTAGTTGTCCTTCCCTGTCATTTTCTTCCCTTCAGTGCCTAATGAACACTCCCCAGCTTTTATTGCTCACATACTGCAATGCAGTCACTGCTTGGCAATGCATTAATGGTATTTTCAAAAAGTATTGTATTTTTTCCTGTGGAAGCATTGCTTTGCACTTTAAGAATTATGGATCAAAACAAAGTCCTTTTTGAATGTTTGTACTATTCCAGGAAGTTTTATGTTATTATTGCAGAATAAAATGTTTGATATGCAACATTACTGTACATTCACTATGGAGTGAAGAATTGTCCTTTAAAACATAGAGGTGGGACATATTAGCCTTTAATCAAAACCCTTAAATGTTAGGATTGCTAACTGTGCCAAGGACCAATTCAGAATGTGTGGATGTGGGTACATTTTCATCAATGGACTGAGTTCACATGTATCTCCTGGTACCGCGGATGGGCAGAGTTTTGTCTATTTTAGACCATTCCATTGGTCCTAAAGTGAAATCTCCACCCTCCCAAGTCACTGGGAGATGCAAAACAAACTTGCCCAATATTTCAAACTTGGCACGCCCCCAGTGTTCACCATATTGCTATGTGACAGACACTTTTTGTTAGTTTTTTAAGTTATGTTTGCCATTCATAACATCCACCAAAAAAGAGTAATGCCTTAACAGAGATTCTGGGCATGGAAGGAGTTATGTGACTGTATGATGTTGATGTTTGAAATGTGAAGATGTGTCTTAAAAAAGGAAGTGAAATCACTTGTTTGTATATCATTTCTACATTGATTGTATCATAATACTGTTAAATCTGACAGAACTCAAAGGTTAATGTTTTCGTAGTGCAAAAGAATTGTGCAAAGTCCAAAATTACTGTCAACCTCATCTTGCAGGTGATTACATTAATTAATTTTTTTGAACAATGCATGAATAGTCGCCTCTTTATAACACACATTGTTGAAGAAAAGTTCCTAATTAAAGTATGCTGCCAGATTATATAATGAGGGTTATGGCAATTTTTGCACTTCCCACAATTATTTAGCACTATGAAAATGTCCTTAGGAAATATGTTGCAATGAGAAGCAGGGCTCATCTTCATAGTGCCTCAGTGTAGAAGTGCTGATCTAGGATCAGTTTAGCATTTTAGATCATAATGAATAAAATGACATGGATAGGAGATGCCAATTCTAGATCAGTACTAGTAGTCTAAAATGTTTTTTGAATATCGCCCTCTTGGTGTATCTGACAGAAACCTGTCATATTGGACAGTTAGAACATATAGAACAGTCTCTCTATTCTGAAAGGCTGTCACAAATAGCCTAACCCCTTTTCATCTTAAGAATAAGATGAATTATGCAATGCTTTCATTATCTGTGAAAGAATTTCAGATGCCAGCCAGTTTTAGACTGAAAGCTTCTCGGAGAGAACCGACCATGAAGTGACACAGCCACATATCTATGCCAGCAGGGGGTGCTGCTGACATATTGATGACCCATTTCAAGCACCTGACCTCCAGGATTGCACGCACCTGCCACTGTGAAGGAGACCAATTTACTAAATGTCACACAATGAGAATCTCAATTGCCTTTTCTGGTGTCCTTTGGCCTCCTTTTGGGGTTTGAAAGATCAGAAGGGAGGTCCCTCCTTTCTGATCTCATCCAATGGTTTTTAAGGAGGCAACGAGAGGATGCAAGGAATCAAGGAAATGCAATTGAAATTCTCCCTATGTCAGTGTAGTGACTGTAAGGGTCCCACACTGAGGATGACGTCTGTGGCCCATTCTTCCATGGACAATAATATGGGGCATGTTGCATCTCCAATTTTTTGCTTTTTACTCAAAAAAATGTTGGTTGCTTTTTTACTTGTTTTTACTCAAAAAAGCTCCATCATAAAAACCTTCCCGCTGACATGCTACATTTTTGGGACCATACCAACAGCGGACCCAAACATGATTTTTTTGGGGGAAAGTGATCCTTTTCAGAGTCAAAGCTAGCAGGTCAAAGCATCACTGACATGGAACTAGGTCTACGTGTTAATGTAATGAATGATAGCTTAGGAAATGTACAGTAGTTTGTTCACACCGCAACAACATGTGGTATGAATACTTTCTGAAAGCATTGTTGCGTGACTGTCAGTGACTGACAAAACAAGAAAAACTGCTGCTACACAACCACATTTTGAACTTACAGCTTCTGTCGCTTATGCCTAAAAGCTGTTCTAAAATGTAAAAAAAAAAAACAACATTTCTCACAGCATTTCAATTCAAGATGTCAGTTTATTTAGAAGTAGTGTAAATTCAACTAGGCCTAGTTTGTAATCTCCAAATACTCTCCTCACTTTTCAGGAATCCATAGGAATAGTCTCTTGTGACAGACAATGCATTTTCTTGGATCTGAGGTTACCACAAGATGCAACTCAGTCTCTAGTAACAGTAGCATACTGCTCAAGTCTTCAATGGTAACAACCCGGCTACAGCTTCATCTCTTGGTTCCGAATTCAAATTCACTCACCGTGCAGGAACTGCTGACCGGTGCAAGGCTAAATTCCTCTGGGAGTCCATCCTGTGTGTCGACCCCAGAAACCCCTCCGATGATCCTGAGGGAGGTTGACTGTCCAGGCTCATCTCAGAAGGTTGTGTCGGATCCCGAGCTGAGCCGCATGTCTTGCAGCGTCCCGGCCTGGCCCAGAGTGCTGTGCGTCATGTGCAGGCCAGATCCTATGACAGTAAGGTGTCTGTGTTCCTTTTCTGCCCTCCTGACAGCGGAGTGTTTGAAGGATAGTCCTCCTGTCAATCACGAGGTGAGCCAGCTCAAGAGGTCTGACCTGTCTCTTGATTGCAGCATCATAGCAAACAGTCAGTCAGCCATGTGTTTTTATTCACCTTTATATTTGAGTTACACCTATGTTAACGTCTGTCATGAGAGACTAGTCTTAGACACATAGTTGACAACAGTTGATTTTATTTCTAAGAAATGCGAATCAAACACCCACAAAGGCCAATTAAGTGAACTGAACATTCTGCTACTCTCAAAATGTAGTGCAGAGGGAAAAAAAGTGATTGCTGTCAATTCGATTCATTTCCTTGTTGATTTTCCATTTGATTTTATTACCAACAGATCCTTATTGTTTTACCGTCACTTAATGGAACTTCTTTCCTTCAAAGAAAGTGTTTTGTCTTTGGCATCATTAAAGTGAAGACTTATTTCAATTCTCTGTAATTATTATTACATTATTAAACTAATCATGTAAATGTAATTAACTAGGAAGTCGGGGCACCAAGGAAAATCTTCAGATTACAAAGTTATAATTTTCCTAATATAACTCTTCAGATATTTTAATATCTGATCAATTAGCCTTCTAATTAATGAATTATTCTTTAACTCACGTTAGTCTCATTCCAAACGTCGTAAATTGTTGGTTATCTGCACGAACCCAACCTTTACTATGAATCATCCATACACCAATTGTCTTAATCATTTATTTACCAACTAAATAATCACAGAAACGCATAAACAAACAACAGTTATGGTGACAAGGAAATGATAGGGGAGGTTCCCTAGTGGGCTAGCTGATATGACGGCTTGGTGGACAAAGGGAAGTGGGTGTGGACTGAGAACAGGCCGGAAAGACAAAAAGGAATCACTACACAGTTGATTAATATATTAATTGAAATGCTAATCCTTTGCACATGAACGCTCACTCATTCGGGAATAATTGCAATCAATATATATTTACGCCCAGTGTGTCGTCGTGATTTCGGCTGGAATCCGGTCCGTCTGTTAGAGTCAGTTCATCATAGTTGCTCTCCCTGCTTCCCTGAAGATCAAAGTATTTCCTGGTTAGAATGGTTACTTCAGAGTACCATTTAGAAATGTTCTCATAGAATAGGTGTTTCGGTGGTTGTCTATCTCCGCATCCCAGGTTGACATAATTTCTAGCTGTAGACTAGTAATTATTATCTAAGATTTGTTCTTATTCTGTAGGAATCGATAGTCTCATGGTTTAACCATTTTGAGCCGTGTAGCCAATGCTCCATGTGGTATGGTTAGGAATTCAACAACCATTACAACCTTAGCTTATACTGTTATTGTTGTCTGAAGAGGATTTCCTCAGGAGGTGGTTTTATTCGTAACAGTAGAAAAGGACTGTTCCATGACGCCAGATCATGTCTGTGCTCACGGGGGAGGGCCAATGACTTAGTTAAACTTTAAAGGAAACCTTACATCATTTCACAAATAGTTTAATCTTTACTCATTCATTTTATACAAGAATTAGATGCAAACCCCATAATTGAGAAATGTACATATTCAGAGATTTAGTTATGTGTGTTTCCTGTCCTCTCTGAGGTCACCAAATGAAACACACTCGTCCCTTAAGTGTCCACGAACCATTCCCACCTTCTCACAAGTGGACCTTTTGTATCAAATTCCCATTTTGGGAATTTAGGAGTTCGCCGTGTTGAAATCCTTTGTTCTCTCTATGTGGCTCTCTTTCTGCATTCCCAAAGGAAGAGAGTCTCCTCCAGAAATGCACGACCTGAGATAACAGAACCTGGGAGTAGGAGATAGAGAGGGGGATGCCACGATCTATACCCAGAAAGGGCCACGTCATGACAAAAGGCTGGTCATTTTTTTGTAAAAGTGAAATCAAACTTTAAAGTGTATTTAAAATAATTTATAATTGCAGTGCATTTAAAATTGCAGCACACTTTACAGTAAAATAGTAAAATGAAAAGAAGTAAAAGCAAACAAGAAGCATTAAATGGGAATAATAAAAGATCATAAAACACAAAGGATGTCCAAAACAAAAAATGTTTATTCAATGCGCTTTTGTTATATCACATATAACAGTAGAGGGCGCTATACTATCATGAAAACAAGTTCAGGGCCCAGTTCCAAAATCATTCTCGTTTGCAGTTGAGATGTGGTGTAATTCTGGTGTGACAAGATCATTTGAACTGTAGAAAAGTCTGTTGTCATTGTACTATCATATACACCTCACCTCACTGCTTACTGTCGCTGTGGAGCAATTGAGTGTAGAGAATGTGAAATGGAAATGGTGACTATGTTCAGGAGAAATGAGCCTGCAAAGCTTTTCACTTTGAATTACATTGTACTGATTGGCTGTAAATTGCTCTAAATCAGGAGCCATCATCGAACAAATGTGGAACACAGAGTGATGTCATTAAATGCATGACTTCACAAAATGATCAGCCACACATTCCTCTGAGAGCTGTAATAAACTGTCATAGATCTTTCAACTTTTAAAAAAAACCTTTATTTAACTACGCAACAGATTCTTATTTTCAATGATGGCCTAGGAACAGTGGGTGAACTGTCTTGTTCAGGGGCAGAACAACACATTTGTACCCTGTCAGCTCAGGAATTTGATCTTTACAACCTTTCGGTTACTAGTCCAACACTCTAACCACTAGGCTTCCTGCCGCCCGAAGTGATTTATCAGCTAGTTTACACTGGCAACAAGTCATGTGCTTCTCTTTAGGCTTTTAGAATAAATGTCTATAGGCTCTATCCAGAAACAACTCCTTGCTCGCCACACCGGTGTGAAGCTAGCCACAATAAGGATTAGCTACAATGGTGGAATTTGAGAATCGCCTCCAAAATAAAAGTGCCCAATTGAAAATGATTCAAACTAATTAAAAATAGTGGAATCATATATGGACTAGATAATGCTAAGGTTGGAATGTTGTTATATAAATTAAACCGATGACAATAGTTCATTTAAAACAAAAATGTAAAAATCGTGAAAATCCCACTATGGATTTAGAATTGCATTGGGGGCGTACTTATATGCACAGTACAGCCTAAGCTATGGATTGTGCACCCATGAAGTGGATATCAGCTTACTCAGTGACACTCACAGCACCATTGTACAGAAATTAGGCAAGGCACAGTGACAGATTTCTATT
Organism: Oncorhynchus masou masou; assembly: GCF_036934945.1. NCBI lineage: Eukaryota > Metazoa > Chordata > Actinopteri > Salmoniformes > Salmonidae > Oncorhynchus > Oncorhynchus masou. The sequence goes on along the minus strand of NC_088217.1, from coordinate 64,393,943 downwards.
TTCTTTGTTTACTTTGTTGGATCTGGTATTTGAACCAATAACCTTTGTTACTGATCTAATGCTCTAACCTTGAGGCTACCTACCTAGTCCAAATATGTCTTGATAACACTATTTGTAACCATTTGCATCACTTTCAATTAGTGATTTTTATTTTGGAGGCTAATCGTAAATTCTACTATTGTGGCTAATCCTAATTGTGGCTACCTTCACATAGGTGCCCACCACTACCCCCTGGCCTAGGCACTAGTGGAGATGTGAGAGGATTGCACAGTTGTTTATTCCACCCAGCCTATAAGAGGGTGTCATGACGTTGGTCTGGGGGGTAGGTTTATGACAGTCATAAATACCTCTTCCCCCATTTTTCCTCTCTCTACCCTACTGAGGTTACATTTGCAAAACCCTTGGTTAACATAGAGATTCTGGGAGCATCAGAAGGTGGGGGGAAATGAACTATATTCTGGCAATCCAATCAATTGAACATATGCGATGGTACTTAATAACTTGTTATGGCTGCAATCCCGATATCGGGATAAGTGTCATCAACAACAGCTGAATAGCAGAGCGCTAAATTCAATAAATATTACTACAAATATTTATATTCATGAAATCACAAGTGCAATATAGGAAAACACAGCTTAGCCTTTTGTTAATCCACCTGTCATGTCAGATTTAGAATTTATGCTTTTCAGTGAAAGCAATTCAAGCGTTTGTGTACGTGTTTATCGATCGCATGACAAAACATTAAGTAGACTTAGCATCAGGAAGCTTGGTCACGAAAATCAGAAAATCAAATTAATAATTTACCTTTGATGATCTTTGGATGTTTTCACTCACGAGACTCCCAGTTACACAACAAATGTTCCGTTTGTTCCATAAAGATTATTTTTATATCCAAAATACCTCCGTTTGTTTGTCGCGTTATGTTCAGAAATCCACAGGAAAGAGCGGTCACGACAACGCAGACGAAAATTGCAAATAGTTTCCATAATGTCCACAGAAACATGTCAAACGATTTTTATAATCAATCCTTAGGGTGTTTTCAAAATATATAATCAATAATATATCAACCCCACATGTCTTTCACAGTAGGAGAGGGAAACGCAATACCTATCCAAATTCTGTTGCGCGAGCAAAACTCATGTGACCACTTGACGCGATGTTATCGTTCTGGCTCATTTTTCAAAATAAAAGCCTGAAACTATGTCTGAAGACTGTTGACACCTTGAGGAAGCGATAGGAAAAGGAATCTGGTTCATATCCCTTTAAATCCAGCAAAAGGAGACTATGGAACATGGAGTTTTCAAAATAGAAGCCACTTCCTGTTTTGATTTTCCTCAGGGTTTCGCCTGCAATATCAGTTCTGTTATACTCACAGACAATATTTTTACAGTTTTGGAAACTTTAGAGTGTTTTCTATCCAATACGAATAATACTATGCATATATTAGCAACTGAGACTGAGGAGCTGGCCGTTTACAATTGGGCACCTTTTCATCCAAGCTACTCAATACTGCCCCTGCAGCCATAAAATCATCTGAGACATTCACATTAATGATAAGATGACATAAACTCTACAGTGGAAAGTCTACACATCAGAGTTATCGGATTCACATGGAATTGTTGTTCAATTTAAATGTTTGAATATGAAATTATTCGTGATGGGATGAAATGTGATTTTAGCTTCTAAAATGTGAGATTTGGGTTTTCATAAGATAGGGCTCTGCTCAATCAGTGGCCCGCCCCTGTGAAGGGACATGGGCTATAAAACTTTTCAAACACGCCCTCCTCTCCCTTCCTATATAAGCCCTTGACGACAATATAACCTCCTGTTCCGAGGACGTGGGGACGACGGTCCTATGTCAGAATGGTTCAGATAATAACTACAGAACGAAGCCAACATCAGTGAGCTTTGGTTGCGAATGGTATGAATTTTGAACTCTTATTCACTACAGAGATGATACCTACTAGCCGTTGAGTTAGCAACAGAAGCTGCAAACAAGAGTTAGGAAGGAACAGACAGAGTATCCCGTCTGTCATACAACGACTCTATTACAACGTATCCAATTGACCACCAGAGACATTCTTCAAAGGACAAAGGACTTGGTTTGGCAACACGGCCTTCCATCTACCACCAACCTACCGAAGTGCAGCTCAGAGTAAATATTTATTGCATTTTCCTTTTCCAAATGGGCGGTAATTTAGAATGCATAGGATACTGTATTTAGCATAGCACAGCTTCTCCCTGTGTCCCTCAGTCTTCCCGCTCTTTCACTCAAAGTTTCACCCCAGTTTCTTTTCATTTGTGTAACCAGCTGTCATATCTGTTCCGCCTGCTAGGGAGGTTTTCCTTTATGATGTAATTTGTAATCGAGGTATAATTCATACTTTGGATATGTAATTCTGTGTGATTAGTTAGTTAGTAAATAAATAATTAAACCCAATTTTGTATTGCTGATTCAACTTGTTAGCCAGGCTTCGTGCAGATTACCAAGAATTTACAACTTTCAGATGAGACTGAAATAAGATGACGATTAATATTGACTGCTATTGATGTAAATATTACTAGGTCTTTTAATTTTTTTAAATGTATTTTAAATGTATTTTTCCCCCCAATTTCGTGGTATCCAATTGTTTAGTAGCTACTATCTTGTCTCATCGTTACAACTCCCGTACGGGCTCGGGAGAGACGAAGGTAGAAAGTCATGCATCCTCCGATACACAACCCAACCAAGCCGCACTGCTTCTTAACACAGCGCAATCCAACGTGTTGGAGGAAACACCGTGCACCTGGCAACCTTGGTTAGCGCGCACTGCGCCCGGCCCGCCACAGGAGTCGCTGGTGCGCGATGAGACAAACATTTCGCTACCAGCCAAACCCTCCCCAACCCGGACGACGCTAGGTCAATTGTGCGTCGCCCCCGGACCTCCCGGTCGCGGCGGGTTACAACAGAGCCTGGGCGCGAACCCAGAGTCTCTGGTGGCACAACTGGCGCTGCAGTACAGCGCCCTTAGCCACTGCCTCACCCGGGAGATATTACTAGGTCTTTAAGAGTTTATTCGGAATATAACAGCTCTATAAATATTATTTTGTGGTGCCTGACTCTCTTGTTAATTACATTTACATGATTAGCTCAATCAGGTGATATTAATTACGGATAAATTATTTTATAGAATAGCATGTCATATCACTGAATCCGGCATAGCCAAAGACACAACAAGGGTAAGGTAGAGCTATTAGCATATCCTCTCAGATCTTCAAGTGTCTAAGATGGAGGAGGGCTTGGGGTTGCTTCTGAGCACTGATGAACATTGGTAGTAGGCAATGTTTAACAGTGAGAATTGCAGAATGGTGAATTTACTAAATGACTGAGAGATTGTGTGATATTAGGTTGCTTCTTGTGTAAATATTTTCTGTCTGGATTACTCACTACTGAACAAAATGGGGCTTCCCTGCAGAGAGGTTGCCAGGGCCAACTCAATAAGACTAACACAGAGCTTTCTATATATCAGGAGGAAGTGAGCAGCCAGCCCAGAATAACTGAAAGTAGTGATGCTCTTCTAAATGTTTATGTCCATATGCAAACTACTGTATTTATTTCCCCATTCTCCCTTTCCTACCTGAATGGTATCATACTCTGGTATGTTCAGTCATGTCAGTGTGATATTAGCTCTGAGAGAAACTGAGAGATTCCATGGTGTCATCTTTCATAACAGAAGGCTAGAGTCGAGCTGTTGCTCCCAGTCTCACAAGGATTAACAGACTAATGGTTGTGCATATAAAGCACTCCAGGCAGACTGTTAACAACGTGCTTGCATCCCAAATGGCACCCTATCCTCTATATATGCGCTACTTTTCACCAGGGTCTATAGGGCTCTGGTCAGTACACTATATAGAGAAAATGTTGCCATTTGGAGTCCTTTTCATAGAAGGCAGAAATTGTGTTTCAGGGCATTGTAACATCTGTTTCCAACTTACACTCTCAAACACATAGATCCCCTGAACGCAGCTCACTCTCCAGATCCCAATCACCTGAATTCTGATCACCTGTTCACACACCTGTATGTAATTTACACACACTATTGTGTTCAGTTCTTAGCACCCCATCATTGTGAGGTATTGTTTGTTTTGATACACATGTCTACTTGGAGTGCTGGTGTTTCTCGTGTTAGTCCTCCTGTGTACCATAGTTTTGGCCATCCTCACTAACCACGCCTTTTTGCCTATTCCCTGCCTGTACTTTTGCCTGTCGGATTTCCTGTCATCAATCTCTTGCCTGATCTCCCGGACTATGTCTGTAGCCTTCTCCCTGCCTGTACTGTTGTCCTTTTGGACCCTTGTTTATGACCTTCTGCCTGCCCCTGGACCCAGCTACCTGCCTCCTCCTTTAGTCCTTTACAAATAAACACCTACTGCGCCCTGCGCTTGAAACCAGCTCTCTGTCTCCTGTTGTATTCATTACAGGCATAGCATTAATATTCAGTAGCCTACATACTGTACATGTTTCTTTGATTTACTATTGGATTATTTGCAAGGTAATTTTCATGTAGGGCCAAGCATAAAATGATATGAGAACTACCCAGTGTTATTGCTATTTAGTATTTACTATTAATTCTTACTCTACAGTAGTGCAAACCAGCTAACCATGCCTATCAGATCAATTGTGCAAGTTAAGTACTGACATTTAAAAAATATGAAGGGAGAGAACTATGCTTTCTAAATCAGGCATTAACTGCAATCAAGGGAGATTTGCGACACTTGTTCCACTTGTGTTCCTCTTTCAGCGCTCTTGACTGTAATGACTTGCTTTCAACATTATGCATGGGGCCTGGGTGTTTAAGTGGGATCAACCGCATCAAGCGCGAGTGAAAAGAGTAGATAAGCTGACATAAGGCTTTCATAATACTATGACAACCACGGTTTAACCTCGGCATTCACTTCAAAGGAAAAGGGGGAAAAGACTTGAGGACTTGAGTCTTTCACACTGCTAAAATACTTTCCTAAGATTTCTTAAAGCTTTTTTAGGGTTAGATTGTGTTCTTTGACGTATGTGGTAAGATTTTCCTGTCATAACAGCAGCATGAAGGCTCAAAACTATACTGCAGAACTAAATGATCAACATGGCCAATGTAGATAATGTGTAAATTGTTTAAATATGAAATGTCCGGTGATTTCGCTGATATGGCTGAAAACATAACTGGTCATTTCAGTCATTGCATATTTTTGTTCTTGCATGCTTTTCTCATGCAGTGTAGCCTGTACTAAGTGATTTTATGTAAACATGAGTATAAGCTAGATGTGGTGTCAGTGGAGTGATGCTGAGCTTCTTACACAGCACTCGGCAGGAGGATCAAAAGACACACATGTTCTTTACATAACCTGCTTGCATAACGAAATCCTGCTGCCGCATGAGTCACACTAATACTTACTCACATTTGTGGATAAACCCATATGACATACAGTGCCTTGCAAAAGTATTCACCCTCCTTGGCGTTTTTCCTATTTTGTTGCATTATATCCTGTAATTTACAATGATTTTTATTTGAATTTCATGTAATGGACATACACAAAATAGTCCAAATTGGTGAAGTGAAATGAAAAAAATTACTTTTTTTTAAATTCGAAAGAAAAAAAAATATGGACCAGTGGTGCGTGCATATGTATTCACCCCTTTTGCTATGAAGTCCCTAAATAAGATCTGGTGCAACCAACTACCTTCAGAAGTCACATAATTAGTTAAATAAAGTCCACCTGTGTGCAATCTAAGTGTCACAAGATCTGTTACCTGATCTCAGATTCTGTAACACCACTAAGCAAGGGGCACCACCAAGCAAATGGCACTATGAAGACCAAGGAGCTATCCAAACAGGTCAGGGACAAAGTGGTGGAGAGATACCGATCAGGGTTGGGTTATAAAGAAATATCAGAAACTTTGAACATCCCACAGAGCACCATTAAATCCATTATTTAAAAAAATGTAAAGAATATTGCACCACAACAAACCTGCCAAGAAAGGGCCACCCACCAAAATTCACGGGCCAGGCAAGGAGGGCATTAATCAGAGAGGCAACAAAGAGACCAAATATAACTCTGAATGAGCTGCAAAGCTCCACAGCGGAGATTAGAGTATCTGTCCATAGGACTACTTTAAGCCGTACACTCCACAGAGCTGGGATTTACAGAAGAGTGGCCAAAAGAAAACAAGCGAACATGTTTGGTGTTCGCCAAAAGCCATGTGGGAGACTCCCCAAACATAAGGAACAAGGTACTCTGGTCAGATGAGACTAAAATGTAGCTTTTTGGCCATCAAGGAAAACGCTATGTCTGGCACAATCCCAACACCTCTCATCAAAAATCCCAGTGGCTAGATGTGCCAAGCTTATAGAGACATACCCCCAAGAGACTTGCAGCTGTAATTGCTGCAAAAGGCAGCTCTACAAAGTATTGACTTTTTCATTTTTTCCAGTCTAATTTCTTGTTTATTTCACAATAAAAAATATTTAGCATCTTCAAAGTGGTAGGCATGTTGTGTAAGTCAAATGATACAACCCCCCCAAATATATTTTAATTCCAGGGTGTAAGGCAACAAAATAGGAAAAATGCCAAGGGGGTGAATACTTTCGCAAGCCACTGTACAGTATGATGTTTTTACACTCACATGGGGCCAATATTGAAAATTATTCAAATCGGAATTAAACATTGAGGACAGAGCAAAACAAGTAAAATAACAGTTACGAGAAAGAATAAAACAAAAGTAAATTGTAAATGATGCAGTTTCATGTTTTAGCATTGTTTTTGGTGTTTTATCAATTGTTGAAAAAACGGTTGTAATTTTGCACCTGAAGCAAATGCTTAGTAAATCTTCATAAATCTTGCCTTGACATTTTTGTCAAGCAAATAGGACAAAAGAGGAAAAATAAGACCAATCATCTAATTTCATGTTCCATTGCGCCTGATAAGTGGATAGATAATAATGATGGTAGTTTAATTGATTATCTCCTACATTTCCCAAACACAGTTTTATTTATTTCTAATTACACTCAAATTCAGGGATGATCATCCTGTATTCAGGTGAGAAGTATTGTTAATGTACAGTAAAAAACAACAACATTGAGGTGGTTGTGAAACAAATATATTATTTTATTGAAATACTTTCAATGTATACTTTTTTTCTCATACATACATCTTATACACTTATCAAGTCCCCACATCCTCACAATTAACCTCTGTTGTCTCATCTGAGCAGTGTAAATGACTTAATATTCTAGAAATACCCAAGTATGGTACCAATTTTTTAGGAGGACTTTGTAAATTCTGGTGAACACACCATATTACAAATCCCACTGTGGACCCATAGAGGCACAGTGCCTTAAGAAATTATTCACACCCCTTGACTTTTTCCATATTTTTTTTGTGTTACAGCCAGAATTTAAAATGTATTAAATTTGTCACTGGCCTACGTACAATACCCCATAATGTCAAAGTGGAATTATGTTTTTAAAGCTTTTTACAAAAAAATATTTTTATGAAAAGCTGAAATGTATTGAGCCAATAAGTATTCAACCCCTTTGTTATGGCAATACTAAATAAGTTCAGGAGTACAAATCTGCTTAAGAAGTCACAATAAGTTGCATGGACTCAATAACATGATTTTTGCAAGACTACCTAATCTCTGTACCCCACACATACAAGATCCCTCAGTCAATAATTTAATTTCAAATACAGATTCAACCACAAAGACAAGGGACAAGCAGACATTAAAACTACCTTTGAGCATGGTGAAGTTATTAATTACACTTTGGATGGTGTATCAATAAACCCAGTCACTACAAAGATACAGACGTCCTTCCTAACTAAGTTGCAGGAGAGGAAGGAAACCGCTCAAGGATTTAATCATGACGCCAATGGTCACTTTAAAACAGTTACATAGTTTAATGGCTGTGATAGGAGAAAACTGAGGATGGATCAACATTGTAGTTACTCCACAATACTAACCTAATTGACAGAGTGAAAAGTAGGAAGCCTGTACAGAATAAAATCTTCAAAAACATGCATCCTGTTTACAATAAGGCACTAAAGTAAACCTGCAAACATTTTGGCAAAGAAATTAACTTTTTGTCCTGAATACAAAGCATTACGTTTGGGGCAAATCCATAAAACACATCACTGAGTATCACTCTCCATATATTCAAGCAAAGTGATGGCTGAATGATGCTATAGGTATGCTTGTCATCAGCAAGAACTAGGGAGTTTTTAGGATAAAAATAAATGAAATAGAACTAAGCACAGGCAAAAGTCTAGAGGAAAACCTGGTTCAGTCTGCTTTCCAACAGACACTGGGAACAAATTCGCCATTCAGCAGGACAAAAACCTAAAACAAAAGGCTAAATATACACTGGAGTTGCTTACCAAGACGACATTGAATGTTACTAATTGGCCTAGTTTCAGTTATGACTTCGAGCAATAACCAACAATAAACTTGACAGAGCTTGAACATTTTTTTAAATAATAATGTGCAAAAATTGTCCAGGTGTGCAAAGCTCTTAGAGCATTACCCAGAAAGACTCAAAGCTGTAATTGCTGCCAAAGTTGATTCTAGCATGTTTTGACTGATGGGGTTGAATACTTACTTCACATACACTTATGTTGGTCATTAAAACTCATTTTTTAACCACTCCACAAAATTCTTGTTGAGAAACTATAGTTTTGGCAAGTAGGTTAGGACATATTTTTATTTTACTAGGCAAGTCAGTTAAGAACAAATTCTTATTTTCAATGACTGCCTAGGAACAGTGGGTTAACTGCCTTGTTCAGGGGCAGAACGACAGATTTGTACCTTGTCAGCTCAGGGATTTGAACTTGCAACCTTTCGGTTACTAGTCCAACACGCTAACCACTAGGCTACACTGCCGCCGTCTACTTTGTGCATGATACAGGTAATTTTTCCAACAATTGTTTACAGACAGATTATTTCACTTATAATTTACTGTATCACAATTCCAGTGGGTCAGAAGTTTACTAAGTTGACTGTGCCTTTAAACAGCTTGGAAAATTCCAGAAAATGATGTCATGGCTTTAGAAGATTCAAACGCAGTGCCTTTTTGCTTGACATCATGGGAAAATCAAAAGAAATCAGCATCAGAAAAAAATTGTAGACCTCCTCCACAAGTCTGGTTCATCCTTGGGAGCAATTTCCAAATGGCTGAAGGTACCACGTTCATCTGTACAAATAAATGTACGCAAGTATAAACACCATGGGACCACGCAGCTGTCATGTCAGCTCAGGAAGGAGATGCGTTCAGTCTCCTAGAGATAAATGTACTTTGGTGCGAAAAATGCAAATCAATCCCAGAACAACAGAAAAGGACCTTGTGAAGATGCTGGAGAAAACAGGTACAAACGTATCTATATCCACAGTCAAACGAGTCCAATATCAACATAACCTGAAAGGCCACTCAGCAAAGAAGAAGCCACTGCTCCAAAACCAACATAAAAAAGCCACACCACTGTTTGCAACTGCACATGGGGACAAAGATTGTACTTTTTGTAGAAATGTCCTCTGGTCTGATGAAACACAAATAGAACTGTTTGGCCATAATGACCATCGTTATGTTTGGCGGAATAAGGGGGAGCCTTGCAAACATCTCAAGACATCAGTCAGGAAGTTAAAGCTTGGTCACAAATGGTTCTTCCAAATGGACAATGGCCCCAAGCATACTTTCAAAATTCTGAAAAAATGGCTTAAGGACAACAAAGTCAAGGTAATGGAGTGGCCATCACAAAGCCCTGACCTCAATCCTATAGAATATTTGTGGGCATAACTGAAAAAGTGAGGAGGCCTACAAACCTGACTCAGTTACACCAGCACTGTCTGAAGGAATGGGCCAAAATTGACCCAACTTACTGTGGGGAGCTTGTGGAAGGCTACCCGAAATGTTTGACCGACGTTAAACAATTTAACGGCAATGCTACCAAATACTAATTGAGTGTATGTAAACTTCTGACCCACTGGGAATGCGATGAAATAAATAAAAGCTGAAATAAATCATTTTCTCTGAATGGTGATCCTAACTGACCTAAGACAGGGAATTTCTACTAGGATTAAATGTCAAGAATTGTGAAAAACCGAGTTTAAATGTATTTGGCTAAGATGTATGTACACTGCCAACTTCAACTGTATCTAATCAAGATATATTAGTGTTTTATTTTTCATGAATAGTTTTTACAAATGTTCAAAAAAGATATCCACTTTCACATTACATTTTGTGTAGATCGTTATCAAAAATGACAATTAAATTCAATTTAAGCCCATTTTCTAACACAACAAAATGTGGAAATAGTCAATGGGTGTGAATACTTTCTGAAGGCATACCTTCAAAGAATTCCTATGGATAAACATCTAGCCACCTTCTATTGTAATCAACTCTGTTTGACTGTGTCTATATTAGGACAGCCTAAGTCCTGCTAAGATTGAAACAAGTCCTGCTGAGAATGAGGGTGTCACAATATTAACACCATACAGGTTAAATCTTGCTTTTGTTGCCGCAGTTAAAACCGTACACAATATTGCTTAAAATGTGGTGACAATAGTTATCAACTTCTTGCATAGCAAAGGACATCACTGTATCATCCAGAGATGGCAGTTTTTCAATTTTGATCCTAAGCTCACAATTCCGTACTTAAAGGAGCACAACTATAACATTCATATCTCGTTTCTTGATTTAAAAAAAAAGTTTGAAGCAGTATTTTCCAAACTCTCCAAACCACAATGTGTGCATAAACTCTATTTCTAGTACTCTGTTACAATACTACCTAACATAGATTTGTATATACTGTACACGTATCTTAAACTCTGGACATTATTGCATTAAGGGGTCACAATACAGTGCCCTGACAAAAACGTTGACATCACATAGAAATCAAATGCCCAATCAAATGACGTCCGTGCCAGACAACAGGCAGGTCAGCATTAATGTGCAATTCTCCATTTTGTCTTTGGAAAAACAAACAGTTGTTTATCTTATAATAACACTGAAATTGATGGACCGAAGGAAAACATCCCAGATTTTGCAGGGATGTTTATTGTGGTTTTGAAAGAGTTAATCACAGCTGGTGTCAGTTGTTCAGCCCACAAGAGTTAGAAAAAAAGCCTGATTTGAGGTCAATCATGGCACTGTATCCCATAGCTTTCTCCACCATACAAACACTGGAGACAAGCTAGCCCCCATCATCGGTCTAAAACAACACAGCACTTCCTCTGCTGTCCAGCACTACCACAAATGCACACCGATCATGTGTAAGGTGAGATTGAAAGACGTCCTGACACTGAGGCTGTCCTAATAGGTCACCATACACATGCCAGGTGTTGTCCTTACATTGTGCCGAGAAACCGCAGCAATTCAAGTCAATCAGGGTGTAGACAGTTCAATGCTTCCCTCGGGTTAAGGTTCAGCAGGTTTAGGAGAAACATGTTGTCGGGTCAAGCTCCGTAATCCTGCCTCACCAGTGTGAACATTGCCATGGTAACACCTCTCATACACATCTCAGAGCTCTCTGAGGAACAGTTTGACACCAACTACTTGTGACTCTGAGGCTGTCATAATATGGACACTGTACACACGAAGCTGGACCTCCCTCGGTGCTCAGGTGGTTCAATGCTTCCCTCGGGTTAAGGTTCAGCAGGTTTAGGAGAAACATGTTGTCGGGTCAAGCTCCGTAATCCTGCCTCACCAGTGTGAACATTGCCATGGTAACACCTCTCATACACATCTCAGAGCTCTCTGAGGAACAGTTTGACACCAACTACTTGTGACTCTGAGGCTGTCATAATATGGACACTGTACACACGAAGCTGGACCTCCCTCGGTGCTCAGGTGGTCGGGATGAGGGGTTCAAAGGTCAGTATGGGGCAAAGAGGATGGACCCTCCTGTTGGCCGGATAGGGCCAGGAGCCGCTCGCAGGAAAGAGGGCGGGAGGGCGGCTTTCTGGAAGATGGAGGTGTTGGGCCGCGGGTGGAGGGAGATGGAGGGTATTGTGGTGGGGATGAACGGGCTGGAGAGGAAAGCCTGAGACAGGGGCTTCAGAAGGTCCTTCTGGAATGCCAGTTTAGCCTGAGGGGAAGAGAGCAACTCCATGAGACACAACAATTCACATGGGGGTAAGGTGTGTAAATGCTATCCAATTCTATAATTGACTGATTAGTCAACAATTAAATCGGTAAACAAATCCATCAGAGAGATGACTCCAGCCTCTGCTCAAACAGACTACCCATAGGCAATGTGTAATATCAATTAAAAGAGAACAGCCACCGGGTGAGATAATACAGTTAATTCTGTACATTGTCAACTGAATTAATACAGATATTATCTCAGGACATTATCTCAGGATACTGGATATTATTTCAGTGAGTTGCTATTCTCTTTTCATCTGGAAACATAGTGTATATACACTGAGTGTGCTCTTTGCATGACAGACTAACCAGGGGAATCGAGGTGAAAGCTATGATACCTTATTGATGTCACTTGTTAAATCTACTTCAATCAGTGTAGACGAAGTGTAGTAGACAGGTTAAAGAAGGATTTTTAAGCCTTGAGATTATTGAGACATGGATTGTGTATGTGTGCCATTCAGAGGGTGAATGTGCAAGACAAAATATTTAAGTGCCTTTGGACGGTGTATGGTAGTACGTGCCAGGCGCACCGGTTTGAGTGTTTCAAGAACTGTAACACTGCTGGGTTTTTCACACACAGCAGTTTCCCATGTGTATCAAGAATGATTCCCCACCCAAAGGACATCCAGCCAACTTGACACCACTGTCGGAAGCATTGGAGTCAACATGGGCTAGCATCCCTATGGAACGCTTTCGACACCTTGTAGAGGCCATGCCCTGCCAAATTGAAGTTGTTCTAAGGGCAAAAGGAAGGTAGAAAGTGGAGTATTAGGAAGGTGGGAAGGAAATAGCTAGTCAGTTGAACAACTGAATGCATTCAACTGAAATACATCTTCCACATTTAACCCAACCCCTCTGAGTCAGAGAGGTGCGGGTGGCTGCTTTCATCAACATCCACGTCATCGGCGCACGGGGAAAAGTGGGTTAACTGCCTTGATCAGGGGCAGAATGACAGATTTTTACCTTGTCAACTTGGGGATTTGATCCAGCAGCCTTTCGGTTACAGGCAAACGCTCCTACCCACCAGGCTACCTGCCGTGTTCTTAATGTTTTGTGCACTCAGTGTAGATTTGACAAATCTCCTCCAAAACTGAGGAAAATGACTGATTATAATACTGCCTTACTTCTAGTGTGGTGGTTGCGGTGCTGTGTTGATGCTTGCTGTAAGGACTGTATTTGGGCTTCAAGGGTTTCCCGGCCACTCGGTCTTTGTGCCTCCGACTGGAAATGTGCTGAAACAAGTGCAAAAAAGGGTTGACATAAGTCCTGTAGGTGCATGAAATATTACCTTTCAAAGTCGTTCATACTCAGTTGAAACATAGTGTATATACAAACTCAATATGGCCGACGTAAGCAAATCACTAAACTGGCATTTCATATTTCTTCAGAGCTAATCAGTTTGATCTAGTTCATTGTAGGACATATCTCAGGGATGGGAAGCTCTGGTCTTACAGGGTCGCAGTATGTGCAGGCTTTTATTCCAGCCCAGTACTAACACATGATTGATTGATTGAAATAATACATTTTAAATCAAGACTAGTTTATCATGTTTTTTAACATTTGGAACAAAAGCCTGCACATACTGCGGTTCATTATAAATGTGAAGTTATTAACTGCTAATTTTGGTGGAGATTGACAGTGTAATTATGAGATACCTGTGGGAGAAAAATATAATAGCCACCCGCCTAGTGTTTGACTCATGCAGGCCATATTCTATGAATTTGAGACTTCATATGATCAACTTTGCAAGATGACATATCATACTATAGACATTTCAAATGTAATTTGGTAACACAGGCAATGGCATGGCACATACACTAAAAGTTGTAGAAATAAAAAACTATACCGCGGTACAGGATTTTGTGACAAAGACGGAGTGTTGTGTTGCACACACACTGAGGCAATTGTTCTGCCAACTCAATCCACTTGTTGTACAGAGGTAAAATGTATTATTTTGGATTTGTGATCAATTCAATGAATAAATGTTGAGATTGTCTGTAATTGTCTATTTCTTTACCTGTTTGAGCTGGATCTCTGAGTTGACGTGGACATCACAGATTTCGCAGTGAAACATCTTATTCTGCAGGCCTGAGCCTTTGGTGATGGTGGCCTGGACCTTGAGCTTAGCCCCTGGCCTGGGATAGGCTTTGATGGGCCCTGCTCCATCCCTCGCCTCCAGCATCGTTTTGTGCTTGGAACCTGGTAAGGATGTGGAATAACAAGCAAGCAAATGAAAGAGGCTATTCGTCACGTATAAAGGGTGCTCTTGAGCCAAAAGGGGCACATCCCAATAGATGGACAGAAATTACACCTCCCCAGACAATACATATATTATTACATTATATGTACAGTATATGAACCATAGCCAAAGTTTCATGTGAACAATTAGCAACTAGTAGATTCCATTTAGCCGACCTGTGTTGTGGGCCTCAAGCTGGGAGAGGGAGTTGACGGCCACTTTGCATAACGAACAGTAGAGAAGCTTCTTGGCCTTCTCCTCCTCTGATTCGTCGGAGTGCTTGCACGGGGCGGGGGCAGCAGGCACAGCAGGCACTGGGGTTGGTTTAGTGAGGGTGGGCTTTGACATCTCTGGGGCCGGACTGGCAGGTGTGGGCTCACACAGAGGTTTACACAGGATAGATGAGGGCGCCAATGCCAGGCCAGCAGCTTGGAAAAACGATTTTGAAGACGCCATGGTGTAGAGATTGTTTGGATATAACCCTATTTTAACTGAAAATCAAACAGATACAACAGTTAAACCACCTCATAACCCACTTAACACAGTGTTGTGCTACAGAGTTAGTAAATAGGGGTATTGGGCTTTTTTGGTGTGTGTGTTTTATTAGATAGGACACTAGCTCGAAACCACGCTTGCACGGATACAGTGGCTGTATTCTGGAGGCAGCGGCTTAGACCGCTTGACCACGACAGGCCACAGAATTGGCATTGATACACGCAATTTGTGATCAATTGAATGAATGAGTTGAGAGCCTTTTCTCTCTCAAACTAGTCTGAATTGCATGTCTGTAAGGTATTGATACATGCCGTTGTTACCATAAGAGAAGACTCCTTCTATGGTTTTATCTAACCTTATTCAAACCTAACGTCATCTGACTTCCATCTGTTCAGGATTGTTGAGTCAGAGACTCCCCATTTTGGACCGATTTGTTCCTTTTTGTGACTATGAATTAGCACACGATGATGGTGCTTTTTAAAAATATTTTTCTTTTTTTACAGGCAATCTGCAATTGGTACATAAATTAATGATATATATCCATTGATTCTTTAAGAATACACAGTAAATTCTGAATGCCACATGAGCTTAATTCAACTGTCATGACCGATCAAAACCCAAAATATAAGCTTATTTTACTCCATTGTTTGTAAACAATGTAACTGTTGATGGCTACTTTGCCTATAATTTCGATATCATGGATGGTCATTCCCTGTATCCATAGCTTTGTTTTTGAATTTGCAGGTGCTTACATTTATCCAGCCACATCCCTAAGCTGTGGCGGGGTTAAACTTATTCACAATATGCCTTGCTCATATCGATATCATAACAAATTATTGATATTGGGATCCACCACTACTTATCTAGCATGAATACATCTATTATTAAACCAAGCAACAGCCCAGGTGGTAGCATGGCCTACCATTCCCAACTCAGATCAATGGGTATGCAATCCAACACCACTTTCATAGGTCAGTGACTTTAGCAATCCAACGCGGCACATTGATGTAGGCAGCACATTCAAATGACCCTGACACATGTTCACAAGCTCCTCTAAGCTGAGGTATAACAATAACACACAGAGAAGCACATACACACATTCACAAACACACTTAACATCATCACAAGTCCAAATGCTTGAGACAAAGACCAATAAGACAACGGCTGTATAGAGCATGCAGCATAAAAATTCGGAGTAGACAAAGGGCCTGTCCCAAATGGTACACTATTCCCTATATAGTGCACTACCTTTGACCAGAGCCCACATAGGGCTCTAGTCAAAAGTAATGCATTATGGAGGGAATAGGGTGCCATTTGGAACTCAACCTTAAACAAGATGAGCTATTAACCTGGTTGTTCAGAGCTGCAGGCAGTGACAGCGATACTGGAGGAGGAAGAGGAGGTGGTGGAGGACATGAATCTCTTTCCTCTGTCCTGGCTGGGTATGCTGTTGTTTTTCAGGGTCTTATGTTTAGGCGTCTCTTGCGCTTTGAGCTTCTTGGCATGTTTGCTGCCTTTGTAGTGCGCATCGGCTTGGCTCTACAAAGGGGAAG
Organism: Oncorhynchus masou masou; assembly: GCF_036934945.1. Taxonomy (NCBI): domain Eukaryota; kingdom Metazoa; phylum Chordata; class Actinopteri; order Salmoniformes; family Salmonidae; genus Oncorhynchus; species Oncorhynchus masou. Next base: position 64,377,489 of record NC_088217.1, on the reverse strand, counting down.
AAATTAACTGTTCCGTCAGGCTCATTGCTAACACAGAGGTTACCGCCACACACACACACACACACGCACACAGGCCAAGGGCTGTTAATGTGACCTTATTACCGCCACACCAGCAGTCACGAGTCATGATGACCACGGTCAAATTCCACGTGACGGTAACTAGGCTTCTCTAAGCTCTGAATCTACTGATGGTCCTTAGTAGCCTACCAGACTTGCTAACTGCCTGGTACTAGGGACTCTATTGTCCCACTCATCACTCAAAAATATTTATCAAACACTTAATGAGAGCCGATGAGCTCATGTTGCACAACAATTCTATAGACTATGTATTTGCGTGAGAAAACAAAGTTTTGAAAGCTTTTATTAAAAAGAGCATGTTCCCATCAGTTTTCTATAGGCTAGGCCTACTATATTTATTTATCAACTGTCCTAATATTAATATGATCATTACACACATATATTATTTAGTATATGTAAAGACAACATTAAATTAAGAATAGTCTGTTGGGGTGACAATATTGGTCTATCACTTGTGAATTATATATTTTCACTTGTGAATGATGCCCAGCCTGTACAGTAAGGCAAGAAACAGAGCATTGCGACTTTTTCAAATCATAGTCACACACCTCATGTAGCCTAGCCCATAGGCCTATATGTTTTGATAAGGTTTGCATCACAATTGTGGCAAAATAGCTTCTTAAAATTAAGTACATTAGTCTGCTTTATAACCGGTGTAGAGCCAAACTGGCATACTGTACATAGGCTGCATGTGAGTTTCAAGTTTGGGGAAGATCATTTTCACCATAAAAATGCACCTTTATAATACAGCATTACATGCATAATTGTATTTGCTGTTACTTTCGAGAACAGTGTATTACTGCTAATTAATTTTATTTTGTAATATTCGTTGAAAATATTATCTAGTGCTTGTCATATTGTGAATGAGAGACTGATGAAGTGTGTGCAGCCGGCACTATAACAAATCAGAGATCATGCCTTTCATGCAACTTTTTTCCAAATCATCATTAGAGTCCCATCATGCAGCCAAGTGGCATAAATAACTCTAAATTAAGCATACAGTTGAAGTCAGAAGTTTACATACACTTAGGTCGGAGTCATTAAAACTCATTTTTCAACCACTCCACACATTTCTTGTTAAAAAAACTATAGTTTTGACAAGTCCTTTAGGACATCTACTTCGTGCAAGACACAAGTAAGTTTTCCAACAATTATTTCACTTATAATTCACTGTATTACAATTCCAGTGAGTCAGAACTTTACATACACTAAGTTGACTGTGCTTTAAACAGCTTGGAAAATTCCAGAAAATGATGTCATGGCTTTAGAAGCTTCTGATAGGCTAATTGACATCATTTGAGTCAATTGGAGGTGCACCTGTGGCTGTATTTCAAGGCCTACCTTCAAACTCAGTTCCTCTTTCCTTGAAATCATGGGAAATCAAAGAAAACAGCCAAGACCTCAGAAACAAATTGTAGACCTCCACAAGTCTGGTTCATCCTTGGGAGCAATTTCCAAATGCCTGAAGGTACCACATTCATCTATACAAACAATAGTACGCAAGTATAAACACCATGCGACCACACAGCGTCATACCGCTCAGGAAGGAGACACGTTCTGTTTCCTAGAGATGAACATACTTTGGTGCGAAAAGTGAAAATCAATCCCAGAACAACAGCAAAGGACCTTGTGAAGATGCTGGAGGAAACAGGTACAAACGTATCTATATCCACAGTAAAAACAAGTCCTTTATCAACATAATCTGAAAGGCCACTCAGCAAGGAAGAAGCCACTGCTCCAAAACCACCATAAAAAAGCCAGACTACGGTTTGCAACTGCACATGGAGACAAAGATTGTAATTTTTGGAGAAATGTCCTCTGGTCTGATGGAACAAAAATAGAACTGTTTTCCCACAATGACTATAATTGTGTTTGGAAAAATGGGGAGGTTAGCAAGCCGAAGAACACCAACCCAACCATGAAGCACGGGAGTGGCAGCATCATGTTGTCGGGGTGCTTTGCTGCAGGAGGGTCTGGTGCACTTCACAAAATAGATGGCATCATGAGGATAGAAAATGATGTGGAAAAATTGAAGCAACATCTCAAGACATCAGTCAGGAAGTTAAAGCTTGGTCGCAAATGGGTCTTCCAAGTGGACAATGACCCCAAGGATACTTCCAAAGTTGTGGCAAAATGGCTTAAGGACAACAAAGTCAAGGTATTAGAGTGGCCATTACAAAGCCCTGACCTCAATCCTATAGAAAATCTGTGGACAGAACTGAAAAAGCGTGTGTGAGCAAGGAGGCCTACAAACCTGACTCAGTTACACCAGCTCTATCAGGAGGATTGGGCACTTCCGGTGCCGACAGATGGCCACCTCGCTTCGCATTCATAGGAAACTATGCAGTATTTTGTTTTTTTTTACGTGTTATTTCTTACATTGGTACCCCTGGTAATCTTAGGTTTTATTACATACAGTCGGGAGGAACTACTGGATATAAGAGCAACGTCAGCTCACCATCATTACGACCAGGAAGCGGATCCTCTGTTTTGCCCACCACCCAGGACAATGGATCGGATCCCAGCCGGCGAACCAAAACAACGATGCCGTAAAAGAGACAGACGAAGCGGTCTTCTGGTCAGGCTCCGGAGACGGGCACATTGCACACCGCTCCCGAGCATACTACTCGCCAATGTTCAGCCCAAGGTTGGTGAAACCGAGCAAGGGTAGCATTAAAACATGGCAAACACGGAAACATGGCTCACTCGAGACACGCAATCGGAGTCGGTACAACCAGCTGGTTTTTTCACGCATCGCGCCGACAGAAACAATCATCTTTCTGGTAAGAAGAAGGGCGGGGGGGTATATGCCTTATGATTAACGAGACGTGGTGTGATCATAACAACCTACAGGAACTCAAGTCCTTCTGTTCACCTGATTTAGAATTCCTCACAATCAAATGTCGATTGCATTATCTACCAAGAGAATTCTCTTCGATTATAATCACAGCCGCATATATTCCCCCCCAAGCAACACATCGATGGCCCTCAACAAACTTTATTTGACTCTATGTAAACTGGAAACCACATATCCTAAGGCTGCATTCATTGTAGCTGGGGATTTTAACAAGGCTAATCTGAAAACAAGACTCCCTAAATTCTATCAGCATATCGAATGTGCTATCAGGGCTGGTTAAACCCTTGATCATTGTTATTCTAACTTCCAGAATGCATATAATGCCCTCCCCTGCCTCCTTTCGGAAAAGCTAACCACGACTCCATTTTGTTGTTCCCTGCCTATAGACAGAGACTAAAACAGGAAGCTCCCGCTCCCAGGTCTGTTCAACGCTGGTCCGAACAATCTGATTCCACGCTTCAAGATTTCTTCGATCACGTGGATTGGGATATGTTCCGCATTGCGTCAAACAACAACATTAACAAATATGCTGATTCGGTGTGCGAGTTTATTAGCAAGTGCATCGGCGATGTCGTACCCACAGCAACTATTAAAACATTCCCAAAACAGAAATCGTGGATTGATGGCAGCATTCGCGCGAAACTGAAAGCACGAACCACTGCTTTTAACCAGGTCAAGGTGACCGGAAACATGACCGAATACAAACAGTGTAGATATTCCCGCCGCAAGGCAATCAAATAAGCTAAGCGTCAGTATAGAGACAAAGTAGAGTTGCAATTCAACGTCTCAGACAAAAGAGGGATGTAGCAGGGTCGACAATCAATCACGGATTACAAAAAGAGAAAAAGTCCCGTCGCGGACCAGGATGTCTTGCTCCCAGACAGACCAAAGAATTTATGCCACAGACACGGCCCGCTACCAAAACTTGCGGAATCTCCTTCACTGCAACCGATGTGAGAAAAATATTTAAACGTGTTAACCCTCGCAAGGCTGCAGGCCCAGACGGCATCCCCAGCCGCGCCCTCAGAGCATGCGCATACCAGCTGGCTGGCTGGTGTTTAAGGACATATTCAATCAATCCTTATCCCAGTCTGCTGTTCCCACATTCAAGAGGGCCACCATTGTTCCTGTTCCCAAGAAAGCTAAGGTAACTGAGCTAAACGACTACCGCCCCGTAGCACTCACTTCCGTCATCATGAAGTGCTTTGAGAGACTAGTCAAGGACCATATCACCTCCACCCTACCTGACACCCTAGACCCATTCCAATTAGCTGACCGCCCCAATAGGTCCACAGACGACGCAATTGCAACCACACTGCCCTAACCCATCTGGACAAGAGGAATACCTATGTGAGAATGCTGTTCATCGACTACAGCTCAGCATTTAACACCATAGTACCCTCCAAACTCGTCATCAAGTTGACGGGTCTCGACCCCGCCCTTTGCAACTGGGTACTGGACTGCCTGATGGGCCGCCCCCAGGTGGTGAGGGTAGGTAACAACATCTCCACACCACTGATCCTCAACACTGGGGCCCCACAAGGGTGCGTTCTGAGCCCTCTCCTGTACTCGCTGTTCACCCACGACTGCGTGGCCATGCACACCTCCAACTCAATCATCAAGTTTGCAGACGACACTACAGTGGTAGACTTGATTACCAACAACGACGAGACAGCCTACAGGGAGGAGGTGAGGGCCCTCGGAGTGTGGTGTCAGGAAAATAACATCACACTCAATGTCAACAAAACAAAGGAGATGATCGTGGAGTTCAGGAAACAGCAGAGGGAGCACCCCCCAATCCACATAAATGGGACAGTAGTGGAGAGGGTAGTAAGTTCTAAGTTCCTCTGCGTACACATCACGAATAAACTGAATTGAAACAAACCTAGCGCAAGCCAGCCTGTTGCGTAACACCCTACACAAAGAACAATTCCACACACAGACATGGGGGAAACAGAGGGTAATATACATTTAGTCTGATGAGGGAATGTGAACCAGGTGTGAAGGAAAACAAGACAAAACAAATGGAAAATGAAAGGTGGAGCGGCGATGGCTAGAAGACTGGTGACGTCGACCGGCGAACGCCGCCCGAACAAGGAGAGGGACCGACTTCGGCGGAAGTCGTGACACCCACTGAGTCGATGATGGCTTCGAAAGCCTTTTGGAGTGGGTCTATGGACTTTTCCATGTGAATATTAAAGTCACCAAAAATTTGAATATTATTTGCCATGACTACAAGGTCTGATAGGAATTCAGGGAACTCAGTGAGGAACGCTGTATATGGCCCAGGGTGCCTGTAAACAGTAGCTATAAAAAGTGATTGAGTAGGCTACATAGATTTCAGGACTAGAAGCTCAAAAGACAAAAATGTTTTTGTTTTTTGTAAATTGAAATTTGAATTTGTAAGATACTTGTTAGATTTTACTGAATAGTCAGAACTAGAAGCACAAGCATGTTGCTACACTCACATTAACATCTGCTAACCATGTGTATGTGACCAATAAAATTTGATTTGATTTGATTTAGTCTATGAATTTTGAGAGTGGTTGCATTTCTCCAGCCACATCCTTCAGCTCTTTACTGAAACTGTGGTGGTGAGTACACTTAGTTAATGTTTCAATTAAGGATTGACACTATAAATACCTTCAGTAGAGTAATAGTGTTATTATATGACGCAGTCCTCTAGACTGAATTACTTTTCTGCCATTAATATCAAGCAAAACTTCTGAAGTCGAGAACAAAATTCTTAGTATTGGAAACAAAAATAATGAACTTGAAAGCGAAACTTAAACCCAAAAGTATTGATAGCATGTGATTTCTTCATGTGGCACACACACACACACTGGAGAAGTGTGGTGCACTGAGGACACACACACACACACACACACACACACACACACACACACACACACACACACACACACACACACACACACACACACACACACACACACACACACACACACACACACACACACACACACACACACACACACACACACACACACACACACACACACAGGTACTACCCAACTCCCTAACAATCATCAGGTCGCTAATGGCCCAGTACTCAGTGCTCTATTTTATTGAACCTTTATTTAACTAGGAAAGCCAGTTAAGAACAAATTCTTATTTACAATGACAGCCTACCCCGGCCAAACCCTAACCCGGATGACGCTGGGCCAATCACAGTGCGCGGCCCTATGGGACTCCCAATCACAGCCAGTTGTGATTCAGCCTGGAATTGAATCAGGGTCTGTAGTGACACCTCTAGCACTGAGAAAGAAGTTGAACAACAGATTGAAACTAAGTGGATATTGTTTCAAAGCCTAACAAAATGAAAGGTGATGATTAATTCAAAACACCCATATGCATAGGCCTATACATGAGCTCAAGCCCCCCCCCCCAAATCACAAATTAAAATAATGACTGTGATGTTATACAACTTTAGCCTACAGCATATTACGCAAAGCAGATATACAAATTTGAAAAATGATTTAAGATGTCTTTGTTACATAATTGGTTTAGAATATATATTTCAAAATTAAACAAATTCTATTAATCATCTTTGACTGTGGACTGTATTATAATGCATACTGGATGGACTGGTTAACTTATACTACACTCCAAATGTTTTATCCATGAGTCTGGGAGAGAATGTATAGGCCTAGGCGAGCTGTTGGTTTATTGATTGTGCAGGACAATTTACAGAGTTACCCTAAAATTGTAGCAAATTTGTATTTGATTTTGATTAGCCTAGTAATAGGGCATTTTTATGTTTTCATAATTAATAGGCTGACACATTACCTTTAGCTACAGAATATCTATCACGATCGTTATGAGAGACGGACCAGTTTCACTGAATAAAATACGTGGAACTTAAAAAAACAACAATAAACAAGCCATGAAACGTAACATAAGTCGTGAAACTAGCACGCGTACTGGAGGCCAGGTGCGTGGAGCTGGCACAGGTGGCACCGGCCTGGTGACACGCATTTCAGGGAGAGTGAGGAGAGCTGGCACAGGACGTACCGGACTGGGGAGACGCACTGGAGGCCTGGTGCGTGGAGCCAGCATAGGTGGCACCGGACTGGTGACACGCACTTCAGGGCTAGTGCGGGGAGCTGGCACAGGACGTGCCTGGACTAGGCACCGGAGCAGAGGGCTCCGGCCCTGGAGCTGGGTTGGATGCCGTGCCTGGACTGAGCATCGGCGCAGAGGAAGGCTCCGGCCGTGGAGCTGGGCTGGCCGCCGTGCCTGGACTGGGCACTGGAACAGAGGAAGGCTCCGGCCTTGGAGCGGGACTGGACGCCGTGCTAGGACTGGGCATCGGCGGAGAGGAAGGCTCCGGCCTAGGAGCTGGGTTTGATGCATTGCCCGGACTGGGCACCGGCGCAGAGGAAGACTCCAACCTTGGAGCTGGACTGGACGCCGTGCCTGGACTGAGCACCGGCGCAGACGAAGGCTCCTGCCCTGGAGTGGGACTGGACACCGTGCCTTGACTGGGCACCGGCGCAGAGAAAGGCTCCTACCCTGGAGCGGGACTGGATACCGTGCCTGGACTGGGTACTGGCGCAGAGGAAGACACCAGCCTTGGATCTGGCACCGGAAGTACCAGGCTGGGGAGACGCACTGGAGGCCAGGTGCGAGGATCCGGCACAGGTGGCACCGGACTGGTGACACGCACCTCAGGAAGGGTGCGGAGAGCTGGCACAGGACTCACCAGACTGCTGACAGGCTCTTCAGGTCGGATGTCGTGCAGAACACACCTACACAACATCTCTCTCATCCCTCTCTCTCCCAACTTCTCCATCACCTCCCTGACGGTCTCTGGCTCTTCACGGTGAGCTGGCACAGATGGCACCGGACTAACGCACCGCTCTTCCACTCTCCGCCGACCACCCCTTGTTCCCCCCCCCCCCCCCCGCGTCGTCGCTGTCCTTCCACCTTCCTCTGTGTCTCCTTCCAAGGAAGGGTCTCACAACCTCACAACGTTTCTTCCCAGGTCCAAAACTACCTCTGTCACACGCTGCTTGATCCTGTCACGATTGTGAGGAGAGATGGACCAAGGCGCGTGTGTAGAGTTCCACATCTTTATTTCGGTGAAACTCCAAAACAAAACAATAAAGCAACAACGAAATGTGAAAGTAGTGCACTGACCTAATAAGGTCATCTTCTCCCCTCTCTACTTTATTCCTTTCTCAAGAGCACAGAGAGAGGGGCTGGGCCTCCCGAGTTGCGCAGCATTCTAAGGCACTGCATCTCAGTGCATGAGGCATCACTACAGACCCGGATTCAATACCAGGCTGTATCGCAGCCAGACCCATGAGACCCATGAGGTGGTGCACAATTGTCCCAGCGTCGTCCGGGTTAGGGGAGGGTTTGGCAGGGCGAGATGTCCTTGTCCCATCGCGGTCTAGCAACTCCTTGTGGTGGACAGGGCACATGCACGCTGACTTTGGAGTTGTATGGTGTTTCCGCTGACGCAATGGTGCCGCTGGCTTCTGGGTTAAGCGAGCAGTGTGTCAAGAAGCAGTCCGGCTTGGTAGGGTCGTGTTTTGGAGGACGCGTGGCTTTCGACCTTCACCTCTCCTAAGTCCACACGGGAGTTGCTGCGATGGGACTACCAATTGGCTATCAGGGGTACAAAGAACAACAAAAAATATAGAGGGGCTGTCTACAGTTAAATGACATATGTTTTGTGGAGAAAACATGTTACTATCGATGTTGCTGAACAGATTTCACTTGGTTTCCCAAATGATGCACTGGGTAGCTGCAGAAACAGGGTTGGAGAGCCCATGGCATACAGAGTTTGGGCAGAATATCAGAGAAAGAATACATTCCTACACATGCCCAAAACTAAAGTTTCCTTATTGGTTTACAGAGAGAATATCATGACATGAGGAAGACCTAGGATTACATTTGACATTTTAGTCAGAGCAACTTACAGTCAGTGCATTTAACTAAGATAAGTAAGACAACCATATCACAGTCATTGCAAGTAAAGATCCCCAACACTACTACTCTAGCCTGGTCCCATATATGCTTGTGCTATAGGTATGTTTGTGCTGTAAGGCTATACAGCACAAACATATCTGGGACCAGGCTACCTCTATACTATATACCTCCCTGATTTTGCATGGCCATCTGAATCACTTGTCAGTCTAGTGCTCCAGAGCAAACTCATGCTCCCTCCAAACCTCTTTCACCCTGTACACCTGGAAATACCTGGCTATTGGAGGCGTGGCATCATCCTTGATTTGTACCAAATGTGTAAGCACAGGCCACTTCAGCCTTGTTATAACTGCCACCATAGAAACAGAATCTCGATTCTAAACTCAGCAAAAAAAGAAACGTCCTCGCACTGTCAACTGCGTTTATTTTCAGCAAACTTAACATGTTGTAAATATTTGCATGAACAAAACAAGATTCAACAACTGAGACATAAACTGAGCAGGTTCTATAGACATGAATAATGTGTCCCTGAACAATGGGGGGGTGGGGTCAAAATCAAAAGTAACAGTCAGTATCTGGTGTGGCCACCAGCTGCATTTAGTACTGCAGTGCAACTCCTCCTCAGTGACTGCATCAGATTTGCCAGTTCTTGCTGTGAGATGTTACCCCACTCTTCCACCAAGGCACCTGCAAGTTCCCGGACATTTCTGGGGGGAATAGCCCTACTAGCCCTCACCCTCCGATCCAACAGGTCCCGGACATGCTCAATGGGATTGAGATCTGGGCTCTTCAATGGCCATGGCCATGGATATTCCGTTCTTGCATGAAATCACGCACAGAACGAGCAGTATGGCTGGTGTCATTGTCATGCTGGAGGGTCATGTCAGGATGAGCCAGCAGGAAGAGTACCACATGGAGTAAGTCTTCCCTGTGACACATAGCGTTGAGATTGGCTGTGAGACCAGGGGTGATGGTCCAGCCTCTCTCAGCCTATTGCGGACAGACTGAGCACTGATGGAGGGATTGTGCGTTCCTGGTGTAACTCAGCAGTTGTTGTTGCCATCCTGCACCTGTCCCACAGGTGTGATGTTCGGATGTACCGATCCTGTGCAGGTGTTGTTACATGTGGTCTGCCACTATGAGGACAATCAGCTGTCCGTCCTGTCTCCCTGTAGTGCTGTCTTAGGCATCTCACAGTACAGACATTGCAATTTATTACCCTGGCCACATCTGCAGTCCTCATGCCTCCTTGCATGCCTAAGGCACGTTCATGCAGATGAGCAGGGACCCTGGGCATCTTTCTTTTGGTGTGTTTCAGTACAAAGGCCTATTTAGTCAGTATAAAGGCCTATTTAGTGTCCTATGTTTTCATGGCTGTGGCCTTAAATGCCTACCGTCTGTAAGCTGTTAGTGTCTTAACGACCATTCCACAGGTGCATGTTCATGAATTGTTTCAACCCTTTACAATGAAGATCTGTGAAGCTATTTTGATTTTTATGGATTATTTTTTGAAAGACAGGGTCCTGAAAAAGGAACGTTTCTTTTTTTGCTGAATTTATTTCTTTGGATGCCACGATAGCTGTAGTGTTTAGAGACTCTACAAGTATAGTAGAATCCTACATATAAAACTACTCAATAAAGTTTCCTTAGAAAGGACAAGGGTTCCTCTTTTCAGTGAATAAAAGCTTCTTCCTTCTCTTCAATGAATCAGCTTCTATCCTATCTGATTATTCTCTGCCGTCTAGATTTAGGTATCGTCCCAAATGGCACCCTATCCCTATAAAGTGCACTACCTTTGACCAGAACCCATTGGTCTTGCACTAAATAGGGAATAGAGTGCCATGTGGGACTCAGACACAGAAGTAATACATCAAAGTGTCCGTGGTTATCGTATTCCTTTTCAATTCACTAATGCTTCACCCCCAAAAATACAATAAAAGTGGCAGCGGATTTAATGCTGTAAATTGCTATCTAACTTCACTCGCTTCATTTGGGAAATATTCTTGGGGTTAGATCTTCACTCAGAGTACGTGCCTTGAGGGGAACACACATGGAACCGGATTATATCAATCACATTTTAATCTGTAGTGCCAAACACAGACGCGCACGCACGCACGCGCCAGACACCTGGGTTCAAATACTATTTGAAACCCTTCAAATACTTTTAGCATTTGCTTTAGCCTACTTCAAGTGCAGAAGGTGAGGTGAAGTTTGCACTTTTGTGACTATTTTATTGGTTCCATTGTGCCAGGCAATCTCAAAACCCAGCTAACGTATTTATAATGATTTCAAAAGTATTTAACCAAGTTTGGCATGCATGTACGCACACACACACACGGGCACACAGACACACAGTGTCATATTTCAGTGTCAAAGGTAATTATATTCAGCCCTAACCAAAGCGCATGAGGCAAACTTGTGGGATGTCAGGAAGTTGCAAACACTACTGAATTTTTGATTGGTTGGGTTTCCTCCATTAGCTGTCTACTTTAACAGGTCTCTGTCCCTCCATGCATCCTTACTGAAACAAAGTCGTGTTCATTAGGCACCAAACTGAAGAAAACAGCCTGAAATAGGGAGGGACTACTTAGACTCGTCCAATAAGAAAAGCTCATTTTTGTTTTCCATTGTGTGTCCTAATGAAAATGACACTAATCACCTGTCAGTCCACCTCAGAAATATGACAATACAGTGCATTCGGAAAGTATTCAGACCCCTTGACTTTTTCCACATTTTGATACGTTACAGCCTTATTCTAAAACTGATTAAATAAAACAATTTCCTCATCAATCTACACACAAAACCCCATAATGACAAAATGAAAACAGGTTTTTGAAATTATATATATATTATATTATATATTAAATGTAAAAAACAGATACCTTATTTACGTAAGTATTCAGACCCTTTGCTTTGGAATCAAAATTGGGCTCAGGTGCATCCTGTTTCCATTGATCTTCCTTGAGATGTTTCTACAAATTGATTGGATTCCACCTGTCGTAAATTCAATTGATTGTACATGATTTGGAAAGGCACACACCTGTCTATATAATGTCCACAGTTGACAGTGCATTTAAGAGCCATGAGGTCGAAGGAATTGTCTTTGGAGCTCAGAGACAGGATTGTGTCGAGGCACAGATCTGGGGAAGGGTACTGAAAAATGTCTGCCTCATTTAAAGTCCCCAAGAACACATTGGCCTCCATTATTCTTAAATGGAAGAAGTTTGGAACCACAAAGACTCTTCCTAGAGCCGTTTGCCCGACCAAACTGAGCAATTGGGGGAGGAGCGTCTTGGTCATGGAGGTGACTAAGAACCCGATGGTCACTCTGACAGAGCTCTAAAGTTCCTTTGTGGAGATGGTAGAACCTTCCAGAAGGACAACCATCTCTGCAGCACTCCACCAATCAGGCCTTTATGGTAGAGTGGCCAGACGGAAGCCACTCCTCAGTAAAAGGCACATGACAGCCCCCTTGGAGTTTGCCAAAAGGCATCTAAAGACTCTCAGATCATGAGAAACAAGATTCTCTGGTTTGATTAAATCATTATTGAACTCTTTGGCCTGAATGCCAATCGTCATGTCTGGAGGAAACCTAGCACCATCCCTACGGTGAAGCATGGTGGCAGCATCCTGCTGTGGGGATGATTTTCAGTGGCAGTTTCTGGGAGACTAGTCAGGATTGAGCGAAAGATGAACGGAGCAAAGTACAGAGAGCTCCTTGATGAAAACCTGCTCTAGAGCGCTCAGGACCTCGGACTGGGGTGAAGGTTCCCTTTCCAACAGGACAATGACCCTAAGCACACAACCTAGACAATGCAATTGTGGCTTCGGGACAAGTCTCTGAATGTCCTTGAGTGGCTCAGCCAGATCCCAAACTTGAATCCGATCAAACCTCTCTGGAGAGACCTGAACATAGCTGTGCAGCGATGCTCCCCATCCAACCTGACAGAGCTTAAGAGGATTTGCAGAGAAGAATGGGAGAAACTCCCCAAATACAGGTGTGCCAAGCTCGTAGCTTCATACCCAAAAAAACCCGAGGCTGTAATCACTGCCAAAGGTGTTTCAACAATGTTATTGAGTAAAAGGTCTGAATAATTATATAAATGTGATATTTCAATATTTATTTTTTATAAATTAGCAAAAAATCTCAAAACCTGTTTTTGCTTTGTCATTATGGGGTAGTGTGTGTAGATTGATGAAGGGGAAAAAAACAATTTAATCAATTTTAGAATAAGGCTGTAATGTAACAAAATGTAGAAAAAGTCAAAGGGTCTGAATACTTTCCGAATGCACTGTACCTCTGTTTTTCTACCTGCCTCCCAGAGGCCACCACACAGCCTGTGGGGTTTGAATCGCCTGACAAGTGGGGTGAGGGAATATGAAATGGCATGGTTTTGCATGGAGAGAGATGAAGGGCAATATAAAATTGACAAAGCTATTGATTCTAGACTTCATACAGCAACTGACAAGGCCCATTCAGAGTGACACTGAGAGCCTTCAATCCTTAAAAAATGGTATTAGTTGGTTATATATTTCCAGCCTCTGACTTTCTATATATATTTTTAATTCTCTTTGATCAATAATGCAGGGCAAATGCATGCCGGTTTGGCCAAATTATAATCATGATGTTTTGGATATTCTTTAAAATCTGTAGAAAGGTCCTTGGAGGGAAGGGTGTTTGGCATACATTTGAAATCTGTATCCAAAATCATTTGAGAAATAATTCATTAAAGTTAGAAACATTTTGGCCTTACTCGGGACGCCATCTGTAATATGAGTGTGAGTATTGGAAAGGGTCAAATTGAAATATATATGAGAAGCATATGCATAACCATGGTAGCAATTGAAAGGGATCACTTTGGAGATTATGGAGAAATTATTAAACCAAAAGGTGAGGACACAACAGTTCACCTGACACAAGACTGAATCCAAACATTTGTCATGACTTTGCCCTGTTGGGTGAGGGTCATAAAACCAACTCCCCCCCCCACCGGTTTACGACCCCTCCATAAATACCAAAACTCTCTCTCTCTCCATTCTATAGGATGGACTTTCAAAGATCCTTTGTTACCACAGAGAGAGACTTTGCAATACAGTAACATAAAAAGGTTGTGGAATGGAGTAATATTTCTATTATAGAAATAATCCAACCAGTTGAAAGTGTCCGTTGGTACTTAAAGAATATGATGTCAGATCAGTTGTTGTTTGGGACATAATATCTGATGATAGGACAACATAAATTATATCTTGGAAAGTCTACACATTCTAGTTCAGATTCACATTCAGATTCACATGGAATTGTTGTGCATTTGAAATGTTTAAATATGAAACTAATTGTGAAAAGATTAAATGTAATTTTAGCCTTCTAAATAAGAGAATTGTTTTCAGAAGTAATTTTATGCTGACTCAGTGGCCCCACCCAAGTGAAGAGACATTGGTTGGAGAGGGATGACCGAATTCACATCAGACTAAGCAAACCCCAGCATGAGCTATGGTTGAGAATGGTTCAGACCCCTACAAACGAAGACTAGAAAACCATCCCACGTGGAGTATTGGCTACATAGCTGGAAATGGTTAAACTGTGAGACTATCAATTCACTACAGAATAAGTGAGAAATTCTAGACGACACAAATTACTAGACTGCAGCTAGAAATTACATAAACCTAGGACGAGAATACCAACAAAGGTCGAAGCATCTATTCCATGAGAACATCTGAAGTATCCATTCTAACCACCTACAACCACAAAATACTTTGTGACTTCAATTAAAGTTAACCAGAGACTCTCAATCGAGGATTCCAACAGAGAAAACAACAACGAGATATGGGCGTAAATATAAATTGCAATTTCTTTTTGAATGAGCGGCCGTTCATGGGCAAAGGATTAGCATTTCAATTAATATAATTATAGACTGTGTGTAGTGAATCCATGTTGTAATTCCCGCTCTTTCTCAGTCCACACCCCCTTTCCTTTGTCTACCAAGCTGTCATATCGACTTAGCTCACTTGTGACTTTCTATCATTGTTAGTAACCAATATCTACTGTTTGTTTTTGATGTATTTCTGTGATTATTTAGTTAGTTAGTAAATACATAATTAAACCAATTTGTATATTGCTGATTCATTATTGAAACTAGGGTTTGTGCAGATAAAGAATTTTACGACGATCAGATGAGACTGATAGAAGGTAACAATTAGTCATCATTAATGGAAGACTGTAATTAGAGTTATATTCGGGAAATGATAACTCTGTAACTCTAAACATTTTGCCGTGGTGCCCTGACTTCCAAGTTAATTAATGTTTACGGGATTAGTTTAATAACGTAATAATTGAAGCTAGAGAACTGATTTGATTTCAATATGTCTTCACATTTAATGATAGTCCAGACATCACATATTACACTGTTGGTTTAATGTGCATTTTACATTTACTGTACTTTTCGCAGAATTTGTCAATAACGAAATATGAAAATACTCTAGATACATTCAGTAATATAATAAGAATTCATGGATATCTAGGGTAGGTGCAACATAAGACAAAAAATGACAAGGGTGTCACACCCTGACCATAGATTGCTTTGTATGTTTATATGTTTTGTTTGGTCAGGGTGTAATCTGAGTGGGCATTCTATGTTACATGTCTAGTTTGTCTATTTCTATGTTTGGCCTGATATGGTTCTCAATCAAAGGTATTAGTCATTGTCTCTGATTGGGAACATATTTAGGTAGCCTGTTTGGTGTTGGGTTTTGTAAATGATTGTTCCTGTCTCTGTGTTTGCACCAGATAGGGCTGTTTAGGTTTTCTCACGTTTATTGCTTTTGTTAGTCTATTCATGTATAGTTTTGCTTTATTAAAGAACCATGAATAGAAACCACGCTGCATTTTGGTCTGCCTCTCCTTTAACTCAAGAGAACCGTAACAGAATCACCCACCACAACAGGACCAAGCGGCGTGGTAACGGGCAACAGCAACAGCGGCGCAAAGAGGAATAGACATGGGACGATGTATTGGACGGCAAGGGTTGCTACACATGGGAGGAGATCCTGGCGGGAAAGGATCGCCTTCCATGGGAAGAGGTGGAGGCAGCTAGGAGAGCAGAGGCAGCCGGAGAGAGGAGCCGGCGATATGAGGGAACAAGGCTGGCAAGGAAGCCTGAGAGGCAGCCCCAAAAATGTATTGGGGGGAGGCACACAGGAAGTATGGCGAAGCCAGGTAGGAGACCTGAGCCAACTTCCTGTGCTTACCGGAGCGCGAGAGAGACCGGGCAGGCACCGTGTTATGCTGTGGAGCGCACGGTGTCCCCAGTGTGGGTGCATAGCCTGGTGCGGTACATACCAGCTCCGCGTATCGGCCGGGCTAGCATGGGCATCGAGCCAAGTGCCATGAAGCCGGCTCTACGCATCTGGTCTCCAATGCGCATGGTGTCCCCGGTTCGCCTGCATAGCCCAGTGCGGGCTATTCCACCTCGCCGCACTGGCAGGGCGACCGGGAGCATTCAACCAGGTAAGGTTGGGCAGGCTCGGTGCTCAAGAGCTCCAGTGCGCCTGCACGGTCCGGTCTATCCGGTACCACCTCCACGCACCAGCCCTCCGATGGCAGCTCCCCCGCACCAGGCTGTCTCTCCGTCTCATCCTTACAGGTGCTCCCGCCTGTCCAGCGCGGCTGGAGCCTTCCTCCTCTCCAGCGCTGCCAGAGTCGCCAGTCTGCCCAGCGCCGCCTGAGCTACCCGTCTGCCCAGCGCCGCCTGAGCTACCCGTCTGCCCAGCGCCGCCTGAGCTAACCATCTGCCCAGCACCGCCTGAGCTACCCGTCTGCCCAGCGCCGCCTGAGCTACCCGTCTGCCCAGCACCGCCTGAGCTGCCAGTCTGCCCAGCGCCGCCTGAGCTACCCGTCTGCCCAGCGCCGCCTGAGCTGCCAGTCTGCCCAGCGCCGCCTGAGCTGCCAGTCTGCCCAGCACCGCCTGAGCTACCCGTCTGCCCAGCACCGCCTGAGCTACCCGTCTGCCCAGTGCCGCCTGAGCCGCCAGTCTGCCCAGTGCCGCCTGAGCCGCCTGTCTGCCCAGCACCGCCAGAGCCGCCCGTCTGCCCAGCGCCGCCTGAGCCGCCCGTCTGCCCAGCTCCGCCTGAGCCGCCCGTCTGCCCAGCGCCGCCAGTCTGCTCAGCGCCGCTAGTGCCGCCCGTCTGCCCAGCGCCGCCAGTCTGCTCAGCGCCGCTAGTGCCGCCAGTCTGCCCAGCGCCGCCAGTCTGCCCAGCGCCGCCAGTCTGCCCAGCGCCGCCAGTCTGCCCAGCGCCGCCAGTGCCGCCAGTCTGCCCAGCGCCGCCAGTGCCGCCAGTCTGCCCAGCGCCACCAGTCTACCCAGCGCCGCCAGTCTGCAAGGTGCCGCCAGTCTGCAAGGTGCCGCCAGTCTGCAAGGAGTCGCCAGTGCCGCCAGTCTGCAAGGGGCCGCCAGTGCCGCCAGGGGCCACCAGTCAGCCAGGGGCCGCCAGTCAGCCAGGGGCCGCCAGTGCCGCCAGTCAGCCAGAGCCCCTCAGCCCAGAGGCGCCAGAGCCCCTCAGCCCAGAGGCCCCAGAGCCCCCGCCCCTCTGTCCCGAGCTGCCAGAGCTTCCGCCCCTCTGTCCCGAGCTTCCGCCCCTCTGTCCCGAGCTTCCGCCACTCTGTCCAGAGCTTCCGCCACTCTGTCCAGAGCTTCCGCCCCTCTGTCCAGAGCTTCCGCCCCTCTGTCCAGTGGGGTCATTTAGAAGGGTTGCCATGGTTAGGAGGCCACGGAAGTGGACAATGGGACGGACTAAGACTATGGTGAAGTGGGGGCCACGTCCAGCACCAGAGCCGCCACAAATGCCCACCCAGACCCTCCCCAATAGGTTCAGGTTTTGCAGCCGGAGTCCGCACCTTGGGGGGGGGGTACTGTCACACCCTGACCATAGTTTGCTTTGTATGTTTATATGTTTTGTTTGGTCAGGGTGTGATCTGAGTGGGCATTCTATGTTACATGTCTAGTTTGTCTATTTCTATGTTTGGTCTGATATGGTTCTCAATCAGAGGCAGGTGTTAGTCATTGTCTCTGATTGGGAACCATATTTAGGTAGCCTGTTTGGTGTTGGGTTTTGTGGGTGATTGTTCCTGTCTCTGTGTTTGCAACAGATAGGGCTGTTTAGGTTTTCCCACGTTTATTGTTTTTGTTAGTCTATTCATGTATAGTTTTGCTTTATTAAAGAACCATGAATAGAAACCACGCTGCATTTTGGTCCGCCTCTCCTTCAACTCAAGAGAACCGTTACAAAGGGTTTGTATTAGACGTCTCACTGGTATCTCCAAGTGGCCACACAACTCTTCAAAGTGTGCACAGTTCTTAAGTAATTTAATTAATATGTGATTTTTTTGCTCGTCGAGCTGTGCCATTGAGGAACTGAAGCAAGCATTCTTGTAGTTTTTTGTTTGGAACACAGCCCTGCATCCCCACCATCACACAATTACTGTTGTTTACGCAATCCAAAAACAGCCCACTATAAATCGCAATCTGGGTCAGGTGGGCAACATTTGAAAGCTTATTCAATTGCTGACATGACTAGCTATAAAATACGATCTTACAGTGATAGCCTTTCACAAGGCACTTCAGAGATAACACATTTGGTGCACACAGAATGGAGTCATGAGTGCATTCAAGTGAGTGTTCCATGGCAAATTTTCTCCAAAATACGACAAACAGGCTCATTCTGTTAAGAACAACACAGGAAAAATGCCATGTCATCCTTGTAACTGTGCATCAAACATAGTGATCATAAACATTGATACTGTAAATTACATGAATTTTATAATACGGAAATGTGAAGTGCACATTCCCCTCACTCAGACAACAAAATATTTGCCAAAGTAGCCCAATTTGCTGTGAGGATGGGGGCATCTTCTTGTTGCACTTGCTGCTCAAGTTTAGAACAGCTGTCAGTTGAATAGTATACAGAGCTGTAAAGTGGAGACCCTGGGCTCCGACATCATGTACTGTAGAGAATGTTACAGCCACTACGTTCCAATTTAGGCACTTATCAGTGACCAAATCTGCCATTTGCAGCATTTACTGTGAATTTGGTCTCTGCGAACACGGGAACATTGGCTTTAAAACGTACATTGCGGATTGAATCCCGGACCTTTCTATGAATTTAATTTGGGGAAGACGCAAAACATCATAATTATATTTTGGGTATTCTGGCGTGGAATGCCTCTGCAATGTTGTTGATATTCAATCAGCTATGCTCTCAATCACACAGTAACCATGACACATAGTAACCAACTTCTTTCTTAAAGCGTTTCAGAGTAAGGAGTGTTAATCTAGAATCAGGTCCCACCATGTCCATGTTTTCTAATTCATCATGATTGAAAATACAAAACTGATCTCTAGATCAGCACTCTTGCTCCGAAACACTGAAGAGGTCAGGAATAAGAGTTCAGCACTACAGTTCAGTAGAAACGAAAGATTCTTGGATAATCATTGAAACGCACTGACAAGAAAGAACCTCCCCTAATACTCTCCCTTGAAACTTCCATTATGTACCAAAGGAGTTGGTAAGGAAACTTAAAAGTCAATGATCCAAGTCCTGTTTCGCCCATAGTGCTGTGGTTTGTTTGATTTTATGATCATGATGAGTGGAGGACAGTGGAACCCTCCTCTTCCACAGTAGGGCTTATTTCACAAGATCTCGCTTTTTTTTCTCCTCTCTCTGTCACTCTCTCTCTCTCTGACTGCATCTATTTGATGAGCCATTCAGAGTCAATAACTGCTACCTAATTACATAGGGCAGAGAATGTCAACTCCACAATACTTAAACACTGCAACACTTAAGTTCTCCTGAACGCTGCCTGTCTACAACAGTCTCAAACACCCTCAGTCATTTCACATGTCTGGCGAGAGTATGAGAGAGGAAAACACTTGGACCGAGGACAATAGAGCCCAGCTGCTGTCAATTGAAGAGGCATTAAACAGGAGACACAACAAGAAGTATGTTAACGAATAGCAAATCGCCCCACTAGAGACAGTGGTTCAATTCCCATGTCCACCCCACTGTCTTTAGCTCCCGAGTGGCACAGCAGTCTAAGGCACTGCATCTCCGTGCTAGAGGCATCACTACAGACCCTTGGTTCGATACCAGACTGTATCACGATCGGGAGTCCCATAGGGCGGTGCACAATTGGCCCAGCGTCGTCCAGGTTAGGGAAGGGTTTGGCTTGGGTAGGCCGTCATTGTAAATAAGATTTTGTTCTTAATTGACTTGCCTCGTTAAATAAAGAACACATAAAAAAAATCCCCTTCTGCATGATCTATAACATCCTATAGAGTTGACTGACTGTCAGAGAACTTACTGACAACTTACATTTGTCCTAATATGGACGCCGGCAAATAGATGTCTTGATATCATTAATTGTATTAATCATACATTATCGTACTCCCTGAACCTTTAGAGTAGACTGTCTGGGGAACACACACTTCACACCACTTAATATAGCTACCTGAAGACAAATGACAATGCACAAAGCTGTCCATGAGATAGAGAGAGAGAGAAGGGATTCCCATGTACTCACATCTGAGTTAAAGCGCAGTTGGCAGATGTTGCAGGAAATAACTTGCTTTCTCTTCGGCGCGATGGAGACTCCAAATGTGTGATTAATTACGGCCTTCTGCACAGGGTCCATCTGGAAAACAAGCAGAGCACATAGAGACCAGATTAAAAATAAAGGGGGAGAAAGAGAAAAGGAGAGAGAGTATGTATTTGTGTGAGAGCAGGGGCGCAACTTTGACTGGCAACAGGTGGGAAATGTCCCCCCCAATTACACCCCCCCCCCCCCCACACACACACACATTCTGAAATTGCATTCCTGTCCCCCCCAGTTTGATAGTTGGAATGTGATACAAAATGTGACATGTGGACGCCTCCGAGGGGTCGGGTAGGCTCTTTTGGAGTGTTTATCAGACCGGACACCACAGAGCAGGCTGACAGGCTGTGGGAAGGTAACGTTTCTGGAAGGTTGGCTGGACCTACACGGAAGAGTTTGAACATAGTTCAGTGTGTACTTGCTACTCTTTAGTTGACTGATGTAACTGGCAAGGTAACTGCTGGTAACTGCTGCTGAGCTAGTATTGTAACTGACATGTAACGTTATCTAATGTTTCATCCCCTTTCGACTGAGGTGAATGAATAAATTACAGTAGCCACCACAGCCAGATCAGCCCTAGCCTGTAGTTATCTGTCAGATAGTAGTGTCATGACGTTGGAATAACCACCTCATATCGTTATCTAACAGCAGTTGTTTGTATGGAAAAGTTTTGTAGCCTTTGTGTTGTCATGTTTCAGAAGTAAATGAACCTGGCAAGCTTTCGCCAGTTGATGTACCATCATTTTTGCCTCAATCAAACTAGACCTGAATCAAATGATGAAACCATCTGGATACAATCGAAGATTGATATTCGGATGTTTTTTAAGTGCAATGTGAGTTATATTAGTCAGTATGTCAATGTAACGCTATTGATCTCTCAGATTCCCAAGCTAATTCCCTACTGTTCAGACTGACACAGTAAAACAACAGCTCTAACATTACAGGCTTCATTGTCATGGTGCACAGTAGTGATCTGCGCTGGACCGATTTCTTCATCCTGCTCCCGCCCGCACCTGCTGGCTTTCTGTCGGACTCCCACTCCCTACTGCAAGAACTGGTCTAAAACCCAACCGCAGTCCCACAATGTTATTTTGGGCGTATGTGACTTAGCTCACTTGCCTGCCATGTTCCCAGGGATTTTGCGCCCTATAGGCGATATCAAATGTGCAAAAATAACTTAAGAAATAAGTTAAAATACCAGAGATTCTGACATGGCCCTTACATTGTATTACTGGGCTAAATCAGCCAAATATGTGCAGATGTAGTTTGAAGAGAGCAGAATTGGAGACACTTGCACTTTCTCTTGAGCTATTTTCATAGCCTATCCTTTAGGAGTGGGAAGATTTTCAGACGGTGAAATATGTGTGATCAATATGTAGGCCTATTACTATTCAATGTAGTAAACTATAGCCTAACCTATAGCCTAATCATGGGCCTATTTAGGATAACTGCCCTGTGCTTCTCTGCCCATGTATACACAGGCTATAGCCACCGAGGTACAGAGTGTTTCAGGTTGGATATTCAACTGATATTTGCCTGCAGCTTTCCAACAGCAGTTAGGGACTGTCAACATAGTGACAAATCAAAATGTTCTAATTTCAATAGGTCTTTAACCATTATTCCTAAAACTTTCAAAACTGGTTGTAGCTAACCCGATGGCATAGACACACATTTTGCACACTTTTGCTTTGTCGATTTACATCTCGCACTATTTTAAATTATTTATTTACATTTTTGAATTTAAATAGCTCATTGGTCATATGACCTAAGGTTCAGAATGTTCACTCAGTGGACACCTTTAGTTTGTCCATTTTCATCTCACACATTTTACATTAATCTTTCTAAATTTAAAATTTCAATAGTAATAGTACTAAAGGATGTGCAATGTGTAGGACCACTGAGTCGACATTCTGAACCGTGTTTGAAGTCAGTAGGTCACATGACCAAGGAGCTATTGAAATTAGAATGTTTGAAAAATGTATGTAAAAACACGTATGAGATGAAAATGTACAAACCAAAGGGTGTGCAATATAGAAGGGTAGTCAGTGGACATTCTGAACCATGTTTGAGTCAAGTAGGTCACATGAGCAAGGACCTATTGAATGTTTTAAAAAAAATTATGTAAAAAAAGTTTGTACTTTGTTTACACTCCCTAACTAATAAAACAAGGAATACAAAATGCTGCTCACATTTCTATGTTTATAAGCTTTGGAAAGTGAATTAATGTCCAAATGGTGAAAATAATTTTCCCAACATCATGACACTTATTTGAAGTATGTGGCTCAAGTGGTTTGAAAGCTATTGAGGTTTGAAAGCTCGAATACCCATCGAATATCCAACTTGAAACTCTTTTTACCTCGGTCTATAGCCTACTCTATTTAATTGGGACCAAACGTGCACCTGATCTCGTAAGTATGGCTACTGAACTGGAAGCAGCGAGAATTATGACAGCGACACCTGTGACGTTTTGCATAATTCTGTATGATATTGCCTACCTTTTAGGAGTATGATTCGCAGGCAGAGACAAATAAATGGGTAATCCATACTTATTGAAAATGAAAAGGCGCATCAATCCGCTCACCATAGAAACCCAATTTATGTGCGCGTTGTGCCTTTTCCTTTTCAATGATGATTACATTTTTTTGGATTGCATTTTGACTCACGTTGGATGAGCGCCCTCCACTTTTTTCATTATCAATATGTATTTACAGACACTAGTAAAGTACAGTCGAATCATATGTAAGTTAATTTCCAATTCAGGTTTAACTACCACATATTCTAGGCGCACTTGAGCTCTCACGCCCAACTAGGAGAGGCAGGCTACTGAAGGTGAAGCTGGGAATTCTGAGTGTGTGAATAGTGCGAAAAATATGTGATTTTAATACAATAGCTAGGCAAAAGCAAACAAAGCAGAAAAAGGACCGTTTCAAAAAATTATCTGCTGGACAACAAAACTATTTTCATTTTTCATTTTAGTCTGTCTGACCGCCCGCACCTGCCTGCAGCATGAAAAATGCTGCCCGCCCGGCAATGATCTCTGTGGGGAACCGCAGGTCCCGCAGGCATCCCTTGTGAATGCAGCCCTCGAGTGCAGTCAGTACCCAACACTATGCTCATCATGTCTTAGTAGGATCAGATAGTGACAGGGTCCCAGCAGGGTCAGACAGCCAGGGAAGACCAGTCTACGGAGCTCAGGTGAATTTTGCAGTATATGTTGTGAATGATACAAAGTTCCATATTGAATTGATGGGTAGACCTACAGTAGCTACCTAGATAGCAGTTTAAATTTAAACTGCAGTAATCTCTGGCATACATTACTGCAGTTAAAACCATCCATTGAATGTACTATATGCCAGTGAAACTGAATATCATGCACTCAGGAATTGTATTCTTCTTCTGGAGGTTTAAAGCACAAAGGGGACATATTTGCATATGTTGTGGTCTTGTGAAGGCTGGCTGAATTCTGGCAGAGAGTATGTTCATTTATTTCAACATGTTTACAGATTCTCCCTTTTTTGTTTGATTGGAAATGTTGACTCTGGAGACTTATCAGAAGTATAAATATATATAAATATATACAGATGAAGTCGGAAGTTCACATACACTTAGGTTGGAATCATTAAAACTTGTTTTTCAACCACTCCACAAATTTCTTGTTAACGAACT
The DNA here is from genome assembly GCF_036934945.1 of Oncorhynchus masou masou. Taxonomy (NCBI): domain Eukaryota; kingdom Metazoa; phylum Chordata; class Actinopteri; order Salmoniformes; family Salmonidae; genus Oncorhynchus; species Oncorhynchus masou. The sequence goes on along the minus strand of NC_088217.1, from coordinate 64,353,289 downwards.
ATAGTTTTGGCAAGTCAGTTAGGACATATACTTTGTGCGTGACAAGTAATTTTTGCAACAATTGTTTACAGACAGATTATTTAGTTTATAATTCACTGCATCACAATTCCAGTGGGTCAGAAGTTTACATACACTAAGTTAACTGTGCAATTAAACAGCTTGGAAAAATCTAGAAAATTATGTAATGGCTTTAGAAGTTTCTGATAGGCTAAATGACATCATTGGAGTCAAATGGAGGTGTAACAGTGGATGCACTTCAAGGCCTAACTTCAAACTAAATGGCCCTTTAATTGACATCATGGGAAAATCAATAGAAATCAGCCTTGACCTCCCAAAAAAAATTGTAGACCTCCACAAGTCTGGTTCATCCTTGGGAGCAATTTCCAAATGCCTGAAGGTACCACGTTCATCGGTACAAACAATAGTACGCAAGTAAAAACACCATGGGACCATGCAGCCGTCATACCGCTCAGGAAGGAGATGCATTCTGTCTCCTAGATTGGAGCGTACTTTGGTGCGAAAAGTACAAATCAATCCCAGAACAACAGCAAAGGACCTTGTGAAGATGCTGGAGGAAACAGGTACAAAAGTATTTATATCCACAGTAAAACGAGTGCTATATTGACATAACCTGAAAGGCCACTCAGCAAGGAAGAAGCCACTGCTCCAAAACTGCCTTAAAAAAGCCAGACTACGGTTTGCAACTACACAAGGGGACATTTTTGGAGAAATTTCCTCTGGTCTGGTGAAACAAAAATAGAACTGTTTGGCCCTAATGACCATCATTATGTTTTGAGGAAAAGGTGGGAGGCTTGCAAGCCGAAGAACCCCATCCCAACAGTGAAGCTCGAGGGTGGCAGCATCATGTTGTGGGGGTGCTTTGCTGCAGGAGAGACTGGTGCATTTCACAAATAGATGGCATCATGAGGTTGGAAATTATGTGGATATATTGAAGCAACATCTCAAGAAATCAGTCAGGAAGTTAAAGCCTGTTTGCAAAAGGGTCTTCCAAATGGATATTGACCCCAAGCATACTTCCAAAGTTGTGGAAAAATGGCTTAAGGACAACAAAGTCAAGGTATTAGAGTGGCCATCACAAAGCCCTGAACTCAATCCCATAGAAACTTTGTGGGCAGAACTGAAAAAGTGTGTGCAAGCAAGGAGGCCTACAAACCTGACTCAGCTCTGTCAGGAGGAATGGGCCAAAATTCACCCAACTTACTGTGGTAAGCTTGTGGAAGGCTACCCAAAATGTTTGACCCAAGTTAAACAATTTATAGGCAATGCTACCAAATACTAATTGAGTGTATGTAAACTTCTGACCCACTGGGAATGTGATAAAATAAATAAAAGCTGAAATAAATAATTCTCTCTACTATTATTCTGACATTTCACATTCTTAAAATAAAGTGGTGATCCTAACTGACCTAAGACAGGGAATTTGTACTAGGATTAAATGTCAGGAATTGTGAAAAACTGAGTTTAAATATATTTGGCTCAGGTGCATGTAAACATCCAACTTCAACTGTATACAGTACCAGTCAAATGATTGGACACACCTACTCATTCAAGGGTTTATCTTTATTTTTTATTATTTTCTACATTGTAGAATAATAGTGAAGACATCAAATGTGAAATAATACATATGGAAACATGTAGTAACCAAAAAATTGTTAAACAAATGAAATTATACTTATATATTTGAGATTCTGGGCACACTCTTGTCATTCTCTCAACCAACTTCACGAGGTAGTCATCTGGAATGCATATCATGCGCCATGTTAAAAGTTCATTTGTGGAATTTCTTTCCTTCTTTATGCGTTTGCGCCAATCAGTTGTGTTGTGACAAGGTATGGTTGGTGTACATACGATAGCCCTGTTTGGTAAATGGCCAAATTCGTATTATGGCAAGAACAACACAAATAAGCAAAGAGAATCAACAGTCCATCATTACTTTAAGACATAAAGGTTAGTGAACTCGGAAAATTTCAAGTGCTTTTAAAGTTTCTTTCAGTGCATTCACAAAAACCATCAAGCCCCATGATGAAACTGGCTCTCACTGAGGACCGCCACAGGAATGGAAGACCCAGAGTCACCTCTGCTGCAGAGGATAAGTTCATTAGAGATACCAGCCTCAGAAATTGCAGCCCTAATAAATGCTTCACTGAGTTCAAGTAACAGACACCTTTCAACATCAATTGTTCAGAGGAGACTGCGTGAATCAGGCGATCATGGTCAAAATCATGGAACGAAATAACTTCTAAATGACATCAATAAGAAGAAGAGACTTGCTTGGGCCAAGAAACACAAGCAATTGACATTAGACCAGTGGAAATCTGTCCAAATTTGACATTTTTGGTTTTAACCGCCGTGTCTTTGTGATATGCGGAGTAGGTGAACAGATGATCTCTGCATATGTGGTTCCCACCGTGAAGCATGGAGAAGGAGGTGTGATGGTGGTTTGCTGGTGACACTGTCAGTGATTTATTTAGAAATCCAAGCACACTTAACCAGCATGGCTACCAAAACATTCTGCAGTGATACGTCATCCCAAATGGTGTGCGTTAGTCGACCATCATTTGTTTTAAAATAAAGAAAAACCCTTGAATGAGTAGGTGTGCCCAAACTTGACTGACACTGTATATATTTTCTAAAACATTCAGTCATGTCCATAAATATTTGGACATTCACCAAGTTATTATTATTTTAGTTGTCACCCAAAAGTAATTGGACAATTGGCTGCACAGCTGTTCCATGGCCAGGTATGTGTCCATTAGTGCATTTACAAGTAAGCAGATGAAAGGTCTAGAGTTGATTTCAAGTGTGCCATTTGCATTTGGAATCTGTTGCTGTTAACCCTCAATAAGTCTGAAGTGCTGTCACTGCCAGTGAAGCAAGCCATCATTAGGCTGAAAAATTAAAACAAACCCATCAGAGAGATTGCAAAAACAGTATGTGTGACCAAATCAACTATTTGGTACATTCTTAAGAAAGAACGCAATGGTGAGCTCAGCAATTCCAAAAGGCCCAAAAGACCTCAGAAAACAATGGTGGTGGATGATAGAATAAACCCTTCCAACAGTTGGCCAGATGAAGAACACCCTCCAGGAGGTAGGCATATCTGTATCAAAGTTAACAATCAAGAGAAGACTTCACCAGAGTAAATGGTTAAAGACGAGACATGTACATTTGGTGTCCTAAGTTCATTCATTTAACACAAAAATATAAATATGTATAAATATAATATTAAATCACTCAACTCTTACCCTTCTTTTGACCCAGAAATATTTGTTTTGTAAACTATTAAATTAAGGGAGTTATTGAGGTCTAAAGTGTCAAAATGTCCTTTAGTGTAACTGTCCGGGTTAAAATTAGAATGACAAATGTGTTTTTAAAATGTAGAAATTCATCCTAAAAATATAATTGAACACCCATGGCATTATTGTGTTACAGTATCTACATACAGTATCTAAAAAATATTTAAAAACTTGAATAACTTTTGTCCGGACTTTTGTGCTTCATCAATGTCATTCAGTATAACAAAGGAAGAAAGCCATTTTAAAGCATATCACATGATGGTAATCATGTGACAGTGTGTGACATCACAAAGAAGGCCCATTGAAGACCCTATATGAATGTGATGAGGCGAGTAAATCTCTCTGAAATATTTGATGATTTCACCTTTTCACCGTCTAGTAACCTTTGTAACAACAACACAGAAAACATACTTTTTATGTTATTATTTTATAAAAAGCTAGATTAAATATGAAAAGTAAGGATAGTCTTTATAGGTCAAGGTCATTACTTTATAAGGAACTGCCTGTTAAATATGTTTACGTATGAAATCCGTTCTTCAGTATTAGACTTTTGTCCTTCAGCACAACAAAGGTTTATTGTAATACCACAACGTCACCATTATGCTGAATGACAGTAGCTTTGTTATTCCATGTTTTCACTAGTTTACAACATTTAATCATGCAATTCATATTTACTTGTATGAATACTGAATAATATAATTTTAAACTATTTTATGGCATTTTAAGGTATTTCAAGGCACATGATCTTTATACTGTAGATGCCGTTGTCTAGTAAGGAGAGGGCTGCACGGCACAGACAAAAGACTAACACAGATCCAGTTGCTAGGGGGAAAGACTAGCCAGAAGAAAAGCAAGGTTTTGTTTTCATCCTACTGTCAGCAACAGAATAGGATACAATAGGATATAAAGATGGGTGGATAAACTTTAAGTTGCACTATTACACTGTAGTAAATGTTTTATTGCACTGCAGGTAAGGTTTAACTGATGGATTATATTAGTTCATATAATATTACACACACACACACACACACACAATTATGGATAAAAGAAATGGATTATGAATTATATTAGTTATTAATAGCTGCTCACATTTTGGGCACTTTATGAAAAATCAAGACTGTACGATTTTGAATTGAAGGAGTTTGATGGGCATTTTATTTAGCCATTTTGTGTAGGTATCTTGAAATTGCATATGTGTACCTGCGTTGATAGATATTTACCAGTTAGTGTAACAATGCATAATTATAACTAACTATCATGAAATAATCGTGTAATAATGAAACTCAATGCAACGTAAAGTGTTGCCGTAGGCTCAAATTATAGTAAAGTGATTATTATTAACATTAGCAATGAAATAGTAACAAAATATGTTTGAGAGAGAAAGGGAGATGGAGTTGATTTAACTTTTCAACTTTTATTAAGTGTTATCATTGTATAGCCTACTACCAATAGACTATTAATTACATTTAATGGATGCGAATCCTATTCTGTGTCATAACTATGACATTTTTGGAGAAGAAAGAAGGATTTCAATCCTGATCATTCACCAATCCATACAGTAATACAATCTGATGTTGCATGCAACAAGCAACTGAAAGAAATAATTCATTTTCGTGTCCCCAAGTTAAGGAAACAGAGCCGTTTAAAACGAAGGAATTCTAAACTCTGCAACTCTGACTGGGAGAAGTTTACAGAGCTTTATTAGTCCAAATTCCAAGTTATGTTGATGAGTTCCAGTTGATGTTCAGACAATGGATTTGGTTAATATTCTGATGTTTAGAATACAGAAATGTTTTGATGTTGGTGGAATACTTTTTATGCATTTTCTTTCAAATGCCTGATATGATTTGAGAAAGATATCCACTGTTTCGTGATGATTTTAAGCAAAACTACAGTTTTTTGCACAATGTTAAATTAATGCTTTGTTTGAAATGTTCAATGCTGATTTAATCCTACGTGAATTAAATTGTACCTCATGTGCCAGTAAACTATGTTTTGTTGCATAGTAAAACCCATGTTTTTTTATATGTGTGACATATGGGTCATTTCTCTCTCTCTAGTATGGAAGTGACCAGCTAGCCTGCACATTTTATTACATCTTATCCTGTGTTTTACATAGTTTTATAACAACTAAATAATTGCTAAAAGAAAAATACTATTGCTGCTATTAATAATAGTTCATAGGATCATTATTGTTATTGCTGAAGGAATCACATTTAATCAATATTTGTGGGCCGTAGTGATATGTGTCATTCAGGGTAACAAAATATTGTCATACAGTATAACACCAGTATTTTATGTTAAAGTACAATAACTTTGTTTTGTTGACTCAGAGAGACAAAAACAAATCTCAAAGGATGAGGTGAAAGATATTTTCATAGATATTTTCATTTTTTTCAGAGTAAGGCAGGAAGTTTTGTAAAAAACCTTCAGCAAATTTTGAGTTGTACACATGATACACTGACACTTGGGGCGGCAGGGTAGCCTAGTGGTTAGAGCATTGGACTAGTAACCAAAAGGTTGCAAGTTCAAATTCCCGAGCTGACAAGGTCCAAAATCTGTCGTTCTGCCCCTGAACAGGCAGTTAACCCACTGTTCCTAGGCCATCATTGAAAATAAGAATTTGTTCTTAACTGACTTGCCTAGTAAAATAAAGGTAAAATAAAAAAAATACATCAAAAATGTGGTATTCAAAATAAAATGTCATTATTTCTGCCACTCTAGGCATGTGTATATAACCTTGTGATTATGAAAAATGGAAATAAAATGAATAAAAAACAACAACACTTTTACTAGGGTACATTCATATGAATCCCAATAAAAATGAATTATTGGCTTTATTCACTCCAATGAACATAAAAAAATCCTTGAAATGGCTTTTTGTAATTGCTGTTGTATTTTTTTGCTACTTTGAAAACCTTATACGTCTTTGACCCAAATACAAAGGGTTTACCAAAGATGTAAACCATTGGTAAGCCTCAAAAACTGGAAGACCAGATTAGAGAGTTTGCCAAAAAAACATCTAAAAAGCGTGTACAGTTTTGGAACAGAAATTATGGACAGATGAGACAAAGATCAACTTGTACCAGAATTATGGTAAGAGAAGAGTATGGAGAAGGAACTGCTCATGATCCGAAACATACCACCTAATCTGTGAAGCATGGTGGAGGTAGTGTTATGGCGTGGGCATGTATGGCTGCCAATGATTCTGGTTCCTTTGTATTTATTGACAATGTGACTGCTGACAAAAGCAGCCGGATGAAATTGGACGTGTTAGGGCTATATATTATCTGCTCTGATTCAGCCAAATGCTTCAAATCTCATTGGACGGTGCTTCACAGTGCAGATGGACAATGACCGAAGCATACTGCGAAAGCAACCCAATACTTTTTTAAGGCAAAGAAATGGAATGTTCTGCAATGGCCAAGTCAATCACCTGACTTGAATCCAATTGATCATAAATTTCACTTGCTGAAGGCAAAACTCCCCAAGAACAAGCGGGAATTGAAGACAGCTGCAGTAAAGGCCTGGCAGAGTATCACCAGAGAAGAAACCCAGTTGTCTATGTCTATAGGTTCCAGACTTCAGGCAGTCATTGCCTGCAAAGGATTTGCAACCAAGCATTCAAATTCACAATTTAATTTATGATAATGTTAAAGCTGATCTTCCCCCTTCCCACTTCTAAAACCAAAGTTGCACCGCTGTGTGATAGAAATGGGACAAAGACAGAGATTAAGAGAGAGAGAGAGAGAGAGAGAGAGAGAGAGAGAGAGAGAGAGAGAGAGAGAGATTGAGATAGAGAGAGAGAGTTTGGGTGAAAAAGGATGATGTACACAGATGTGTATACAGGAAAACAGGGGATATCAAGTCAAACCAACAGTTTTTGTTTATGTAAGTAAAACCATTAGAGCCACTAGAGGGAAGAAAGCAAACAGCAGGGAGGCAGAGAGGTGGAAAATCAGCATAGTCATTGATTCTCTGTGTGAATGCCAGAGCAGCGATCAATATCAAACGTGTTTATCCACAATGCTTATCCTTTAATAGAATAAACATTCAGTTGACAAGAGTAGAATCAAAGTCCCAGTCTCTCTGTTCCACTGTCTTAGATCTCACCTTCAAAGTAAAGAAACTGAATTAGCGAGAAACCATATTGAAGAACACAAGAAAGTGGGTGTTTGTTATAAACCCATAAAAGCAATGATACAGTACCACCATAACCCTTTTGGGCATCAAAGACTATGGGTGCATCCAAAATGGCATCCTATTCCCTAGTTAGTGCACCGGGTATATCCACCAATTCGGTGCCTTTTGATATGTTAAACTTCTTGAAAAAAATAAAACGTACGATGTCACCACTATTTGACATTCTGTCATAAAGACCACATCTTCAACGCAATGAAAAACATGTTTTCCCATCTCAAAAGGTTAAATAAAAATAAAAAGTGCATATTAAGCACCAAATAAAGTAACAGGGTTGACGATTTCATGTTGTATTAGCCATAAATCCCCTTGTAACAGGGGGAATGGAAGCTTGTTGTGTTCAACAGGGAGGATCAATTGAAATCAAGCTTCACAAAAAGCTGTCTAGCTAACAGGGTTGATGTGTTATGCTTCGACCCACTTAGTTTACCACCACTAAAACACCAGAAAATGGCCAAAAAGAGAAAAACCAACCCACCTACTTTGACACTATGATTTAACTATTAGATGTTCAATGTTTCTTTAGATTTTTTAAAGTAAATAGTTTTACCATATTAAAACAGGAGTACGTAATAGGGTTGACCTTAAAATGAGGGACAGGTTATTATTTCTTTCAGTAATCACATTTACTAAATAATACTCTTCAGAAATGACCTTGTCAAAGCAACAAAATAACTAGGGATTTATTTACAATGATAGTGAAAACTTGAAGAAATGTTGAGGTTTATTTTAAAATCTTCATACAAATTACAGAAGGTACATGGAGGAATATGTGAAAATGCAGTCTTAATGCATGTCTTAATTCAAATGAAAAAAATCGGATTTATAGTAATTCTCCATCTAGTCTATATTAAAGGGCACACTGAATATAACAGGCTTTTCAAATACTATATTATTATTATATTATATTGGTGCACAATTTCTACTTAAAATATCAAAGGGAAGCAAAAAGCACTCATTTGTGCAATGATCCCACTACTTCTGAACCACGCTCAATAAGGCTCAGGGAAAATGCCATTTGTGTCATGCATAGGTGTAATAGGTGGCAGGGAAGTCAGGCGCAGGAGTCAAATGGAGTGTAAAATGGAGTCTTTTAATAAAGTCCACAGAGTATGCTCCATAACACTAAAAGTACATAACAAACAAACACGGGTACAAGGACCCGACGTGCACCTATAAAACAAACACACTACACTGACAATAAAACAATCTCTGACAAAGACATGAGGGGAAACAGAGGGTTATATACACAACAGGTAATGAATGGGATTGAAAACAGGTGTGTGGGAAGACAAGACAAAACCAATGGAAAATGAAAAAAGGATCAATGATGGCTAGAAGACCGGTGACGTCGAACGCCGAGCACCGCCCGAACAAGGAGAGGCAACGACTTCGGCTGAAGTCGTGACAATTTGGGATCAAAATGAAATAAAATCCAATTTTATTGGTCACATACACCCACAATAACATCTGCTAAATATGTGTATCGAAACGCTTGGGTTCCTAGCTCCAACAGTGCAGTAGTATCTAACTATTCACAACAATATACACAAATCTAAAAATAAAAGAATGGAATTAAGGAATATAATAATATCAGGACGAGCAATATCAGAGTGGGATAGACTAAAATACAGTAGAATAGAATACAGTATATACATATGAAATGAGTAAAGCAGTATGTAAACATTAATAAATTGACTAGTGTTCAATATTAACCTCTACGGGATCGGTGTGCGTGTCCCCAACCGTAACATAGGCTATTGTGATTAGCATGAAGTTGTAAGTAACAAAAATCATTTCCAAGGACATAGACATATCTGATATGGGCAGAAAGCTTAAATTATTATTATTCTAACTGCACTGTCCAATTTACAGTCGCTATTACAGTGAAAAAATACCATGCTATTGTTTGAGGAGAGCGCACAATTATGAACTTGAACATGTATTAACTTCTTGGATATAGGAGCCGCTATTTTAATTTTTGGATGAAAAGCGTTCCCGTTTCAAACAAGATATTTTGTCACGAAAAGATGCTCGACTATGCATATAATTGGCAGCTTTGGAAAGAAAACACTCTGACGTTTCCAGAACTGCAACGATATTGTCTGTCAGTGCCACAGAACTGATGTTACAGGGGAAACACAGATAAAAATCCAATCAGGAACTGACGCATTTTTTGAAACCGCCTCATGCCAATGACTCCTTATATGGCTGTGAAGGAGCTAGGAATCAGCTTACGTTTTCCACGTTTTCCCCAAGGTGTCTGCAGCATTGTGACGTCTTTTTAGGCATTTCCATTGGAGAATGGCTGTAAGAGACAATATAGGGTGAGTGGATGCATGGTGTCTCCCGCAGAAAATCTTGCGTAAAATACTGAGGTAGCCATTTTTCCAATCGTTTCTTATGAGAAACCAACTGCCTCCACGGATATATTATCAAATAAATATGTTAAAATCAACCTTGAGGAAGGATCCTAGACAACGTTTGCTGTGTTTCTGTCGATATTATGGAGCAAATTTTGAAAAAGGTTTGGCGTTATAGTTGAAGTATTTTGGTCGATTTCTCAGCCAAGCAGGATGAACAAACGTGACGTTTTTCATCTACAAAAATATTATTTTTGGAAAAAAGGAACATTTGCTATCTAACTGGGAGTCTCCTGAGTGAAAGCATCTGAAGTTCTTCAAAGGTAAATGATTTAATTTGGTTGCTTTTCTTATTTTTGTGAAAATGTTGCCTGCTGCCAGCACAGCCTAGCATAGCATTATGCCATGCTAAACTTATACAAATGCTTGTGTGCTTGGAGTCATTGTCCATTTGGAAGACCGATTTGTGACCAAGCTTTAACTTCCTGACTGATGTCTTGAGATGTTGCTTCAATATATCCACATAATGCCTTCTATTTTGTGAAGTGCACCAGTCTCTCCTGCAGCAAAGCACCCCCACAACATGATGCTGCCAGCACCGTGCTTCACGGTTGGGATGGTGTTCTTCAGCTGGCAAGCATCCCCCTTTTTCCTTCAAACTCAATGATGGTCACTATGGCCAAACAGTTCTACAATTTTTTTCTGAAGTCTTGGCTGATTTCTTTTGATTTTCCCATGATGTCAATTAGAGGCACTGTCTCCAATGATGTCAATTAGCCTACCAGAAGCTTCTAAAGCCATGACATAATTTTCTGGATTTTTCCAAGCTGTTTAAAGGCACAGTCAACTTAGTGTATGTGAACTTCTGACCCACTGGAATTGTGATACAATGAATTATTAATGAAATAATCTGTCTGTAAACAATTGTTGGAAAAATGACATGTCATGCACAAAGTAGATGTCCTAAACGACTTGCCAAAACTATAGTTTGTTCACAAGAAATTTGTGGATTGGTTGAAAAGCGACTTTTAATGACTTCAATCTTAGTGTATGTAAACTTCCGACTTCAACTGTATCTAGCTAAATATAGAGCTCGCTGTCTAAGTTAGCCAGTCAGCTAGCTTGCTAAATATGCACAATCATTTGTCTCTCCATTAACTAACATATTATTCTTAACTGTGCATTTTTTTCATGATTTGTTATGAAGTTATAATTACTTATATTTGCTTCCATCCTAATGTTTTTGGCTGCCATCTTTCCTCAAGCAACTCTTAATCCTTGGGTTGCTGAGCTTCATGGGAATTTTGGATACCACTCGCTAGCAAGTCAGTTACTCGATTCGATTTGCATGGAGGGCCAACTAGAGCGCTGAAAAGGAACTATGCCAAAGTTCAATCGGGACACCACTTCCTCTCCATCCAGCTCACGGGATTGCACAAAATGGAGTGGGTAGGGCTAAGTGGGACGGCTAAAGGGGGGGATATGGGGATTGAGCCTCTGTCTCTGTCTTCCCTTTGTCTCGCCTCCCATATCGCTCTACTCCCCTTTTCGCTCTCTCAATCCCTCACCCTCCATCGCTCTCTCTCTTCCCATTCTCTCTCGTACTATAAACTGAAGATCTTCATTATTTAGTCTTCAGCCTGTTTGTGCATATACTGATAGTCGTCAGCCCATGGAGCTGTTGTCAACATTAGAGTGCCCGTGTTAGGAAGAGGCTGGCCTTTCTCTTTACTGTGTGCTGCAATTAAAGGGCTCTTTGTTAGTAAAAGGAAGAGTATACCTAGCCCTACAGCACAGCACAGAGTAGAGTCCTGCATCGGGTCGGATACCCACTGTTCGCCGCAGGTGACCCGCAAAAAATACAGCTGGCGGGTGAATTAAAACATTATTTCAAACTGCGGTTGCGGTTCTGAACAATTATTGAACAATTAAGAAATCAAGATAATATTTGTTTTTTTTACAAAACCAGGAGCTTGTTGTATTGTGTTGCAAATTCCATTCTGTGAGCATTGAGGCAGACATAGTAGCCTAGGCCTAGACTAACAGCCACGCAGCGAGAGCTGGGAACTGTCTATTATTTGTGTGGTGCTGAAACATTCCTAATTTGTCCACGTGCAGAGCTTATATTACCTCCCCCCACACGACAACACGTTGCCAAATGTACTTTCCCTGGCTAGCCCAGCTTATTTTAAAATAGCTAATGAACAAAATGGTTATGATCGTGGAATACACTATTGTGGAAACAGGTGCTGTGTGAGTGAAATGTTGAGATTTTGGAGTCTTTGTGGAGGCCAACAACCAGGTAAATGGATACACAGCCTGCAAAACGTGCAAGGAGGTAGGCCTATTTGATTCCGATAACTCAGTTAATTATTTTGTTAATTCAGGGTTTCTCTCATTTAGACCATAAGCAAGCCATATAAAGTTTAGACTAAACCTGTGCGGCTGATTGAGCCTAAAGCCTATTCGATTCTGGGAATTGCATCTTGGTGCTGGAGGCGCCACTACAGACCATGATTCGGTTCCGTGTGTGTGTGTGTGTGTGTGTGTGTGTGTGTGTGTGTGTGTGTGTACAGTTGAAGTCGGAAGTTTACATACACTTAGGCTGGAGTCATTAAAACTTGTTTTTCAACCACTCCACAAATGTCTTTTTAAAAATGTATCATTTTGACAAGTCAGTTAGGACATCTACTTTGTGCGTGACACAAGTCATTTTTCCAACAATTGTTTCAATTTATTTATAATTCACTATTTCACTATTTACTATTTCCAGTGGTTCAGAGGTTTACATACACTAAATTCACTGTGCCGCTGCTCAAAACTGCCATGAAAAAGCCAGACTATGGTTTGCAACTGCACATGGGGACAAATATTGTACTTTTTGGAGAAATTTCTTCTGGTCTGATGAAACAAAAATAGAATTGTTTGGCCATAATGACCATAATTATGTTTGGAGGATAAAGGGGGAGGCTTGTAAGCCGAAGAACCCCATCCCAACCGTGAAGCACGGGTGTAGCAGCATAATGTTGTGGGGGTGCTTTGCTGCAGGAGGGACTGGTGAACTTCACAAAATAGATGGCAACATGAGGATGGAAAATTCTGCGGATATACTGAAGCAAAATCTCAAGACATCAGTCAGGAAGTTAAAGCTTGGGTTAAATGGGTCTTCCAAATGAACAATGACCCCAAGCATACTTCCAAAGTTGTGGCAAAATGGATAAACCTCTCTGCGCACCGAACCCGGTAGCGGGATGAAATTCGACAACATACGGTGATCGCTACATAAATAATCATATTAAACATTCATGAAAATACAAGTGTCTCATATGTTTCGAAAGCCTAGAATCTTGCTAATCCAACTGTGTTCTCAGATTTAAAAAATGATTTATTGTGACAGAATACAATGCGATTATCTGAGAATAGAGCCCCATAAAAAAACAACTATTTCAACCAGCACAGGCGTAACAAAATCACAAACTGCAATAAAATAAATAGTTTACCTTTGATGATCTTACTCTGTTTGCAATCCCAATGCTCATTGTTACACAATGAATGGTAACAATGAATGGATGTATTTATATTATACTTAAAGGGGTCCTAAAATTCAAAATCAAATTGCTAAATGATCCTTGGTATGACCATCTTAAAACATTTCCATTTCCATGTTAGCTTAGTACGTTGCTACTGCCTTCCTGAGTTCTAGATGTACTGTCGCCATGGACACAGAAATGGATGGTTGTGAGTTTGCGCGCGCACACACACACACACACACACACACACACACACACACACACACACACACACACACACACACACACACACACACACACACACACACACACACACACACACACACACACACACACACACACGCTGTGGGGATTAGTGGATGTGACTAATTGGTTCTATTCCTGTGTAAAAACAACATTCATTACTCTTCATACTACCTTAGCTGCCACTCTTCATATAAGAAGATAATTACCACTCACGATAAGCATGAGTGATGCCAATCTGTTAGCTCCTACCGCAGTGAGTCTGTGTATGTGTGTGTGTGTGCATGCAATATTTAAACCACACTAAATGCCATAATAATGAGTTATATGTACACAGTATGTTGTGGTGTTATTCTTAATAAAATGTTATTCATGTTATTCCAATGATGATATATCCTTTATCAAATGATGATTGGGATGCACTGTGTCGATCCTTGTCAAATGATCTTATTCTGTGCTCTACTCAATTGGATCAATTTAAACTTTGTCATCATATAGAACATAATCCAGGGATGTATTATTGCCAGATACTGTACTATCCAGGGTTTCAGGGTTTTTCAGACTTCAATAGTAGATATGTTCCCCATCCTGCTCTCCACTCCTGTACCAAAGCCAATAAAAACCTATTCCCATCATCCTCGGCTAGGAGAAAACTGGTGTTTGCTGGTGCTACCTTAAATAATTGAACAATGAATTAGAAGATGAGGTGTGATCTTCACAGTATGTTTATAAGTTTGGTTATACAATAAACTATTTACACTCAATGGCCAATTCATTAGGTACAGCTAGAACCGGGTTGGACCCCCTTTTCCTCCACAATAGCCTGATTTCTTAGAGGCATGTAAACATGGGGTACTTAATAAACTGGCCACTGAGTGTATATTTGATAATAAAGAGTGTCACGCCTCATCTTTTAATGCATTTGCCCGGCCTAACCATTGCCAGGCACCCCTCAGGCTATGAGTCATAACCAGTGGTGTATAGTTGTGGCCAAAAGTTTTGAGAATGACACAAATAATAATTTTCACAAAGTCTGCTGCCTCAGTTTGTATGATGACAATTTGCATATACTCCAGAATGTTATGAAGAGTGATCAGATGAATTGCAATTAATTGCAAAGTCCCTCTTTGCCATGTAAATCAACTGAATCTCCCAAAAATATTTCCTCTGCATTTCAGCCCTGCCACAAAAGGACCAGCTGAGATCATGTCAGTAATTCTCTCGTTAACACAGGTGTGTGAGGACAAGGCTGGAGATCACTCTATGCTGATTGAGTTCGAATAACAGACTGGTAGCTTCAAAAGGAGGGTGGTGCTTGGAATCATTGTTCTTCCTCTGTCAAACATGGTTACCTGCAAGGAAACATGTGCCGTCATCATTGCTTTGCACAAAAAGGGCTTCATATGCAAGGATATTGCTGCCAGTAAGATTGCACCTAAATCAACCATTTATCGGATCATCAAGAACTTCAAGGAGAGTGGTTCAATTGTTGTGAAGAAGGCTTCAGGGTGCTCAAGAAAGTCCAGCAAGCGCCAGAACCGTCTCCTAAAGTTGATTCAGCTGCGGGATCGTGGCACCACCAGTACAGAGCTTGCTCGGGAATGGCAGCAGGCAGGTGTGAGTGCATCTGCATGCGCAGTGAGGCGAAGACTTTTGGAGGATGGCCTGGTGTCAAGAAGGGCAGCAAAGAAGCCACTTCTCTCCAGGAAAAACATCAGGGACAGACTGATATTCTGCAAAAGGTGCAGGGATTGGACTGCTGAGGACTGGGGTAAAGTCATTTTCTCTGACTTTACCCCATTGCTTGGGGCATCCGGATAAAAGCTAGTCCGGAGAAGACAAGGTGAGCACTACCATCAGTCCTGTGTCATGCCAACAGTAAAGCATCCTGAGACCATTAATTAGGGGGATTGCTTCTCAGCCAGGAGAGTGGGCTCACTCACAATTTTGCCTAAAAACACAGCCATGAATAAAGAATGCTACCAACACATCCTCCGAGAGCAACTTCTCCCAACCATCCAGGAACAGTTTGGTGACGAACAATGCCTTTTCCAGCATGATGGAGCACCTTGCCATAAGGCAAAAGTGATAACTAAGTGGCTCGGGGAACAATTCATTGATATTTTGGGTCCATGGCCAGGAAAATCATTGAGAACTTGTGGTCAATCTTCAAGAGGCGGGAGGATAAACAAAACCCCACCAATTCTGACAAACTCCAAGCATTGATTATGCAAGAATGGGCTGCCATCAGTCACGATGTGGCCCAGAAGTTAATTGACAGCATGCCAGGGCAGATTGCAGAGGTCTTGAAAAAGAAGGGTTAACACTGCAAATATTGACTCTTTGCATCAACTTCATGTAATTGTCAATAAAAGCCTTTGACACTTATGAAATGCTTGTAATTATACTTCAGTATTCCATAGTAACATCTGACAAAAATACCTAAAGACACTGAAGCAGCAAACTTTGTGGACATTAATAATATTTGTGTCATTCTCAAAACTTTTGGCCACGACTGTACAGTACTTATACTGAACAAAAATAGAAACGAAACAAGCTAAAATTGATAAGACTTTATAAAGTTAAAGTTCATTAAAGGAAATCAGTCAATTGAAATAAATTCATTATGCCCTAATCTATCGATTTCACATGACTGGGGATACAGATGTGCATCTGTTGATCACAGATACCTTAAAAAAAAGGTAGGGGACTGGATCAGAAAAGCAATCAGTATCTGGTGTGACCACCATATGCAGCGTGACACATAAAGTTAAAGTTAATCAGTGGCCTGTGGAATGCTTATCCTACTCCTCTTCAATGGCTGTGTGAATTTGCTGGATATTGGTGGGAACTGGAACACACTGTCATACATGCCAATCCAGAGCATCCCAAACATGTTCAATGGGTGACATGTCTGATGATTATGTAGGCCACGGAAGAACTGGGACATTTTCAGCTTCCAGGAATTGTGTACAGATCCTGCAGCATGGAGCAGTGCATGATCATGCTGAAACATGAGGTGATTGCGGAGGATGAATGACATGACAATGGGCTTCATGATCCCGTCACAGCTTATTGTAGAGAAATTAACATTCAATTCTCAGGTAACAGATCTGGTGGACATTCCTGCAGTCAGCATGCCAATTGCATGCTCCCTCAAAACTTGAGATATCTGTGGCATTGTGTTGTGTGACAAAACTGCACATTTTAGAGTGGCCTTCTATTGTCCCCAGCACAAGGTGCACCTGTGTAATGATCATGCTGTTTAAATCAGCTTCTTGACATGCCACACCTGTCTGGTTGATGGATTATCTTGACAAAGGAGAAATTATCACTAAATTTTGTGCACAACATTTTAGGGAAATTAACTTAAGTAGTTTAATCTTCTGGACTTTACTATTTATACTTTTGACAACTTTTACTTTCACTTCACTACATTTCTCAAGAAAATAATATACTTTTTAGTCCATTTATTTCTCTTGACACCCAAAAGTACTAGTTATATGTTGATTATTTAGCAGAACATTTGTACAATTCACACACTTATCAAGAGAATATTAGGAAAGTTAAGAAAATGACTGGAAAAACTGTTAAATCCGCATGGATTGAAGAGGAATTAAAACCTTTTATGGTTGAGGGATAAGGCAAAAGGGATGGCAAATAAGTCTGGCAGCATAAACAATTGGTGAACCTACTGCAAATTGAGAAATTGTGAGTAAACAGAACAAAAATAAGAAACTATACTATGAAACAAAGCTAAATTATATAAAGAATGATAGTAAAAAGATTTTGAGCACCTTAAATGTAATCTTTGGTAAAAAGCAAACTCAGCTCCATCATTCATTGAATCAGAAGGCTTATTCATCACAAAACCCACTGATATTGCCAATTACACATTTTTTAATTGGCAAGATTAGCCAATTTAGGCATGACATGCTAGCAACAAACACCAAACCTACACATCCAACTTTAACTGACAAAATTATAAAAGACAAGCATTGTAATTTTGAAATCCTTAAAGTGAGTGTGGAAGAGGTGATTTCTTTTGTCGTCGATCAACAATGACAAGTCACCTAGGTCTGACAACTTGGATGGAAAATGACTGAGGATGATAGCGGATGATTTTGCCACAGCTATTTGCCATCTTTCAATCTACGCTTACAAAAAGTGTGTGCCCTCAGGCCTTGAGGGAAGAAAAAGTAATTCCACTACCCAAGCATAGTAAAGCACTCTTTACTGGCTCAAATAGCCAATCAATCAGCCTGTTAACAACTCTTAGTAAACTTTTAGAAAAAATTGTGTTTGACCAGATTCAATGCTATTTCACAGTAAATAAATGAACAACAGAATTGCAGCACGCTTATAGGAAAGGGCATTCTATATGCACGACACTTACACAAATGGTGGATAATTGGCTGAGAGAAATTGATAATAAAAATATTGTGGGAGCTATTTTGTTAGACTTTTGACATTATTACTTTTGATCATAGTATGCTGCTGGAAAAATATATAGAGTATGTTATGGCTTTTACACCCCTGCTATATTGTGGATTTTGAAATTATTCATTCTTTTATTTTTGATACTTAAAGGAAAACGCCACCCCAAATCTATCTTTTGGTATTTGTTTCATTAGTCCATTATTGACATAGTCCCAAAATGTTTTGCTTGTGAGCAATCAAGTTATAAAGACATGTACCTTTCAAAATACAGAAATCACATGATGCAAAATGCACCAAACGGGGATGATTTTGGTATTTTAAAAGTTACATATCTGGAAAACTTTGATTTCTGACAAGCAAAACATGTTGGGACTATGTCAACAATGGACTAATGAAACAAATTTTAAAAAAGATAGTTTAGGGTGGAATTTTCCTTTAACCTTTTCACGCTTGAGTTCCAAATATATCAACCGTCGCTCCTCTCAGAATGCTATCACTGTTCCAAAATGTGATTGTTCAGCAACAGGACAGCTACCCGCGCTGCCCTCAAACCAAGGCACGCTGCCTGCTAATTATCTATAGGCTATGCTTCAACTTGTTATTTTCAAATTATTTTCTAACAAGTTTATTTTCTAAAAACAGTTTGACTTGAGGTGTGTTCCGCCTCCTTGTTAATTCACATAAGAAGTGGCCCATTTCAATGTTTGCGGACTATTTATGTTTGAGGCTTTACAGAGAGGATAAAATTCTCTCTTCATCGAGAGCCTGAGTACTTCCTTAGTGTTTCCACAGATCAAGTATGAAGACATTGCACATCTCTAGTCAGAACAGGCCTTGCACAAATCTTTTCCACCAGCACATTTTCTGGCTGGCGCCCGCATTACCTTCTTGGTTGTTTTCCTTACACATTGGACCTTGGACATGTGTGCGTTCCTATCAAAGTAAGTGGCTTATTTGCTGTATATTTTGTTGTCGTTTCTGCTGTAGCACACCATATGTATATATGGATCATAATGTATTCACTGTTTTATTCAAATGTTTTCAAGTACTGGTGACAAATCATGCATTCCAATTCTTGTATAGATTGTAACAGACACATTACTTTTTCGAATGTTGTACTGATTATGAGGAGTTAATGCTAAGCTATTTTCCGGCTATATGTGGCGCCATGTTTGTTGACATCATACAATGCATTCTGGTTGTCATGTAAGCGTCTGTCAGACCAAAGATGTTATTACAAGGGATAGTTCACTTGACTGACTTATGGTGCTTTCAAGACAACTGTGAACTTGGAAAAATACTAGGTCAAATCATGATGTCAATAATCTTCAGGTCGGAAAGTCGGAGCTCAAGAAAGAGGTCAGAGTTCCAGAGTTGGGATTCCGAGTTGGAAGACCGTTCCAAACTATTTTTCTCAGTCGGAGCTTGTTTTTTCCTCAGAGTTCCTAGTTGTCTTAAACGTACTGAAGTCGGAAGTCAGAGATTTCCCAGTTCCCAGTTGTTTTGAACACGGCATCAGATTGTAACTTTGGTACCTCAGGGTTGCCAGCTCAGACCCCCCCCCTTTCCAGGGTTTTTATTTATATTTGGTTTAAAAACTTATCCTGTGTTTGCCCCCCATTTATTGATAAATCCTCCATCATAGTAATATTTCCTGCAGCATATCCCCCCACAATACCTTCCCCCATGTCTACCCCCCATGGACTTGAAAACCCCCTACAAATGAAATTAACCTCACTCACAAACACCCCTAAAATAGTTTAATCCCTGTTTAGCTTTTGCACTACGGTTAGGCTAGGCAGTAGGCTTGTATTTGATGTGATGAGCTGTGAGGTGAAAATATTTTATTTGCTTTATGATGTAAAAAAAAACTATAAATGACTTGTCAAATCATGTGCTCCGGTTCTTGTATACACTGTAACAAGTACACCGATGAAATGCTGAAAAGTGGCTAAATTAAATTAATATTTTTTAGGAAATGGGCGCAGCCGTCTTTGACTTTATTTATTTGCGTCTCATGGTGAATGGCATTCTGGGATTATGGAGTTTTCGCCAGGTGAAACATAAACAAACATGGCTGCCATCATAAGGAATTTAGCTGTTAGCTTTGCTGACACACATTTATTTTCTAAACAACATTACATTAGGCTCTTGTGCTCACCAGAGATGTGGTACATTGTAAACTTGTCTAGCTGTTAGGTCGCTAACTTGTGTTTTGTTTTTGTCAGCGCAACCTGTTATTTAGACTGGTTTATGAAAGGTTCTTTATTTATTTTCATAGTCAACCTCACCCTCCAGATTGAAGTCTTCCACACCGAAACCATTCAACTCATGGAACTCTCATCCCCCAAACAGCTACTCATCCTCGGACACCCCTGGCCTTGTCGTCACAATCCTGCCGTCTCGTGGCGACAAGGTGAACTACTGTTCTGGTCTTCTACCTTCTTCACCAGTTGTCTCAGCCTACCCTGCAGTGCCACCCACCATACCGTCTGAATATGCCCAGTACAGCAATGTCTTCAGCAAAATCAAGGCCTCCACTCTGCCTCCACATTGCCCAGGGGACTGTGCTATTGACTTACTCCCTGTAGTGTCCCCACCAAAGGGTTGTGTTAACCCCCTATCTATCCTGGAAAATTAGGCAATGGAGAACTACATAGATGAAACACTCGAAAATCGAAACACTCGATGGTTTCATTCATCCTTCTTCTTCCAAGGCTGCATCCAGCTTCTTCTTCGTTGGAAAAAAGGACAGTGGTCTTCGTCCATGTATTGAGTACCGTTCCCTGAATGACGTCACGGTCAAGAACCGTTTCCCTCTTCCTCTGATCCCAGTGACCCTTGAACAAGTGGGCCGCGCCAACATCTACACAAAACTCAACCTACGAAGTGCATATAACCTTGTCCGTATACGTGAAGGCGAGGAATGGAAGACGGCCTTTATCACCGCACTTGGGCACTACGAATACCTGGTCATGCCCTACGGTCTTACTAACACCCCCACCGTCTTCCAATCCTTTATGAACAAGGTTTTCCAGGATATGATCAAACACTTTCTCATCATCTACATTGATGACATCCTGATTTACTCCCATTCCCTGAAGGAACACATACAGCATGTGCAAAAGGTTCTTCAATGGCTCCTTGACCATAACCTTTATGTCAAGACTGAAAAGAGAACCTTCCATGTAATCTCGGTAAGTCACCACCACCAGTAACTGGCCCAAACCCACCACCGTTAAGGAACTCCAAATACTATCGACGGTTCATTCGTAACTTCTGTTATACTGCAGCTCCCCTTACTGCCCTTACCAGCCAAAAGACTCTGATCCAGGTACCATCCCCATACCAACGGGCAGACGGAATGCCTGAACCAAGAAATAGGGAAGTACCTCGGCCAACAATGTTCTGCCTCTCCACACTTTTTATGGCCTGGGCCGAATACGCTCAGAACTCACTCATGCATTCATCCTTCCACCTTACTCCGTTTCACTTGGTTACCAACCCCCCATATTTCCCTGGGAGGCGAAGCCTGGTACTGTCCCAGCTGTCGATGACTGGTTTTGGCGTAGTAGCGGATATGGGAGACCCTCACTGGCATCTGCTGGAAGCCTCTAATACCCAGAAACGCTTTGCCGAATACGCCGCCAACCTACGACACTCTTTCACCCCGGACAGCATGTGGGGTTCCGACATACGGCTCCGCCTCCCCTGCAAAAAGTTCTGTCCTCGCTTCATTGGTCCCTTCAAGATAACCCATCGCATCAACCCTGTCACGTACCCCCTCCAGTTACCCCGTCAATATAAAGTCTCCTCGTCCTTCCATGTGTCTCTGTTAAAACCGGTCACCTACAGTCCTCTTCATCCTTTAGTCTCAACCCACAGTGCGCCCCCACCGTTGGACATCGGAGGGGAACCTGCCTACGCCATTCAGGCCATCCATGATTTCAAACACCTGAGAGCCCTATCCACTATCTAGTGGACGGGGAAGGTTATGGGCTTGAAGGGGGGGTGGGCTACCTCGGGGGTGAGGTCTGGCAAGTCAACCTTGTGTTCTGTTTCTTTTGTGTTCTTGAACGTAGCCCTGTCTTTCATTTTTGTTCATTGATTTCACCTGTGTTAGTTACCCACCTGGTCTCATAAGCTCCTGATTTAGTTCAGTTCATTCTGTTTGTGCCTTTGTGAGGTATTGTTCAATTTGACTCAACTAAGCCTTTTCCTAGCTTGTTTGTGCGATCCAGTTATAGTCTTCAGTCCTAGTTTTGATTCACCTGCCTGTTTGCCTGGCCTGCATTTGACCACGATTCATGCGCTCTGCGAGGGCGAAATAAACACCTGCTGTCCTCTGCGCGTGAATCTACACCTTTTTCTCCCTGAGTATTCATTACAGTTTATGGAATGAGTTTGACTGTGGATGTGTTCCGTGTGATTTCTTGGATGATGAAGTTCGCATTTATCTTTTATGTTCTGTTGCTGTCATAATAAAAGGTCAAATTGAGGAATAAAGTTTAAGACCTTAATTTTCCATCAGTACAAAAAAATATGTAGATGTTGTTCAGACAACAATGCTGTTTAGACGCGTTTGTTGCGTCGTACATTCTGTTGCTACTGTTCCAGTCACATATTGGAGAGCATACGCTGCAGGGACCACTCAACAAATACGTGATCATACGTGTCAAAGGGTTCAGCATATTTTAGTAATTACATTTACTTTTGAGACTTAAGTATATGTAAAACCAAATACTTTTACTCAGGTAGTATTTTACTGGGTGATGACAATTTGGTATTTTTTCCACTACTCGTTCTAACTCAAACACCTTATAAGGGTATGTGTAGGAGCAATAATTTGTAATTTGGGCAGAGCAAAGCAGCAAGAGAGAGAGAATATAATGTCTAAAACAAGTGGCGATGTCATGACTTCCGCCAAAGTTGGTCCCTCTCCTTGTTCGGGCGGTGTTCGACGGTCGACGTCACCGACCATCTAGCCATCGCTGATCCATTTTTCATTTTCCATTGGTTTTGTATTGTCTTACATCACACCTGGTTTGAATCCCATCAATTACATGTTGTGTATTTCACCCTCTGTTTCCCCTCATGTCCTTGTCGGTGATTGTTTGTTGTATGTTTGTGCAAGATTATGTTCTGGTGCGCAACTGGTGTTTCACCCCATTATTTTATTTTGTACATTTTTGTTAACGGAGTTTGAGTACTTATTAAACTGCTTCGTTTATACCAAGTTCATTCTCCTGCGCCTGACTTCCCTGCCACCAGCACGCACTCCATTACAGGCGAGGTGCAGTGTTTGAGTGTTTGTTGACTTAACAGGCATTGAGAGGTCCTGTGTGGCAAATGTCAAGTCTGGAGCCAGGAATGCTTGGCATGAAGAGCTGAGGCTCGCCAGTTTTACATATCCTGGCGCGGGAACAAAGAGGTTGTGTGCTGTGGGATGCATAAAACATGAGCAGCAAACGAAGATGCAGGCTGTAGCATACACTAGCAGAAAAAGGCAACTAACGACACAGATGCACACACGCACATGCCCAAGCACACACATACATGCAAAGCTGTGGTTCTCGCTGTTGCAGTGTTATAGACCATTAAAGCCTAATCGGCTCAACCTAACACACACCTGACTGTAACAGATGCTTGGAACAAGACAAATATATTCCGACACGGCATGCACAAGAAAAACTCATTTGATCAAGCGGTGGCAATAGTCATGGCACCATGTGAGGTATTTTGTAACGGTCACTCACGAATGTGCTTGTCGGTGTGTTCAGGGTTGTCACTCACACGTGCTGGTTTGTCGCTAGCTTGCTATTGTGAGTGCTTGCTTGTTTTGGTATCTGTCTGTCTATGGATGAGTGTGTGTGAGTGTGTTTGTCTATTACCTTGTTTATTGTCCATCCACTAATATCAGTCAAGTTAGCATCAGTCAAGTTAGCACCTCTTGCGTTACCTAGCCCCTGGATACAGTTGAATCGCGTCCGTTAAATTTTTGATCAGGGCCTTTTTTTTGGCCTGGCTGCCCTCTAGTTGCCCATTGTCTACGTCCCAAATGGCACCCTATTTAGTGCACAACTTTGATCATGGTCCAAAGAGCTTTAGTCAAAGGAAGTGCACTATATTGGGAAAAGGCTACCCTTTGGAACGCAGCCATTATCTGCTGTGTTTGCTTTCCAACAAGTATTGATTACACAGTCTCAGAATGGAGGGCACGCACCGGCTCTGGGGCTATGATGCAATCATGTAGAAATCATTTTCAGCAAGCCCAGCCACACAACACTAATCAGCCTGATAGATGGGTACGCGGAATCGTTCTAATGAAGTCTTGCCTAGTCATTCATCACAGGAAGTAGTGTGTGTATATATTTATGTGTGCAAACATAAGCACGCATACACACACAGACACATTCACACACAGAATGCCCTTTTAGATTACTAACGGGGATTCAGTAGTTCAACCAGAAAATCAAGGGCTTTCACTTTCTGAACAGACATATCAATGTGTATAGGTTATAGTCTGGTGTGTTCAAACATTAATCCCAGTACACACACACACACAAAAACACAAACACAAACACACAAACACACACACACACACACACACACACACACACACACACACACACACACACACACACACACACACACACACACACACACACACACACACACACACACACACACACACACACACACACACACACACACACACTCTCTCTCTTGTACAGGTAAACTTTCCCTAACCACTAACTCGTACTCTTACCCTAATCCTAAAACTAACCCTAAGCTCCTGACCCTAATTCTAACCCTAACACTAATTCTAACCTTAACTTCTTTGGGGTACCCCCCCTTCTTCTCAATTTCCGCCTAAAGACACCCTAATCAAACTGCCTGTAGCACAGGCCCAGAGGCGAGGATATGCATATTCTTGGTATCATTTGTAAGGAAACACTCTGAATTGTGGAAATGTGAATTGAATGTAGGAGAATATAACACAATACATCTGGTAGAATAAAATACAAGGAAATAAACATACGTTTTCTGTTTTTATTGTTGCTGCATCATCTTTCAAATGGCCAATAACAGCCAAACATACAGATGGGATGCTGTGGATGATTTATATGAAGAACATAAGATGTCAACAATAGCTGAGCAAAGTATTAGACAGATAACTTGAAAAATGAGCGAGCTACATGACATTGAGCATGAAGTCACCCAGGTGTCCCACACAAATGTACCCAAGTGGCCGAATTGGTACAGTGATACATTTTGAAGGAAAAACTATATACAAAATACATAAATGCTATTCTAACACACCCCCAAAAAATGTATATATATATGAAAAATAAAATATAATAAATAATAATAAACAAACAAATAACAAGGGTAACTATTTACACATTTTCTATTTACAATATTGTGAAAACCCTCAGTCCTCTACACAATATTGTGCTGCTGGTGCCATGGCCCATAGTAGTCTCTTTCTGCTGTAAAGCAGAGGCTTACTGAACAGGTGGTGCAGGTGATGGGGCATTTCCTGTGACAAAGGGCACAACGGCGTCTCCCTACGGTGCCCTTTTTGCCCTGAGGCACATTCATGCCTGCAGAGCTGAATCTGGGCAGGTGAACACCACTGGTTGGAGCAGAAGGTGCTGCAGTAGACTTGCTGTAGCTAGCAAGCTCCTGGATGAGCAGCTCCCTGAAGGCTAACTGTGAGATGGGGGGCTATCCACAGCGCTTGGCCATTTCCTTCTGGAGGATGAAGGAATTCACCACAGCAATGTCAATGAAATTTTAAAGAAATGTTTTGTACCATTTCATGCTCTTGTGAAGAACATTGTAGTATCCTATCAGCGCATCTGACAGGTCCACACCCCCCATGCTCTTGTTGTAGTCCTTCACAGCAGCTGGAATCGGGACATTTTTTGTGGTCCATGCCCCGGCACCGTCCTTCACACGCCTGACGACGTGATCTCCACTGAAGGACTTGTGGATACTGGAGCACAGGACCACCTCTCTGGTATCCATCCACTTCACAAACAGCAGGCCATCTTCACGGATCCATCGCATGGTACCCCGCACAGCCCGCTTAGGCATGTCGTTCACCTTGGTCTTTGGAAATCCCACCTTGTTGGTACGAATGGTGCCACAAGCCGACACCTCCTGCTTCCTCAGCTCTGTAAACAGGGTAAGGCTTGTGTAGAAGTTGTCCACAAACAGTTTGTAGCCATTCCCCAGTAGTTGAAAATCCAATAACTCCATAACGGAATCATAACTCAGTCCATTACCGGTAGCAAAATGCAAGTGTAGGCACACACAGAATCAGCCAAAACAAACAGCTTGTTACGCATGTATTGCTCGAGGCTGATTTTGACCTTTGAGGCTACCATCCTCTCATCGATGGACAGGTTCTGGGCGGGCTGAAAATAAGTCTTGCAGGCATCAACGATGCTGGGGTAAAGAGGTTTTATTTTATAGAGCCTATCATACCTTGGTGTGCCTCTCTTCTTGTCATTCTCCCCATCAACTTCTGGGTCACTGATGTGAAGCGCCCATGACATAGAAACCTTTTACAAGACATGACAGTCATGGGGAAAGGCAGTTGATAGAGAGCTGACGTTTTCCAGTAGTCCCTTAGACTTTTCAACTTCACCAGCCCCATGTAAATGACCATTGAAAAGTAGCAGAAAAGGTCTGACATGGAAATGGTCTTCCATGCCTCTTTCTTTCCTGCCTGCTTCTTAGCCCCATACTTATTGGTGTTCGCCACCAGGAAATCAACAACTGACGAGGTGAAAAACAGTTGAAAAAGTTGAAGGGGGCTGCACTTTGCAGTCATGGTTAGTAGGGGTCCTGGCTGCCTTTTGGGTCTAAAAACTGGTGGATTTGGTTCCACATCATCTTCTAACACAGAGTGCCAACGACCCGATGGCCCTCTGTCTGCAGGTTTCTCTCTTCCCCACCTCCTCTTCTTTGTCACTGACTTCACAACTCGAGATGACCGCGTAGGTGTGGAGCCGGAGACAGCGGGGGTCCGGCTGGATGAACCAGCTTCAGAGGGAGATGGACACCTAGACATTGGCGGCTCATAATCAGAATCACTGCCACTGAAATATTTAAAAAAATCAATAACAATACTTTCATGTATGAGCCCTGTATAAACACATACAATAAACAGATATATATAGAGTACAGGGAACATAATCACTATGGTGAAGTGCTGTTCCATTCCATGTTTATGTAAAATACATTTAAAAAATATATCACACACACACACAGTATTGCCAATGTGTACTTTACACATTTCATTACAGATTATATTTTTATAAAATAAGAAAATTAAAAAAATATATACAATTAATATTATTTCATATTAATTTCAAACAATGACATTAGCATTAGAACTTACCAATCCAGCATGGCATCCTCTCCGTGCAGAAACATTTCTTCCGCCTGGGAGTCAAAACTAGCAAAACAAGCTTCGCTGAAAGATTCATCTTCCTGAAGAACCTCGGTCTCGCTGTCTCAAACAATTTCCTCTATAATTAGGGTTAAATCTGTATACCTAGATTTTGTTTTAGCTTTTCCTGATTTATTCGCCATAATTTAAATATATAAACTTGTTGAAAATGCTATTGAATATGTACTGCTATGCGTAACACTCGTGGCTCCGTCAAGCGTCATGTAGGATTTGCAATGGCGAATTAACCTCTTTTACGACAGAGTTTACGACAAAGGCTGGTCTTCGAACGTATAACCATTACATATTGCCGTTTACCTCAGCTCATTGGCTCTCTTCCAAGCTAGATTTCAAGAGGATCAGTGGTCATTGGGCCAAAATACAGTCAATCAATGATAGACCGGTCCTACCATTGGTGCGCAATGAGGTCATTGATTGGTGTCTTCAAATCGGATTTTTACGGTCAATACGTCCCGGGAAAAGAACCATCATGTATGGTTGTGTTAGTAACAACCAGAGGATTGCAATGAAACCAACCATGACTGGATAGACATTTGCTTAGTGTGTGTAATTACCACGAACGCTTCATCCAAAGTTGAATGAGACGGAAATCACGATGCAACCGGTTTTCAAATGTTTTGTGTTAGGCTATACAAATTGATTTTATCATACAAAACAAACATTCACAGTGTAGTTAGGACACTTGGCATTGCCACCAGAGGAAGATCTTCAATGGTAAGCGATTTATTTTATTGTTATTTCTGACTTTCGTGACGCTAATGCTTGGTTGGAAAATGCTAGTAATACTTGTGTGTGTGTGGGGCGCCGTCTTCAGAAAATCGCATGTTTGCTTTTGCACACACACACAGCCATAGAGGCCTATCGATGGGATATAACCTTCTGTTAAGAGAGCAGGTGCTAGATTGGGTGAGCACAATACTATGCCACCTATTGTCCTGCCTATTTCTTCGCTCGGAAAAAGAGTAACCACTGTGAATTATAACTATGGACAACTGCTCGCTGTTCCCATGAAAGATGCATGGACACTGCTGACCTCATGCCAGGGCAGCGGAGTATCTCTTACACTTCACCACAACGCTGTTTTATTTTACAACGCATGGTCAGGTTGTATACCAGTCATATAAGGACGTTTTACTAAGATATTTCTAGCAGCCAGAAAAGGCTGTCTATCTGGTTGTCATCTGGTTATATGACATATTTTTTCTCTAATTTTCAAAATCATGAAAAAGGTCTCTTTAATTAACTTGTTATAACAGAGATCAGGTAGCAACACATCTGCCACGGTGATTCTCAACACTGAAGCTCCCCAGGGGTGCGTGCTCAGTCCCCTCCTATACTCCCTTTTCACCCACGACTGCATGACCAGGCACGACTCCAACACCATCATTAAGTTTACTGAACGACACAACAGTGATCACCGTCAACGACAAGACAGCCTATAGGGAGGAGGTCAGAGACCTGGCTGGGTGGTGCCAGAATAACAACCTATCCCTCAAGGAGATGATTGTGGACTACAGGAAAAGGAGGACCGAGCACGTCCCCATTCTCATCGATGGGGCTGTAGTGGAGCAGGTTGAGAGCTTCAAATTCCCTGGTGTCCACATCAACAACAAACTAGAATGGTCCAAACACCAAGACAGTCGTGAAGAGGGCACGACAAAGCCTATTCCTCCTCAGGAAACTAAAAAGATTTGGCATGGGTCCTGAGATCCCCAAAAGGTTCTACAGCTGCAACATTGAGAGCATCCTGACCGGTTGCATCACTGCTTGGTACGGCAACTGCTCGGCCTCTGACCGCAAGGCACTTCAGAGGGTAGTGCATACGGCCCAGTACGTCACTGGGGCAAAGCTGCCTGCCATCCAGGACCTCTACACCAGGCGGTGCCAGAGGAAGGCCCTGAAAATGTTCAAAGACCCCAGCCACCCCAGTCATAGACTGTTCTCTCTACTACCGCATGGCAAACGGAACCAGCGTGCCAAGTCTAGGACAAAAAGGCTTCTCAACCATTTTTACCCCAAAGCCATAAGACTCCTGAACAGGTAACCAAATGGTTACCCGGACTATTTGCATTGTGTGTGCCCACCCAACCCCTCTTTTACGCTGCTGCTACTCTCTGTTTATCGTATATGCATAGTCAACTATACACTTTAACTATACATTAATGTACATACTACCTCAATAAGCCTGACTAACCGGTGTCTGTATATAGACTTGCTACTCTTATTTTCAAATGACTTTTTACTGTTGTTTTATTTCTTTACTTACCTACATACACACACACACACACATACTTTTTTTCTCTGCACTATTGGTTAGATCCTGTAAATAAGCATTTCACTGTTGTATTCGGTGCACGTGCCAAATAAACTTTGATTTGATTAGTTGGTTGTAAACTGGTTGTATGATGTCTTCTTAACCAGAAAACAAATTCACAACCAGAACATAACGTTATTAAATATTGTGTGCCAAAAAAACGGAGAAACAAAACAGTTCTAGGTCCTTCTGAGTGCTCTTCAGGCCAAGCGTCTGTCATGACGCCCCCCCCCTTCTCTATATCTCCACAGTTGTATGACAAAATGGCAGGTTGTAAATTCCTTTAAGAGACCCTCTCCCTGTTTGGACATGCAGTATGGGGAGAGAGGACTTCACAGTGGAACAAAGAAGCTGTTCCCACAAACTCCTACATCCCCAAAAGTTTTGAGAATGTAGAACTGGTCAGTGGGGAAGCAAAAAATGACCATGTCGAATTTGTTTTATTTGGTGACCTCATGAACGACAGGAGACACACATTAAGAAGTATACACATAATTGTTTTTCATAGTAATTTACGATCAGTCAGTGGCCATGCTCCCGTGAGCACAGACATTACACGGCGTCATGGAACGCGCCCCCTTTTCTACTGAAATTATAAAACCTACTTCCGACAAAATTTACATTCGTCCAAAACACGCCGCTTTGCTTCCGGTGTGTGAAGTGGTTCTATCTGTGACCTGAATGATCCACCATTGAGACCAGAAAACATGGAAGCTATTGCTACATGTTGAAATGGTTGGCAACTCTACCAAAGGACAAGACCAGAGAACGTGGAGATCATCCACGCTGAAATGGTTAAGAAATGATAAAATAACAAGTCCAGATTATGGCAAGAACAGCTCAAATTATCAAAGAGAAAGGACAGTCCATAATTACTTTAAGACACGAAGGTCAGTCAATACAGAACATTTGGTCAGTCAATACAGAAAATTTAAGCTTAATGATGAGAACCGCCACAGGAAAGGAAGACCCAGAGTTACCTCTGCTGCAGAGGATAAGTTCATTAGAGTAACCAGTCTCAGAAATTGCAGCCCAAATAAATGCTTTGCAGAGTTCAAGTAACAGACACAATTCACATCAACTGTTCAGAAGAGACTGTGTGAATCAGGCCTTCATGGTCGAAATTTCTGCAAAGAAACCACTACTAAATGACACCAATTAGAAGAAGAGACTTGCTGGGGCCAAGAAACAAGAGCAATGGACATAAGACCGGTGGAAATTTGTCCTTTGGTCTGGAGTCCAAATTGGAGATTTTTGGTTCCAACCGCTGTCTTTGTGAGACGCGGTGTTGGTGAGCGGATGATCTCAGCAAGTGTATTTCCCACAGTAAATCATGGAGGAGGAGGTGTTATGGTGTGGCCTTGCTGGTGACACTGTCTGTGATTTATTTAGAATTAAAGGCACACTTAACCAGCATGACTACCACAGCATTCAGCAGCAATGCACCATCCCATCTAGTTTGGGCTTAGTGTTATATGTGTTATTTCATAGGCGCAATAAGCATAAATTGCAATTATGTAAGGAATTGGGAGGCCACTTGATTTCAACATCTAAACAAAGTATAACAGTTAGTATAACAGTCTTTGGCTAAAATGCTGCTAGCGGTACTTGGTACTGCAATGCCACACACGACAAGCTGTACTTGGTACAGCACGACAAACTGTACTTGGTACTGCACGACAAGCTGTACTCGGTACTGCACGACAAGCTGTACTTGGTACAGCACGACAAACTGTACTTGGTACTGCACAACAAACTGAGCATGTATTTTCCAGGATCAATTTTCATTAATAGTGCTGTCTTAGTAGTGTCTGCTTTGCATGCAATTTGAGGAGTTGAGACAAAAAAAGGGTATTGTTAGAAAGGTTAACAAATAATGTCTAAATGTCAGTGTCCTTATCACTGATTTTGTTGGACCAAACCTCAAATGCAAATGGCGAGTTAAAACCGCTTGTCAGAAAGGAAGAAGAGATCTTTCACCTTTGTTGTTGTGAGTGGCAGGGAAAGGGGCTTGGCGTTTTTGAGTAAATGGGAAGGTGTGCACAGCACAGAATGAAGTGAAAGAGATGAGA
Organism: Oncorhynchus masou masou; assembly: GCF_036934945.1. Classification (NCBI taxonomy): domain Eukaryota; kingdom Metazoa; phylum Chordata; class Actinopteri; order Salmoniformes; family Salmonidae; genus Oncorhynchus; species Oncorhynchus masou. Next base: position 64,321,323 of record NC_088217.1, on the reverse strand, counting down.
CCAAAAAGACAACATGAGAACAAGTGGACATAAATGCTCCTAAAAACAAGACATCTTTGATGGGGTAAGACAGTCGATCCAAGCTTATGAGTCATTTATATTAATTTTAAAGTCCCAAAATGGATGTACCAATCACCAACTTTAGCTTTAATTGTCCAGTCCAAAGCATCACTTATCAATTCAAATCAGAGCAGTTCAGCGAGATAGGAAGTGATAGCAGGAGACTCACTGTGTTGAAGTTGGGGAAGAGTCCCACTGCTGATGTGGTGTCCACTGGGAAGGACATGAAGGACTTCATATCCAGAGTGGACTGCGTCATAACAGGAGGGGTCCGCACCAACGCCGGGAGACAGCTGCTATGGAAGGCACTTCCTACAGAAAGAGAGAGAGAGAGAACGCAATTTAGCAACAGTAGAGAGAGACAAAGCGATAGTGAGGGGAGCAAGAGACAGAGTTAAATTAGATACATAAATGTCTTCCAAACTCAGGAAATCATGGTTATATCTGCAGCAGTGCTTGCACACACATGTAATTCATTCCTACGGACGGCATCAAGAGGACGGAGGAAGAGGAGATGGAGCGTGGATAAGTATTTTATTTTATTTAACCTTTATTTAACTAGGCAAGTCAGTTAAAAACACATTCTTATTTACAATGACAGCCTACACTGCCTTAGACCGCCGCGCCACCTGGGAGCCCAAGTATTCAGTGATGCGTGAGAGAGTAACAAGACACACACACAACATGCCTTCAGAATTTCCCTACTGCATACATTTTTTTGCTCTGCCACTGAGCTCATGGATCCCCTCGTAGACAATCATGTCATACAGTACGACGCAGCAAGGGACTAGAATGCACCTGTGCTGAGGCAGCATGGTAATTCTGCACCCAGTGAACCATTGATACAATCCCACATCAAACCAGTCAAACATACATGCTGAATCTCCAGAAAACAGTCCCACTCAAAATAACCCAACACATCATAATATATAGCACAGTACATCCATTTTAGCAGACGGTTTTATCAAAAGCATCGTACAGACTAATACACACTGAAATGTAACTTGCAATATCTTATAACAACATTGTAGATCATAGCCCTTGACTTAGATCATCACATAATCCATTATTGATGATGTGTAAGCAGACAGAATTCTATGAAAGCGTACAACTGATGAAATCCAATTAAAATGCAAACAACAACAATAAATCAATAACGAGTTTGAAATTTTGGCAACTATACATCACAACAGGACGAATACATCACAGCAGAGTTTCAGAAAACGTGTCTAACTTTATTTTCAATATCTTTTCAGATAAAAACACACACTTTGGAATGTGGTTTTGGAGGAACGGTGGATCCGAGGCAACGTTAAGGTATATTTGTTTTATATTACCTTTATTTATGCAAGGAGTTTATTTATACAAGGGTCTCTTTCACAAGAAGCCCTGCATCTACAATTTCATTTGAGAAAATCAAAAATCAAATACAATATAAAACAAGTAAAATACCACACAACACACATTTACAAGAAAACAATTACATTCCTCAATAAGAAGGTCCGCAATCATTATTTGAAATTGCCCGAGTGGCACAAAAACATTCCATTGTAATGTTTTTTGTAGTTGGTTCCAGCAATGAGGTGCTTTAAAATTAAATGTGGATTTACCTAGTTTGGTGGAGACCTGAGGAACCTCCTTTTTTTCAATTTCACCTAAAATGACATACCAAATATATCTCAGGTCAGGCCCTGAAGCAAGGATATGTATATTTACATATTTGATAGTAAACACTTTGAAGTTTGTGTAAATGTGAATTGAATGTAGGAGAATATAACACAATAGATCTGGTGGAAGAAAATACAAAGAAAAAAACAACCGTTTCTTTTTCTACAACCATCTTTGAAATGCAAGAGAAAAGTCCCAGTTCTAGCAATCACTCCAAGTCTGATGGTGTCCACAAGATGGCAGCAGTGTATGTGCAAAGTTTCAGACAGATAACTTGAAGTATGAGCGAACTACATAACATCTAGTGTGAAGTCACCCAGGTACATTTGGGCAAATCGTGAAGGAGACATTTGCATTCATATTACATTTTTTTCTGCAAGAATATTGTCAAATATGTATACTTGGATTTTGATTTAGCTTTTCCGGTATTAGTAGCCATATTATAAGTTCAACATTTGCAAAAACAACCCATTTTTACAACTTCATAACTCTGAATATTAATTATAATTTTTGTCCAAAAGAAAAGGGCATGCTGTTGTACTCATTGGCTATCTAGCTAGCTTTGTTGACCCTGATGGGAGTTTATTTGACAAAGTTAGAGTCGTTCAAGTGAAGACCGCCTGCGTCATCAGCGTGCCATGAAGGCGTCGCTCTCTGACCAAATATAGTGTCCTATAGGATATACTACACCGCGAATGATATAGTGAAGTCTGGTTACATTCTAGGATCTCTGAGGAATACATGCGAACGTGATTTGGCTGGTTGACACAACGTTTAGGGTTAGATTTTCACAGATTCCTTTCTTTGCAAATTGAACGAGTGGAAATGCAAAAATCGATCGCGCATGCTATATGGACCTTTTTAGAATATGAAAAATTATTTTATCTAACAAAACAACAACGCATGCTATCTCTGGGACCCTTTAGATGATAGATCAGAGCAAGATTTCAGAATGTAAGTACATGTTTCACCTTCAGAGGTGAATTTATCAAACCTAATGTGCGTGAAAAGTGTTTTGTTGTTAGGAGCTCTCCTCAAACAATAGCATGGCATTTTTTCGCAGTAATAGCTACTATAAATTGGACAGTGCAGTTATATTAACAAAAATGTATGCTTTCAGCCGATATTAAGACACTTATAAGTATCGACATTTATTGCTTCTCTAAAACTTGCGATCGTGACACAAGGCGCTGCATGATTTACAACTGTCCCGTTGCCAGGACGCCGATCCGTACCAGGTATGAGGTGCTTTAAAATTAAATGCGGATTTACCTATGTTGGTGGAGACATGAGGAACCTCAGGTTAACCAACCCCATGGTGTCTCATGTTTTTATATTTTAACAGCAAAGTTAAGGTCAGTAGAGCTTAGCAAACAAAAAGGGAATACAGAAGTGATTTACGGCACTTTAATGAAGACCAGCTAACCTTTTGGGTAAGTCTCTGAGACATCTAACATTTTCCAGTTGCCTTTCCCGTTGAAGTGGATGAAAAGCATGCCGTGTCATTTAAGGGAACCAACAACTCATGCACATCTGCATGGAATAAGGTCAACGTAAAGAGTGTTTATTGAAAATTATTGATAACATGGAGCAGGCTAACTGACAGCTTAATCCAGAGCTTTAGGTTAACGGCCTCAATTAGATCCTCTTTCCTAAGGTCATACCAAACTCTCGATGCAATAGAGCATCCCTCTCATCTCTTTTGATGAAATATTCATTTGACAATGTCAGGCCATAGAAAAAATAATGTTTTGAACAAAAGCTATTGGTGCCTGAGGCTGGCCTTGTCGTTAAAGCATGTATATGATTCCTCTGCCTGCCATGGTACAAATCTCAGCATCTGCAGCTCCCTTCTCTCTATCTCCCCTTCATTTCATACTATATCTGTCAAACAATAAAATATGGATGGACAGTAACATTTTGCAGGTATAATTTTACTCATTAAAACATGATTGCGAGATTATGCTCAAATATCAATATAAGTTATAGCACAGCACACCAGTAACAGATATACACTGGTCATATTAGTGATGCTGTAATAAGAAAGAAACGTATGCTAACAATCTCTTTGAACTCTCATCAATATTCAAAGCAGTGATCGCAGCTCCACAGCCAGACTGGAGAGAGACAAAAACAGCCGGCACACTCTGTTCTGAATAACATCAAGGCAATTTTAAATCTGAAATAGTCACTAAGGAAACACAATGACGATTCAAAGAAATGTTGAGCAAATTACAATACCAAAACAAAATTATTTAATGGCAGCACGCACACACCATTTTTTTAGCCTGGATAATACCTGCCAGCCTTGGACCGTTTTTCTCCACTACAACGTCAGATTCCTGCTGTAAACCCTGGACCATTGATCATCACATCTAGCTAGCTGCCACTGAGTGACCCAGCCCTGAAGCTAGCCCTGAGCCAGGCGCATCTCCCGGCTAGCAAACAAAATTACCACAACTACACTACCTCTTTCGTCATCTGGCCCGGCGCCCCGCCCCACCACAAGTGGCCCGCAGACGTATTTCCATCAGCTGTTCTTTCAACCGGTCTTTGCCGGAAGACGGAGCAGACGCTTCTACTTACCCTGGACTGCTAACTTTAAACGCAGTGTCTCCCTCGTGCTAGCGTAGTAACAAATACCTAGCGGCTTGCCTTTTTCATCTTTTGCTGTACACTGGACCCTATGATCACTTGGCTACATAGCTGATGCCTGCTGGACTGTTCATTTATCACCACTTTGTTTACCTAAGTTTATTTGTTGGCCCTAGCCCCGAACTGTGTGTCGTTAACCGTGTGTAGTTAACCCTGTGTGTAGTTAACCGACCCTCTCTGCCCATACATGGCCATTTTACCTGTTGTTGTCTTAGCTGATTAGATCTTGTTGTCTTTTCTGTTGATGACTTAGCAATCTCCCAATCAACACCTATGATTGATTTATGCCTCGCTTTATGCCTCTCTCAAATGTCAATATGCCTTGTATACTGTTGTTTAGGGTAATTATCATTGTTTTAGTTTACTGCGGAGCCCCTAGTCCCACTGTACATGCCTTAGATACCTCCTTTGTCCCACCTCCCACACATGCTGTGACCTCACCCAGTATAACCAGCGTGTCCAGAGATGCAACCTCTCTTATCATCACTCAGTGCCTGGGCTTACCTCCACTGTACCCGCACCCCACCATACCCCTTCCTGCACATTATGCGATGAATCTATTCTACCACGCCCAGAAATCTGCTCCTTTTATTCTCTGTCCCCAAAGCACTAGACAACCTGTTTTGCTAGCCTTTAGCCTTACCCTCATCCTACTCCTCCTCTGTTCCTCGGGTGATGGAGGCTAACCCAGGCCCTGCGTGTCCCCAGGCACTCTCATTTGTTGACTTCTGTAATTGAAAAAGCCTTGGTTTCATGACAGTTAACATCAGAAGCCTCCTCCCTAAATTTGTTTTACTCACTGCTTTTAGCACACTCCGCCAACCCTGATGTCCTTGCCGTGTCTGAATCCTGGCTTAGGAAGGCCAGTTCTCTGCTGCCAGTGACTGGAACGAATTGCAAAAATCGCTGAAGCTGGAGACTTACATTTCCCTCACTAACTTTAAACATCAGCTATCTTAGCAGCTAATCGATCTCTGCAGCTGAACATGGTCCATCTGTAAATAGCCCTCCAATCTACCTACGTCATCCTAATATTGTTTTTATTTACTTTGCTGTTTTTTTGCACACCAATATCACTACTTACACACCATCATCTACTCATCATCATCTGCTCATCTATCACTCCAGTGTTAATCTGCTAAATTGTAATTACTTTTTTGCCCTTGGAATGCTGAGCTCTCCCCATTGTTTTCCTATGGAGAGGCATGCCGGTCTATTTCACCAAATATCTCACTGTGTACACTTTGTTTTTTTCAAGTCGGGTGTAACCGGTGTGAAATGGCTAGCTCGTTAGCGGGGTGCGTGCTAATAGTGTTTCAATCAGTGACGTCACTCACTCTGAGACCTTCAAGTAGTTGTTCCTCTTGCTCTGCAAGAACCATGGCCATGGATTTTGTGGAGCGATGGCTAACAATGCTTTGAGGGTGGTTGTTGTCTTTGGGTGCAGAGGGTCCCTGGTTTGAGGGACCCTCTGCACCCAAAGGGACCCTCAAACCAGTCATAACGGTCATATCTCAGTTATTGTTTTCATATCTATAAAAAATCAGCTGTTTTCTTTACTTTCAGAGAGCGAGCTGATCAAGGGGTCGAAAATGTAGATATTGCCAGATGTTCACTGTCTGAGGAACAGGCCGAGGAAGCTTTATTGCTGGCAAAAGTGTCCATAACCAGAGGTAATTAAACTGTTCTGTGTTCTTTTTCTCCATCTCTGCCTGTCTTGTTGTACACAGAACTTGTTTCACATGCATTAATTAAAAAAAAACTTAAGATGTCAGCTGCTAATTTTCAGATTTACACCACATAAACACAGCCATTTTCACAAGACTATGTGTTGCTGTCTGTTGCTGCCAAGTCATTATTTCCCTGAGGGTTAGCCTTGCAATTACCAAGTGGTGAGACACAGAATTCTATATTTAAATGTTTCATGTACACTCTGATAGGTGTCTGTGTCACATACAGTATCTTCTATTGACATTATCTTCTATTGTTTGTCCTCATGTGTCTGTTTTTCAGCATAAAGTACTCTGTAGCCACTTAGTGTGGACACCAGGTGAGACCACACACAACAACAGTCTCTCCTTCACTTCATCCCTCTCCCCCTTCTCCCTAAATCCCCAAGGTTACAGTATATTAGCTGTTTTGGTGAACCCCTCCCACATCTGAACTGACTGACACAGAGGGCACAGATGAGCTCTGTCTATCCATCTGTCACTCGTCTGCAGGTATGTTTTGTTGTGAGAGAGGAAGCCAGACCCGTCATCATCACCTCACCCGCTCTTAAGATAACCCTTGGGCCATCTGGGGACCCAAGGCTGGTTATGAGACATCGCAATTGTGATGAACTGAGAGAAATTTAGGGTAGCACTGTAATGCTGTCTGCCGCTGTTCTTACCTCTTTCCCTTTCTGTCTTCTACACCTCTCTTCCCACCTCGGAGCAGGAGTGTTAAACACTGTTGAAGTGTATAATTGTAATACATACATGCAGACACAGCATCATTCAAATAATGGAGTTTGATACACCTGGTATTGGATATGACTGAAAAATAATGTCTCAGAGATTCATACCTGAACCACACCTTTATTTGCCAAGGAAGAGTACATGATCAGTGAATATATTCAATGTACAGACCACAATGTGGGAATCTCATGCGTGGTAATATCTACAGTACATTTGTATATAGGACTTGCATCCTTGGCACAATAAAAATATTCTATTCTATCTATATGCAACAGTATAGCTTCCGTCCCTCTCCTTACCCCTACCTGGGCTCAAACCAGGGACCCTTTGCACCCAGACAACAGCCACCCTCAAAGCATCGCTCCACAAAAGCCATGGCTCTTGCAGAGCAAGAGGAACAACTACTTCAATGTCTCAGAGCGAGTGACGTCACCAATAGAAACACTATTAGCGCGCACCCCGCTAACTTGCTAGCCATTTCAAATCGATTACACATAGGCTTCATTAATGCCATTCAGACTTGATACAACAACTATGATAGCTGAGGTTCATAGATTGGTATGAATATTAGTTCAGTTTTAGCTCCATACGCAGATCGGCTATATACTGTAGCTAGCTACACATCCATAGGCATACAGTTATTTTTAATCCTCCACCACATAATAAGCAAGTAAATAGTTAGCTATATTACTCCATCTGGATTGCAAGGCAAGCTTACACAATTGTACATTCAATATGCCGTAAATGCTTTAGCAAACTAGATTCTTTACATCCACTGTTTCACAAGACAACAGCCGGGTTTGCTGGTTTTCTTTGCTGGTCCCTAAAACATTAAACACAAATTACAAATTCATTATCCTAACATTAGCTAGCTGGCTAATGTTAACTAGTCAGATAACTTGCTAAATAGCAATTTTCGTAAATGTACTTTATGTTAATAACATATGCATAAACGTTTGTCTCTATATTAACTAACATATTCCTCTCAGTTGTACATGTTTTGCTTGACTCGTTATGACGTTATAACAACTTTCATTTGGTTCCACCTTAATGTTTTGTCAGCCATCTTCATCCAGGGACGGGTGGCTCGCGTCAAAATTCGTCATTGGAACCACTCGATATGATTGGTCATATAAAAACCTTGGGACCCAAATGCATAACGAGTGCTCTAACTCCCCCTTGTGGTGGTCTGGAGCAATGAAGCCGTGACGCTGGGTACCTCTAAGTCCCGCGGTGCAAGCTCACATCTTTTAAAGGAGGAACCACTGTACATTGCATTTCAATGGTTGAATTACACATTTATTTTTGTGCAGACCTTTCAATCCCTGAATTGAAATGGAAGTGACCCAAACCTACTCTCTCAGTTTGGGACAAAGATGCAACAAAATAACCCTCGTCTTGCGGCCTTTACATGATGCCCAAGAGCATCAACTGAGGGGGAAATAGTGAGAAGAGAGAAATACTTCCACTCTCCAGCACACCAAATGTGAGTGCTCACTTGTATTCAGAGTAATATTTGATAATATATAATATAATCATTATACATGCCACTTAGCCTATCCGTTTAGCTGAAGTGGCTTGCAGTACTGAGTTCATACATTTTACGTACTGTATGTACATGATGGTGATCCTTGCGGGAGTTGAACCTACAACCTCGGAATTACTAGCGCCAAAATCTTACTAGCTTAGCCACACAAGACCACTATGCCAAACCACTATACTTAATCCTTTATAGGTAAACAGCTGACTGGTGGATAATGACTGATGTATAGTAATACAATAAAAAAGTAGCTCAGTCTGATTTCAGAACCCTTTGGGAGAGTTTCCCTTAAATTGGTGGCAAAGAACAGATTTGTCATTGCCAAGAGCTTTGACATTTTCACTCCAGATTGCATGGTTTGTTCGTGCAGTTGCGAGGGTAGCCTTTGGTTTCCTCTGTCTCCTGACCTAGAGCAGCATTCCAGTTCTTGATACACTCAAACCGGTGCGCATGGTACCTACTACCATATCCTGTTCAAAGGCACTTAAATCTTTTGTCTTGTCCTTTCACCCTCTGAATGGCATACACACAATCCATGTCTCAATTGTCTCAAGGCTTAAAAATACTTATTTAACCTGTCTCCTCCCCTTCATCTACACTGATGGAAGTGGATTTAACAATTGACATCAATAAGGGATTATAGCTTTCACTTGGTTTTACCTGGTCAGTTTATGTCATGGAAAGAGCAGGTGTTCCTAATGTTTTGTGCACTCAGTGTAGTTTTTTAAGGTAATACAAAGGCAGAGTGCAGTATCTGCATTTACAGGGTCATAGGTCAAATCAGTGGTCATGGTTTATATGATAAACATTACTTAATAATAAGATGAGAAATCAGTGCATTTTTCTCTTACAACATAGCTACAGTGCCTTGCGAAAGTATTCGGCCCCCTTGAACTTTGAGACCTTTTGCCACATTTCAGGCTTCGAACATAAAGATATAAAACTGTATTTTTTTGTGAAGAATCAACAATAAGTGGGACACAATCATGAAGTGGAACGACATTTATTGGATATTTCAAACTTTTTTAACAAATCAAAAACTGAAAATTGGGAGTGCAAAATTATTCAGCCCCCTTAAGTTAATACTTTGTAGCGCCACCTTTTGCTGCGATTACAGCTGTAAGTCGCTTGGGGTATGTCTCTATCAGTTTTGCACATCGAGAGACTGAATTTTTCCCATTCCTCCTTGCAAAACAGCTCGAGCTCAGTGAGGTTGGATGGTGAGCATTTGTGAACAGCAGTTTTCAGTTCTTTCCACAGATTCTCGATTGGATTCAGATCTGGACTTTGACTTGGCCATTCTAACACCTGGATATGTCTATTTTTGAACCATTCCATTGTAGATTATGCTTTATGTTTTGGATCATTGTCTTGTTGGAAGACAAATCTCCGTCCCAGTCTCAGGTCTTTTGCAGACTCCATCAGGTTTTCTTCCAGAATGGTCCTGTATTTGGCTCCATCCATCTTCCCATCAATTTTAACCATCTTCCCTGTCCCCGCTGAAGAAAAGCAGGCCCAAACCATGATGCTGCCACCACCATGTTTGACAGTGGAGATGGTGTGTTCAGGGTGATGAGCTGTGTTGCTTTTACGCCAAACATAGCGTTTTGCATTGTTGCCAAAAAGTTCAATTTTGGTTTCATCTGACCAGAGCACCTTCTTCCACATGTTTGGTGTGTCTCCCAGGTGGCTTGTGGCAAACTTTAAACAACACTTTTCATGGATATCTTTAAGAAATGGCTTTCTTCTTGCCACTCTTCCATAAAGGCCAGATTTGTGCAATATACGACTGATTGTTGTCTTATGGACAGAGTCTCCCACCTCAGCTGTAGATCTCTGCAGTTCATCCAGAGTGATCATGGGCCTCTTGGCTGCATCTCTGATCAGTCTTCTCCTTGTATGAGCTGAAAGTTTAGAGGGACGGCCAGGTCTTGGTAGATTTGCAGTGGTCTGATACTCCTTCCATTTCAATATTATCGCTTGCACAGTGCTCCTTGGGATGTTTAAAGCTTGGGAAATCTTTCTGTATCCAAATCCGGCTTTAAACTTCTTCACAACAGTATCCCGGACCTGCCTGGTGTGTTCCTTGTTCTTCATGATGCTCTCTGCGCTTTTAACGGACCTCTGAGACTATCACCGTGCAGGTGCATTTATACGGAGACTTGATTACACACAGGTGGATTGTATTTATCATCATTAGTTATTTAGGTCAACATTGGATCATTCAGAGATCCTCACTGATCTTCTGGAGAGAGTTTGCTGCATTGAGGGACATAACCCCAAGTCTTAAATTGCTTTAGAGAAAGCTAAAATCAAAGGTCTAATTATTGTCTTTAGTGACAGTGTTGGAGAGTAGTGATATGTACTGTAATTCAACTAGTAATGTAACTACATTTTGCAGTAGCTTGGTGGTAGTTGAACTTAATTCAAATCTAGGTAGTGTTTTCAGTGGTTAATAACTTTTTTTGACATGTAGAGGTGTAGCTAACTATGGGAACTACACACTGCTTTTTTGCTAAAAGAAAATACAATATGGGGGAAGTAAGCAATAAATGACTTTCTATTTTGGCATCAGACCTGCCTAATTTTAACTTGAAACATATTTTTTTGTGTTTAATAGGACAAATTACATATTCTGATAATATTTTACCCTAAAGCGATCTGTCTTGCAATTTGTAGTCTGACATTTCAGATTTACATGATCATTTTTCAAGGAGTTTGGATGTAGTGAGCGCTCTGGACCTGGTTTTCATAAAGGATCTCTCTGTACTAAGCTCCATTCACCTTTCCCTCGAACCTAACTAGTCTCTCCCAGCCCCTGTTGCTGAAAAACTTCCCCACAGCATGATGCTGCCACCACTATGCTTCACTGTAGGGATGGTGCCAGGTTTCCTCCACACATGAAGCTTGAACAGAGAAAAGTACAGAGAGATCCTTGATGAAAACCTACTCCAGAGCACTCAGGACCTCAGACAGGGGCGAAGGTTCACTTTCCAACAGGACAATGACCTAAGCACACAGACAAGACAACGCAGGAGTGGCTTCGGGACAAGTCTCTGAATGTCTTTGAGTGGCCCAGCCAGAGCCCGGACTTGAACCTGATCGAACATCTCTGGAGACACCTAAAAAAAGCTGTGCAGCAATGCTCCCCATCCAACCTGACAGAGATTGGTTAAGTGCAGATCTGCAGAGAAGAATGGGGTAAATTCCCCAAATACAGGTGTGCCAAGCTTGTAGCTTCATCCCCAAAGAGACTCGAGTCTGAAATCGCTGCCAAAAGCGCTTTAACAAAGTACGGCGTTTGGACACACCTATTCATACCAGAGTTTTCTTTATCTGCACTATTTTCTACATTGTCGAATAATAGTGTAGACAACAAAACTAAGAAATAACCTTTGGCATTTTTTCTATTTTGTTGCCTTACACCCTGGAATTAAAATAGATTTTGTGTCATTTGATTTACACAATTTGTCTACCACTTTGAAGATGCAAAATACTTTTTATTATGAAACAAACAAGAAATAAGACAAAAAAACAGAAAACTTTAGCGGGCATAACTATTCTTACAATTGGCTCATTCATCTCCTTACACTCACCTGTAACTATTCCCCAGGTCGTTGCTGTAAATGTGAATGTGTTCTCAGTCAACTTACCTGGTAAAATAATGGTAAAATAAAATTAAAATAAATTTCACCCCCCTAAAGTCAATACTTTGCAGAGTGACCTATTGCAGCAATTGCAGCTGCAAGTCTCTTAGGGTATGTCTCTATAAGCTTGGCACATCTAACCACTGGGATGTTTGACCATTCTTCAAGGCAAAACTGCTCCAGCTCCTTCACGTTGGATGGGTTCTGCTGGTGTACAGCAATCTTTAAGTCATACCACAGATTCTCAATTGGATTGAGGTCTGGGCTTTGACTAGGCCATTCCAAGACATTTAAATGTTTCCCCTTAAACCACTCAAGTTTTGCTTTAGCAGTATGCTTAGGGTCATTGTCGTACTGGAAGGTGAACCACCGTCCCAGTCTCAAATCTCTGGAAGACTGAAACAGGTTTCCCTCACAAATGCCCCTGTATTTAACGCAATCCATCATTCCTTCAATTGTGACCGGTTTCCCAGTCCCTGCTGATGAAAAATATCCCCAAGGCAAGATGCTGCCACCACCACGCTTCACTGTGGGGATGATATTCTCAGGGTGATGAGAGGTGTTCGGTTTGCGCCAGACATAGCGTTTTCCTTGATGGCCAAAAAGCTTAATTTTAGTCTCATCTGACCAGAGTACATTCTTCCATATGTTTTGGGAGTCTCCCACATGCGTTTTGGCGAACACCAAACATATTTGCTTATTCTTTTCTGGCCACTCTTCCGTAAATCCCAGCAGATGGTAAGGCTTAAACTGGTCCTATGGACAGAGCTTTGCAGCTTTTTCAGGGTTATCTTTTGTATCTTTGTTGCCTCTCTGATTAATGCACTCCTTCCCTGGTCTGTGAGTTTTGGCCCTCTCTTGGCAGGTTTATTGTGGTGCCATATTCTTTCCATTTTTTAATAATGGTTTTAAAATGGTGCTCCGTGGAATGTTCAAAGTTTTGGATATTTTTTTATAACCCAACCCTTATCTGTACTTCTCCACAACTTGACCTGTTTGGAGAGCTCCTTGGTCTTCATAGTGCCGCTTGCTTGGTGGTTCCCCTTGCTTAGTGGTGTTGCAGACTCTGGCGCCTTCCAGAACAGGTGTATATATAACGAGATCATGTGACAGATCATGTGACTCTTAGTTTGCACACAGGTGGACTTTATTTAATTTATTATGTGAATTCTGAAGGTAATTGGTTGTACCAGATCTTATTTAGGGGCTTCATAGCAGAGGAAAGCAACTTTTCCAATTTATTTTTCATAACAAGTAAGTTTTTTCATTTCACTTCACCAATTTGGACTATTTTGTGTATATCCAAATATATTTAAACTACAGGTTGTCATGCAAAATAATAGGAACAATGGCAAGGGGGGGGTGAATACTGTTGCAAGGCACTGTATGGAATCATGTCACTAAAAAAGTGTTAAACATTAAAAATATCATTTTTGGGGGGGATTCTTCAAAGTAGCCACCCTTTGCCTTGATGACAGCTTTGCAGACTCTTGACATTAAAATAAGGATCTAACCTAACAAAATGTGGAAAAAGTCAAGGGGTCTGAATACTTTCCGAAGGCTCTGTACTTCCATTCATTTTTTCAACTGGTACCCGTGGACCTTCAGACGGGTCTTCTCAGGACTGTGGGTGTCAAAACAACCAACATGTACGCATTCATGAGAGTCTCGCCTTTCCACCGAAATATTAGTGTGTAGCTCAAACAGTTCGGGCGCTACAGACAGAAGTTGGCAGCTTGGCTGTACCGACGTCAGAAGGAGTCCTAAGATGCTTGTGGGGGTCGTAGAGCAAAACGTGTTCATGAGAGTCTCATCTTTCCATAGAGGGGTCATAATAGTTTGTAGGCCAAACCGTTCGGATGCCACAGACGATTTTGTGAGAAGATTGAAGGGTCCCTTCTATTAGACGCACCTGATGCAGGCTGGGTGAAATTAAATTAGGGCTCATCACAAACTTGGGTCTGCATGCCAGGGAGGACTAATTCAATTGCAGAGGCAGATGACCTGGTGGGAGCAGAGGCTAATAAGTAGAGACCTGCCAGTCATAAGTCAGAGTTGGGTTAGAGCAGTGAAAAGGGTCACTAAACAGAAAATATGCTCCACTTCCTTAAAAAATGTGAACTTCAGAGCATCTGTGTATAACACTGAGGCTACATTCCACATAATTAAGTCATAATTAAATATTGTTTGCTAATATGGACAAATGCAAAGACAAATTCAACATGTTGGAATAAAATGAAAGGAGAGTGGTGGATCTCAACGTGGAAGATATTAGTAATTTCTAGTGTGAATGAAACCATAAATACGGGAGTACCTGGGATCTCTCTCTACCTGGGAGCTCTCAGCAGTGTTTCCCAAACTCGGGTCCCTGGGACCCTAAGGGGTGCAGGTTTAGTTTTTTGCCCTAGCAATACACAGCTGATTCAAATAATTAAAGATTGATGATGAGTTGATTATTTAAATCAGCTGTATAGTCCTTGGACAAAAACCATAACATGCAAACCTTGGGTTCCCCAGTAACGAGTTTGGGAAATGCTGCTCTACAGAAAAAGAAAGTCCAGATTCCACATGGGAAATAAACAGACAGCCTTCATAAGTCAAAGCCAGTGGCAAAACAATTGGAAAACAGGCTACAGTAATGCTTTTATAAGAAATAGAATCTACCATTGCAATTAGGCCTAACTTAAAGAACACAGGTGGTAGAGAACCAGTCAGTGTGGGTCTGTGAAGTTCACATCTGCTCGAAAACTTTTGGATAATAAAAAAGTATTGGTTTTTATTCTACTATTATTTCCTAGTATCATTGTTACCAGTCATTGCATTAAACAGTGACAAATACAATGAAATACATACAGTACATGAAAATGTAATGCTTAGATGTGAAGTTCACAAGATGAGGACAGGAAGAGGCGACGATGCCCAATGAATCAAACATGCAGGTAAACCACTGCAGACACCAATCCAGGCACATCTAAGCTGTAGCTAAACGCAAACCCGTCTCCATTAAGCAGCCAATAACACTATTAGTCTCACACACAAAGTTTATCTCAGTGAAATCGTTCATTTGGATGAATATCAAGGCACTATATGCCCTTGAAAAGTCCAATCAACATGGGAAAAACACGAGACAAAACACAAAACAGTTGTATGACTCACACTGTAAATGAGATGCTGAATACAGTAGCATACACAATAAAATCTATCGAATGAAATTGCCTTCCATTGCATTCTCTTCACTATTTTCACTATTTGAGACCACATATTACCAGAAGGAATCAACAAAATGCCCAAGATGCACTTTTCATAAGCTTTCATGAAACACACCGTAAAGAAATAAAGCACAATGCCATAACCTACCATTGCATTCATTGAATGCACTGAGCTAACCTTGAACTTTTTCGGGTTAGGGAGCAGTATTCGGAAGTTCGGATGACTGAGGTGCCCATGTAAACTGCCTGTTACTAAGGCCCAGAAGCTAGGATATGCATATAATTTGTAGTATTGGATAGAAAACATTCTGAAGTTTCTAAAACTGTTCAAATAATGTCTGTGAGTAAAACAGAACTGATATCGCAGGCAAAAACCCAAGGAGAATCGATCCAGAATTTTTTGAAGTGACCATCATTTAAAATGCCTGTCTATGGGAAAATCAAAGGGATACCTCCCAGATTGTAATTCCTTGGGCTTCCACCAGATGTCAACAGTCTTTAGAAAGAGTTTCAGGCTTGTTTTTTGAAAAATAAGCTAGAATTTGTAGTTTTTCTAGGTGGCTCTCATTTTGACTGTAGTGTTGTGTCGCGCGTGGATGAGGGCGTGCACTTCGTTATTTATCTCCAGTAATGAACATACTATTCTCCGTCTTAAATTTGATAATTTATTTACATATTAGGGTACCTGAGGATTGATTAGAAACGTTGTTTGACTTGTTTGGACAAAGTTCATTGATAACTTTTGGGATTCCTTTGTATGCATTTTGGATGAGTGGAACAGGTGGATTACTGAATCAAGCGAGCCAACTAAACTGACTTTTTTGAGATATAAAGAAGGACTTTATTGAACAAAACAACCATTTGTTATGTAACTGGGACCCTTGGGATTGCAAACAGAGGAAGATTTTCAAAGGTAAGTGATTTATTTTATCACTATTTCTGACTTTTGTGATGCCTCTGCTGGTCTGGAAAATGTTTTTAATGCTTTTGTGTGTGGGGTGCTGTCCTCAGATAATCGCATGGTATGCTTTCGCCGTAAAGGCTTTTTGAAATCTGACAAAGCGGCTGGGTTAACAAGAAGTTAAGCTTTTAAACGATGTATGACACTTGTATTTTCATGAATGTTTAATATTACGATTTTTGTATTTTGAATTTTGCGCTCTGCAATTTCACCGGATGTTGTCGAGATGGGGAGCTAGCGCCCCACCTTTACCAAAGTTAACCAAATGTTAAATTCTGAACAAAGGGGTTTGACAAAGAAAACAAATCGGCAAGCACATGCTCACAGCAATCAATTAATTCCCATCACGAAACAGTGTAAGCTGTGTAAAAAAAATCGACTTCAATTTACTGATTTTAATAGGGGCATGTTCTTGTTGTTTCAGCTTTAAGATTTCCATGGAAACAAAGGGCCTACATAAGGAGAGGAACTTTCCTTAATTTTCTCCTGACAGTGGAACAGGAGCACGTGCACACACATACACACACATCTTACGTTATGTCCTAGATGGTGGAGACACAAGCAATGTAATTACTGCTGCAAAGTTGTAATTAGTAACAAAACAGACTACATAAAAGTTGATACTGTAATACACTCATATGGCCATGAGCTCAAAACTGTACAACTGCAGTTGAACATGCTGGCATTTATACCTCAGTTTAACCAAGCAGTGTCTGAAAGGAGCAACTGTTTGCCCCCTGAACCATTTGCCAGAATGGCCAAGTGGTCCCAGCAGTGCTCTGTCTCAGGGTCAGTCTGGTACAGACCCCATTGGTGTTCTCCGGGGCCCTATGAGGACGGACACACACACACACACACACACACACACACACACACACACACACACACACACACACACACACACACACACACACACACACACACACACACACACACACACACACACACACACACACACACACAAACACACACAAGCAGAGACACACACGCACAGACACACACACGCACAGACACACGCACGCAAGCACACACACGCAAGCACACACACATGCTCATGTACAAACACAACCAAATGCACACACACACGCACAATGCATCCTTTCACTGTTAGCAGTGGAAACAGATCTACTAGGACAGCAGGGTAGTATGTTACACCAGCTATTCGATAGCGGTGCGAACACCATTTCATCGAGTCGCCAAGTGACACTTCAGTCATTCAGTCAGGGTGATGTTACAGATGATTGCTGCTATATTCAGAGTGGCGCATTGTTATCATTCAATTTAAGTTGACAGGAATTTCAGATGTACTCTCCTATCTGGGATTGACAGAAGGAGGGGAATTTCTCAGCTTGATTTCTCAGCTCAATGCCATCTAGAATTTGAAGCAGAAGTAGGATCATCATCAATGCTCTTTCAAACACCTTCACAATTCACTTCAACATCCTCTGTTCTGCTGGCTGCTCACTTAAGGAACACTGTCACAGTAGGAGCACAGCGCATATTTCAAAGACATAAGAATGCAACAACAACCAAGCATTATGTAACAGAGGATAGCACAGATTTTGGCTTCAAACATATCCTGGTTGGACAACTGAAGACATTTCCACATTTCAAAAACCTTTTCAAATTTAGATCAAACAAACAATTAATTCCAGACAATTCTACAGACACAGAAGTGTTCTGATATCAGCACAAACTGCCTACACCATGTCAACAGACGCCTTCACCACACACTGCATGCTCCCATCAAATCAAAAGGAATCCAACGGTCCAACTCACCTAAAAGCATGCTTGCACTATGTGGTGTGATCGTGAATACGCCTGAGTACATCCATGCAACTCCACTCCTGGTCCACTTTGGCATTCTGCTGTCACTGCTAGCTCTACTGTGAGGACAGGGGAACACACGCTGGGGCGCGGTGGGGGGGGAGGTGGCTGATGCGCTAACTGCCGGACTTACTCAGACAATAAAGCAGCTGTCAGTGGAGCAGCAGCCACAGCGGAGGTAGAAGGTAAACTGTAATATGTAAGAGGTATTAGGTAGGAACAGTAGGGTGTAGGAGCTATGAAGGTACGAGTTACAGTAGGAGGTAAGCGGTTGGAGCAGGCACCGCATAAGTTACAAGTAGGATGTAAGAGGTAATAGTGAGCGACTGTAGAGGGGTAGGAGGTAAGAGCTACAGTAGGTGAAAGGAGGTAAGAGGTAGGATATAGCATATTTGAGGAAAGCGGTAAGAGGTAGGAGGAGATCAACCAGCTTAGAAGGTAAGATATAAGATGTAGTGACAGTGGGAGGAACATATATATATATATATATATATATATTTAAATGCAACCTTTATTTAACTAGGCAAGTCAATTAAGAACAAATTCTTAAGTTTTGTAAGTTCTGCTCCTAGTGTTCGTTCCCAGAGAATAGGACTTCAATCAGAGCTGACCCACTGCCTCTCTGTTGCTGTGTGTCTAGTTGTGTATGGTGAGCAGACACACACAGACACACAAAGGTGGCGTTAGCAAAGGACACTGTGTGATAGCTAGCGTGGAGGACACCTTTATACAGCAGGTGGGAGGTGGGGATGACACCGGTAGATGCCTAGACAGTGTCCATCCCCGAAAAACTCAAGTAATACTTTTATTTCCCATTTCTTCTGACCCACATTATAGACAAATTCAAGTGTCACACAAGCATGAATCAAAATCAAAGTTTATTTGTCACATGCGCTGAATACAACAGGTGTAGAACTTACAGTCAAATGCTTACTTACAGGCTCTAACCAATAGTGCAAAAAATGTATTAGGTGAACAATAGGTAGGTAAAAAATAAAACAACAGTAAAAAGACAGGCTATATACAGTAGCGAGGCTATAAAAGTAGCGAGGCTACATACAGACACCGGTTGATTCAGGCTGATTGAGGCAGTATGTACATGTAGATATGGTAAAAGTGACTATGCATATATGATGAACAGAGAGTAGCAGTAGCGTAAAAGAGGGGTTGGCGGGTGGTGGGTGGCAGGACACAATGCAGATAGCCCGGTTAGCCAACGTGTGGGAGCACTGGTTGGTTGGCCCAATTGAGGTAGTATGTACATGAATGTATAGCTAAAGTGACTATGTATATATGATAAACAGAGATTAGCAGCAGTGTAAAAAGAGGGGATGGGGGGAGGCACACAATGCAAATAGTCCAGGCAACCATTTGATTACCTGTTCAGGAGTCTTATGGCTTGGGGGTAAAAACTGTTGAGAAGCCTTTTTGTCCTAGACTTTGCACTCCGGTACCGCTTGCCATGCGGTGGTAGAGAGAACAGTCTATGACTGGGGTGGCTGGGGTCTTTGACAATTTTCATGGCCTTCCTCTGACACCGCCTGGTGTAGAGGTCCTGGATGGCAGGCAGCTTTGCCCCAGTGATGTACTGGGCCGTATGCACTACCCTCTGTAGTGGCTTGCGGTCAGAGGCCGAGCAGTTGCCGTACCTGACAGTGTTGCAAACAGTCAGGATACTCTCGATGTTGCAGCGGTAGAACCTTTTGAGGATCTCAGGACCCATGCCAAATCTTTTTCATTTCCGGAGGGGGAATAGGCTTTGTCGTGCCCTCTTCATGACTGTCTTGGTGTGTTTGGATCATTCTAGTTTGTTGTTGATGTGGACACCAAGGAACTTGAAGCTCTCAACCTGCTCCACTACAGCCCTGTCGATGAGAATGGGGGCGTGCTCGGTCCTCCTTTTCCTGTAGTCCACAATAATCTCATTAGTCTTGGTTACGTTGAGGGATAGGTTGTTATTCTGGGACCACCCGACCAGGTCTCTGACTTCCTCCCTATAGGCTGTCTCGTCGTTGTCGGTGATCAGGCCTACCACTGTTATGGCGTCTGCAAACTTGGTGTTGGAGTCATGCCTGGCCATGCAGTCCTGGGTGAACAGGGAGTACAGGAGGGGACTGAGCACACACCCCTGGGGAGCTCCAGTGTTGAGGATCAGCATGGCAGATTTGTTGCTACCTAACCTCACCACCTGGGGCTGGCCTGTCAGGAAGTCCAGGATCCAGTTGCAGAGGGAGGTGTTTAGTCCCAGGATCCTTACCTTAGTGATGCACTTTGAGGGTACTATTGTGTTGAACGCTGAGCTGTAGACAATGAATAGCATTGTCACAAAAGTGCTCCTTTTGTCCAGGTGGGAAAGGGCAGTGTGGAGTGCAATAGAGATTGCATCATCTGTGGATCTGTTTGGGCGGTATGCAAAGTGGAGTGGGTCTAGGGTTTCTGGGTTAATGGTTTTGATGTGAGCCATTACCAAAGCACTTCATGGCTACAGACGTGAGTCAAACGGGTCTGTAGTAATTTAGGCAGGTTGCCTTTGTGTTCTTGAGCACAGTGACTATGCTGGTCTGCTTAAAACATGTTGGTATTACAGACTCAATCAGGGACATGTTGAAAATGTCAGTGAAGACACCTGCCAGTTGGTCAGCACATGCCCGGAGCACACATCCTGGTAATCCGTCAGGCCCTGCAGCCTTGTGTATGTTGACCTGTCTAAAGATCTTACTCACGTCAGCTACGGAGAGCATGATCACACAGTCGTCTGGAACAGCTGATGCGCTCATGCATGCCTCAGTGTTGCTTGCCTCGAAGCGAGTATAGAAGTGATTTAGCTCATCTGGTAGGCTCGTGGCACTGGGCAGCTCGTGGCTGTGCTTCCCTTTGTAGTCTGTAATAGTTTGCAAGCCCTGCCACATAAGACGAGCGTCGGAGCGGGTGTAGTATGATTCAATCTTAGCCCTGTTTTGTCGCAGGGCATAGCAGGATTTCTTGTAAGCTTCTGAGTTAAAGTCCCGCATCTTGAAAGCGGCAGCTCTACCCTTTAGCTAGGTTTTGACCAGTTCTGCCTGCCCTGACACTGAGCCTGCCTGCCTGACCATTCAGCCTGCCTTGTGCGAATGTTGCCTGTAATCCATGGCTTCTGGTATGTACGTACAATCACTGTGGGGACGACGTCCTCGATGCACTTATTGATAAAGCCAGTGACTGATGTGGTGTACTCCTCAATGCCATCGGAAGAATACCAGAACATGTTCCAGTCTGTGATAGCAAAACAGTCCTGTAGTTTTAGCATCTGCTTCATCTGACCACTTTTTTATAGACCGAGTCACTGGTGCTTCCTGCTTTAATTTTTGCTTGTAAGCAGGAATCAGGAGGATAGAGTTGTGGTCAGATTTACCAAATGGAGGGCGAGGGAGAGCTTTGTATGAGTCTCTGTGTGTCGAGTACAGGTGATCTAGAATTCTTTTCCCTCTGTTTGCACATTTCACATGTTGATGTAAATTTGGTAAAACTGATTTAAGTTTCCCTGCAATAAAGTCTCCGGCCACTAGGAGCGCCGCCTCTGGGTGAGTGGTTTCCTGTTTGCTTATTTCCTTATACAGCTGACTGAGTGCTGTCTTAGTGCCAGCATCTGTCTGTGGTGGTAAATAAACAGCCACGTAAAGTATAGCTGAAAACTCTCTAGGCAAGTAGTGTGGCCTGCAATTGATCACAATATACTCAGGCGAGCAAAATCTAGAGACTTCCTTAGATTTCGTGCACCAGCTGTTGTTTACAAATATGCACAGACCGCCCCCCCTCGGGATTGGCAGGGGCGTGCTCAAGAGTGGAGGACCAATGGGAAGTGGGCCGCAATCACACACTATTGGCAAGACGTGTGTAGTAGTACACACACCACAGTCCCTGTCCATTGTCACTCTACAATGGTATTTTAATAATGGCCACCTAATATTTGAAAATACGCACACACCGTGCCTGTGCAGGCCAGTGTGTGTGTGTGTTGGGATTGGCAGGGGGTGTCAAAACTATGAACATAACAGAATGGTCCAAATTTTTCCTCTGAGAGGCGAACCCAGGACCTTCAGATTGGTCTAGTTAACACAGCCATAAAGTCACGAACCCTGCCTATTCCTACCATTTATCTTCTTAAAATCGGATTTTAAATCTAACCTTAACTTTAAACCTAATCTTAATCACACTGGTGACCTTATGTCTAACCCAAACTTTAGAGTATGTATTTTTTAAATACATGAATTTGTGACTTCAGATCCCATTGCGGTGGCGTTAACGCTTATGCTATGAACCCTGTCATGAACGCATTATCTTGACACACTTTATATGGACAGTATGGAAAAACCCCACAACAGGAAACTTATGTTGTTGTTCATTCACTCAATACTGATTGAACGTTTATTTTTCTTGCTTGGTTAAATGGGATCTTAGTGACCACAGAGAGTCAAGACACCCTTTCAACATACCATCTGAAAGACGGCACCCTACAAAGGGCAATGTCCCCAACAATTTGGTATAGTTTAACCTGGGTGCCCTAGCACCCCCTGGCCACTGTTTACTTCAGGTTTTCAGGAATATGGATGTATTTCAAGGCCTACCTTCAAACTCAGTGCCTCTTTAATTGACATCAAGGGAATATCAAAATAAATCAGCCAAGACCTCAGAAAAAACATTGTAGAGCTCCACAAGTCTGGTTCATCTTTGGGAGCAATTTCCAAACGCCTGAAGGTACCACGTTCATCTGTACAAACAATAGTACAAACAATAGTACACAAGTATAAACACCATGGGACCATGCAGCCGTCACACCGCTCAGGAAGGAGACGCGTTCTGTCTCCTAGAGATGAACCTACTTTGGTGCGAAAAGTGCAAATCAATCCCAGAGCAACAGCAAAGGACCTTGTGAAGATGCTGGAGTAAACAGGTACAAAAGTATCTATATCCACAGTAAAACAAGTTCTATATCGACATAACCTAAAAGGCCACTCAGCAAGGAAGAAGCCACTGCTCCAAAATCACCATAAAAAAGCCAGACTACGCTTTGCAACTACACATGGGGACAAAGATTGTACTTTTTGGAGAAATGTCCTCTGGTCTGATGAAAGAAAAATAGAACTGTTTGGCCATAATGACCATCGTTATGTTTGGAGGAAAAAGGGGGAGGCTTGCAAGCCGAAGAACACCATCCCAACTTTGAAACACGGGTGTGGCAGCATCATGTTGTGGGGTTCTTTGCTGCAAGAGGGACTGGTGCACTTCACAAAATAGATGGCATCATGAGGCTGGAAATGTATGTGGATATATTGAAGCAACATCAATACATCAGTCAGGAAGTTAAAGCTTGGTCGCGAATGGGTTTTCCAAATGAACAATGACCACAAGCAAACTTCCAAAGTTGTGGCAAAATGGCTTAACTTCTTGGTGACTGGGCAGTATTTTCACATCCAAATTAAATGCATGCCCAAATTCAACTGCCTGCTACTCATCCCCAGAAGATAAGATATGCATTTTATTAGTAAATGTAGATAGAAAACACTCTGAAGTTTCTAAAACTGTTTGAATCATGTCTGCGAGTATAACAGAACCTATTTAGCAGGCGAAACCTCGAGGACAAACCATTCAGATTTCTCTTTTTTGTTGTCACTCTTTTCAATGCGTTTTCATTGGGAATCCAGATTTTTAAGGGACCTTCTTGCAGTTCCTACCGCTTCCACTGGATGTCACCAGTCTTTAGAAATTGGTTGAGGTTTTTCCTTTGTGTAATGAAGAAATAGCCCTGTTCAGAACGAGGGTCACTTGTAGTGTACTGTTTGATAGAGGCGCGTGACCAGAAAGATAGCTACAGTTTGTTTTCCTCCGGTATTGAACACAGATCATCAGGTCTTCACTTTTATGATTATTTACATAAAAAAATAACTAAAGTTGTATTACAAAAGTAGTTTGAATTGTTTTGGCAAAGTTTACAGGTAACTTTTGAGATATTTTGTAGTCACGTTACGCAAGTTGGAACCGGTGTTTTTCTGGATCAAACGCGCCAAATAAATAGACATTTGGATATATATGGACGGAATTCATCGAACAAAAAGGACCATTTGAGATGTTTATGGGACATATTGGAGTGCCAACAAAAGAAGCTCGTCAAAGGTAAGGCATGAATTATATTTTTATTTCTGCGTTTTGTGTCGCGCCTGCAGGGTTGAAAGATGCTTTTCTCTCTTTGTTTACGGAGGTGCTATCCTCAGATAGTAGCATCATTTGCATTCGCCGAAAAGCCTTTTTGAAATCTGACATGTTGGCTGGATTCACAACAAGTGTCATCTTGCATGTGTAATGAAAGTTTGATTTTTATAGTAATTTATTTGAATTTGGCGCTCTGCATTTAACCTGGCTTTTGGCCAGGTGGGACGCTAGTGTCCCACATATCCCAGAGAGGTTAAGGACAAAAACATTCAAGGTATTGGAGTGGCCATCACAAAGCCCTGACCTCATTCCAATATAAAATGTGTGGGCAGAACTGAAAGAGCATGTGTGAGGAAGGAGGCCTACAAACCTGACTCCATTACACCAGCTCTGTCAGGAGGAATAGGCCAAAATTCAGCTTGTGGAAGGCTACCAGAAACGTTTGACCCAAGTTAAATAATTTAAAGCCAATGCTACCAAATACTAATTGAGTGTATGTAAACTTCAAACCCACTGGGAATGTGGTGAAAGAAATAAAAGTTGAAATAAATAATTCTCTCTCCTGTTATTCTGACATTTCATATTCTTAAAATAAGGTGGTGATCCTAACTGGGCTACGACAGAACATTTTTACTTAGATTAAATGTTAGGAATTGTGAAAAACTGAGTTTAAATGTATTTGGCTAAGGTGTATGTCTACTTCCGACTTCAACTGGGAGTCCTCAGACTGTCTTATAAAGGGAAACTTGAGTGGCAATTATAATAACCTGCGCTATTTTCAACCCTCAAATCCATATGGTTCCCTGTGGATTCCTGACAGCAGTATTTAAAGAAGAATATCAAAGCTGTAGTGGGGTTTACCTTAAATTGAAGTCTATATTTCTCGCCCCCCTCCCCCTTGGTAAGAGCATAAATCCTTAATTTTGCAGAAAATAGGAAAAAGTGGTTTCACATTGAGAATATTGAATCTTGTATGATATCACCCGTTCAGTTTATTCTCCAAGGACTTACTTGCAGAATAACAATTCGGTACGAGACAGAAACGTCAGGACTAGAATACACGATTGGTGAACACCAAGCCAGAAGCACAATGATGCCTTTGAAGTAACAAACAAGAAAGTCAAATATGTGTACAGAGACAAAGTGCTCAGTGCTGCTGTTGGAATCCTGAATCCCCTTTGAAATGAATCTCATATTTAAATTTAACATCTCTCTTTAGAGAGAAGAGCCCATGGCTGCAAAAAGGAGAGACACATACAGATTGAATTCTTTGCTATCAGAAATAAGTTTACCTGAGTGTTTTTCAAGTCTAACAGAAAGGAGTTAAAGGGATAGTTCACCATGTGTGAATTTTTAGCATATGTACTGCTTTTGACTTTCAACTTTCTTTCTGAAAAATGTTTTGAACATGTAGCAATGTTAGTGGAAATGGATTGAATCAGCTTGCGGTGCATTGAAAAGTATGAGGAACGAGAGGTGGAAGGGGAAGCATAACATGAGAAACAAACTTGAAATAAAATAAAATTATATCATCCTATTGGTAAATCAGAAATAAGCTAATAAATTACCTTTAACCTGCTAAGCAACTCCATTCTCCAGTTTGTAGTCGTCATCATACAATGCTGTTTGTCCTTTATTTCAAACAGATCTGGTTTTCCTTCACAAGCAACTCCTGAAATTAGTCAGATTCTCACAAAAGGCCCCATACAAATGTGTAGGTTATATACTCTCTCTCACACAAACAGCAGGCTTATATCTTTTGAATGGTTGGTCAGATTGAATAACCTATGTCAGGTGTGGCATAAATGCTATCCTGTGTAACCAACCCAGCCTGTAACTCCACCGTCGTAATGCCATGGGTAAACCACAGCGATGACAGCAGCTGCCTTTGCTCTCCCAAGGTCCCAAACATAAAACGTGGCCAAGGCCAACTCCATTCTTGTCTTCTGTAAAACTGGATATGTGTCACACCTTGATCTGTTTCACCTGTCTTTGTGCTTCTCTCCACCCCACTCCAGCTGTCGCCCATCTTCCTCATTATCCCCAGTGTATGTATACCTGTGTTCTCTGTTTGTCTGTTGCCAGTACGTCTGATCTTGTCAAGCTTACCAGCGTGTTTTCTGTGCTCCTGTTTTCCTAGTCTCTGTTTTTCTAGCCCTCCCGGTTTTGACCAGTTCTGCCTGCCCTGACACTGAGCCTGCCTGCCTGACCATTCAGCCTGCCTTGACCTCGAGCCTGCCAAACCCTACTGTACCTTTCGGACTCTGACCTGGTTTATGAACTTCTGCCTGTACCCGACCTGCCCATTGTATTTCAATAAATACCATCTGCCTCCTGTGTCTGCATCCTGGTTTCACCCTGGATGCGTTATAGGTATGTGTCTCAATTAGCAACCTATTACCTAAACTACTTTTGACCAGAGTCCAATGGGCCCTGGTTAAAATAGAAGTGCACTAAATAGGGAATATTGTGCCATGTGGGGGTCAATGACACCCCTGACTTAGACATCTTGAATTGAAGCATATACAAGCACCTCTTATTTATTCACACCATCATACCATTAACAAGAGCTGAAGCATTATGCTACAGAACCCATGTGCTCTCTACACCATATCCAGTATTGTCTTAGTAAAGATGTTCTGAGGCTAACATAATGCTGTCCTGTCTCCTTGCCAATACAAAAGCTTGAGTATTCCCCTCAACACAACTAGTGTGGTGCTGTGTGTAGACTAAGCTACTAGACTTAAGTAACAGAGCTCCCAGTGAAATTCAACCGTGTCATGATCTATAATTGTATCTCCTAGTGATAATGGCCTTTCATCCCAAACAGCTGACACACTCATCAATCACAGTTCATACACTCCAGCTTTAATTTCCACAATGTTCACAACATCATTAACATTGAGTAGAACGGGACAGACCTTCCAGATAATCTTTGTGCTGAAATATTATTTTAGCATTGGTGGGGGTGCTGTATGTGTGACAGTGTGAATGAGGCAATGGAGTCATCGCTCTCCAACTGTCACTGTCATTTGAGCTGAAGGAACATACTATGGAAAGAAGTTGGTAAAAGAGCAGTTTTGGTTTGCTTCACAGTGCCAGATGAGAATAGACCAAAGGAAAGACAAAACAGGCAGACAGGTTGACAGGTAGACAGACAGGTAGACAGGTAGACCAACAATAGGTGTGCTGTGCAGTGCAACGAAACCCAAACCACACAAAAAGTCAGGATTTATCAAACAAAGGAATGTGGTTGGGCCAATGCTAACAAACAACCAATTTGAAGGCATTTTTACAATGCTGTGTGTTTTGACCTATAGTGCTGTATAATTACAAGTTCAAAGAGTAACAAGTCCACCATTCCATTATTTTTATTGGCACCATTCACAACAAAATAATACCCTCAATGTCTCAGTCTAACCAGTCTGAGGTGGGAAATTCTGAGAGCTTCAAGCTCTTGAAATAAACATCAAATATGTGCAAAGTTTATCAATGCAGTGTTTAGCAAGCTTGGGATTTGAATAATGCCAGTAATTGGGTAGGAGCCTTCTGAAACTTTCATTGGGTTCTTCTTGATCTCAGGATCTAGTGCCTAGGCTTTGGCATTCTGGGTGTGTCCCAAAATGCACTTTATTCCAATACAGTGTGCTTCTTCAAATGGCACACTATTCCCTACATAGTGCACTACTTTTGTCATTTTATGCGGGGGAAAAAAGGGGCTAATCCTTAAGTTTTAAAAGTCGAAGCCGTTGGGGGGGGGGGGTTCCCAAACTGACATATTGAAATTTTTTAAGGTGGTCACACTATGGATCATTGAACTATTTGATTTGGAATTTTAGGACCCCTTTAGGGATAAGTCTTTGGGGATAATATATTGAATTTGGACTTTACTACTATAGCCCAGAGAAACACACTGAATAACACATTCATAAAATGGCAAAAGGTTTTGAGGTGTTTGTTCTATATCTAGGACATATAAGAAAGCTCAGGAAATACATATACACCGTACCGGTCTAAAGTTTGGACACACCTACTCATTTGAACCTACTTTTTCTATTTTTAACCTACGCCTACTTCATTTTAACTATTTTCTACACCATAGAGTAATAGTGAAGACATCAAAACTATGAAGTAACACATGGAATGATTGTAACGACGTTCTTCGTTTGTCGCAAGAAAGTCGGACCGAAATGCAGCGTGTTGGTTACTCATGGTTTTTTAATGAAACAAATAACGATTACAAGAAAATACTGAGTGTAACGATGTTCTTCGTTTGTCGAAAGAGAGTCGGACCGAAATGCAGCGTGTTGGTTACTCATGTTTTTAATAGAACAAATGACGATACATGAAATAACAAAAACAACAAACGGAACGTGAAAACCTATACAGCCTGTCTGGTGAACACTAACACAGAGACAGGAACAATCACCCACGAAATACAAAGTGAAACCCAGGCTACCTAAATACGGTTCCCAATCAGAGACAACAAGAATCACCTGACTGATTGAGAACCGCCTCAGGCAGCCAAACCTATGCAACACACACCCCTAATCAGCCACAATCCCAAAAACTAAAAAACCCCACTAAGAATTACAACAAACAATAAACCCATGTCACACCCTGGCCTGACCAACTAATTAACTAAAACACAAAATACTAAGACCAAGGCGTGACACTGAGACAAATACAAAACAACAAAACGGAACGTGAAACCTATTACAGCCTATCTGGTGAACACTACACAGAGACAGGAACAATCACCCACGAAATACAAAGTGAAACCCAGGCTACCTAAATACGGTTCCCAATCAGAGACAAAGAGAAATCACCTGACTCTGATTGAGAACCGCCTCAGGCAGCCAAACCTATGCAACACCCCTACTCAGCCACAATCCCAATAACTTTTTACGAAATACAACAACATAAACCCATGTCACACCCTGGCCTAACCAACTAATTAATGAAAACACAAAATACTAAGACCAAGGCGTGACAATGATGTCGTAACCAAAAAGTGTTAACCTCTTGAAGCTAGGGGGCACTGTTTTGGTTTGTTTTATGTTTGGATAAATAACATTCCCAAAGTAAACGACCTATTTCTCAGGACCAGATGCTAGAATATGCATATAATTGACAGATTAGGATAGAAAACACTCAAAATATTGTCTGAGTATAACAGAACTGATATTGCAGGCGAAACCCTGAGGAAAATCCAATCAGGAAGTGCCTCTTATTTTGAAACCCTTCTGTTCTTATGCATGCCTATCCTTCATTTAAAGGGATATCAACCAGGATCCTTTTTCTCTGGCTACCCTAAGGTGTCAACAGTCTTTAGACATAGTTTCAGGCTTTTATTTTGAAAAATGAGCGTGAAAGATCACATTGCAGAAGTGGATAGGTGGGGGCTCTCGGAGTGAGTTTTTGCGCTACAGAGTAAAGCCGTCATTGTTCCTCCCACTGTTATTGAAAAACCTACACACTCGGTTGATATATTATCGAATATATATTTTAAAAACTACCTGAGGAATGATTATAAAAAACGTTTGACATGTTTCTGTGGACATTATGAAGACTATTTGGAATTTCCGTCTGCGTTGTCGTGACCGCTCTTTCCTGTGGATTTCTGAACATAACGCGACAAACAAGCGGCGGTATTTTGGGTATACAAATAATCTTTATGGAACAAAGGGAACATTTGTTGTGTAACTGGGAGTCTCGTGAGTGAAAACATCCGAAGATCAAAGGTAAACGGTTAATTTGATTCCTTTTCTGATTTTCGTGACCAAGCTTCTTGATGCTAAGTGTACATAACGCTATGCTAGGCTGTCGATAAACTTACACAAACGCTTGGATTGCTTTCGCTGTAAAGCATAATTTCAAAATCTGAGACAACAGGTGGATTAACAAAAAGCTAAGCTGCGTTTTGCAATATTGCACTTGTGATTTCATGAATATGAATATTTTTTAGTAAAATTATTTGACTGTTTTGCTATGGTATTCAGCGGTTGCTGACCCCAAGGGCTCTCTATGGTCAGGGCGTGACCGCAAACCTGAAAGGTTAGGGTGGGCAACTAGCATTGATGGCGGCTCTGGAGCAGAGAAAGGTGCCGGCCATGGAGCGGGACTGGACGCCGTGCCTGGACTGGGCACCAGCGCAGAGGAAGGCTCCGGACCGTTGACCGTCGCTGGAGGCTCCGGACCGTTGACCGTCGCTGGAGGCTCCGGACCGTTGACCGTCGCTGGAGGCTCCGGACCGTTGACCGTCGCTGGAGGCTCCGGACCGTTGACCGTCGCTGGAGGTTCCGGGCCGTGAACAGTCGCTGGAGGTTCCGGGCCGTGATCACTCGTTGGAGGTTCCGGGCCGTGAACAGTCGCTGGAGGTTCCGGGCCGTGAACACTCGTTGGAGGTTCCGGGCCGTGAACAGTCGCTGGAGGTTCCGGGCCGTGAACACTCGTTGGAGGTTCCGGGCCGTGAACAGTCGCTGGAGGTTTCAGTGGAGGCTCATTTCCTTAACCAGTACGGTTACCTTTATATGAGTCCCCTGACACTTGTGGGGGTCCACAAAACTGAATAATCAAACTGAAACCGAACAGAGCTAGAAAAGTACTAATTTCTCAGGACTAACTATAACCTTTCAGAAAGCAGACACACACTTTCTATTGCCCTTTGATTGTATTTGGCTTGTAACAGACCTTACCGGACAGAGGTTGCTCTCCGGTTTCATGATGAAGCCAAGGTGTGGTTGAATTTATTCTGCCACTGTGTATTCTTATTGTTTTGGCCTCAGGCCTACATATCACGGTTGCAAGGCATATAAACAAACCGGTTATAGAGCAAACAACGCAATTATAACACCACATAGTTAAATGGCTTTTTTTTCCCCCATTGATTTTACCCACGCACCGCTACTGGCAATACCAAAGCTATTATTTGATCTCTAAAGACATTCCTCACATTATTCATCTAATATTTGATCTTGGTACAACACTGAATCAGCAATGTGTCAGTTGTTAGAGTTGACTTGACTAAAAGTAATTAAATTGCATTGAACTCTCATATTAACGTGCAAAGACGCACACATTTCCAAAAGGTACCCACTTCAGTTGTACTGAAATTTCAATCTGGGATTGGTACATACAAATTTGGACTTTTAAAGTAATGATATATTGCCATTGATCCTTGCATCCATTGCTCTGTCTATGAATATGAGTGTATTACATTACATTTTTCCCGCCCCAACCCCTTAGTTGTTCTCAGGGCTTAACATCACAGAAGAGACTTCAAAGATTCAATTAACCCTCCTGTTGTGTTTGTTTCATGTTAATTCATTCTGTGTTCCTTGTCCTAAATGACTAACCCATTATAGCTGATTATAAATCCATAATAATACATATTATCACCTAATGTTGTGCTACATCATTTTATCAACTTAAGTTCTTGTGAACATTACAAGTTTTGTTATTTATGGCCTGTAGGCCTCATTGACCTGAGCTCATACAACTCGTTTTTGAGTAAAAGAATGCATAATGTTTGGATTATTTTGACTATAACAAATACTCAGATGAAACATATTGTGCTATTTATCACTGTGTCAAAGTTTATTAAGGACATTTGTTTTGAAACCATTTCAACATTTTAAATAGTGGCACAAAATAACATCGGTTGAGTTCCCGGTCAAAACTGACCGGTATGATTTTATTTGTAAAGAAAGGACATAGGCCCAAAACCACACTTGAAAACCTTACCATATTACAAAATGTATGTCTGAACGCACTAAAGAACAACAGTAAAAAATAACAGTATTAATAACAATAACAAACATTAAAATGTTCACAATCTGTCAATCAATGGTGGTAACATTTTGTGTGTTCTCATGCACATGTTGGAAAATACGTGGTGGTTGTTGCATGTGCCTGGACTTGGGTTATAGATGAGTGGCAGGCTATCCACCCACTTGTGCCAAACCTATCAGACTGCTGCCAGCTTGTCTGGTTGACGGCGGCCTGGTCATGTATCATGGTTGTCGAAGCGAATCACCCTTGACAACACGGGTGAAATGTCTGAAATGACATAGTGGCACGACCAGACATCCCATAAACTGGTGGTAGATGGTTTCTGGACCTGTACACGCCAGCCAAAATCAAGAGACCCACGTATGCTTGAACATCTGTCTGGTCTACCTACTTCCAGTTGTCTTTGTAAACGTGTCTCCCCTCCAAGTTGGTCATGTTGATCACTATAGTTTCAATAGACTGTCAGAAACAGTTCAAATCAGGATTTTATGTCATCAACCCGGGATATGGCGTATCTCGTTGGCCCTGGGCTCATCCTGATAACATTTTCAGCCGACAGCCGACCTCTCCTCTCAGGTGGGGAGGAAGACCAGGACAAATTCCCATTCTTTGACCCGGAATGTAACAACAACCTCAGCAGGGCCCTCTTCCTCATCACTGGATTGTTCCATATCGGTTGTCTCTTGGTCTGGATCATATTCTGTGTTGTCTTCAACTTCTGACACTTCCTCCTCTAATGCATCTTCCCTGTCAGTTTCCTGGCCTCTGTCCTCCTCACCAGTGTCATGATCAAAGATATGATCAAGAGCCTTACATATAGTATATCGGTTGGTCATTGTGCTGCCACAGAATGCATTGTGAGCAAGGCCTCAAAAAAGCTTTACTTTCCAGAGCTGTGAGAAAAGTTAAAATGTTGCGATTGTTTGTGAGAATGCCAACAGGTGTGGTTCCCGTGGGGGAAAGATTCTATTGGGTAAAGGTTCCCGTAGGGGGTTGCTATGGAAGACAAGAAGGGGAGTGAGGTGTGTGTGTGTGCTCAAACACACATGCATGTGGGGGTCTGGGAGAGGAAGTGTGTCCATCTGATGAATGGGCATGTTCCTGAACTCAATTTTATACACTAATTGTAGTCTCATCCATTCATTTCTAATGACTGGTCATTTTTGACCGGGAATACCACAGGTGTACAAAAGTCAAAAAAAAAAAAAAAATGTGATGAAAATCGTCAAAATGTGTTT
Source organism: Oncorhynchus masou masou (assembly GCF_036934945.1). NCBI lineage: Eukaryota > Metazoa > Chordata > Actinopteri > Salmoniformes > Salmonidae > Oncorhynchus > Oncorhynchus masou. Next base: position 64,288,079 of record NC_088217.1, on the reverse strand, counting down.
TGTGTGTTCAGATGCCCTGTGTACATTTTTCAGAAAGAAAACTTGTAAAAATCTGTCCAATTTGACCGGAAGACAAGAGGTGGGTTAACTCAGCAGAGAGAGCAAATAAAAAGGATCCAGAGGAACAAACGTTTGTATTCATTTCAGCCAGCTGGTCTGAGGACAAACGTCTGAGAAACCATAAAGCATCACACCAACAGGGTCGTGTTCATTAGGCAAGAAACAGAAGAAAGTGGTCCGAAATAAAGGGAAATGGAGTGAAACAGGTAGGTACTACCTGGATTTGTCCAAAAGAAATGTTAATTTTCGTTTTTCCCTTGCAAAATGCTAAAGTTTTTTTTTTGCTGCGTACCCTAATGAACGCAACCCAATATAAGGGAGCCTAGGAGCGAGTATTAAGCAGACTGACACTACTTTTCAGCCCCCATAAAAGTGACATGGTGTGAGAAGGCGATATGGAGTTCCCCCTTACCACCGTAAAGCTGATTTAAAGCTATTCTCCACATTAATACTGTGTCTATTGATCTACAGTAATGAAGTACATAAGCTTGAAGAACATAATGTATAATGCTGGACATACATTCAAATCCAGACAACACCAATAAATACAATCAACAGGCATTTGAATTGACCAATATACTGGGTGCAGGGAAGCCACACTAATTTCTGATGGCCCATGATGAGACAGACAGGCAGACATACAGACAGAAAGGCAGGCAGACATAGATAGACGGTGTGATATTGACCTATTGAATTAGCTTTCTGCATAATGACAGAGGAGAAAACTCCAGACTCCATATAGCTCTTTCAGCAAACAAACACACACAGTCACGCATGCACAGACGCACAACCAAAGAAAATACACACACAGTCACAAACCCTCACACAGACAGACACACACAGTCATGATTGAATGATTGACTGTTACAGAATACAACAGCCCTTACTCTAGTATCAACAATCTATGGTCACAAGCTGTATGCACACACACACACACACACACACACACACACACACACACACACACACACACACACACACACACACACACACACACACACACACCTTCTGATTCCCAAGTAGATGAGTAGAGTATATACACAGACACACTAATGGAAAACTGTAATTTATCTGGTAATTTGTGGTATTATCAACAGTAAAATAGTGTAAAAAGATTTACTGAAGCATACTGTAATGTATGATGCGTTGTGGGAAAGGTTTGTGTGCAGTAATTCCGTGTTATACCGTGTTATTGGAGTGCCAAAACCATTTTGACCAACAGTGGGTGCATAGTATTGCGGTTTCTGGCACATTAACATATTTAAACAATGCTGCACCAATTTAACTGGTATGTAGTAGTAGCGCCCCATGAAATGAAAATGTTTAGGGGACAGATTGGAATGGCATCAAGTCTTAAACCTTGTTGAGCATTTTGACATGTCCTTTTGGTCAGTTTTGCCCTGTAGTCGCAGCCAATTTGAAAGAATTTGATAAGACCTCTAGAAGTGCAAGTGATATAACATACCAAATATGAATTGATATGCTGTAATGTGTAAACACATTAGCTATCAGCCAACCTGCTTACACCAATCCCATGTAATTACAGTATAATACTGTGAAATACAAATCCCATCTGCCCTTAAAGAATTGAACTAATTCAATCATTCATTCTATACAATTACATTAGCATTTACTTTTTTTTAACAGTATAATACAATCAATTCTACGGTATGTATTTTACTGTGTGTCATTACTCAGTACTTGCTTTGATACTACATTTAGATTACAGTAGTTGTACTCCAATATGAAATACAGTAACTTACTTACCACTAGCTGCCTGTAAGTTACTGTCAAATTCACAACATCCTCTTTACAGTGTGCTATAAAGAGCTGTCCATAACTGTGTATTCAAAATACTATACATCATAAAAAATTGCTTCTCAAATGTCAATACAAAAAGAAAATAAATAAAAAAATCTGTTGGCATACTGTAACCTAACAGAGACACTGTATATCAAACACGTACTCACTCAAAGCGGGGAACAACTACTATGAAATCAATAAACTGAAAGAAATGTCAAAGTCATGCATTTGCTGTACTGTTACCAGCTTCGAGTTCTGTCAAGCACAGCACTACTGAAAACAATCAGCAACAACGGAACAGCGTCGCTCACCTCGGCTCAATAGACTGGTCCACATATTCACACACACAACTCCTCCCTCCCAATGCTGAATAGAATCTGCGTCCTCCTATGTTAAAAGAGAGATCGAGAGAGAGGTAGGTGTGTGTGTGTGTGTGTGTGTGTGTGTGTGTGTGTGTAGGGGGGGGGGGGGCAGAGAGAGACAGAGAGAAGGAGATTGAAGGAGAGAGAGGTGGACTAAGAAAGAGAGAGAGTAGGGGAAAAGAGAAGGGGACTAAGAAAGAGAGAGAGTAGGGGAAAAGGGAGAGGAACAGACAGAGAAAGAGAGCTGAGGGAGAGAGAGAAAGGGAGAGAGAGCGAGATAAAGAAATGCTGCACTGTGTTGAGTGGTGAAGAACTAGTGCACCTTGCCTCTGAGCCTTATCGTCAGTGTGACAACACACTTTAAGATCAGCACACCTCCGCAGCTCCCTAGACACTGGCTCATTTCCCCCTGAGCAAAACCCTTCACTCAGTGGGAAGAAAGAGAGAGTGACACGCGCACACACACACGCAAGCTGGCACGCACATGTGCACAGGCACACACACGCATGCATGCACGTACACACAAACACAGATAAGCCATGCCACTAGAGATAACAAATGAGGTGAGGAGAGACTAGTTCACAGTGACACTTCTGAGTAAGTTGTAAATAAGTGTGTGTGTGTGTGTGTGTGTGTGTGTGTGTGAGTGAGAGAGAGAGAGAGAGTGTGTTTGATGTTCAGAACATGTTATGACATAACATTCCTCTCACTATCTGACCAAGCAGCTAACAAGCCTGTCATCTTTCTCACACATGTACACACCACACATGTATGCACACACGGTTTAAAGTGAGAGAAATCAATGACACACGTGCACGTAGTTTCGCGGGGCTACCCACAAGGTGCGAGCAAGCGTGGTATGCCGGTGACACACACACATACACATTTTTAAAGAGGAAGAAGACATCACCATCAAATTTCAACTGACATATCCCTATCGGCATTTCCTTTTTAATCTCTGAACCTTTAGGGCCTGTGAGTCCCTATTAGTGGTTGCCAAGTTTAATCCCTGTATGAAGGAGTGGGAGGGCAGGGGTCTTCCTGGCGTCAGCAGGGCCTGGCACGGTCCAGGCATGGGATAAATAAAGCAGGACTGGCACGGAGAGCCAGGCACACAGCACCAGGGAGCCTGGCCGTGGCCACAGTGTGATGGCATGGCCTGTGCCAAGAGAGAAAGGGAGAGAGAGAGAGAGAGAGAGAAAGAGAGAGAGAACCTCCTGCCAAATGTATGACAATATTAGAGACACATATTTCCCTCAGATTACACAGACCCAAATAGAATTCGAAAACAAATCCAATTTTGATAAACTCCCATATCTATTGGGTCAAATACCACAGTGTGCAATCACAGCCGCAATATTTGCGACCTGTTGCCACAAGAAAATGGTGACCAGTGAAGAACAAACACCATTGTAAATACAACCAATATTTATGTTTTAATACTTTACTTTAATACTTTAATACTTGTTACTTTAACACGTACTTTATATAGACATAATACAACATTTGAAATGTCTTAATTCTTTTGGAAATTTTGTGAGTGTAATGTTTACTGTTCATTTTTATTGTTTATTATCTATTTCACTTGCTTTGGCAATGTAAACATGTTTCCCATGCCAATAAAGTCCCTTAAATTGAAATTGAATAGAGAGAGAGCGAGAGAGGAGAGAGAGAGATGACGGACTAGAACTACAAACACTGAGCTCCCGACAGAGACAGAGCATGTGTTCTCACTGACACAGAGTGAGAGCCTCAACATGTGCCAAACGCCACAAATGTTCCACCTTCTAATATAGCAAACATATGTCTCGAGCCTTGGGGAAAAACATGAGGGATGTACTATGACCGAAATAAAACAAAGCTTCTGAAAAGATCTTGACTATGTAAAGCTCCTCAAATATATTGTATGCTGCCAAGTCAATGGTGCTGGCCAGGTGTAATACTGAGAATGACGAAATACAAGGACAGTAGCCATAGGGAGTGTCGCTGATTCAAACAACTTTTTTCATGTGGGATATATTTCAATCTCTCTCTCTCATGTCAATCTACAAGAGCAGACAATAACGTGCTACATAAAGAGTGTGAAAGTGACCTTGGAGTGTGAAAGCAATGCATGCACAGCAGTCCGCCACAACCCCCGACACTACACAATGCTACGCTATACTTGGGTACACTACACAACAAGCTAGTCCCAATTCGTTCCCTATCACTTTACTTGGCCATAATCCTTGCAGGAAGCAATATGGTGAAAGCTTTTACTATTACACTGCTTTTACCGATCCAGACATGCTAACCACATTGAGGGGTTATAGGGAGCAATTTGGACCAGCTGTACTCCATAACCTGTCCTAATGAAAACGACCTTGTGTTCCGAGTGGAGTTTGTTGAGGCAGGGAGGAGGGAGATTGGTGGACAGGAGCAACAGAAATGTCAGTCAAACATCTAGCTCTCTCAAGATCGTTCTCTAGAGGTCCTACTGGTCCCAAAGCCCAATCAGTCTGTCCTCGCCCCTCTCCTCCCGCTTCCCTTCCCCCTAACCTGCCATGTTAGCCCTGCTCTGCTTCTGTTGACAGGATGCAGTTTGACAGTGCCTGAATAACAGATAACCGGCACTGGATGCCACTCACACCAAAATTAGATCACTTTTCATGTGCATCATTTCTTTAACCTAAACAGAAGTTGTCCTTAATGGAAAGTAAATAGAGAGATCCCACACCACAGCCCGGAATGCTGCACTGCTCTTGCCGTCATCTGTGTGTTGTGTGTGTGTGTGTGTGTGTGTGTGTGTATGTGTGTGTGTGTGTGTACGTGCGTGTATGTGTGTGCACACAAGAGTGTGTGTGTGTCTGAGTGAGTGCCAATGTCCTCTGTGCAATCTGTCCCAATAGCATCTTGATGCTCCCCAATGACGCGTCAGCAGTTTCCCTGACCTAGCTAGCAGCTCATTTCTCCAGTGACCGTGCCAAGTACAGAAACAAATAAAGCCTGTCTGACTGCCCTCACTGGTGAGTAAATCAATTAAAGGTTGCGTTCCAAATGGCACTCTATTCCCCAAAATCGTGCACTACTTTTGACCAGAGCCCATGGGCTATTTATGACTCTGCCATAGCATCTGGAGCAATGCTTCAATTATCACCAAGAGGGGGCCAACTTGGCATCTTGCCAATGTCTGCTTTCATGCTCGAAGGGCGATTTCAAATTGTGTCCGTTACAATTGTAAATAAAGAGGCGAACAAATGAGTTTGAATTATACAGTACCAGTACCATGTGATTGCAACACTGGTTGGGTAGTGCAATTGGGGAATAATGAATTAGTCACTGATTAGTCACTGGTGCGATTCAGAAAGTCTTTTCGATGACTATATCAGAAGAGAAGGACAAAACACACTGCGGAAACACTCTTCCCAGGGACAGGCAGAGGGATGTATTTGTGCATGTGTTTGTTCGTTTTTTTTGTCATCAATGTTGGGAGATGTATAGACGAGCATATACGTATGCACACACACACACACACACACACGTTTTGTTGACATTGAGTGTGAGGCTACTTTCCTGACACCACACTCTGAGGGCCCTCAACTCCTCCCTGTAGGCCGTCTCGTCGTTGTTGGTAATCAAGATCCCATTACAAGATTATATTTACAGCATGGCCCAAGAGACACAACACATGAATTAATTAATAAAGTAATTAACTTTCCAAACAGTTATGCTCCCAGCCTAGGTTTGATAAGGTCATTGTTTCTGTCATACAAATCTCAAGGTGATGCAAATCGACTATGGGTGAAAATGTGCTTTTACACAATGACTCTTTCACATTTTACTTTTACAATAGCTTCAGTGCTCAGGAACCTACCAAAGCACCAGAACAGTTTTTACCTCAGTGCTGTGTGTAGCCTAAATACAAGCACATAAGACAATTGCATTTGTACTTTCAGATAATATTTTTGTATATACAGATGATGTTGCCCACCATTTGCACGGTGACATTCCTCTATTTTTATTATTGAGCTCTCATCAAAGAGAAATTTCAATGTTGTATTTACAAATGACATATAAATGCCAATGAACATGAAAGGTCAAATTCAAAGAATTGCTAGAATTTCAATGAAACCCCAAGGCAAATTGTTTTGTCTACAAATTATTGATATTCTGATCACTGGAAGCATATACCTGTGAGGGGAGTAAAGTCCCCACAACAATTCTTTGGTTTTTAAATCAACCATGGGAAGAAAAAGGGCTACTGTGCAAATAGTTTTATTTTATATTCATAACACCAACACTTACCATAAACCCTTTTAGCGGCTCTATGGTGCAGTGTATTGGCTACTGCTTTTTGTCAGCACTGCCATCTAGTGGTGAGGCCAGTGTTATCTGGATCCTGTAGGCTGGTAGTTGGTACTGTTTAGGCTCCCTACACCACAAGACCAAAAATATGTGAACATCTGCTCGTCGAGCATCTCATTCAAAATAATCATGGCCATTAATTGAGTTGGTCCCCCCTTTACTGCTATAACAGCCTCCACTCTTCTGGGAAGGCTTTCCACTGGTTGTTGGTACATTGTTGCACAAGAGCATTACGTGCTGACCAGACTGCTCATGTGCACCATCGCACACATGAGGATTTTGTCCACCCACAGCAGACGCAATCACGACACGCAGGTTGAAATATCAAAACGAACTCGGAAACAACTATATTAATTTGGGGACAGAACAAAAAGCATTAAAGATTTACGTCAATTTAGCTAGCCAACTTGCTGTTGCTATCTAATTTATCCTGGGATAAACATTGGGTTACGCCAGGGTAGGTCCTCTATTTGGACAATTTATCCATAGATAAAAGGATAAACCAAGTTAGTATCTCTCCTCCTTCAGGCTTCTTCTTCTTCTTTGGACTTTATGGCGGTTTGCAAACAACTTTAAAACGTGCATTACCACCACCAACAGGAATGGAGTGTGGACTTCAGTTCATCTTTCAGTCACTCACGTGGGTATATGCTCCTAAAACCCAATGAGGAGATGGGAGAGGCGGGACTTGCAGCGCATCAAGCATCAAAAAAATAATCAAGTTCTATTTTAGCGCCCGGCTACGCAGATGCTCGTTGACGTGCGATATAATTAAATAACAGGTGTAAATGTATTTTGCGACACTCGCGCATGCGACGCGAGAGGTGTGGTCAGCATGTTAGTGAGGTTGGGCACTGATGTCATGCGATTAGGCCTGGCTCGCAGTCTGTGTTCCAATTCATCCCAAAGATGTTCGATGGAATTGAGATCAGGGTTGCACAAGCCATTCAAAGTTCTTACACACCGATCTCAACAAACCCTTTCTGTATGGACCTTGCTTTTTGCACAAGGGCATTGTCATACTGAAACAAGAAAAGGGCCATCCCCAAACTTTTGCCACAAAGTTGGAAGCACAGAATCATCTAGAATGTCATTGTATGCTGTAGCGTTAATATTTCGCTTCACTGGAACTAAGGGGCCTAGCCCGAACCATGAAAAACAGCCCCAGACCATTATTACTCCTCCCCCAAACTTTACAGTTGGCACAATACATTGGGGCAGGTAGCGTTTCCACCAAACACAGATTTCTCCGTTGGACTGCCAGATGGTGAAGAATGATTCATCACTCCAGAGAACATGTTTCCACTGCTCCAGAGTCCAATGGCGGCAAGCTTTACACCATTCCAGACGAAGCTTGGCTTTGCGCATGGTGATCTTAGGCTTGTATGCGGCTGTTCAAGCCATGGAAACCCATTTTATGAAGCTCCTGACGAAGAGTTCTTGTGCTGACATTGCTTCCAGAGGCAGTTTGTAACTTAGAACTCATTCACTAGAATGTTGCAACTGAGGACAGATGATTTTTTTACATGCTGCGTGCTTCAGCAATCGGTGGTCCCGTTCTGTGAGCTTGTGTGGCATACCACTACCTGGTTGAGGCGCTGTTGCTCCACTTCACATTAACAGCACTTACAGTTGACCGGGGCAGCGCTAGTAAGGCAGACATTTTGTTGGTGGTATCCCATGATGGTGCCACATTGAAAGTCACTGAGCTCTTCAGTAAAGCCATTCTACTGCCAATGTTTTAGGGGGGGGGCAATTGTGAACCATAGCCATATCAGACATCAATACATCCAATTGGCACAATCATTGGTTCACTGCAGGTCAAGGATTCATTTATTTACAAGGTGTGTGGTGACTTTAGGAGATTTCCAGGCGCTCTGCATCACTTCCTGATTAGGATGATATAGCATTACTGAGGAGTATCTCCAGTCCTAGCCTGAGTCTGCTGTAATTACATTTGTTTGGCTCAGACAGCCCTACAAAAGACACAACAGCAGTGTGGACCTCCTGACTGAAAGGAGAGTTATGAACAGACTTTAAAACAGACCTGGGTTCAAATAGCATAGCTTGTTTCCTTTCAAATACTTTTTGATCAATGCTGTATTGTGTGGCAGATGGGTGGGATTAGCATTTTTTGGGACTATTCCATTAGTTCATAATCTGCTGGATGGTCCCAGTCATTTTCTTCCAAAACTCTGTTACTGTTTAGCTAGTGGTGTTCCATTTAAATGTTTCTGCAAATCGCTTCAATGTTTTTTAATAACATCTAACCTTACCTACTCTACTTGTAAGGGTTTAATCTGGTTTCCCCAATACATCCCTCTACAACATCAGTGTTATTAAATGGTGGTTCACCCGCAAGTGCTCTTTCCATGCTGTTTACAGTACATCTGCCCTGGTAACTGTGATTATATTCCTCTGCCCCACTGCACCTGACCTATGTAATCCTCTCACTCTCTCTTCCCTGCTCTCTCACCAATAATACACTGAGAGTGGTGTTTGAGCTGCAGCTATGCCATGAGCAGGCAACAGTCGACCTCCAACTCCAGCCCAAGCCGACCCACAATCCCAGCCCCAGCCCGACTTCGGGCTCCAACCTCAGCATCAACTGACCCACAGCCTCAGCTCCAGCCTGACCCCCAATCTCCAGCTCTAGCTGAGCACCAACCCCAGCTCCATGGCTTCTCTCCTCCGTGAGAGCTCATTCCTCTAGGGTGTGCGGGTGCATGATGCTCAGACTCTGGCCCTAACCAGGCATCTCCAGCTGGGTTAATTCAGGGGAGAGAGAGGGCACAGCCCATCACAAGCCTCGTCAACCCTGGGGGGCAGGGAATCTCTTCACCATGAGTAACCCACAGGACACCGATGCACTTTTCTCTCTCACTCACAAAAACACACACACCTCCGTCCACAATTGCATGTGTGCACAGTGCACACACACACACACACATGCACGCCCAGAGAGAGAGAGACAGATGAACAGAGACAAACAACTCTTTGGGTGTTGGAAGTAGAGCAGAATAATTCTGTCTCAGTAGACAGACTAATAACATATTATTCTATTTTATTATATGTTCCAGTGAATTGGTGAATGGTGAGTTGTCCCAGCTTACCTGTGCTGGAGCAGGTGAGAGTGCCGGCCGGTGCTGGACTGGTGCCGCTGCCTGTGCTCGGGGGGAGCTCTCCATTGTTGAGCTGCTTGACCCTGCGCAGGTGGGAACGGCCGTTGTAGTGGACCTGGGCCTGGGCGGCTGAGTTGAGCTGGAGGTTGCACACCTCGCAGAGGGAGTAGAGCAGCCTTTTCATCTGCTGAGGGCCATCTGGGTGTCCTTCTTCTGGCTCCTGTAGCAGCTCGCCACACAGGTTGAAGGGCAAGCACACGCCTCCACCATGGCCGCCGCCACTGCCTTTCTGCAGCAACTGGGTTGGACTCCGAGGCCTCTTCATACCTAGAAATTAACACAGCGGGGGAACAGGGTGAGTCAAGAGATGAGTAATAGGTACAGAATTGGCAAGGTCTTCTTTAGACATCTTACAGTGTGCTGCCCTTCAGTTTTCCAACTCGGGTGCAAACGGCTGGGATTTCGTAGCAAAACTCCTCAGGTAACACCAAGAGCATAGATACAGGCAAAGAATATGAGGACAGTAATTGCAGAGGGAGAGAAGTCTTCTCTCAAAACCACATATTCACAACTTATTTCGCTTTTTTTATTAGCGTCATCTTCTGCACAAAGTCTTCACATGCTTTGAGTTCCACTCAAAAACTGCTAGTCAACACATCAACTAGTACCACTTGTTTTACCTCTGCTCTGCCATCATCACAAAACGTGTATCCAAAATGGTACCCATTCCCTATACAGTGTGCTACTTTTATCCCAGGTATAGGGTGCCATTTGGGACAAAGACAAAGCTATAGCCCAGACCCAGCATCACTCACTGCCAAATTGCCTATCAGCAAAAGGTCAAGTGATTTTTCTTTGACGGAGATGAAAAATGATGATTCTCAGACGCTCGTTGTGTCAAACAGAGGGTGCAGGCTTCCCGGGGGCCAGAGGTGAACCTGGTGTTTATCAAAGCACTGTCGCTCCGCTCGTTCCAAATGATTTAGCAACTAGTTGGTAAAAACCAGGTCACCTCCACTCACATCTACATATTCACATGCAGAAAGGCATGGGAAACACATACAGTGTCTTCGGAAAGTATTCAGACCCCTTGACTTTACCCCCATTTTGTTATGTTACAGCCTTATTCCAAAATGGATTACATTTTTTTTTAAACATCAATCTACACACAATACCCCATAATGACAAAGCTAAAACAGTTTGACATTTTTTGCAAACGTATTACAAATAAAACACAGAAATACCTTATTTACATAATTATTCAGATATTTTGCTATGTGACTCGAAATTGAGCTCAGGTGCATCCTGTTTCCAATGATCATTCTTGAGATGTTTCTACAACTTCATTGGAGTCCACCTGTGGTGAATTCAGTTGATTGGACATGTTTTGGAAAGACACAGACCTGTCTATATAAGGTCCCACAGTTGAAAGCATGTCAGAGCAAAAAACAAGCCCTGAGGTTGGAAGGAATTTTCCGTAGAGCTCTGAGAAAGGATTGTGTTGAGGCACAGATCTGGGTAGGGTACCAAAAAATCAAAATCAAACTATATTTGTCACATGTGCCGAATACAACAAGTGTAGACCTTACAGTAAAATACCTAAAAGCCTTTAACCAACAGTGCAGTTCAAGACGAGTTAAGAAAATATCTACCCAATAAACTAAAGTAAAAAATTATAAAAAGTCAATGTCAATGTAAATTGTCCGGTGGCCATTTGATTAATTGTTCAGCAGTCTTACGGCTTTAGGGTAGAAGCTGTTAAGGAGCCTTTTGGTCCTAGACTTGGCGCTCCGGTACCACTTGCCGTGCAGTAACAGTGAAAATAGTCTATGACTCGGGTGACTGGAGTATCTGACCATTTTTGGGCTTTCCTCTGACATCGCCTATTATTATTATTATTTTATTTTTTTACCTTTATTTAACAAGGCAAGTCAGTTAATTAAGAACAAATTATTATTTTCAATGACGGCCTAGGAACAGTGGGTTAACTGCCTGTTCAGGGGCAGAACGACAGATTTGTACCTTGTCAGCTTGGGGATTTGCACTTGCAACCTTTCAGTTACTAGTCCAACGCTCTAACCACTAGGCTACCCTGCCTCCCCAATTATATAGGTCCTGGATGGCAGGAAGCTTGGCCCCAGTGTTGTACTGGGCCATTCGCACTACACTCTGAAGCACCTTACGGTCAGATGCAGAGCAGTTGCCATACCAGGCAGTGATGCAACAGGTCAGGATGCTCTCGTGGGTGCAGCTGTATAATCTTGAGGATCTGGGGACCCAATCTTTTCAGTCTCCTGAGGGGGAAAATGTGTTGTTGTGCCCTCTTCACGACTGTCTTGGTGTGTTTGGACCAGTTCGTTGGTGATGTCTGCAGAATTGAGGGTCCCCAAGAACACAGTGGCCTCTATAATTCTTAAATGGAAGAAGTTTTGAACCACCTTGAGCTGGCCCCTCGGCCAAACTGAGCAATAGGGGGAGAAACAAGATTCTTTGGTTTGATGAAACAAAGATTGAACTCTTTGGCCTCATTGACAAGTGTCATGTGTGTAGGAAACCTGGCACTATCCCTACGGTGAAGCGCGGTGGTGGCAGCATCATGCTGTGTGGATGATTTTCAGCAGTATGGCACGGGAGACTAGTCAGGATTGAGGCAAAGATGAATGAAGCAAAGTACAGAGAGATCCTTGTTGAAAACTTACTCCAAAGTGCTCAGGACCTCAGACATTGGTGAAGGTTCACCTTCCAACAGGACAATGACCCAAAACACACAACCAAGACAACACTGGACTGTCTTCAGGACAAGTCTCAGAATGTCCTAGAGTGGCCCAGCCAGATTACAAACTTGAACCCGATCTAACATCTCTGGAAAGACCTGAAAAAAGCTGTGCAGCAACACTCCCCATCCAAGCTGACAGAGATTGTGAGGTTCTGCAGAGAAGAATGAGAGAAACTCCCCAAATAAAGGTGTTCCAAGCTTGTAGCAACAGACCCAAGAAGACTCGAGGCTGCAATCGCTGCCAAAGCTGCTTCAACAAAGTACTGAGTAAAGGGTCTGAATATTTATGTAAATGGGATATTTCAGTTTTTATAAATTTTCAAAAATTCTTACAAACCTGTTGTTGCTTTGTCATTATAGGGTATTGTGTGTAGATTGTTGAGGGAAAAATACAACAATTTAATAAATGTTCAAATAAGGTTTGTATAAAAATGTGGAAAAGGTCAAGGGGCCTGAATACTTACCAAATACACCCCAACTGTAAGAATATTCTAATATAAATTCACAATGCAGAGGACTAGAGGTTAAGAGGGCTAGACAGCAATGGAACTCGTGTTTTTCAGTTCAACATCTATTTTGGATCTGTGTAGGAATTTCAGTCCGGGACTCATAGCTACACACGGCAAGTTCTCATTGGTCCAAACGGCTTTTACATTGAGCCTGAAATGGAAAACTTGGTATTTTGCCATTGGCCCAATATTACTGCAAGGAATTCTAATTGGTCAACCAAAGGCTAGGCTTTGTCACGGTCGTCAAAATAAGTGGACCAAAGTGCGGCATGGTGAGCGTACTTTTCTCCTTTTATTTAAAAATGTCGCCAACAAAACAACAAACGAACGACCGAAACAACCGTGAAGCTTACAGGGCTAAGTGCCACTAACAAAGTTAACTACCCACACTGAAAGGAGGGAAAAAGGGCTACCTAAGCATGATTCCCAAACAGAGACAACGATAGACAGCTGTCCCTGATTGAGAACCATACCCCGGCCAAAACATGGAAATAAAGAAACATAGAAAACAAAACATAGAATGCCCACCCCACATCACACCCTGACCTATCCAAATAGAGAAATAAAATGGCGCAACAGGCTTGGGTATAAACTACATCCTTTCTCTGTGTTCCCTGGAGAAAACACTGAGGACAGGGAAGAATAAACATCTAACATATACTTTCCAGCATAACAACTATCATTTGTTCTCTTTGAATAAATATATTTTACTCCCCATGATTTGCTTTGGGGTGTGTGTTATTGAAGAATAACATCAACTGCTAATGCAACCTTCCAGTTACACACGTTCTCATGCAAACAGCGACACATCTCGTGCATACGCAGTTACAAACATTCAGGCGCACACCAAAGCACATACACACGAGGGTTGAATGGCGGGGAACCCGGTTACCACTCCCTTTACCCGGGATAAATAACTGCGAGAAGCTGGTGAATTATAATAAATTATTTATATGAACAGCATGACGTGAAGTGGAACTGTTCAATTATATGCAATGTCTAAATCTGCGTATCTACGGCTTCTGCAAGATGAATCAATGCTCAGGGTGGGGTCAGACAACCCATCTCAGTATGGAAAACAATTCACAATGGATGTAGACCTATCATCTCATCATGGTAACTTTTTTTTCTTGTGACAGGAAGGCCTACAGTTACTGCAGTATAGCCTATGCTCACCTTATTTTTTAATTGTAAAGATCCCCAAAAATGAATTGCAGCTGCAGAGTGTTATAACAGCTAATCACTTGAATGTCATTGCTTTAAAATCGGTGCACACGTGAGGACCCTCTCGCAGTCTTTCTCTCTCTCTATCAACTCCATTCAAATTGCACCAAAACAGATAATCCTGTTCAAGATTGATATAGCCCTATATACAAGAAAGAAGATTGAACGCGCAATCACGGTAGGCTATAGCAGTTAACAATTCAGACGCATAACCATTCAATCTTTGTTAAGAGAAGTGAAAGCCGTCTCCATCTACTGCTACTCCTATATTGTTCAAGGATGCCATTGGAATGAGGAAGACATGGATAACGAAACTTATTTCATTTACCTGTTGAAAGTGAGGGAGGAATTAAGCAACAGTAGAGAGGAAATGAGGAGGTAGGCTAATACAATTAGGGGAAATATTATTAAAGGTTTATATGCGTCAGCCTACTAATTAGACAAATAGCCCCATATTATATTTAAAAAATGTAAATAAAATTAGCTAGCCTATACTTGTAACTTTGTAGGCCGCATGTGCTGCACCAGAATCGCATGTTCTCTTCTGCTTTAAACAATGTGCATAAATCCAGTCCATATAATACAGGGAAAGGGGGATACCTAGTCAGTTGTCCAACAATGTATTCAACTGAAATGTGTCTTCCTCATTTAACCCAACCCCTCTGAAACAGAGAGGTGCGGGTGGTTGCCTTAATCGACATCCACGTCTTCGGCGCCCGAGGAACAGTGGGTTAACTGCCTTGCTCAAGGGCAGAACGACAGATTTGTAACTTGTCAGCTCCGGGATTTGATCCAGCAACAAAATACAGTACAGTAATACAGTTCACACATACAGTTCACACTCAAAACGATGAGCCTTCTGGAGCTAGTTTTATTTATTTACCCAAGAGAGCAGCTACATCTATTTTCATGTTGATGGAAAAAATAGTCAACCGTAATACAGACATATATAAGCGCGCGGCAGGTCATTAACACACACACACACACACACACACACACACACACACACACACACACACACACACACACACACACACACACACACACACACACACACACACACACACACACACACACACACACACACACACACACACACACACACACACACGCACACACACACACACACCAGTCATTAGTTCATGTTCAAGTAGTGTCTTTGACATTTGCAGGCATTAGAGGTAATAAATACATTGGAAATCTTTGTTGGGGCTCTCTCACATACAGGACAGTACATACACATATACAGTAAAAATATAATAAAAATAACATCAATTAAAAGTGCTAAGTGGTTTGGTCATAAAAACAGTTCAGTCATATGTGCCAAAGTGCTAAAAGTACGATGAAAAAAACCCCAGCTCAGGCTGCTTGGTTTAGCAGGCGGATTGCACTGGGTTAAAAGTTATTCTTGAACCTGGTAGTAGAGGTTTCGATGCTCCTGTTGTGACTGCCCTGAATTTGTCTGAACCCTGGGAATCCGAATGCTTGGGCTGGACCACAGGAGGTCTAACCAGTTACTCACTTATTGACAGGGATCTGTGTGGAAGTACTGAGCTCGCCCTTCCTCTGACACCCAATCTTCCTCCATGGTCCGGAGGTTGTAGTCTTACAACTTCAAGGTGACCTCCTTGATACTCGTCGGACTCAACATCTCCAAACTCTAATCCACCATAAATTAAAATGTCTGAGTGAAGACCAACAACAGAGTGCAATGGATTTCAGAAACTCACTGACCACTCTAACTCCCATGCTGACAGAGCTCAGTGAGAGTTCGAAGATGGGATATTACTGGTGCCATGGACAGGCAGTTTGACTACCAACAAAACCAACTCACTGCCACTCTCCAGTGGCGCCTGCAACATCTCCACACCGAGGTCCTCAAGGATGTTAATTCTGTTTTTTCTCCTCTGGTTAACACTGTAGACCACTTGCAGACAGAGCTCTAATTGTGTTAATGTTGGATGACGTGTCTGTTGACATGGCCTCCATTAGGCACAACTCCTTGCACAGAGCTTCTCTGGTGTCCACTTCTGTTCAGACCAGCTGGCACCTCAGAACAGCTAAGAAAAGGCCATGCTGCAGCCACCCCTTGCAGGATGCAATCCACCATGTATCCTGGTGTTCATTTTCATGGTCTGATAACTCCCTTCCCCTCTACCTCCTCAATCCCTCCTCGCTCTTTTGTTCATTGTGATTTGAGTAGACGTCATGTGGGGGCGATGCCCGTTAAATTGCAATTTCCCACCTTTGGAGAAAAAGGATGACAGTCCTGAAAGCTAATGTATCTGGAAAGATGTCGTGACTTTCTTGCCCTCAATCCCCTGGCTGACGAATACTCCTTGCCACATTGAGGAATGTGTTGCATGGGACAGCTCGAGACTGGTGGGATGTGGCACGTCTCACCACGACCTCCTGTGCTGACTGAGGCCAAGTTTTCCTCTGCATTTCTGTCTGAGGACTACACATTGAGGAGGAAGAGGTCATTAAGTTGATCTTGAAGAACATAAACCCACTACTAGCCAGTAAACTCAGAGAAAGAGTCACCACTGTCAATAGACTGGTTCGCCTGGGACAGCAGTTCGAGAAGAACAGAGAATGCCAACAGCAATATGAACCGAGAAAGAAAGACACCCAAACAGTTACCCAAGCCAGACCATCAACAACAGTCAGTCCCCAGCCAAGACCCCTCCCATGTTCTGTTGGAGATGTAGCCAAAAGGCACTGACCTTTTAAATATCCCAAAGCCTCGGACCAAGAGGCATGGAGAGGCAGCCTTTATTTATTATGCCCCCAGCCTCTGCAATAGCCTGCCAGAGAACCTGAGGAGGGCTGAAAAGGTGGACATATTTAAGAGATCTTAAAACACAACTTTTTGGCTTTGCTTTTCTTTAGGGTCCCTTGTAGTCGTTCAGTTTTTATGGTTATTATTTTGTTTTTATCCTCTTATGTTCTGTAGCAAATATTTGTTTTTATTTTAATGTTTTTTATTTACTGCATTACAGTCCATGTCTGAAATGGACTGTATCGATAAAGGTTGATTTGATTTGGTACTTTGTGCCGGAATAAACCAAGTTCAATGAATCATTAATGCTCATATGATAAGAAAATATTTTTTTTTATATATACACACACATACACACACACAACATGACCAAAAGTATGTGGACACCTGCTCGTAGAACATCTCATCCCAACATCATGGGCATTAATATGGAGTTGGTCCCCCTTTGCTATACCAGCCTCCACTCTCCAAACCATTTCTGTATGGACGTCATTTTGTGCATGGGGGCATTGCCATGCTGATATAAGGAAAAGGCCTTCCCCAAACTGTTGCCACAAGGTTGGTAATCGCCTAGAATGTCATTGTATGCTGTAGCGTTAAGATTTATCTTCACTGGAACTAAGGCCGATCCATGAAAAACAGCCCCAGACCATTACTCCCCCCCCCCAAACTTTACAGTTGGCACTATGCACTGGGGCAAGTTGCGTTCTTTTGGCATCTGCCAACCCCAGATCCGCCCGTCGGACTGCCAGATGGTGAAGCGTGATTCATCACTCCAGAGAGTGTGTTTCAACTGCTCCTCCAGAGTCCAATGGCAGTGAGCTTTACACCACTCCAACCGAAGATTGGCATTGCGCATGGGATTCTTAGGCTTATTTTCCACCATCATTTGCAAATAAATTCATTAAAAATACTACAATGTGATTTTCTGGATTTGTTTTTCTCATTTTGTCTGTCATAGTTGAAGTGTACCTATGATAAAAATTACAGGCCTCATCTTTTTAAGTGGGAGAACTTGCACAATTGGTGGCTGACTAAATACTTTTTTGCCCCACAGTATAGCCCTTCTTACGTCAGCTGATATATCAAAGTGCTGTACAGAAATCCAGCCTATTATTTCATCTTTATTTAACCAGGCAAGTCAGTTAAGAACAAATTCAATTTTCAATGACGGCCTAGGAACAGTGGGTTAACTGCCAGTTCAGAGGCAGAACGACAGATTTGTACCTTGTAAGCTCTGGGGTTTGAACTTGCAACCTTGCAGTCACTAGTCCAGTGCTCTAACCACTAGGCTACCCTGCCGCCAGCCTAAAACCCCAACCAGCAAGCAATGGAGGTGTAGAATCACGGTGGCTAGGAAAAACTCCCAAGAAAGGCCAAAACCTAGAGAGGAACCAGGATTTGAGTGGTGGCCAGTCCTCTTCTGGCTGTGCCGGGTGGAGATTATATCAGAACATGGCCAAGATGTTCAAATGTTCATAAATGACCAGCATGGTGAAATAATAGTAATCACAGTGAACATGTCAGGGTTCCATAGCCGCAGGCAGAACAGTTGAAACTGGAGCAGCAGCACGGCCAGGTGGACAACAAGGAGTCATCATGCCAGGTAGTCCTGAGGCATGGTCCTAGGACTCAGGTGGTCCTCCGAGAGAGAGAGAGAGAGAGAGAGAGAGAGAGAGAGAGAGAGAGAGAGAGAGAGAGAGAGAGAGAGAGAGAGAGAGAGAGAGAGAGAGAGAATACTTAAATTCATACAGGACACCGGATAAGACCAGATAAGCCCCCCGACACACAAACTACTACAGCATAAATACTGGAGGCTGAGACAGGAGGGGTCAGGAGACACTGTGGCCCCATCCGATGAAACCCCCAGACAGGGCCAAACAGGCAGGATATAACCCCACCCACTTTTCAGTAGTGGGGGCTGTGCTATGGCAGAGATGAGTCTTCGGTAAAGACTTAAAGGTAGAGACCGAGTCTGTGTCTCTCACATGGGTAGGCAGACCATTTCATAAAAATGGAGCTGTGTAGGAGAAAGCCCTGCCTCCAGCTGTTTGCTTAGAAATTCTAGGGAGAATTAGGAGGCCTGCATCTTGTGACCGTAGCGCATGTGTAGGTATGTACAGCAGGACCAAATCGCAAAGATAGGTAGGAGCAAGCCCATGTAATGCTTTGTAGGTTAGCAGAGAAACCTTGAAATTACCCCTTGCCATAACAGGAAGCCAGTGTAGGGAGGCTAGCACTGGAATAATATGATCACATTTTTTGATTCTAGTCAGGATTCTAGCAATCGTATTTATCACTAACTGAAGTTTATTTAGTGCTTTATCCGGGTAGCCGGAAAGTATAGCATTGCAGTAGTCTAACCTAGAAGTACCAAAGCATGGATTCATTTTTTGCATCATTTTTGGACAGAAAATGTCTGATTTTTGCAATGTTATGTAAATGGAAAAAAGCTGTCCTTGAAACAGTGTTGAAATGTTCGTCAAAAGAGAGATCAGGGTCCAGAGTAACGCCGAGGTCCTTCACAGTTTTATTTGAGACGACTGTACAACCATCAAGATTAACAGAAAGTCTCTGTTTCTTGGGACCTAGAACAAGCATCTCTGTTTTGTCCGAGTTTAAAAGTAGAAAGTTTGCAGCCATCCACTTCCTTATGTCTGAAACACAGGCTTCCAGCGAGGGCAATTTTGGGGCTTTACCATGTTTCATTGAAATGTACAGCTGTGTGTCATCCATATATCAGTGAAAGTTAACTTGTTTTCAAATGACATCCCCAAGAGGTAAACTATATAGTCAAAACAATAGTGGTCCTAAAACAGAACCTTGAGGAACACCGACATTTACAGTTGATTTGGCAGAGGGCAAACCATTCACAGAGACATACCTTTCTGACAGAAAAGATCTAAACCAGGCCAGAACTTGTGTAGACCAGATTGGGTTTCCAACCTCTCCAAAATAATGTGGTGATCGATGGTATCAAAAGCAGCACTAAGGTCTAGGAGCACAAGGACAGATGCAGAGCCTCGGTCTGACGCCATTTAAAGGTACTTTACCACCTTCACAAGTCCAGTCTCAGTGCCATGATGGGGTCGAAAACCAGACGGAAGCATTTCATATACATTGTTTGTCTTCAGGAAGGCAGTGAGTTGCTGTGTAACAGTTTTCTTTTAATTCAGAGGAATGGGAGATTTGATATAGGCCGATTTTACTTTTTTCTGGGTCAAGGTTTGGCTTTTTCCAGAGAGGCTTTATTACTGCCACTTTTAGTGAGTTTGGTACACATCCGGTGGATAGAGAGATGTTTATTATGTTCAACATAGGAGGGCCAAGCACAAGAAGCAGCTCTTTCAGTAGTTTAGTTGGAATAGGGTCCAGTATGCAGCTTGAAGGTTTAGAGGCCATGATTATTTTCATCATTGTGTCAAGAGATATAGTATTAAAACACTTGAGTGTCTCTCTTGATCCTAGGTCCTGGTAGAGTTGTGCAGACTCAGGACAACTGAGCTTTGGAGGAAGACGCAGATTTAATGAGGAGTTCGTAATTTGCTTCCTAATGATATTTTCCTCAAAGAAGTTCATGAATTTATTACTGCTGAAGTGAAAGCCATACTCTCTTGGGGAATGCTACTTTTTAGTTAGCTTTACAACAGTATCAAAATGAAATTCCGGATCGTTCTTATTTTCCTGAATTAAGTTGGAAAAATAGGATGATCGAGCAGCAGTGAGGGCTCTTCGATACTGCACGGTACAGTCTTTCCAAATCTGACCATAATTCTATCCTCCTGATTCCTGCTTGCAAGCAAAAACTAAAGCAGGAAGCACCAGTGACTCGGTCAGTAAAGAAGTGGTCAGATGACACAGATGCTCAGCTACAGAACTGTTATGATTGAATCATATTACACCGGTGCCGACACTCGTTGGTTGTGGCAGGGCTTGCAGGGCTGTTCCGGATGACTGTGATTGTGCTCTCCGTAGCCGATGTTAGTAAGACCTTTAAACAGGTCAACATTCACAAGGCCAGACGGATTACCTTGACGTGTATTCCAAGCATGCACTGACCAACTGGCAAATGTCTTCACTGACATTTTCAACCTGTCCCTGATTGAGTGTGCAATACCAACATGTTTCAAGCAGACCACCCTAGTCCCTGTGCCCAAGAACACCAAGGTAACCTGCCTAAATGACTACTGGGACCCTAGGACTAAACACCTCCCTCTGCATCTGGATTCTGGACTTCCTGACGGGCCACCCCCAGGTGGTAAGCGTAGGTAACAAAACATCCGCCACGCTGATCCTCAACAAGGGGGCCCCTCAGGGGTGCCTGCTCAGGCCCCTCGTGTACTCCCTGTTCACTCATGACTTCATGGTTAGGCAAGACTCCAACACCATCATTAAGTTTGCCGATGATACCACAGTCGTAGGCCTGATCACCGACAACAATGAGACAGCCTATGTGTCAGAGACTGGACGTGTGGTGCCAGAATAACAACCTCTCCATCAATGTGATCAAGACTAAGGAGATGATTGTGGACTACAGGAAAAGGAGGACCGAGCACGCTCCCATTCTCATCGACGGGGCTGTAGTCTAGCAGGTTGAGAGTTTCTAGTTCCTTGGTGTCTGCATCACCAACAAACTATCATGGTCCAAACACAACAAGACAGTCCTGAAGAGGGGACGGTAAAGCCTATTCCCCCTCAGGAGACTAATCAAAGGGCTACCCAGACCCCTCTTATACAGTACACTGCTGCTACTCTGGGTATATTATCTAGGCATAGCCACTAACTCTAACTACATTACCTCAATTACCTTGACTAACCTGTGCCCCCGAACATTGACTCTGTACCGGTACCCCCTGTATTCGCTACTGTTATTTTACTGCTGCTCTTTAATTAAGGGCTTGTAAGTAAGCATTTCACCGTTGTTTTCGTCGCATGTGATAAATATCATTTGATGTGGTAGTCACCTGGAATGCATGAGTAGGTGTATCCCATTCGTTTTTTGGACTGGTACTGTATATTTTAATGTGATAAATCCAGGGGTGCTACTTTGGTTTTAGAAGTGGGGGGGACATGGGGACACAACCTGGTAGGGGTCTGGGGGATCTAAAGCTAATTTCCTGCAGTGATACAATCTGATATGACCCTTTTGGGATCACTTATTTCTTATTTCTAAACACTTTTACATGAATGTGGATGCTACCATGATTATGGATCATCGTGAATGATGATGAGTGAGAAAGTTAGACGCACAAATATCCTGTCCCCCCAAAATGCTAACCTCCCCTATTATTGTATTGGTGAGAGATTAGCATGTCTTGGAGGTATGACATTTGTGCATATAACTTTCTCACTCATCACTATTCAGTTGGGATGAACAAACAGCAAATGCATCCAACAAATTAGTAGAGTCACAAGCTTGATGTAGTCATTGTGTGCATGGAATGTGGGACCACATTCTACTTTAATAGACATAAGTGAATTTGTCCAAATACTTTCGTTTCCCTACAATGGGGGAACTATGTACAAAAAGTTCTGTAATTTCTAAAGAAGTTTCCCGATATTGATTTTTTTTAAATACTCTGAAATGAAAGCAGACTGTCTGCACATTAACTTCATAGTCAATGTTTAGCCAAATTAGAAAAAAATGCTTCACTGTCCCAATAATTACGGAGGGCACTGTCATTCATACATTTTTTGTGTCATTGGGAAAAGCTTCTTAATACAGTTTGGAAATCAACGTTAGAAGTTTGTCAAACTGCCTGCAAATAGTTTTAATCTTTGAAGTTTCTGGCTTGTCCAGTGTTTGCTGCATCTCCTAGAGTTCCCCTCAGCGCCATCACAAACTGGTCTTCCCTAGTTGCCTGACCCTGTTGAGACCAGTTACCATCTTATCCTGCTCAGATGAGGCATGACAAAGAATTAGCTTAGTATACATTTTTACATTATGTTATCCAAGAATATAATTAATCATTCAATAATTGAAATTACCATTATTCCCAGATCCCAGACTGTAGCCTACCCATCAACTCAAGATGGAACTTTGTTTTCATTCACTGATTGCGATAATATACTGCAAATTTCACCTGAGCTCTGTAGACTGGTCTTCTCTGGCGGCTGTCTGACCCTGCTGGGACACCTGTCACCATCTGATCCTGCTAAGATATAATGAGCAAAGTGTTGTGTACTGACTGTGCACCATGAAAGTGAAGCCCGTAGAGCTGTTTATACCGTGTCAGTGTGTCAAGTCGGGAATTATCTTGGGAAAATGACAGACCAATAATGTTACATTGCTATACTGACTGATTGAATAAAAAATAACATCTAAAAGGTTAACCAACTTTCGGCTCGCACCAATGGTACATCAATTTACTTCTGTTGAAAGGGGACAAAACAAAGGCTACAAAACATTTCCATACATACAAAAGCTGTTAGATACTGCTACCTCGCAGATAGCTAGAGGCTACAGCTAAACTGGCTGTTGTAGCTAGCTAGCTAGTTCATTCACTTCAGACAGAACTTCAGTCAAGAGGGGATGAAACATTAGCTTACTTTACATGTCTGTTACACTACCAGCTCAGCACAGAGCAAACACTTGTTTCCTGTTAAGTCAAACAGCAGTTACCTTGCCAGCTACATCAGCCAAATAAAGAGTAGCCAGTTTCTGCTCTGCTTGCTTTACAACTCTGATAAAAAGCAAAACACACATAGACAACAGCTGCCTCTGTTCGCACGCTCTGTGGTATCCGCGCCAACCTAAATCCAGTCTGGGAAAACCACCAAACAGCCTACCCAACCGCTCTGAGGTGTCTGCATGGTCCTAAGGCACACCGGTTCCGCTTTTTGTATCATAGTGCAATGATTAAACTCCAGGGGACGGGGACAAAATGCAATTTCAGAATGTGGGGGGGATTATGTCCCCAGTGAATGGCGCGCCCCTGGACAAATCTAAGTCTTAGTGTCACTATGTTACCTTGGAATTGCCTTACTGCTTTCAAAGGTTGGTAATTATTCAATGGGAGTCAGTTACCACTTAAGTTAACATGTATCTAACTTGAATATTTTCTGTCTTCATTTTCAAATAGATGTTTTGAATAGACTTGGGACAGATAACAGTTGAAATAATTTTTCAATACAATGCATCGTAGTTTAAGCCAATTTGTGATATAATTTGCTGATTTCCCATGTCCACCCCTGATTGGTGTCAATTAAAGTAACAGGGTTGACGTAATCTTAAATTGGTCATAAATCCTATAGTGGCACGGAAAATGGAAGCTTGTTGTATGCAACAGGGAGGGCAATTGAATGCAAGTTTGACAAAAAACTCAAATGGCCTATCTGTCTATGGGTAACAGAGTTGACATGTTGTGCTCGACCCGCTCAGTTTTCCACCACAAAACACCAGAAAATTGCCAAAAAGAGTAGAACCAGCTCACTGGCCATTACATAATGATTTGACTATTATATGTTCAATGTTTCATTTGAAAAAATTTTTTTTTTAAAAGGAATATTTTCACCATATTAAAACAAGAGTTCAGTTCACCCGACAGAGTTGACCTTAAAATGAAGGACAAATTAAAATGAATCACGTGAAATTAATAATCATCTACAGAAATGGTAACAAAGTAACTTTACAATGATATTAATTTTTGTTAAGTGTGTACAAATCTTCCTAGAAATCGGAAAACATTAGGGACATGTCAAAATGCAGATTGTTGGCACTTTAGCAAGCCATTATTCATATTAAAATGAATTATTAATGTGGTCTATATTAAAAGGCCATTCATTTAAAATAGCAGGCTTTTATAATTCAATATTGGTGCACAATTTCTACTTAAAATATCAAAAGGGATGCATGGGTTGAGAATGGAGCAGATGACAAATGTCCATCTTTCGGCGGTGTAACATATGGACAATACAGTTGTATTGTATATTTCTGAAAAGGTACAAAACATTTTCTACTCATCTTTCCAAATCAAGTTAAATAATCTTATTTGACTAATCTCTCCAGTGCTTCTGGATGCATCCCAAATGGCATCATATTCCCTTTATAGTGCACTACTTTGACTAGAGCCGTATGGGCCCTAGTCAAATGTAGTGTACCATAAAGGGAACAGGGTTCCATTCAGGACTTATCCTCTGTGTTTGCTAACAATCCCTATGAGGAGGGTAACAGCTGGAGACAACAACTCTTAATTCTCCCATCCAGGTCAGTACTTGCCTCAGGTTTTTTTTCTCCAGCAAATTAGTCTTCACAAGTCCACAATGTCTCTGTTCCAAACAGAAAACAAAGGATGAACGCGGGAATATATATATATATTCAGTGTGATAAACAACAAACAAACAATTGTATAAAACTTTTCTGTATCCCAAAAGGGGCTTCAAATCCCAAATAGGGGCTTGAATCAGCATCCTTTTGATGCCTTGTCTTGTCTTTCCCCCTGGCGGTTTGGCCATACAGTCTCTCCATAGGGAGGTACTTAGTGAGACTCGTGCCATGCATGTAGCCAGGTTTTGTGCCGACACAGGGCTGTGAGGTAATGGCCAGGCAGGGAACCAGGAGAAGAGGAGGCAGCGCCAACACAGTGACGGAACATTTCATTTAGTTTCTCCTCGGAGGGCTGTGGACAAGGTGATGATGGTCGGTCGGTGGGAGGAGAGGGGTTGGGGGGGGTAGGACTAAACTCTCCTCCATCTGCCACGCTGGCATGTGGAGTGGCAGAGGTCAAAGTGTCTGCGGTGTATGCACCTGCTCAGCACAGCATCCGGCCGAGCATGATATCATTACTCTGACGGACACACTTGCTGCATGCAAAACCAATGTCAGTAGGACTGTATGACTCTCTCTTACTCACATAAACACACCCGTGCCGAAGTCTGGTCTAGTTGTACTGCCGACTCCAGACCTCACCTCAGCCCCTACTCTCTACCTTCTGACTTAGCTGTCAATAAAACAATACATTGAGGTGGACATGTCAATGATGGCACACACACACACATCACTGAGAGTGGAGTGTACCAATACTGTTGTTGTTATTATGTTTGTGTGCTCTTAATTTCCACCCCAGGGATTGCAGTAATAAAGTCCAATTAATTTCCACAAATACGCAGACTGCATAGCCTACCCTGTGGGGACTCAATGCTGGATTGCCATTATGTACATTAAGAAATCAAATCACCTGGGTCATGTTCATTAGAGCAGGAAGCTTTGCAACGGAAAAATGAAAAGGAGTGTTTCTTATTGTCCAGGTACTCCCTTCCTGTCTCCATCCATTTTCTTCGGTTGGGGCCTAATGAACACAAAATATAAATAGTAAAGTACAGATACCCCAAATCAACTTCGCAAGTAGAACTCAAGTTTTACCTAAATGTTTTAACACTGCTGGTACTGAAAGTTAATTCTATACAATCATAACCTTATGATGGTCTGCAAGATTCCTATAATACTGTATTGCATCAATGGTTGTTTAATGCAACATCGATGGTTCTTATAACTCTATTGTGTCTGTGTGAACTGAAAGTGGGCCTCTGGGGGGCTTAATGCTGACAGAAGATTTACGATGCTTTGGGTGACCGCATTCCATAGCATGAGTTGGTGTTTCTGCTCCATAAGGTACCAGGGAGCGATGGCTCAGGGCCAGACCCTGGTTTCTAAGGTGATAGATCCCTGTTTTAGATGTGGGGCCATTGGAAGAATGAGTGTAGAGTAGTAATGGAGCCGACTCCACCCGGTGCATTCGGAGATAATGCAGCAATGCAAGTGTTTGCATCTTTAACCAAAGAATAGAGCAACTGTTAAAGGCAGAGGAGCAGGGAACTTTTAAATAGCGTTGTATGGCCTCGGTTCGATCAATAGTGGTTCATAGAGATCATAGAGTTACGTGAAGGGAGACGTGGGAGGACACGTCTCACGCAACATTTTAAGATGCCAGGGATTAAATAAGATAAGATATATGCTACGTTTGCGACAGGAAACAACTTAATTTAGCAGGGTAATATTGTCATCATCTAAGGCGATACAGCTATTATCCATGTCATTGAATATAGATCCAGTAACAATACCCAAATAATTTGACATGGATGGAAGTGGAGCCAATTGGGGGGGGGGTTGGAAAATCCTTGCGAGAATCAAAGACAATGGAGGATAAAAGGTAACAAGTTAGAATCGGAATGGGAAAATACTCCTTGCGAAAAACATTGGGGGAAATGTTTTAATCTTGTGAGACATATTTCGTCATATTCTCAAATAGATTTAATGAATTGATGAAAGGCTGGATGGGTCACGGGAAATTAGATGGGAGTCCAAATTGGGAGAGGCTGGAGCAAGATTTGATGGAGGTGATAATGGAAAAGAAGTGTAGATCACACTGTAGAAGGGCATTAATGTGGGGCCGAGGGACATTTTTAGTTGGGGTAGTTTTTGTGGCAGCTGCTATAATCACTACTACTCCAAGGGGAGAAAATCAAATAACACTTCATATCGAGTGGATAGCTTGATACTCGGGTTAATGGGGAGAGGGTAACATCCAAAGTTGCTGAAGCCATGAGCGTGACTAATAATAAGGGCATGGAGATAGGAAATAGGTCTGGTGTACTAGACGTAGGATGTTCTGATAAGAGAGCGGTTCTCTTACAAACACGCATTTGTAAAGAGCGCAATGGAACAGATTGGTTCCATCCCTCAAACTGATTCTCGACCCTCCCTCAACTTGGCATTGTGTGCGATAGACTCCAGATAAAATAACAGCGGTTCGATTAATAACCTTCAAGTTAGTGTGGGCAGAGGACAACACTTTTGAGAGTTACACGACACAGGACGTCAAGCCAGGTGAAGCTACAGAAACAAAAGAGGAGATTATATCGGAGCAAGAGGTTTTACATACCTGTCACCCCGTATTACCCAACACCAACAGGAATGAAATGGTCTGGGAAGATTTTAGATAGTGAGAGGCTAAGGACCTGGTGAGAAATAACTTGTTGGGGTAATCAGACCCTGGATGATATTATGCAAAGAGAGGATAATGACCAGATAGTCCTTATTGTTAAACGGCATGAGCAAAGTGAGGGATATGAGCAGATGAAGGCTCATTTACTGGCTCGGTTAGGCCCTACTTTAGTTCATGAGACACATATACACCAATGCCTTTGGCAGAGTGTGGGAAGTACTGGACATGTCTATGGAGTGTTGATGTCAGATGTGGGGGTAACCCATGTAAGGCCTCTCCAGGGTATTCTGAAAACCAAGGCCATAGTCTTTACAGGGACAGGAAATAGAGGAATAAATGTGACTCGCCTATAAATTAAGAAAATGGGTGATAGACTCATTAGAGAATGATGCAGAGTGGAAGGACTACTATGAGGATAAGCTCAACATTGAGGACTCTAGGAGAGTGATCATAACCGTCGCTGAAATAGTTGTCATTTCAGACTTTAATATCCACATATGGTGACGGTTTTACTGATGAGGGAACAACAATTGAGAGGGTTGCCACAGACCCATGTATACAGGAAGCTGTATTCCCAGAGGAAAAAGCTTGCAGTAGTTGTGGCAGCTCATCTGTTGCAGCCGACAATCAGGAAGCATGTGACTCAGAGATATGTTGAACTGGACACACTCTCAAACCCACTGCTCTCTCCTCCATATCAAAGAGCAGATAATCCATTGACATACCAACACACGGTTAACAGGAATTTGTAGAGGAATTGTGGAAAAACAACCTTTAGGCCCTAAAATCTATGTCACACACAGGGTTTTCACAAGGGGTTGGGGGATAGGTATGCCATGGATTGAGAGATGTGATCCAGATCCGAGTAATGGTAATTATCACCCACCAGTCCCTACTATAACACAACATAAGGAGGCAATAGATGAGATGGTCAGGAAAACATTAGGATAGGACTGGGAAAAAGGCAGAGAATATCTCACAAACTCAATCATAGATCTAGTGGTAAAGCCAGTGATGAAAGTTACTGACAGTGACAGAGTTACAGCTGTAACAATACTTACTGCAGTTACATTGGGAGTAATAACAAAATACACTTAAGGTTGTGGAAGATGCTGTAGGAACAGCATGGTATTGGACTATTAATCAAATAAGGTGGATTTTGGATTATGCCGCATTGGCAGTTACGAGGTAGCTCTGATGGCATTGTTAGGAATCCATATAGTAAAAGCTATGTTGTTGAAACGCATCTATAGTGAGGAACTGCGACAGAAGGAGGTGAAATTGATTCAGGCTCCGGCTCGCGTCTTCAGGGTAGCTTTAGGAGGTGGACGCAGTGAGGAGGACTTGGCTGAAAAACATCTTTGTGGACCTTAGCAGAAAAGCATATCAGTGGGCATAGTGTTCATGGGTATCAGGAGATTGCGTCAGTCGGGTTCTTGAAGCTGTGGTCAGAGATTTAGTTTATAAATGTATCTACATAGAAGCTTATGATAATCAG
This sequence comes from Oncorhynchus masou masou, assembly GCF_036934945.1. Classification (NCBI taxonomy): domain Eukaryota; kingdom Metazoa; phylum Chordata; class Actinopteri; order Salmoniformes; family Salmonidae; genus Oncorhynchus; species Oncorhynchus masou. The sequence goes on along the minus strand of NC_088217.1, from coordinate 64,258,656 downwards.
TAGAACGCAGGATTGTTTTAACTCATGATTGTTTTTTGTTTCTGTTTTGTGTTTAGTATTTTCTTTTTTCTCTATCAAGTCTGTTGTTTCTATCACACTATCCGGTCTGGAGAAAACCAAAGAAGAAAGTCTACAGCAGGCAGTTGAATGATTGTTTAGTGATATTAAACAATAAGTGTTTATGGTTGTCATGACGTTGGCCTCTTTGGGTATAGAAAGCCCATCACCCTCTCACTGCCTCCCCCTTTCCTCCTTCAACTAGGTTGCTGTGGTCAGAGAGATGTCGTAAATTCCTGAGATTCTCCTCATGGACATACAGTATAGAGAGAGTAGATTTTCATGGAGAACAAAGGAAATCCTTCCACCGCACAGAACTTGAGGAACGAACAAATTTCATGTTTCCGGAGAAAGTATAAAAGATCAGTGAAGAATTCGGCTACGAACTGGTCCGTTTGTCATAACTTGGGGAAGCTCATGGGAGACGGTGTGGCCACATTACCATAACGCTGTTTATATAATAGCCTCAGATATGAGGTTTACATCTAATTGTTGTATAAGATGAATGAGTGAGTATGATACTGTTTGTATAATGGTGTAATATGATTTTGGACTGTTTAATGAAGAAAAATATAATTCCCTTTTGATTTGAACTAAATCAGAGGACCGCCCCTGAGCCAAGTTAGGGTCAGGCATCCTGGGACAGCCCCTTTTCTGCCATTCTGAATAAAACCCAACTTTGTGAAATTATCAGCAGACCGAGCTTACCTCAATTACGAGATGGCTAAAGGTTGCAGACCGTGTTTTTCTCCATTAGGAGGACAAAGGTTGTAGACCATTGCTGAATCTTTTAACCATACCATGTGGTTAAACTCTTAGACTATCGATACCGACAGAATAAGAACAAGTCTTTGATATTAATTACTAGTCTGCAGCTAGGAATTCAGTATCATTGAATGCGAAGAACAACAACCGCCGAAACATCCATTCTATAACGAATGTCACTCTGAACAATCTTCTCTAACCACAACCGAGAGCGGGAGAGAGACAGACAATTCTACAAAAGAAATGAACTTTTCACCAGCGATCAAGACTACACACTGAGCGTAAATATATATACTGATTGCAATTGTTCCCGAATGAATGAGCGTTCATGTGCAAAGGATTAGCATTTCAATTGTTATAATTATCACTTTGGAGTGACTTTAGTCGACCCCCACTTCCCCTTTTGTCTATCAAGCCGCCATGCCGGTTCAGCCCACTAGGGCACATTCTCCTATAATTTAATGTAACCACATTTACCTTGTTTGTTTGTTTGTTTATGCATTTCTGTGAATTACTTAGTTAGTAATAGATAAATGAGTTAAGACAATTGATGTGTGGATGACTCATAGTGAAGACTGGTTTCGTGCAGATAACCAACAATTTATGATGTTTGGAATGAGACTAACGTGAGGTAAAGTAAATGATTCATTAATTCGAAGACTAATTGATCAGATAAAATATCTGAAAAGTTATTTTAGGAAATGATAACTTTGTAATCTGAATATTTTTCCTTGGTGCCCCGACTTCCTAGTATTTACAGTTACATGATTAATCAGTCTAATCGTGTAATAACTCTTTGATAAAAACTACGTCTTCAGGTAATGATAGTAAAGACACGACAGTTAAATAGAGGGGACTGATGGATTCTATTCAAATGTGACATCTTTCAAGTTACAAATGTAGTTTGTTTGTATCCTGTTTAGTGAATGATTACTGTGAGTATTAATGGGGTTTAGACCATGAAACTGTGTGCATGCTAATTTAGAAACCATGACCTAATGAGATAAGAGGATCAGAGAGCAGGGTCAAGCCCAGAACAGAAGATGGACAGGGTTGTGATTCTGACATCTGGCTTAACAGAGGACCATGGACATTCCACAGGGGAGCCAGAGAGAAGCTCATTGGGGGTCATAAAATATATAGCTGGGGAGGTGGCGCACACAAGGGAAGATGTGTTGTGAACTTTCTAAATGCATGCACTCAGCTGACTGTATCCTTGGTATTAAACACTTGACACTTCTCTTGAGCTTTTGGTCTCAATTCCTTATTACAAAGAGGGTTGCAATAGTATTTTTCATTTTAACAATCTGCATACATTTGAACTTCAGACCCAGTACAGATAGAAGGCTGACCATTAATGTACAGGCTGAATAGTACTGACCATTGGGGAACACCCACATCATAATTAAGAGTGGGCGCCAGTTAGTTTTGATTATTACAGTGATGAGACAGCACCAACTTTTTGAAGGATCTAGATTTGATAAACAACAGGTTTATATTTTTACTAAATTAATGCAAAAGGTTTAAATGAGTAGATTACTGGAAAGGGGTTAAAATTTATTAGGGCTGCAATCCCATTAACGGGATTGATATGACAACAGCCAGTGAAAGTGCAGAGCGCCAAATTCAAACAACAGAAATCTCATAATTAAAATTCCTCAAACATACATGTATCTTATACCATTTTAAAGGTAATCATGTTGTTAATCCCACCAAAGTGTCCGATTTCAAATAGACTTTACAGTGAAAGCACAACAAACGATTATGTTAGGTCACCGCCAAGTCACAGAAAAATTATGCCATTTTTCCAGCCAAAGAGAGGAGTCACAAAAGGAGAAAATTAATCACTAACGTTTGATGATCTTCATCAGATGACACTCATAGGACTTCATGTTACACAATACATATGGTTTGTTCGATAAAGTGCATACTTATATAAAAAAATCTCAGTATACATTGGCGCGTTACGTTCACTAGTTCCAAACACATCCGGTGATATTGCAGAGAGCTACATAATTTTACAGAAATACTCATAAATGTCGATGAAAATACAATTGTTTGACATGGAAATATAGATACACTTCTCCTTAAATGTTTGAAGGTATTCCATTTCATTAGTCTAATATTTTAAGAAACTTCTTTGAAGGGTTTGTATGATCTCTGTCCTTACTTTCCAATGTGGTTTGATCACCCTCACTGGAAAGTCATTTGAAAAATGTATTTAAGGTAATTTGTAATACTGATTTGAAGGTAATTTGTAATATTGATGATTATGATGAAGCTTCTAGTTCTTAGCCCTAGTTCTTCTTATTTGTGATTTGGACCAACGGGAAGAAGGAGAGGGAATTGCATTTGACTAAGGATATGCTGTTATAAGTCTATTTTACTATGACCGTATGGCTACAATTATTTTTCTTTATGGAGTTAAGGGTAGTGAATCTAATTCGATTTTGTTATTTGAAATTATGTATGTGTTTCGGTGTGTGCTACCTTACTGAAGACACCTCTACCTGCTTTCTATCTACTTTATGAAATAACTCTTTACTTGTATTTTCTTACTTGAATGGAGCGTTTCTTATTGTCCAGGTACTCCCTTCCTGTCTCTGTCCATTTTCTTTGGTTGGGGCCTAATGAACACAACCCAGGTTGAGATACAGATTAATATCTGTTAAAGATCACGAGGTCACCTTAAAAGAAGTATTGCTATAGAGAAAGGTCAACAGAGCCAAAAACAACTTCAGTCCACTTAATCCTCCAGGAATATCCTCAAATCAATATGGCTGCCTATCCACCCAATCACAGGATATTCACTTGAATGGGATTGTCCATTCTAAATCATTCTATTATTATGGTCTCAGCTGTAGAGGGGCTTTCTGCCGGCCTGTGAATCTCCTACTGTGGAAGTAATTAAACACATAATCTACTGGAGCCCTTTCCCCTCTCTCTCATTCTCCGCCATAGTGGAAATGAGGAAGTGTCTGTTGGAGGATGTGACACAGTTAAGGAGTAGAGGGATTTCATTCTGCCATTTACGAGCAAAGAGTTGATAAAGAGTCACTGCGGGTACTAAAGGTGAAACTAAAGACTGTTGAAGTGTCTTTTTCCCCCAGCTAATGATGATACATGTCATTAAAAAATCCATTAAAAAACTTTTCAGCTATAAGTAATGTGTGGTACTCAGTGGTGGAAAAAGTACTCAATTGTCATACTTGAGTAAAAGTAAAGATATCTTAATAGACAAATTACTTAAGTAAAAGTGAGTCATCCAGTAAAATACTACTTGAGTAAAAGTCTCAAAGTAATTGGTTTTAAATATACTTAAGTATCAAAGTAAATGTCATCCCTAAAATGTATTCATGTGTCAACAGTAACAGTATATATAATTTCAAATTCCTTATATTAAGCAAAGCAGATGGCGCAATTTTTATTTTTTACGGATATCCAGGGGGCACACTCCAACATAATTAGCAAAAGAAGCATGTGTGTTTAGTTTAGAGTTCTCCAGATTGAAGACAGTTGGGATCACCAAGGATGTTCTCTTGATAAGCATGTGAATTGGACCATTTTTCTCTACTGCTAAGCATAAAAAATATAACTTTTGGGTGTCAGGAAAAATGTATGGCGTAAAAAGTGTTATTATCATTAAGAATGTAGTGAAGTTAAAGTATAAATTGTCCAAAATATAAATAGTAAAGTACAGATGCCCCAAAACAACTTCTTAAGTAGTACTTTAAAGTATTATTTTTACTGAATTATTTTACACCACTGGAGGTACTAAAGGTTAACTCTGCAGTATATAATCATAACCTTATGAGGTTGGTCTGCACCAGTTAAGCGTTTGGGTGTGTGCCTTCAGCTCATATGCCTTACTGAAGAGACCTCTACTTTCTTTCTATCTACTTTATGCAATAACTCTTTACTTTCTTACTTGAGGTGACCTCTGCCCTGTTCAGAAACATATTAATAAATGTAGGGCATTTATGGGACTGACTGCTATTCAGTTTGCCTGTAATTCATTGTATTTAAGATAATCAGTTAATGAAGTTAGTCGTTGCTTAAACAGGCTGACAAATCAATTTTATATTGATTGTAAACATTGATTAGTAAGTATTCCGGCACAACATAGGATTAAGTGGACTGATTGAAGCTATTTTGGTTCTGTAGACCTTTACTACATGACATCACTTCTGTTAAGTTGGCCTTGTGGTCTTCGGAGAATCATCTGCTGACTGGGTTTTGTTAAATCGGGTACCAAATTTTTAAAAAAACACAATATAACAGAGAGGGATCTACCTGAATGCTTGTTTTCCTTTTCCGTTGCAAAAGGGTTTGAAGCAGTGTGCACTAATGAATATGACCCAGATGCTACTGTCGGTATGAAAATACTACTGGACTGAGTTGAAGTATTGTGTGGGAGACAGGGCTGCGTTTGCAAACAGTGCCTTGTTGTGAGGAGTGTTTTCCATCTGACTGCCTCTCCAAACAGACCCGATGACTGGCAGAGCTTCAACATGCCACATAACCTGACCTCAGTTTAATGAAGCGAAGGCAGCCCAGGGAATAGTTATACCTCTTCGAAAACAAGGGATAATGAGCCATGTTTTGAAGTTACATAATAGCCTTTGCTAGAGCAGAGTGTGGAGAGGGTGAGGTAACAGAGAGGAGGGTGGCAGCCTCTTGCTCTGCACTCCAGCAGTCAAATATGCATCAACTCTTCTCCTTCACTCTGCCCTTGATGGGCATTGAGTGCATTATCACACATTTCCATCTGCGCTATCACACATTCACATCTAAGGGCTGTTGATGTTGTGGGGGACGTGACCTCCAGATCTGACAGCCAGAGAGGGGCCTAGATTGGCATCTTTAACCTATGGGGGAAGTGCAGAGTGGGGGAGCGCAGGGGTAGCTTCTACAGCTCAACTGAAGGGCAGAGCAGGACAAAATGACCAAACCAATAAAGAGAACCTTACACAAGATGTGCTAGCATATAATCACTGGCAACCTGAGATGAACTACGGTTCACAGCATACCTCTACTTGCCTGCCCTCTCCTCACCCATCTGTGAGGCCAAAGGATAGACGTAGGTGTTTTTTGGGGGGGTGGGTGTGTGTGTGCTAATGACATGAGTTTACATAGATCATTGCTGTTCAAGAACTCCTTCTTTTTCCCTCTGTTCTCTACCCATAATAGCTCATGCACCTGACAGGAATGATGAATTAATCACCCAACAGTAGGGGTCTTCCCCAGCCCTCCTGTCTTCTTGCACCGCCCCTCCGAGCTCCCAGGCTGCATCTAACTGGCATGCTATTCCCTACATAGGTCGACCGATTTAATCGGAATGGCTGATTAATTAGGGCCGATTTCAAGGAAATCGGTATTTTGGGCACCGATTTTGCTTATTTTTTTTATTTACACCTTTATTTAATCTTTATTTAACTAGGCAAGTCAGTTAACAACACATTCTTATTTTCAATGACGGCCTAGGAACGAGGCAGAACGACAGTTTTTTACCAAGTCAGCTCGGGGGATCAAATCTTGCAACCTTACAGTTAACTAGTCCAACGCTCTAACCACCTGCCTCATGAGGAGCCTGCCTGTTACGCGAATGCAGTAAGCCAAGGTAAGTTGCTAGCTAGCATTAAAGTTATCTTATAAAAAAACAAATCAATCAACGACTGTCGTTGCTCCAATGTGTACTTAACCATAAACATCAATGCCTTTCTTAAAATTAATACACAAGTATATATTTTTAAACCTGTATATTTAGCTAAAAGAAATCCAGGTTAGCAGACAATATTAACCAGGTGAAATTGTGTCACTTCTCTTGCGTTCATTGCACGCAGAGTCAGGGTATATGCAACAGTTTGGGCCACCTGGCTTTTTGCGAACTAATTTGCCAGAATTTTACATAATTATGACATAACATTGAAGGTTGTGCAATGTAACAGGACTATTTAGACTCATGGATGCCACCCGTTAGATAAAATACAGAAAGGAATAAACGTTTTGTTTGAGGTGATAGGTCAAATCCGGAAAGTAAGGCTCGTATTTCTGTGTGTTTATTATAGTTAAGTCTATGATTTGATATTTGATAGAGCAGTCTGACTGAGGGGTGGTCGGCAGCAGCAGGCTCGTAATAGTCAAAGGTATATGGTTTAGAGAGAAATAGTCGACGCGTTATAATTCCTGTAATAACTTGCGGCTGAACTTGAAAGGGGTTCCTTCGTTATTTTACCGTTCATGTCTTCCATAGAGAAGGTCTTGATCTACTTCAAATAAGGTCTGTGATATTCGCTTATATTTAGCCAATATTGATCAGAGTTACCTTGTCCTATGGATATCCACACAGTTATAAAATGGGCAAGGTGGTGTAAGCCTACACGAAAAACACATACCTTATTTTAAGTGAATCTAAAAAATATCCTATGGAATAAATGAATGAAGGAACCGCTTTTTAGATTTTGCTAGGTATCATGGGAATTATGACTCGCACTTTGGTAGTCAATTCTTACCATGTCCATTATTAAAATAAAATAGGATTTCCTGCACGTAGAAATTACAGTTTTTGTTTTCAACATTCATCACAGGAAACTTAAACTCTATTTTTATTCAAACAGTTGAGAGTATTTGTCTCCTAAGCAGACTCTTCAGTATCATTGTCACTTCAGAGTTGTATGTGTGTTTTACAGATGGCAGAGAAAAGCAGAGCACCAGTGTGGAACTATTACATGGAATTGGCACTAGGGAAAGCAAGGTGTCTTATTTGTAATAAAGATGTAAGCATGGGGTCATCAACGGCTAAATCAAACGATACCACCAAACTGTGGAATCACCTTAAAGAACACCCACTCAAAAGCCCATATGTATTAAGTTAAAATAAAAGTGTTCATTGTACATTCAGTATTGTTGCAATTGTCATTATTACAAAAATGTGTATATATATATATATATACACACACACACACACACACACACACATACATACATACATACATACATATACAGTGACTTGCGAAAGTATTCGGCCCCCTTGAACTTTGCGACCTTTTGTCACATTTCAGGCTTCAAACATAAAGATATAAAACTGTATTTTTTTGTGAAGAATCAACAACAAGTGGGACACAATCATGAAGTGGAACGACATTTATTGGATATTTCAAACTTTTTTAACAAATCAAAAACTGAATAATTGGGCGTGCAAAATTATTCAGCCCCCTTAAGTTAATACTTTGTAGCGCCACCTTTTGCTGCGATTACAGCTGTAAGTCGCTTGGGGTATGTCTATCAGTTTTGCACATCGAGAGACTGAAATTTTTCCCATTCCTCCTTGCAAAACAGCTCGAGCTCAGTGAGGTTGGATGGAGAGCATTTGTGAACAGCAGTTTTCAGTTCTTTCCACAAATTCTCGATTGGATTCAGGTCAGAACTTTGACTTGGCCATTCTAACACCTGGATATGTTTATTTTTGAACCATTCCATTGTAGATTTTGCTTTATGTTTTGGATCATTGTCTTGTTGGAAGACAAATCTCCGTCCCAGTCTCAGGTCTTTTGCAGACTCCATCAGGTTTTCTTCCAGAATGGTCCTGTATTTGGCTCCATCCATCTTCCCATCAATTTTAACCATCTTCCCTGTCCCTGCTGAAGAAAAGCAGGCCAAAACCATGATGCTGCCACCACCATGTTTGACAGTGGGGATGGTGTGGTCAGGGTGATGAGCTGTGTTGCTTTTACGCCAAACATAACGTTTTGCATTGTTGCCAAAAAGTTCAATTTTGGTTTCATCTGACCAGAGCACCTTCTTCCACATGTTTGGTGTGTCTCCCAGGTGGCTTGTGGCAAACTTTAAACAACACTTTTTATGGATATCTTTAAGAAATGGCTTTCTTCTTGCCACTCATCCATAAAGGCCAGATTTGTGCAATATACGACTGATTGTTGTCCTATGGACAGAGTCTCCCACCTCAGCTGTAGATCTCTGCAGTTCATCCAGAGTGATCATGGGCCTCTTGGCTGCATCTCTGATCAGTCTTCTCCTTGTATGAGCTGAAAGTTTAGAGGGATGGCCAGGTCTTGGCAGATTTGCAGTGGTCTGATACTCCTTCCATTTCAATATTATCGCTTGCACAGTGCTCCTTGGGATGTTTAAAGCTTGGGAAATCATTTTGTATCCAAATCCGGCTTTAAACTTCTTCACAACAGTATCTCGGACCTGCCTGGTGTGTTCCTTGTTCTTCATGATGCTCTCTGCGCTTTTAACGGACCTCTGAGACTATCACAGTGCAGGTGCATTTATACGGAGACTTGATTACACACAGGTGGATTGTATTTATCATCATTAGTCATTTAGGTCAACATTGGATCATTCACTGAACTTCTGGAGAGAGTTTGCTGCACTCATTGTTACCCCCATAAATGTTTGTTTTTTACTGCACTTGTCTTTTCGTAATAGCACTGACGTTGCTGATAACTCCTTCACTGAGAAAAAAAGACTTACTACGACTGCGATTTGTGGTTGTCTCACCTAGCTATCTTAAAGATGAATGCACTAACTAATTCGCTTTGGATAAGAGCGCCTGCTAAATGTAAACGTAAAATGTAAGGTTATGAAAGCATTCCAATATTGCATACATTTTACCTATTGACATTACAATTGTTGATTTCTATATTGTAGCCTTCAGGATACTTCAACTCAAATGCTCATTCAAATAGTATTCCCAATTCCAGCTTGTTGAACTACTTATCCCCACTACTGTGCAAAAACACTCTACTTCAGTGTTGTGTTCATGAGGGCAATCAACAGAACATGTAAATGAGTGTTTCTTACAGGTCCAGGTGGTCCCTGGCTGTCTGTCAGTTTCTCTGTCTAGTGCTTAATGAACCCCACCCTCACAGTAAAAAGGCACAACAGTCCAGTCTCATACCAGTCAATGAGAACCACTACAGTAAACAAAAGCTGGTATAAGATCTCACAGCGATCATAGAGCAACCCATTACGGGGTCGCTGCCGAGTGACGCAGCGGTCTAAGGCACTGCATCTCAGTGCAAGAGGTGTCACTACAATCCCTGGTTTGAATCCAGGCTGTATCACATCCGGCCGTGATTGGAGTCCCATAGGGCGGAACACAATTGGCCCAACATCGTCCAGGTCCATTCTAACATATCAACACAAAAGTATCAAGTCAAGTTCATAGTTTGCATTCAGTGTTTGTGTTTCTGCATTTCACGTGCATAGCCCTGCATCTATAATTTTTCCCAGGCCTATTCTGCTGATTTATGACTTATTTTCCCATGGTGCACCTGACGCTTTCTTATCTAGTAGGCAGTGCACACCTGGGAGAGAGAGGGAAAGGGGGAAGTAGGGATGGATAGGGGGGGATGGAGGTTGACCTCAGGGCTAGAGTCAGCACAGCTCACCTGGATTGCACTTTTCTCATGTGGGATTTGCCTAAATGGCACATTCACAAACAGTATGAATCTTCCCACACCATCTTCTCAATCATGCGCAGGCCCATATAGAGAACCCTGGAGGCCGAGTATAGGGGCCCCTGCAGCATCCGAGTTCTCCCTGTATCTACCAGGAGGCCTGGGTCATGTTCACAAGAGCATACTGTAGCAAAATGTTTCAGAAAATGAAAACAAGCACTTCTTATTTGACAATTAAAGATACCTCTAAATTTCACAGTTTTTACTGTTTGGTGCCAACTTAACACAACCCTGTTTTCAAAGTATCCACCTCCGATTTCCAATTTGAAATACATGGACTGTTTTGAACAGATTCGCAGTCATTTCTAAAACATAGCCAGGTCACTTCGGGAGTTGGGATACGCAGCTGATATCCTATTTCTTTGAACAGTGTGCTTACCTACAGCAAAACAAGGGCATGCTGTAATCTACAACAGGTATTCTCAACCTGGGGTACGTGTACCCCAGGGGTACGCACACTGCCGTCCAACGGCGCTATACATTTGTGTGAGGTTTTATTCTTGCCTGAGTAGCCTTGTTTCACTGCCAAAAATAAAATGTAACCATCTAGTGGTCAGCGAAATAACAACACGTCAAATACAGGTAGCCTAGTCAAATAAATAATCCAATCACATTAACCGTTACTCTCTCGCGGGAATTCTACTCACGGTCCGGTCCGTATTTAGCCAAACGTAGCTGCTGCTCATTATTTTTGCTCAAAAATACATGAAATGGTAAAAAGAAGAAGAACTAATGTCCGCATCCACAGAGACACATACCAGCTCTACACCTGCACGTGTCGAACGAAACAAGTTGTTCTGCTTCCATGAGCACATCCAATGCAAGCATTAGTAATTCCTTATGTGGGGTTCACTTATATTGGGAGTAGTGCCTTTCCTCAGCCACAGTGTGTTATATGTGCAAAAGTACTATCTCACAACTCGATGAAACCGCCACTCGTGAAGAAATTTAGAAACAAAACATGCCAATTTGAAAAATAAGCCACAGATGCTTTTGAGCGAGAATTAAGACAACTTTCGAGTAGCAAGACATGTATAAAAGCAACAGATACCATTAATAAGAAGGGGCTAGAAGCATTAGATGGTGAGCCCCCGAGTGGCTAAGACAGGCAAGACCCATACCATTGTTTTCTGTATCACTGCGACCTTACCATTTGCCTTGTGAGTTCCCCCAATTGTTTGTTACCGTTGTGCAACATTCAACCGAAAGCTCATATAAAAAGGCATCAGAGATTATTTATAATCTGTCACATAAACTGGAATCCATCTCCCCCGACGCGCCCAAATGTATTTTAGGGGATTTTAACAACTATACCTTGCAAAGTCCTGCGCACATACCACCAGTATGTGAAATGTCACACTAGCAAAAATAGGACTCTTGGTTTGTGCTATGGGACAATACCAAATGCGTTCTATGCCACCACCAGACCTCCCCTGGGGACATCAGACCACAATGTTGTCTACCTAAGGCCAACCTACTGTCGGCTCCTGGAGAGGGAGAAACCCACAGTTAAAACTGTCCAGATCTGGAATGACAACAGTGTCACTTGTCTCCAGGGGTGTTTTGACTGTACAATGTGGGAGATATTTGAGCACAGCAGCTCTGATCTTGATGAACTCACAGATGTTATTTCAGACTATGTAAACTTGTGTTGAGTCAGTTGTGTCTACTAAAACCTGTAACGTCTTCCCTAACAATAACCCTTGGGTATCAAAATATCTAAAATCACTACTTGCTAGGAAGAAGGCAGTTTATGCTGTGGGTGATAGACATGCTTTAAGAGATATACAATGTGAGATCAAAAGACAGATACTGGTGGACAAGGAGGCATACAAGCAAAGGGTGGAGAGGACCCTCTCCTCAGGAAACGCAAGGGTGGCCTGGCAAGGGATTAAATACATGGCTAGTACCCCCCACATAGGCAGGGGGAAAAAACAGTGCTGACCTTGGGGGATATGAGGGCCAGAACATGGCTAATGAACTGAATGTTTTCTTCTCAAGATTTGAATCAGACAAATTTGTGTCGGAGGTAAAAAAAAAAAAAATGGAAGCATCATTACAAATGTTTGAGGGAGTTGTTGTTAAAGAGTCTGATGTTTTAATGTTGTTCAGAGGATTTAACGTATACAAAAGCCCAGACAAAATAAGTGGGCGTGTGGTAAAGCACTGTGCTGAACAATTGGCTGGTGTTTAACAGACATTTTCCAATCCTCACTCGACCAGCAACACGTGCCAGTATTGTGGAAAAACTCAATAATTATACAATTTCCTAAAGCATCTAATCCCTCTGTACTACCGCCCTGTCGCCTTGACATCCTTAGTAATGAAATGCCTTGAGAATATTGTGAAAAGTCATATTCTCAGTGTCACCCAGAAGCTTCTCGACCCATTTCAGTTTGCCTATCAGCTTAGCAGAGTTGATGATGCCATTCTTACCCTCCTTAACATGGTCTATGGACATCTAGAGGGGGCCAAATCCCATGTCAGGGTTCTGTTTGTTGACTTTTCTTCTGCCTTCAACACAATCCAGCCTTAGTCTCTGTGCCAGAATGTCATTCGGGACATCTCCTTAGATGGGAGGCTGGTTTTGTGGCTGTTGGACTTCCTGAGCCAACACTCAAAATAGGTCCCCGCATGTCAGATATACGCAATACCAACACAGGCTCTCCTCAGGGATGTGTTTTGTCCCCACTCCTGTACAGTAACAGTTGTACTAGTTCCCATACGGACAGACACCTCGTTAATGATTAAGGCTCGCTGATGACACTGCCTTAATCAGCCTGTTGCATGATGACGAAGAACATCATGGCCCGGTCCTAGATGACTTTGTAGAGTGGTGTTAGGAATCACACTTGATCCTCAATACCAACAAGACCAAATAGATGTGCAGAGACTTCAGGAAGCGTACAACACCTACCTCTGCAACATCTGTCAGAGGTCAGAATATAGAAAGTGTAGAGGAATTCAAATATCTGGGTGTCATTTTGGACAATAAGCTTCAGTGGAGTAAATGTACAGACCTGATCTACAAAAAGAGCCAACAGAGACTGTACTTTCTCAGAAAGCTGTGATCTTTTAATGTAGACTGTACTATATTGACTCTTTAACTTTTTGTATTGTTTGTTGGTTTGGCAATGCCACTGTTAGCCAGGGAAATATGTTGAGAAGGATTATTACCACAACAAGCAAGGTACTTGGAGTCAAACAGTCAGGCCTGGATGAGATCTTTAAGGTCAGGGCCCTCCGTAAGGCTCACAAAATAATTTTAGACCCAAGCCACCCCCTGTACCTGGACTTTGAACTACTCCCCTCTGGGTGCAGGTATAGGGCACCCCTCAGCAGGAAAAACAGAACTAGACAATAATTTGTGCCAGGCGTGATATCCATCCTAAATAGCTTGGGCTAATGTTCCTATCGACTCCGTAAGGCCAGCAGGCCAGTCTTTTTATTTTTTATGTTTAATTTCTTTATTCCAAATTTTTTACATTTATTGGTATGTAACTTATGAAAGTTGTACTGTCAATTTTGTTTTGTATTTAAATGCCACTTTAAAATGTGTACATGACACTGCAACAACATTTCCCCATGGGGACAATAAAGTCAGCAAGTAAGTATTGTGTAGGACTTAATTCTTCCTACTGCCACAGATATGGATAGCACAATGATGGGGGGAAAAAGGGAGAAAAATTATGCAGACAATTCCTTCATCAAACAACACTGTTTCACGACGCATCAGTGACATGGCAGGAGATGTTTTGAAACAATTACTGCTTCGCATACAAGCCAGTGAATTATATGCGTTACAGCTGGATGAGTCAGACGTGGCAGGCTGGGCACAGCTCCTGGTATTTGTCTGTTACACTTATGGGGGGTCAATTAAGGAAGACATCCTCTTCTGCAAACCAGGACAACAGGATATGTTATATTTTAAGTACTGGACAGCTTTGTGACATCAAATGGAGTTTGGTGGTCAAGATGTGTTGGTGTCTGTACTGATGGCGCAAAAGCCATGACAGGGAGACATAGTGGAGTGGTAACGCGCATGCAAGCAGTTGTTGTCACAATCTGGGGCATGGGAAGTGAGAAACTCACACTCATCCTTATGTTAAATACATTTATTGTATAGTGTGTTTGTGGCAGGCTTACAATGATGGAAAAATATATATTTGAAAGTATGCTGACCGTGGTGCTAGGGGGGTACGCAGCTGGAGGTTGAATGTTTTAAGGGGTACCGGACAATAAAAAGGTTTGGGAAACACTGATCTACAACATCCGAACCAATTCCATTGATGGATTGTGTGCCCACATAAATCACCACATAACAAACTGTCTTCACTTTTAAAGACAGTTGAAGTCGGAAGTTAACATACACTTAGGTTGGAGTCATAACTCCACAAACGTCTTGTTAACAAACTACAGTTTTGGCAAGTCGGTTAGGACATCTAATTTGTGCATGACAAGTAACTTTTCCAACAATTGTTTACAGACAGATTATTTCACTTAGAATTCAGTGTATCACAATTCCAGTGGGTTAGAGGTTTACATACACTAAATTGAATATGTCTTTAAACAGCTTGGAAAATACCAGAAAATTATGTCATGGCTTTAGAAGCTTCTGATAGTCTAATTGACATAATTTGAGTCAATTGGGGGTGTACCTGTAGATGTATTTCAAGGCCTACCTTCAAACTCGGTGCCTCTTTGCTTGACATCATGGGAAAACCAAAAGAAATCAGCCAAGACCTCAGCAAAAAATTGTAGCCCTCCACAAGTCTGGTTCATCCTTGGGAGCAATTTCCAAATGCTTGAAGGTACCACAATCATCTGTAAAAACAATAGTACGTAGTATAAACACCATGGGACCATGCAGCCATCATGGGACCAGGCAGTCCTATATCGACATAATCTGAAAGGCCGCTCAGCAAAGAAGAAGCCAATGCTCAAAAACCGCAATAAAAAAAGCCAGACTACAGTTTGCAACTGCACATGGGGACAAAGATTGTACTTTTGGAGAAATGTCCTCTGGTCTGATGAAACAAAAATACAACTGTTTGGCAATAATAACAATCGTTATGTTTGGAGGAAAAAGAGGAAGGCTTGCAAGCCGAAGGACACCATCCCAACTGTGAAGCACGGGGGTGGCGGCATCATGTTGTGGGGGTGCTTTGCTGCAGGATGGACTGGTGAACTTCACAAAATAGATGGCATCATGAGGCTAGAAAATTATGTGGATATATTGAAGAAACATCTCAAGACATCAGTCAGGAAGTTAAAGCTTGGACACAAATGGGTCTTCCAAATGGACAATGCCCCCAAGCATACTTCCAAAGTTGTGGCAAAATGGCTTAAAGACAACAAAGTCAAGGTATTGGAGTGGCCATCACAAAGCCCTGATCAAAATCCCATAGAAAATTTGTGGGCAGAACAGAAAATGCGTGTGCGAGCAAGGAGGCCTACAAACCTGACTCAGTTACACCAGCTCTGTCAGGAGGAATGGGCCAAAATTCACCCAACTTATCGCGGGAAGCTTGTGGAAGGCTACCCAAAACGTTTGACCCAAGTTAAACAATTTAAATGCAATGCTACCAAATACTAATTGAGTGTATGTAAACTTCTGACCCAATGGGAATGTGATGAAAGAAATAAAAGCTGAAATAAATCACTCTACTATTATTCTGACATTTCACATTCTTAAAATAAAGTGGTGATCCTAAGACAGGGAATTTTTTCTAGGACTAAAATGTCAGGAATTGTCAAAACTGAGTTTAAATGTATTTGGTTAAGGTTTATGTAAACTTGTGACTTCAACAGTAAATCCACTAGCGTTCTGTAATTACACTATTAGTTTGTGACTTCTTACATCTGGAAACAGCTAGATTGATGCCTAACTTGCTGAATACAATCTTGTTAGCCGCTAATAGTCCATACTAATCGCTAATGCTAATTGCTAGCTAGCTAATACTTGTACTGAGTCAGAGCGAACCCAATTAGCTATACAGCCTGATAATACCAGTGATGGTGTAGACCTAAATCAGCATGTTTTTGCAACAGCATCTTCTAAATCAAAGAGGAATATGCGAAGCAAGAATATGTCAGCTACATCTTGTAGCTAAGAGAAAACATGAAATTTATCCAAAGATTATAGAGTCCACAAGGAAACAGTTTAACACTTTGGTTCCTACTCTGCATTTTAATTCGTTGTCATGTCAAACAACACTGTATTGAAAATGCCCACTATTATATTCTAACTATAGAATTTGAATTAGCATTCTATTTCCGTTATTTATTTCAACATTTTACCCAAGTGTGTTGCTCTAAATCGCAATTAACATTGCAATTGCAACATTTGGTTAGAAATATAGCTTAGATTGTTTGGCCATATCGTGCAGCCCTACGTAGCAGTGTGGAAATGATCTAAAATGAGTGCTGGAAATGCAGAAGTTGATGAAAATGCTAAAAATTATTTTCGTTTGAAGTTGAACTGAACCTATGCTGCTGTTACTGTTGAAAGGACCTCTTAAGGATCGGACCCTTTTTTTAAATGTCACCTAAAAAGACATACCCAAATCTAACTACCTCTAGCTCCGGACCTGAAGCAATGATATGCATATGCCTGATACCATTTGAAAGGAAAAACTTTGAAGTTTGTGGAAATGTGAAATGAATGTAGGAGAATGTATTATCTTTTACCAGATATGTGTCAAAGGCAAAAACATGCATTATTTTTTTGTTCCATCATCTTTGAAATGCATGAGAAAGGCCAATATGACTTAGGAATCTAGGCACAATTTAGAGTTGCGCTTTAGGGGGCAATGATCCTTTAGAGGTTAATAAATCCTATTAAGAATCTCTACAGATTGGTGTTCCACCCTCGGTACTGTTGAGCTAATGTGACTATCATGACGTTGTAAGTAACAAGAACATTTCCCACCTATCAAATCAATTGGCCAAGTAGTAAATATAAATCCTTACGACATAAAATTGCAGGAAAATCGTTCTTAAAAACCCATAAAAATCAAGCTTTTGGTGTGGTGTATTCAGGCATTTCCCATATGGTCTAGCGGTTAGGATTCGTGGTTTTTACCCTGGCGGCCCGGATTCGACTCCTGGTATGGGAACGAATCTTGGAGCAGCAGGTAGCCTAGTGGTTAGAGCGTTGGGCCAGGGGCCGAAATGTTGCTGGATTGAATCCCCTTAGCTGACGAGGTAAAAACCTGTTGCATTCACATTTCCAATTGCCCACCCTAACATAACAAGCTGGAACAGGGCCTGCATCTCAACCAATAGTGAATATAGGCAAAATATCCCAAGCAACATCCAGAGACGTTCAGGCTCCTTGGGCTTTGATGTGACCAAACCAGTGTGGGTGTCCTCAGCAGAATGGTGTGGAAATAAAAGTATTAACTGAGTTTTTCACCCCTGCCTACCGGAGTCCTCCTTGCTAGCTAGCAGGAGCGACACCAGTAGACAGTGTCCTTCCCTCCCACCTGCCCTCAGTCATTAACAGAACTGTGGAATTACAGTGCCCGATAGGCGGGGGCGAAGGACGTCCCTGCCTCCCACTA
Organism: Oncorhynchus masou masou; assembly: GCF_036934945.1. NCBI lineage: Eukaryota > Metazoa > Chordata > Actinopteri > Salmoniformes > Salmonidae > Oncorhynchus > Oncorhynchus masou. The sequence goes on along the minus strand of NC_088217.1, from coordinate 64,240,784 downwards.
GCACAGGAGCCTAGGGTGACACCGTATGCTAGTTTACTAGTTAGCTTGCGACACAGTGCGCTAGCTGTCTAGTTAGCTAGCTAGCACACTGTGTCGCTCCCGCCTGCTGTGTACCAGGCGGGTGAAGTACACTGTCTACAGGTCATCACCGTCTCCCTCTAGCACACGAGGCTTGGGCAACACCGTATCCTAGCTAGCTTGATAGTTAGTGACACAGTATGCTCGTTAGCTTGCTCACCTCCCAGCTGCTGTGTAATATTTTTATTTTTGTATTTTACCTTTATTTAACTAGGCAAGTCAGTTAAGAACAAATTCTTATTTTCATTGACGGCCTAGGAACAGTGGGTTAACTGCCTGTTCAGGGGCAGAACGACAGATTTGTACCTTGTCAGCTCGGGGATTTGAACTTGCAACCTTCCGGTTACTAGTCTAACCACTAGGCTACCCTGCCGTCCTCCTTAGGACTAGCTGGCTAAGCTAGCACACAGTGTCCTTTATTTTATTTTTTTTTACCCCGATTTCTCCCCAATTTCGTGGTATCCAATTGTTTTCGTAGCTACTATCTTGTCTCATCGCTACAACTCCCGTATGGGCTCGGGAGAGATGAAGGTTGAAAGTCATGCGTCCTCCCATACACCACCCAACCAAGCCGCACTGCTTCTTAATACAGCGCGTATCCAACCCGGAAGCCAGCCGCACCAGTGTGTCGGAGGAAACACCTGGCAACCTTGGTTAGCGCGCACTGCGCCCGGCCCGCCACAGGAGTTGCTGGTGTGTGATGAGACAAGGATATCCCTACCCGCCAACCCCTCCCTAACCTGGACGACGCTAGGCCAATTGTGCGTCGCCCCACAGACCTCCCGGTCGCGGCCGGTTACGACAGAGCCTGGGGTTTATCGGTGGCTGGCATCCAACATTATTGTGCATTAACACCACATACTGTACTGGAACACCCTCTCCTCACACCTGTCCTAAATAAAAAATTAACCAGTTGAAGTATGAAGAGGGGTTACTGCAGATGCAGAAATGCCCACATGTCGGAACGCACCGAAAACAGCAGCTTTTTAATCAACGTTCTGATTGGCCAAAGTGGTCAAACATGTGACGGGCCTCCGCAGTTCACACAAATAGCCTATAGTTCTTCATCATTCCCTCCACCACCATAGAGAAGACAAGGAAGAAACCACATTGTAGCTAGGCCTACCTCTAGGCTGCTATACATATTTATTTAGTTTGTCAGTCTATCATTTTTTAAGTAAATAGTTTTACCAGCTTCATGTATTCTCAAATTGAAAAAGATAAGGGGGAGCCGCTGCCCTGCGCTCTGGCAGCATTACAAACCTACTAATGATCTTCATAACATATATACAAAACAGATCCTTACCTGGTAATACAAATATGAATCTTGCTCCATATTCACACATTTGCAAACACCTCTTGGGAGGTCATAAAGTGCCCTCTATACCAAACAGCATGAGCTGCATTACATTAGTATTCTTCAATGATCTGAATGCTTCTGACACAGCGCTTGAGATATGTTAAATGAGTCATTTTTCCATGTGTGACTTGTTTGATACCCAGAAATAGCAACACATAACCAGCTAACAGTGGAATTATGTGAACTTGGCACCTTCACCAAAGTAGAACATTTTCTTTCTTTCTTTTGTGAGGACAACTGTAATCTGTTTAAAAACGTGTTACGTTTTACACACTCTCTCTCGCTCTCAATGGACTGGTGAGTGCTAAATTTGACACACACTTGTTGTCAATTACAAAATACAAAGAGAACAGCACTCCCGATAATGTAGGTTGGTCCAAGTGTCCAAGCTCAGCAGGAAAGCTTTTAATGAAAGGTATGTATCTGGATACATATTTATACTATAATAGATGGACCAGAGAGGATTAAACTCAAAACGTGGCTGAAATCTACAGTATCTGAATCCCCCCATTGAGAGAAAAGTTTGAGTGTCGCAAAACACCTTTTTTCATAATTGAGCTCTTACACAAAACAAACGGATAGCTTTTGGATTTTATAACACCAAAGGTTCACAAAGCCAGAAATACCAGAACATATCATCATGTTGACAACTATAACCAAGATCCCAATTCTTGGGTGGAACAAAATGCACTACTGTAGACTGTCTTAATGTATTACCAGGTAGGATATGTCCTGAAATAGACGGGATAAGTTTGAACAGTGTATCAGGTCAGGCACATTATCATATGATTTTTTTTGTGCACTGACAGATTATTCGCTCGTGAACAAAACAGCCATAACATACATTAAAAACGCTGCTTGACATTTCTCTATGACATTAAAGTTACTCTTTCCGATCAACAGCCAGGGTAGAAGAACAAAACTTGCGCACTGCATTTGTCAAGCTATTTAAATAAACGTTATATATCCTTACCTGTGGACAAGTGATAGGCAAATTTTCCAACAGACGCCAGTAGAATGCCGAGTCAAAACCTGATGATAACGTTGCGTTGTTGTTCGCTCCAAATGTTGGACGGCGATGTGATTCATGTTGGGTTGCAATCTTTCTACGCATGCTCACCCGCAGCATTCAGGGGGCTACTGTACTACGGTTGTCCTACTTTTTCTCCTTGACTGCGCCGTGCCCTTATGTGCGGTTTAATGACAAAATAAGTGATCTTGATGTGATAACGTGTTAGAGATTATGCATCTGATGGTCAGATAGTTGGGACGCTAACAAGGTATCCCATCCTCATCCAAACCCGCATATGAGATATAGCCTATATGATAAGATATTAATTATGATATCTAAATAAAATAAATCATAAATAAATCAACAATAGGCTACAAACTGATACATGTGACATGTCCTTTGTCTTATTCAAAAACATTTCACACCATTCAAAATTATTGAATAGAATATGTCCTGTGAAAGTGGAGAAATCATAGCATTAAAAACTTCCTCAGGCTAGGGTCTATTTTTCTCCATTTCTGCCTGACTGACGTGCCCAAAGTAAATTGCCTGTTGCTCAGGCCCTGAAGCCAGGATATGCATATAATTGGTACCATTGGAAAGAAAATACTCTGAAGTTTGTAGAAAGTTTAAAATAACGTAGGAGAATATAACACAGTAGATATGGGAGGAGAAAACCAACCAGAATGTCTTTTTTTTGAGAGCCCATGCTCTTCCATTAGAACGTATAGGGAAAATTGTTTATCTAGCTCCTAGTATGCAATTCCTATGGCTTCCGCTGGATGTCAGTAGTCTTTGTTCAATGTTTCAGGCTGGTTTCTTCCCAAAGAAGAATTATGAGTTTTAGTACTGGGATACAGCTTTGGAAATCAGTCTATCCACGCGCGATGAAGATGACGCACAGCTGCTAATATTGTTTTTCTATTGAACATACTTCTTTCCATATGAAATAGTATAATTTAATTACATTTTAAGATACCTAAGGATTACATAGAAATGTATTTTGACTTATTTTAACAAAGTTTAGCGGTAGCTTTTTGGATTCCTTTCTTTGCATGTTGAACAAGTAGATTACTCAAATAGATGGCACGAACTAAACAGACTTTTTTGGGTATAAAAAAGGATTTTATTTAACAAAACGACACAACATGTTGCAGCTGGGCCCCTTTGGATGACATACCAGAGGAAGATTTTCAAAAAGTAAGTGAATATTTAACCACTATTTGTGAATTTATGAAACCTGTGCTGATGGAAAACTATTTTGATGTGGGGCGCCGTTCTCAAACAATCACAGGGCATTAAAATGCTTTACATGCTTTTGCTGTAAAGCGTATTGTAAATCAGGCAGTGCAGTTAGATTAAAAAGAATAAGCTTTTAACCGATATAAGACACTTGTATGTTCCTAAATGTTTAATATCCATAATTTTTATGATTATTTATTTGAATTGCGGGCCCGCCATTTTAACCGGAAGTTGTCTCTTTAGCGGGACGCCTAGCCTTAAAGGTCTGGACTGAAAAATGAAACAAATTAAATTTGATTTTGTGTGTTTTCCTTTAGAATTGTTGTGTGCCATGTGGAGTAGTGTCAATTTTAGGTTGTGAATGTATCCATGAGATGTCTTCATTGATTATGAATATGATGTTTTAGCCCATGTTTTGGTCATTTTTGGATTTAAGCATAAATGTCACATCAGACCAGACCCACACTTTAACTATGATTTAGCAAATGTGCTTTTCATGTATGTCTGCAGATACACTATATAGTTGAAGTTGGAAGTTTAGGTTAAAGTCATTAAAGCTAGATTTTCAAATACTCCCCAAATTACTTGTTAACAAATTATAGTTTTGGCAAGTCAGTTAGGACATCTACTTTGTACATGAGACAAGTCATTTTTTCAACAATTGTTTACAGACAAATAATTTCACTTATAGAGTCCTGTGTGGCTCAGTCGGTAGAGCATGGCGCTTGCAACGCCAAGCGTCGTGGGTTCGTTTCCCACTGGGGCCACCCATATGTAAAAGTAGTGGCCCCAGCCGACTTGTAAGTCGCTTTGGACAAAAGCGTCTGCTAAATGGGATATATTATTATTATTATTATTATAATTCACTGTATCACAATTCCAGTTAGTCAGAGGTTTACATACACTAAGTTGACTGTGCCTTTAAACAGCTAGGAAAATCCAGAAAATGATGTCATGGCTTTAGAAGCTTCTGATAGGCTAATTGACATCATTTGAGTCAATTGGAGGTACCTGTGGATGTATTTCAAGGCCTACCTTCAAACTCAGTGCCTCTTTGCTTGACATGATGGAAAAATCAAAAGAAATCTGCCAAGACTTTAAAAAAAAGTCTGGTTCATCGCCTGAAGCTACCACAATCATCTGTACAAACAATAGTACGCAAGTATAAACACCATGGGACCACGCAGCCATCATACTGCTCAGCAAGGAGACATGTTCTGTCTCCTAGAGATGAACGTACTCTGGTGCGAAAAGTGCAAATCAATCCCAGAACAACTGCAAAGGACCTTGTGAAGTTCTGGAGGAAACAGGTACAAAAGTATCTATATCCACAGTAAAACAAGTCCTATATCGACATAACCTGAAAGGCCGCTCAGCAAGGAAGAAACCACTGCTCAAAAACCACAATAAAAGCCAGACTACAGTTTGCAACTGCACATGGGGACAAAGGTCGTACTTTTGGAGAAATGTCCTCTGGTCTGATGAAACAAAAATAGAACTGTTTGGCCATAATGACCATCGTTATGATTGGAGGAAAAGGGGGAGCCTTGCAAGTCAAAAAACACCATCCCAACTGTGAAGCATGGGGGTGGCAGCATCATGTTGTGGGGGTGGCAGCATCATGTTGTGGGGGTGCTTTTCTGTAGGAGGGACTAGTGCACTTCACAAAACAGATGGCATCATGAGGATAGAAAATTATGTGGATATATTGAAGGAACATCTCGAGACATCAGTCAGGAAGTTAGAGCTTGGTCACAAATGGGTCTTCCAAATGGACAATGAAACCAAGCATACGTCCTAAATTGTGGCACAATGGCTTAAGGACCACAAAGTCAAGGTATTGGAGTGGGCATAACAAAGCCCTGACCTCAATCCAATAGAGAAAAAGCGTGTGAGAGCAAGGAGGCCTACAAACCTGACTCAGTTACACTAGCTCTGTCAGGAAGAATGTGCCAAAATTCACCCAACTTAACTTATCAGAATTTTTTTGTGTTAATGCATTCAGCTGAGAATAACTTTTGGATATCAGAGTGGCGGTAACTCACAAGCATTTCTAGCAATATGTCCACGATTACGACTTTCCCGAATCGGATCCTTTGTTCGTACCCCCCAGGGAAATTTAAATGATTCCAGAAGCCGATCCCAAAGAACACCTGTGGAGAGGAGGTATTCGGAGTGGACTTCCTGGAGTGCGCCGGAGTTCGACTCAGGAGGCGCACACACCAGCGATACTAATATACCCGCTTCCGAGTATATTACTCGCTAATGTTCAGTCTCTGGATAGTAATGTTGACGAGCTCAGGCTGAGGATTTCCTTCCAGAGAGACATCAGGGATTGTAACTTACTCTGTTTTTTCGGAAACATGGCTCTCTCGGGATATACAGTACTGTCTGAGTCCATACAGCCAGGTGGCTTCTCAGTCCATCGCTTAGACAGTAATAAATATCTCTCTGGGAAGAAGAAGGGCGGGGGTGTATGCTTCATGATTAACTACTCATGGTGTGATTTTGTTTTTCTACTACAACTTCCGGAATGGCTAAAAGGCCCCCTCCCCCACCCTCCCTTTTGCAAATCTCAACACGACTCCATTTTGCTCTTCCTTTCCTGTAGGCAGAAACTCAAACAGGAAGTACCCATGCTAAGGACTATTGCTGGTCTGACCAATTGGAATCCATGCTTCAAGACTGTTTTGATCATGCAAACTGGGATATGTTCTGGGTAGCTTCCGGGCATTACATAGAAACTCAGTCACCATGTCGGTGTATTTGTCTATCAGGAAATGTATAGGAAATGTTGTACCAACTATGACTATTAAAACCTACACTAACCAGAAACCATGGATAGATGGCAGCATTTGCGCAAAACTGAAAGTGCAAACCACTGCATTTAAACATGGCAAGGTGGCCCGCTACCAAGGACTGTGACCTCTCCTTCTCTGTGGCCGACGTGAGTAAGACATTTAAGAGTGCTAATCCTCGCAAGGCTGCCGGCCCAGACGGCATCCCTTGCCGCATCTTCAGAGAATGCGTAGACCAGCTGGCTGGAGTGTTTACGGACATATTCAATCTCTCCCTATCCCAGTCTGCTTTCCCCACATCCTTCGAGAAGGCCACCATTGCTCCTGTACCCAAGAAAGCAAAGGTAACTGAGCTAAATAACTTTCGCCATGTAGCACTCCCTTCGGTCATCATGCAGTGCTTTGAGAGGTTTGTCAAGGATCATATCACCTCTACCTTACCTGACACACTAGACCCACTTCAATTTGCTTACCAACCCAATAGATCGACAAACGATGCAATCGTGATTGCACTGCACGCTGCCCTATCTCATCTGAAGAAGAGGAATACCTATGTAAGAATGCTGTTCATTGACTGTTGCTCAGCATTCAACATCCTAGTACCCTCCAAGCGCATCATTATACTCAAGGCCCTGGGTCTGAACCCCGCCCTGTGCAACTTGGTCCTGGACTTCCTGACGGGCCGCTCCTAGGTGGTGAGAGTAGGAAACAACACCTCCACTTTGCTGATCCTCAACACTGGGGCCTCACAAGGGTGCATACTCAAGCCCCCTCCTGTACTCCCTGTTCACCCATGACTGCATGGCCACGCACGCCTTCAACTCAATCATCAAGTTTTCAGATGACACAACAGTAGTAGGCCTGATTACCAACAATGACGAGACAGCCTACAGGGAGGAGGTGAGGGCCTTGGGTGTGTGGTGCCAGGAAAACAACCTCTCACTCAATGTCAACAAAACAAAGGAGCTGATTGTGGACTTCAGGAAACAGCAGAGGGAGAACACATCACTGACAAACTGAAATAGTCCCACCCACACAGACAGCGTGGTGAAGAAGGCACAACACGCCTCTTCAACCTCTGGAGGCTGATGAAATTTGTCTTGGCGCCTAAAACCTTCAAACTTTTACAGATGCACAGTCGAGAGCATCCTGTCGGGCTTTATCACCTGGTACGGCAACTGCACCGCACGCAACCGCAGGGCTTTCCAGAGGGTGGTGCCCAACGCATCGCCAGGGGCAAACTACCTGCCCTCCTCGACATCTACAGCACCCGATGTCACAGGAAGGCCACAAAGCTCATCAAGGACAACAACCACCTGAGAAACTTCCTGTTCACCCCACTATCACCCAGAAGGCGAGGTCAGTACAGGTGCGTCAAAGCTGGGACCGAAAGACTGAAAAACAGCTTCTATCTCAAGGCTATCAGACTGTTAAATTGCAATCACTAGCACATTGGAGGCTGCTGCCCTATATACATCAACTTGAAATCACTGGCCACTTTAATAATGGAACACTAGACACTTTGGTAATGCAAAATATTTCAACATTATTAATCTTATATGTATGTACTGTATTCTATCTTAGTCTATGCCGTGCTGACATTGCTCCTCTAAATATTTAATTATTGTTCTTAATTCCATTCCTCCATTCCTTTCCTTTGTGTGTATTGACTATATTGTTGGGAAATTGTTAGATATTACTTGTTAGATATTACAGCACTGTTGGAGCTAGAAACACAAGCATTTCGCTACACCTGCAATAACATCTGCTAAATACGTGTATGTGACCAATACAATTTGATATGATTTGGCTAGAGCTGCCCCGGTCAAATGTAAGTGCTGTTATTGTGAAGTGGAAACGTCTAGGACTAACAACGGCTCAAAGCAAGGTGGTAGGCCACACAAGCTCACAGAATGGGACCGCCGAGTGCTGAAAACGTGTTGCGCGTAAAAATATTATGTTCTCGGTTGCAATGCTCCGCACAAGAACTGTTCATCAGGAGATTCATGAAATGGGTTTCCATGGCTGAGCAGCCGCACACAAGCCAACGATTACTATGCGCAATGCCAAGCTTAGGCTGAAGTGGAGTAAAGCTCGTCACCATTGTACTCTGGAGCAGTGGAAACGCATTCTCTGGAGTGATGAATCACGCATCACCATCTTGCAGTTCGACGAATGAATCTGGGTTTGGAGGATTCCAGGAGAACGCTACCTGCCCAAATGCAAAGTGACAACTGTAAAGTTGGGTGGAGGAAGAATAATGGTCTGGGGCTGTTTTTCATTGTTTTGGCTAGGCCCCTTAGTTCCTGTGTAGGGATATCTTAAAACTACAGCACACAATGACATTGTAGACAATTCTGTGCTTCCAACTGTGTGGCGACAGTTTGGGGAAGGCCCTTTCTTGTTTTAGCATGACAATGCCTCTGTGCACAAAGCAAGGTCTAAACGGAAATGTCGAGATCGGTGTGGAAGAACTTGACAGAACTAGAGCCCTGATCTCAACCCCATTGAACACCTTTGGGATGAATTGGAACACCGACTGCAAGCCAGGCCTAATCACCCAACATCATTGAGCAACCTCACTGTGGCTGAATGGAAGCAATGTTCCAAAATCTAGTGGAACACCCCAGAAGAGTGGAGGCTGTTATAGCAGCAAAGGTGAATACCTACCACATATTATTGTCCATGATTTTGAAATTAGATATTCGACGAGCAGGTTTTCACATACTTTTGGTCATGTAGTGTACAGTAGTTATTTTGAACAAGATGGCTAGTTATCTTGAAGGCCATGAAGAAAAAGATGCTAAGCACAGAAGTTGTTAGGAGTATGCCTGATCGTGCCTTTAGAAACAGGACAAGGTGTTGTTATCCAATTCATATTACTGCTAAGAGCAAGAGTTGCAACCGTGAGTGTAGGTTAGAGAACATAGGGAGGTAGGCCTGTGTGTGTGTCTGAGATACTTTTCTCTGGTACGAGCTAGTCCAGCACCATGCTTCTCTCTCTCTCTCTCTCTCTCTCTCTCTCTCTCTCTCTCTCTCTCTCATGCCAAGCCTGCCTCACCTCTCTGTCAAGGATTCTCTCTGCTGTATGTGAAAGCAGCCACACCAGCCGTACATTACAGTTGATCATCAAGTGCTTCTGATGCGCTTATAAGACACTGTTCAGAGGAAGCCATTTTAGAGAAATAAGACATTGATACTGTATATACTGTGTATATATATATATATTAGTATCCCCTCGGTGATGAGTCTTTAATAGAGATGAACGTTGTGATTAAACGCAGCACATCTTCGCTGAAGAGAGATAGTGATAATAACACATGAGCCATCGCTGACAATTGCTCAGTCAGACTCGACAATTACACACAGAGTGTGACTGAATGACACAGGCTCCTGGAATTAGCCTCAGAGGGTGAGGTGCAACATTCCCTCAAAGTTCTGTGGAGGGACTGTGAAAGGTGTGTGTGTGCTTGGCCGATTACCAAGAGTTCCCATTCCCCTCTTCCCCTCACCCCCCTGACCAATAGCATTGCTCCAAACTTAACTTTCTCCACTAGATGAGCTATAACACATTCAAATATCCTGTCGCAACCTTGAAGGAACAGCCCAAAGTTGGAGGAGAAACGCTTGGTTAGTCTTTTTCTACTGTCAGAGTGATTAGTGGATAGGTTGCTTTTTGGATGTTTTTTTTATGGGGTGGGAGGGCATTTTTTGTTAAATTTATGAAGTGCGGCTATACAATGCTTAAAAGTGAACCAATGCTTTGTTTGGTAATATAGCTGTATTTGACCATGAAAGATTAGTGGAATCTGTGTGGGTAGCTGGACAGGTAGGATGACTGACAGTGAAGGTGAACAGGTGGTCACGTGTCAGGTGACAGGAATGGATGAGACTGAGGCAGGAATTCCTTTAACCATAAAGTGGTATATTTACTGAGTAGTCTGTGGTGGACTCATGGACGCACAGAACTTCTGGATCAGATGGTGTTAAGGAAGAGAAAGCAGCGAGATCAGGCGATGGCAATTTCCTCCTTTTATGGAGTTGAGATCGGTCGGATATTTCCACCTGACCTAATTAAAGCGCCCCTGGCTCAGCTGAGTAAATGGCAATGAATTAAAGGATTATTCCACCAACTCCATGGGCCTTTTCTACAGACCATCTCAGATGATGCAGAGGGACTGTATAGAAATGTGAGATTCAGCTGCTTACAAATGTTACTCCTCCCGCTGATTTTAGCTCTCACTGGTAAGCGCTGATATTTTATTGTAGCATAAAATAAATTAATAGCTCCTTCATAATTGGGAATTTAAAACACTTGTTTTATCCGACGGTAAATCATAATAGTTATTTGGACATTTGATTTTTGTAAGAAGACTTTAATGAATTTGAGATTGATGATGCCAATCGAAGGTCATGTTAATTTAATATAGACATAATATGATAATATTACAGCAACTGTAAAGATCTGTGTGTGGTGATAACCAGTTACTTTGATTATTTCAATAATATATGCCATTTAGCAGATGCTTTATCCAAAGTGACTTAAGTGCATGCAAAGATTTTTTCATATGGGTGGCCACAGGGGGGAATGAAACCCACGACTCTATCACTGCAAGTGCCATGCTCTACCAACTGAACCACACAGGACCATACATAATAATTTATATAAACAGTATCGGCAGCTTTCTCTGTGCTATGTCCTGCCATAATGCTCTACTACCCTCAGCACTGACCACTATATGTATATCCACATTGTCTTCCTGAAACGTGGAGAACTTTTCCTTGTGATTTGAATTATTTGCGTTCACATAAATGTTGATGTGATTGTTTTTTGATTGTCAACTTTATATTCCCAGCAATCATTTTAAAAGCCATCTGAGCCTCATTTCAATTTCAACATAACTATAAAACATAATGTAAATATTGCAAGTACACACACAACTGAGATGGATATCAGTGTCAATGTTGATCATTGCTATAATTATAGTGCTGTTTGACACAGACTGTAACGTTGTGCGCTGAGTCGGGAAGCAAGTTCAGGGAGTGTTTTAATGAAAAAACGGAATATAACTCAAAACAAGAAATACGAACAACGCACAGACATGAAACAGAAACAATGACGCCTGGGGAATGAACCAAGGGGAGTGACATATATATATGTCAGTTAATCAAGGAGTGTAATATTGCACTAATGCGTGTAACGATGGTGACAGGTGTGCGCCTTAACGAGCAGCCTGGTGACCGAGAGGCTTGAGGGGGAGCACAAGTGACACAGACAGGTAAATGCTGGAAGAGAACAGTAAGTAAATGCATTCATGAGATGCAAAAGTAAACTGACATTCTATTGTCTGTAAACTTCAATCAAAGCGACCAAGGTGAGTCATAATTACAGATGACACACAATAGAATATCAGTTGACTTCTGCATCTCATGAATTCCTTTACCTACTGTTATATTCCAGCATATACCTGACCTCTCTTTCTATCTCTCTCTCTTTCCACAGAGTCCTCTGTCATTTATAGGAGAACAGAGGTTCCTCAAAAGAGCATTTCCTTATTGCTTAGATAAAAGTGAACCTACTGAACAGTCCCAGAAATCGATGATCTAACTTCAATCAAAGCAACCATGGTGAGTCTTAATTACAGACAGATCATTGATTTCTGGGACACTGTTCGGTAGGTTCACTTTTATCTAAGCACAAGGAAAAGCTATTTTGAGGAACCTCTGATGTTCTCTTGTAAATGACAGAGAAAGAAAGAGAGGGAGAGAGAAAGGAAGGTGGAGAACAAAGCAGAAGAAGGCAATGGCAAGGGCAGAGATCGTAAACATTCTACAAAGCACTGTGTCCCTGTCTTGTACAGTATTTGGACTAGATGGGGCCTATTCAGGCAAGCCCTGGTGTTCTGACCCGGTAAGGTCATGTGGCATTTTTATGACCATGCTGCCAAGTCAACTGTGAAAAGGCCGCTGCATTGCTGCAACCTCTGGGCTGGGGCCTGACCAATCCAGTCCTATGCTAAACGCCTGACAAACCCTCTTACTTCACTTAGAGAGTTAAGTGAGGGCCATTCTGGACTGGGGGGTGAGCTCAGAGAACCGTAGGAGTACATTTCTAATCACTGCGATTCCATCACCAGGCGAGGAGGGGTGTACGACAGGCTGTGGTTTGGGCCTGGGCAGGGGGCTTGAAGGGGGAGAGGTGTGTTAGGGAGGGTATGATGGGTCATTGCTCGGGCTGCCGTCTAGGAGGAAGGCAATAGTGGCCCCTCTTCAAATCAACCTCCAAGAGAACAGTCCCGTGCTATTGTGCTCACTATGCAGTGCTGTCGATCCCAATGACCCCTGACTTCACCCTGACAATGATAGGAATTTAGCTACTGTAGGGACAGATGCTGGATTCGAGAAGCAGGTATGGGGAGTTGACATTTAATTAGGAATAGACGGAGAACAGGACAGGAGCAGAGTCAGCACATTCGTATATAAGGACACATTACAATTAATGCAGCAGCGGGGAACAGGGATGGGGATCTGACAGATATAGGGGAAGTAATAAACAGGTGATTGAGTCAAATAATACGCTGATGTGCGTGATGGGGAAAGGCAGGTGGCAGGAGTGCGTAATGCTGGGGAGCCTTGCCGTGCACCAGGGAGGGAGAGTGGGAGCAGGCATGACAGCTGCAGTGTGGAGACCTATGGATCAAAGAGTCTTTCAAAGAATGACTGAGGTAATTACCCCATACGCTTGATGATAGCTCAATCGGGCAGACATATTTAATTAAACTGATCTCAACACATAAGCAGTGTCCTTACCAAAATTGCTGTAAATTTACCACGTTTGTGGAAAATTTGATACAAACTAAATAGTGTGGTAAGTGTCCATAACGTTTATTTTAAGATATAAACTGAACGCTATGAAATATAAAACAATAAACGTGAACATGAACAAAAACCGAAATAGTACCGTGTGGCAACAAACACTCACACGGAAACAAACACCCACAACTCAAAAGTAAAACCCAGGCTACCTAAATATGATTCTCAATCAGAGACAACTAACGACACCTGCCTCTGATTGAGAACCATACTAGGCCGAAACAGAAACCAAACATAGAAAAACAAACATAGACTGCCCACCCCAACTCACGCCCTGACCATACTAAATAAAGACAAAACAAAGGAAATAAAGGTCAGAACGTGACACTCTCAATGCCACTGACTGGCTAGCTAGCTAGTATCTAGCGCTTAAATAGCTAAAGTTAGCTATCATATATTTTTTTGCATGTGATAGCTAACTTGCGAATTCATGATTTGCTGGATATTTTCAACACATATTCTTTGTGAAGACGTTGCTGTCTTTCAAAACCTACAGTACCTTCAGAAAGTATTCATAGCACTTGATAATTTTGTTGTGTTACAGCCTGAATTCAAAATTGATTAAAAAATTAACAAATCATGCATCTGCACTCAATACTATTAATGACAAAGTGAAAACATGTTTTAAGAAATGTCTGTACATTTATAGGAAATGAAATACACAAATATCTAATTTACGTAAGTTTTCACACCCCTGAGTCAACACTTTGTAAATGGCCCTTTGGAAGCAATTATAGCTTTGAGTCTTTCGGGGTAAGTCTTTCTGGGTTAGAGCTTTCTACACCTTTATTGTGCAACATTTGCCCATTACTCCTGTCAAAATTCTTCAAGCTCTGTCAAATTGGTTGTTGATCATTGCTAGATAACCATTTTCAGGCCTTGGCATATATTTTCAAGTAAATTTAAGACGAAACTGTAACTTGGCCATGCAGGAATATTCACCGTCTTCTTGGTAAGCAACTCCCGTGTAGATATGGCCTTGTGTTTTAGGTTATTGTCCTACTGAAAGGTGAAATAATCTCACAGGGTCTGGTGGAAAACAGACTGAACCAGGTTTTCCTCTAGGATTTTTCCTGTGCTTAGCTCCATTCGGTTTATTTTTTTATTCTGAAAAACTCACCAGTCCTTGACAATTAGAAGCAGACCCATAAAAAGGATGCAGCCACCACCAAGTTTGAAAATGTGGAGAGTAGTACTCTGTAAAGTATTGTATTGTATTTGTCCAAAACTTGAATTGCTTTGCCACATTTTTTGCAGTTATATTTTAAACATGATTCTTATTTTGGAATGCTTTTCTTTACAGGCTTCCTTCTTTTCACTCTGTCAATTTGATTATTATTGTGGAGTAACTACAATGTTGTTGATCCATCCTCTGTTTTCACCTATCACAGCCATTAAACTCTGTAACTGTGGTAAATTCTCCTTTGGCCTCATGGTGAAATCCCTGAGCTGTTTCCTTCCTCTCTGGCAACTGTTAGGAAGGACCCCCATATCTTTGTAGTGACTTGGTGCATTGATACACCATCCAAAGTGTAATTAATTAATTGACTTCACCATGCTCAAAAGGATATTAAATATCTGCTTTTTGTATTTTACCCATCTACCAATAGGTGCCCCTCTTTGCGAGCCATTGGAAAACCTCTCTAGTCTTTGTGGTTGAATCTTTGTTTGAAATTCACTGCTTGACTGAGGGACCTTACAGATAAATGTATGTGTGGGGTACAGAGATGAGGTAGTCATTCAAAAATCATGTTAAACACTATTATTGCACACAGTCAGTTCATGCAACTTCTGTGACTTGTTAAAGCAACTATTTTATTCTGAAGTTATTTAGGCTCGCCACAACAAAGGGGTTGAATGCATATTGACTCGATCAATCAATCAAATGTATTTATTAAGCTTACATCAGCAGAAACCTAGAGAGGAACCAGGCTCTGATGAGTGGCCAGTCCTCTTCAGGCTGTGCTGAATGGAAATTAAAAGAGCACATGGCTATTAAGGCCAGATTGTTCTTCAAGAGTCAAGACATTTCAGCTTTTCATTTTTATAAATTTGTAAACATTTAGAATACAACAAAATCCACTTTGAAATTATGGGTTATTGTGTGTAGGCCAGTGACCAAAAAATCTATATTTAATAAATTTTAAATTAAGGCTGTAACACAATAATATGTGGAATACGTACACGGATGTGAATACTTTCTGAAGGCTTTGTATATGCATTTTAATATACTAGTGTCACTGTTGAGTAGCATGTTAGCTAGCACAAAAGCTAAGGTAGCAACAATATGAGCTGACTTGACATCAAAGCAAAACTTTGCTGTTGCAGATGGATACCTTTTCCCTACCCATGGTGTTGAAAGAGGTTGCATGGGAATGAGGATGCATTAACACCCTGGAAAGATGTTTGTGGTGCACTCCCTCATAACACTCTTTGTTGTGATACATTTGTGTATCGTCTTGATAAGGTAAGCAAATGCATGTATTATTCTCATAATTGTAGCCAACTCATTTTCTTTGAACCAACTGCTCTTTCCAGAAGCAGTTACCAGGCAGAAATACAAATTGAGGCCTTCAATCAAAGTGAGGATCAGAGAAATGTGTGCACACTTATTTACTTCTTGCATGCATGTCATTGAGATGTAAGTTAACAATAATAATTTTTTGAAAAATGAATATCAATTTCCATAAACATAACATTTTATTTTGCTTTTCTTCCACCCAAGCCTTATACACTGGAGTCGGGAAGAATAGACAATTAGTAGACAACTGGCTCTTGATGATGACGTCCCCAGTCTAGACGGAAGATCATAATTAGTTGATCCGTTTGAATCAATTGTGTTGAGGCTCGGCTGGAGAAAAATTGTGTATACTGTGGCTCTCTAGGTACACATTTAAATGTAGAATTAGTAGGCCTAAATCCCAGTTTCTGCTAGCTAAATTGTTTGTTTATATAGCATTGATACAATTGTTTCCATGCTAAAAAATATATAGAATGCCAGTTTATTAAGTGAGAAGCATAGCAACATCAGCGCAAACCTGCCCATTAGCCTCCCAGTCCACATTTCAAGATGCCAAAATAGAACATGTTTTGAGTAATTGTTTTCTCTATCTTAATGTTGTTTTTGTTTTGTGTTTTCTGATTGTTTCAGTGCCCTGCATTCAACAAGCTTTAGACAAAGGACTTCCACAGGTCTGCCATCTCCAATATTTACTCAGAACAGGGCAGCATGGCTGGCCCTTAAATGTACATGGAGAGCTGACATTAACAATATGCATTTACAGTAAATCTCTCATGGCTCAAAGTGTAGGAGAGATTGACTTCATCACTACTTGTTTTTATAAGAAGTGTTGACATGGCGAATGTAAAAAGGTGTCTGTTTAAACTACTAGCTGCTTGGAAATCCATGTATATCCCACAAGAAATGCCACCGAAGGTCTCTTCACAATCCCCAAGTCAAGAACAGATCATGGGAGGCGCACAGTACTGTATAGAGCCATGGACACAGCCCTTAGCCGTGGTATACTGGCCATATGCCACAAACCCCGAGGTGCCTTATTGCTATTATAATCTGGTTACGAACATAGTTAGAGGAGTAAAAATAAATGGTTTGTTATACCGGTGGTATACGATCTGATATACCACGGCTGTCAGCCAAACAGCATTCAGGGCTCGAATCACCCAGTTTCTAAATTATATTCTATTACTTTAAAACATTTCTAGGATGGCTCTCTTGGCTGCATAGCCAATATTGGACCTTACCTAAACTTTCCCCAAAATGCTGTGCTGCAGGATGACACACTAAAGTGCAGTCATGCGCAGTCAAATAAACTCAGCAAAAAAAGAAACGCCCCTTTTTCAGGACCTTGTTTTCAAATCAAATTTATTTATATAGCCCTTCGTACATCAGCTGATATCTCAAAGTGCTGTACAGAAACCCAGCCTAAAACCCCAAACAGCAAGGAATGCAGGTGTAGAAGAAAGGTGGCTAGGAAAAACTCCCTAGAAAGGCCAAAACCTAGGAAGAAACCTAGAGAGGAACCAGGCTATGTGGGGTGGCCAGTCCTCTTCTGGCTGTGCTGGGTGGAGATTATAACAGAACATGGCCAAGATGTTCAAATGTTCATAAATGACCAGCATGGTCCAATAATAATTAGGCAGAACAGTTGAAACTGGAGCAGCAGCACGGCCAGGTGGACTGGGATCATTTTCAATGATATTTCGTAAAAATCCAAATAACTTCACAGATCTTCATTGTAAAGGGTATAAACACTGTTTATGGTAGGCAAATAACGTCACAGTTATGAAAACTAAACACTAAAGAGGCCTTTCTACTGACTCTGAAAAACACAAAAAGAAAGATGCCCAGGGTCCCTGTTCATCTGCGTGAACGTGCCTTAAGCATGCTGCAATGAGGCATGAGGACTGCAGATGTGGCCAGGGCAATAAATTGCAATGTCCGTATTGTGAGACGCCTAAGACAGCGCTATAGGGAGACAGGACGGACAGCTGATCGTCCTCACAGTGGCAGACCACGTGTTACAACACCTGCACAGGATCGGTACAGTCGAACATCACACCTGCAGAACAGGCACCAGAATGGCAACAACAACTGCTCGAGTTACACCAGGAACACACAATCCCTCCTCCAGTGCTCAGACTGTCCGCAATCGGCTGAGAGAGGCTGGACTGAGAGCTTGTAGGCCTGTTGTAAGGCAGGTCCTCACCAGACATCACTGGCAACAACGGGCACAAACACACTGTCACTGGACTAGACAGGACTGGCAAAAAAGTGCTCTTTACTGTCGAGTCGCGGTTTTGTCTCACTAGGGGTGACGGTCGGATTTGCTTTTATCGTCAAAGGAATTAGCGATACACCAAGGCCTGTACTCTGGAGCTGGATCGATTTGGAGGTGGAGGGTCCGTTATGGTCTGGGGCGGTGTGTCACAGCATCATCGGACTGAGCTTGTCATTGCAGGCAATCTCAATGCTGTGCGTTACAGGGAAGACATTCTCCTCTCTCATGTGGTACACTTCCTGCAGGCTCATGCTGACATGACCCTCCAGCAACGACAATGCCACCAGCCATACTGCTCGTTCTATGCGTGAGTTCTTGCAAGACATGAATATCAGTGTTCTGCCATGGCCAGCGAAGAGCCCGGATCTCAATCCCATTGAACACTTCTGGGACCTGTTGGATCGGAGGGTGAGGGATAGGGCCATTCCACCAAAGAAATGTCTGGGAATTTGCGGGTGCCTTGGTGGAAGACTGGGGTAACATCTCACAGCAAGAACTGGCAAATATGGTGCAGTCCATGAGGAGGAGATGCACTGCAGTACTTAATGCAGCTGGTGGCCACACCAGATACCGATTGTTCCTTTGATTTTGACCCCCACTTTGTTCAGTTGTTTCAGTTTCTGAATCTTGTTATGTTCATACACATCTTTACACATATTAAGTTTGCTGAAAATAAACGCAGTTGACAGTGAGAGGACGTTTATTTTTTGGCTGAATTTAATTTACTCGGTTTTGTTATTCCAGGTTTCAGATATCACCCATTTTGATGTTCTGTGTTTCCAGCAATGCTTAAACTACACCAGGAGATGACTTTTGAGGTCTGGGAAAAATCGATGAAACTTGCTCTGTTGTCTGGTTAGCAGTGTTTCTGAAGTGCAGTAAGCACACATGATGCTTTCGCAAATTAAGTACCCACTTGTGGTGCCACTGGACAGCAAAAAATGAATAGGTTAACCTTTATTTATACTAATTGATAAAAAAAACTATATTTTTGAGATCACAAAAAGGTATAATCTGTGTAAATGATATCATAAATAGGACTGGTGGAATTATGTCACACATGCAGCTAATACAGACATATGGAAATGTCTGCTCCCCCCAAATTACAACCAACTAATTGCAGCACTACTGCAAAAATGGAAGAGGCAAGTGGAAGGGGGAAAAAGGAAGGGACTTGTCTGTCAGCCCTGCATTAAAGACCAAAATTGGTTAAAGAAAATTGTGATAAATAAAAGTATATACCAGTTTCATTTAAGGACCTTCAAATTGACAGCTGTACATATAAATTGCAAAATAGTTGGGAAGAGATTTTCGATGTACCGATTCCATGGCACAAGGTCTATGTAATGACATGCAAAACGATGCCGGATTCAAAACATAAAATATAAATAAAACATACAATTAAAACATAAAACATAAAATTCATAACATAAAACTTAAAATACTTGCAACCAATAGAATGTTATATATACGGGGGATACAATCTTCCCAGATCTGCAGATTTTGCTGTGAGAAGGCAGAGTCATTAGATAATTTATTTTGGTACTGTCCATATGTAGCTTGTTTTTTCATCACAGGTCCAGGAATGGCTGAAGAATTGCAACATTTACTTAGAGTTAACGCTGTAGATAGCAATACTGGGTGATTTGAAAAGTCATAGTCAATCGATCAATGATATAATAATTATTTTAGCAAATATGTTTATCTTTAATTTACAATCTGTAGAATATATGCGAATAGAAAGGTTCAGTACTTTTGTGAAGCATCACAGCACAGTTGAAAATATATGGCAATTAGAAATCCAAAATAGATGGGAGGGGTTGAGATAGATGGGAGGGGTTGAATGGAGCTGAAGGGTGGGCGTAAAAACAACAAGATAATAAATGTAAAACATACGAGGTCTGTAAAATGTACAGTATATCACAAAAGTGAGTACACCCCTGACATTTTTGTAAATATTTGAGTTTTTCTTTTCATGTGACAACACCGAAGAAATGTCATTTTGCTACAAAGTAAAGTAGTGAGTGTACAGCTTGTATAACAGTGTACATTTGCTGTCCCCTCAAAATAACTCAACACACAGCCATTAATGTCCAAACCGCTGGCAACAAAAGTGAGTACACCCCAAAGTGAAAATGTCCAAATTGGGCCAATTAGCCATCTTCCCTCCCCGGTGTCATGTGACTTGTTAGTGTTACAAGGTCTCAGGTGTGAATGGGGAACAGGTGTGTTAAATTTGGTGTCATCGCTCTCACACTCCTTTATACTGACTGGTCACTGGAAGTTCAACATGGCACCTCATGGCAAAGAACTCTCTGAGGATCTGGAAAAAACAATTGTTGCTCTCCATAAAGATGGCCTGGGCTATAAGAAGATTGCCAAGACCCTGAAACTGAGCTGCAGCACGGTGGTCAAGACCATACAGTGGTTTAACTGGACAGGTTCCACTCAGAACAGGCCTCGCCATGGTCGACCAAAGAAGTTGAGTGCGCGTGGTCAACGTCATATCTAGAGGTTGTTTTTGGGAAATAGACGTATGAGTGCTGCCAGCTTTGCTGCAGAGGTTGAAGGGGTGGGTGGTCAGCCTGTCAGTGCTCAGACCATACGCCGTACACTGCATCAAATTGGTCTGCATGGCTGTCGTCCCAGAAGGAAGCCTCTTCTGAAGATGATGCACAAGAAAGCCCGCAAATAGTTTGCTGAAGACAAGTAGACTAAGGACATGGATTACTGGAACCATGTCCTGTGGTCTGATGAGACCAAGATAAACTTATTTGGTTCAGATGGTGTCAAGCGTGTGTGGCGGCAACTAGGTGAGGAGTACAAAGACAAGTGTGTCTTGCCTACAGTCAAGCATGGTGGTGGGAGTGTCATGGTCTGGGGCTGCATGAGTGCTGCCGGCAATGGGGAGCTACAGTTCATTGAGAGAACTATGAATGCCAACATGTACTGTGACATACTGAAGCAGAGCATGATCCCCTCCCTTCGGAGACTGCCTTAACCCTCTTGGGCATGGAGTTCACCAGAGCTTGGAGGTGTGTTTGGGGTCGTTATCATGTTGGAATACAAGGTCTCATGTATTCCAACATGATAACGACCCCAAACACACCTCCAAGACGACCACTGCCTTGCTAAAGAAGCTGAAGGTAAAGGTGATGGACTGGCCAAGCATGTCTCCAGACCTAAACCCTATTGAGCATCTGTGGGGCATCCTCAAACGGATGATGGAGGAGTGCAAAGTCTCTAACATCCACTAGCTCCGTGATGTCGTCAAGGAGGAGTGGAAGAGGACTCCAGTGGCAACCTGTGAAGCTCTGGTGAACTCCATGCCCAAGAGGGTTAAGGCAGTGCTGGAAAATTATGGTGGCCACACAAAATATTGACACTTTGGACACTAAATGTATATAGTATCTATATGCTGGAAGTAGAAGGCTAAGTGCTATTGTTTTTTAGTTTACTCCAATTGGGAGAGGGTGGTACGGTTTAAGGGGAATAATGAAGGAAATTATATTCTAAAAAGATACATAGAGTTGAAGTCGGAAGTTTACATACACTTATGTTGGAGTCATTAAAACTCATTTTTCAACCACTCCACAAATGTCTTGTTAACAAACTACAGTTTTGACAAGTCGGTTAGGACATCTACTTTGTGCATGACACAAGTAATTTTTTCAACAATTGTTTACAGGACAGATTATTTCATTTATAATTCACTGTATCACAATTCCAGTGGGTCAGAAGTTTACATACACTAAGTTGACTGTGCATTTAAAAGCTTGGAAAATTCTAGAAAATTATGTCATGGCTTTAGAAGCTTCTGATAGGCTAATTGACATAATTTGAGTCAATTGGAGGTGTACCTGTGGAGGTATTTCAAGGCCTACCTTCAAACTCAGTGCCTCTTTGCTTGACCTCAAGGGAAAATCAAAAGAAATCAGCCAAAAATTGTAGACCTCCGCAAGTCTGGTTCATCATTGGGAGCAATTCCAAACGCCTGAAGGTACCACGTTCATCTGTACAAACAATAGTACGCAAGTATAAACACCATGGGACCACACAGCAGTCATACCTATTAGGAAGGAGACGCGTTCTGTCTCCTAGATTGGAACGTACTTTGGTGAGAAAAGTACAAATCAATCCCAGATGGGCCAAAAGTACAAATCAATCACTTATTGTGAGAAGCTTGTGCAAGGCTACCCGAAACGTTTCACCCAAGTTAAACAATTTAAAGGCAATGCTACCAAATACTAATTGAGTGTATGTCAACTTCTGACCCACTGGAAATGTGATGAAATAAATAAAAGCTGAAATAAATCATTCTCTCTACTATTATTCTGACACTTCACATTCCTAAAATGAAGTGGTGATCCTAACTGACCTAAAACAGGGAAATTTTACATGGATTCACCGGACATGCTACCTGTCCCAGCCCTGCTGTTTTCAACTCTCTAGAGACAGCAGGAACCGTAGAGATACTCTCAATGATCTGCTATGAAAAGCCAACTGACATTTACTCCTGAGGCTTTGATCTGTTTCACCCTCGACAACTACTCTGATTATCATTATTTGACCATGTTTCATGCTTCACCATGGGAACCACACATGTGGAGATCATCCGTTCACCTTCACTGTGTCTCACAAAGACACGGCGATTGGAACCAAAAATCTAATTTGGACTCATCGGTCTAATGTCAAAACCTCGTGTTTCTTGGCCCAAGCAAGTCTCTTCTTCTTATTGGTGTCCTTTAGTAGTGGTTTCTTTGCAGCAATTTAACCATGAAGGCCTGGTTCACGCAGTCTCCTCAAAACAGCTGATGGT
This sequence comes from Oncorhynchus masou masou, assembly GCF_036934945.1. Classification (NCBI taxonomy): domain Eukaryota; kingdom Metazoa; phylum Chordata; class Actinopteri; order Salmoniformes; family Salmonidae; genus Oncorhynchus; species Oncorhynchus masou. The sequence goes on along the minus strand of NC_088217.1, from coordinate 64,217,803 downwards.
GAGATTTGTCTGTTACTTGAACTCTGTGAAGAATTTATTTGGGCTGCAATTTCTGTGGTAACTCTAATGAACTTATCCTCTGTAGCACTTTAATTAATAATGCAACACCACTCACTATAAAAATGTTTACATACTGCTTTACTCATTTCATATGTATATACTGTATTCTACTGTATTTTAGTCAATGCCACTCCGACATTGCTTATCCTAATATTTATGTATTTCTTAATTCCATTATTTTACTTTTAGATTTGTGTGTATTGTTGTGAATTGTTAAGTATGACTGCACTGTTTGATCTAGGAACACAAGCATTTCGCTAAACTTGCAATAACATCTACTAAATATGTGTATGTGACCAATACACTTTGATTTGATGCATAGTGCCAACTGTAAAGTGTGGCGGAGGAGGAATAATGGTCTGGGGCTGTTGGTTTGGGCTAGACCCCTTAGTTCCAGTGAAGGGAAATCTTAATGCTACAGCATACAATGACATTCTAGACAATTTTGTGCTTCCAACTTTGTGGCAACAGTTTAGGGAAGGCCCTTTCCTGTTTCAGCATGACAATGCCCCCGTGCACAAAGCAAAGTCCATACAGAAATTGCTTGTTAAGATCTGTGTGGAAGAAATTGACTTGCTGCACAGAGCCCTGACCTCAAACCCTTCAAACACTTTTGGGATGAAGTGGTCTAATCACCCAATATCAGTGCTGACCTCACTAATGCTCTTGTGGCTGAATGGAAGCAAGTCCTTGCAGCAATCTTCCTGGAGGCTGGTATAACAACTCCATATTCATGCCCATGATTTTGGAATGAGATATTCAACAAGCAGGTGTCCACATACCTTTTATCATGTTGTATATATTGAAGTAGGCCTTTAGGCCAATAAGTAAGTTACGTTAAGACAGATACTGTAGACATGACACTTAGCCCTACAGCTCCATGTCATTTCAATAATTTAAGTTCAATAAAAATCTTTAACCCATCTGTCCCTGAATTTTCTTAAAAATGTGTATTTTACACTCTAGCAGTAGTCCTACATTGAGATAAATATCATAAATTACAAAAACCTTCTGAGAATGTAATCCTCAAAGCGCCATTATGGTCTGATGCACCACAAGCAATATTAACAGTAGAATAGCCGAGACTCAACGAGTAGCGTACCAATAAACGTAATATACACAATCACAAAGAAATGTATTCCTATTTTGTATAGGAATGTCATAAAAACATTCTAAGACTATTTATTTCAAATGAACAGAATAGCATGTTTTAATATTTATTCATCTGTGCTATAGTAGCTGAGGCTATGGCTACACCATGTCAATTAAATTAACTTGTTAATATAGCAGACATTACACACTTATATTCCCCAGCCCTGCCACAGTCACACATACAGTGCCTTCAGAAGGTATTCAGACCCCTTCGGAATGTATTCAGGCCTTTTTCTAAAATGTATTAAATAAACATATATCCTCAGCAATCTACACACAATACCCCATAATGGCAAGTGAAAACAGTTTTTTGTTGTTGTTGTGCTAATTTATTAATAAAAAACTGAAATATCTTATTTTGAGTATTCAGACCCTTCGCTATCAGACTCGAAATTGAGCTCAGGTACATCCTGTTTCCAATGATTATCCTTGATGTTTCTACAACTTGATTAGAGTTCACCTGTTTGGAAATTCAGTTGATTGGATAGGAAAGGCACACACCTGTTTATATACGGTCCCACAGTTGCAGTGGTGTAAAGTACTTAAGTAAAAATACTCTAAAGTACTACTTAAGCAGTTTTTACGGGAATCTGTACTTTACTATTCGTATTTTTGACAACTTTTACTTCACTACATTCCCAAAGAAAATGATGTACTCTTTACTCCACATTTAAGTCATTTAGCAACTCCACACATTTTCTCTGACACACAAAAGTGCTTGTTACATTTTGAATGCTTAGCAGGACAGGAAAATGGTCAAATTCACACACTTATCAAGAGAACATACCTGGTCATCCCTACTCTGATCTGGCAAATTCACTAAGCACATGCTTCATTTTTAAATTATGTCTGAGAGTTGTAGCGTGCCCCTGGCTATCCGTAAATAAATAAAAATGGGTAAATGTGGCTGTCTGCTTTGCTTAATATAATGAATACTAAATTATTTATACTTGTACTTTTACTTTTGATACTTAAGTACATTTTAGCAATTACATGTACTTTTGATACTTAAGTATATTTAAAACCAAATTGTTTTATACTTTTACTCAAGCAGTATTTTACAGGGTGACTTTCACTTTAACTTGAGTCATTTTCTATGAAGGTATCTTTACTTTTACTCAAGTATGACAATTGGGTACTTTTTCCACCACTGCACAGTTGACTGTGCATGTCAGAGGAAAAAACAAGCTATTTGGTCGAAGGAATTGTCCGTAGAGGTCCGAGACAGGATTTTGTCGAGGCACAGATCTGGGGAAGGGTACCAAAACATTTCTGCAGCATTGAAGGTCCCCAAGAACACAGTGGCCTCCAACATTCTTAAATGGAGGAAGTTTGGATCCACCAAGACTCTTCCTAGGGCTGGCCACCCGGGCCAAACTGAGCAATCGGGTAGGAAGGCCTTGGCCATGGAGGTGACCAAAAACCCAATGGTCACTCTAACAGAGCTCTGGAGTTCCTCTGTGGAGATTGAAGAACGTTCCAGAAGGACAACAATCTCTTCAGCACTCCACCAATCAGGCGTTTATTCTAAAGTAAACAGATGGAAGCCACTCCTCAGTAGAAGGCATATGACAGCCCACTTGGAGTTTGCCAAAAGGCACCTAAAGACTCTCAGACCATGACCAATCCAAGATTCTCTGGTCAGATGAAATTATCATTGAACTCTTTGGCCTGAATGCCAAGCGTCACGTGGCACCTGCCACCATCCCTACAGTGAAGCATGGTGGTGGAAACATCATGCTGTGGGGATGTTTTCCAGTGGCAGGGACTGGGAGACTAGTCAGGATCAAGGAAAAGATGAATGGAGCAAAGTATAGAGAGATCCTTGATGAAAACCTGTTCCAGAGCTCTCAGGACCTCAGACTGGGTCAAAGATTTCCCTTCCAACAGGACAACGACCATAAGCACACAGCCAAGACAACGCAGGAGTGGCTTTGGGATAAATCAAAAACAACAAAAAAACAAATTTAAGGTTTATTTGTCACGTGCGCCAAATACAACATACCTTAATACAAATACAAATACAAATACCTTAATAGAAAATTTATTTTTTGCTCTAACCAATAGTGCAAAAAAAAGTATTAGGTGAACAATAGAGAAATAAAAAGTAAAGAACAGTAAAGAAATAAAAACAACAGTAAAAAGACAGTGAAAAACAGTAGCGAGGCTATATACAGTAGCGAGGCTATATACAGTAGCAAGGCTATATACAGTAGCAAGGCTATATACAGTAGCAATGCTATAAAAGTAGTGAGGCTACATACAGACACCGGTTAGTCAGGCTGATTGAGGTAATATGTACATTTAGATATGGTTAAAGTGACTATGCATATATGATGAAGTCTCTGAATGTCTCTGAATAAGTCTCTGAATGTCCTTGAGTGGCCCAGCCAGAGCCTGTACTTGAACCTGATCGATCGAACATCTCTAGAGACCTGAAAATAGCTGTGCAGCAATGCTCCCCATCTAACCTGACCGAGCATGAGAGGATCTGCAGAGAAGAATGGGAGAAACTCCCCAAATACAGGTGTGCCAAGCTTGTAGCATCATACCCAAGATCGCTACCAACTTCAACAAAGTACTGAGTGAAGGGTCTGAATACTTATGTAAATGTAATATTTTAGTTCTATTAGGTTTTATAAATGAGCAAAAATGTCTAAAAACCTGTTTTTGCTTTGTCATTATGGAGTATTTTGTGTAGATTTATATAAAATAAAATACAATTTAATCAATTTTATAATAAAGCTGTAACATAACAAAATGTGAAAAAAAAGTCAAGGGGTCTGAATACTTTCCGATGGGACTGTATATTTTATATTAAGAATATGATGGAATATAACAGAATTAAATAGAAATCATCCCCCCCCCCCCCGAATGGGTATTTGCTGATTGTTATCAGTAGGCATGGAGCTGCGGTTATTATAGGATTTTAAATTTTTGTAACATATACCATCTGTGCAATTTTTTGTTTTGTTTAACAAAACTAGGTTAAAACTATTTTGGGATAGGGAGCAGCATTTTCTCTTTTGGATGAATAGCGTGCCCAGAGTGAACTGCCTCCAACTCTGTCCCAGATGCTAATATATGCATATTATTAGTATTGGATAGAAAACAATCTGAAGTTTCTAAAACTGTTTGAATAATGTCTGTGAGTATAACAGAACTCATATGGCAGCTGAGAAAACCTGAGGAAAATCCAACCAGGAAGTGGGACATCTGAGGTTTGTAGTTTTTCTAAGCTTGGCCTACCCAATATATAGTGGGATATGGATAAAGATGCACTTCCTACGGCTTCCACTAGATGACAACCGTCTTTAGAAACTTGAATGAGGATTCTACTATAAAGGAGGGGCTCATGAGACCTGTTTGAGTCAGTGGTCTGGCATAGTGCCTTGGTCTCATGACGCGCGCTCCCGACAGAGTTACCTCTCGTTCCGTTGCTTTTCTTCAGGAATAGGAATTCTCCGGTTGGAACATTATTGATGTTTTATGTTAAAAACATCCTAAAGATTGATTCCATACATCTTTTTACATGTTTCTAAAGGACTGTAATGGAACTTTTTGAGTTTTTGTCTGCGCCTCATGTAGATGGATTACTGGGCTGAACATGCTGACAACAAGTGGCTATTTGGACATAAATTATGGACTTTATGGAACTTTATGGAACAAATCAGTCATTTATTGTCGAACTGGGATTCCAGGGAGTGCCTTCTGATGAAGATCATCAAAGGTAAGTGAATATTTATGGTGTTATTACTAACTTCTGTTGACTCCAAATGGCGGATATTTCTCTGGCTGTTTTGGGCTCTGAGCGTCATCCTCAGATTATGCTTTTTCTGTAAAGTTTTTTTGAAATCTGACACAGCGGTTGCATTAAGGAGAAGTCTATCTTTAATTCTGTGAATAACACTTGTATCTTTTATCAACGTTTGTTATGAGTATTTATGCAAAATCCCCCGATATTTTGGAATCAAAACATTACTGCACGTAACGCGCCAATGTAAACTGAGATTTTTGGATATAAATATGCACATGCAAATATCGGACAAAACATACATGTATTGTGTAACATGATGTCCTATCAGTGTCATCTGATGACGATCATCAAAGGTTAGTGATTAATTGTATCTATATTTCTGCTTATCTTTGGCTGGAAAAATGGCTGTGTTCTTTTGACTTGGTTATGACCTAACATAATCATATGTTGTACTTTCGCTGTAAAGCATTTTTGAAATCGGACACGATGGGTAGATTAGCAAGATGTTTATCTTTCATTTGCTGTATTGGACTTTCTCTTGAAACTCCCCATCCCGGATCCGGGATTGTGACTAAGCCTCAGGCTCATTAGCATAACGCAACGTTAACGATTTCTGAAAATCGCAAATAAAATTAAAATAATGCGTTTGCTCTCAAGCTTAGCCTTTTCTTAACAACACTGTCATCTCAGATTTTCAAAATATGCTTTTGAACCATAGAAATTGACTAATTTGTGTAAGAGTATGCAAAGCTAGCATAGCATTTTGTGTAGCATGTAGCACGCAACATTTTCACAAAAGCCAGATAACCAAAAAATAAAATCATTTACCTTTGAAGAGCTTCTGATGTTTTCAATGAGGAGACTCCCAGCCACATACCAAATGCGCAGTGTTTCCTGAAAGCGTCTGTGTGTAGGAGAAATCGTTCCGTTTTCTACATTGCGCCTGGCTACCGAAACGAACCGAAAATGCAGTCACCTACAACGTGAAACTTTTTCCGGATTAACTACATAATATCGACCGAAACATGGCAAACGTTGTTTGGAATCAATCCTCAAGGTGTTTTTTCACATATCTCTTCATTGACATGCAGTTCTTGGAAGCTTGCTTCTCTCTCTGTGCCCCATGGAAAAATACTGGCAGGTGACTTTTGCGCACCAATTTCGGCGCAGGACATCGGGCGGACACGTGGTAAATGTGGTCTCTTATGGTCAATCTTCCAACGATCTGCTTACAAATACGTCACAATGCTGCAGACACCTTGGGGAAACGACAGAAAGGGCAGACTCATTCCTCTTGCGTTCACAGCCATATAAGGAGATCATGAAAGACAGAGCCTCAAAAATCCTTGTCATTTCCTGGATGCCAAGTCATTTTGGTTTTGCCTGAAGCTCACGTTAAAGGGCACGCACAGAGAAGATATTTGTATTTCTGGACACGTCAGAGTGTTTTCTTTCGAACAGTAGCAATTATATGCATAGTCGAGCATCTTTTTGTGACAAAATATCTTGTTTAAAACGGGAACGTTTTTCTTCCAAAAATGAAATAGCGCCACCATAAGTGTAAGAAGTTAATGTGTGAAAATTACATATTTAAAAAATATATTTTTGAATTTCGCACGCTTCCTTTTCAGCGTAATGTCGTCGAGGGGATCTGTAAGCAGGACGCCTGCCTTAGAAAGGTTAATTAAAAACCATCAAACAGGCAAAGCGTCAATATAGGGCTAAGATTGAATCATACTACACTGGCTCCAACATTCGTCGGATGTGGCAGGGCTTGCAAACTATTACAGACTACAAAGGGAAGCACAGCCACGAGCTGCCCAGTGACACGAGCCTACCAGAGGAGCTAAATCACTTCTATGCTCGCTTCGAGGCAAGCAACACTGAGTCATGCATGAGAGCATCAGCTGTTCCAGACGACTGTGGGATCACGCTCTCCGTAGCCGCCGTGAGTCAGACATGTAAACAGGTCAACATACACAAGGCAGCGGGGCCAGACGGATTACCAGGAAGTCCTGAGCTATGGCCAGTCCTGAGCTATGGCCATGTCATTTTAGGATAAAATTGAAAAAAAAAATAGGGGGCGATCCTTAAGAGGTTTCTAAATGAGGTCACTGTGAAAACTGTTGATAGATGTAGCTAGCTATCTACTCTGGACAGACCACTCAGATCCACCTAAAGAGATGGGTTGATGCTGAATGGGTGTAGACAAAGAAGGGCTCTCTAGTCGTAGTACCAAAACATTCCAAGACCATTTTTTCAAAAGTGAGGTTACAAGTTTATCAACTTTCAAACCTTTCAGCAGCAGTTGTTCCTCAACTGTCGTGTATGATATACAATTTTCTAGCTAGGAGTCTCTACTTTTATCCAATGTAAAAAACACAATTTCAAATGGTGATTTGAGCCGGGCGGTCATATTTTTGATACTATACTCATTGATTCTTGAAGAATATCACTTATAAATGCCTCATGAGCTTAGTTCAACTGTCTAACCCCATCATAACCCCAAATCTAAGGTTATTTTCATGCTATTGGTCATGTTCCCCCTGCCTAGTACACAGCAAACCCCAATTTCCTGCGAGCTGCTGGCGTTGCCAAGGCCTACACGTGCATCTCGCACCCTTCGGAGAAGCCAGCTCTGCTAGACTTGCCTCTCCTCTCCTCCTCTCTCCCTTCACACTCCTCTCTCCCTGCCACTTAATAGGTCTGCGGAAGCACATCAAAGCCTCCATCTCTCTCCACCCCCCACAGGTTAATTAAGAATAAAATTATTTGACTACAATCAAGCTGCCTCGCCTTGCCACCGAGCAATTTGATAAATCAGATTAATTAGTCATAAAACAGCAGGAGCCGCTGGCCAGGGGATGCCTGTAAATAGCACATTTAACACATCACTATCTCCGCCACCCACCACCAGTCACAAATGTACACCGCATTCTATCTCCCTCCCCATCTTGCTCATCCTTTATACCACCCCTCTCTCTACTGCCCCCTCTTTCCATGCATCCCTCTCTCACTATCACTCTCTTTCCCTTTGCATCCCTACTCCACTCTCCCCCTCTCTTTCACTCTATATCTCCCTCTACTCCCCTCACTCTCTATCCCTTTTGATTACTATCTCTCTCTCCCTCTTTCTCTCCCTCCCGCTCCTACCTCAAGATCACAGTCTGACCTTTCTAGCCTTAGTGATGTGCACCAGCAGCAGCACAACTGCCACTAAAAACCTCCATATCATTGTCTTACGACCAATGGTAAAGAATTATAGGGACAGAGCTTGCCAGTGGCTAGGGGTTCATTATAGGTTTTATGGTGTACAGTATATAAAAGCTGAGCAACAGTGTGTGTTTAGAAGTGTGTGTTTAGCTTCCCGTTGTAGAATCTATTAATGCATCCCAAATGGCACCCTATTCCCTACGTAGTGCAAAATTGGTAACAATTAGTGCACTATAATAGCACGCGCTCCAGCAGGTATATTTCACTGGTCACCCCCAAAGCCAATTTCTCCTTTGGCTGCCTTTCCTTCCAGTTTCCTGCTGCCAATGACTGGAACGAACTGCAAAAATCACTGAAGCTGGAGACACATCTCCATCACTAACTTTAAGCACCAGCTGTCAGAGCAGCTCACAGATCACTGCACACTGCACGTAGCCCATCTGTCTATAGCCCATCCAACTATCTCATCCCCATACTATTACTTATTTTATTTATTTTGCTCCTTTGCACCCCAGTATCTCTACTTGCACACTCATCTTCTGCACATCTATCACTCCAGTGTTTAATTGATATATTGTAATTATTTTGGCACTATGTAATATTTATTGCCATAACTCCCTTATCCTACTTCATTTGCACACACTGTCTATAGACTTTTCTATTGTATTATTGACTGTATGTTGGTTTATTCCATGTGTAACGGTGTTGTTGTTTGTGTCACACTGCTTTGCTTTATCTTGGCCAGGTCGCAGTTGTAAATGAGAACTTGTTCTCAACTAGCCTACCTGGTTAAATAAAGGTAAAAAATAAAAATAAATAATGTGAAATGGGTGACACTTGGAATGCATACTTGTTGTCTACTAGGTAGGTCAACCAACAGATAGACGTTTCTCTATTCCTGCTCCTGCCTGTTTGTCTGAAAAAGCTGCCTTCAGAAATTGGCCAACTGCTCTGCCTCAGAGGAGTGTGTGTGCGTGTGTGTGTGCGCGCGCACAAGTGGTCGTCTGTGCCATTTAAGATGAGGGCGAACGCTAATTTTTTTAATGAGCATGGCCTTATTTCTATTACCGCATATTGGATGACTGTCATTCCTATTCCATTCACCCAGCTCAATGTTAGATATAAGAGTTAGGCTACTACATGATACTCAAATTTCCCTATACCCATCATGAGGTTGCTACAACCTAGCCTATGAATGAAAGAATACAACGTACACTCGGTGCACATTCAATACAGCTGTAACGGATGTAGTCGGGAGAAAGAGAGGAGGACCAAAGCACAGCATGGTAAGTGTCCATAATTTAATGAGGCAAAATGAACACTGAACAAAAACAATAAACAACAAACAAACAGTCCCGTAAGGTGAATGACAAAACACTAAACAGGAAATAAAAACCCACGAAACACAGGTGGAAAAAGGCTACCTAAGTATGATTCTCAATCAGAGACAACTAGCGACACCTGCCTCTGATTGAGAACCATGCTGGCCGAACACAAAAACCAACATAGAAAAACAAAGACTGCCCACCCAACTCACATCCTGACCATACTAAAACAAAGACAAAACAAAGGAACTAAGGTCAGAACATGACAACAGCCTTGAACACTATTGCTTGCATCTAGCTGATCTAGACTGTAATCATTAGTCCAACAGTTGCAGATAAGAGATTCTGTTGGACAAATTCAGGTATGTTTATCCTGGTTTTGTTTTGTTGCTTCCATTTAAGATTTTGTTTTTAACAGAATTGGCAGAATGAATACACCCCTGATCACACGCAAACACAGTTCACTTTCATAGCAGCCACACACAAAAAGCATCATCATGTTGCTTGTTGTATAATTCTTCTTGCATTTATGTGCTCTCCTCTCACCGTTTTCATTTGCTTGTGGACTTCAGTACAAATCAGCTGTCTGTGACCAGGCAAAAAAACTTTCCAAGCCAAAGAATCAATTGAAAACCGCTATACACAGCCTACATTGTCACCATATTAGCTGATGTCAAAGTCAACATTTCTAAAATAACTAAACCCACTACAATCTTGTAGTACAGTGTAAGCAAGCAGTTTAGCAGTTACACCGGCGGTCCCCGGTGGCAATAAATTAAGAAAGCTTACCTTGACTTCAGTGTTGGATAGCCATAGCCAGCTACCTAACATAGTATCCCTCTCTGTTTGAGCCAGGTGTTTGGCTAAACTAGCTAGCTGCATTTGCTAGCTAAGTGAAAGTGAAAAATAAAACAACAAAATATAGTTAGCTCTCTCGTTTTACTCTCTCTCTCTAGCTTCTACATTGTTAAAGAAATGAATTGGTTTAAAACTGTTCAACCATTGTCTTTCTCTCTCTTTGAGTCAAATATTCACCACATGTTATACACTGCGGCTCTAGCTAGCTGTAGCTTATGCTTTCAGTACTAGATTAATTCTCTGATCCTTTGATTGGGTGGACAACATGTCAGTTCATGCTGCAAGATCTCTCAAAAGGTTGGAGGACATCCTCTGGAAGTTGTCATAATAACTTTCTCAGTCTATGGCAGAGAGTGAGAACCATGAGCCTCCTAGGTTTTGTATTGAAGTCAATGTACCAAGAGGAGGATGGAAGCTAGCTGTCCTCTGGCTACACCATGATGCTACACTACAGAGGGCTGTTGAGGCTACTGTAATGTTCATTGTGAAACAGTGTGTTTAAATTGGTTATTTGACATGAGAATATATTGAATATAGTCCTTTCTTAAAAGGATAACTTTAAATGTTTCACTATTTTTAATTTATGAAATTGACTGAGTAGGATGGTCCTCCCCTTCCTCCACTGAGGAACCTCCACTGTTGTGCATGTGTGTGAGTTGAGTTTTATTTGAATTAATCAACATTTCAGTAAAAGTGCCGGTATTAGCCAGCAGGCAAATTTCAACCTCAGTCCCTGGGCAGTAGCAGTACAGACAAACAATGAACAGTAAGCACATTCAGACAAACATATGACAAGCAACACGTGTCACGCAGACAGAGCAATTGCACAAAAAGCAACAAAACAAAATCCATAAAAGCAACAAAGTGTTTACACACTTCACAAGCAACAGACAACAGATAACATGGAAAGTGGCAATACACAGCTAGAGATTAAGTTCACAAGTCTGATTTAGCCATGTCTTTAAGTTTTTTTGTGAAGGTGCGATAGGTGGTGGAGTTGTGTGTATCTGATGGCAGTGTGTTACAGATATGGGAAGCTCTCACAAAGAAAGCAGATTGACTAAAGGTGATTTCCTCATAACTTCTTGGTGACCGGGGCAGTATTTTCACGTCCAGATGAAATGCATGCCCAAATGCAACTGCCTGCTACTCATCCCCAGAAGATAAGATATAAATATTATTAGTAGATTTGGATTTTTATTTGTACCTTTATTTTACTAGGCAAGTCAGTTAAGAACAAATTCTTATTTTCAATGACAGCCTAGGAACAGTGGGTTAACTGCCTATTCAGGGGCAGAACAACAGATTTGTACCATGTCAGCTCGGTGATTTGAACTTGCAACCTTTCGGTTACTAGTCCAACGCTCTCACCACTAGGCTACCCTGCTGCTGAACACTCTGAAGTTTCTAAACCTGTGTGAATCATGTCTGTGAGTATATACCTATATAGCAAGCGAAACCCCGAGGACAAACCATTCAGATTTTGTTTTTGAGGTCACTCTCTTTTCAATAGGCTTTCATTGGGAATCCAAATAACTAAGGGACCTTCTTGCAGTTCCTATCGCTTCCACTGGATGTCAACAGTCTTTAGAAATTGGTTGAGGTTATTCCTTTGTGTAATGAAGAAGTACGGCCATCTTGAACGAGGGTTACTTGAAGTGTACTGTTAGATAGAGTCACGTGACCAGAAAGATAGCTACAGTTTGTTTCCTCCTGTATTAAACACAGATCAACCCGTCTTCAATTTTATCGATTATTTATGTTAAATAATAGCTAAAGTGGTATTACAAAAGTAGTTTGAATTGTTTTGGCAAAGTTTACAGGTAACTTTTGAGATATTTTGCAGTCACGTTGGAACCGGTGTTTTTCTGGATCAAATGCACCAAATAAATTGACATTTTGGGATATATATCGACGGAATTAATCGGAATTAACAAAAGGACCACTTGTGACGTTTATGGGACATATTGGAGTGCCAACAAATCTCGTCAAAGGCATGAATTATATATTTTTTTCTTTGTTTTGTGTCGCACTTGCAGGGTTGAAATATGGTTTCTCTCTTTGTTTATGGAGGTGCTATCCTCAGATAATAGCATCATTTGCTTTCGCCGAAAAGCCTTTTTGAAATCTGACATGTTGGCTGGATTCACAATAAGTGTAGCTTTGATGTACTATCTTGCATGTGTGATTTAAGGAACGTTTGATTTTTATAGTAATTTATTTGAATTTGGCACTCTGCATTTTCCCTGGCTTTTGGCTTTTGTCAAACAGAAAGTCCAAACTCATGGCAGCAGATCCACAAAGTCTGCGTCCCACATATCCCAGACAGGTTTTAACTATACAGTCACCTCGCATGGCAGACTGTGTGGATCTGCTGCCATGAGTTTGGATTTTCTGTTTGACAAAATTATTAAGTTGAGGGGGAGCTTGGCCATTTAGGATCTTGAATACAAGACATGCGTTGGTGTATGTATTGCACAATATTTTTTCAACTCAGGAGCTTGTGCTTTCTGAGGATATAACAGTGATGATGGCCCTTGGGCTTCCTATCAAGCACATTGAGAGCCTGTTTGTAGATAGACTGAATTTTGGACCTCCTGAGCGGCGCCGCGGTCTAAGGCACTGCATCGCTAGTGCTAGAGCGGTGGGTTTGATCTGGTCTGTATCACAACCAGCCGTGATCGGGAGTCCCATAGGGTGGCGCACAATTGGCCAAGTGTCGTCCAGTTTAGGGGAGGTTTTGACCGTGTCACACCCTGACCATAGTTTGCTTTGTATGTTTCTATGTTTTGTTTGGTCAGGGTGTGATCTGAGTGGGCATTCTATGTTGTGTGTCTAGTTTGTCTGTTTCTGTGTTTGGGCCTGATATGGATCTCAATCAGAGGCAGGTGTTAGTCATTGTCTCAGATTGGGAACCATATTTAGGTAGGCTGTTTTGTGTTGGGTTTTGTGGGTGGTTGTTTCTGTGTCTGTGTTTGTTTCACCACACAGGACTGTTTTGGTTTTCACATTTATTGTTTTGTATATTTGTAATGTTTTTCCCTGTATTCATCTTGACTAAAGATGTTTAACCCTAACCACGTTGCGTTTTGGTCCGCTTCTCCTTCCCAGGAAGAAAATCGTTACAGACCGGGGTAGGCCGTCATTGTGAATAAGAATTTGTTCTTATTAACTGACTTGGCTAGTTAAATAAAAAAAAACTTTAAAAGGGTTTTAATGTTGAACAGCAAGCTTGGCTCAACTAGTCAAGCAGTATGTTAAGTTGTGAGCATTAAAGAACAGTTTGTAGTCAAATTGGAAATTAGCTAGGTTGAAATTGGTTATTTGAGTAACCTTTTTCACCTGCCTTTTAAAAGAGAGGTTGGAATCAATTATGATGCCTAAGTACTTAAAATCTGACACCACCTGGAGCTTCTCCCCTCACACATAGACATCTGGCTCAGTAGCATCAGTTGCCCTCATTTTGAAAAACATGTAGACTGTGTATTAGCGTGCGTGTGTGTGTGAATGCCTTTTTCTCCTTGGTTCTTATTTCTGTAGAGAATTTACCAGAGCATTGCCTGGCATAATGTTACCCGCAATTGACAACCACTGAAAGACAACCACTGGTGGGCAGTCACCAGAATGCCAGGGTCCTCCATGGCATGCATGACTAACCTCTATCTGGTGGCATCGCTAGGTCTTTGTGCCATGCATAGTAACAGACCTCAATGAGGCCAATTGGGCTATTTTGGGCACTGGCAGTTGGATGATATACAGTTGATGCATGTGTCATCTCCCTCTAAATGTTTGCACTGGCCTGATTACCAGCGAGGCTCAACAACACCCGAAACATGGAATGACTGAATCACAGACTTAAATATCTAACACCTGAAAATGACATATGTCACACCTATCCTCTAAAGCTTTGTCTCTTGAAAAGCACTATGCAACTTAAATGCGTCATTATCATTGAACTGTGTTCTCTAGCCCCAGCATGTTGCTTTTTTTGTGAAAAATGACTTACTCCACAAATACTTCACTCTTGCCAGGTGCATATTCTCTCATATTCTTAACATTTGTATGGTATCACATTCATGCTGAAGATGGAATTAGGAATTTTACCCACTTTCTCATTTCCTCAACATCCTCAAATAAACCATTTATAAAGCTCAGAGGATTCTAGGAATCGTGCCCTTGACTCATTGGCAAGATGGATAATGTGACGAAATGTAGTCGTCTCTGATTCCATCTAGTTGAAAATACTGACTTTTTCCCACTCTTGAAATAGCAAAAGTCAATATTCTTTGAGGAGGTGGACTCATTTCAAGTTTGTCATCTAATATTTGCCTTGCAAAGGTCGAAGCGCTGTTTGGAAGAGTATTTTTAAACATCCCAGCGTGAATCGAAGAGACACTCTGCACTGAGGTTTTAAAATGTGCAGAGAGAGAGAGGGGAGAGAGAGAGAGAGAGGGGAGCCTCTCTCTCTACCTCCTTCTCTCCACCCCTCCTCTCTCCCTTTCGTCCTCTCTAAGTCATACACACACACACACACACAGTTAAGAAAGCGTAGGCCTACCCCCTCCACCTCCTAGCGTGCAGCTTTTGGAGTACACTGAGGTTCTGTACCAGGTCAAAGTGTACCCGATATTATCATCTGATATACAGTTTGTTCCATGGTGTTAACAATATGTAGCTACAGTTCTCTGCACGTGTGGTCTCTACACTTAGAGACACACTCAGACTTTTTTTGGTATGTTACTCTGACCAAATAACATTCTTGTTGTATACCCAGTTCTATAATCTACCACACCTGATTCTAATCAGCAGGTTGGTAAGTTGAATCAGGTTAGTTACAACTGGGTTTGGAGTATTTATTCTTTATTCACGTTAGTGGGCATGCCCCCTCTACCTAGCGGGCGGTATCAGTTTTTGCTATGAATGCCAGACTTTGTGGTTCACTATGAGCAGACAAATACACAGGGAGTTATCGTCCCTATTCACCCAGTAAAATGAAAATGTGAGAGTTCTAGCTTGTGGTTTGGATAATTGTGATGTTTATGATAAAAACGTAATGTTAATATAGTAATGACTATATGCTGTGACAGAGCCAGGGTGAAATTCCCCTTATTAGAACTACCTCTTGCTGGGAAAGTGTTAACCTCTCTAGGAGGTGTGGGACGGTAGCGTTCCCACCTGGCCAACATCCAGTGAAATTGCAGAGCACCAAATTCAAAAACAGAAATACACATTGTAAAAATTCATAAAACAATCTTTAAACTGATGTATAACACTTAACTTCTTGTTAATCCAACCATGGTGTCAGATCTCAAAAAGGCTTCACGGCGAAAGCATACCATGCGATTATCTGAGAACAGCACCCAGCAGACAAATCATTACAAACAGTTAACAGCCAAGTAGAGAACTCAGAAATAGCGATAAAATTGACTTGTTTGGGATAGGGGGTAGCATTTTCACTTTTGGATGAATAGCGTGCCCAGAGTGAACTGCCTCCTACTCAGTCTCAGATGCTAATATATGCATATTAGTATTGGATAGAAAACACTCTGAAGTTTCTAAAACTGTTTGAATGATGTCTGAATGATGCCAATTTTATTGGCTGTTGGCGAGGGTTTTCCGCTAGCATAATGGGGTTCCAGTCCTAGACAGGTTAACCTTTTGTGACTAGGGGGCAGTATTTAAATTTTTGTGAAAAAAACGTTCCCGTAGTAAACGTGACATTTTGTCAGGGCAAGATGCTAGAATATGCATATAATTGACAGCTTAGGATAGAAAACACTCTAAAGTTTCCAAAACTGTAAAAATATTGTCTATGAGTATAACAGAACTGATGCTGCAGGCAAAAGCCTGAGAAAAATCCAATCCGTTTCTGTCAATATTATGAAGCTAATTTGGAATATTTTTTGCCGTTTTCGTGACTGCAATTTGCGGGCGATTTCTCAGCCAAACGTGAAGAACAAACGGAGCTATTTCGCCTACAAAAATAATATTTTTGGAAAAAAGGAACATTTGCTATCTAACTGGGAGTCTCGTGAGTGAAAACATCCGACGCTGATCAAAGGTAAACGATTTAATTTGATTGCTTTTCTGATTTCCGTGACCAAGTTACCTGCTGCTAGCTGGACAAAATGCTATGCTAGGCTATCGATAAACTTACACAAATGCTTGTCTAGCTTTGGCTGTAAAGCATATTTTGAAAATCTGAGACGACAGTGTGATTAACAAAAGGCCAATATATTTCACTTGTGATTTTCATGAATAGGAATATTTTCTAGTAATATTTATGTCTGTCGCGTTATGCTAATTAGTGTCAGATGACAATGGTCCCATTCACAGGATGGGGTGTCACTACAAGTTAATCACTTACATTTGATCTTCATATGGTTGCACTCACAGACTCCCATTCACACAATAAATGTTTGTTTTGTTCGATAAAGTACGTCTTTATATCCAAAATCTCTGTTCAGTAATCGACAGGCTCAAAGGCAGTCACAACAGGCAGATGAAAAATCCAAAAAGTACCAGTAAAGTTCGTAGAAACACGTCAAACGATGTTTATAATTAATCCTAAAGTTGTTTTTAGTCATAATCAATATTTCAACAGGACAAATGTTTCGTCAATATAAAAGGAAAAAAAGAATGGTGGGCTCTCGGCCACGTGCATGAAAAACTTCTGGGACACTGCATTGTCCACTCATTCAGAGTGGTCTTACTCGCTCATTTTTCAGAATACAAGCCTGAAACAATTTCTAAAGACTGACATCTAGTGGAAGCCATAGGAAGTGCTATTTGAGTCCTAAGTCAATGGAACCTGTGTAACAAACATAAAAAATCCCACTTCCCGGATGGATTTTGCTCAGGTTTTCGCCTGGCATTTCAGTTCTGTTATACTCAGACATTATTTTATCAGTTTTAGAAACTGGAGTGTTCTATCCAAATCTATTAATTATATGCATACTCTAGCTTCTGGGCCTGAGTAGCAGGCAGTTTACTTTTGGCATGCCTTTCATCCGGAGGTGAAAATAGTGCCCCCTACCCTACTGAGGTTAATTTGAAATATAGCTGGCTCTCTCGCTCTCATGCTTCTCCTTAATTTTTCAATAAATGCATTTGTTCAAAACTGTTCAACTACTGTCTTTGAGTCAACTTCTCATATTTTATGCACTGCAGTGCTAGGTAGCTTATGATTTCAGTGCTAGATCCATTCTCTGATATTTTATTGGGTGGACAACATGTCAGTTCATGCTACAAGAGCTCTGATAGTTGGAGGACATCCTCCAGAAGTTGTCATAATTACTGTGTAAGTCTATGGAAGGGGGTGAAAACAATGAGTCTCCAACATTTTGTATTGAAGTCAATGTACATTTACATTTAAGTCATTTAGCAGACGCTCTTATCCAGAGCGACTTACAAATTGGTGAATTCACCTTCTGACATCCAGTGGAACAGCCACTTTACAATAGTGCATCTAAATCATTTAAGGGGGGGGTTGAGAAGGATTACTTTATCCTATCCTAGGTATTCCTTGAAGAGGTGGGGTTTCGGGTGTCTCCGGAAGGTGGTGATTGACTCCGCTGTCCTGGCGTCGTGAGGGAGTTTGTTCCACCATTGGGGGCCAGAGCAGCGAACAGTTTTGACTGGGCTGAGCGGGAACTGTACTTCCTCAGTGGTAGGGAGGCGAGCAGGCCAGAGGTGGATGAACGCAGTGCCCTTGTTTGGGTGTAGGGCCTGATCAGAGCCTGGAGGTACTGCGGTGCCGTTCCCCTCACAGCTCCGTAGGCAAGCACCATGGTCTTGTAGCGGATGCGAGCTTCAACTGGAAGCCAGTGGAGAGAGCGGAGGAGCGGGGTGACGTGAGAGAACTTGGGAAGGTTGAACACCAGACGGGCTGCGGCGTTCTGGATGAGTTGTAGGGGTTTAATGGCACAGGCAGGGAGCCCAGCCAACAGCGAGTTGCAGTAATCCAGACGGGAGATGACAAGTGCCTGGATTAGGACCTGCGCCGCTTCCTGTGTGAGGCAGGGTCGTACTCTGCGGATGTTGTAGAGCATGAACCTACAGGAACGGGCCACCGCCTTGATGTTAGTTGAGAACGACAGGGTGTTGTCCAGGATCACGCCAAGGTTCTTAGCGCTCTGGGAGGAGGACACAATGGAGTTGTCAACCGTGATGGCGAGATCATGGAACGGGCAGTCCTTCCCCGGGAGGAAGAGCAGCTCCGTCTTGCCGAGGTTCAGCTTGAGGTGGTGATCCGTCATCCACACTGATATGTCTGCCAGACATGCAGAGATGCGATTCGCCACCTGGTCATCAGAAGGGGGAAAGGAGAAGATTAATTGTGTGTCGTCTGCATAGCAATGATAGGAGAGACCATGTGAGGTTATGACAGAGCCAAGTGACTTGGTGTATAGCGAGAATAGGAGAGGGCCTAGAACAGAGCCCTGGGGGACACCAGTGGTGAGAGCGCGTGGCGAGGAGACAGATTCTCGCCACGCCACCTGGTAGGAGCGACCTGTCAGGTAGGACGCAATCCAAGCGTGGGCCGCGCCGGAGATGCCCAACTCGGAGAGGGTGGAGAGGAGGATCTGATGGTTCACAGTATCGAAGGCAGCCGATAGGTCTAGAAGGATGAGAGCAGAGGAGAGAGAGTTAGCTTTAGCAGTGCGGAGCGCCTCCGTGATACAGAGAAGAGCAGTCTCAGTTGAATGACTAGTCTTGAAACCTGACTGATTTGGATCAAGAAGGTCATTCTGAGAGAGATAGCGGGAGAGCTGGCCAAGGACGGCACGTTCAAGAGTTTTGGAGAGAAAAGAAAGAAGGGATACTGGTCTGTAGTTGTTGACATCGGAGGGATCGAGTGTAGGTTTTTTCAGAAGGGGTGCAACTCTCGCTCTCTTGAAGACGGAAGGGACGTAGCCAGTGGTCAGGGATGAGTTGATGAGCGAGGTGAGGTAAGGGAGAAGGTCTCCGGAAATGGTCTGGAGAAGAGAGGAGGGGATAGGGTCAAGCGGGCAGGTTGTTGGGCGGCCGGCCGTCACAAGAAGCGAGATTTCATCTGGAGAGAGAGGGGAGAAAGAGGTCAGAGCACAGGGTAGGGCAGTGTGAGCAGAACCAGCGGTGTTGTTTGACTTAGCAAACGAGGATCGGATGTCGTCGACCTTCTTTTCAAAATCATTGACGAAGTCATCTGCAGAGAGGGAGGAGGGGGGGAGGGGGATTCAGGAGGGAGGAGAAGGTGGCAAAGAGCTTCCTAGGGTTAGAGGCAGATGCTTGGAATTTAGAGTGGTAGAAAGTGGCTTTAGCAGCAGAGACAGGGGAGGAAAATGTAGAGAGGAGGGAGTGAAAGGATGCCAGGTCCGCAGGGAGGCGAGTTTTCCTCCATTTCCGCTCGGCTGCCCGGAGCACTGTTCTGTGAGCTCGCAATGAGTCGTCGAGCCACGGAGCGGGAGGGGAGGACCGAGCCGGCCTGGAGGATAGGGGACATAGAGAGTCAAAGGATGCAGAAAGGGAAGAGAGGAGGGTTGAGGAGGCAGAATCAGGAGATTGGAGAAGGTATGAGCAGAGGGAAGAGATGATAGGATGGAAGAGGAGAGAGTAGCGGGGGAGAGAGAGCGAAGGTTGGGACGGCGCGATACCATCCGAGTAGGGGCAGTGTGGGAAGTGTTGGATGAGAGCGAGAGGGAAAAGGATACAAGGTAGTGGTCGGAGACTTGGAGGGGAGTTGCAATGAGGTTAGTGGAAGAACAGCATCTAGTAAAGATGAGGTTGAGCGTATTGCCTGCCTTGTGAGTAGGGGGAAGGTGAGAGGGTGAGGTCAAAAGAGGAGAGGAGTGGAAAGAAGGAGGCAGAGAGGAATGAGTCAAAGGTAGACGTGGGGAGGTTAAAGTCGCCCAGGACTGTGAGAGGTGAGCCGTCCTCAGGAAAGGAGCTTATCAAGGCATCAAGCTCATTGATGAACTCTCCGAGGGAACCTGGAGGGCGATAAATGATAAGGATGTTAAGCTTGAAAGGGCTGGTAACTGTGACAGCATGGAATTCAAAGGAGGCGATAGACAGATGGGTAAGGGGAGAAAGAGAGAATGACCACTTGGGAGAGATGAGGATCCCGGTGCCACCACCCCGCTGACCAGAAGCTCTCGGGGTGTGCGAGAACACGTGGGCGGACGAAGAGAGAGCAGTAGGAGTAGCAGTGTTATCTGTGGTGATCCATGTTTCCGTCAGTGCCAAGAAGTCGAGGGACTGGAGGGAGGCATAGGCTGAGATGAACTCTGCCTTGTTGGCTGCAGATCGGCAGTTCCAGAGGCTACCGGAGACCTGGAACTCCACGTGGGTCGTGGAGTTCCATGTACACAGAGGAGGAGGACAACTTGCTGTCTTCTGGCTACACCATGGTGCTACGATACAGAGTGCTGTTGAGGCTAGTGTAGACCTTCATTGCAAAACATTGTTTTAATCAATTATATGGTAACATGTAAACACATTTAGTATCAAGGCTCAGGAGAAGACCCAGATGCAGACTGTTTCAATGTAACTAACATTTATTGCAGGAACAGGGGTGCAGGCAAACGACAGGTCAAGAGCAGAGTCGGAAAGGTACAGAACGGCAGGCAGGCTCAGGGCAGGCAGAAAGGCCAAAACCGGGAAAGCTAGAAAACAGGAACTAGAGAAAGACAGGAGCATGGGAAAAATGCAGTTAGCCTTGATGAAACAAAAAAAAACAGAACACATAAGTACACTGGGGAAGATGGGCGACACCTGTAGGGGAGTGGAGACAAGCACAAAGACAGGGGAAACCGATCAGGGTGTGACAGTACCCACCCCTCCAGGGGCGTCACCTGGCGTCCTACCTGGGCACATACCTGGTTGACCGGGTCGCCGGCTTTGGAACTGAGTGATGAGGCCTGTGTCCAGGATGTCCCTAGCAGGGACCCAGTCAACCAGGTACTGGAATCCCCTGTCCCTGGGTCGAGCCTTCGGGAGGTGCCGGTTGGCTGTCGATTAAATGGGGAAGAGGGGTGGGCCTAGAAACAGGAGACAAAGGGCTGTGATAAATGGGTTTAATCCTAGACACATGAAAAGTGGGATGTAAACGGAGGGTACGGTGCAACAGAAGACGAACAACTGAGGGGACAGTAATCTTGGAGATGGGGAGGGCCGATATAATGGGGGAAAGTTTGCAGAACATCTTGAGTGGACAGCCATACCCTCTGCCTGAGATGATGCCGGGGTCTGGTGGCGGTCCACTTGTCGTCAATAACTGTAGGTGGTCTTGAGAAGGGCCGACCGAGCTCTCTTCCAGATACGGCGACAGCGGCAGACAATCATCTGGACAGAGGGCAAGCTGACCTCTTCCTCTTACCCCGGGAAGAGCGGGGGCTGATAACCCAGGGAACACTCGAAAGAAGAGAGCCCAGTGGCAGAGCAAGGGAGGGTGTTGCGGGAATATTCAACCCATTCGAGTTGCTGGCTCCAGCTGGTGGAGCAGAGACAGGGTCATTTCCAGGTTGATTGGCTCGCTCTGACTGGCCGTTGGACTGGTGGTGGAACCAGGAGGACAGGCTGGCCAACAACTCAATGAGAATACCTTCCAGAAACAGGACGAGAACTGAGGAACCCCGTTGGAGCTCCATGGATCTGGAAGACGTGCTGCACCAAGAGCTAGGCCGACACTTTGGCAGAGGGTAGCTTAAGAAGAGGAAAGAAGTGGGTAGCTTCTACCCACTACCTACCCACTACTGTCAGGATGGCGGTGTTGCCATCAGACGGGGGAGACTCGTGACAAAGTCCAGGGATATGTGAGACCAGGGATGGTGAAGGACAGGCAGTGGTTGAAGGAGACCAGCAGGAGCTCGCCGAGGAGTCTTGTTTTGAGCACAGATCGTGCAGGCGACGATGAACGCGGTGACGTCCGGGACCATGGTAGGCCACAAAAAGCGTTGCCGCACAAAGGCCAGGGTCCGACGGGAGCCCAGGTGTCAGGTAAGTCTGGAGGAGTGGGCCCACATCAGGACCAAGGGATGGACAACGTCAGGAACAACAATCTGGTTATCTGAGTGCCCCCGGGGTTCGGCTGGGAACGCTGCCCTTCACGGACCTGCTTCGCTATTCCCCATCTGACTGCCATCAGCCAGGTACGAGGTGGGAAGTTTGGTTTTGGGGTACGAGGGTGAAGCCGCGGGGCGATAGCGGCGTGACAGTGAATGTGGCTTGATATACCTGGATTCCGGTCAGTAAGAGAGGGAGAAGTTATATTGGGTGGAAAGCAGGGCCCACATAGCTTGCCTGGAATTGAGAAGCTTGGCGGTGCAGAGATTTTCCAGGTACTTGCGATCTGTCCACTCAATGAAAGGATGTTCTGCCCCTTCCAACCAGTGTCTCCACTCCTTCAATGCCATCTTCACCGTTTCGGGCATAGAAACACATCAAAGAACTGGTACCCATTTTAAGCCCAAAAGCAAATTCTGTCCTATGGTTAACAACTCCTGGATTAATACCTATTTTAGGTTAGTCAAACAAGAAGCCATGTCAGTATACATGAGACAAACAAACTGCATTCAGAAGAATCTCACTAGAACAGAATAACAGGCACTTAATGAATTAATGAAAGATTCATCTTTGGTTATTAAACCTGCAGATAAGGAGGGTGCTGTGGTTGTTTTAGACTATGACAAATATAAAGAAGAAATTCAGAGACAACTCCGAAATGAACGTTTCTATAGAAAACTGAGTGTTGATACCACACAGGTATTCCAAAGGGAAATATGCTCTAATCTCAAGCAAGCCCTATTAAACCACTTTATCTCAAAACCTGAATATGAATATCTCTGCTGCAAATGTGCCATACGTCCATACATTTTACCGAAATTACACAAACCTAAAACACAAGGCAATTATCCAGGCAGACCAGTGGTTGCAGGAATAGGCTCAATGCTAGAGCTGTTGTCGAACTTTGTAGACTCTTTTATTAAAACTCATGTGCATTGCCATTGTAACGCCCGGGGTGTAATGGGGAAGAAGTCAGGCGCAGGAAGCAGAGTTCAGGGTAGCGCTACTTCTTAATGCACCACAACGGTGAACAGACGCCAGCCCAAACAAATGCCCCAAACACGGGGGATTTAAACAGTCCAGTAAAATCCAAACACACGGACAACCGTGACATACGGACGTGTACATATGTACACTGAAAATAATCCTGCACAACCAGCAGGCGGGCCGGCTGGTAAATAAAGCCCAACCAATTAGCCTAAACTAAACACAGGTGCAACCAATAAACAGAAAAGGGGGAAAAGGGATCAGTGGCAGCTAGTAGGCCGGTGACGACGACCGTCGAGTGCCACCCGAACAGGAAGTGGAGCCACCTTCGATAGGGGTCGTGATCATCATATGTAAAAGACTCTATACACTTCATATACAATATCTCACCACTAACGAGTTTAACAGAATACTGTATTTTGTTCACATTAGATGCCGAGAGTCTATATACCAGCATTCCCCATGTGGGAGGGCTGGCAGCCTTCGCTCACTATTTGGGAGACAGAGAAAATAACGAATATCCACCAGCAAACTTTAGTCTAGAGCTGGCTGAATATGTTTTGACTTATAACTATTTTAGGTTTGATGATGAATACAACCTCCAAATGAATGGAACATCGATGGGCTCCACATTCGCTCCGAGTTATGCTAACCTTTATGTGGGTCTTTGTGAAGAACGTTTTGTTAATAATGAAATCTTTTTTTGAATAAAGTCCTGAAGTGGTATCGATATATTGACGCCATTTTTTGCATATGGGAAGGAACGGAAAAAGAGCTGTCAGATTTTATGGCACTACTTAATGACATTGACCCCAATCTCAATTTCACTACTGAATGTGAAACTCAACATGTTCATTACCTCGATATGTGGATTGAGAAATCAAATAGAACCCTGTTAACAACTCTGTATAGAAAATAAATGGACAGAAATACTCTATTACAGGGGGACAGGTTCCATCCTGAGCCATTAAAAAGAGGACTTCCAAGAAGCCAGTTTTTCAGACTGCGCCGTATATGACACGCCACAGAGGATTATCTAGAAAAAGCAGCGGAGATGAGCATTAGGTTTCTAAGAGGCTACTCGCCACAATGTGTGGATGAAGCTCGTAATTTGGCATTGTAAAAAACACGAGATGAACAGCTACAAAAAAAGGCATACTAAAGCTAAAGAACACTCCGTAATGTTCACAACCACATATAATTTGAACTCCCGAAAAGTGGGAGATCCGGTCAAGAAACACTGGTTTATTTTATCATTGGACCCAGTTTTGCCGGCTGTATTTAAAAATCCACCACTTATTGTGTATATAGAAGAGGTCATAATTTACGCGATAAATTTGTTCATGCCACAGAAGACAATCAGCCAGGGTCTTTTACGCCCTCTTCCAAATGGTAGCTATAAATGCAGAGGATGCGCACAGTGCAACAATATGATGAAGTGTGAATATTTCTGCCACCCACATACAGGAAAACGGTTCCAAATAGATGACATTATTACATGTTCCACCACCCATGTTATTTACATTATTAAATGTCCATGTGGGCTGTGCTATGTTGGTAGAGAATTAGAGAACATAAAAGTTCAATCAGGAGAAACGACAGGGATTATCTAGTCACAGTACATTTTAATGACCTAAAGCATGACATTTCTACCTTTTTAGATTTTGTGGCATAGAGAAAGTTAAGATATCAGACAGGGGAGATTATATTAATAATACTCTGCGTAAAAGAGAATGTTTTTGGATTTTCAACCTGCACACATTATTTCCTTAAGGACTTAATGATGAAATGCCTATGTACAGCGGAACACGTATTTGATACACTGCCGATTTTGCAGGTTTCCCTACTTTCAAAGCATGTAGAGGTCTGCAATTTTTATCATGGGTACACTTCATCCGTGAGAGATGGAATCTAAAAAAATCCAGAAAATCACATTGTATGATTTTTAAGTAATAATTAGCATTTTATTGCATGACATAAGTATTTGATACATCAGAAAAGCAGATCTTAATATTTGGTACAGAAAACTTGTCGCTGGGCAATACAGACTTTCAGCTCCCTCCAAAGATTTTCTATTGGGTTCAGGTCTGGAGACTGGCTCGGCCACTCCAGGACCTTGAGATGCTTCTTACAGAGCCACTCCTTAGTTGCGTTAAGGAGGTTGTTGGCCAAGATCTCGCGATACATGGCCCCATCCATCCTCCCCTGAATACGGTGCAGTCATCCTGTCCCCTTTGCAGAAAAGCATCCCCAAAGAATGATGTTTCCACCTCCATGCTTCACGGTTAGGATGGTGTTGTTGGGGTTGTACTCATCCTTCTTTTTCCTCCAAACACGGCGAGTGGAGTTTAGACTGTGGTCCCAGCTCTCTTCAGGTCATTGACCAGGTCCTGCCGTGTAGTTCTGGGCTGATCCCTCACCTTTCTCATGATCGTTGATGCCCCTCAAGGTGAGATCTTGCATGGAGCCCCAGACCGAGGATGATTGACCGTCATCTTGAACTTCTTCCATTTTCTAATAATTGCGCCAACAGTTGTTGCCTTCTCACCAAGCTGTTTGCCTATTGTCCTGTAGCCCATCCCAGCCTTGTGCAGGTCTACAATTTTATCCCTGATGTCCTTACACAGCTCTCTGGTCTTGGCCATTGTGGAGAGGTTGGAGTCTGTTTGATTGAGTATGTGGTATTCAGGTAATGAGTTCAAACAGTTGCAGTTAATACAGGGAATGAGTGGAGAACAGGAGGGCTTCTTAAAGAAAAACTAACAGGTCTGTGAGAGCCGGAATTTTTACTGGTTGGTAGGTGATCAAATACTTATGTCATGCAATAAAATGCAAATTAATTACTTTAAAAAATCATACAATGTGATTTTCTGGATTTTTGTTTTAGATTCCGTCTCTCACAGTTGAAGTGTACTTACGATACAAATTTACAGACCCCTACATGCTTTGTAAGTAGGAAAACCTGCAAAATCGGCAGTTTATCAAATACTTGTTCTCCCCACTGTATGTAATGTTGTGAATGTGAACATGAATTGCTCTGTTTTTTGTACGATGTACCAAATGATTAATGAAAACTTGCTATGTCCTCATTGTGGTTTAACAGACATGTTTAACCTGTAGTGACACCCCATCCCGTGAACTGGACCGTTGTCATCATCTGACACTAATTAGCATAACGCAACGGACATAAATCTTCCTTAAATCTTCCTATTCATGAAAATCACAAGTGAAATATATTGGAACACAGCTTAGCCTTTTGTTAATCACCCTGTCATCTCAGATTTTCAAAATATGCTTTACAGCCAATGCTATACAAGCATTTGTGTAAGTTTATCATAGCCTAGCATAGAATTATGCCTTGCTAGCAGCAGGCAACCTTGTCACGGAAATCAGAAAAGCAATCAAATTAAATCGTTTACCTTTGATGAACTTCGGATGTTTTCACTCACGAGACTCCCAGGTAGACAGCCAAAGTTAATTCTTCCCCAAAATATTATTTTTGTAGGCGAAATAGCTCCGTTTGTTCTTCATGTTTGGCTGAGAAATCACCCGGAAATTGCGGTCACCACAACACCATCCTCAAGGTGTTTTTCTAATATCTATTCGATAATATATCCGTCGGGACAATTCGTTTTTCACTAGGACCGATTGGAGTAATGGCTACCTCTGTATTTTACGGAGAATCTCTCTCGGAGCCACCATGTGACCACTTACACAATGTGGCCGCCTACGGCTATTCTTCAACAGAAATGCGTAAAACTACTTCACAATGCTGTAGACACCTTGGGGAATACGTAGAAAGCGTAAGCTCGTTGATGGTACATTCACAGCTGAATAGGGAGTCATTGGAACGCAGCGCTTTCAAAACCTGGGGCACTTCCGGATTGGATTTTTCTCAGGCTTTCTTCTGAAACATCAGTTCTGTTATACTCACAGACAATATCGTTACAGTTTTGGAAACGTTAGGGTGTTTTCTATCCAAGCTGTCAATTATATGCATATTCTAGCATCTTTTCCTGACAAAATATCCTGTTTAAAACGGGAATGTTTTTTTTCCAAAAATGATAATACTGCCCCCTAACACCAAGAGGTTTTAATACATCTTATTTACACACTTTATTAGAATATTTATGAAATGCATATTGTTATATTTGGCAGCACTTATTTGTTTTTCCTTCGCCTCCAACCCCTTTCGATGCGTGGAACGGATGTGGGTGGGGCTAGGTCTACATTAGGGTGCTAATTTCTTTTTTAAACTCAAAAGCTCTGATGAAGGCCGTGAGGCCAATATGTAATTTTATTAAAGATCAATGATACTATCAAGGGCAGTGTGCGGTTTCCATTTTCCTTCATCTTGTTCAACTGTTACCCGCAAAAAAGATAGCTCAGATGTGAGAGTGCCTTTTGAATTTTGAATCTCGTAATAATAAATAATAAAATCTGAATGCAGAAATACGCCACCATACGCAAGTGATACGTGGTTATAAAACATTTCTAATGGTTTGAGGGTGGCCCAAGAAAAGCCGGGGCTGAAGCCCACAAGCTGTTTTAAATCTCTTTGGAGATTTTGTTTTGGAGAGCTGTGCCCAACCTCCATAACTTTCATTGTCCTCTAGATCAGAATAGTAACCTCTTAGCACCGAGCGGGGCTCACAGCTGAGACTCTTTGCCTCATTGCAATGATCAGAAAGAACTGACTGGGTGAAACCAAGCCCAGTGATGAGCTTCCACTATATTTAATTTCATTTGTCAACAGGGCTTTTAGGGGCTCCAAGCCTTTTGGGGGATGCGGAGTCCCCAAACGGTCGCTTTTGGCGCTTCTTCTTCTGGGCGGCCTAGCTCTGCCAGTCAGTAATAATGATGGGGAGGAGACAAGGAGAGGAGGACATATTTTTAAGCAATTGAGATAGATCAATAGTCTCTCACTATGGACTATTAGAAGGGTTACTCTTTCACCTCTGAGAGACCAGTGATCCACAGAGGCACAGATCCATCCCCAAACTTTCACACAGGAACGAATGACCATACACATCAAAATGCAATCTGTCTTATTTCTATATAGATCCTTTTCTGTCAACTTTTAAGTGCTCATGCACAGCAGCCAGTGCACCCATGAAATACAACTGGGTCAATGTTTTTCCCCACCTCATGAACAAGGGTGTGCTTCAAATGCCTGCTTGACATTCAGTGACAGAAGATTCTCTGAAGAATGCAATAATGACAGGAAATAATGATAGGATGCACTGTCCTATACTGTGAGCTCTAGTCAACCCCCCTCAAGCTCTAGTCTAAAGTATTGCACTATGCAGGGGGAATAGATATTAGATATGACACTGATTGAGTTTATCTTACCAAAGAGATCAAAGCGCTCCAGTCATTCAATAGGAAAATGGGCATGTATCAAATCCAATTTTAACTCCACTCCATTGAGAGTTCAGACTAGTCTAAAAGTAAAAGTGATCTTTAATTATTTAGAGTAAGGCGTTGGGGTGGGAGGGGAGGGGTGCTAAGCTGGCATAGGAATTGATTTAAGATGGTTCTATTATGGATCATTTAGCTATTTTATTTTTGATTTTTAGGACCCCTTTAAGTATAGAAAATATATAATAAATAAATAAAATATATATATATATATAACTATATATATATATATAATATATATATATATATAATCTCAATACTTTGTTATATACCCTTTGTTGGCAATGGGTAGCCTAGTGGGGCGGCAGGGTAGCCTAGTGGTTAGAGTGTTGGACTAATAACTGAAAGGTTGCAAGTCCAAACCCCCGAGCTGACAAGGTACAAATCTGTCGTTCTGCCCCTGAACAGGCAGTTAACCCACTGTTCCTAGCCTGTCATTGAAAATAAGAATTTGTTCTTAACTGAATTGCCTAGTTAAATAAAGGTAAAAATAATGACAGAGGTTGAGATCTGGAGACTGGCTAGGCCACTCCAGAACCTTGAAATGCTTCTTACGAAGCCACTCCTTCATTGCCCGGGCGGTGTGTTTGGGATCATTGTCATGCTGAAAGCCCCAGCCACATTTCAACTTCAATGCCCTTGCTGATGGAAGGAGGTTTTCACTCAAAATCTCACGATACATGGCCCCATTCATTCTTTCCTTTACACGGATCAGTCGTCCTGGTCCATTTGCAGAAAAACAGCTCCAGAGCATGATGTTTCCACCCCCATGCTTCACCGTAGGTATGGTGTTCTTTGGATTCAACTGTCCTCCAAACACGACAAGTTGAGTTTTTACCAAAAAGTTATATTTTGGTTTCATCTGACCATATGACATTCTCCCAATCTTCTTCTGGATCATCCAAATGCTCTAGCACACTTCAGACGGGCCTGGACATGTACTGGCATAAGCAGGGGAACACGTCTGAGTCCCTGGCGGCGTAGTGTGTTACTGATGGTAGGCTTTGTTACTTTGGTCCCAGCTCTCTGCAGGGCATTTGCTAGGTCCCCCATGTGGTTCTGGGATTTTTGCTCACCGTTCTTGTGTTCATTTTGACCCCACGGGGTGAGATCTTGCGTGGAGCCCCAGATCGAGGGAGATTATCAGTGTTCTTGTATGTCTTCCATTTCCTAATAATTGCTCCCACAGTTGATTTCTTCAAACCAAGCTGCTTACCTATTGCAGATTCAGTCTTCCCATCCTGGTGCAGGTCTACAATTTTGTTTCTGGTGTCCTTTGACAGCTCTTTGGTCTTTGTTTTTTTCTAATTTTGTCTGTCATAGTTGAAGTGTACCTATGATGAAAATTACAGGCCTCTCATCTTTTTAAGTGGGAGAACTTGTACAATTGGTGGCTGACTAAATATTTTTTTGCCCCACTGTATATTGTCATCTGGTTGTGACTAGAAACAATTGCATAATAGGAAGTATTACAAATTTGTTCTTTGAAATTAAATACTGTATTTGTGCTTGAAAATGTACTTGAAAGTCCTTGAATTTGACTTGCCACTGTTTATACAAACCCTGTGTCCTTGTAACGCCCTGATCTTAGAGAGACATTTTATTTCTCTATTTGGTTAGGTCAAGATGTGATGTAGGATGGGCATTTTATTTTCTATGTTTTGTATTTCTTTGTTTTGGACGGGTATGGTTCTCAATCAGGGACAGCTGTCTATTGTTGTCTCTGATTGGGAACAATACTTAGGCAGCCCTTTTTCCCACCTGTCTTAGTGGGTAGTTAATTTTGTTTGTGGCACTAATGCCCTGGAAGCTTCATGGTTGTTTTTTCGTTGTTGTTTTGTTGGCTACATTTTGAAATAAAAAGGAAAATGTACCCTCACCACGCTGCACCTTGGTCTTCTTCCTGCAACGGCTGTGACAGTCCTGCACATCTAATGCGCTTCCCTGTGTCTATCATCAGAATAAACTACAGATCAGCTGGGCTTGCTGGCTGGACAGTCTTTTCTTTAAAAAACACAACACAATAGAGTTAGGAAGTACGATCTGTTACACTGGTTTCGAGACCAGTCTTCTTGTCTTCCCTGGACAGCTGTTACATATGGATAAGTTAGGGACTGGGCTAACATGACTATCCTTTTAGGTCAATGATATGCTGTTTTATAAAAACTTTGTTGGCTTTATAATCATGGGGAAAATAGAACTAGCTGGTAGCTAGCTAGTTACACCTAGGTAGCTTACAAGGTCAGTAGACTTTTCTCAAAACAAACCTCATTGTGTCCCTCATGCTAGCCTTTACAGCAAAATATCTCTAAAGAAACATCAACATTTAAAAAAAATTGATATGGCCAGCATTGTAGACCATTTCTCCCCTCTTGCTGTAGCTTTGGCTCATCTCGAAATAAGAGAAATGCTGTGAAAACCAGCTTGCTGTAAACATTCAAAAATGTTTTGTCACCAGGGCTTGTTTTGTTGACATTTTTGTCCTCACGTAACCTGTTGCGTCGAACAACAACGTCACTGATTCACACAGGGGTTCCGTCCCCTCTATAATTGATTTCTGCAATGGAACTTCCCCAGGCTTCACATTTTAGGGAAGCCTTGTTCGTGATGAGGCTAGTGCTCACCATACACCATACAGTATTCTTAAAAGTTTTGTTTGGTACTGACCTTCTCAGGGATGGTGTAGGCCACAGGGATGCCCTCTGTGAGGTCGAGCTCCTCATCAGTCACCTCAGACACCAGCTCATTATGACAGAGCATAGGTCAGTAATAGTACCTAGACAGGATCACTTACTATGGACAGTACATTGAGACAGTATCAAAGCTCTAGCTCACTCCAATCGTTCTCCTCGTGAAGCACCTCCTCTACAACCTTTTTCAGCCAAGTAGACTCTATTATGTTTCTTCTGTGGGCCACAAACAACACAACACAGTCAATTACAACCGTACTTGGTATATATACTCTGTGGACAGTTTTAGGTTCATCACCCGTTCACAAAAATAGTTCCTCCTTACAGACAGTGAGTCACGTGGCAGTGGCTTGCAATATAAAGCTGGCAGACAGGAATCAAGGCATTTAGTTACTGTTTGATTGAACATTAGGATGGACAAAACGAGTGTTCTAAGTGACTTTGAGTTTGGTGTGATTGTCGCTGCCAGGCACACCGGTTCCAGTAAGACAGAAATGGCTGGCCTCCTGAACTTTTCATGCATGACAGTGGTTACTGAGAATGGTGCGACTAACAAAAAACATCAAGTCAGTGGCAGTCCTGTGGGGGTGAAATCAGCTCGTTGAAGCAAGGTTGAAGGGGAATGGCAAGAATTGTGCAAGCTAACAGGTGGGCCAGAATCAGGCAAATAATGACGCACGTACAACAGTGATGTGCAGAACGGCATCTCGGAACACACAACTCGTTGGTCCTTGTTACCGATGGGCTATTGCAGCAGATGACCACACTGGGTCACCAACACTGGATAATTGAGGAGTGGAAAAACATTGCCTGCTCCTACAAATCCTGGTTCCTGGTGTCATGCTGTTGTTGGAGTCATGATTTGGCGTAAGCAGCCTGGTGTCAACGGTATAGGCTGGTGGAGGTGGTGTAATGGTGTGGGGAATGTTTTCCTGGCACACTTTAGGTCCTATGATATCAACTGAGTTTCCATACTCTGACGAACTCAGGCTGTTCTGGAGGCAAAGTGAGGTCCGTATATTCTTGTTCTCATTACCACGCCTTCTAACAGAGTTGCTGGGACAATTGTACCTATATTTAACCGGAACATCTTCCCAAGACCACCACCAGTTGGTGGCGCTCTTTTTCACAAAGTGTTCTTATAAAGTGTTATATTTTGTAAATCAATTGCAAATTAAGGACTGTAATTGCAGTCACAATAAAGTGACCACTATACAATATGAATCCAAGACTTGATTGTGTTGTCCGTAATAATTTTTAATGGAACTTCTAATTTCTTTAATGTCAAATATTCTGTAATGGAACTGCAATATCAGGACTGAACGCTCTGAAGCCGGTTTTCATCAAGGATCTCTCTGTACTTTGTTCAGTTCATCTATGCCTCGATCCAGACAAGTCTCCCAGTCATTGCCACTGAAAAACATTCCCACAGCATGATGATGCCAATACCATGCTTCACTGTAGGGATGGTGCCAGGTTTCCTCCAGAAGTGACGTTTGGCATTCAGGCCAAATAATTTTATCTTTGTTTCATCCGACCAGAGAATCTTGTTGCTCATGGTCTGAGAACATTTAGGTGCCATTTGGCAAACACCAAGCAGGCTGTCATGTGCCGTTTACTGAGGAGTGGCTTCCGTCTGGCCACTCTAACGTAAAGACTGATTGGTGGAGTGCTGCAAAGATGGTTGTCCTTCTGGAAGGTTCTTCCATCTCCACAGAGGAACCCTAGAGCTGTCAGAGTGACCATCTGGTTCTTGGTCACCTCCCTGACCAAGGCCCTTCCCTCCGATTGCTTAGTTTGGCCAGGCGACCAGCTCTAGGAAGTTCCAAACTTCCAAACTTCTTCCATTTAAGAATTATGGATTCCCCTGTGTTCTTGAGAACCTTCAATGCTGACTTTTGTTGGTACCCTTCCCCAGATCTGTGCCTCAACACAATCCTGTCTAGGAGCTCTACAGTCAATTTCTTCGACTTCATTGCTTAACTTTTGCTCTGACATGCACTGTCAACGGTGGGACCTTATATAGACAGGTGTGTGCCTTTCCAAATCATGTCCAATCAATTTAATTTGCCACAGGTAGACTCCAATCAAGTTGTAGAAACATCTCAAGGATGATCAATGGAAACAGGATGCATCTGAGCTCAATTTCGAGTCTCATAGCAAAGAGTGTGAATACTAATGCAAATAAGGTATTTCTCTTTTTTATTTAGAATAAATGTTTGTTTTTTGTTGCTTTGTCATTATGGGGTATTGTGTGTAGCTTGCTGAGGATTTTTATTTAATCCATGTTAGAATAAGGCTGTAACAATAAAATGTGGACAAAGTCAAGGGGTCAGAATACTTTCCGAAGGCACTGTAGATCAGGCAAAGCCTTGCTTGTAGTGCACTCTTGTGGCTGAACAAGGCAAATGCAATTATATACACATGATACACCACACAAGTATATCTTTTCGAGGCCGCTTGTTAGATATTGTAACCCAAAAGATGAATATGACATTTGCCAAATAGGTAACACTTTACTTGACACCCAGCATTCTAACACGTTATGACACGGTCATAACCACAGCTGACATAACGTGTCAAAACCTGTTATAATATGGTCATAACACTGTCATGACACATTTACACCTGTTTTGACATATTACATTATTTTCTTGCTGGTTATGACATATACATAAGAGTGTCAAAACACACAAAACCTACCACACTTGGCAAAACATTCCATAATGCTATAGTCTATGTGTCAACAGTATATTTTTGTTATTTACGTTTTTTTAATTTTTTTTATTGACCATATTAAATGATCATTGTAATTGCTCACACATTGATGTCAGATATGCACCTACCCAAATTCTCTGTTGCTGATGACTGGGATGAATGCAGGAGCAGATTTCAGGAGCAGGACAAGACATCCTCTTTTTGACTGATGACTGATATAAACGCATGTACGTGAAAAGCCTATCTGATTATGAATGTCATAATGCTTCTTGACAGTGTCAAAGTGTATTTCCTTAGTCCAAGTAAAGTGACACAGGATAGTAATAATTCTTCATGACGGTGTCATAAAGTGTATTTTCTACAAGTTATTTAAAATATGATGAAAAATACATGACTGTATAGAATTCATTAAAACAACAACAAAGGATGTAAGAAACACACTGTCAAACTTGGTGTCAAGTAAAGTGTTACCAAAGAATGTACTAATTCATTATCAAAAACTATCCTTAACTCTTGAATTAAATGTAGATTTCTGCCTAAAATAGACATACTCAAATGTAATTATTTTTCATGAGATGGCCATAAACAATAACTGGTAATGTTGCATAGTTTTAGAAAGGTCTGTAACTCACCTTCCACGTAAAAAATAATTATACATTTCTGTATAATTATTCTTTTGAGAACACAAGCTCAAGTACACTGTACAAATATTGTGAAAATATGAAAAATCATATTTTTTGTTCCTATTCAGTAAACGTGGAGCTTAAAATGACTGAAATGATTTCTAAACATAGTAAAATTTTAATTATAAAGGACTTATTATAAAGATTGCAACTTTTTTGTAACTGTAAAATGAATTATCCCACTTAGTGACAGTAAAGCATTGGCACCATTTCATATAACTGGTAATGGGTTCAAATTTGAAATATTCTTATTCCTGTCACTATCTTAGACCTTATCGATTACGTTACATGTATAAGAAATGTATATGTTATGTGTCTAAAACGGTGACAAATGGTGCCCACAAACTGTTAAGGCCTACATAAAGCTGTCCCAACAGTAGAGTCCCAACACCGTACCACTTCTACACCTGGTTATCAACAGAGCCTTGTCTGGCAGCGAAACAGTAAATTCAGCCTCACTTACTGCCTTTAAAAAAACATAGCTGATATGGCTGACTTCCTTAAAGAAATGTGGTTTCTACTGACAATTGATAACTACAAACTATGGCATAAGGGGACGACAAGCGGATATGAGGCAATCCATAATTTCGATTTAGACATTAATGAGCGAACAGTAGGACACATTCTCTGGATTCATGGTGCATTCAAGACAATTGGGAACTCTGGGGGGAAAAAAAACAAGGTTGAATCTTGATGACGTCAGTGACCTTCAGGTCGTAGCTCTAGAAAGAGGCCGAGTTCCTGATTTACAATTCCGAGTTGGATGACCGTTCAAAACGTATTTTCCCAGTCGGCGCTCACTTTTTCCCCGACTTCCCAGTAGTCTTGAACTCATTGTTGTTACATTTCCTAGTTCCGAGTTAACAGTTGTCTTGAGCATGGCAAAAATCATGGATTGACAGTATGGTTAATGTTGAATGTTGATCATTTTAATCCTGGAAAAGAGCTCCCTAAACCCATAATTGGGACCACACATCCACTCCACTGAATAGCAGGCTCGTGAATGCTTTGCAATGCTTGCAGTCAGCCAGTGATTACTTCCAAACCACTCAATGTTGAATTTGCGATATTCAACTTGTTGTGTAAGGTTTATGTCCAATGGCCGATGAACACAGATACGTTTTATCTATAATTTCGTATTATTTGTCTTCATATGACAAGGATTTAAAAGGATTTCCCAGTAGATTGTCGAATTGTTTCATGATGATGACTGCTCGCTAAGATGCTGAAAGTATGTTGTTGGCATGTGAGTCCAACTAAAGGTACTATAAATATAATGTGATTTGACGTCATATGTGGCCAATTACTTTGAGCCTTCTTGGATGGGCACTTCTAATGTAACTCTATGGCAGCACCTAAGAGGCTTGAATTCCGAGGTCTACCCTTAGATTTGGCAGTGACGTAGTGTCCCCATGAGTGACAGATCACTGAGCCAATCACAGTGCAATTAAAGAACATTGCCAACCGTACACTCTGTATTTTCCACTGGGGGCCTCACCACCACAGAAAGCACTGAGCTAGGCTGAAACACCTACATTTTGGAGCTGACTTACTCAAGAAAGCAAAAAAAGAAACCATGTTTGTATGGAGGGTTTATGAAATCAATTATTTTGTTTGCAAACAGATATGTGACACATTAATGCTAAAATAAAATGCAGAACATGCAACAAAAGAGGCTCTGCCCCACCTGCCATGAATGACGGGTCGCCACTGATGGAAAGTTACTGTGTGAGACACAGTTTTGTTTAGCTGTATATTCTTATTTCTGAGGAAGTATGTAGAAAGCAACAGTTGAGTCTCAGTTCCTGTTAAGTCAGGCTAGTTTCTGTGGATTTAGGGTGAGGATGTGAAAGTCAACCCCCAGGGTGAGGACAACAGAAGAAGAGGGACCCACCCCAACAAGGCCAGTGGGACCCACCCCAACACTGTAACTACCGTCCTGTTTCACACACCCCTCCCCGCCCACGAATGTTTCAAACTTAGGCCATATCAATACCAGAAAAAAGGAACAGACTATTTTCCAGCCCAGCAACAGAGACTGATTGTTTACCTTAGGAATAAAAGGAGGTGACTCCACCCAGACGTAAGGTATATGTTTGTGTGTTTTGCAGCCGAAGCATCCTGTGGGTTACATAAACCTGGTTAGAGGTTTTTCTTGTTGTCCGTCTGAGTTTCTACTCTGTTTTTTCAGAGAATTTTCTCCTAAACATCCACTGAGTGGCACAGAGACTCCATTCAAACATGTACAGACTCGTTACAACTTCAGCTTTAAGGACAAATAGATTTTCACAAAGTGATTTTTGTCACCTTTTCAAATGACCTCAGAGGAAGAGCAAATCGATTCTTAGTCCAGAAAGGCCAGAATATTTGACATGTCACTCACTATGTAAATATGGGGATTGTAACCTGACACTTAAATCAGCTCCGCTGAGAGAGTGGTAGTGGAAAACAGACAAATGGTGCTTTCTGGCAGGACCCTACAACACTCACGTAGCCCTTTCTACACCAAAATGTAATTTGGAACCAGTCCAGACCTATTCAAGGTCACCCATATAGGGGAATCAATCATCCAGAGCCTATTGATGCACCCGGGTGTCAATTTAAGTAACATAATTAAAACAATCTCAATCAGTCCATTTAAGCTAGAGATATTTTTATTTATTTTTTGCAAGGCTGCATCTCAATATGCCGCTTCCGCCAATGTTGGCCTTTACGCATCTGCGGTGGAAGGTTGCTGAGCTATCTTGGTTTTTGTCAGACCACGAGACATCCCGAAAATCGGTCTTCTCACAAAAAAACATCAGTAGTGTCCAAACAGTTTAGTCAACAAATAATTTGACCACTCTATGGAAAGATGAGACTCCCCACAAGTCCCACGGGATTTGTCTCAATTTGATAACGTTGATGTGCCAACTTCTGTCAATAGCGTCCAAAAACCTTTGGGCTGCAAACTAATATGACACACATCTGTGAAAGGGGAAACTCTCACGAACTTGATGGTTTCTCTATATTGCTCTACAACCCCAAATTCTATGAAAAAAAATACTTTGAAAGAATATACAAACATTACAAGTTCAGATGATAAGTAATTGGAATAACTAAGCTAACATATGGAATTGTACATCATGAGTGTAAGGGGGCAGTATTTGTGTTTAACTGAAAAAAGTACCCAATTGAAACTGCCTATTTCTCAGGCCCAGAAACTAGAATATGTATATAATTAGATTAGGATAGAAAACACTCTAAAGATTCCAAAACTGTCAAAATATTGTCTGTGAGTTTAACAGAACTGATATTGCAGGCGAAAACCTGAGGAAAATCCAACAAGGAAGTGCTGTTTTTCCTGAAAGCTCTCTTTTCCATTGGATGCCTTCCCTCTATTTAAAGGGATATCAACCAGATTCCTTTTCCTATGGCTTCCTTAAGGTGTGAACAGTCTTTAGACATAGTTTCAAGGTTAAGTGTACCTTGAATTCTAAATAAATCACCAACAGTGTCACAAGAAAAACACCCCCACACCATCACGCATCCTCCTCCATGCTTCACCGTGGGAACCACACATGCAGAGACCATATGTTCAACTACTCTGCGTCTCACAAGACACGGCAGTTGCAACCAAAATTCTCAAATTTGGATTTCCACCGGTCTAATGTCCATTGCTTGTGTTTCTTGGCCCAAACAAGTCTCTTCTTATTGGTTTCCTTCAATAGTGATTTCTTAGCAACAATTTGACCAAGAAGGCCTGTAATGTGTATAAAACTATATAATTCAGCAAACAATAACAAAAAATAAACCTATTTAATAAAAGCAATCACATTCAATTACATAGAGGTCTTAAATCGATCATTAAAACTGCCTGAGTGGAGGGAAAAAAACTAAACACAGATTTTTTCAAATCGGTAATTTAGATACTGTATTTACGATAGCACAGGTTCGCCCTTTGTTCCTCAGTCTTCCTGCCCTTTCACTCAAACCCAGCCCTTTTCTTTTGTGTAACCAGCTGTCATATCTGTTCCGCCCGCTAGGGATGTTTTCCTTTATGATGTCATTTGTAATCAAGTTATGATTTAAATATGTGTATGTGTAATTCTGTGTGATTAGTTAGGTATTTAGTAAATAAATAATTAAACCCAATTTTGTATTGCTGATTCAACTTGTGCAGATAACCAAGAATTTACAACTTTCAGATGAGACTGAATTAAGATGACGATTATTATTTTATAGGACAGCATATCATATCACTTAATCCGGCAGAGCCAGAGACACGACAACTTAATTAATGAAGTTACAGTGCCTTGCGAAAGTATTCGGCCCCCTTGAACTTTGCAACCTTTTGCCACATTTCAGGCTTCAAACATAAAGATATAAAACTGTATTTTTTTGTGAAGAATCAACAACAAGTGGGACACAATCATGAAGTGGAACGACATTCATTGGATATTTCAAACTTTTTTAACAAATCAAAAACTGAAAAATTGGGCGTGCAAAATTATTCAGCCCCCTTAAGTTAATACTTTGTAGCGCCACCTTTTGCTGCGATTACAGCTGTAAGTCGCTTGGGGTATGTCTCTATCAGTTTTGCACATCGAGAGACTGAATTCTTTTCCCATTCCTCCTTGCAAAACAGCTCGAGCTCAGTGAGGTTGGATGGAGAGCATTTGTGAACAGCAGTTTTCAGTTCTTTCCACAGATTCTCGATTGGATTCAGGCGTGGACTTTGATTTGGCCATTCTAACACCTGGATATGCTTATTTTTGAACCATTCCATTGTAGATTTTGCTTTATGTTTTGGATCATTGTCTTGTTGGAAGACAAATCTCCGTCCCAGTCTCAGGTCTTTTGCAGACTCCATCAGGTTTTCTTCCAGAATGGTCCTGTATTTGGCTCCATCCATCTTCCCATCAATTTTAACCATCTTCCCTGTCCCTGCTGAAGAAAAGCAGGCCCAAACCATGATGCTGCCACCACCATGTTTGACAGTGGGTATGGTGTGTTCAGGGTGATGAGCTGTGTTGCTTTTACGCCAAACATAACATTTTGCATTGTTGCTAAAAAGTTCAATTTTGGTTTCATCTGACCAGAGCACCTTCTTCCACATGTTTGGTGTGTCTCCCAGGTGGCTTGTGGCAAACTTTAAACGACACTTTTTATGGATATCTTTAAGAAATGGCTTTCTTCTTGCCACTCTTCCATAAAGGCCAGATTTGTGCAATATACGACTGATTGTTGTCCTATGGACAGAGTCTCCCACCTCAGCTGTAGATCTCTGCAGTTCATCCAGAGTGATCATGGGCCTCTTGGCTGCATCTCTGATCAGTCTCCTCCTTGTATGAGCTGAAAGTTTAGAGGGACGGCCAGGTCTTGGTAGATTTGCAGTGGTCTGATACTCCTTCCATTTCAATATTATCGCTTGCACAGTGCTCCTTGGGATGTTTAAAGCTTGGGAAATCTTTTTGTATCCAAATCTGTCTTTAAACTTCTTCACAACAGTATCTCGGACCTGCCTGGTGTGTTCCTTGTTCTTCATGATGCCCTCTGCGCTTTTAACAGACCTCTGAGACTATCACAGTGCAGGTGCATTTATACGGAGACTTGATTACACACAGGTGGATTGTATTTATCATCATTAGTCATTTAGGTCAACATTGGATCATTCAGAGATCCTCACTGATCTTCTGGAGAGAGTTTGCTGCACTGAAAGTAAAGGGGCTGAATAATTTTGCATGCCCAATTTTTCAGTTTTTGATTTGTTAAAAAAGTTTGAAATATCCAATTGATTGTGTCCCACTTGTTGTTGATTCTTCACAAAAAAACAGCTTTATATCTTTATGTTTGAAGCCTGAAATGTGGCAAAAGGTCGCAAAGTTCAAGGGGGCCGAATACTTTCGCAAGGCACTGTACATATGAAGGCAGTCTCTGTAAGATTGGAAATTAATAAAAGAGAATGCAGCTCTCTTCTTGCAGACAGAAAGGGCCACCCCACATTTTTATACAGACTACAAGGATTAGTCCTAAAATCGTCCCCTGTGATAAAACATATTGCAGAATGGTAGACTGCATCCAAGGGTTTCAAAACCGAGGTTGCCGCATGCATGTAAACAATATCAACAACTTTTTGAATCTCAAGAAATTCAAATTTAACCCCATCTGTTAAGATGGCCTGAGTTCTGTCGCTAACATAATTCTGAAACCATAAACAGGCTGTATGTCCCAGGCCTATTTTTGATAACTTCTTCAGCAAAAGAGAACGATCAACAGTATCAAACGTCTTTGACAGTTCAATAAACAAGGCAGCACAGCTTTTTTTTAGCATCAAAGGCATTGACAAGATCATTTAACAACTAGCGTTGTTGCTGTGGTAGTACTATGCCCAGGCCTAAACCCTGATTGGTTTATATTAAACAAACAATTATCAGATAAAAAGGAACTAATTTGTACATTAAACAAGGACTCAAGAATCTTGGCTAAACAAGGTAGTCTTGAAATGGGGCAATAGTTGCCAAGATCATTTGTGGGAGTGGGAGCACATGCAGATTTCCATGCTTTTGGAATGCTTCCTGATAACAATGTTAAATAAAAAATGTGAGCTACTGAGCCAGCAATAAAGGAACTACACACTTATTAAGCAGACCAGGCTCCAAATGATCAGCCCTTGTGGATTTTGTTGTTAGCAAATCTTAGCAAAGCATCCAGGACTTATTTGTCACTGAATTAACGAAAAGAAAACTCCTGACTAGCATTTTCAGTATCATTCAATATATTTTCACCATCATCATCCAAACTGCTCTTTTCAAGAGGTGGCTTTAAAATACATTCAAATATATAGTCATTTGAAGAATCTTCCAAAGTTCTTGATGTTTTCCGGATTGACTGAAAAGTATTGGTGGACTGTCATTTTCTCTTTTGGAAATGGGAGAACTTTATAGAAGGACAATCCTTTCTGCAGCACTCCACCAATCAGGCCTTTATGGTAGAGTGGCAAGACGGAAGCCAATCCTCAGGAAAAGGCACATAAAAGGCACACAGACAGGCACCTAGATGACTCAAACCATGAGAAACAAGATTCTCTGGTCTGATGAAACCAAGCTGGATCTCTTTGGACTGAATTCCAAGCATCACGTCTGGATGAAACCTGGCACCATCCATACAGTAAAGTATGGTGGTTGCAGCATCATGCTGTGGCAATGTTTTTCAGGGGCAGTGACTGGGAGACAAGTCAGGATCAAGGGAAAGATGAATGGAAGAAAGTACAGAGAGATCCTTGAAGGAAACCTACTCCAGAGCGCTCAAAACCTCAAACCGGGGGCGAAGGTTCACCTTCAAACAGGACAATGACTCTAAGCACACAGCCAAGATAACGCAGGAGTCCGCAAATAACCCTTTAGCATTGACATTTTATTTGTTTAGCAGACACTCATCCAGAGATACTTACAGTTAGTGTACTCCTTTTAAGATAGCTATGTGGGACAATCATATATCACAGTCATAGTCAGGAACTTTTTCCTCAAAGTAGCTATCAGCTAGGTCTGAACAAGTAAGGGGGAGAAAAAGTAAAGTACAAGATAGTTCACGAAGGCATTTAAAAAATACCCTATTGAAAGGAAGCTCTCGTGGTGTTTTCATTCAATAGGGTTGTCTGTATATTTATCTTAAGCCATCCTTTAAATACAGTGTT
Source organism: Oncorhynchus masou masou (assembly GCF_036934945.1). Classification (NCBI taxonomy): domain Eukaryota; kingdom Metazoa; phylum Chordata; class Actinopteri; order Salmoniformes; family Salmonidae; genus Oncorhynchus; species Oncorhynchus masou. The sequence goes on along the minus strand of NC_088217.1, from coordinate 64,175,219 downwards.
CATTTTAATTAGAATTTTGTCTACAGACTAGAATTCGAAAGAACGGGTTCAGAAAATAGGGATCAATTAAAGAAAGCCATCTAAATATATGCATATTCATCTTTATTTCAACACCAACTGGTAGATGTAAAAATACTCTAAACTTGTAGACTACTTAGGCACATTTTTGGGTTAGTAAAGTATGTATGAATCAGAAAAAATCTGTTGGAGAGCCTTTACACACAAAATATATTGATTCATTTAAAATACAATGGTTTGATTCATCCTGAAAGTTGTCATACTCAAATTCAATCCAGGAAATATTGGGAGGTGGAAAAAAAGTGTACAATAGGGGTAGAACAATAATCCTAGGAATCTACCCTAACCTCACTACGGTCTAGTCATCCTGAACTGTGCGCGAGGCTCCAGGTTTAACCTGCTATGTGTGGCCTGAGTTCCATAATGTCCAAAAGTATTGCACAACGTTAGCCTAATATGATCCACTCATGCTATCAACACTCAGGAACAACTTCATGGATGTGACAGAGGAAAGAAAGGTTAAATGGAATGATGCAAAATGTAAGCTACAAATTGAATATAATTAAGACTAAAGTGACAGTTATAAATGTATGTGGGCATTACTGATGGTGGCTCCCGATAGTGGCTAATATTTAACATCATACAAATTGTAAAATTAAATGGAAATGTCCGGTTACAAGCTATAATTAAAACATCCTAAGGCGCATACATGAAATTATGAGGACACATAGTTAAAATTCTAAATAACGGCACTGCTATTTATAGTCTATTTCACTTTGGAAAAGGGGCCGCGATACTTGTCATGTTGATATGATTTTAAGTTTGCTCCCATATGGCTGGTTTCACATTCGTCTCCAGGGAAAATTAGGAAAAACCCTCTAAAACAATTGTTATATTTATCTACAATTCTCTTCACCAAATGGATTACTCATTTACCTAGCTCTTATTAATATCTCTTATCCATTTATAAATTACAGTGCATGGAGAAAGCTCTTATTTCTATCATACAAAATAAAGCAGATGCTGTTTCCACTTGGATCCGGCAGATTCGCTTGACCTTATTCATGGTTTCCTCGCGCATAAATGTGGTGGAATTATGAGGGAATTAAGTCAAGGTCAGTATATGGCTTATCTGTAGACACACCTCCCCCAAACCTTAATTTCTTAGATTTCCAACCTGAACCAATAGCATGCTATTCTCATGCTTAACGTCTCCCTCTCCGTTGGCTTCTACCTAGGGTTTATATCCTCAGAACCATCCCATCAATGGACCATAATGTGGTCTGAGACTTTGGCCCCTTCATCATCCACAATGGATTCTAAACCACTCGAGACAAAAGAACAGACGGACCTCCTCAGCCATTGCACCAGCTGGCGTCATCTGCAGATCTATGGTGACTTCGGCCAGGCCCCTTCTCACCCTCAGAGATGGAAGCTGGTAGGGGTTGTTAGTTCATACCCTGTGGCAAATCAAGGATTAGAACGTTCAGCTATCTCCCTCTCCAGTCACACAGAAATGTGTCTTTGTTTCACAGACGCTTTCCCGCCAAAACTCTAACACGTTCTAAAGTAAATATTGGAACAATATTTCTAACATTGAAAGTGGAGAATGGTCAGAGGCGATCTAAAGAATATTAATGTTAGTTTGGTTGTTATTTTGTGATGTCATAAAAAAATGTATAAAGGAAATACTGTGACTTGAAAAGTATATACACTACATGTACAAAGTCTCCATCCTCTACGTTGTGTAGGAAATGTTAAAAATAATGAAAGTGTTTTTGTTAAGAAGGATGTGATCTTAGAAACTATAAGAGGAAATTGTTTCTAGAACTTTACAAGTGAGTAGTCACCGTACCTTGAATGAGGTCAGAGAGCGTGTCAGCCTCACAAACTGCCACTTTTGAATGAACTGTTTAAAATGGTGGGTTAAGAATTGACATATCAGACCAGAGAGGCATGTAGCTGCAGCTGACGTCGAAAGTGGTTTGAACTCTGAAATCTCAACATGAGGTAGAGACGACAACGTCACCTCCCAGACAAACACTGGTTTGGCTGATTAGCTGTGCTAAGTAACGTATATAGAAAATCTTATTTTAATGGGGACCATTCTACTACTGTCTTCAAACCATTGTATTCTAGTACTCTCATTACCACTGAGAACCGTCAACACGGCTGGCTAGCCTAACTTCAAATAATCATCTTCCAGAGCGAGTGAGCTCTGTAATTTTATTCAGGACTACACAACGGGTTGCTGGGTGAAGGCAGAGGAGAGCAAGAGTAGGAGTCGGGTAGTGACCCCTTTTGGACAATCAGAGCCTTACAAGCATGCTGCAAAAAGGCCCAACAACCTTTCCAATAAAGCCTGGTCCTGACAGAAATCCACAAAGAACCACAACGTGTGCAAATTATACAGTATGATTACTGTGAGAGTAGTTTCTAAATGTACCAAAGTATGTTTATCTCTCTCTCTCTCTCTCAAGCCACCATATTGTGTCAGTCCACTAGGGACCTGTTTCTAATGTGTTAAGTGTGTATGTTTATCCTGTTGTACCATTTAGTTAGAAAATAAATAATTGGCTCAGAACAGGGAAGCATGGCTGGCCCTTGGATGTACAGAGAGAGCTGTGTTGCAGTTTTTACATTTAACGTTTATTTCACTAGGCAAGTCAGTTAACAACAAATTCTTATTTCCAGTGACAGCCTACACCAGTCAAACCCAGAAGTCACTGGGCCAATTGTGCACCACCCTATGGGTCTCCCAATCACAGCCTGGATTTGAACCAGGGTGTCTGTCGTGACACCTCTAGCACTGAGATGCAGTGCCTTGGACTGCTGTACCGCTCAGGAGCCTGAGCAGTTAAGTGTTGCAGTGATTTAATTTGCTGTAGTAGCTGGCGTTTATAGTGTTGAGTCATCGGCATACATAGACACGCTGGCTTTACTCAAAGCCAGCGGCAGGTCATTGGTAAAGATTGAAAAAAGTAAGGGGCCTAGATTGCTGCCCTGGGTATGCCTGATTCTACCTGGATTATGTTGGAGAGGCTTCCATTAAATAACACCCTCTGTGTTCTGTTAGTCAGGTAATTCTTTATCCACAATATAGCAGGGGTTGTAAAGCCATAACACATAGGTTTTTTCCAGCAGCAGACTATACATGATGATGTCAAAAGCCACACTGAAGTCTAACAAAGCAGCTCCCACAATAATGTTTTAAAATCAAAATCATCAGTCATTTGTGTAAGTGTAGTGTTGTTGAATGTCCTTCCCTATAAGCGTGCTGAAGTCTGTTGTCTATTTGTTTACTGTAAAATAGCAATCTGGTTTCCAAAAGTTTACTAAGGGTTGGTAACAGGCTGATTGGTCTTTCCTAGATTAATAAAGGTAACAAAAAAGGCTGATTCGGAATGTACAATGTTTGTTGTTCATAATTGGGTCAGATATACTTGGATGTGTAGTGTCAGCGTTTGTTACTGGCATGGCATGCCTACATTTGCTAATCTTGCCAATGAAAAAATCATTAAAGTAGATGGCAATATCAGTTGGTTTTGTGATGAATGAGCCATCTGATTCAATGAATCATAGAGCTGAGTTTGCCTTTTTTCCAAACATTTCATTTAAGGTGCTCCAAATCTTTTTGCTATCATTCTCTATCTCATTTATTTTTGTTTCATTGTGTAGTTTCTTCTTGTTATTCAGTTTCGTCACATAATTTCTCAATTTGCAATATGTTTGCCAATCGGTTGTGCAGCCAAACTTATTTTCCATTCCTTCTGCCACATCCCTCTCAAACTGTTGTTGTACTAAGAGAAACGAAAATGACCAAGATACAATGTACAGTATTATAGTCTCTAAAAGGAAAAAAATACCACCATCTCTTGCGCATGTCATTTTCCTTTCATAATGTATCCTTATTTACAAAGCAATTATTATTATTAGATATTCTCACAGCGCACATTTGTAAATCCCAAAATCTTAATGTAAATGGAAAGGGAGGTACACATTATTTGTGACATTGTAACCACAATGAAGAATGGAAACAAGATGCTTTATTTTATTTACTGGAGTGATGGACCGCTGGAGGCATTTTGAAAACAGGTTTTCACAAGAGTACTGTAGTACTGTACCAAGTGTAGCCCATCATGCAAACAATGTTTCCTATTAGCAGGACAATAGACTTTTCTTCATAGCCTGGCAACTGTAGGTGTGAAAATCCCACAATTTGGTTTGGGTCATTATCTGCATTTGGAGCAGAAAAAATACATTTATGTAGGCTGTCTTACTCCTCCGACAAGGAGGAGAAGTAGTAAGGATCGGAGGACCAATGCGCAGCGTGCTACGTGTTCATGCTCTTTACTAAAACAAGCGAACACTGAAACAAAACAATAAACGACATGTAAAATAACCAACCCGAAACAGTTCCGTGTGGAACAGACAGACACAGAAAATAAACACCCACGAAACACAAGTGGGAAAAGGCTACCTAAGTATGATTCTAAATCAGAGACAACTAACGACACCTGCCTCTGATTGAGAACCATACCAGGCCAAACGCAAAACACAACATAGAAAACGGAACAAAGACAACCCACCCAACTCACGCCCTGACCATACTAAAACAAAGACAAATCAAAGGAACTAAGGTCAGAACATGACAATTTATAGCCTAACAGCTAACATTAGGTACAATACTAGAAATAGACATGTAAATAGGCCTAAACATAACAAAATACCTGACAAAGGAGGCAACAATTAATTATTGTGGAACACATAGCAGTCTGTGAGGTGAAGGCTACAATATTTTATGAACCTTTTGCTTCATAAATAGCTAAACTTACCATCAAAAATCAAATATGGTCCTGGACCCTGGAGAGAAATTGCCCCTCACACAAGGAGTTTGAGGAGATGCTTGGGACTCGGCTTGCTTGATCTTCTTCCTTTTATCTGTAGCAATTTTGATGGCCTTTGCTGAACGCATCTTCATCCACCAGTGAGTCGATCGCTTGAATAGTCAAATCAAATCAAAGTTTATTTGTCACGTGCACTGAATACAACAGGTAGACCTTACAGTGAAATGCTTACTTACAGGCTCTAACCAATAGTGCAAAAAAAGGTATTAGGTGAACAATCGGTAGCTAAAGAAATAAAACAACAGTAAAAAGACAGGCTATATACAGTAGCGAGTCTATAAAAGTAGCGAGGCTTCATACAGACACCAGTTAGTCAAGCTGATTGAGGTAGTATATACATGTAGATATGGTTAAAGTCTGCATATATGATGAACAGAGAGTAGCAGTAGCGTAAAAGAGGGGTTGGGGGATGGTGGGTGGGACACAATACAGATAGCCCGCCTAGCCAATGCGAGGGAGCACTGGTTGGTCGGCCAAATTGAGATAGTATGTACATGAATGTATAGTTAAAGTGACTATGCATATATGATCAACAGAGAGTAGCAGCAGCGTAAAAATAGGGACTGTGGAGGGGGACACAATGCAAATAGTCTGGGTAGCCATTTGATTACCTGTTCAGGAGTCTTATGGCTTGGGGGTAAAAACTGTTGAGAAGCCTTTTTGTCCTAGACTTGGCACTCCGTTAGAGTAGAGAGAACAGTCTATGACTGGGATGGCTGGGGTCTTTGACAATCTTTAGGGCCTTCCTCTGACACCGCCTGGTGTAGAGGTCCTGGATGGTAGGCAGCTTAGCCCCAGTGATGTACTGGGCCGTACGCACAACCCTCTGTAGTGCCTTGCGATCAGAAGCCGAGCAGTTGCCGTACCAGGCAGTGATGCAACCAGTGATGCAACCATGCTCTGGATGTTGCAGCTGCCAAATCTTTTTAGTTTCCTGAGGGGGAATAGGCTTTGTCGTGCCCTCTTCACGACTGTCTTGATGTGGACACCAAGGAGCTTGAAGCTGTCAACCTGCTCCACTATAGCACCGTCGATGAGAATGGAATTGCTGGAAATGCAATACAATGTAAAAATGTACAGCACACAGTACATACCCGCAGTCAATTTTTTTAAGCATTCATTTTAGCATTATTAGACTTTACAGTATTGTACTCTACTGTACTTGTTCATTTTCCCAAGCTTTCACGTTCCGCGTAGCACAGGCATCTGATGATAGTGTTTGCCAATAGCACTGTCTGTGAACAAAATCTCCAGTAAATGTCTCCAGTAGATTTTTCGTTCCTCCTGAACGCCCTAATCTGCTCAATTAAATGAATAGAGAGCCTGGTCATGGTGCTACAGTATGTTGTTACAGCATAATCAAAGTGAGTACAATCGGCGATCTTCTGTATATTTATGGCCTATTGTAACCGAAAAGTCACACCTTTCCAGTACTCACCCTGTCCCAAACTCCACCCTTAACAGCAAAAAGAGAAACATTATCTGAGGGCAGAGATACTGGCGGTCCAGGCGGTCCAGAGCGGTATTGGCAGAGAGTCAGGTGGAGAATGACGCGTTGAAGAGTTTGAGGAACGAGCGCCAATATGGGCTATAGCAGGACAATAGACTCTTGCCAAGAAGGAGGGTAGGGGGAGAATTGTATTGTCAATTGTATTTCATAGATAGTTTGGGCGTATCACAACATGCAGTGATTGGGAATTCCTTAGGGCGGCGCACAACTGGCCCAGTGTCTCCCAGGTTTGGCTGGTGTTGGCCATCATTTTAAACCAGAATTTGTTCTTAACTGACTTGCCAAGTTAAATAAATCACTTAGTACAGCGTCATCTTTTGCTCAAGGAAACACTAAGGGTTTCGTTTTTCGTTTTTTTTTTATAGAAACATAATATTAATCAAATTAATATTAATCAAAGAAATGTAATTTCTTAAAATCAATCCCATATACTATGTTCTTACAAAAAAAAAAGGTTTCATGAGGTGACATTGGGCTTTTGGTTTTTCTCCCTCTGGCTTTCTTTACAAATTAGTAAGAATATCTCACCTCATGTTCAAGAATGGCCTTTTTCTCACTTACTTTCGGTTATTTGAAAACAAAATCCTCTCCAAAATATAGTTTAAAAAAAAGACATAGAAATTGGTTGCAATTTCAGTTTAATACACCAGAAAAGACAGAACAATTAATACAACAAATATTGTGGTTAAATTCAAATATACTAATTGATTTTTTTTAAACTTTATAAATTGGAAACTTTAACAAGTGGAAAGATGAAAAAGTGTTCTTATTGTTATTATTATTAACCCTGTATTTCAGAAGCATCACAGGCTGTGAAATCGGCAAACAACGTTTCTAGGACAATATATATTGGTCAAATTGGTCATGGCTCCTGAGTGGTGCAGTGGTCTAAGGCACTACATCACAGCACAAGAGGCATCACTATGAGATTGATGCCTTGATAAGCTCCTTTCCTGAGGACGGCTCACCTCTCACAGTCCTGGGCGACTTTAACCTCCCCACGTCTACCTTTGACTCATTCCTCCCCACGTCTACCTTTGACTCATTCCTCTCTGCCTCCTTCTTTCCACTCCTCTCCTCTTTTGACCTCACCCTCTCACCTTCCCCCCCTACTCACAAGGCAGGCAATACGCTCGACCTCATCTTTACTAGATGCTGTTCTTCCACTAACCTCATTGCAACTCCCCTCCAAGTCTCCGACCACTACCTTGTATCCTTTTCCCTCTCGCTCTCATCCAACACTTCCCACACTGCCCCTACTCGGATGGTATCGCGCCGTCCCAACCTTCGCTGTCTCTCCCCCGCTACTCTCTCCTCTTCCATCCTATCATCTCTTCCCTCTGCTCAAACCTTCTCCAACCTATCTCCTGATTCTGCCTCCTCAACCCTCCTCTCTTCCCTTTCTGCATCCTTTGACTCTCTATGTCCCCTATCCTCCAGGCCGGCTCGGTCCTCCCCTCCCACTCCGTGGCTCGACGACTCATTGCGAGCTCACAGAACAGGGCTCCGGGCAGCCGAGCGGAAATGGAGGAAAACTCGCCTCCTGCGGACCTGGCATCCTTTCACTCCCTCCTCTCTACATTTTCCTCCTCTGTCTCTGCTGCTAAAGCCACTTTCTACCACTCTAAATTCCAAGCATCTGCCTCTAACCCTAGGAAGCTCTTTGCCACCTTCTCCTCCCTCCTGAATCCTCCTCCCCCTCCCCCTCCTCCCTCTCTGCAGATGACTTCGTCAACCATTTTGAAAAGAAGGTCGACGACATCCGATCCTCGTTTGCTAAGTCAAACGACACCGCTGGTTCTGCTCACACTGCCCTACCCTGTGCTCTGACCTCTTTCTCCCTCTCTCTCCAGATGAAATCTCGCTTCTTGTGACGGCCGGCCGCCCAACAACCTGCCCGCTTGACCCTATCCCTCCTCTCTTCTCCAGACCATTTCCGGAGACCTTCTCCCTTACCTCACCTCGCTCATCAACTCATCCCTGACCGCTGGCTACATCCCTTCCGTCTTCAAGAGAGCGAGAGTTGCACCCCTTCTGAAAAAACCTACACTCGATCCCTCCGATGTCAACAACTACAGACCAGTATCCCTTCTTTCTTTTCTCTCCAAAACTCTTGAACGTGCCGTCCTTGGCCAGCTCTCCCGCTATCTCTCTCAGAATGACCTTCTTGATCCAAATCAGTCAGGTTTCAAGACTAGTCATTCAACTGAGACTGCTCTTCTCTGTATCACGGAGGCGCTCCGCACTGCTAAAGCTAACTCTCTCTCCTCTGCTCTCATCCTTCTAGACCTATCGGCTGCCTTCGATACTGTGAACCATCAGATCCTCCTCTCCACCCTCTCCGAGTTGGGCATCTCCGGCGCGGCCCACGCTTGGATTGCGTCCTACCTGACAGGTCGCTCCTACCAGGTGGCGTGGCGAGAATCTGTCTCCTCACCACGCGCTCTCACCACTGGTGTCCCCCAGGGCTCTGTTCTAGGCCCTCCCCTATTCTCGCTATACACCAAGTCACTTGGCTCTGTCATAACCTCACATGGTCTCTCCTATCATTGCTATGCAGACGACACACAATTAATCTTCTCCTTTCCCCCTTCTGATGACCAGGTGGCGAATCGCATCTCTGCATGTCTGGCAGACATATCAGTGTGGATGACGGATCACCACCTCAAGCTGAACCTCGGCAAGACGGAGCTGCTCTTCCTCCTGGGGAAGGACTGCCCGTTCCATGATCTCGCCATCACGGTTGACAACTCCATTGTGTCCTCCTCCCAGAGCGCTAAGAACCTTGGCGTGATCCTGGACAACACCCTGTCGTTCTCAACTAACATCAAGGCGGTGGCCCGTTCCTGTAGGTTCATGCTCTACAACATCCGCAGAGTACGACCCTGCCTCACACAGGAAGCGGCGCAGGTCCTAATCCAGGCACTTGTCATCTTCCGTCTGGATTACTGCAACTCGCTGTTGGCTGGGCTCCCTGCCTGTGCCATTAAACCCCTACAACTCATCCAGAACGCCGCAGCCCGTCTGGTGTTCAACCTTCCCAAGTTCTCTCACGTCACCCCGCTCCTCCGCTCTCTCCACTGGCTTCCAGTTGAAGCTCGCATCCGCTACAAGACCATGGTGCTTGCCTACGGAGCTGTGAGGGGAACGGCACCGCAGTACCTCCAGGCTCTGATCAGGCCCTACACCCAAACAAGGGCACTGCGTTCATCCACCTCTGGCCTGCTCGCCTCCCTACCACTGAGGAAGTACAGTTCCCGCTCAGCCCAGTCAAAACTGTTCGCTGCTCTGGCCCCCCAATGGTGGAACAAACTCCCTCACGACGCCAGGACAGCGGAGTCAATCACCACCTTCCGGAGACACCTGAAACCCCACCTCTTTAAGTAATACCTAGGATAGGATAAAGTAATCCTTCTCCCCCCCCCTTAAATGATTTAGATGCACTATTGTAAAGTGGCTGTTCCACTGGATGTCAGAAGGTGAATTCACCAATTTGTAAGTCGCTCTGGATAAGAGCGTCTGCCAAATGACTTAAATGTCAAATGTAAACTACAGTCCCTGGTTTGATTCCAGGCTGTATCAGAACTGACTGTGATTGGGAGTTCCATAGGGTGGCACACAATTGGATCAGTGTCGTCCGGCTTAGTCGGCCGGGATGTCCTTGTCCGAAAAATAGGCACAGTGGGCTTTTTGTTTCTCTCCCTCTTAAAACAGAAATAACTATTCTGGCCTTTCTAAATATTATTTTTGCCTTTATTCATATTCCAATTGCTCACTTTTGGTAATTTGAAAACAAAATCATCTCCAAAATATTGTTATTTTTTTAAAACAAAGCTATTATTGATAATATTACTTTACAATTATATAACAGCCCCTTAGATATTGTCACAGATCAGATTTGCCCAAACAAAAAAATGCTCCTTAAATATTCATTTAGAATCCTCCAATCCTCTAAATGTAATTATTGTCGGAGTCTCGCGTAATTGAAAAAAATATTGTTAGACTTACTGTACACCTACAGTAGGCGGCATGGGTCTCAGTAGTGTTGTGTACTGTGCTGTTAAAAATGGCGTAGATCTTATTTATTTAAAAAGCATATTGAAGTTAGAAGCAATGGGATTTGAAGCAATAGCCTACCTGTGTATGGTCAACTATTTCAGCACCGTTTCACGCTGCTCTTAGACAATCATGGGGACTGGTCTTGATAAATCAATTAGATTTTTATTTTCACTAAATCTCCATTTGGGTATTGGTTAGACTACAATTAGGGTGTGGAAATGTTTTGCTCTTAGTAGTGTAGTCTACTACCGACCGTTACTTTGTACAACACCATATTTTCCTGAAGGAAACCCTGAGGGTTTTTGTTTTTCTTGAAATAGACACACCATAATATTAATCAAATGAATTAAGCAACATTTCTTAAAATCATTCCCTTATACTATGTTCTTACATATAGTACAGGCAATATTGAAGACTATCAAACTTTTCTCAAAGAAGCCTTCTGGTGGTCAAACTAACGCTAACTAGCATTAATGACAACAATGGCTGACAATTAAATAAAGTGCCATAGAATTCTGCGGAAGCCCGCAAGGTGTGCTGCAGTGTGACTCAACTTTTACAGGAAGAACCATTCTATGTGACCAGGCAAAAAAAATAATTCAAAGCCAACCCATGCCATAACCGCTACACACAGCCTACATTGTTGTCCCCATATTAGCTAAAATAACTTCCTAGTCAACATAGCTACTAATAGTACTAATGCGTTAGTAAACCCGCTACAATCATGCAGTAACGTTACAGTGTATAGTCAGTGAGCAGTTACACCGGCGGGCCCCGGTGGCAATAAATTAATACAACCAAAATCTTACCTAGACTTGGAAGAGTTGCAGTTTTGTGTTGGATAGTCATAGCCAGCTAGCTAACATAGCATCCTTCTGTTTGAGTCAGATGTTTGAGTAACTAAACTAGCCAGCAGCATTTACTATCTACATAAGTATTTGAAACTGAAAGTGAAAAAAAGACACTCTTTTCCCCTTAATTTTTAAATAAATTAATTTGTTGAAAACTGTTGTCTTTCTCTTTGAGTCAACTACTCACCACATTTCATGTACTGCAGTGCTAGCTACCTTTAGCATATGCTTTCAGTACTACGTAGATTCATTATCTGATCCTTTGATAAGATGGAAAACGTGTCAATTCATGTAGCAAGAGCTCATAGGTTGGAGGACGTCCTCTGGAAGTTTTCATAATTACTGTGTAAGTCTATGGAAGGGGGTGAAAACCAAGAGGCTCCTAGGTTTCAAAATGAAAGTCCATGTCCCTCAGGATACGCCATAGTGCTATCCTACAGAGTGCTGACGAGGCGATTGTAGACCTTCATTGCGAAACATAGTGTTTTAATCTATTATTTGGTGACGTGAATATATTTAGTATAATTTTATCTTAAAAGGCTAACTTTTTCAATGTTTTTACAATTTTTATTCTTATGAAATTCACTGAGGAGGATGTTCCAACCCTTCCTCCTCTTAGGAGCCTCCTCTTCTGTATAGTGAATTAAGTCAAAACCACAACCCAAATCCCCATCTCCATCCATGGCTTAAGGGAAGAGTCAATTTAGCAAGCTATGTGATGCAGGATAACAACAAAAGCAGACCAGAAACATACATGTTTTTCTAAGAATATGATTTGATTGGTGTGAAGCCAAATCCAAACTGGCCTCCCTTGTGGGTCCTTTTGCTGCACCAGGACAACCCACAGTTGAGCACAGCTCAATGCTGATTGGCTAATTATTTTATAATTTTTCATCAAGGGAGGCCAAATGCTTGCTGTCATTAATCAATCAAATGCAACAGTGGCAACATGTCATACTCTTTTGGTCCAGACAGCATCAGATAAATGGGCTACACATACTGAGACAGAGGGGCGTTGTTTTCCCCACTCTGACTAATTCTCAAGTGAGATTCAGCCAGGAAAATTATGAAAACACAGTGAGACGAAAGATACATTATTTTATCATTGTAATTTTTTTATTAGTCAAATATTTGGAGAAGCCTGTTTTATCTTGGCAGCCATGAATACACACCACTGCAGACATATTGTTTTCAAGTTCTCATGGGTTTTCCAAAATAATACAAATTATGATTTAACAATAACCATGTGATATGTGGCAATATTAGTGGAACATGAAATGGTATATAATTCATTAGATTAATTGCAATCCTCTCAATTCTCCCAGCAGTTAGTGTAAAATATTTTCCTTCCTCTGAGCTGTGTATCATCTAACTAGCAGATGGAAGAATTTTACTGACATCTTTGACAGTCGCATCTTAATGGTAGCTACAAATGTACTTTGGAAAAGGTGTGAAACTGGTGACAGAATACATTTGGCCATTGTTGAGATGATTATAAACATACAGAATGAAACTGAAGTAGAGCCGCTTGTCATCCGGTCCCACACACTGTCACCAGTGCAAGCAGAAATAGCTGCAGCAACACCTTCGCCCACACTGTGACAGAGCACCTCAGAACACACACACGTAACAGAGTGACTGGGGAAAAATGCTGCCACTCGTGTCCCCACCCACAGACCACAACCCCCACCGTTCTGCTTTAGAAAGGAACATACACAGCCCAAGTGTTAATGAGCTAAATGACTCCACCCAACACAAAGACAGACAGGGTGGTTTTACGCTTTAGTGTGTGTACTTTACTTTATACTTGGGATATCACTTTTCAACAGTAAAAGTTTTTTAAAAATGCTAGAGGACATCTTTAAGTCAATGCTTTCAATACATTTGTTTGTTCATATTCCCATACACTACTAATGACCGTAATATACCGTAAATGACCCCTTTATTCAGTATGCCCATGATGACACAGGTGATCCCGTGTGGCTCAGTTCCTAGAGCATGGCGCATGCAAGGCCAGGCTTGTGTGTTTGATTCCCAGGGGGGACCAATATGAAGATGTATACACTAACTGTAAGTGTATCTGCTAAATTATCAGCAAAAACCTTGATTCAATGAGATGCGTATCTAACAAAATAGCTCTGTGGTCTGTAATATGAGTGAAAATTGTGTGTTGGATCACACCAATAATGTAAAGTTTTATTTGTGCTTCCCATGACTGTGTTTTTGTATTTGAATAGATATACTGCCCAAAAGCACACTTCCGAAACCCACTGGTTTACATTTACTACCCCAACTAATGTTCTCAATCTGAGAAGTACGCCAGTCCTCCACTGGTTTTTCACCATTCGAACTCCTCTATGGGAGAAGGCCACACGGCCTACTGGACCTCGCCAAGGAGGTGTGGGAAGCCCAACCGACCCCCTTACACAGCGTGGTAGATCACGTGGAGACGATGAGGGAGCGGCTGACAGCCATATGGCCAGTGATGAGGAAACATGTGGAAAAGGCACAACATGCCCAAGCCCCGGTCTACAATCGGGGAACCCAGCCCTATGAATTCCAAGTGGGAGACAAGGTGTTGGTCTTAATCCCCACGGCCAAAAGTAAGTTCCTGGCAACATGGAACGGGCCATACGAGGTGATAGAGAAGCTGGGACCCGTCAATTACCGTGTACGGCAGCCGGAGAAACGGAAACCCCAACAAATTTACCACGTGAACCTGTTGAAGAAGTGGCATGACAGGACAGTGTTGGCCGTGTTATGGTCGAGACCCAGGACGCCAACTGTACCAGTGGTGGTCCCGAGCAATGAGGACCTCGACCCGGCACAGAAGCAAGCGCTCAGGGAGCTCGTTGATCGGAACACGGTGGAAGTCAGGCCGCACAACCCTGATTGAACACCACGCCCGTACCTGGTACAAGGAAATGGTAGGAAATAGGCCATATCGGATTCCTGAGGCCCGAAGTAAGGCCGTGAAGCAGAAAGTGGAGGCTATGCTGAGGATGGGGGTTGTTGAAGAGTCCCACAATGCATGGTGCAGCCCCACCGTGTTGGTGCCCAAACCGGATGGTAGCCTGTGCTTCTGTAATGATTTCCGGGGTGTGAACGACATCAGGTTGTTCGACGCCTACCCCATGCCGATGGTTGACGAGCTCATCAACCGATTGGGAAAGGCCCGGTACATCAGCACCCTTTACCTGACCAAAGGATATTGGCAGGTACTGTTGGTAGCCTCCTCCCGGGAGAAAACTGCGTTTTCGACACCAGACGGATTATATCAGTACCGGGTGCTACCGTTCGGTCTCCACAGAGCAGGTCAGCCACCAGAGGGAGACTCGTAGAGGCCTGGTGACAGATGGAGTCTCCATCACGAGGCGATGGCTCCCTGTGCTGGATGTGCCAGGTCTCGACGGGCTCTCCGGCCAGGACTAATTGGGGCTGATCGTGGTTGGTAATTAAGGGCTGATTGCTCACCAGCTGGATGAAGCTGCCAGAAGGGCAGCACATGGGGGAAGGGACTGGGGGACGAAAGGTTACTACCGTATAGTTGGGGACAGTTCCAGAGATAAAAGGAGGGAGCTCAGTTTTTGTTCCCCACAGGATACAGCAAGACCCGGAGCCCAGAAGACGGTATCCCAGAGAGGGTCTCATGGGGGAGACCTATTATTTTCTTTTGATTTGTTACTCAAATAAACACCCTTGAAACCAAGCTAATCCTACTCTGTCTGTGTCTGATTGGTGTAAATGTTTTGACTGAACTCCCTGGTCTGCTACAATACACAGTTTAAGATCACCTACTCATTCAAGGGTTTTTCTTTATTTGTACTATTTTCTACATTGTAGAATAATAGTGAAGACATCAAAACTATGAAGTTGCGCCGACAGAGATGGCCGCCTCGCTTAGCGTTCCTAGGAAACTATGCAGTTTTTTTTTTTACGTGTTATTTCTTACATTAGTACCCCAGGTCATCTTAGGTTTCATTACATACAGTCGAGAAGAACTACTGTATATAAGATCAGCGTCAACTCACCATCAGTACGACCAAGAATATGTTTTTCGCGATGCGGATCCTGTGTTCTGCCTTACGGAATGGATCGCATGCAGCGACCCAAAAAAAACGACTCCGAAAAAGAGGGAAACGAGGCGGTCTTCTGGTCAGACTACGGAGACGGGCACATCGTGCCCCACTTCCTAGCATTCTTCTTGCCAATGTCCAGTCTCTTGACAACAAGGTTGATGAAATCCGAGCAAGGGTAGCATTCCAGAGGGACATCAGAGACTGTAACGTTCTGTGCTTCACGGAAACATGGCTCACTGGAGAGACGCTATCCGAAGCGGTGCAGCCAACGGGTTTCTCCACGCATCGCGCCGACAGAAACAAACACCTTTCTGGTAAGAAGAGGGGTGGGGGTGTATGCCTTATGGCTAACGAGGCATGGTGCGATGAAAGAAACATACAGGAACTCAAATCCTTCTGTTCACCTGATTTAGAATTCCTCACAATCAAATGTAGACCGTATTATCTACCAAGAGAATTCTCTTCGATTATAATCACAGCCGTATATATCCCCCCCAAGCAGACACATCGATGGCTCTGAACAAACTTTATTTAACTCTTTGCAAACTGGAAACCATTTATCCGGAGGCTGCATTCATTGTTGCTGGGGATTTTAACAAGGCTAATCTGAAAACAAGACTCCCTAAATTTATCAGCATATTGATTGCGCAACCAGGGGTGGAAAAACCTTGGATCACTGTTACTCTAACTTCCGGGACGCATATAAGGCCCTGCCCCGCCCCCCTTTCGGAAAAGCTGACCACGACTCCATTTTGCTGATACCTGCCTATAGACAAAAAATAAAAAAAGAAGCTCCCACGCTGAGGTCTGTCCAACGCTGGTCCGACAAAGCTGACTCCACACTCCAAGACGGCTTCCATCACGTGGACTGTGACATGTTTCGTATTGCGTCAGATAACAACATTGACGAATACGCTGATTTGGTGTGCGAGTTCATTAGAACGTGCGTTGAAGATGTCGTTCCCATAGCAACGATTAAAACATTCCCTAACCAGAAACCGTGGATTGATGGCAGCATTCGCGTGAAACTGAAAGCGCGAACCACTGCTTTCAATCAGGGCAAGGTGTCTGGTAACATGACTGAATACAAACAGTGCAGCTATTCCCTCCGTAAGGCTATCAAACAAGCTAAGCGTCAGTACAGAGACAAAGTAGAATCTCAATTCAACGGCTCAGACACAAGAGGCATGTGGCAGGGTCTACAGTCAATCATGGACTACAGGAGGAAATCCAGCCTCGTCACGGACCAGGATGTCTTGCTCCCAGGCAGACTAAATAACTTTTTTGCCCGCTTTGAGGACAATACAGTGCCACTGACACGGCCTGCAAAGGAAAATGCGGTCTCTCCTTCACTGCAGCCGAGGTGAGTAAAACATTTAAACGTGTTAACCCTCGCAAGGCTGCAGGCCCAGATGGCATCCCCAGCCGCGCCCTCCCTCAGAGCATGCGCAGACCAGCTGGCTGGTGTGTTTACGGACATATTCAATCAATCCCTATACCAGTCTGCTGTTCCCACATGCTTCAAGAAGGCCACCATTGTTCCTGTTCCCAAGAAAGCTAAGGTAACTGAGTTAAACGACTACCGCCCCGTAGCACTCACTTCCGTCATCATGAAGTGCTTTGAGAGACTAGTCAAGGACCATATCACCTCCACCCTACCTGACACCCTAGACCCACTCCAATTTGCTTACCGCCCCAAATAGGTCCACAGACGATGCAATCTCAACCACACTGCACACTGCCCTAACCCATCTGGACAAGAGGAATACCTATGTGAGAATGCTGTTCATCAACTACAGCTCGGCATTCAACACCATAGTACCCTCCAAGCTCGTCATCAAGCTCGAGACCCTGGGTCTCGACCCCGCCCTGTGCAACTGGGTACTGGACTTCCTGACGGGCCGCCCCCAGGTGGTGAGGGTAGGTAACAACATCTCCTCCCTGCTGATCCTCAACACTAGGGCCCCACAAGGGTGCGTTCTGAGCCCTCTCCTGTACTCCCTGTTCACCCACGACTGCGTGGCCATGCACGCCTCCAACTCAATCATCAAGTTTGCGGACGACACAACAGTGGTAGGCTTGATTACCAACAACGACGAGACGGCCTACAGGGAGGAGGTGAGGGCCCTCGGAGTGTGGTGTCAGGAAAATAACCTCACACTCAACGTCAACAAAACTAAGGAGATGATTGTGGACTTCAGGAAACAGCAGAGGGAACACCCCCCTATCCACATCGATGGAACAGTAGTGGAGTGTGTAGTAAGTTTTAAGTTCCTTGGCATACACATCACAGACAAACTGAATTGGTCCACTCATACAGACAGCATCGTGAAGAAAGCGCAGCAGCGCCTCTTCAACCTCAGGAGGCTGAAGAAATTTGGCTTGTCACCAAAAGCACTCACAAACTTCTACAGATGCAAAATCGAGAGCATCCTGGCGGGCTGTATCACCGCCTGGTACAGCAACTGCTCCGCCCTCAACCGTAAGGCTCTCCAGAGGGTAGTGAGGTCTGCACAACGCATCACCGGGGGCAAACTACCTGCCCTCCAGGACACCTACACCACCCGATGTTACAGGAAGGCCATAAAGATCATCAAGGACATCAACCACCCGAGCCACTGCTTGTTCACCCCACTATCATCCAGAAGGCGAGGTCAGTACAGGTGCATCAAAGCTGGGACCGAGAGACTGAAAAACAGCTTCTATCTCAAGGCCATCAGACTGTTAAACAGCCACCACTAACATTGAGTGGCTGCTGCCAACACACTGACACTGACTCAACTCCAGCCACTTTAATAATGGGAATTGATGGGAAATTATGTAAATATATCACTAGCCACTTTAAACAATGCTACCTTATATGATGTTACTTACCCTACATTATTCATCTCATATGCATACGTATATACTGTACTCTATATCATCGACTGCATCCTTATGTAATACATATATCACTAGCCACTTTAACTATGCCACTTTGTTTACATACTCATCTCATATGTATATACTGTACTCGATACCATCTACTGTATCTTGCCTATGCTGCTCTGTACCATCACTCATTCATATATCCTTATGTACATATTCTTTATCCCCTTACACTGTGTATAAGACAGTAGTTTAGGAATTGTTAGTTAGATTACTTGTTGGTTATTACTGCATTGTCGGAACTAGAAGCACAAGCATTTCGCTACACTCGCATTAACATCTGCTAACCATGTGTATGTGACAAATAAAATTTGATTTGATTTGATATGGAATCATGTAGTAACCAAAAAAGTTAGAAACAAATCAAAATATATTTAATACTTGAGATTCTTCAAATAGCTATCCTTCGCAATGGATGACAGCTTTGCACACTCTTGGCATTCTCTCAACCAACTTCACCTGGAATGCTTTTCCAACAGTCTTGAAGGATGTTTTTCCATCACGCTGCGCTCTAATTCATCCCAAACCATCTCAATTATGCTGAGGTCAAGGGATTGTGGAGGCCAGGTCATCTGATGCAGCACTCCATCACTATCCTTCTTGGTCAAATAGCCCTTCCACAGCCTGGAGCTGTGTTGGGTTATTGTCCTGTTGATAGTCCAAATGATAGTCCAACTAAATGCAAACCAGATGGGATGGTGTACTGTTGCAGAATGCTGTGGTAGCCATGCTGGTTAAGTGTGTCTGGAATTCTAATAAATCACTGTCAGTGTCACCAGCACCCCCAAACCATCACACCTTCTCCTCCATGCTTCACGGTGGGAACCACACATGCAGCAGAGGGAATCACAAAGACACAGTGGTTGGAACCAAAAATCTCAAATGTGGATTCATCAGACCAAAGGACAGATTTCCACTGGTCTAATGTCCATTGGTCGTGTTTCTTGGTCCAAGCAAGTCTCTTCTTATAGTTGGTGTCCTTTAGTAGTGGTTTCTTTGCAGCAATTCAACCATGAAGGCCTGATTCAAAGTCTCCTCTGAACAGTTGATGTTGAGATGTGTCTGTTACTTCAACTCTGAAGCAATTATTTGGGCTGCAATCTGAAGCACAGTTGACTCTAATGAACTTATCCTCTGCAGCAGAAGTAACTCTGGGTCTCCATTGCCTCTGGCAGTCCTTATGAGAGCCAGGTTCATCATTGCGCTTGATGGTTTTTGCGACTGCACTTTTTTGACTGACCTTCATGACTTAACGTCACAAATGCTGATGCTCCAGATACTCAACTAGTCTAAAGAAGGCCAGTTTTATTGCTTCTTTAATCAGGACAACAGTTTTCAGCTGTGCTAACATAATTGCAAAACTGTTTTCAAATGATCAATTAGCGTTTGAAAATTATAAACTTGGATTAGCTCACACAACGTGCCATTGGAACACAGGTGTGATGGTTACTCTTATGTAGACAATCCATAAAAATTCTGCAGTTCCAGCTACAATAGTCATTTAAAACATTAACAATGTCTACACTGTATTCCTGATCAATTTGATGTTATTTTAATGGACAACGTTTTTACTTTTCTTTCAAAAACAAGGACATTTATAAGTGACCCCACAATTTTTAACGGTAGTGTATATATCACAGGAGGCTGCTAAGGGGAGAACGGCTGATAATAATGGCCAGAACGGCGCAAATGGAATGGCATCAAACGCCTGGAAACCATGTGTAAATACCATTCCATAAAATTTGCTCCAGTCATAACCATGAGCCCGTTCTCCCCAATTGAGGTGCCAACAACCTCCGTTGAGATAAACCAGCACTGCTTACCATGGGGAAACAGAGAGAACTTTGTGAACAGGAGTTTCCTGAAGCAGAATACACAGGGTTTAATTTGGTGTATAATGTGTATATTTATGTTTTATCCGCCGCCATTGTCGCAACCCCTATTACCAGCCTGTTCAACCTCTCTTTCATATCGTCTGAGATCCCCAAGGATTGGAAAGCTGCCGCAGTCATCCCCCTCATCAAAGGGGGAGACACCCTGGACCCAAACTGTTACAGACCTATATCCACCCTGTCCTGCCTATCTAAGGTCTTCGAATGCCAAGTCAACAAACAGGTCACTGACCATCTCGAATCCCACCATACCTTCTCCGCTGTGCAATCTGGTTTCCGAGCCGGTCACGGGTGCACCTCAGCCACACTCAAGTAACTAAACGATATCTTAACCACCATCGATAAAAGACAGTACTGTGCAGCCGTCTTCATCGACCTTGCCAAGGCTTTCGACTCTGTCAATCACCATATCCTTATCGGCAGACTCAGTAGCCTCGGTTTTTCGGATGACTGCCTTGCCTGGTTCACCAATTACTTTGCAGACAGAGATCAGTGTGTCAAATCGGAGGGCATGCTGTCCGGTCCTCTGGCAGTCTCTATGGGGGTGCCACAGGGTTCAATTCTCGGGCTGACTCTTTTCTCTGTATATATCAATGATGGTGCTCTTGCTGCGGGCGATTCCCTAATCCACCGCTACGCAGACGACACCATTCTATATACTTCCGGCCCGTCCTTGGACACTGTGCTATCTAACCTCCAAACGAGCTTCAATGCCATACAACACTCCTTCCGTGGCCTCCAACTGCTCTTAAACGCTAGTAAAACCAAATGCATGCTTTTCAACCGATCGCTGCCTGCACCCGCATGCCCGACTAGCATCACCACCCTGGATGGTTCCGCCCTTGAATATGTGGACATCTATAAGTACCTAGGTGTCTGGCTAGACTGTAAACTCTCCTTCCAGACTCATATCAAACATCTCCAATCGAAAATCAAATCAAGAGTCTGCTTTCTATTCCGCAACAAAGCCTCCTTCACTCATGCCGCCAAACTTACCCTAGTAAAACTGACTATCCTACCGATCCTCGACTTCGGCGATGTCATCTACAAAATTGCTTCCAACACTCTACTCAGCAAACTGGATGCATTTACATTTACATTACATTTAAGTCATTTAGCAGACGCTCTTATCCAGAGCGACTTACAAATTGGTGAATTCACCTTCTGACATCAGTGGAACAGCCACTTTACAATAGTGCATCTAAATCATTTAAGGGGGGGGGGGGGGTGAGAAGGATTGCTTTATCCTATCCTAGGTATTCCTTGAAGAGGTGGGGTTTCAGGTGTCTCCGGAAGGTGGTGATTGACTCCGCTGTCCTGGCGTCGTGAGGGTGTTTGTTCCACCATTGGGGGGCCAGAGCAGCGAACAGTTTTGACTGGGCTGAGCGGGAACTGTACTTCCTCAGTGGTAGGGAGGCGAGCAGGCCAGAGGTGGATGAACGCAGTGCCCTGCAGTTTATCACAGTGCCATCCGTTTTGTCACTAAAGCACCTTATACCACCCACCACTGCGACTTGTATGCTCTAGTCGGCTGGCCCTCGCTACATATTCGTCGCCAGACCCACTGGCTCCCGGTTATCTACAAGTCCATGCTAGGTAAAGCTCCGCCTTATCTCAGTTCACTGGTCACGATGGCAACACCCATCCGTAGCACGCGCTCCAGCAGGTGTATCTCACTGATCATCCCTAAAGCCAACACCTCATTTGGCCGCCTTTCGTTCCAGTACCCTGTGACTGGAACGAATTGCAAAAATCCCTGAAGTTGGAGACTTTTATCTCCCTCACCAACTTCAAACATCTGCTATCTGAGCAGCTAACCGATCGCTGCAGCTGTACATAGTCTATTGGTAAATAGCCCACCCATTTTCACCTACCTCATCCCCATACTGTTTTTATTTATTTACTTTTCTGCTCTTTTGCACACCAATATCTCTACCTGTACATGACCATCTGATCATTTATCACTCCAGTGTTAATCTGCAAAATTGTAATTATTCGCCTACCTCCTCATGCCTTTTGCACACAATGTATACAGACTCCCTTTTTTTTCTACTGTGTTATTGACTTGTTAATTGTTTACTCCATGTGTAACTCTGTGTTGTCTGTTCACACTGCTATGCTTTATCTTGGCCAGGTCGCAGTTGCAAATGAGAACTTGTTCTCAACTAGCCTACCTGGTTAAATAAAGGTGAAATAAATAAAATAAAATAAAATTTAAAAAAATTATACAGGGCGCGTTTGTAAAAGACACCTACAGTTGAAGTCGGAGGTTTACATACACTTAGGTTGGAGTCATTTTTCAACCACTCCACAAATGTCTTGTTAACAAACTATAGTTTTGGCAAGTTGGATAGGACATCTACTTTGTGATTGACACAAGTAATTTTTCCAACAATTGTTTACAAATAGATTATTTCACTTATATTTCACTGTATCACAATTCCATTGGGTTAGAAGTTACATACACTGCTTTTAAACAGCTTTTAAAATTCCAGAAAATTATGTCATGGCTTTAGAAGCTTCTGATAGGCTAATTGACATAATTTGAGTAAATAGGAGGTGTACCCATGGATGTATTTCAAGGCCTACCTTCAAACTCAGTGCCTCTTTGCTTGACATCATGGGAAAATCAAAAGAAATCAGCCAAGAACTCAGAAAAAAAGGTGTAGACCTACACAAGTCTGGTTCATCCTTGAGAGAAATTTACAAATGCCTGAAGGCGCCACTTTCATCTGTACAAACAATAGTACTCAAGTATAAACACCATATAAACACCAAGCATCATGGGACCACGCAGCCATCATACCGCTCAGGAAGGAGACTCTTTCTGTCCCTTAGAGATGAACGTACTTTGGTGTGCAAATCAATCCCAGAACAATAGCAAATGACCTTGTGAAGTTGCTGGAGGTAACAGGTACAAAATTATCTATATCCACAGTAAAATGAGTCCTATATTGAGATAACTTGAAAGGTTGCCCAGCAAGGAAGAAGTCACTGCTCCAAAACCGCCACAAAAATATCCAGACTACGGTTTGCAACTGCACATGGGGACAAAGATCATACTTTTTGGAGAAATGTCCTCTGGTCTGATGAAACCGAACTGTTAGGGCATAATGACCATTGTAATGTTTGGAGGAAAAAATGGGGTGAGGCATGCAAGCCGAAGAACACCATCCCAACCGTGAAGCACAGGGGTGGCAGCATCATGCAGTTGGGGTGCTTTGCTGCAGTAGGGACTGTGGCACTCACAATATAGATGGCATCATGAGGAGGGACAATGATGTAGCTATACTGAAGAAAAATCTCAAGACATGAGTCAGGAAGTCAAAGCTTGGTCGCAAATGGGTCTTCCAAATGGACAATGACCCCAAGCGTACTTCCAAAGTTGTGGTAAAATGGAATAAGGACAAGAAAGTCAAGGTATTGGAGTGGCCATCACAGCGCTTTGACCTCCATCCTGTGGAAAATTTGTGGACAGAATTGAAAAAGTGTGCGCGATCAAGGAGGTCAACAAACCTCACTCAGTTACACCAGCTCTGTCAGGAGGAATGGGACAAAATTCATCCAACTTATTGTGGGAAGCTTGTGGAAGGCTACCCGAAACGTTTGACTCAAGTTAAACAATTTAAAGGCAATGCTACCAAATACTAATTGAGTGTATGTAAACTACTGATCCACTGGGAATGTGATGAAATAAATTCCATCTGAAATATATCATTCTCTCTACCATTATTCTGACGTTTCACATTCTTAAAATGAAGTGGTGATCCTAACTGACCTAAGACAGGGAATTTTTACTAGGATTAAATGTCAGGAATTGTGAAAAACAGAGTTTAAATCTGTTGGCTAAGGTGTATGTAAACTTCCAAATTCAACTGTCTCAATATGTCTTAACGTAAAGGTTAAAAAATAAAGTAAATTATTTTGTAAAGAAAAATGCAAGCTGAGTGCAAATTGAATGGTGTCAGTCAATATGGGGAGGGAGAAACTCTGTGTAATCCTCACCAGGATCAGTGAACTCCTGTTCTTACAGGAGTCTGTAATCTGTGGAAAGAACTGAAAACTGCTGTTCACAAAAGCTCTCCATCCAACCTCACTGAGCTCGAGCTGTTTTGCAAGGAGGAATGGGAAAAAATTTCAGTCTCTCGATGTGCAAAACTGATATAGACATACCCCAAGCGACTTACAGCTGTAATCGCAGCAAAAGGTGGTGCTACAAAGTATTAACTTAAGGGGGCTGAATAATTTTGCACGCCCAATTTTTCAGTTTTTGATTTGTTAAAAAAGTTTGAAATTTCCAATAAATGTCGTTCCACTTCATGATTGTGTCCCACTTGTTGTTGATTCTTCACAAAAAATACAGTTTTATATCTTTATGTTTGAAGCCAGAAATGTGGCAAAAGGTTGCAAAGTTCAAGGGGGCCGAATACTTTCGCAAGGCACTGTAGATTCATATTACTCTGTAGGCTACTGCTTTATTCAAAGCTTCCTCTGGCATATCACCATTTATCTGCCTGTAGTGATTGAGTGGGAGGAAACAGCTGTGGGCAAGGTTCTGGAAGATGATCCTAATTTGAAGCTGAAGAAGTTTCACTTCTTATAGGCTGGTAACTGTTTGACAAAGACAGCAAAGGCACAGGCACTTAAAGAGCGAATGCCCCTAAAAAGCAACATCTCATTTTGAAAATAGCTTATTCCAAGTCATCACCCAAATCATCATATCATCTATATAGAGCTGCCGCTTCTACTTTCTGACAAAATCACTATTTTAGTAGTTCTTAAAAGTAAATAAGTCATAGTTTTATGACTGCTGAATACCAACTATCAATCACTTAGATCATGTATTTTCAGGTGAAGGTACCTCATTAAGAAACTGCTCTCTATGCATCCTCTCTTGATCACGCATTACTTAGTCTCTTAAATAGCAGGAGTAAAAGAAACACAGACCTGAGAAGTTTAGCAGCACAATGGATTATGGTCATTGTAGTTAGTTTACCTCATAAAACATGATAATAAGGTAGAACATTGGCCTGTTGGAAACTACAACACCCTATTACTTCGCACTGTCGCGGCATATGAACTGATTTATCTCTAGAGAAACTGCAGAGCAATGTGAGCAAAAAATAAATATTGAGCAAAAAATAAATAATTGGATTTCAAATAGTTAATAATGGCGTTGAAAGATAGGGCAGCCGTGCTTCTAGCTCCTAAAAAAATGTAAATGTTTAGTTTTTTTACATGTCATTTGTTACGTTATTAGCCCAGATTTTTGGGTGTTATTAGATGTAACTGGAAAGAACATTTGGATATCAGAGCGGCGGTAAATCATCAGCATTACAGGCATTACGACCAGGAATACGACTTTCCTGAATTTGATCCTGAACCAAGGAGGAAAGGTATTCCTAGTCCTAGTCCACCACTTCCGAGTATATTACTCACTAATGTTCAGTCTCAGGATAATAAAGTTGATGAGCTCAGGGCTAGGATCTCCTTCCAGAGAGACATCTGGGATTGCAACATAACCATGTTTCAGTGAAACAAGAGTATCTCTGGAAATACTGTCTGAATCCGTACAACCAGTGGGGTTCTCAATTCATTAAACAGACAGGAATAAAGATCTCCGGAAAGAAGAAGGGTGGGGATGTATGTTTCATGATAACATACAGAAACTCAAGTTCTTTTGTTCACCCGACCTAGAATACCTCACAATCAAATGCCGACCGTATTACCCCCCAAGAGAATTCTCTTTGGTTATAGTCACATCCGTGTATATTCCCCCACAAGACTATACTACGACGGCACTCAAAGAACTACACTGGACTTTATGCAAACTGGAAACCACATATCCTGAGGCCGCATTTATTGCAGCAGGGGATTTAAAAAAAGCTAATCTGAGGAAAACTCTACCGACGTTCTACCAACACATTGACTGTAGCACTCGCTCTGAGAAAACATTGGACTACTGCTACTCAACTCTTCGATTTGCCTACTAGGCCCTCTCCTATCCTCCTTTCGGCAAGTCTGATCACGACTCCATTTTGGTCCTCCCTTCCTATAGGCAGAAACTCAAACAGGAAATACCCATGCTAAGGACTATTCAACGCTGGTCTGACCAATTGGAATGCATGCCTCAATATTGTTTTGATTATGTGGACTGGGAAATGTTCTGGGTAGCCTCTGAGAATAATATTGATGAATGCACAGATATGGTGACTCAGATATTTGTTTTTCAGGAAATGTGTAGGAGATGTTGTACCCACTGTGACTATTAAAACCTCTAATGCAAAAAGACAAGCAAAACGTCAGTACAGAGACAAAGTGGAGTCACAATTCAACGGCTCAGACACAAGACGTGTCACGTTCTGACCTTTATTTCCTTTGTTTTGTCGTCATTTATTATGGTCAGGGAGTGAGTTGGGGTGGGCAGTCTGTTTGTTTTTCTATGATTTGGGGATTTTCTATGTTTCGGCCTAGTATGGTTCTCAATTAGAGGCAGGTGTCATTAGTTGTAACTGATTGAGAATTAAACTTAGTTAGCCCGGGTTTCACTGTTTGTTTGTGGGTGTTTGTTTCCGTGTCTGTGTTTTTCACCATACGGTACTGTTTCGGTTTTGTCATTTCACGTATTCGATTATTGTTTTTGTATTTCATAGTGTTCAGTGTTTTTGTTATTAAAAACAATATGGACACTTACCACGCCGCATCTTGGGCTGATCCATCTTCAGACGAAGAGGATGAACATTACAAACGCATCTGTCAGGGTCGACCAGCCACATCGCAGACACTGACATCTTGCTTCCAGGTAAGCTAAACACCTTTCTCGACTGCTTTGAGGATAACACTGCCAGCTATCAGGGACTGTAACCTCTCCTTCTCGGTGGCCAATGTGAGACATTTAAGCATGTTATCCCTTGCAGGGCTGCCGGCCCAAATGGCATCCCTAGCCTGTGCAGACCAGCTGGCTAGATTGTTTACAGACATATTCCATCTCCCTATCACAATCTGCTGTCCCCACATGCTTCAAGATTTCCACCATTGTTCCTTTACCCAAGAAACAAAGGTAACTGAACTAAATCACTATCACCCTGTAGCACTCACTTCTGTCATCATGAAGTGCTTTGAGAGACTAGTCAAGGATCATATAACTTCTACCTTACCTGACACCTAGACCCACTTCAATTTAACAAGCATTTTGCGACACCACAATAACATCTGCTAAACATGTGTATGTGACCAATAAAATGTACTTTGATTTAATTTAGATGTTTAAAAAAATGAAAAATTACTGAAATTTTGGTTAAATCGCTGAGCACTACAGAATTGACTACAAAGTTTAAATAGGATCATTTTTTTGTCATATAGTCTGTCTCGTCCAAAACTAATATTTGTGAGTTGATAGGAAAGAAGTGTCACGGAGTGAATTGTACAGTAACAGTTTTCCTTGGGTTGGGTTTATTTCAATCATGCCCACATGCCCAAAGCTGACAGCACTCACACCAACTGTAAATTGTAGAATTCATGTACAAATATTGAAGCATTTAAAGATGAGCAACATGAAAATATTGTCCAATTTACATTGTGTAATTTATTGACGGTCCCTAACTAGCCCCAGAGAAAGGCTATCCAATGTCAAACTAACGTGGCCAAGGTCACATACCACCTGGCTGAAGCTAAATGGCGAAAGAAGTTGGCTTGCCTTGGCAACCTCAAGACACATGACCTGGTTAGACTGTTCGAAGTTATTTAGAAAAGTGACTGTAACTGTTCACTGTTTTGGCAGAGTGAGTGTACAAACGCATGCCATGTGCGAACACACACAAGAGACACCCCGTCACGGTGATCCTCATCTTCATCTGAAGAGGAGAGGCGAGAAGGATCGGAGCACCAAAATGCGGCGTGGTAGGTGTTCATCATTAATTTTAATAAAGAAAACACTGAACACTGAAACACTATACAAAAACAATAAACTAAATAACAACCGTGCAGCTAATGCGAACTGTGCTGAAACAAGCAATCAACATAGACAATCACCCACAAACAAACAGTGCAACCCAGGCTACCTAAGTATGATTCTCAATCAGAGACAACTAATGACACCTGCCTCTGATTGAGAACCATACTAGGCCGAAACATAGAAATCCCCAAATCATAGAAAATCAAACATAGACTGCCCACCCCAACTCACGCCCTGACCATACTAAATAATTAATACAAAACAAAGGAAATAAAGGTCAGAACATGACACACCCACATTAAATCATCCCCCCAAGACAACTCATTTCACTTCAGTCATGGCTTTTGTATGAACTTGGATATGAACAGACTTATTCCACAGTTCCTCCATACCAGTGGAGGCTGCCGAGGGGAGGACGGCTCATAATAATGGCTGGAATGGAGTCAATTAAATGGTATCAAACACATGAAATGGGGTTTCAAAGTGATTAATGCTATTCATTGACTGATTCCAGCCAATATTATGAGTCATCCTCCCCTCATCAGCCTCCACTGCAGCATACATATTCCAAGGAAACTTAGAATCCCTCCCCCACCCTCTCCCATCCTGTGACTTTAGACTAGAGACTCCTCTTCCAGTGCTCCAGGCTTGTCATCATCCCTGGCCCGTGTCTCAGGCTGGGGTTGGCCCTTGCCTCTGGACAAGACAATTGTTAGAACCGAAGATTCTGCATACCCAGGATCAAGGTACTGCTGCCGATGAGGAGCACAGAGCATCATGCAAAATAAAATATTACAAAATCATAGCATTTGTGCTGTCCATTGGCCCCTGCTTTGTCTGAGTGAGGTCACAGTTCTCGTTCAACAGGATACAGGATGAAGGGTGCATCCCATGTAAGGAACTGTCACCCCACAGCCATGAAAGATTGTCTTGCCATTTCAAATAAAATCGTTCTGAGGCTGTTATAGAAAAAATATCGACACAGAAAAATGACCTTTTTCTTGTGTTCTCCTAAAATGACATACCCAAATCTAACTGCCTGTAGCTCAGGACCTGAAGCAAGGCTATGCATATTCTTGATACCATTTGAAAGGAAACGCTTTGAAGTTTGTGGAAATGTGAAATTAATGTAGGATAATTTAACACATTAGATCTGGAAAAAGATAATACAAAGAAATAAAACATGCATTTATTTCCATCTTTGAAATGCAAGATAAAGGCCATCATGTATTATTCCAGGTTAGGCACAATTTAGATATCGGCCATTAGATGTTCGGCCATTAGATGTGCAAAGTTTTAGACAAATGCAATGCTTCAAATCAAATTTTATTTGTCACATACACATGGTTAGCAGATGTTAATGCGAGTGTAGCGAAATGCTTGCGCTTCTAGTTCTGACAATGCAGTAATAACCAACGAGTAATCTAACCTAACAATTCCACAACTACTACCTTATACACACAGGTGTAAAGGGATAAAGAATATGTACATAAAGATATGAATGAATGACGGTACAGAACGGCATAGGCAAGATGCAGTAGATGGTATCGAGTACAGTATATACATATGAGATGAGTAATGTAGGGTATGTAAACAATGTCGCATAGTTTAAAGTGGCTAGTGGTACATGTATTTGTCAGGAGAATTCTACTGTTCATATACCAATTAAATTACCCTTAGTCTGTTATATCAGGATTTGTAAGATACTGATAGAAAGGAGAACAGACTGAGGCCCAGTCTACCAAAGTTAAATGTTTATTCACGGAACGTTCCCTTGTATACAGTACAGGACCTTCATTTTATAGTGACACACGTACTTCCACACCAACCATCAAATCTGCCCGCCAATAGAGCCTAGGGGAGTACGTGAGAATAGTGTCTTCCTACCCTCCCCTAAGATAGGGAGAGACCTGGGACTGGGAAATTCTCAGTGTCCCAGCCATAGTCTCCCCGGTGTCACGCCCTGGTCGAAGTATTTTGTGTTTGTCTTCATTTATTTGGTCAGGCCAGGGTGTGGCATGGGTTTTTGTATGTGGTGTGTTTGTATTGGGATTGTAGCTTAGTGGGGTGTTCTTGTTAAGTCTATGGCTGTCTGAAGTGGTTCTCAATCAGAGGCAGGTGTTTATCGTTGTCTCTGATTGGGAACCATATTTAGGCAGCCATATTCTTTGAGTATGTCGTGAGTGATTGTCCTTAGTGTCCTGATGTCCTTGTTCTGTGTTTATTTACACCGGTATAGGCTGTTTTGGTTTTCGTTACGTTCTTTGTTTTGTAGTGGTTGTAATTGTTTTGTGTTTTACGTTTGGCATCAGACCTATGGTTGCAGGACTGTAACATTCTAATAATTTATTAAAACAAATTTCCTTATCAGTATTACATAAATATGCAGAAGATGATAGAGATGACAGAGTACAGTACATATATACATATGAGATGAGTAATGTAGGGTATGTAAACATTATATTAAGTGGCATTGTTAAAACCTCTTACACTTATGGTGGCGCTATTTCATTTTTGGAAGAAAAACGTTCCCGTTTTAAACAAGATATTTTGTCACAAAAAGATGCTCGACTATGCATATAATTGCTACTGTTCGAAAGAAAACACTCTGACGTGTCCAGAAATACAAATATCTTCTCTGTGCGTGCCCTTTAACGTGAGCTTCAGGCAAAACCAAGATGACTTGGCATCCAGGAAATGACAAGGATTTTTGAGGCTCTGTCTTTCATGATCTCCTTATATGGCTGTGAACGCAAGAGGAATGAGTCTGCCCTTTCTGTCGTTTCCCCAAGGTGTCTGCAGCATTGTGACGTATTTGTAGGCAGATCGTTGGAAGATTGACCATAAGAGACCACATTTACCACGTGTCCGCCCGGTGTCCTGCGCCGAAATTGGTGCGCAAAAGTCACCTGCCAGTATTTTTCCATGGGGCACAGACAGAGAAGCAAGCTTCCAAGAACTGCATGTCAATGAAGAGATATGTGAAAAAACACCTTGAGGATTGATTCCAAACAACGTTTGCCATGTTTCGGTCGATATTATGTAGTTAATCCGGAAAAAGTTTCACGTTGTAGGTGACTGCATTTTCGGTTAGTTTCGGTAGCCAGGCGCAATGTAGAAAACGGAACGATTTCTCCTACACACAGACGCTTTCAGGAAACACTGCGCATTTGGTATGTGGCTGGGAGTCTCCTCATTGAAAACATCAGAAGCTCTTCAAAGGTAAATGATTTTATTTATTTGGTTATCTGGCTTTTGTGAAAATGTTGCGTGCTACATGCTACACAAAATGCTATGCTAGCTTTGCATACTCTTACACAAATTAGTCAATTTCTATGGTTCAAAAGCATATTTTGAAAATCTGAGATGACAGTGTTGTTAAGAAAAGGCTAAGCTTGAGAGCAAACGCATTATTTTAATTTTATTTGCGATTTTCAGAAATCGTTAACGTTGCGTTATGCTAATGAGCCTGAGGCTTAGTCACAATCCCGGATCCGGGATGGGGAGTTTCAAGAGGTTAAAAGTGGCTAGTGAAACATTATTTACATAAATTTCCATTTTTAAAGTGAGCTGGAGTTGAGTCAGTATGTTGGCAGCAGCCACTCAATGTTAGTGGTTGCTGTTTAACAGTCTGATGGCCTTGAGATAGAAGCTGTTTTTCAGTCTCTCGGTCCCTGCTTTGATGCACCTGTACTGACCTCACCTTCTGGATGATAGCGGGGTGAACAGGCAGTGGCTCAGTGGTTGTTGTCCTTGATGATCTTTATGGCCTTCCTGTGACATCGGGTGGTATAGGTGTCCTGGAGGGCAGGTAGTTTGCCCTCGGTGATGCGTTGTGCAGACCTCACTACCCTCTGGAGAGCCTTACGGTTGCTGAATCAATGTGTGTGTGTGTGTTTGAGTACAGAAAATCACAGAAATCACGTAGAGCTCCGAAACCCGCCTTAAAAGATTCGCCTTAACACGCCGCAACTGGGTCTATAACTTTTTTTGGAGAAATAAAAACACATTTATTTAACCATCACCAAATGGACTTTGTATGATACCTCATAAATTACAATAGATAAATGGCTGGTTCTATGACATGAAGCAGTCTAATTCGCGCTGTATTACCGTTGTTGACCTTTATCCCAGAAAATGACCATTGAAATGGGCATTAACTCACATTGAGGCCTCAATGCCATCTTGTTTCTGGGCTAAAAGTACATTTGGCCAAACCTGTGCTCACCAAATTTCGTCTTCGAAGTCTTTTCCATTCACGAGAAATGGCCATGTCCGTTTGTTGATGTTTTGTCCATTTGCTATAAGCAGCCAGTCTCCATCTTGTGGAATTGTTCAAAATGTCAAAAATTGTAACGCGGATACCAAATGTCAGAGATACTTTATTTGATGACTTCCCTGAAGACAAGGCCCTGGAGGACGACCTAAGGTCATCGGCCTATTTTAATAACAACGTCTAGTAAGGACCTTACATTTGCAATATGGAGATCCTCATCAGCCATAACGACAGCGGCGGAAAAACATCTGGGCCGAAGGTATGCCGACCTCTTCTTCTTGATCAGGAAAGAGTGGTGGCTGATAGCCCAGGGACACTCAAAGGGCGAGAGACCTGTGGCAGAGCAAGGAAGGGTGTTGTGAGCATATTCGACCCACACTAGTTGCAGGTTCCAGGTGGTGGGGTTGGCCAGACCAGGCAGCGAAGAGTCGTTTCCAAGTCTTAGTTAGTGTGCTCCGACTGGCCGTTGGACTGGGGGTGGAACACGGAGGACAGGCTGGCTGATGAACCAATGAGTGTGCAGAACGCCTTACAGAAGGAGAACTGAGGACCCCGGTCAGAGACCATGTCCATCGGGAGTTCATGGATCCGGAAGATTTGTGGCACCATGAACTGGGCCGTCTCTTTGGCAGAGGGTAGCTTAGGGAGAGGAATGAAGTGGGTGGCTTTGGAAAACCGGTCCACTACAGTCAGGATGGCTGTAGTGTTGCCATCAGACGGTGGAAGACCCCTGACGAAGACCAGGGATATGTAAGACCAGGCATGGAGAGGGACAAGCAGTAGTTGAAGAAGACCAGCCTGAGCTTGCCCGGGGGTCTTGTTCTGCGTACAGACCGTACAGGTGGCGACAAGCGTGGAGACATCCGGGACCATGGTAGGCCACCATAAGGGTTGTCGCACAAAAGCCAGGGTCATACAGTGGAAGCCATGCCTGGAGGAGTGGGCCCACTCCAGGACCGAAGACAGCGTCATCAGGTTATATGGGCTGGGAACGCTGCGCCTCACGGACCTGCATCCCTATTCCCCAGCTGAGTGTCGTCGCCAGACACGAGGACATCCGAGACTGTAACGTTCTTTGTTTCACGGAAACATGGCTCACTCGAGACACGCTATCTGAGTCGGTACAGCCACCTGGTTTCTTCACGCATAGCGCCGACAGAAACAAGCATCCCCCTGGTAAGAAGAAGGGCAGGGTTGTATGCCTTATGATTAACGAGACGTGGTGTGATCATAACAACATACAGGAAAGCAAGTCCTTTTGTTCACCTGACTTAGAATTCCTCACAATCAAATGCCGACCGCATTATCTACCAATCTTCGATCATAATCACAGTCTTGTATATTTCCCCCAAGCAGACACATCGACGGCCCTAAAATAACTTCATTGGACTCTATGTAAACTGGAAACCACATCCTGAGGCTGCATTCATTGTAGCTGGGGATTTTAACAAGGCTAATCTGAAAACAAGACTCCCTAAATTCTATCAGCATATTGATTGTGCTACCAGAGCTGGAAAAACCCTAGACCACTGTTATTCTAACTTCCGCGACGCATATAAGGCCTTCCCCCGCCCTCCCTTCGGAAAGGCTGACCACGACTCCATTTTGTTGCTCCCAGCCTATAGACAGAAACTAAAACAGGAAGCACCCGTGTTTCTATTCACCCATGACTGCGTGGCTATGCACGCCTCCAACTCAATCATCATGTTTGCAGACGACACTAGAGTGGTAGGCTTGATTACCAACAACGACAAGATGGCCTACAAGGAGGAGGTGAGGGCCCCCGGAGTGTGGTGTCAGGAAAATAACCTCACACTCAACGTCAACAAAACAAAGGAGATGATTGTGGACTTCAGGAAACAGCAGAAGGATCAGCCCCCTATCTACATTGGCGGGACAGTAGTGGAGAGGGTGGAGAGTTGTAAGTTCCTCGGCATACATATCACGGACAAACTGAAATGGTCCACACAAACAGACAGCGTGGTGAAGAAGAGGCAGCAGTGCCTCTTCAACCTCAGGAGGCTGAGGAAATTCAGCTTGTCACCAAAAACACTCACAAACTTTTACAGATCCACAATTGAGAGCATCCTGTGAGCTATATCACCGCCTGGTACGGCAGCTGCTCCGCCCATAACCGGAAGGCTGTCCAGAGGGTAGTGAGGTCTACACAACGCATCACCGGGTGCAAACTACCTGCCATCCAGGACACCTACACCACCCGATGTCACAGGAAGGCCAAAAAGATCATCAAGGAATACACCCACCCGAGCCACTACCTGTTCACCCCGCTATCATTCAGAAGGTGAGGTCAGTACAGGTGCATCAAAGTGGGGACCGAGAGACTGAAAAACAGCTTCTATCTCAAGGCCATCAGACTGTTAAATAGCCATCACTAACATTGAGTGGCTGCTGCCAACATACTGACTCAACTCCAGCCACTTTATTAATGGAAAATTTGATGTGACATTTATCACTAGCCACTAATATAATGTTTACACACCATATATTACTCATCTGATATGTATATACTGTACTCTATACCATCTACTGCATCTTGCTTATACCGTTTGGCCATCACTCATTAATACATTTGTACATGTACATTTTCGTGTTCATTCCTTTACAATTGTGTGTATAAGGAAGTTGTGGTGAAATTGTTAGATTATATACATTTACATTTACATTTAAGTCATTTAGCAGACGCTCTTATCCAGAGCGACTTACAAATTGGTGAATTCACCTTCTGACATCCAGTGGAACAGCCACTTTACAATAGTGCATCTAAGTCATTAAGGGGGGGGGGGGTGAGAAGGATTACTTATCCTATCCTAGGTATTCCTTGAAGAGGTGGGGTTTCAGGTGTCTCCGGAAGGTGGTGATTGACTCCGCTGTCCTGGCGTCGTGAGGGAGTTTGTTCCACCATTGGGGGGCCAGAGCAGCGAACAGTTTTGACTGGGCTGAGCGGGAACTGTACTTCCTCAATGGTAGGGAGGCGAGCAGGCCAGAGGTGGATGAACGCAGTGCCCTTGCTTGGGTGTAGGGCCTGATCAGAGCCTGGAGGTACTGCGGTGCCGTTCCCCTCACAGCTCCGTAGGCAAGCACCATGGTCTTGTAGCGGATGCGAGCTTCAACTGGAAGCCAGTGGAGAGAGCGGAGGAGCGGGGTGACGTGAGAGAACTTGGGAAGGTTGAACACCAGACGGGCTGCGGCGTTCTGGATGAGTTGTAGGGGTTTAATGGCACAGGCAGGGAGCCCAGCCAACAGCGAGTTGCAGTAATCCAGACGGGAGATGACAAGTGCCTGGATTAGGACCTGCGCCGCTTCCTGTGTGAGGCAGGGTCGTACTCTGCGGATGTTGTAGAGCATGAACCTACAGGAACGGGCCACCGCCATGATGTTGGTTGAGAACGACAGGGTGTTGTCCAGGATCACGCCAAGGTTCTTAGCGCTCTGGGAGGAGGACACAATGGAGTTGTCAACCGTGATGGCGAGGTCATGGAACGGGCAGTCCTTCCCCGGGAGGAAGAGCAGCTCCGTCTTGCCGAGGTTCAGCTTGAGGTGGTGATCCGTCATCCACACTGATATGTCTGCCAGACATGCAGAGATGCGATTCGCCACCTGGTCATCAGAAGGGGAAAGGAGAAGATTAATTGTGTGTCGTCTGCATAGCAATGATAGGAGAGACCATGTGAGGTTATGACAGAGCCAAGTGACTTGGTGTATAGCGAGAATAGGAGAGGGCCTAGAACAGAGCCCTGGGGGACACCAGTGGTGAGAGCGCGTGGCGAGGAGACAGATTCTCGCCACGCCACCTGGTAGGAGCGACCTGTCAGGTAGGACGCAATCAAGCGTGGGCCGCGCCGGAGATGCCCAACTCGGAGAGGGTGGAGAGGAGGATCTGATGGTTCACAGTATCGAAGGCAGCCGATAGGTCTAGAAGGATGAGAGCAGAGGAGAGAGAGTTAGCTTTAGCAGTGCGGAGCGCCTCCGTGATGCAGAGAAGAGCAGTCTCAGTTGAATGACTAGTCTTGAAACCTGACTGATTTGGATCAAGAAGGTCATTCTGAGAGAGATAGAGGGAGAGCTGGCCAAGGACGGCACGTTCAAGAGTTTTGGAGAGAAAAGAAAGAAGGGATACTGGTCTGTAGTTGTTGACATCGGAGGGATCGAGTGTAGGTTTCTTCAGAAGGGGTGCAACTCTCGCTCTCTTGAAGACGGAAGGGACGTAGCCAGCGGTCAGGGATGAGTTGATGAGCGAGGTGAGGTAAGGGAGAAGGTCCCCGGAAATGGTCTGGAGGAGAGAGGAGGGGATAGGGTCGAGCGGGCAGGTTGTTGGGCGGCCGGCCGTCACAAGAAGCGAGATTTCATCTGGAGAGAGAGGGGAGAAAGAGGTCAGAGCACAGGGTAGGGCAGTGTGAGCAGAACCAGCGGTGTCGTTTGACTTAGCAAACGAGGATCGGATGTCGTCGACCTTCTTTTCAAAATGGTTGACGAAGTCATCTGCAGAGAGGGAGGAGGGGGGAGGGGGAGGAGGATTCAGAAGGGAGGAGAAGGTGGCAAAGAGCTTCCTAGGGTTAGAGGCAGATGCTTGGAATTTAGAGTGGTAGAAAGTGGCTTTAGCAGCAGAGACAGAGGAGGAAAATGTAGAGAGGAGGGAGTGAAAGGATGCCAGGTCCGCAGGGAGGCGAGTTTTCCTCCATTTCCGCTCGGCTGCCCGGAGCTCTGTTCTGTGAGCTCGCAATGAGTCATCGAGCCACGGAGCGGGAGGGGAGGACCGAGCCGGCCTGGAGGATAGGGGACATAGAGAGTCAAAGGATGCAGAAAGGGAAGAGAGGAGGGTTGAGGAGGCAGAGTCAGGAGAAAGGTTGGAGAAGGTATGAGCAGAGGGAAGAGATGAAAGGATGGAAGAGGAAAGAGTAGCGGGGGAGAGAGAGCGAAGGTTGGGACGGCGCGATACCATCCGAGTAGGGGCAGTGTGGGAAGTGTTGGATGAGAGCGAGAGGGAAAAGGATACAAGGTAGTGGTCGGAGACTTGGAGGGGAGTTGCAGTGAGGTTAGTGGAAGAACAGCATCTAGTAAAGATGAGGTCGAGCGTATTGCCTGCCTTGTGAGTAGGGGGGGAAGGTGAGAGGGTGAGGTCAAAAGAGGAGAGGAGTGGAAAGAAGGAGGCAGAGAGGAATGAGTCAAAGGTAGACGTGGGGAGGTTAAAGTCGCCCAGGACTGTGAGAGGTGAGCCGTCCTCAGGAAAGGAGCTTATCAAGGCATCAAGCTCATTGATGAACTCTCCGAGGGAACCTGGAGGGCGATAAATGATAAGAATGTTAAGCTTGAAAGGGCTGGTAACTGTGACAGCATGGAATTCAAAGGAGGCGACTGCATTCAAAGGAGGCGACTGCATGGTCGGAATTAGAAGCACAAGCATTTCGCTACACTTGCATTTATATCTGCTAACAATGTGTATGTGAGTAATACATTTGATTTGATTTGGTTGGAAGGATGGTCTTGGGGTGCGAGGGTGTAGCCGCGGGGCTATAGCGTACCTGGAATTGAGATGCTTTGGCGGTGCAGAGATTTTCCAGGTTCTTGTGGAAGTTCCACACAATGAACTGATCTTCCGACCCATTTCAGTCATATTCCCAGTGAGTCAGAAGTTTGCATACACTCAATTAGTATTTGGTAGCATTGCCTTTAAGTTGAACAACTTGGGTCAAATGTTTCGAGTAGCCTTCCACAAGCTTCCCACAATAAATTGGGTGCAATTCAGCCCATTCCTCCTGACAGAGCTGGTGTAACTGATTCAAGTTTGTAGGCCTCCTTGCTTGCGCACGCTTTTTCAGTTCTGCCCACAAATCTTCTTTGGGATTGAGGTCAGGGCTTTGTGATTGGCACTGCAATACATTGACTTTGTTGTCCATAAACCATTTTGCCACAACTTCAGAAGTATCCTTGGGGGTCATTGTCCATTTTGAAGACCCATTTGCGACAAAGCTTTAAATTCCTCACTTCTCCTTCTCCTTTTTACTTTATTAAATACACCGTCTTAAGTACTGCTGTGTCTGCCTCATCTTCTGGGTTCTGCTGACTATTCGTGGCTCAGTTGGTTAAGTGACTGTTTCTCACTCCGGAGACCCAGGTTCGTAACCGGGTCCTGACAGAAACACAGAGCCAAAAATGTACCCAGAGGCAGCCAGTTCCCAGGACCTTTTTGCCATGCTGTCCCACCACCAGGAGACTGTCCAACGCCACGAAGACGCCCTGGTTCAGCAAGAGGCCTTAATGGCTAGACATTCTCATCTTCTGTCGGAGATGCTGACTTCCATTAAGCAAATATCTGATCGTCTTACCCCGGCAACAGTTCCCGTCCCAGTACCTCAGATTCACGTACCCATGGCAGTTAACCACCTGGCTGAACCTCGTCTTCCACCTCCCCAACGGTTCTCAGGTGATCCAAGTGCTTGTAAAGGGTTTCTCACCCAATGTTCTCTCTCCTTTGAGCTACAACCCTCGTCGTTTCCCACCGACCGGTCTAAGATCGCTTATATCATCACCCTGCTGTCGGAAAAAGCCCTGGCCTGGGCTACTGCTGTGTGGGATGCCCATAGTTCCTGCTGTGCCAGCTACTCTGCCTTTGCTGAGGAATTCAAACGAGTGTTTCAAGGCCCAAGCAGTGGTTCTGACTCAGCCAAACAGCTCCTGACTCTCCACCAAGGTTGGCGCAGCGTGACGGACTATGCCATCCAGTTCCGCACGGTGGCAGCAGCAAGTGGCTGGAACAACGAGGCGCTCACGGTGTGCTTTCTGAAAGGCCTTTCCGACACTATCCAAGATGAACTGGCCACTCGGGAACCACCGGACAATCTCGAGTCCCTGATCAAGTTGGCCTCACGCATTGACCAGCGTCTGAGAGAGAGAGAACTCAACCGTAGACCTCTAGCCCCTATCAATCCCAGCTCCGAGTCCCCACCTTTATCCTCGCTGGCTCCATCGGAACCCATGCAGATTGGACGCATCTCCCAGGCTGAGAGAGACCGCCGGATGAGGGAGCGACGCTGTCTATATTGCGGCAAACCGGGCCATTTCCGTTCCACGTGTCCCGGGCTCCAGGGAAACGCTCTGTCCCGTACAGACCGGGGGAACTGTAACGGGAAACATAACCTCCTCCCATCCGTCCAACTCCCGTCTGCTCATTCCAGTCACCCTCTCCTGGGACAACCACAAGCTTCACCTTCAAGCCTTGGTAGACTCTGGAGCCGCAGGTAACTTCATGGATGGTGTCTGGGCGAAGGAGAATGGCGTTCCCTCTGAACCTCTAAGTGAACCCATGAGGGTCACTACATTGGATGGAAGCCCTTTGGGATCTGGACTTGTCACTCATGTCACTACCTCCTTGCGACTTTCAGTTTCACAACACCAGGAATTGATGAACTTTCATTTGATCTCCTGTTCCGAGTTCCCTCTCGTCCTTGGATACCCCTGGCTTCACAGCCATAACCCTCACATCGACTGGTCTGTGGGCACTATCAAGCAGTGGGGTCCTACGTGCCAAGCTACTTGTATTTTCCAGAATTCCCGAGTTCTACTCCCGAGTCTTTAGAATCCATCGACCTGACCCGAGTTCCCGAGTGTTACCATGACCTCAAACTGGTGTTTAGCAAACAGAGGGCCACCATGCTACCACCCCATAGATCTTACGATTGCCCCATCGACCTGTTTCCGGGCACTTGCCCCCCCAGGGGTCGGATCTTTTCCCTATCTCCACCCGAACGAGCTGCTATGGATACCTACATCAAGGACGCTCTGGAAGCAGGCCTCATGCGTCCATCCACCTCCCCGGCGGGAGCAGGGTTTTTCTTTGTGGCCAAGAAAGACGGTGGAGTACGTCCTTGCATCGACTACCGGGGACTCAATGCCATAACCGTCCGTAACCGTTACCCGCTACCCCTTATGGCCACAGCCTTCGAGCTGCTCCAGGAAGCAGTTGTTTTCACTAAGCTTGACCTGCGGAACGCATACCATCTTGTGCGGATCAGACCTGGTGACGAGTGGAAGACCGCTTTCAACACGCCTACTGGTCACTATGAATACTTGGTGATGCCCTTCGGCCTGACCAACGCCCCAGCGGTGTTCCAAGCACTCATAAACGATGTGCTTAGGGATATGCTTAACATATTTGTGTTCGTTTACTTGGATGACATCCTCATCTTTTCGAGCTCCCTTCAAGAACACACTAAGCATGTCAGACAAGTACTCAAACGCCTCCTAGACAGCCATCTGTACGTTAAGCCGGAAAAATGTGAATTCCATTCATCAGGAGTACAATTCCTGGGATTTGTAGTGGAACCCGGTCGAGTCCAAATGGACCCCAGGAAGGTAGGGGCGGTAGCGGATTGGCCCACCCCCAAATCCGTTAAGGAAGTTCAGCGTTTCCTGGGCTTCACAAACTTTTACCGCAAGTTCATCAAGAACTTCAGCTTGGTGGCAGCCCCTCTCTCAGCTTTAACCAAGGGTGGCAATGCAAGGTTTTTGTGGGGAAGAGAAGCTGAGACGGCCTTCCAAGGACTCAAGCAGCGCGTTCTCTCTGCTCCCATCCTGATACTACCGACTACGGATGAACCATTTGTGGTGGAGGTAGACGCATCAGAGGTTGGTGTTGGAGCTGTCCTGTCTCAGAGGGGTGAAGACAAGAAGCTTCATCCGTGCGCTTTCTTCTCACGCCGGCTTACCCCGACTGAGAGGAACTACGATGTGGGGGATCATGAACTCCTAGCGGTTGAGATGGCATTGAAGGAATGGAGACACTGGCTCGAGGGGGCTTCTCACCCGTTTCAAGTGCTTACGGACCACAAAAATCTGGAGTATATCCAGCAGGCGAAGCGGTTGAACTCTAGACAAGCTAGATGGTCTCTTTTCTTCAATCGATTCCAGTTTATCCTCACCTATCGGCCCGGGTCGAAGAATCTCAAACCGGATGCCCTGTCCCGAGTCTACGCTCCTGCCATTCGAGATGACACGGACATGCCTGTCCTTCCTGCTGCTAAGATTGTGGCTCCGATCTCGTGGCAAGTTGAGGATACCGTGAGACGTGCTCAAGCTAGCGAACCGGACCCGAAAGGAGGTCCTGCCAATCGGTTGTTTGTCCCCAAGGCAGGGAGGACTCAGGTCCTTCTGTGGGGGCACTCCTCTCGCCTCACCTGTCATCCGGGCGTAGGTCGCACCTTGGAGTTCATCCAGCGTAAGTTCTGGTGGCCTACCATAAGAGA
This sequence comes from Oncorhynchus masou masou, assembly GCF_036934945.1. Taxonomy (NCBI): domain Eukaryota; kingdom Metazoa; phylum Chordata; class Actinopteri; order Salmoniformes; family Salmonidae; genus Oncorhynchus; species Oncorhynchus masou. The sequence continues at coordinate 64,133,485 of NC_088217.1, read as the reverse complement.
AGACGTTGCCACTTTTGTCAATGCCTGTCCCGTGTGCTGCCAGGGCAAATCTTCTCACCTCCGCCCTCAAGGACTCCTTCACCCTTTACCTGTTCCCCACAGACCCTGGTCCCATATCTCATTGGACTTTATTACTGGACTTCCTCCATCCCATGGCAATACTACTATCCTAGTCATAATCGACAGGTTTTCAAAGGCGGCCAGGTTCGTCCCTCTGACTAAGTTACCTTCTGCCAAGGAAACGGCTGAGTTGGTAATTAATCATGTGTTCCGAGTCTTCGGCATTCCTCAAGATATGGTTTCTGACAGAGGTCCCCAGTTCGCCTCAAGGTTTTGGAAGGCCTTCTGCCAACTCATGGGGGCTTCTGCCAGTCTATCTTCAGGGTACCATCCGGAGTCCAACGGCCAAACAGAGAGGATGAATCAAGAGCTGGAAACCACTCTTCGATGTATGACTCGTGACAACCCGTCCACATGGTCATCCTTTATTGTTTGGGCCGAATACGCGCACAACATCTTGCGCTCCTCCTCCACTGGTATGTCCCCGCACGAGTGTCAGTTTGGCTATGCTCCTCCATTGTTCCCGGACCAGGAGGCAGAAGTCAGAGTGCCTTCAGCCTTGAAGTTCGTCAGACGCTGTCGGCTTATGTGGAGGAAGACCCGTCTTAATCTTATGCGTTCCTCACAGAGGTACCAACAACAAGCCAACAGACGTCGCCGTCCCGGGCCTACCCTGCGCCCCGGCCAGAGAGTCTGGCTCTCCACAAGAGACTTACCTCTACGGGTGGAGTCTCGCAAGCTGTCCCAAAAATACATCGGTCCCTTCAAGGTTGCCAGGAGAGTTAACCCAGTTTCTTATCGCCTACACTTACCCAGATCCCTTAAGATTAATCCCACATTTCACATTTCATTGTTAAAACCTGTTGTTTTTTCTCCCCTTGTCCCGGCAGACAGACCTCCCCCTCCGCCTCGTGTCATTGGAGGCCAGCCGGCTTATACCGTCCATCGGATACTGGATTCCCGCCGGGTGCAGCGGTCCTGGCAGTATCTGGTGGACTGGGAAGGCTACGGTCCCGAGGAGCGCTCCTGGGTTCCTGCCAAAGACATCCTGGACCCTGACCTCATTCGTCAGTTCAGGGCCCTCCACCCTGAGAGAGCTGGTAGGAACGTCAGGAGCCGTTCCTAGGGGGATTCTGTCAGGATTTGGCCAGGGTTGTTCCGGGTTTTGGTCACTAGATGCCCCCATTGTGCTTTTTGACCTCATGTTTTTTCCCTTGTTCCCCATTATTATTTGCACCTGTGCCTCGTTTTTCCCTGATTGTATTTAAACCCTTAGTTTCCCTCAGTTCTGTGCTCTGTGTTTGTATGTTAGCACCCAGCCCTAGTGTTCTGTGTATTCTTGTCGATTCCGGTGGATGCTCTTGTGGAATTCTGTTTTTGTTTTTGAGTATCTCTTGAGGCTTTTTTTGTGCTATTCCTACCACCTTTTGGATTTGCCATTTTTGTATTGAAGGACTTCTCCTTTTTACTTTATTAAATACACCGTCTTAAGTACTGCTGTGTCTGCCTCATCTTCTGGGTTCTGCTGACTATTCGTGGCTCAGTTGGTTAAGTGACTGTTTCTCACTCCGGAGACCCAGGTTCGTAAACGGGTCCTGACACGTTTGACCCACTGGAATTGTGATACAGTGAAATAATCTGTCTGTGAACAATTGTTGGAACAATTACTTGTGTCATGCACAAAGTAGATGTCCTAACTGACTTGACAAAACTATAGTTAGTTAACAAGAAATTTGTGGAGTGGTTGAAAAATTAGTTTTAATGATTCCAACCTAAGTGTATGTAAACTTCCGACTTTTTGCATCCTGGCTAAAAATTCTGCCCCAAAAGGCAGCATCCTTATTATCGCCAGCTGATGTCTCATTAAACCACCAATACGAGCTAAATTCACCCTCACAGCTGATCTATTGCAATCATTATTGGTCACCTCATTATTTGTCACGACTTCCACCGAAGTCGTTTCCTCTCCTGGTTCGGGTGGTGTTCAGCGGTCGGCATCACCGGACTTCTAGCCATCATCGATCCACTTTAATTTTCCATTTGTATTGTCTTGTTTTCCTACACATGGTTTCCAATTCCCTCATTAAGTGTTGTGTATTTAACCCTCTGTCCCCCCCCCCCCATGTCCTTGTGTGGAATTGTTTGTTTGTAAGTGCTTGTGCACTATGTTACTGGTGCGCGTCAGGTTTTGTACCCATGTAGGTCATTTTTTTATTGCCGTTGGTTTTGAAATTAAACTGCTCCGGCTATTACCTATTTCTGCTCTCCTGCGTCTGACTTCACTGCCACCAGTTCCACAACCCTTACATTATTGCTCCCTAAAAGATGCTTGCAACCAACGTCTTTCAAGATATGTTTGCCCTGTGGTTGGCACTGTCATTGCAAAAACTTAAATCATCCTTTGCTTATTAAAAAAATGACTATCTAATTGACAAGCATTCAGTACAATGGAAATAAATTATTTCCTTGTTTACCACAGCAAATCTACTACGGCAATTGATCAAACACTCTGTATGAATGGAAACTAATGTTGGTCTTGGCCATGTTCTGTTATAATCTCCACCCGGCACAGCCAGAAGAGGACTGGCCACCCCACATATGCTCTCTCTAAATTCTCTTTCTTTCTCTCTGTCGGAGGACCTGAGCCCTAGGACCATGCCCCAGGACTACCTGACATGATGGCTCCTTGCTGTCCCCAGTCCACCTGGCCGTGCTGCTGCTCCAGTTTCAACTGTTCTGCCTTATTATTATTATTCGACCATGCTGGTCATTTATGAACATTTGAACATCTTGGCCATGTTCTGTTATAATCTCCACCCGGCACAGCCAGAAGAGGACTGGCCACCCCACATAGCCTGGTTCCTCTCTAGGTTTCTTCCTAGGTTTTGGCCTTTCTAGGGAGTTTTTCCTAACCACTGTGCTTCTACACCTGCATTGCTTGCTGTTTGGGGTTTTAGGCTGGGTTTCTGTACAGCACTTTGAGATATCAGCTGATGTACGAAGGGCTATATAAATAAATTTGATTGATTGATTGGTGGAGCCTACTGACTGTTTTTATTTGTTTCCTATTTATTTCCTAAGATCAGGAGTAAATTAAACCTGGACAATACATATATGAAATGTGTAACGACATCACCTCAATCGGGGTATTGAGTTATTTGTGCCAGAAGTGCATGGGCCAGAATCGAACCCACACCAACACTGTAGACCTATATGTGCGGGCTGAAGGCAGTGACCCTAACCATTAGAACACCCCAGTTCACAAATTAACTCATTTGTTTTGTTAATTTGTAACCTTAGGGTACACTGACTAGTATGTCTTAGCCTAGTGGAGATCAATATATATGTTGTGTTATTAAGCTATATAAAAGAACAGTTGTTGGTGTGTACAGATGTATTTCAGTCCTTGCGTTTGAGCGAGCGAGAGAGAATATCATTTTATTAGCAAGCTCTGCTCTGCATAGAGAGAAAGAGAACAATTCTTTGCGACAAAAGAGTGAACAAGTTAAGATCCGGGCTGTATTGTGGACAATTTCTGTGTTTTTGCCTTTGACCTGATTTAAATAAGGATTTTTGTGAGAATAGGCCTGTCCAGATACCTGATCCGGATGTCATCGAAATCATATGAATAGCAATTAAACAGGATGCTGGTGTATCAAACACGCAATTCATTTAGTCACTTCCAGGGATAAATGACAGAGACATTACAATTCCCATATTTTTAATTTGCCTTCTCATTTCCAAACAAGCTCATGTACTCAAACAAAACATACTTATTTCGTTGACAGCGTAATGTTGCCTTGTTTCAGGCTCAGTCACAACATGAATTAACATTTTTTACAATTGTGTCGTTTGAGATAAAAACATTTAAAAAAGCTGTGCGGGTTAATGGAGACTTAAAAATTAACCGTAGTAGCGCATTGACAGGCTATTGTTACAATGCTCCAGCACGCCAAGTTGGGGAAGTGAGGGTGGCCTCTGTGTTGTGATGACTCCACCTTACTTTCTGTCAAACTTTCTGCCTACTACGTTTTGTTAGGATATCCTCCTCATACCGCACTATTACCATGTATCCGAAGATGGAGCAGCAGGGGACGAAAGCCCCCACAGGTGTTTGAGCAAGCTAACATTCGGTTAATTTTTTTATCTTTGGAACGCTGCTACATTTATAAAAAATGACTACATACGGGCTAGGCTTACACAGCATAGGACTAAACATGTTGTTTTGCTTTCTCTTACGTCATGCCGATTCGTACAATTTAGACATACCGCACGCTATTCCACTCAGTGGTCCGAATGGAACATTTTTTGGATATTCTGTGTTGCTACACAAGCATCAGCAACAGACATGGTGCGTGTTGAAATTTTTATGCGATTCAAATGTAAATTATTGAGTGAGCAACAGAAGGGAATGTTTATTTTAGTCTGAAATTGTTTTTAATCTTCCCATTATGTTCTACACATTTATGACTGTCAAATTCTGTCTGTTATAGGGTAATAGTTGGCGCACCAGTTGCAAATTCAAGGTTCAACCAGGCTGTCAGGAATCCTGGAGCAATCTACAAGTGCAAAATTACAGACAAAATGGACTGTGAACAGATTCAACTCGGTTAGTATATTAATCAATTATTAACTGTGGTTATACTTAATCCATGTTATTGTAGATTTACTGCATCAACAATCTTTACATACCTCATGTACAGCTTTTTCATCATTCATCTCATATTTTAGGGACAGCCTTATTGGGATTCAAACCCTGGGATCTTCTTCTGTCAGTCAACCTCTTTATGCGGTTATTACTGTAGGTGTTGTACTAAGATCTCCACAATATCAGCAGCTTCCGTGTCCCCCCCAGTGTCCTTTTGCACCAGAGATGTGAAACTCATTTTGCCATTTTTGGTCTTTACTAAAGTCCAGAGGGCTGCACTAAAAATGTGTTATATTTCCTTGCTTTCAAAACTTGCAAAAAATAGTCCTCTATCATTTGTTTTAATTTTATTTTCAATGCTCCCTGATTGTCTTGCTTTCACTTTGGTGATTGTTAGTAAGCTGGACAAAGTGAAAAAAACTATATAAATGTAGGTCCATTTACATTTCTACCCTATTTTTTTATTTGGTTTTAGTCATTTCAATGTAGATTGAGGAAAATAGATTCTGCTAAAATATTGTAGCAACCATAACCCAACACCTAGCGGCCTCATCGAGATGTTCGGACCTCTTGACGTAAAGGTTAAGGTGTTGGCTTGACAGTTGCTGGACCCGAGTTTGAGTCACGGTCAGGGCTAACCTCCAAATTTGCTACATTGGTGTCAGAAGTGGGATTGTGCCCGAGAGGCCATTGGCATGTACACTTGAGCATGGGAACATGATCTCTGGAAGGAAGGGTTAATGTAGTGACCTTAACCCAACACCTAGTGACCTCGTCAAGAGGTTTGGATCTTTTGGCGTTAAGATCATGATCAAAGTTAAGTCTGAGATGTAGCCCAACATAATGTAATAAACTACATTTGTAAACTAAATCGCATTTGTTTGTGTTTGTTTGGCTTTTTTCATGATTTGAGATTCTTTCTGTAATAAAAAGGCTAAGCAAATGTAATACTTTATTATTTATTCGTAACACCCAGTCTGCACTAGAAGCAGTCTTCAGATACTTAAATACTCAGGGTTTCCCCTTTAACTACCTAATTTGCAGTTGCCAGGAGCGAGTTTGTTGCATGGTTGATTTCCTAATAAACTCATGCTCGTCCTGGGTTGATGACACGTGTTGCTGTTGTTGTTTAATTTCTCCATGTAGGTGTAATGCTTGACATGCCCTGTGGCAGACACTGTTCTGCTGAGGTTGAAAACCAGTGGCTTGGTGTGAGCATTTCCAGGCGGCAGCAGGATGGACTTGTGTTGGTATGTCTAGTGTGTGTGTGTGTGTGTTTGAGTGTGTGTTCGAGTGAGAGAGAAACAGAGAGAGAGAACGAGAGAGAGAGATTCCTTTTTGATGTGTACAATTTAAACTTTTGCACAGTTTCTGTCTCTGTGGGTTGGGTTTCATTTCAGTCTTGACTAGACTTGTTACATTGAGTAAAGACACACCTCGGTATTGAAATTTAAACCACCATTATATGTTAATTTGAGTATTTCATTTGACATTTCAGGCCTGTGGACATCGTTGGAAAAATGTCTACTTCACCAAAAAAGAAGATCTAAATAAGTTGCCACATGGCGTATGCTACAAATTGGAGTCTGACTTGAATCAATCAAGTCCTTTGATTCCATGCTACAGAGGTATGGCCATATTGCATCACTCAACATGACTGTCCGGGAATATTGTCTTCCTGTATGAATGAATTAATGAATTAATTAAAGAACATGGTTTAGTAATTGTGCATCGCCTTGTTTAATGTTGCTGAGCTTATATACCATCTCTAGTGTTTTTTTATCCTCCACTATGAATAGTTTGTATCAACCATTGTTGTCCTTACACATTTCTTTTGTTTTTAAATAGATCACGAAAATAATTTTGGCAATGACTTTGCATCATGTCAAGCAGGGATTTCAAATGTCCTTATTGGGGTATGCTTGAAATAGAATTCTGATTTATTGCAAATTATCACTCTAATATTGCACGTTAAATTGAGATTAGTTACATTGGTGTGTACTGTTATGCTAAACAGGACCTCATAGTAATGGGAGCCCCTGGAACCTTGTATTGGACTGGGTCTGTTTTTGTCCACAACATATCCAGTCAGGTCACTTCTGCCTACTTGGATGATAACGTTGTCCTCTATGGAAGTTATTTGGGTAAGTGAATTAGGGAAGTGAACATACATTAATTACCTTTACAATAGTTATATTCATATCTTGGCTTTCTATCATCTCAAAGTGTCTGACTTTCAATGCATGTACAGTGTAGGGTGACCATACTTTCCTTTCTGTCTCTCTCTCCTAGTCCTAGCCCTAAACTCCCATGCTCTTTTCTTTCACATGAACATCACACTCATCTCCTGACAGGTTAGAAGAATCCATTGTGTATGTATGTAAGCAGTGAAACTGATGCAGTGTCTCTCTCTTGTTTTAGGGTACTCAGTCAGCGCTGGCCACTTCCTGCACCCAAACTCCACTGAGGTAGTGGGTGGAGCCCCCCAGTACGGGCAGACTGGAAGAGTAAGAGTTAACAGTGCATCCCTTTCCAACCCATTGTCATCTACAGAAAAACAGAGATACAGTCAGGTCCTTAAAATGCATTATTCCTTCCTTCCTCCCATCCTTGAAGTAATCACTGACCAGAGATGACTGCCCAACCCACCTCTGTGGAGATCTATTGTCCTGTGGGTTCAGTCCAACCCTAATTTAACACACCTGATTATACTAATTAGCTGATCAACAAGACCCAAACTAGCTGAATCAGATATGCTAAATTAGGATTGGACTGAAAACCTACAGGACAGTAGATCTCAAGGAATAGGGTTGGGCAGCCCCGTGCTATTGCATATCCTTCTCTAAATTTGTCATGTCAGATCAGTGATTAAGGAACAGAGAAGTGAAATATGTCTTATAATCGTTTTCAGACAGGGTAATGTGTGATTTCTGAGGGTGTTTTGTTATAGCTCAGTGTCTGATCATTCAAATGATTTTTTCTCAAGAACTTTCCTACAGGACATGCTCACAAATCATAAATGGGCCTTTTGGCCAAAAGTTATTGAACCCTGATCTTGAGGGCCACATAACCATTGCTATAAGAATGGACAAAAAAAACAATCCCTTTCTGACACATTCATTCATGCCTCAGCATCAGTGCAGTCTCCAAATGTAATTGACCGTCCCTCTCCATCTCTTCCCCAGGCCTACATCTTTAGCATAGAGTCCAGCACACTGAGCATCATCTCTGAGGTTAAAGGTCAAAAGGTGAGGGAGGGTCATTACCATGTTTTGTCTACAGTTGAAGTCGGAAGTTTACATATACCTTAGCCAAATACATTTAAACTCAGTTTTTCACAATTCCTGACATTTAATCCTAGAAAAATGCCCTGTGTTTGGATCACCACTTTATTTCAAGAATGTAAAATGTCAGAATAACAGTAGATATAATGATTTATTTCAGCTTTTATTTCTTTCATCACATTCTCAGTGGGTCAGAGGTTTACATACACTCAATTAGTATTTGGTAACATTGCCATTAAATTGTTTAATTTGGGTCAAACATTTATGGTAGCCTTCCACAAGCTCCCCACAATAAGTTTGGCCCAATCCTCCTGACAGAGCTGGTGTAACTGAGTCAGGTTTGTAGGCCTCCTTGCTCGCACGCTTTTTCAGTTCTGCCCTCGCATTTTCTGTAGGATTGAGGTCAGGGCTTTGTGATGAGCACTCCAATACCTTGACTTTGTTGTCCTTATGCCATTTTGACCACAACTTTGGAAGTATACTTGGGGTCATTGTCCATTTGGAAGACCCATTTGCAACCAAGCTTAAACTTTCTGACTGATGTCTTGAGATGTTGCTTCAATATATCCACATAATTTTCTATCCTCATGATGCCATCTATTTTGTGAAGTGCACCAGTCCCTCCTGCAGCAAAGTACCCCCACAACATGATGCTGCCACCCTCGTGCGTCACGGTTGGGATGGTGCTCTTCAACTTGCAAGCCTCCCCCTTTTTCCTCTAAACATAACGATGGTCATTATGGCCAAACAGTTCTATTTTTGTTTCATCAGACCATCTTTGTCCCCATGTGTATTTGCAAGCCGTAGTCTGGCTTTTTTATATGGCAGTTTTGGAGCAGTGGCTTCTTCCTTGCTGGTCGGCCTTTGAGGTTATGTCGATATAGGACTCATTTTACTGTGGATATAGATAATTTTCTACCTGATTCCTCCAGCATCTTCACAAGGTCCTTTGCTGTTGTTCTGGGATTGATTTCACCAAAGTACGTTCATCTCTAGGAGTCTTCTTCCTGAGCGGTTAGACCGCTGCGTGGTCCCATGGTGTTTATACTTGCGTACTATTGTTTGTACAAATGAACGTGGTACCTTCAGGCATTTGGAAATTGCTCCCAATGATGAACCAGACTTGTGGTTGTCTACAATATTTTTTTCTGAGGTCTTGGCTGATTTCTTTTGATTTTCCCATGATGACAAGCAAAGAGGCACTGAGTTTAAGGTAGGCCTTGAAATAAATCCACAGGTAAACCTCCAATTGACTCAAGTGATGTTAATTATCCTATCAGAAGCTTCTAAAGCCATTACATCATTTTCTGGAATTTTCCAAGCTGTTTAAAGGCACACTCGACTTCGTGTATGTAAACTTCTGAACCACTGGAATTGTGATACAGTGAATTATAAGTGAAATAATCTGTCTGTAAACAATTGTTGGAAAAATTACTTGTGTCATGCTCAAAGTAGATAGAACTCCTAACCGACTTGCCAAAACTATAATTTGTTAACAAGACATTTGTGGAGTGGTTGAAAATGAGTTTTAATGACTCCAACCTAAGTGTACGTAAACTTCCGACTTCAACTGTACATAGGGTGATTATGTTTTGTCATGTTATGGCTACGCTGGATGATATTTTGTCTATATTTTGGTGATCTTATGTTTCGTTGAAATGGTCCGTCTCAACGCATTTGATAATTTTCTGAAGGGGAAGTTTTGGCATCAATCACAACATTGACATTATCCAATGGATCCTCTCTGATGTGCAGAGCGTATTGAACTACCATTGGGTTACCTTATCCATTCATAAGGCTTTAAAGACTTAATATCTTTCATAAATCTTTGGGTTTGTTCCACAAGGGTGCAGTTTCCCAAACACAGATTAGGACTAGTGCTGGACTAAAAATCACTTCCATTCGAGAGTCGCCATTGAAAATGCTTTTTAGTCTAATACAGGCTTCATCTCTTTCTTGGAAACCGGCCCAATATATGTTTTTTTCTTTTGCATCCTTTTCACAGCTGGGTTCCTATTTTGGGGCCACTGTGTGTGCGGTGGACCTGAACACTGATGGCCTGTCTGACCTGCTGGTGGGAGCTCCAATGTTCAGCGCTGTGAGGGAGGAGGGCCGTGTGTACATCTACATGAACCAGGGACAGGTGCGCAAAATGTCATCCCCTAGACAAGTTACTGTATGGTGGAGGGCTGGTAGATCTAATTTACACCTTTGTACTTTCTCACAGCAATTGGGTTTAAAAATTCTGGTAATTTTCCCTAAATTCTTAGGTTTTCCAGAAATCCTGGTTGGAGGATTGCGGTTTTCCTCCAATTTCCAATTGGTATCTAGACACAATGCTGTTGAAATTTCAATTTCCAAAAAGCTATTTTTACCCCCTTCCTCAGGCTAACATGAAGGAGATGGAGTTTACATTAGCAGGGAGAGATTCATATGCAGCCCGGTTTGGGGAAAGTATCACAAGTCTTGGAGATATTGATGATGATGGCTATCCAGGTAAATGTATATATGTAATCAAATCAAATTTTATTTGTCACATACACATGGTTAGCAGATGTTAATGCGAGTGTAGTGAAATGCTTGTGCTTCCAGTTCAGACAATGCAGTAATAACCAACAAGTAATCTAACTAACAATTCCAAAACTACTGTCTTATACACACAAGTGTAAGGGGATAAAGAATATGTACATACAGATATATGAATGAGTGATGGTACAGAGCAGCATAGGCAAGATACAGTAGATGGTATTGAGTACAGTATATACATATGAGATGAGTATGTAAACAAAGTGGCATAGTTAAAGTGGCTAGTGATACATGTATTGCATAAAGATGCAGTAGATGATATAGAGTACAGTATATACGTATACATATGAGATTAATAATGTTGGGTATGTAAACATTATATTAGGTAGCATTGTTTAAAGTGGCTAGTGATATATTTTGCATCATTTCCCATCAATTCCCATTATTAAAGTGGCTGGAGTTGAGTCAGTGTGTTGGCAGCAGCTACTCAATCTTGGTGGTGGCTGTTTAACAGTCTGATGGCCTTGAGATAGAAGCTGTTTTTCATTCTCTTGGTCCCAGCTTTGATGCACCTGTACTGACCTCGCCTTCTGGATGATAGCGGGGTGAACAAGCAGTGGCTCGGGTGGTTGTTGTCCTTGATGATCTTTATGGCCTTCCTGTAACATCGGGTGGTGTAGGTGTCCTGGAGGGCAAGTAGTTTGCCCCCGGTGATGCGTTGTGCAGACCTCACTACCCTCTGGAGAGGCTTACGGTTGTGGGCGGAGCAGTTGCCATACCAGGCGGAGATACAGCCTGCCAGGATGCTCTCGATTGTGCATCTGTAGAAGTTTGTGAGTGCTTTTGGTGACAAGCCGAATTTCTTCAGCCTCCTGAGGTTGAAGAGGTTGAAGAGGTCTCGAGCTTGATGACGAGCTTGGAGTGTACTATGGTGTTAAATGCCGAGCTGTAGTCGATGAACAGCATTCTCACATAGGTATTCCTCTTGTCCAGATGGGTTAGGGCAGTGTGCAGTGTGGTTGAGATTGCATCGTCTGTGGACCTATTTGGGCGGTAAGCAAATTGGAGTGGGTCTAGGGTGTCAGGTAGGGTGGAGGTTATATGGTCCTTGACTAGTCTCTCAAAGCACTTCATGATGACGGAAGTGAGTGCTACGGGGCAGTAATCGTTTAGCTCAGTTACCTTAGCTTTCTTGGGGACAGGAACAGTGGTGGCCCTCTTGAAGCATGTGGGAACAGCAGATTGGGATAGGGATTGATTGAATATGACCGTAAACACACCAGCCAGCTGGTCTGCGCATGCTCTGAGGGCGCGCCTGGGGATGCTATCTGGGCTTGCAGCCTTGCGAGGGTTAACACGTTTAAATGTTTTACTCACCTCGGCTGCAGTGAAGGAGAGGCCGCATGTTTTGGTTGCAGGCCGTGTCAGTGGCACTGTATTGTCCTCAAAGCGGGCAAAAAAGTTATTTAGTCTGCCTGGGAGCAAGACATCCTGGTCCGTGACGAGGCTGGTTTTCTTTTTGTAATCCGTGATTGACTGTAGACCCTGCCACATACCTCTTGTGTCTGAGCCGTTGAATTGAGATTCTACTTTGTCTCTATACTGACGCTTAGCTTGTTTGATTGCCTTGCGGAGGGAATAGCTACACTGTTTGTATTCGGTCATGTTTCCGGTCACCTTGCCCTGATTAAAAGCAGTGGTTCGCGCTTTCAGTTTCACGCGAATGCTGCCATCAATCCACGGTTTCTGGTTTGTGTCAGGACCCGGTTTCGAACCTGGGTCTCCGGAGTGAGAAACAGTCACTTAACCAACTGAGCCACGAATAGACAGCAGAACACAGAAGATGAGGCAGACACAGCAGTACTTAAGACGGTGTATTTAATAAAGAAAAAATCCTAAAATACAAAAAATGGCAAATCCAAAAGGTGGTAGGAAAAACACAAAAAGACCTCAAAAGAAACTCACCAAAAATAAACAAAAACAAAAAACAGAATACCACAAGAACTTCACCCGGAATCGACAAGAGCACACAGAACACTAGGGCAGGGTGCTAACATACAAACACAGAGCACAGAACTGAGGGAAACAAAGGGTTTAAATACAATCAGGGGAAACGAGACACAGGTGCAAATAATAATGGGGATCAAGGGAAAAACATAGGGACAAAAAGCACAATGGGGACATCTACTGACCAAAACCCGGAACAACCCTGGCCAAATCCTGACAGAATCCCCCTAGGAACGGCTCCTGACGTTCCTACCAGCTCTCTCAGGGTGGAGGACCCTGAACTGACGAATGAGGTCAGGGTCCAGGATGTCTTTGGCAGGAACCCAGGAGCGCTCCTCAGGACCGTAGCCTTCCCAGTCCACCAGATACTGCCAGGACCGCTGCACCCGGCGGGAATCCAGTATCCGGTGGACGGTATAAGCCGGCTGGCCTCCAATGACACGAGGCGGAGGGGGAGGTCTGTCTGCCGGGACAAGGGGAGAAAAACAACAGGTTTTAACAATGACACATGAAATGTGGGATTAATCTTAAGGGATCTGGGTAAGTGTAGGCGATAAGAAACTGGGTTAACTCTCCTGGCAACCTTGAAGGGACCGATGTATTTTTGGGACAGCTTGCGAGACTCCACCCGTAGAGGTAAGTCTCTTGTGGAAAGCCAGACTCTCTGGCCGGGGCGCAGGGTAGGCCCGGGACGGCGACGTCTGTTGGCTTGTTGTTGATACCTCTGTGAGGAACGCATCAGATTAAGACGGGTCTTCCTCCACATAAGCCGACAGCGTCTGACGAACCTCAAGGCTGAAGGCACTCTGACTTCTGCCTCCTGGTCCGGGAACAATGGAGGAGCATAGCCAAACTGACACTCGTGCGGGGACATACCAGTGGAGGAGGAGCGCAAGGTGTTGTGCGCGTATTCGGCCCAAACAATAAAGGATGACCATGTGGACGGGTTGTCACGAGTCATACATCGGAGAGTGGTTTCCAGCTCTTGATTCATCCTCTCTGTTTGGCCGTTGGACTCCGGATGGCACCCTGAAGATAGACTGGCAGAAGCCCCCATGAGTTGGCAGAAGGCCTTCCAAAACCTTGAGGCGAACTGGGGACCTCTGTCAGAAACCACATCTTGAGGAATGCCGAAGACTCGGAACACATGATTAATTACCAACTCAGCCGTTTCCTTGGCAGAAGGTAACTTAGTCAGAGGGACGAACCTGGCCGCCTTAGAAAACCTGTCGATTATGACTAGGATAGTAGTATTGCCATGGGATGGAGGAAGTCCAGTAATAAAGTCCAATGAGATATGGGACCAGGGTCTGTGGGGAACAGGTAAAGGGTGAAGGAGCCCTTGAGGGCGGAGGTGAGAAGATTTGCCCTGGCAGCACACGGGGCAGGCATTGACGAAAGTGGCAACGTCTTCTCTTATGGTAGGCCACCAGAACTTACGCTGGATGAACTCCAAGGTGCGACCTACGCCCGGATGACAGGTGAGGCGAGAGGAGTGCCCCCACAGAAGGACCTGAGTCCTCACTGCCTTGGGGACAAACAACCGATTGGCAGGGCCTCCTTTAGGGTCCGGTTCGCTAGCTTGAGCACGTCTCACGGTATCCTCAACTTGCCACGAGATCGGAGCCACAATCTTAGCAGCAGGAAGGACAGGCATGTCCGTGTCATCTCGAATGGCAGGAGCGTAGACTCGGGACAGGGCATCCGGTTTGAGATTCTTCGACCCGGGCCGATAGGTGAGGATAAACTGGAATCGATTGAAGAAAAGAGACCATCTAGCTTGTCTAGAGTTCAATCGCTTCGCCTGCTGGATATACTCCAGATTTTTGTGGTCCGTAAGCACTTGAAACGGGTGAGAAGCCCCCTCGAGCCAGTGTCTCCATTCCTTCAATGCCATCTTAACCGCTAGGAGTTCACGATCCCCCACATCGTAGTTCCTCTCAGTCGGGGTAAGCCGGTGTGAGAAGAAAGCGCACGGATGAAGCTTCTTGTCTTCACCCCTCTGAGACAGGACAGCTCCAACACCAACCTCTGATGCGTCTACCTCCACCACAAATGGTTCATCCGTAGTCGGTAGTATCAGGATGGGAGCAGAGAGGACGCGCTGCTTGAGTCCTTGGAAGGCCGTCTTAGCTTCTCTTCCCCACAAAAACCTTGCATTGCCACCTTTGGTTAAAGCTGAGAGAGGAGCTGCCACCAAACTGAAGTTCTTGATGAACTTGCGGTAAAAGTTTGTGAAGCCCAGGAAACGCTGAACATCCTTAACGGATTTGGGGTGGGCCAATCCGCTACCGCCCCTACCTTCCTAGGGTCCATTTGGACTCGACCGGGTTCCACTACAAATCCCAGGAATTGTACTCGGGATGAATGGAATTCACATTTTTCCGGCTTAATGTACAGATGGCTGTCCAGGAGGCGTTTGAGTACTTGTCTGACATGCTTAGTGTGTTCTTGAAGGGAGCTCGAAAAGATGAGGATGTCATCCAAGTAAACGAACACAAATATGTTAAGCATATCCCTAAGCACATCGTTTATGAGCGCTTGGAACACCGCTGGGGCGTTGGTCAGGCCGAAGGGCATCACCAAGTATTCATAGTGACCAGTAGGCGTGTTGAAAGCGGTCTTCCACTCGTCACCAGGTCTGATCCGCACAAGATGGTATGCGTTCCGCAGGTCAAGCTTAGTGAAAACAACTGCTTCCTGGAGCAGCTCGAAGGCTGTGGCCATAAGGGGTAGCGGGTAACGGTTACGGACGGTTATGTCATTGAGTCCCCGGTAGTCGATGCAAGGACGTAATCCACCATCTTTCTTGGCCACAAAGAAAACCCTGCTGCCGCCGGGGAGGTTGATGGACGCATGAGGCCTGCTTCCAGAGAGTCCTTGATGTAGGTATCCATAGCAGCTCGTTCGGGTGGAGATAGGGAAAAGATCCGACCCCTGGGGGGCAAGTGCCCGGAAACAGGTCGATGGGGCAATCGTAAGATCTATGGGGTGGTAGCATGGTGGCCCTCTGTTTGCTAAACACCAGTTTGAGGTCATGGTAACACTCGGGAACTCGGGTCAGGTCGATGGATTCTAAAGACTCGGGAGTAGAACTCGGGGAATTCTGGAAAATTCAAGTAGCTTGGCACGTAGGACCCCACTGCTTGATAGTGCCCACAGACCAGTCGATGTGAGGGTTATGGCTGTGAAGCCAGGGGTATCCAAGGACGAGAGGGAACTCGGAACAGGAGATCAAATGAAAGTTCATCAATTCCTGGTGTTGTGAAACTGAAAGTCTCAAGGAGGTAGTGACATGAGTGACAAGTCCAGATCCCAAAGGGCTTCCATCCAATGTAGTAACCCTCATGGGGTCACTTAGAGGTTCAGAGGGAACGCCATTCTCCTTTGCCCAGACACCATCCATGAAGTTACCTGCGGCTCCAGAGTCTACCAAGGCTTGAAGGTGAAGCTTGTGGTTGTCCCAGGAGAGGGTGACTGGAATGAGCAGACGGGAGTTGGACGGATGGGAGGAGGTTATGTTTCCCGTTACAGTTCCCCCCGGTCTGTACGGGACAGAGCGTTTCCCTGGAGCCCGGGACACGTGGAACGGAAATGGCCCGGTTTGCCGCAATATAGACAGCGTCGCTCCTCATCCGGCGGTCTCTCTCAGCCTGGGAGATGCGTCCAATCTGCATGGGTTCCGGTGGAGCCAGCGATGATAAAGGTGGGGACTCGGAGCTGGGACTGATAGGGGCTAGAGGTCTACGGTTGAGTTCTCTCTCTCTCAGACGCTGGTCAATGCGTGAGGCCAACTTGATCAGGGACTCGAGATTGTCCGGTGGTTCCCGAGTGGCCAGTTCATCTTGGATAGTGTCGGAAAGGCCTTTCAGAAAGCACACCGTGAGCGCCTCGTTGTTCCAGCCACTCGCTGCTGCCACCGTGCGGAACTGGATGGCATAGTCCGTCACGCTGCGCCAACCTTGATGGAGAGTCAGGAGCTGTTTGGCTGAGTCAGAACCACTGCTTGGGCCTTGAAACACTCGTTTGAATTCCTCAGCAAAGGCAGAGTAGCTGGCACAGCAGGAACTATGGGCATCCCACACAGCAGTAGCCCAGGCCAGGGCTTTTTCCGACAGCAGGGTGATGATATATGCGATCTTAGACCGGTCGGTGGGAAACGACGAGGGTTGCAGCTCAAAGGAGAGAGAACATTGAGTGAGAAAGCCTTTACAAGCACTTGGATCACCTGAGAACCGTTGGGGAGGTGGAAGACGAGGTTCAGCCAGGGGGTTAACTGCCATGGGTACGTGAACCTGAGGTACTGGGACGGAAACTGTTGCCGGGGTAAGTCGATCAGATATTTGCTTAATGGAAGTCAGCATCTCCGACAGAAGATGAGAATGTCTAGCCATTAAGGCCTCTTGCTGAACCAGGGCGGCTTTGTGGCGTTGGACAGTCTCCTGGTGGTGGGACAGCGTGGCAAAAGGTCCTGGGAACTGGCTGCCTCTGGGTTCATTTTTGGCTCTGTGTTTCTGTCAGGACCCGGTTTCGAACCTGGGTCTCCGGAGTGAGAAACAGTCACTTAACCAACTGAGCCACGAATAGACAGCAGAACCCAGAAGATGAGGCAGACACAGCAGTACTTAAGACGGTGTATTTAATAAAGAAAAAATCCTAAAATACAAAAAATGGCAAATCCAAAAGGTGGTAGGAAAAACACAAAAAGACCTCAAAAGAAACTCACCAAAAATAAACAAAAACAAAAAACAGAATACCACAAGAACTTCACCCGGAACCGACAAGAGCACACAGAACACTAGGGCAGGGTGCTAACATACAAACACAGAGCACAGAACTGAGGGAAACAAAGGGTTTAAATACAATCAGGGGAAACGAGACACAGGTGCAAATAATAATGGGGATCAAGGGAAAAACATAGGGACAAAAAGCACAATGGGGACATCTACTGACCAAAACCCGGAACAACCCTGGCCAAATCCTGACAGTTTGGGAATGTTTTAATCGTTGCTATGGGAACGACATCTTCAACGCACGTTCTAATGAACTCGCACACCGAATCTGCGTATTCGTCAATGTTGTTGTCTGACGCAATACGAAACATATCCCAGTCCACGTGATGGAAGCAGTCTTGGAGTGTGGAATCAGATTGGTCGGACCAGCATTGGACAGACCTCAGCGTGGGAGCTTCTTGTTTTAGTTTCTGTCTGTAGGCAGGGATCAAAAAAATGGAGTCGTGGTCAGCCTTTCCGAAAGGAGGTCGGGGCAGGGCCTTATATGCGTCGCGGAAGTTAGAATAGCAATGATCCAAGGTTTTGCCAGCCCTGGTTGCGCAATCGATATGCTAATACAATTTAGGGAGTCTTGTTTTCAGATTAGCCTTGTTAAAATCCCCGGCTACAATGAATGCAGCCTCAGGATGTATGGATTCCAGTTTGCAAAGAGTCAAATAAAGTTCGTTCAGAGCCATCGATGTGTCTGCTTGGGGGGGAATATATACGGCTGTGATTATAATCAAAGAGAATTTCCTTGATAGATAATGCGGTCGACATTTGATTGTGAGGAATTCTAAATCAGGTGAACAGAAGGATTTGAGTTCCTGTATGTTTTTGTGATCACACCACGTCTCGTTAGCCATAAGGCATACGCCCCCGCCCCTCTTCTTACCAGAAAGATGTTTGTTTCTGTTGGCGCGATACTTGGAGAAACCAGCTGGCTGCACCGATTTGGGTCCAAAAAGGGATTAACCATTGAATGGTTTTCAATGAGTATGGAAAATTGTACCTCTTATTAATCAAATTATAATATTAACACAGCTGCAGAGTGAAACACAAAAGTCAAATTATTAGGCTAGTTTGGCCAGTGACAGAATCTCAACATTTGAGAATAGATTAAAATGAATAGAGACTGCCTAACTGCTTTGCAGATGTTGCAGTTGGGGCACCACAAGAGGATGACCTACATGGTGCTATTTATATCTACAATGGGAGGAAGACGGGACTTGAACAATACTTTTCTCAAGTAAGTCCCCAAACGGTGTTAGTGCGTGTGCATGGGAATGAGTGTGTATGTGTGTTTGTGCGTGCGCCTGTCCCCACACTCTCTTTAAAAAACGGTGCTATCTGGAACCTAAAATGGTTCCATCGGCTGTCCTCGCAGGAGAACCCTTTTGGTTCCAGGTCGAACTCTTTTCACAGAGGGTTCTACATGGAATCCCAAATAGTTCTACGTGGAACCAAAAAGGGTTCCCGTATGGGGACAGCCAAATAACGCTTTTTTCTAAGAGGAGTTGAACTGCTGGAAATATCAGTTCTGACTGAATTCCCTAAAACATGTTTTTTTAACTCAGCTTGTGTGTTACAGTACAACTGTGAAGCTTGTTGGTTTGTTCAATCACACATCCAGTATGAGTCCACCACTATTGGTGACGAGACAATGTATAATGGAGGAAGCAATGATAATGGTGCTTAGATATTTCCAATGAATATGGTATTCATTCTTCCCATTTAAACAGAGGATTGCTGGGTCTGCCTTGGGTAGTGCTTTCAAGATGTTTGGCCAGTCTGTGTCTGGGGGCATTGATGTTGATGGAAACGGTTACCCAGGTAAGAAACTGATCCCCCAACAACCCCTTCCTTCGTTCCTTCCTCTGTCTATCTCTCTTTAAGCTATTCATTCATATTAATATAGCCTACATTTTTTTTCTGTCAAACAAACCACGCTACTTTTTAATTCAGATTTAATATTCATATACTGTTAAAGATTAGTGTAACTGGTAGTAAGGTAACATGACCTTTCCCAATATCTGTCCACAGATGTGGCCGTGGGAGCCTTTCTGTCCGACTCTGCTGTTGTTCTGAGGTACAGTAACAGAGACAGAAGACACAGTTAAACAATCTGGACCTGAGAGTCTGAAGAATATAATATTTTTTTTAGATTCACCTTCATATTGTGTGTGTGTGTGCATGTCTGCATTTTGTGTGCGTGTGCGTATGTGTGTTTGTGTTATGTCTTTCCGTCTTCGGGTGGTAGGACACGGGCGGTTGTTGTGGTGGAGGCGACGATACTTCTTCCTCCTAGTGTGAACCGCACCCATGCCCTGTGTACAGAGAACGGCCAGCCTGCCGTTTGCCTCAAAACCTCTGTGTGCTTCCAGTTGCACGCGAAACGTGTCTCTGGGCTCGTCGGTTAGCCACCACACCCCACTCCACCCTAACACACCACACCACACCACACATTAGCCTTAACATTTCCATAGCTTATTTGTGCCATGTTGTTCAAACAATGCTACATGGCACTTTTTTCTATTGGTTTAGAATATCTCTGTCATACAAATGTGGTTTATTGGTTTTGTAGCTTATTGTTTGTTTAGCATTTCTTAAAAACAATTGTAAAAATATTTTATACCACATATCTAGGTAATGTAACTGTTATTGAACTCTCAGTGGTGCTCTGAAAGGATTATCCCATATCTGTGTCCCACATGCAGAAATACTGTACAACCTGACGGCTGATGTCAAGCACATAGAGGGTCTCCAGTCCAGATTCTTCTTCAACACCAATGGCACAGAGTTATCAAATGCCACAGCAGGCAGCATCAAGACCAGGCATGGCCACATGACCTGTGTTACCCACCTGGCCTTTCTGAGGGTGAGGGGACTGGAGGATGGAGGGGACAAGGGCAGGGAATGGGGGGAGAGAGTTAGATGGATAGGGGTAGTCAGGTGATCTCTGCCCCAGAGAGGTTCTCAAATCAAATCAAATTGTATTGGTCAAAATGCTTGTGCTTCTAGTTCCGACGTTGCAGCAATATCTAACAGGTAATATCTAATAATTCCAAAACAAATACCTAATACACACAAATCTAAGTAAAGGAATGGAATAAGAATATATACATATATGGATGAGCAATGTCAGAGCGCATAGGCTAAGATAGATAGAACCTGTTTTATCTATTGATGTTCTACTTCAGTAGATGTGATTTTGTCAAAGATGCAAGCTATTGATATCAAGTATGTGTGAAAGTATTTTATTTTAAGTGAAGTAGGCCTACATCTGCTAGTCAGAATGTGTGTGTGTGTGTGTGTGTGTGTGTGTGTGTGTGTGTGTGTGTGTGTGTGTGTGTGTGTGTGTGTGTGTGTGTGTGTGTGTGTGTGTGTGTGTGTGTGTGTGTGTGTGTGTGTGTGTGTGTGTGTGTGTGGTGTGTCTGTAGAATTGGAGGTGATGTTGACAACATGTGGTGTATAACATATAGTATGTTAAGGATGTTGAAAGGCTGATGCTAAACGAGAACAAAACAGGTTCTCCTAAAATAGGCTTCTGGTGGTCTCTGTGCATCGGAGGGGTCATGATACTCAGGTCTTGAACATACCACAGCTTCCTTCTTGAAAACCAAAATTTGAACCAGCACAGTGAAACCATGTGCAATGAACTTTCACCCATAGTATGTACGTGTCAAATAATATCAATACAATTTCAAATAGAAGGGAAGGCATATTATTTGATGCAAGTTCCAAATACTGTAACTCACATTTGTATTGTGTGCATCCATGTATGTCACATTATTACAATGTTAAATAAATGTTTCAAGTTAGTTTTATAGTATTTTAGGCATCTGTAATTTTTTACATGAGAAAAAATGTTGCTCCATAGTATGCCAAAGAGAATAAGCAGTTTACCCATTACTTAACTGCAATCCACCTGAAAATAGTGGTGCATTTTGCTACAGTACAGTACAGTCTTCTTCCTTCCCCTTCTTCCCCTTTCCAGAGAGACATTCGGGACATCTTCACCCCCATCCACTTTGAGCTGCAGTATGAGCTGGGAGAGCACAATGTGGTGAGGGGTAACTCCAAGAGCTTTCCCCCTCTCAGGCCTATGCTCCAGAGGGGAGAGGAGTACAGCAACTTGCTGACCAACAAGGTAGGTTGAGGTGGAGATCAAAGACTGGGGCCCTGTTCAAAAACTTTTAAATCCACCATTCCTCAATTCTGTTTCCTTGACATAATCGAAGATAAGATGCGATTGGATAGGGGAAAGCAGGATTGTCACCCAATTGACCCATTGTCAAAGATTGTGGGTGAATTGAGTAGTTTTCTCCATTGGTTTGAAAGGGAAATGGGTTTTCCTGTGAAAATGTTGTCCTGGTTACAACAGTAGGTAAGGAGAGCGAGACTTGACAATGGGTCAATTTAGATAAGGACTATACTTAAAGGATGGGAGGAGGAATGCATTTTCTAAATATTCGAACAGGGCCATCCAGTGGTATGCTATATTATTGTACAGTGCGGTGTGTAGTTAATGCATGGTTTATCGTTTAGTATCCTGATAGTTCCAAGATGGACATGATATGGCACTGGTACAGCATATTTGGGTGGGTTTTCAGGTTTCTCTACAGGAAATTTCACACAAGATTAACATATTCCATTGGCAATTCTAACATGTTCCATAGTATGTGGAACATTAGGGTGGCAGGTAGCCTAGTGGTTAGAGTGTTGGGCCAGTGATCTAACGGTTGCTGGATCAAATCCTGAGCTGACAAGGTAAAAATCTGTTGTTCTGCCCCTGAACAAGGTAGTTAACCCACTGTTCTCCAGTAGACCATCAATGTAAATAAGAATTTATTCTTAACTGACTTGCCAATAGACTGTAAATGTATATAGGAACTAAAAAGGCACTCCTCACAAAAATTGTGTGATTATTTTATTTTAAACACATTTATAACATGTACATTTCTGGAATTTTTAGTAGTGTTTCTTGCATTGTGCTTTGCACCTGAAAAGGAAGTAGGTAATTAACTCACTAAAGGTAACAGCCTCCCACAGACTGTATTCACCAGGTACTGTGCCAGGGCCAACTGTTCCACCAATCTGCAAGTGTCTGCACAGCTGCTGTTACCGAGGTGAACTCCTTCTCCCTCAGATCATCTATCTTAATCTTTACTCTTGAATTTACTTGTTTCATTTCACTCTGTGAATTAAATCTGAAGACCAAGATTGTAAGTCATTTCATGCTGTGAATACAGGGAAATGTGGGCTACCTATTGATAATGAGTGCATGAAAATGGTAGTAGGTTATATATTATGTTATATATGTTATATATGTGGGTGTGTGCGTGTGTATCACTCTCCTTTCCTCTTCTCCCATCTCTGCCTTGCATCTTTCAATCAGAGCCATGAGGTTTGTCACACTCTACATGTCTTGATGGCTCTTTACTGTATGTGCTAGTAACTGTTACTCATTCAGACAAAACCACAGCTGGACTCTTGAGGTCTACTTGTAACAACTTTGACTATATTTATTTTTTTATCTCACTTTATAACTCTCTCTTTCTCTCTCTCTCACTCCTTCTCAGGACACATAGAGACATGCCATACGTTGCCCTGGGGGAGGGGAAGACCATTCTACTGAATGTTACGCTGTCCAATGCTGGCGACGCTGCCTTCCTCCCCATGCTTCACCTGAGATACCCCAGCAATCTCTACTTCATCAAAGTGTTGGACGCTGTAGGAGCATGGCTAGTTGCTAACACAACCTTACACCTACCACAGATGTTTTATCTACTGTCAAACTTAGTATTTTGTTCATTAGTACACTATTGATACAAACCCTAAAATTGTGTATGTCAGCAGTCAAGTTTTTAAGCTCCCTTTCAGTACAGAGCAAAATGATGATGATGATGACACAAACAGCTCTTGACTCATGCACTTGGGGCATATTGCAAACTGAATGGGTCTAACCGGATGTTGCACATGTGGTTGCAGGAGGAAAAATACGTGAGCTGTAAAATTGCTGAGGAAGAGAAGACAAGTGTCGGGCTAGATTGCAGCGTGGGAAATTTGTTTTTCAACACCTTAGCCAAAGTATATACTTAAAGGGCAACTCCTCCACTTCACTTTCATTATCTGTGTTAACATATGTGAAAACAGCGCATTTCAAAAAAAAAATGTACAGTTAAAAAATTCTGCCCGGTGACATCATCAAATGTATAAACATTCTAAAAACAGTGATTTTCAAAAATGACATTATTGTTTCTATATCTTCCCCTCTAAGGTTAATATCAGCTTTCTGCTGGATGTCAGTGCTGACAGTGAACCTGGTGACCTGAACATTATAATCAATGCAACCCGGTAAACATTTACTGTCTATTTTCTTTTTTGACACTGTCCTGTTTTCACTTGCGTTCCCGCTTGATAATGAAAAAAATCAACAAAGGTGGCTGTTTTGAATCTTAAACCATTTTTTGTTGTTGTGTTATTTACTTCTTTTGGTGTACAAAACATAAGTAACACCTTCTGTATATTGAGTTCCAAAGAGCAGGTGTTCTTAATGTTTTGTACACTCATTGTATACATACATATATATATATATAATTTATATAATTTATATTGAATAACTCAGTCCCTCCTAAAACATTACACCTGAACATGTCTCTCTCTATACAGGGAGAATTTAGAAAATGAAGATCTTCTCCATGACAATATTGTTAATCTGACTCTGCTGTTGAGATATGGAGTGAATCTAAACATCCACGGGTAAGACATGGTATCACTCTATTATGTACAATATTCTAGCATACTACTTTATAAACACTGATTTATCAATGCATTTGTAATTGTCTGTATCCCTTTGGCTGTAGTTTTGTATCCCAAACAGAGTTTGTGTTTGGGGACTTTGAGGAGCCACACTGCTCCGCTGAGAGGTTCAAATACACTTTCAAGGTATTGTTGTTAAATGTGTTTCTATAATAACAGCACAGCCAGGTGAGAATTCCGTTTGTTAACAGGATTGTTAGAAAAATGTAATTGCCATGAATTCTGGCTAGGGTTCTAATGTAAAGTTTTGGGCGCTTTATGGTATTATTATTCATACCTAGACATCTATCTTTTAATATCGCACTCAGGCTGTCAATGTTGGTCCAAGCATATCTCACGGCACAAGAGTGGAAATTGATATCCCCAAAGCTTTAGCACCGTATCCATACAGACTGCTCAACATTTTGGACATACAGGTATGTGCTTGCGTTTCTCAGTTAATGTTATGGGAACACTGAATCAGAACATAATTGCACAGATGAAGACAGTCATATGGAAGACCTGGCGCCAGGATAAAGCGACTAAGG
Organism: Oncorhynchus masou masou; assembly: GCF_036934945.1. Lineage (NCBI taxonomy): Eukaryota > Metazoa > Chordata > Actinopteri > Salmoniformes > Salmonidae > Oncorhynchus > Oncorhynchus masou. The sequence goes on along the minus strand of NC_088217.1, from coordinate 64,108,839 downwards.
GGGAAGTTGAAATTGCCCAGGCGGCAACATTTTTGGGGGTTCTTGCATTGGAATTATATTGAATTCTGTTTATCTAAAAACGTTATGCCTTAATAAACATAACGTTAAAATGCAGAGACTCCGTGCTTTTCAAATCTGTTCAATATCTCTGCTGCGCTGGATCCGCACAATGGACAGACCCTTCAGCAATGCTATTTAGATGAGCAATTACCCTATTGCAAACAGCCTATGTGAATGCAGCCATACACACAGCTGTCTTACCAAAATAATGCAAACTAAATGCTGAAGGTAGTAGCCTAGTTATTCATGCATACAAACAAAAACACTGAATAGCAGTTTGGCTTAGAATACAGGCACGACTGCGAATGTGAACAGAATACAACCGAGGTACCAAGTAGGCCTAGTAAACAAAATATCTGATCGATGAAGGCATGACACAATCTATATTGAGGCTCGAATGGAGATCCAAATACTCAAAACATAGCCTACAGACTACTACGTTATGATGCAGCCATGCACAGCTTTATTGCCAAATAAATAGGCCTATGCAGGCTCGCTTCAAACATTGAAAAGCATGCAGTTCGCTCAAGAGTTGGGGAGGCAGGGTAGCCTAGTGGTTCGAGCGTTGGACTAGTAACCGGAAGGTTGCAAGTTCAAAACCCCGAGCTGACAACATAGGCTATGGTAGGTTTATGGTAGGCTGAAATCACTTAATGGAGTACATGGGTCAAATTTGATTCACAAAAATGTATTGTGCCATATCACAACGTGTTGCTGAATTATTTTTATTTTACTAGGCAAGTCAGTTAAGAACAAATTCTTATTTTCAATGATGGCCTAGGAACAGTGGGTTTTTTTTGTCGTTCTGTCATTCTGCCCCTGAACAGGCAGTTAACCCACTGTTCCTAGGCCGTCATTGAAAATAAGAATTTGTTCTTAACTGGCTTGCCTAGTAAAATTAAGGTAAAATAAAAAATAAATAAAAAATTCAGCAACACGTTGTGATATGGCACAATACACTTTTGTGAATCAAATTTGACCCATGTAATCCATTAAGTGATTTCAGCCTACCATAAATGTGTCCAATACGTACAGTTCCATTTACAGCAATGACAATCAATAGGCTACCAAGAAATCCATAATAGAATGATGGAACATACCAAGATGTAGCTATTGGGTTCTTGCATTGGAATTATATTGAATTCCTCATATATCACACTATACAACAATACACGTACAAAAATATGCTTTTGACCAGGAAATGACAGGTTCAAAGGCACAAAATATTATTGCTCTGTCTGCACCATCGACAGGCCCCACACACTAAAGCAAGATTTTGATTTTTTTTTAAACAACCAGGTGGATTCTTTCAATCTTACATTTTCAAAAGAGTTGCAACTCTTTGAATCTTCATGAGTAATCGATCATTCCATTCTCCTTGAAATCTTCTTGTAAGATTTACGTCGAGTCTATGAGACCAGGCTGCCTACATACACACAACAGTGGCCCCTGTCCATGGTGCTGACACAATGCAGCTGAGAGATACAGATTTTTGGGCGCCAAACTGTCACAATCATTTGAACTTTTTTGAAGAATTTTCATATTGGGACATAAAAACTAAAACTGAGGGGGATAAAGTTTGAACTGAGGGGGCTAAGCCCCCTTTAGCCCCCTTGTAGCTCCGGGACGTCATATGGTCTGTCATTCATAAGATACAGTATAATACAAATATTGTATCATGCTGTAAAATAATAACTTCTACCCAACCTAGTTTTCTTTTTACATAAATAACCTTGCATTGGATTACTTCAGTAAATACTGAACTTGTGTGATAGGCTCCCTATCAGATGGATGTGGCTATAATGGTGTTTCAGGTGTTCGAATTTCCAGATGTTCGATTTTCCAGATGTTCGATTTAAGTTCTGAATGAAAGGTGAAAATGCTTTTTTTTCCAGAAGTTGAAATCAGGTCAATTTTTTAGTTTTGAAGGACAGTTGAAAATACCTCATTCATAGATATTTATGTTTAGGCCAAATCAAGGCTGGTCCAGACTAGACAAAATCTGAACCAAACATAGAAGTCTATGATTGGTTCAGATTTGGTCTGGACTGGACCAAATATCCGTGGACTTCGAACTCAAGGTCGGTCCGGACAGCAGAAAAATAAAAGACATCCAGTCCAGACAGGACCAAAGAAAGACATCCAAAAAGGCATCAGCATCGGTCCGTGCTTACTGGCATATAGCCTACAGTGTTGCCTGAAATGTAATTTTAGGAATGCCCATCTATGTGGTAGGTTTACCGTTTGTAAAACACACTGAAAAGAGACGACCAGTCTGGACAAAATGATGTCCAAAAGACGTCGGCGTTGGTCCGTGCTTATTGGGGTGCAGCCTTCCATGTCAGAGCACAATGGAATTTTATGAACGCCGATCCATGTGGTAGGCCAACCATTTGTAAAACAGGCCATTGCATTGGCTTTATTAGTCCTGATTCCTGTAACTAATCAATTTGGCTATTTAAGCTCTGAATATCAGCTACCCAACTATATCCGGCGGAGTTATCCAGAGCCTATTTGCAATGTGTTTACACAGCGGGAAATGCAGAAGTATTTTCGTTTTGTCTATGATCAATTCGTGAAACATTGACGGTTACAAACTTGAAACCACTGATCATGTCATTTTTGACCAAGGGATGAAACTCCTGAACAGTAGTTGTGAGTAGCCTGATTGTCAATTTTTCATTGACCTGTCCTTTTTTTACGATAAGTTGTTTGTTGACATGTCAGTGCATTATTTATTAGATTGGGCACTATATAGGTTAGGCTATTTCATGAAAAAACCCGCATGATGTGAAAAGTTTCCATCTCATTACATTGTCATACATTTTAAATCCAGCCTGTAGGCTACAGAAAAGGCCACATAATCTTTCTATCATATGCTATATCGGCCACATGATTTGTGTTCACATTTTATTTTCCTAAAGTCAGGGGGCCACTTTGGTTTTAGAAGTGGGTGGGAATTAAAGGTAGGCTATATCCTAAAGGCCTATTCAAAACGTAGCTGTCAAGTGTTGCTGTCATCATTCTGGGTGCTTCAAGTTCAGTAGCCAGGTGCTCGTGTGGTCTCAATTAAACAGAGTAAGCTTTAGCCTATGTGTGGGCAGAGAAGCACGGGGCAGTTATCTTTCCAATGAAATGTACTTCCTAAATAGGCCTATGATTAGGCTATAGTTTACTACATTGCCTAGAAATTCCTAAATATTGATCACCCATATTTCTCTGTCTGAAAATCTTCCCACTCCTAAAAGGTAGGCTATAAACATATCTCAAGAGAAAGTGAAAGTCTCTCCAACTCTGCTCTCTTCAAACTACATCTAGCATATTGGCTGATCGAGCCCAGTAACAAAGATGGCCCTCATATTAGGCTCTGAGAGAATCTCAGGTAATGTTATTTTTGCACATTTCATATTGCCCGGGACCATGGCTGGCAAGTGAGCTGTGTGTGTCACATAAGCCTAAAATAACACTACTGGAATGCAGTTGGGTTTGAGACCAGTTCTTGCGGAAGCGGGCGGGAGTCTTACAGAAAGCAAGCTGGTGCGGGCAGGGTGTGGTATGAAAAACTGCAGGTGCAGAAAGGAGCAGGATAAAGAAATCGGTCTGGCGCAGACCTCAACTGTGCACCATGACAGTGAAGCCTGAAATATTAGAGCTGTTTATTACTTTGTCAGTGTAAAGTATGGAATTATCTAGGGAAACTGACAGATCAATAACATTACTTTGCCACACTGACTAATAAAAACTCACATCCCACTGAAGAAAACATCACAACAAACACAAAAAAGTCCAAATTGGTTAAGTGAAATGAAAAAAAAACTTGTTTAAAAAAACATTTAAATGGAAAAGTGGTGTGTGCATATGTATTCACCCCTTTGCTATGAAGCCCCTAAATAAGATCTGGTGCAACCAATTATCTTCAGAAGTCATTTAAATAAAGTCCACCTGTGTGCAATCTAAGTGTCACATGATCTCAGTATATATGCACCTGTTCTTAAAGTCCCCAGAGTCTGCAACACAACTAAGCAAGGGGCACCACCAAGCAAGTGGCACCATGAATACCAAGGAGCTCTCCAAACAGTTCAGGGACAAATTTGTGGAAAAGTTCAGATCAGGGTTAGGTTAAAAAAATATATCTGAAACTTTGAACATCCCACTGAGCACCATTAAATCCATTATTAAAAAAATGGAAAGAATATGGCATCACAACATACCTGCCAAGAGAGGGCCGCTCACCAAACCTCACAGACCAGGCAAGGAGGGAATTAATCAGAGAGGCAACAAAGAGACAAAAGATAACCCTAAAGAAGCTGTGAAGCTTCACAGATTGGAGTATCTGTCCATAGGACCACTTTAAGCCGTACACTACACAGAGCTGGGCTCTACAAAAGAGTGGAGTGAAAAAAGACTTTGCTTAAAGATAAAAATAAGCAAACATGTCTGGTGTTTGCCAAAGGGTGACTCCCCAAACATATGGAAGAAGGTAGTCTGGTCTGATGAGACTCAAATTGAGCTTTTTGGACATCAAGGAAAGCACAATGTCTGGCACAAACACAACACCTCTCATCACCCCAAGAATAGCATCCCCACAGTGAAGCATGGTGGTGGCAGCATCATGCTGTGGGATGTTTTCCATCGTCAGGGACTGGGAAACTGGTCAGAATTGAAGGAATAATCATGGTGCTATATACAGGGAAATTCTTCCAGAGATTTGAGACTGGGATGGAGGTTCACCTTCCAGCAGGACAATGACCCCAAGCATACTGATAAAGCAACACTTGAGTGGTTTAAGGGGAACATTTAAATGTCTTGGAATGGCCTAGTCAAAGCCCAGACGTCAATGACTTAAAGATTGCTGTACACCAGCGGAACCCATCCAACTTGAAGGAGCTGGAGCAGTTTTGCCTTGAAGAATGGGGAAAAATCCCAGTGGCTAGATGTGCCAAGCTTATAGAAACATACCCCAAGAGACTTGCAGCTGTAATTGCTGCAAAAGGGGCTCTACAAAGTATTGACTTTGGGGGGGTGAATAGTTATGCATGCTCAATTTTTCATTTTTTTTGTCTTATTCCCTATTTGCTTCACAATCAAATATATTTTACATTTTCAAAGTGGTATGGATGTTGTGTAAATCAAATGAAACAACCCAAATGATACAATCCCCCCCCCCCCAAAAAAAAAAAATTAAAAAATTCAATTCCAGGTTGTAGGGCAACAAAATAGGAAAAATGCCAAGGGGGTGAAAACTTTCGCAATCCACTTCCGCAAGCACCTGCTTAGTACAGTGGGCACTATTTATCACAGGACAACATCAGCGCTCGCCTAAAAAGCTCATATGCCAGTGGTTGAGAAATATTTTTGGGACAGAATTATGTGATGTTTACTGTGTTGTTGTTGGTGCGTTTTGGCCAGTGTAACTCAGAAAATGCCACCCTAGTCAATCTGCCACCATAGGCAGTTGCCTAATTCTGCCTAATGAGCGGGGCGGCACTGTGTAGGGAGGTCATAATAATGAAAAACTGTCTACCAAATCAATTCATTTTTAAATGTCGATTACTTCTCCTTGCCAGTATCATTCACCTGATGATAAGAAAAGATGTGAGGAATTTGTTTTGCTAACAGATGATGGGGGTCCCTATGTTGCTGATTTGCCTAGGTGGGGGTCCCTGTGCAAGAAAGGTTAAAGACCCCTGCTTTATCCTAATGAACATGATCCATGTCTCTTATGTATAGAATTGACTTATCCTGGTGTTCACATTACTTTGTCTCTCACATACAGTCATCTTCTGGGTGGTGTTACATTCGAAACTCCACTGATGGGACCAGCAGTACACATGGCAACATGTATGGAAGCCAGAGAGCCAGTACCATTGACAGTGTTTGGTTAAATGTGACAACTACCACTGACAGCTATTTGACGAATAGGTCCAGCACCACACACCCTTATTGGACTAATATTTCCAGTACCACTGACACCAATTGGACTAGTATATCATATTGGGCCAATGTGAGAAACTGGACCACTGTTATTGAGGATGAGTGTGATCTGCCTGACTCCAATCCCTTGAATGAATTCTTCTTCTTCTTCTCGAAAAGCAGTAGAAGACATATGGTAAGTACGTTTGTTACAATGCTTTGCTTGGAAGCCACTTTGTGACCAGAATGCTGAAACTCAAACATAGAGTATGTTGAAAACATCTATTCATGTCAATGGGACAAATGTAGATTTATCTGTGTACATATTTCAAATCAGAGCTGGGCCATTGATGAGCAAAACTATGAACAATTGTAAGGACATTGTCTTTTTGTCCAGTATTGTATGAAAGAGGATGCTCTGTGTCTGTACGCGGTGTGTGATCTTGGAGACATGGACATTGGGAAAGATGTCACCATTGAAATGGAGGTCGAAATGAATTCGGGAGTTTTAGACATCTCACCGGTAAGGACTGTGCAGTGTATACTAATTGTATAGGTTTTTACATAAATGAATAAGTATTGTGGTGACATTTCCCCGTGTTCTCTCTCCAAGGGAAGACATAGTGTCATGCTGTTAGAGACCACTGCTGTCATATCACCCAAGAAGGACCCATTTATTTGGTTCTTAAAAGAAGACCACATCACAGTGGTAAGTCAAACACTTCATCATTTTCATGAGAATCCCCAACGCTACTGAGTAAATGGCAACTGTGAAATGTCCCTTGTGGGTGTCAAACCCAGGTCTCCCAGACCATAGGCAAACTTGCTAACCACTGCTCCAATAGGGTAAACCCAATTGCAGGAGATCGGAAGCTTCGCTAGGCTAGGGTTGGTACAGTACAATACTGTACATACATTAGCCTGTTATCTTCAAGGTATTTTGGACGTTCTACCAATTTGGTGCCTTTTGAAATGTGTGACTTCACCTGATTTTAGCATTCTGTCATAAAGAGCACATGTTTAACATGTTTTCCAATCTCAAGAGGTTAAAATGAGGGACAGGTTGTTTTTTTTACCTTAAAATTAATCACTAATCACATGAAATTAATAATAATAATCTTCTTCTTCTAACCCTAACCCTAACCCTAACTTTATTAAAGCAACTGTTATGAACTTGAGTGAAGACCCAAAAGCGGTTTTAACAGAAAACAGAGTTCTTTAATGAAAAACAGGAATGGCATAAATCCTCTTCCAACGTTGTCAGCGGAACAAAAAGAACGTTAGTATAGTGCAGGATGCACCTGCCAGGCAGACTTCGACAGGACAGGACAAGGTGGAAGCAAACGAGACGACAGCTTGCTTCTGGCATCAAAAAACACAAACAAGAATCAGACACTGAAAGTAGCAGGAACAGAGAAAGAAATAGAGACCTAATCAGAGGGGGAAGAGAGAACAGGTGTGAAAGAGTGAATGAGCTAGTTAGAGGAGATGTAGAACAGCTGAAGAATGAGAGACAGAGAAGGTAACTTAAAAAGACCAGCAGAGAGAGAGAGTGAAGAGAAAGGACAGGAACAGACATAACAAGACATGACAGCAACACAATATCTAAGGCTTTACAATGATGGTGACAATTTGGAGAAATGTTGGGATTAATTGTGTTCCAATCTGCCTGGAAGTCACAGAGGGTGCTCAGAGGGACATGTCAGAATACTTAATTTTGCCACTAGCAATTCTTTCCTCATATTAAAAAATCTGATTAATTGAACTCTCCATGTGGTCTATATTAAAGGGCACATTATTGAATATTACAGTATTTTAATTCAATATACAGTGGATTGCGAAAGTATTCACCCCCCTTTGCATTGTTCCTATTTTGTTGCCTTACACCCTGGAATTAAAATACATTTTTGGGGGGTTTGTACCATTTGATTTACTGAACATGTCTACCACTGAAGATGAAAATATTTTTTATTGCGAAACAAACAAGAAATAAGACAAAAAAACAGAAAACTTGAGTGTGCATAACTATTCACCCCTCTCCCCCCCAAGTCAATACCTTGTAGAAACACCTTTTGCAGAAATTACAGCGGCAAATCTCTTGGCGTATGTTTCTATAAGCTTGGCACATCTAGCTCCTTCAAGTTGGATGGGTTCCGCTGGTGTACAGCAATCTTTAAGTCATACTGTCACGTCCGTTGAAAGAAGTAGACCAAAGTGCAGCGTGGTGAGCATACATTTGCCTTTAATTTAAAATGTTGCCAACAAACGAAGAAAACACCTTGGAGCTTACTGTGCTATAGCGCCACTAACAAAAGTCAACTACCCACACTGAAAGGAGGGAAAAAGGGCTACCTAAGTATGATTCACAATCAGAGACAACGATAGATAGCTGTCCCTAATTGAGAACCATACCCGGCCAAAACATAGAAATAATGAAACATAGAAAACACAACATAGACCAAATAGAGAAATAAAATGTCTCTCTAAGGTCAGGGCGTGACACATACCACAGATTCTCAATTGGATTGAGGTCTGGGCTTTGACTAGGCCATTTCAAAACATTTCAATGTTTCCCCTTAAACCACTCAAGTGTTGCTTTAGCAGTATGCTTAGGGTCATTGTCCTGCTGGAAGGTGAACCTCCGTCCCCATCTCAAACTGAAACAGGTTTATCTCAAGAATTTCCCTGTATTTAGCCCCATCCATCATTCCTTCAATTCAAACGAGTTTCCCAGTCCCAGCCGATGAAAAACATCGGGGATGGTATTCTCGGGGTGATGAGTGGTGTTGGGTTTGTGCCAGACATAGTGTTTTATCATCATAGCATTTATCATAGCATTTTATCAGAGCATGTGACACTGAGATTGCACACAGGTGGACTTTTTTTTAAAGAAATCATGTGTCTTCTGAAGGTAATTGGTTGCACCAGATCTTATTTAGAGCTTCATAGCACCACTTTTCCATTGACTTTTTTTAACTTTTTTGAAACAAGTAATTTTTTTCATTTCACTTAACCACTTTGGACTGTTTTCTGTATGTCCATTACTTGAAATCCAAATTAAAATCAATTTAAAGTGCAGGTTGTAATGGAACAAAATAGGAAAAATGTCAAGGGGGTGAATACCTTTGCAAGGCACTGTACATTTAACTTACATTTCTACTTAAAATAGACACTAATTTCAAAAAGCACTAATTTCATGGAACACTAGGAATAACATCCACGGCATTGTTGTTTATCACTTACATAATTGGATCAATGTTCTCCAGGTTGTCCTGGAGGCCCATCATAGCCACAAACTGAAACGAGTCATTGAGCTGTCCATCATCGTGGCCAGTCTCTTACTAGGCCTCTTCATCCTTGCCTTGCTGGTCATCTGCATGTGGAAGGTACATATCCTAGTTCTTAGTAACTAGTTGATTTCCTGGTTCTTACTGGTTAATTTCCTGGTTCTTACTGGTTCATTTATTGCTTCTTACTGGTTAATTACTGGTTCTAACTGGTACATTTCCTGGTTCTTACTGGTACATTTCCTGGTTCTTACTGGTTCATTTTCTGGGTCTTACTGGTTCTTTATGTAATTGCTAAGCATCTTGTGAATGTGTATTATGTTAGACTAAGCGACTGCTGCTTTTCATCTACGGTCTTTAAGACTATACAACATAAATGTTCCTAGGCCGTCATTGTAAATAAGAATTTGTTCTTAACTGACTTGCCTAGTTAAATAAAGGTAACATTTAAATTAAAAAATATCAGTATATTGAAACTAAGTAACATTCAACAAGTGTTAATTGTTAATAATTAGAACTGTGCATGTCTGTTTTAATTGTGTACTAAATCAAGGACTTTGTTCACAGAGTGGCTTCTTTAAGCGTGAATACAAGATGGAGAATATACAAAGGCTCAGCTGGGACTGCTGAGGACTGACATTGATTCATATCAAATATATGACACAATGTCAAAGTTAAAGGGGAAATTCAGTACAACATAATGTTAGATGGTTCCTCAACCTGAAAGTAGTCTAATCATCTAAAATTAATTATATTTTCTGACACCCTGCAGTCACATTTTGGCACCAGTAGACTAACTAGCTAGCTAGCTATGTAAACCACACCCTTCTGCGAACACGCCTTATGCAATGATGGCTACAAGGCAGTACATATTTAAATTAGGTAAGAGTATAAGATATTACCATTGGTGTATAAAAATGACCGGCTTTATGTGGTGTCACACAAAGCCTTAGCTTTTGGATGAAGCCAGTAACCTTATGGTCAAACGTTATTGATGTACCAGCAACAGTAATTTTTCAGTCTTTAGTCATCGTACTATGATCTGGTTTCATCCAAATATCATCCAATCTGATGAAAAACATGATTTTGACTGTTTGTGACCTTTAAGTTTTAAAATAATGAACTTCCCCTTTAATCAGTGACTGAGGATTGATTGACCCACTGTACAGTGTCTTGCAAAGGTATTCACCCCCTTGGCGTTGTTACTATTTTGTCCCATTACATCCTGTAATTTTAATGGATTTTTATTTGGATTTCATGTAATGGACATACACAAAGTAGTCCAAATTGGTGAAGTGACATTTTTTTAATAACTTGTTTAAAAATGTTTTTGTTTAAATGCAAATTAATGACTTAATCATACAATGTGATTTTCTGGATTTTTGTTTTAGGTTAAGTCTCTCACAGTTGAAGTGTACCTATGATAAAAAATTACAGACCTCTACATGCTTTGTAAGTAGGAAAACCTGCAAAATCAGCAGTGTATCAAATACTTGTTCTCCCCACTCTATGTATTCACCCACTTTGTTATGAAGCCCCTAAATAAGATCTGGTGCAACCAATTACCTTCAGAAGTCACATAATTAGTTAAAAAAGTCCACCTGTGTGCAATCTAAGTGTCACATGATCTCAGTACATACACACCTGTTCTGAAAGGCCCCAGAGTCTGCAACACCACTAAGCAAGGGGCACCACCAAGCAAGCTGCACTATGAATACCAAGGAGCTCGCCAAACAGGTCAGGGACACATTTGTGGAGAAGTACAGATCAGGGTTGGGTTATAAAAAAATCGGAATCTTTGAACATCCCACCGAGCACCATTAACTTTGTCGGGATCAGTGTCCCTTCCATGGGACGGTTGAGCTAATGCGATAAGCATGAGGTTGTAAGTAACACAAAACTTTCCCAGATCATAGACATATCTGATCTTGGCAGAAAGCGTAGATTCTTGTTAATCTAGCTGCACTGTCCAATTACAGTAGCTATTACAGTGAAAGAATACCATGCTATTGTTTGGGGAGAGTGCACAGTTTTTAACATGAGGTTATAAATAAATTAGGTACTTTTGGGCAGTCTTGACACACAATTTTGAACAGAAATACAATGGTTCATTGGACCAGTCTAAAACGTTGCACATTCACTGCTGCCATCTCGTGGCCATAATCTAATTTGCACCTGGGCTGGAATGATGCATTATGGCATTTCTCTGTATCTTCTCCTACATTCCTTTCACATTTCCACAAACTTCAAAGTGTTTCTTTTGAAATGGTACCATGAATATGGGATGTGAATAGTTATGCATGCTCAAGTTTTCAGTTTTTTTTTGTCTTATTTCTTGTTTGTTTAAAAATAAACACATATTTTGCATCTTCAAAGTGGTAGGCATATTGACACACTTAAAATATTTTTTTTATGTGGATTTATAGGAATTGTGTAAATGAAATGATACAAATCCCCGAAAAATCGATTTTAATTCCAGGGTGTAAGGCAACAGAATGGGAAAAATGCTAAGCGGGGTGAATACTTTCACAAGCCACTGTATTGGGGGTGGCAGGTAGCCTAGTGGTTAGAGCGGTGCGCAAGTAGCTGAAAGGTTGCAGGATTGAATCCCCAAACCTACAAGGTAAAAATCTGCCATTAACCCACTGTTCCCTGGTAGGCCGTCACTGTAAATAAGAATGTGTTCTTAGCTGACTTGCCTCGTTAAATATTATAATAATAATGAAGTCGTATGAGAAACTGGCAAATAGACACACTTAAAATAATGTTTTTTTATGTGGATTTATAGGAATTCAGAGGGAAATTACAAAATGCACTTTATATTTGACGAGACATCTTGAGATTAACCTACATGAACAAAAGCAAACTAAATTTGATATAGGAACTAGAAAAATGCTCAGCTTTTGAAAGGCAATTATGTTTTCTATGCAACTCAAGTTTTTGAAATGTCTCAAATGTGATTCTAAATTTCAATAGACTACATGCCATCTAAATTGCAGTATTGTTTTTGTAAAAAAAAAAAAAAATTGTACCATGCTGTAAATTATTAGTTATTCCTGTACAGGGAGACAAGGTGTTGTCATTTTGTAGGCCGAGTCTGACTGCCTGGTTCTAATCAAATTTCACCCATGTTTTCACAGTGATTATTTTAGATAGCTACAATAAAGTCTGTGTAGCATGTAGGTGTACTGACTAGCTATTGTTCTGAGAAGGTGACGTCAATCAATGTTTGACTAAAAAGAAAGACTAAAAACCTCTTAAAGATAAAAAAACCTCTTAAAGATATTATTTGGTTAAAAAGAACGTATTGCAATTCGTTGGCCTAAGTCTTACAGAGACCTTTTTATCGCTATAAAAAAGCTATCTTGTGGGAAAATGGATGAGGGCAAATGGCAGCAAATCACTTCTTAGCTTTGTGTACTACAAAATGACACCGGCACACCTCAGCACTCTATTGCACTGAAATGTGGCTTGTTTTATTTTCTTAACTTTTAAAAAGACAGGTTGACACCCTCAGTTATTTTAGAAATGCACAACTTCTGTTTGTCACTTCCACTAAATGGTACTTGTCTTTAGGATGTTACCAATTACCTGAAGTTGAACCGATTTCAAGTAAGGAAAGTGCTTATTCTAGAAACCACTGGTTTGAATGCATTTGCAACTCTTCAAGGCGCCATATGGTGGCATTGGTTAACACCATACATGCCTCACCAGTACCATACTTGACCCAAAATTAACCCACATACTGCAGGTGTCATCTGTACTATAATCAATCATTTCATTTAAGAAACATTTTCATTGCCATCCATTATGAATGTTGATCATTAAATATCTTCTTACTGAAATGTCCAAGCAGTGTGTTTGTATTTCCAAAGTCTGATTGTCACGCCCTGACCTTAGAGATCCTGTTTATGTCTTTATTTTGGTTTGGTCAGGGTGTGAGTTGGGGTGGGTATTCTATATTCTATTATTTGTATATCTATGTTTTGGCTGGGTAGGGTTCTCAATCAGGGACAGCTGTCTAGCGTTGTCTCTGATTGAGAACCATACATAGGTAGCCCTTTTTTTCCACCTGTCTTTTTGGGAAGTTGACTTTTGTTTAGCCTTAGCCTTTAGCTTCATGTTTTTTTTCTTGTTCTGCTTCTTTTTTCCAAATAAAGAGAAAATGTATGGACACCACGCTGCACCTTGGTCCACTTCCTTCAACAGCTGTGACACTGATGTTATTTCAAATGAAATGTTATTTGTCACATGCACAGAATACAACAGGTGTAGACCTTACCGTGAAATGCTTACTTACAAGGACTTAACCAACAATGCAGTTCAAGAAATAGAGTTGAGTAAAAAAAAATTAAAAAAATCTCACTTTTTTAAAATTTGTTATCAAAAAAATCTAAAAGGAAATTACACAACAATAATGAGGCTATATACAGGAAGCACCAGTACCGAGTCAATGTACAGGTTAGTTGAGCTAATTTTTAAAGTAACTATGCATAGATTATAAACAGCAAGTAGCAGCAGTGTAAAAACAAAGTGAGAAGGGGGAGGGGGGAGGTTAATGTAAATAGTGCCAGGTGGCACTTTTGTTCCGCCGTCTTATGCTTTGGGGGTAGAAGCTGTTAAGAAGCCTTTTGGTCATAGACTTGGTGCTCTGGTACCCCTTGCCATGCGGTAGCAGAGAGAACAGTTTATGACTAGGAAGGATGGAAATGTGGACAATTCTTTTTAAATGTATCCACCGTATGTCATCTACAGTATCTGAGGTCAGTGAATTGAAGTCTGAACGCATAGATCGGCTTGGTCCATGCCAACACTTTTTGTTTACTTTGTATGTGCATACATTGTAGGTCAGTTAACAAACAAGGGTGTCCTCACTGGTCTGAATACTCAAGGAAGACATAACATGCTTGTCTCAAATAGGCTAATCTGTATTAGTCTGACAATCTTAACTGACATCACGGGCTAAATTTGGACTGGAAAGTAAATCCCTAGAACGTAACTGGGATTCTGGGCACACTGCTCCTGTTTGGTGCCTTTATGTACCTTGACCATCTGATGCAGTGACTTTTTCCAAGCCCCAGGATTACCCTCCTTAATCGGGGTTAAATGAGCACCCATGAACGCACCCCACCCGAGCATAGCTTCATTCTCAGAAGTGGTTAATCCAATCTTTAGAGCTGACCCTAAAGTAGATCACTGAGAGACACACTAACTGGCAACATGCACACACACACACACACACACAGATGGGCTGTATTTATTTGACATGTATTTGAAAAGAGAGCTTGGAGAGATGACCAAGTTAAATTTAGTTTCATATCCACTTTTAAATCCACTGTCAAAACATGCTCTACCAGCCTGTTGAGGGTTAATTTTGTTATAGTCAGGTAATAAGTCATGGAGTGGAACATTTACTCAAACATTTTTATTGGCAGACATATTTTTTGGGAAAACATTGACAGAATATTTTGGAAATATTACATTTTCATGTAGGGGTCGTGACAGAGTTTGTATCACTGGAGTCATGCAGCCCTCTCCACTCTGGCATTCCTTGTTCGATCCCTCTTTCTTTCCACATTATCATAGTATTCAATATAAGATAACATTATACGATATTGCTTAAACATTCAGATATTATGTAACTTTCTCGGTGTATAATAGTTACAGCAGTCTGTCTAATGGGTGTGGGGGTTGCAGTAATAAGGGCAGGATCTCATTCACATGATGGTGTTGCCCTCTTTACGCACAACAACTTAGTTTTGAAGTTAATAGTCTTGAAGTTGTTTTCCGGTCAAGAGTCTTCTCCTCATTTAATCCCATGACACCTAAATCTGTTGGTCCTTAATACTTAGCTAGCCTTGTCAAGCTTGGCTTTGTATCGTGAAGGTGAACCAACGCATAAATAGGTTGTCACTGTTCATGTTTACATTGTAATGTGTATATACTGTATGTGGTGTGAATTTTATATTTTTTTATGAGGTACCTGATCATTTCAAATCAAAAGCACAGGATAGGCTACTACCTTGTGTGTTGTGGAAATAATGTGGACAACAAGGATGTCACCTTATTAACCATGGAGACTGAAGAGTGTCATTTCTAATGCAGAGGTGGATGAAGGACTCAATGATCTCAGAAAATAGCTGTATCAATCTATTTGTCCTCGGTTCAGGTCTAATAGTATTCACACATTCATAACATAAGGCTGCAGAGTTTATAGTATACTCATATGGTGTACTATATATTACTATACTGTATAGTAGTGTGTAATATTTGTATTTATTAAGAATCCAAATGTGCTGCTACATGGGGTCCAGCAACATTAAGGCAGTTATATACAATTTAATATATTAGATGACATTACATTTCATAACACTTTTTACAAGACATTGTAGAGTAGTGTGCCCTTAGGCCACTGCTCTACTCCATATCTACAATACCAAACGTTTGGCAGCAGTTTGTGCTGATTGTTTTAGGCTGAGTAGTACTTTAATAGTACTAATAATTTGGGTTCAAATAGTATTTGCTTTATTTAAAATACTTTGTTATAATTGAACCTGCCTGGATTGCCAGATGGGTGGGGATTTGGCACTATTGCATTGATTCCATTATGCCTGGCATGCTCAATCAAGCGCAGCTAAAGTATTTGTAAAAAAATATATTTATATTTGAATCCATGATATGATGTCTACTGACACTGTCTGAAGCTTGAATGGTGGCGGAAGGCCACATGTTGCGTCTTTTTGTGTTCAGTATCCTGTTGTGTTTTGACTACGAGAAATTGATAGGCAAACATCAGTGGCTAATGACAAATGAAATAACTGTATTATTGACTAATCATAATATGTATGAGAATCCAACAACTACAGAGCAGCTAGAGTATTGACTCATTGAAAGGAGAAGGACATGATGATGACTTGACATCTTTTTTCCTTTGAACAGTGCAGTCAGTGCAGTTAGTCTATGTTTGCTAATTTTGTACCAGTACAAAGCTGGATGTGCATTATCGTTAGTTAGCCTACAATATTCGATGTTCTAATTTAAGCACTGGACAGCACATACAATGTTCTTGTTAGCAGGTTAATGCTTGGGTAAAATAGCGATTAGCCTAATTAATAGCATTCATTGATAGCACAATCATTACAAAGAGGGATAAGTAATTGGTTGTGAAATACAGAAACGAAATACACAAACAAAGTCATTCATATAGATTTTTTTTTATTTCCATTATTGTTTGTTGTAACAATTATTTGATGAATGCAAACTATTGGTCTTGGTATACGATTGGGTTGGGCAATACAGACTCATTTGATCTTTCTATCAAGAAGTTCGCAGAGAAGAATGAAACAGTATAATTGTATGTCATACTAACATTAGTAACGGATACATTAAATACATACATAATTTACAAGTGCATTCACTGTCCATGTGTAATCAAACAAAATGTTAGACTTTTCAGGTGTTTCATGTTTTCTGGCAATATGGCATTGAGCTAAGCGTTCAGCTTCCTCTCGTGATGAGTCTCAAACGACATCATGTTGTCCTTGAGAATATCAAAGTGCTTTGATGAGCTTGCATAAAAAGGATGAAGACATTGTACTCCCGCCAAACCTTGAGTTGCATATTGTATCGAAAGGGCATAGTTCTTGTCGAACTCTGTCGTTGACTCGTGCTTGTAGGAAAAGTTCCCATTCACGCTCAACGGTGGACTTATGGGTCCCTCGAACCGGGGGCTGGTGCTGGTACAGTCTGTGAATGTAGTTTCAAAGAACGGCTCAAGCGCATTGTCGACAGTGTGGGGCTTGGAGTGGTGGATATGGGAGCTGTCCATTGTACCATATGGCGGGCTAGGGTAAGGGTAGGAGGGGTGCAAAGAGAAGGACGCAGTCGATGTTTGGTGCACCTGAGACGGGATGTCCTGGACCTGCTCCGGTAAAAACGTCCTGGGGTTGAGCTGCAAACATCCTGCCACTAGATTGGTGGTGGGCTGGGACAGTCCATGGCATAGAGCCTGCACGAACAACATCAAATCTGGACTTTCCTCCGATTGCAAGGTCTCAGAGAGAGCCCATATGTAATTTTTTGCCAACCTCAATGTATCTATTTTGGAGAGTTTCTGAGTATTCGAGTAGCAAGGTACAACTTTACGCAAACTCTCAAGCGCGTCATTGAGCCCGTGCATACGGTTTCTCTCTCGCGCGTTGGCCTTCATGCGCCGGACCTTAAACCTCTGTCGGGTTTTTGTCATTTTCTTTATCTTGGTCCCAATCCTCTTTGGGCTATCGTCAAGGCTCTCTTCTTCCCCCGACCCTCCTTCTTCCCCCTGCTCCTCATTGTCGTTAAGCTCTTCCATTCTGTTGAATCCATCCTCGTCGTCATTGTCGCCGTCCTTACTCATGGTTTTGTGCACACCATTTACTGTTTCCATGTTCTGAGTGGTGCGGCATCCCTCAGTCCTTTTGGAAACATACTGCTGTGACACTGGCATGGTGCTGTCCTCTGTTGGGGCAGAGGAGGAGAGTTACTTCTACAGTTCAAAACTGCTGATACAAAGACACCCGCGGTAAATGTGTGTGGCACTGTGAAATCCTAACGCCCATGTATGATTGTGTAACTGAATGATCTGAGTTTAGACAGATTAAACTATTAATACCTGTCAAATAGCCATGCAGGCAATGAATCATGTTATGAGGCATAGTAGGCTGAATGAGGCACTGGTAGTTTACATCATTATCATCCTTATACATCACCCCTGTGCTTAATGAAGTGCCTTTACAATTGTTTTCATAAATAGGCCTATATATGACAAGTTTACCTAAACACCCACATGTTGAATAGCCCTATAACCACTTCTCAGTACGATGTACTATTAAGTGAAGAATATAGGCAATACAATTCCAGTTACAACATCAAAAACCACCAGCAGAGTAATGTTTGAACCCAACACAAATAGCAGTCTACAGACAAGAAAAAGTTAAGACTAGAGACATTCTTAATTGAAACTATAAATAATTACCTTTTAATGCAGAGTATGTTGTTATAAGAGTTCCATAACCTTTGAAAAGTCCTGATTCAATCTGTCTGCAAACCTCAGATGCTGCAGTTTTATAGTATTGATGCTGAGGCTGACTGATGGTATAGTGCACCAATGGATGCACTTTATAAAATCCATGCATGGACAACGGTGGGATCAAAGCCCGCCCCTTTCTCCGACACATGCCATGTCGCGGGCAAAAGGCCTCAAGCTTCACGTGACGTTTCCAATTTAGATTCACTGGACCTCTGGGAGCCTCCGCTATCGTGGCTGAAAAGAAAACAACCATCTGTCACCAGTCAGACTGCACGGACCTGTTTACACCCGCACCCGATATATGAACTCTTCCAATTAGCAGGTGTATGCCATGAAAGAAGCTTCCTCACATGCACCTTAACCCATTTCAGCCAGCACAAAAGGCCTACATTTTGTTTGGCAGAGAGATTAGGTTGGTCATAGGCCTACAGTTACGTTTAGTGTGACAGTGTGCATTTATTTTGGGAAAATGTTGGATTTGATGGTTGGATTAGCCCAAAAGCCTAAGCAATTGATATAGGCCTATTATTTTTATTAGACATTTCAGGTAGTAGAATACCTTTAAATTTTCATCAACACCTGTAGCCTATTCTAGGCTATGGGAAAAAGCTTGTAGCCCTAAAAAGTGCCCTTCACAAGAAAGTTTGAGGCCTAAATGCGCAGAGAGGTAGGCCAGTGGGTCAGACAACTCTAAACATGGATTTAATTGGGGTTTTCAATTCTAACCGTGCGTGCCTTGGCTGGTGGCTTGAGAGACGGTAGATGCCAGGTCTGAGCCAATAGTCCTTCTCAACGAGGGTTGGGCACTCGAGCCGCACACGCAATAACAATATAGCAGTGTTTCCCGCTTCACTAACTTGGTCAGAATGGTCTTAGAGCTGTGTGTAAAAATGTGACATGATGGGAGAATATAACACTGTCTGTATATATAACACTGTCAATTCGGTTACACCCCCTCTCATCTGTATTGGTATCAATTGGTAAGAATTAAGAGGAACCCGTTTTACCTCCGTGAATGCCTGGTCATGATACGAGCAACCCTGTTGATGATAGGCTGTAACCGGTTAAGACCGGTCTTATTGCAATGATGTAGGGTGGAATGCCACACTGTGGCACAGTAGTCCAGGTGAGTTTTATCATGGGTGCTAAATGGTCAGGATAATGTCCTTCGAGATGAAGTCCCTTGCCGTTTTTAGAGTGTCAAGCCAGACAGTAGTTTCCCTGTGACCAGGCTGGCGTGTTCAGTCCAGTGTTAGGTGTAGGCCCAACTACATCCCCAGGTACGTTATGGTGTTTACTTCTTCATAAGTGTTTTGTCCGTCTGTTATTGTGATACTTGTGCCTGTGTATCTCAGCTTTTGTGGGTTGCCAAACAGCATTGCCATGGTCTTCTGAGGGTGTAAGGAGAGCTTGTTGTCAGCAAACCAAGCTGCTACCCTCTTGATGCCTTTTGAGACTGACTCCTCACACTCTCTGGTGGTATAAACTGAATAGAACAGGACTGTGTCATCTACATATACTGTATATGTGACCTGTTTCAGGAAATTAGGCGTGTGTCGTGGGTCACTACTTCGTTTGAGAGCCGTTTGAACGTAAACCTTTTTTAAAATAAAAATATGGGATCATTTCAAGTTAGTGTACTGTTAGCTAGCTAACGTTAGCTGTCTGGCTCGGTAGCTAATGAATGCGCTTGAGCCGTTCTTTGAAACTACATTCAAAGACTGCACCAGCTAGAGAGAGCCTGTAGGAACATAACAAAGGCATCAGTGTTCCTAATCCTGGCATCTGGGAAACAACACCAGAGGCAGATGACCACAGGATGACCCCAAAGTGGCTTATGGTGCCCCCAATCTATATGGGATTCTCCTTCCTCATGAGCTATCTATTTTGTGAAGTGCACCAGTCCCTCCTGCAGCAAAGCACCCCCACAACATGATGCTGCCACCCTCGTGCTTCAAGGTTGGGATGGTGTTCTTTGGCTTGCAAGCGCCCCCCTTTTTCCACCAAATGTAACATTATGGCCAAACAGTTCTATTTTTGTTTCATCAGACCAAAGGAAATTTCTCCAAAAAGTATGATTTTTGTCCCCATGTGTAGTTGCAAAACATGGGGAGTTTTTATGGCGGTTTTGGAGCAGTGGCTTCTTCCTTGCTGTCGATATAGTGTGGACATATATACTTTTGTACCTGGTTTCCTCCAGCATCTTCACAAGGTCCTTTGCTGTTGTTGTGGGATTGATTTGCACTTTTTGCACCAAAGTAAGTTCATCTCTAGGAGACAGAAAGTGTCTCCTTCCTGAGTGGTATGTGGTCCCATGGTGTTTAAACTTGTGTACTATTGTTTGTACAGATGAACGTGGTACCTTCAAATTTTTGGAAATTGCACCCAAGGATGATCCAGACTTGTGGAGGTCTACAATTTTTTTGGAGGTCTTGGCTGATTTTCTTTTGATTTTCCCAAGATGTCCAGCAAAGAGGCACTGAGATTGAAGGTAGGCCTTGAAATACATCCACAGGTACACCTCCAATTGACTCAAATGATGTATTTTATCCTATTAGAAGTTTCTAAAGCTATGACATCATTTTCTGGAATTTTCCAAGCTGTTTAATGGCACAGTCAACTTAGATTATATAACTTCTGACCCACGAATTGTGATACAGTGAATTCTAAATGAAATAATCTGTCTGTAAACAATTGTTAGAAAATTTACTTGTGTCATGTAACAAGGGAGATGCCCTAACTGACAAGTTTTAATGACTCCAACCCAAGTATATGTAAACTTCCGAGTTCAACTGTGTATATAAAAATATATGATTATTATTTGTTTTTTCTTCAGAACATTTGCCATGTATGTTCTCTTGTAATGTTCTGTAGTTTCAACCCAATGATTCGTCTGACAAACACAAATGTGCGTTCGGCAGACCCAGGCATGGATCAAAGCTGGCGAGAGTATTTGTATCATTATTTTTTTAGCGAAAGCATACAGATGTTGATGAAGAATCACATTTACCTCAGGATCAATCCCAGTTGTTATTCTGTGAAACCATAATTTGTATTTATTTATTTGTGGCATGGTTGTGTGCTCTACCAAATCACATTCACGTTTTTAGTACACAATTATCAATTTTATTACACAGTATGCCTACACATTGATAGGCTGTAGAAAAAATATTTATCCATTGTTTGATAAATTCACAGCCTGCTACGCCTTTTTTCTCTCCCTGTTTTAGAGGGTGGGAAACCAAAAACCTACCGCCTGTCCGGCCGGCCAAACCCAGGAGGAGCAATTGTGAACCAGCAACTGTAGTAACGCAGTTTGCACAAAATGTTTCATATTACGGTGTTTCTATTCCAAGAAAAACAAAAAGTGTTCTGCCGAATTCAGTCTGATCACAGAAGGATGTTATGAAACAAAAGCTTGAGTTCCCTGCATGCTTGGATAGCTCTAAACCGCCAAGGTTTAAATCAAACGACGCCCGCTGAGAGTGAACATTAAATGGGGATGGCCAGTGTCCAGCGGTTATGTACACGTCACGGTGGGAGCTCTCTTCCATGCTCCTCAGAGTGGAGTGGCATGTGACTAACCAGCAGCGGGCACTGCTAGGTCTCAGGCTTGCCTGAGTGCGGGACCAAACACATTGTAGTGTGTTTGTGTGTTTGTCTCCCCTACGTTCGGAGACTCGAGACGGAGACAACCCATAGGCCCCACGGCGATAGGACACTGCACGACGGCTCATGTCCTATGTGGTTCGGGTAATATCTAAGGGGCATTTTTCGTTAGGGCGAATCTGGAAAATGACATGCACAAGAGACTGTGGTAATATTTTTTCTTTTAGAGACTATAATACATGGTATCCAGATAATTTTTGTTTCTCTTAGAATAAAAACCTTATGTAACAACAGTTTTAGTAAGTAATACACTACAGTCCAGTTACAGCTTGTTCTGACCAATGAGAAACAAAAAAAAAAAAAAATTCGGGTGTGCGTGCAGGACAGAGGAACTGCAATTCTTACACTATTGTTCAGGAGGAACGTAAAATTGCGTGTCAATTCATAAACCATGTGCCATCGAAATCTCTTCCCACTTATTTTGCAATCTATATGACTCTCCGCCAATAATTACATTTTGAGGATTGGAGGATTCTAAATTAATATCTAAGGGGCATTTTTCATTAGGAAAAATCTGGAGAATGACATGCGCAAGACAGTGGCAATATTTTTCATGTTAGAGACTATAATACATGGTGTCCAGCTCAGGATAACTAAAACATTTATTTTATTGAAACTATGAGAAAGAATGTTGTTACTTATTTATTTTGATCCAAAGCCATGAATGAGTGAGTCACTCAGCTTTATGTAGGTGCCGAGGCTATATGACTGTGCCATCAACTTGATTATTTAGCATCGCTTGCTTATATTCAGTCAACACATATATTTTAAGAATGTCACGGAATATAATTGAACATTTTCGTTTCACTTGAATAAAAACCCTTGTGTAAAAAAAGTTTTAGTAAGTAATACTGACTAGTAGAAACAAAATAAATAAGTGTGTTTTTCCAGGTGTGTGCATGCAGGACAGAGGAAAAGCAATTCTTACACTATTGTTCTAAATTAATATATATATAGCTATATATATAGCTATATATATATATTTATACTTAACCCCTTTTTGGGGAGGCACAAAACTACCTCCACACTTCCATTCATTTGTATGTGTTTCCTTCAGACTTCGTCCAGTGACACTTGTTGGGGTCAGAGCAAAATGGAGAATTTCCCCTTTTCACAGCCGGTCACATTAGCTTGTAGTCCAAATGGTTCGGATGCTATAAACAGAAGTTGGCATCCCTTTGACATCTTCCCAGAGCTCCTCATCATCTTTCACCTATCATCTCCCAAACCCGAAACCATACAGGCTCCTTTGATATGGATGAGGTACTGTATTAGAGAATCTCTTGTGGAGTAACTTAATGCTTTGATGACTGTGACAGTTGGAGGGATGTTGACAGTGGAAAATATTTAATGATGTTCATGTTCCTTTAATTCATTCACATTGCAGAATGCAAGTTATTTGTGTGATGAGTAAAACAATGTATCTGCATATTATTAACCAAGTGTATTTTATAAGTATCTGTACACCACAGTGTATTTTATTTGTTTTTAGATTTCTACCTCTGAGATTACCATAACAGTTGAAGGTAGTTTTACACCTTTGATTAAAGCAAAGTATTCTATACATTATTAATTGCATCTGGGAAAGCCACATATTATACATATAATACATATAATAGTGCAGTGTGATGAAGGGAGTAATGAAGGTGAAAATCTTGAGGACATGAGAGGGACATCTAGATACTTTTATTTTATTTTTTTATTTTTATTTTAAAGGCTAGTTTACTACAACTGTCGTCAGTTCTATAGGTAAATGTAGTGTATCTGTTGTTTTTTTATCCACATAATGGGAAAGTGAAGAAAGCCTACCCTCTAATGGTGAAAAAATATACAACGACTCCACATTGAAATTGCTACTGGAAGACTCTGCCTTAGGCCGGAATCCTCACTTGAAATGATGCGTAAATGCATAAATCATCCATTGATGTAAGATTTCAAGTTAGGATTCAGGCCTCCCTCTCAATCAATTAATCCCGATCACCGCACTAGTAAGAGGAGCCAGCCAGAAGTCAGACAGGAAATCAAATCAATCAAGTTATTTGTCACATACACATGGTTTGCAGATGTTAATGCGAGTGTAGTGAAATGCTTGTGCTTCTAGTTCAGACAATGCAGTAATAACCAATGAGTAATCTCAACTAATAATTTCACAACAGCTGCTTTATACACACAAGTGTAAAGGGATTAAGAATATGTACATAAAGATATATGAATGAGTGATGGTACAGAACGGCATAGGCAAGATGCAGTAGATGGTATCGAGTATAGTACAGTGGGGCAAAAAGTATTTAGTCAGCCACCAATTGTGCAAGTTCTCCCACTTAAAAGGATGAGAGGCCTATAATTTTCATCATAGAATTTTCCTCATCACTTAAACTATGGCAGATAAAATTAGAAGAAAAAAAATTGTAGGATTTTTAATGAATTTATTTGCAAATTATGGTGGAAAATAAGTATTTTTCTCATTTTGTCTGTCATAGTTGAAGAGTACCTATGATGAAAATTACAGGCCTCTCTCATGTTTTTAAGTGGGAGAACTTGCACAATTGGTGGCTGACCAAATACTTTTTTCCCCCACTGTATATACATATGAGATGAGTAATATAGGGTATGTATACATTATATTAAGTGGCATTGTTTAAAGTGGCTAGTGATAAATGTTTTACATATATGGCAGCAGCCACTCAATGTTAGTGGTGGCTGTTTAACAGTCTGATGGCCTTGAGATAGAAGCTGTTTTTCTGTTTCTCGGTTCCTGCTGTGATGCACCTGTACTGACCTCGCCTTCTGGATGATAGCGGGGTGAACAGGCAGTGGCTCGGGTGGTTGTTGTCCTTGATGATCTTTATGGCCTTCCTGTGACATCGGGTGGTGTAGGTTTCCTGGAGGGAAGGTAGTTTGCCCCCGGTGATGCGTTGTGCATACCTCCCTACAGAGTGCCGACCCGCTCATGAGGCAGAATTAGGCAACTGCCTATAGTGGCATTGAGTAGAGTGGCATTTTCTGAGTTAACCTGGCCAAAACGCACCTCCAACGCATAAAACATCAAATAATTCTGCCCCAAAAATATTTATGTCAACCACTGGCATATGGGCTTTTTAGGTGAGCGCTGATGAAGGCCTGTGATAAGTAGTACCCACTATAATAAGCAGGGGCTTTCGAAAGTATTCACTCTCTTGGCATTTTTCCTATATTGTTGCCTTCAACCTAGAAATAAAATGGATTTTGGGGGGGGGTTGTATCATTTTATTTACACAACATGCCTACCACTTTGAAGATGCAAAATATATTTTATTGTGAAGCAAACAAGGAATAAGACAAAAAACAGAACTTGAGCGTAGATAACTATTCATCCCCCCAATGTCAATACTTTGTAGAACCACATTTTGCAGCAATTACAGCCGCACGTCTCTTGGGGTATATCTCTATAAGCTTGGGACATCTAGTCACTGGGATTTTTGCCCATTCTTCAAGGCAAAACTGCTCCAGATCCTTCAAGTTGGATGGGTTCCGCTGGTGTACAGCAATCTTTAAGTCATACCAAAGATTCTCAATTGGATTGAGGTCTGGGCCTTGACTAGGCCATTCCAATACATTTAAATATTTCCCCTTAAACCACTCAAGTATTGCTTTAGCAGTATGCTTAGGGTCATTGTCCTGCTGGAAGGTGAACCTCCGTCCCAGTCTCAAATCTCTGGAAGACTAAAACAGGTTTCCCTCAAGAATTTCCCTGTATTTAGCCCCATCCATTATTCCTTCAATTCTGATCAGTCTCCCAGTCCCAGCCGATGAAAAACATCCCACAGCATGATGCTGCCACCACCATGCTTCACTGTTCTCTGGGGTGAAAAAGCTCACTTTTAGTCTGACCAGAGTACCTTCTTCCATATGTTTGGGGAGTCTCCCAGATGTCTTTTGGTGAACACCAAATGTGTTTGCTTATTTTTTTCTTTTAGAAATGTTTTCTTTTCTGAACAGTTCTGTCAAGCCCCGCTCTGTTTAGTGTACGGCTTAAGGTGGACCTATTGTCAGATAGTTCAATCACCGCTGTGGAGCTTTGCAGCTTCTTCAGGTTTATCTTTGGTCTCTTTGTTGGCTCACTGATTAATGCCCTCATTGCCTGGTCTGTGAGTTTTGGTGGGCGGCCCTCTCTTGGCAGGTTTGTTGTGGTGCCATATTCTTTGTATTTTTTAATAATGGATTTAACGGTGCTTGTGGGATGTTCAAAGTTTCTGATATTTTTTATAACCCAACCCTGATCTCTACTTCTCCACAACTTTGCTATCATTTCAAAAATGTCCCATCAAGGTTGTCTATACCTGGTGGCTTTTCATTATTGATAGATAACAACAGTTTTTCCGCCTCTCCCACACTATCTTTTATTTTATACATTTTTTATTTTTAGGGGTGGATCAGCTTAATATTGCAGAACGATTGTTGCTTCCATCAATGTGATTGTCTGCATCATTTCGAATCCCCTACATATACATATACATATATATATATATATATATACACATACCCATACATATAGACATGCATACATAAACATTCATACACATACAGATATAGGGTGCCATGCAAAATTATTCGGCCCCCTTGAACTTTGCGACCTTTTGCCACATTCCAGGCTTCAAACATAAAGATATAAAACTGTATTTTTTTGTGAAGAATCATCAACAATTGGGACACAATCATGAAGTGGAACGACATTTATTGGATATTTCAAACTTTTTTAACAAATCAAAAACTGAAAAATTGGGCGTGCAAAATTATTCAGCCCCTTTACTTTCAGTGCAGCAAAATCTCTCCAGAGGTTCAGTGAGGATCTCTGAATGATCCAATGTTGACCTAAATGACTAATGATGATAAATACAATCCACCTGTGTGTAATCAAGTCTCCGTATAAATGCTCCTGCACTGTGATAGTCTCAGAGGTCCGTTAAAAGCGCAGAGAGCATCATGAAGAACAAGGAACACACCAGGCAGGTCCAAGATACTGTTGTGAAAAAGTTTAAAGTCGGATTTGGATACAAAAAGATTTCCCAAGCTTTAAACATCCCAAGGAGCACTGTGCAAGCGATAATATTGAAATGGAAGGAGTATCAGACCACTGCAAATCTACCAAGACCTGGCCGTCCCTCTAAACTTTCAGCTCATACAAGGAGAAGACTGATCAGAGATGCAGCCAAGAGGCCCATGATCACTCTGGATGAACTGCAGAGATCTACAGCTGAGGTGGGAGACTCTGTCCATAGGACAACAATCAGTCGTATATTGCACAAATCTGGCCTTTATTGAAGAATGGCAAGAAGAAAGCCATTTCTTAAAGATATCCATAAAAAGTGTTGTTTAAAGTTTGCCACAAGCCACCTGGGAGACACACCAAACATGTGGAAGAAGGTACTCTGGTCAGATGAAACCAAAATGGAACTTTTTGGCAACAATGCAAAACGTTATGTTTGGCGTAAAAGCAACACAGCCCATCACCCTGACCACACCATCCCCACTGTCAAACATGGTGGTGGCAGCATCATGGTTTGGGCCTGCTTTTCTTCAGCATGGACAGGGAAGATGGTTAAAATTGATGGGAAGATGGATGGAGCCAAATACAGGACCATTCTGGAAGAAAACCTGATGGAGTCTGCAAAAGACCTGAGACTGGGATGGAGATTTGTCTTCCAACAAGACAATGATCCAAAACATAAAGCAAAATCTACAATGGAATGGTTCAAAAATAAACATATCCAGGTGTTAGAATGGCCAAGTCAAAGTCCACACCTGAATCCAATCGAGAATCTGTGGAAAGAACTGAAAACTGCTGTTCACAAATGCTCTCCATCCAACCACACTGAGCTCGAGCTGTTTTGCAAGGAAGAATGGGAAAAAATTTCAGTCTCTCGATGTGCAAAACTGATAGAGACATACCCCAAACGACTTACAGCTGTAATCGCAGCAAAAGGTGGCGCTACAAAGTATTAACTTAAGGGGGCTGAATAATTTTGCACGCCCAATTTTTCAGTTTTTGATTTGTTAAAAAAGTTTGAAATATCCAATAAATGTCGTTCCACTTCATGATTGTGTCCCACTTGTTGTTGATTTTTCACACAAAAAATACAGTTTTATATCTTTATGTTTGAAGCCTGAAATGTGGCAAAAGGTCGCAAAGTTCAAGGGGGCCGAATACTTTCGCAAGGCACTGTACCTATATAGATATATACATACCTTTATTATTCCCCACAAACCCTACCACCCTTCCCCCAATTGGAGTAAACTAATAAACAATAACACTTATGCCTTCAGTTTATACATATTATAAACATTTTACAGACAATCTATTTTACAATAGTTATATTTTGTTTGTTTTCAGTCCTTCCTCTATTTCTGATGTCCATCCAGTTCTATTTGTAACTTTGCTATTTCACAACATTTCTGAACCTATATACATTTTACAGTGTGTTATTAGTCCCACCCTTCAACTCCATTCAACCCCTCCCATCTATCTCTTAACTCCATCCATTTTGGATTTCTATTTGCCATATATTTTTCAACTGTGCTGTGATGTTTCAAGTACTGAACCTTTCTATTCACATAGCTTCTACAGATTGTAAATTAAAAAACATTTTTTTGCTAAAATAATAATTATATTATTAACCTCTTGAATCTCCCCATCCCGGATCCGGGATCGTGACTAAAGCCTCAGGATCATTAGCATAACGCAACGTTAACGATTTCTGAAAATCGCAAATAAAATGAAAATAATGCGCCTGCTCTCAAGCTTAGCCTTTTCTTAACAACACTGTCATCTCAGATTTTCAAAATATGCTTTTGAACCATAGCAATGGACTAATTTGTGTAAGAGTATGCTAAGCTAGCTTAACATTTTGAGTAGCATTTAGCACGCAACATTTTCACAAAAACCAGATAACCAAATAAATAAAATCATTTACATTTGAAGAGCTTCGGATGTTTTCAATGAGGAGACTCTCAGTTACATACCAAAAGCGCAGTTTTTCCTGAAAGCGTCTGTGTGTAGGAGAAATCGCTCCGTTTTGTACATCGCATTTGGCTACCAAAACGAACCGAAAATTCAGTCACCTACAACGTCAAACTTTTTCCGAATTAACTCCATAATATCGACCGAAACATGGCAAACGTTGTTTGGAATCAATCCTCAAGGTGTTTTTTCACATATCTCTTCATTGATATATCGTTCGTGGAAGCCTGTATTCTTCTCTAAATTCCATGGAAAAATACTTGCAGCTGACTTTTGCGCACCAATTTCGGCGCAGGACACCGGGCGGACACCTGGTAAATGTGGTCTCTTATGGTCAATCTTCCAATGATATGCCTACAAATACGTCACAATGCTGCAGACACCTTGGGGAAACGACAGAAAGGGCAGACTTACTCCTCTCGCATTCACAGCCATATAAGGAGACAATGGAAAACAGAGCCTCAAAAATCCTGCTCATTTCCTGGGTGCCGTCTCATCTTGGTTTTGCCTGAAGTTCACGTTTTAGGGCACGCACAGAAAATATCTTAGCAGTTCTGGACACGTCAGAGTGTTTTCTTTCGAAAGCTATCAATTATATGCATAGTCGAGCATCTTTTTGTGACAAAATATCTTGTTTAAAACGGGAATGTTTTTCATCCAAAAATGAAATTGCGCCCCTAGAGTTTCAAGAGGTTAATTGATTGTCTTTGGCTTTTCAAATCACCCAGTATTGCTATCTGCATTATTAGTTCTAGGCAAATGATGCAATTTTTCAGCCATTCCTGGTCCTGTGACCAAAAACGAGCTACATATGGACAGTACCAAAATAAATGATCTAATGACTCTGCCTCCTCACAGCTAAATCTGCAGAGCTGGGAAGATTGTATCTCACATATATAAAAACAAAAGCTCTGACGAAGGCCGTTACGTAAGGTTATTAAACATTGGTGATACTATCAGAGCAGTGTGCGGTTTCCTTTTTCCTTCATCTTGTACATCTGTTACCATGCACCTGCAAAAAAAGCTTGTTCAAATGTGTGGATTTAAGTATAACTTTTGTATGACTGATGCCTTTAGTGAGAGGTCTAATGTTTAATATATAATAATTTCTGCCCTCCGAATTCAAATTCGTTATATAAATAGACCCTTTTAATTTTTTCTGGCTTGCCATTCCAAATAAAATTGAATATTTTTTTGTTCCTATAATTTTTAAAAAGAGGCGTAGGCAAAACAATGAGCAAATAGTCACGCCCTTACCATAGAGAGCCCTTGGTTCTCTATGGTGTAGTAAGTCAGGGAATGACTAGGGGGTGTTCTAGTTCAATATTTCTATGTTGGTGTTTTGTATGGTTCACAATTAGAGGCAGCTGGTAATCGTTGCGTCTAATTGGGGATCATATTTAGGTAGCCATTTTTCCCACCTGGGTTGTGTGATATTGTTTTGTGTATGTGCATGTTGCACCACGGATGAAACGGTTTGTAGTTTTTTTGGGGGGGGGGAGTTTCACTTAAATAAAAGATGTGGAATTCAACACATGCTGCGCCTTTGTCCGTCTGTCCTCACGATCGTGACACAAATTGGTAAACTGTGATATGACTTAATCAGGGTGATTTTTCCACAAATAGACAGGTATTTTCCTTTCCATGAAAGCAAGATCTTATCTATTTTTGATCATTTTCTATAAAAATATATTGGAGTGAGATGTCTTTCTATTGGGATTTGTATACCGAGTATGTCCATGTCCCTGTCAGACCATTTCATTGGTAAACTACACGGTAATGTAAAATTTGCATTTTTTTGTGATCCAATTTGGTTTTAATCCAGAGTGGTTAGCAAAAGTATCTAGATCCTCTAAAAGGCCGCGGAGAGACTAATTGTGGTTTTAAAAGAAAACATGAATCATCAGCGTACAATGACACCTTTGTTTTTAAACCATGGATTTCTAATCCCTTAATATTGTTGAATCTAATTTTAACAGTTAACATTTTGATAGCAATAATAAATAGATATGCCGAAAGTGGTCAACCTTGTTTTACAGTTTAAAACTTTCTGAGCTGTAGCCGTTATGTACTATTTTACACCTAGGTTTAGTATACATAACTTTAACCCATTTAATATCTGACAATACTTTTTTAATACTATGTGCCAAGCATTTAGCTAGGATGTTTGCATCACAACACTGAAGTGTAAGAGGCCTCCAATTTAAATGGACTGGATCTTTATGTATACCACTTGGGTCCTGTTTCAGTAATAATGAGATCAGACCTTCTTGTTGCGTGTCTGATAATCTACCATTTATATAGGAGTGGTTAAAGCATTTTAATAATGGTCCCCATGAGTATATAAAAATATGTTTGGTATACTTCCACTGTAATTTGGCCTTCACATGAGTCTTTCTGTACAGATGTTCATTTTACATTATTATTTTTGGGAAAAATCCATACAATTAGCTACGGGTAGTGTAGACGGAGGAGACTGAAATGAAAACATATTCTTAAAGTACTTTACATCCTCTTTCAAAATATAATTCGGTGAATCATGCGTGACTCCATTTGTAACAAGTTTCAATACCTATTTTTTGGTAGCATTTTGTTTTGAAAATTGAAAAAGAATGGGGCATTTTTCCCATATTCCATCCAGTTCGCTTTATTTTTATAATATATTACACTGGATCTTTCTTGAATAAGTTCCTCCATTTTTTTGTGTTCCTCTAACTTATTCTGTTCCTCTATGGTACTGTTTTTATAGCTATTTATCTGTACTGTTAGTCCTTAACTTCTTGAAACTCCCCATACCGGATCCGGGTTTGTGACTAAAGCCTCAGGCTCATTAGCATAACGCAACGTTAACGATTTCTGAAAATCGCAAATAAAATGAAAATAATGCGTCTGCTCTCAAGCTTAGCCTTTTCTTAACAACACTGTCATCTCAGATTTTCAAAATATGCTTTTGAACCATAGAAATTGACTAATTTGTGTAAGAGTATGCAAAGCTAGCATAGCATTTTGAGTAGCATTTAGCACGCAACATTTTCACAAAAACCAGATAACCAAATAAATAAAATCATTTACCTTTGAAGAGCTTCTGATGTTTTCAATGAGGAGACTCTGTTACATACCAAATGCGCAGTTTTTCCTGAAAGCCTAGGATAGGATAAGTAATCCTTCTCACCCCCCCCCCCCCCTTAAATGATTTAGATGCACTATTGTAAAGTGGCTGTTCCACTGGATGTCAGAAGGTGAATTCACCAATTTGTAAGTCGCTCTGGATAAGAGCGTCTGCTAAATGACTTAAATGTAAATGTAATGTAATGAAAGTGTCTGTGTGTAGGAGAAATCGTTCCGTTTTCTACATTGCGTCTGGCTACCGAAACGAACCGAAAATTCAGTCACCTACAACGTAAAACTTTTTCCGGATTAACTACATAATATCGACCGAAACATGGCAAACGTTGTTTGGAATCAATCCTCAAGGTGTTTTTTCACATATCTCTTCATTGATATGCAGTTCGTGGAAGCTTGCTTTCCTCTCTGTATCCCATGGAAAAATACTGGCAGGTGACTTTTGCGCACCAATTTCGGCGCAGGACACCGGGCGGACACCTGGTAAATGTGGTCTCTTATGGTCAATCTTCCAATGATCTGCCTACAAATACGTCACAATGCTGCAGACACCTTGGGGAAACGACAGAAAGGGCAGGCTCATTCCTCTCGCATTCACAGCCATATAAGGAGACAATGGAAAACAGAGCCTCAAAAATCCTGCTCATTTCCTGGATGCCATCTCATCTTGGTTTTGCCTGAAGCTCACATTCTAGGGCACGCACAGAGAATATCTTGGTAGTTCTGGACACGTCAGAGTGTTTTCTTTCGAAAGCTATCAATTATATGCATAGTCGAGCATCTTTTTGTGACAAAATATCTTGTTTAAAACGGGAACGTTTTTCATCCAAAAATGAAATAGCGCCCCCATAGATGTAAGAGGTTAAATGTCCTTTGTTCATATGGGCAATTTTGATCTAAATTGCTTTTTTTTATAGATGAGTACTGAATTGCATGGCCTCTGAAGGCACATTTAAAAGTGTCCCATACATTAAGGGGATCTGCTGTACCTATGTTAAGTCTGAAAAAGTCAGTTATAAATTCTTCTGTCCTAGTAAAATATTATATCATCTAGTAGGCTTTGATTAAATTTCCAATATCCTCGCCCATGTGAAAATTCTTTACGAGTAATATATATGCCAATTATGTGATTTTTGACAACATTCTGTCCCCTATCAACACTTTTTAAACTTTTGATGCCAGAGAGAATGACATAAGAAAATAATCCAGACAACTAGCTTGATTAAGCCTCCTCCATATATATCTGTAGGTCCGGGTATTTAAGCCTCCATATATCCACTAATTCCAATATATCCATGACATTCATGATTTCCTTAAGTGCCTGAGGGTGATAGTTTGTAGTGGGATTTCCTTTACGGTCCATAAAGGTATTTAAGACCGTATTAAAATCTCCCACCATAATAATAGATTCTAGTGTTGCTTGTAGAGTTGATAAATTTTTATATATATATTCAAAGAATCTTGGATCATCATTATTTGGACCATATAGGTTAATGAGCCATATCTGTTTATTGTACAAAAACATATTTAAAATAATCCATCTACCTTGATGATCTGTTTGGACAATTTGCACATTTGGATCAAAATTACTGTTAATTAATACCATCAACCCCTTTGAATTTCTTTGCCCATGGGAGAGATATATTTTGCCACCCAGTCCTTTTTCCACAGAACTTCATCTAAAATTGTTGAATGAGTTTCCTGTAAACAATAGATATTATATTTCTTCTCTTTTAGCCAGGTAAATACTGATCATCTTTTCTTATTATCTGCTAAGCCATTACAATTAAAACTGCCTATACTTATTTCACCACTTACCATAATGAGACACAACTTTCAATTCTATTTATCAAATATATGTTTGTAAACGTAACATTAAAGAGAATAATAATGTTTGAGTGTCTATATAGCTGTACCATGATATTTGCATTGCTACTAAGTACACCTCCAATTGGTCCCCACTATTCCACCCGCTAAAAGCCCTCCTCGTCCAAAGTTGGGTTGTCATCACAATACCCGGCAGACCACCCCCGACACCCGGATCCCATAGCCCGGAAGAGACTGGGATGCATCCTTTGAAAAGAGCACACAGTGCAACTCAAAGAACAGAAGTAGATCAACCGCCAAATGCATTTCCATCGCCCTCACCTCGATTTGTATTATACATAGCAATCAAAAATATATATACATATTTAAAATGCTGTTGATCTTATTTCCCAACTCAAGAAAGATCTTGATTTACAAATGCATATACAGTTGCAGCTGTATGAGAAGGCCTGCAAAACTGTGCAAAAAAATGAGCAGAAATGGGGAGATATTAACCATTGTCACATCCTAGATGATGGAGGTCAGATGTACTCCTTTCCCCTGAAACACCCACAACATGGTCCCCCGTATTGACCATATTCCCAAGCATCTCCATGTAGTCAGACTTTTGATTTTGTGCCACCAGTGCCACAAATAATATACCCCCTCTCTGAATGTCCGAGTGTGACCGCCCTCCTCATGGGTTACTGCTAGTGTTGCCAGCACTGCCACTGCCTGGGTGGGGGCACCCCACCGGAATCCCCACTGTCTAGGTACAAGGTCATCAAGGTTCTCATTAACAGCATTGAGAATTATCTTCTATATTATGCTCTCCCTTTAGAGGGCTTTGGGTTTGCAGGACCAACCCTGCCAAGCAGGCTCAGAATCTTGAGGGGGCAGTGCTGCTCTAGATCTCTGATCACATTTTGGCTGAATACAGACCTCTTACAGCAGGCCCGTAAAACAGTTAGGGACTGTTCTCCTTAGTACCTGGGTATTTCAGGTGGGTGTCTAGGGTGTAGGGTTGTGGACCATTCCATCAATATAGGATCATAAATAAATAATTCATTTAAAAAATGTTTTACCACACCATCCACATTTGCTGACCCTTCTGTTTACTGAGTTTATCTTCACCATGGTGAATTAGTGCTTTTGTGTTCAAATTAGTTATGTTTGAAGATATATAGAAAATCTATATTTTTTTGTTGTATTATTACAATCCATAACCAGGCTAGAATTGTGTTTCATTATTTTCCTTGTCTATAAGAACTATGACAATTTTTAAATAGCCATGGAGTAGTCTTTGTCTCTGAACAAATGGTTATCAATATATAGTTTATTGACAACGAGAGCTACTAGTTTCCCTTTAAATCTCTTTTAATTGAAAATTGGATACAGAACTTTATGCATTACGCAATTTCCTTCGGGAATTGGTCATTCATGCCAATTTTTGTGCCAGCAAGTCTTTTACCCAGATTTTTAACCATTATTTTATCTTTAAAGAAAGCAAATATGGAAAATATTGGGCTTCATACCTCTGCCCTCTGCCCTCTGTCCGAAGCAGTGTGCACATTCAGTTTGGATTTCCTCGAGAGCTTTGCGTGGAATCTGAAGAGCTGTAAGGAGGAACTCTCGAACTACAGATTCAGGAACTTCTCCTTCTTTCTCTTGGATACCTGTAAGTACCAGATTCTCTGTCATGGATCTAGCCTGCAAGTGAAGAACACCGTTCTCCTTTTTAGGTTCATTAACTTTGGTTTCAATCTTCTTGACGGTCCCTTTTAGCTTGCTTGTGTCTTTCTCCAATGTCACAGGTTTTTCATCACTCTTGCCTTCAACTCTTTCATATCCTTACTGACTAGTTCAAGTATACCCAGTTTGTCATTTATTGATGTTAACAGATCGGTTTCGACCTTTATCATGGTGGTGAAAATATTCAATTGTCTGTCTGTAGAAGTGTCACACTTTCATTTTGAAATAGGTTCCCCTGTCTTACTCTCTGTCATGTTTAGGTGTGGCTTGTTTTTGTAATATTTGTTGATACATTTCTCTAGTATTAAGATTTGTCTTGTGGTGTCATCCAGATTGACGATTACCACCCACCAGATTGTGTAGTGCTAATATTTAAAGAAGTATTTGAAAAGCTTGCTCATTTTGGACTTCTAGTCCCTTTTAAACAGTAAGTGTTTGAGCCACAGCCTTCTGGGTAGTACCGTTGTAATGGTCTATTTCATCCGCATTTGGTAGATACCAACTAGTCTGTGATTAACGGGGTTGAGCTAGAGTGGTGTTTGTGCTTACAAGAACGGATTCTGAAGGGGCCCGGGGCCAGGTATTTTTTACAAGAACGTCAAATGTGGTTTGAACTACAAAGTATTAAAAGCTATCTATGTAAAGACAGCCGAGACTCTCACAAACGTGAACATGGGTTGGTCTATTTCTTCTGCATCGGTAGATACCGACTATCAATCCATGTTTTGTTCTGTGATGCTCACAAGAGTTGTAGAAGGTAAGGGGTTCTTCTACATAGAAGATCATAGCATATCCAAGGACAAGTGTATATAGTACTGTAATAAACTCCACACAGTTGTCACTGACTAGTTGGATATTATTTTCCCACAGAGCAGTCAATTTATGTACTTGCAGCATTCATATAAAGTTACTTTTTATCAGATTCTTGCTTTGACAGACCTTTTTTTTAATTGACATTTGTCTGTTTATGTCAAATTGTTGTGTGCATGTTCTTGTAGCCTTAGTTGTCCTGAAAATAAAATGGTGAAACCTTTCATTGTAAGGCTAAATTTAAGGGCTGGACATCTGGGGTCTCGGGAATGATAGAGTTAACCCTGTGCTGCTGGTAAAGGTTTGAGTAGCCAGTACTAAATAAAAGTTGGCTATTTTTGCAGCCTATAGCCTATTAAAATTGTGGAAATAGTTTATTTAAGTTTTAATGTAACTATTTCAATATCTAAACAATATTGCATGGTAAAGGTATTGTTTTGCTGTATCAGCTGTAGTCTTTCATTAATAAAGCTAAAAAGATTTGTTCGCAATTGCAGTTTAAATCTGTTCTTTTCCTTGCAGCCTGACAAGCCCAAAAAGCACATGGAATTGGATATTTCAAGACCCATTTCAAACCACATTCATAGGTGATTTGAAATCAGAAACAGATCCTTGCCATGTAACTTGTATTTGAATGGTCAAATCTGATACATTTGCCCTCAAGTGTTTTTAAGAATGTTATTTGGCATATCTTGTTGTTTGCTACTGTTTTGACAGTTTGACAAGAACATGTGGTAGCTAACTAATTTGTTAATTGTTTACAAACAAATTAGTGAATGTGCTAGAAAGCTAAACGGCTAACTAACTAGATAGTTGACTGCCTTGGCTAGCCAAAAATGACTAGTTTTGAAACTTGGATCATTATCCTTTGAGGCTTTAAAAGTGTTCTTACACTATGCTTTTGAACATTCAAAGCAACTGGGAAACATCCATGGCAGGCATTGTTGTCACCTTAGCTTGCTACATAACTTCTGAGTGCACTAGCACCACAACCAATCAGCCTACACCACTGCACACACACCTGCCATTACTATGACAACTAGCGTAGACATGTCAGCAAATGACTGCTGTCTGAACACACACACACACAAGTCTGATTTGGTCACTTTGCCATTTATGAATGTGTTATTCAATGCATTTCTATGGGTTATAGTAGTAAAGGCCAAATTAAATATTTTATGCCCCAACATTTTTTTATACCTAAAATAAAAGATCGAACAGCTAAATGATCCATGGTATGACAGTCTTAAAACAATTACATTGGTCAGCTTAGAACTGCCAGCCCCCTCCCCCCAAACAGCTTAGACTTAGTGGTTAAATCGAACGAAATCGACATACATGGCATATTTCGACATGCTGTTCAGTTTGCTTGTGTCAAACTTTTGTTTAGATTTTTTTGCAGTTTACTAAGCTGAGGAGCACAGACAAAATCCTAGAGGAAATCCTGATTCAGTCTGCTTTCCACCAGACACTGCGAGATGAATTCACAATTTAACAGGACAATAACCTTAAACACTAGGCCAAATCTACACTGCAGATAAAATGGTTTTGTGTAAGGCAAAGGGTTCTACCTATGAACCTTTAACATCCTAAGAACCGCTTTTGGAGGAAAGGATTCTTTCATAATTGTTTGGAAGGCAATAGGGATTCTTTGTAAGGCACGACGGGTTCTACATAGAACCATATATCCTAAATCCCAGCATTCTCTATTGCAGGGTGATTTTCAGAACGATTTGTTTTAATATCTTTGTTTTTGCATATACATTGATTGGTTGATACATTTTATGCTACATAAAGATAAACATCTTACATTTTTCTAAACTAATCCAATCTGTTAGTAGATGGATTTATTGCACCCGGTACTGAGATGGTTGTTCCAGTATAGATGATTGAGGTTGCCTCAGTACATCATTTTCCCTACCCTGGCAGTCATTCTGAAGGCAGTTTGCAGGTGATTATCATTTCTACTGTACTTATTGGATATCCTAACTGGCTGGATTCCAATAGGAATTATGCATCACCATTGGTGGAAAAAGTACCCATTTGTCATAATTGAGTAAAAGTAAAGATACCTTAATAGAAAATGACTCAAGTGAAAGTCAAATCAAATTTTATTTGTTACATACACATGATTTGCAGATGTTGATGTGAGTGTAGTGAAATGGTTGTAGTCACCCAGTAAACTATTACTTCAGTAAAAGTATAAAAGTATTTGGTTTTAAATATACTGAAGTATCAAAACTCAATGTAATTGCTAGAATATACTTAAGTGTCAAAAGTTTAAATAATTTCAAATCCTTATATTAAGCATAGCAGATGGCGACATATTATTGTTATGTACTGAAAGCCAGGGGCACACTCCAACATAATTTACAAACGAACCGTGTGTGTTTAGTTAGTCCGCCAGATCAGAGGCAGTAGGGATGTTGTCTTGATAAGCGCATGAGTTGGATCGTTTTTCTGTCCTGCTAAGCATTCAAAATGTAATAAGTACTTTTGGTTGTCTTATTTGTAATATGTGTATTATTTTCTTTTGGAATGTAGTGAAGTAAAAGTAAAAGTTGTCAAAATTATAAATAGTAAAGTACAGATACCGCAAAAAAATTAAGTAGTACTTTAAAGTATTTTTACTTAAGTACTTTACACCACTGCGCATCACTTATCAAGCCAGCATAATATAACTTGCAGGCCTGATGTGACCTGTAAACCAGGATTTTCCTAACACTGCTGTGTTCGAGTAGAACTAGGGCCAAAGAAAGGCCTCACGATACTGCATGTGTAATGTATTGTCATTAATTATTACATTTTAAAGGCTGATGAGGCTGGTGGAACCGTTCATAGAGGTTTATAGGAAGAACCTTTAAATTATTAACTGGTTTTTGGTAGAACCCTTCATAGAGGGTTGTAGGTAGAACCATATACAGGGGGTTCAATACAAACCCTACATACAGTGGGGAGAACAAGTATTTGATACACTGATGATTTTGCAAGTTTTCCTACATACAAAGCATGTAGAGGTCTGTAATGTTTTATCATAGGTACACTTCAACGGTAGCGTCCCACCTGGCCAACATCCGGTGAAATTGCAGAGCGCGGAATTCAAACTACAGAATTATAAATATTTAACTTTCATAAAATCACAATGTAATACATCAAAATAAAGTTTAACTTCTTGTTAATCCAGCCGCTGTGTCAGTCTTCAAAAAGGCTTTACGGCGAAAGCACACCATGTGTTTATCTGAGGACAGCACCCAGCATACAAAACCATGAAAAACATATTTCAACCATGCAGGTGTGACACGAAAGTCAGAAATAGCGATATAAGAAATGCCTTACCTTTGATCTTCTTCTGTTGGCACTCCAAAAGGTCCCAGTTATATCACAAATGGTCATTTTGTTCGATAATATCCTTCTTTATATCCATAAAAACTCAGTTTAGCTGGCACGCTTCAGTCAATAATCCACCCAATTTCGCTCCATCAAAATGCATACAAAATGAATCCCAAACGTTACTAATAAACTTTTCAAAACAAGTCAAACAATGTTTATAATCAAACCTTAAGTACCCTAATATGTAAATAAATGATACAATTTAAGACGGAGAATTGTTATTGTCTTTACCGGAGAAAAATACCAAAGAATCGCGCTCTCATTCACTAGCTTGGAAAAAATACAGCCAAAATGGGAGCCACCTAGAAAAACTACAATTGCTGAGTAATTTTTCCAGAAACCAGCTTGAAACTCTTTCTAAAGACTGTTGACATCTAATGGAAGCCCTGGGAACTGCAATCTGGGAGGACTTCGCCTGTAATGGTTTTCGTCCTCCTCTTCTCAGGAGGAGTAGGAAGGATCAGACCAATGCGCAGCGTGGTAAGTGTCCATAATATATTTTAATGAAATATAACTGAACACAGAAAACAAAAGAATAAGAGAATAAATGAAAACCGACAAGGTCCCGTATGGAGCAAACACTGACACAGAAAATAATCACCCACTACCAAAATGGGGAAAACAGGCTACCTAAGTATGATTCTCAATCAGAGACAACAATTGACAGCTGCCTCTGATTGAGAACCATACCAGGCCAAACACATAATAACAACATAGAAAAAGGAACATATACTACCCACCCCAACTCACGCCCTGACCAAACTAGCACAATGACATAATAAAGGAACTAAGGTCAGAACATGACATCGCCTTATAATAAAAGTGACAGCCATTGAAAATAGTGGTTGGCTGAAATATTTTTTGGGGGGGGATTGTTTGTCCTCAGGGTTTCGCCTGCCATATCAGTTCTCTTATACTCACAGACATTATTTTAAAAGTTTTAGAAACTTTAGTGTTTGAGTGTTTTCTATCCAAATCTTCCAATTATATGCATATCCTTGCTTCTGGGCCTGAGTGACAGGCAGTTTACTTTGGGCACACTTTTCATCCGGGCGTGAAAATAATGCCCCCTACCCAAGACAGGTTAAAAGAATCAGCCGCTTCCAGATGCAATAGTGATTTACAACATTAACAATGTCTACACTGTATTTCTGAGCAAATTTATATTATTTAACTGGACAAGAAATGTGCTTTTCTTTCAAAAACAAGGACATTTCTTAGTATCCCCAAACTTTTGAACTGTAGTGTATATTTCCCTTACGGATACCCTATAACACATCCAATAGTAAGGAGCTGTGCTGATGTTCTTCACCAGTGTTAGTTAACCTTTTGGAGCTGTGAATGACCCAGGGTAGCATTGTGTGAGTGTTCAGAGAGTGCCGACCTGCTCCCCATCACTGAATGCACACAAAATGCACTCCACTCTAGATAGCACTAGTGGAAATAACTGCCTGTAATGATTCAATAGAGCACTTCCAGCTCCCTCTCCTGCCAGGTACTAATTACATTAGCAGCTCTCACAGAGATGAGTGCAAATGGCTATATTCACACACACACACGAGCGCACACGGATGGACGCACGCACACACACGGACGCACACATACACACAGAAGCACACACACACAGACACGACAAGCCTGTTAGTTCTCTTTACTGCACCTTACGTTTAAATGCCAAATTCTTCGACCGACCATTAGTGGAATTAAAAATGGAAGGTTTCTGAATGTTGTTTGGCTTTTTCATATTTGTCTGAGGGTCATGTGGTAGATGTTTTAGGATAATGGAATGAGGCACACAAATATCTCCCATCTCTGTACCGTAGGCTTTTGTGTGTCTTTACGTAGGTCATAAGTTTTGTTAATATTCTTGTTTTTTTGCACATTAAATACAGCTCAGACTATCAGACTACTTGTAAAAATAGAACAGTACCACTTTATTTAAACCCTGCGTAGCACATTGTTTATAGGCTGTTATAATGCATTGTAAGACTTATCATATGTGTGTATGACCCCCTTGCGATGTGCTATTACCAATGCTTAATAACCCTTACTAAATAAAAAGCCATTTTGAGTCTGTTGAAAGTATCTATATAGAGACATAGCATAGCCTTATAGAGATTATGAAGGTTCATGGTTAGTAAAGTGTTACCGAAATAGCACATTGGATTTGGAGGGAGAAACAGTAAGGTAGATCTGGAGAGGGGAGCTACAAACTAAAACATTTGGATTCCTCAAGGGTTCTTTGGGAATGGTGCTGGTTCTATGTGGAACCATACTTACCCAAATAACCCTTTGAGCCCTTCAATGGTTCTTTGCAGTTCAAAAAGGGTTCTTTCCTCTTTTAGTTATAATTAAAATGTAGGGGCAGTGGATCATTAGAATATGTTGGGGCGTAGTTTATGCACAGCTTTTTTTGTTTAACCGTGAGTGAGTGTCATTCCAGTTTATTCAACTTTTGTGTTTTCATTCACATATTAAATACAGTATTACCATAGTTGTTAATGGTGTCTTGTGAAAGACTTACTAAGTTAGTAGTTCTCAATTCTCTCCTCTGTGATCCCCAGCTGTTCCAGAGCTAGCACAACGGATTTAACTTGTTAATAACACATTAATAAACTTCTTAGGGATGGGCCCCTTTTTTCTCCATTTCCGCCTGAATGACGTGCCCAAAGTAAACTGCCTGTAGCTCAGGCCCTGAAGCCAGGATATGCATATAATTGGTACCATTGGAAAGACAACATTTTGAAGTTCGTACAAATGTTATAATAATGTAGGATAATATAACACAATAGATATGGTAGGAGAAAATACAAAGAAAACCAACCTGAATTATTTTTTGAGAGACCATGCTCTTATAAATGCAAGAGAAAGGTCATATTGTAAAATAGCTCCCTGGATGCAATTGATATGGCTCCACAGGGTGTCAGCAGTCTATGTTCAAAGTTTCAGCCTTGTAACTTAAAAAAATAATAAGAAATAACAGTTTATATAAGGACACAGTATTGGAAATCTGTGTCTTGGAAATCGGTTTCCTATTGAACATACTAATTTCTGAAATAAATATTATAGTTTGATTGCATTTTAGGGTACCTGAGGAGTAAATAGAAATGTATTTTGACTTGTTGAAACAAGGTTTAGGGGTAGATTTTCAGATTCCTTTCTCTGCAAATTGAATCGCCAGCCATCGATTTGGTTTTCTCAAATCGATAGCTGGCACCAACTAAACAGACTTTTGGGGATTTAAAGAAGGATTATATCTAACAAAATGACACTACATGTTATAGCTGGGACCCTTTGGATGACAAATCAGGGGAAGATTTTAAAAAAGTAAGTGAAGATTTTCAAAGACTGTGCCTGTGCCACTTGAAAAATATTTTGATGTGGGGCGTCGTCCTTAAACAATCGCATGGAATGTTTTCGCTGTAATAGCTACTGTAAATCAGGCAATG
This sequence comes from Oncorhynchus masou masou, assembly GCF_036934945.1. NCBI lineage: Eukaryota > Metazoa > Chordata > Actinopteri > Salmoniformes > Salmonidae > Oncorhynchus > Oncorhynchus masou. Next base: position 64,065,516 of record NC_088217.1, on the reverse strand, counting down.
CATTTCGATTAAGAAGAATGTAAGCTTTCAGCCGATTTAAGACACTTATACAGTGGGAGAACAAGTATTTGACACACTGCCGATTTGACAGGTTTTCCTACTTACAAAGCATGTAGAGGTCTGTAATCTTTATCGTAGGTACACTTCAACTGTGAGAGATGGAATCTAAAATAAAATTCCAGAAAATCACATTGTATGATTTTTAAGTAATTAATTTGCATTTTATTGCATGACATAAGTATTTGATCACCTACTAACCAGTAAGAATTCCAGCTCTCACAGACCTGTTAGTTTTTCTTTAAGAAGCCCTCCTGTTCTCTACTCATTACCTGTATTAACTGCACTTGTTTGAACTCGTTACCTGTATAAAAGACACCTGTCCACCCACTCAATCAAACAGACTCCAACCTCTCCACAATGGCCAAGAGCAGAGAACTGTGTAAGGACATCAGGGTTAATTGTAAACCTACACAAGTCTGGGATGGGCTACAGGACAATAGGCAAGCAGCTTGGTGAGAAGGCAACAACTGTTGGCGCAATTATTAGAAAATGGAACAAGTTCAAGATGACGGTCAATCACCTTGGTCTGAGGCTCCATGCAAGATCTCACCTCGTGGGGCATCAATGATCATGAGGAAGGTGAGGGATCAGCCCAGACCTGGTCAATGACCCGAAGAGAGCTGGGACCACAGTCTCAAAGAAAACCATTAGTAACACACTACGCCGTCATGGATTAAAGTCCTGCAGCGCACGCAAGGTCCCCCTGCTCAAACCAGCGCATGTACAGGCCTGTCTGAGGTTTGGCAATGACCATCTGGATGATCCCGAGGAGGAATGGGAGAGGGTCATGTGGTCTGATGAGACAAAAATAGAGCTTTTTGGTCTAAACTCCACTCGCCGTGTTTGGAGGAAGAAGAAGGAAGAATACAACCCCAAGAACATCATCCCAACCGTGAAGCATGGGGGTGGAAACATAATTCTTTGGGGATGCTTTTCTGCAAAGGAGACAGGACGACTGCGCCGTATTGAGGGAGGATGGATGGGGCCATGTATTGCGAGATCTTGGCCAACAATCTCCTTCCCTCAGTAAGAGCATTGAAGATGGGTCGTGGCTGGGTCTTCCAGCATGACAACGACCCGAAACACACAGCCAGGGCAACTAAGGAGTGTCTCCGTAAGAAGCATCTCAAGGCCCCAGAGTGGCCTAGCCAGTCTCCAGACCTGAACCCAATAGAAAATCTTTGGAGGGAGTTGAAAGTCCGTATTGCCCAGCGACAGCCCCGAAACCTGAAGGATCTGGAGGTCTGTATGGAGGAGTGGGCCAAAATCCCTGCTGCGGTATGTGCAAACCTGGTCAAGACCTACAGGAAACGTATGATCTCTGTAATTGCAAAAAAAGGTTTCTGTACCAAATATTAAGTTCTGCTTTTCTGATGTATCAAATACTTATGTCATGCAATAAAATGCTAATTAATTACTTAAAAATCATCATACAATGTGATTTTCTGGATTTTTGTTTTAGATTCCGTCTCTCACAGTTGAAGTGTACCTATGATAAAAACAATTACAGATATCTACGTGCTTTGTAAGTAGGAAAACCTGCAAGATCGGCAGTGTATAAAATACTTGTTCTCCCCACAGTATATTACGAGCCCTCAAGTTCCACCGGACGTTGTCCTGCTTGCGGGACACCGATCCTTATTAATAAAACCTAAGGAATTTTAACTATAAAATATGGCTTATCCAGAATTTTAAAAACTGCGTAGTTTTACAAAGAACCTTTGAGATTGAGAAAGGTTAGTTATTATAGAACCATTCTCCAAAAAGGTTATTTAAAGAACTAGAAAAAGGATTGTAACCATAGAGGTACCCTTTTTGGTGCTGTATAGAACCTTTTTTTAAATGGTTCTTTATAGAACCTTAGGAAAGCATTATTTATATCACCATACAGTATTTAGTTTTTTTAAAATGATTTCTTACATTGTTAGCCCAGAAAACCTTAAGTTGTATTACATGCAGCTGGGAAAAACTATTGGATATCAGAGCGACATCATCTTACCAGCACTACGACCAGGAATACGACTTTCCCAAAGTGGATCCTTTGTCCACACCACCCAGGGCATTTGAACTGATTCCAGTGGTTGACCCAAAATAACGCTGCCAGAGAAGAGGGAGATTGAGCTGTCTTCGGAGGCACGCACACCACCCAACACTTCTGTGTATATTAGTCGCTAATGTCCAGTCCATAGATAACAAGGTCAATGAAATCAGGGCAAGGGTTGTTTCCAGAGACACATCAGGGATTGTCACATACTATGTTTCGTAGAAACATGCTTCTCTTGGGATATGCTGTCGGAGTCGGTACAGCCACCTGGAATCTCAGTGCGTCGCGCCGACAGGAATAAACATCTCTCTGGGAAGAAGAAAGGAGGGGTGTATGTTTCATGATTAACAACTCATGGTGTAATTGTAACAACATATAGTAACTCAAGTCCTTTTGTTCATCTGACCTAGGATTCCTCACAATCAAATGCTGACCATATTATCTCCCAAGAGAATTCTCTACAAGAGCTGTATAAGGCCATAAGCAAAAAATAAAACGGTCATCCAGAAGTGGTGCTCCTAGTGGCCGGGACATTTATGCAGATAATTTTCCTTTCTCATGATGCCATCTATTTTGTGAAGTGCACCAGTCCCTCCTGCAGCAAAGCACCCCCACAACTTGATGCTGCCATCCCCGTGGAATGATGTTCTTTGGCTTGCAAGCATCCCATTTTCCCTCCGAACATAACGATGGTCATTATTGCCAAACAGTTCTATTTTTGTTTCATCAGAATAGAGGACGTTTTCTCCAAAAAGTATGATCTTTGTTCCCTTGTGCAGTTGCAAACCATAGTCTGGCTTTTTATGGCAGTTTTGGAGCAGTGGCCTCTTCCTTGCTGAGTGGCCTTTCAGGTTATGTCAATATAGGACTCGTTTTTTCTGTGGATATGGATACTTTTGTACCTGGTTTCCTCCAGCATCTTCACAAGGTCCTTTGCTGTTGTTCTGGGATTGATTTGCACTTTCGCACCAAAGTACGTTCATCTCTAGGAGACAGAATGCATCTCCTTCCTGATCGGTATGACGGCTGCGTGGTCCCATGGTGTTTATACTTGCATACTATTGTTTGTACAGATGAACGTGGTACCTTCTGGCGTTTGGAAATTGCTCCCAATGATGAACCGGACTTGTGGCAGTCTACAATTTATTTTCTGAGGTCTTGGCTGATTTCTTTAGATTTTCCGATGATGTCAAGCAAAGAGACTGAGTTTGCAGGTAGGCCTTGAAATACATCCACAGGTTCACCTCCAATTGACTGAAATTATGTCAGTTAGCTTATCAGAAGCTTTTTAAGCCATGACATCATTTTCTGGAATTTTCCAAGCTGTTTAAAACACAGTCAACTTAGTGTATTTAAAATTTTGACCCACTGGAATTGTGATACAGTGAATGATAAGTGAAATTATCTTTCTGTAAACAATTGTTGGAAAAATGACTTGTGTCATGCACAAAGTAGATGTCCTAACCGACTTGCCAAAACTATAGTTTGCTAACAAGAATTGTGTAGAGTGTTTTAGAGACTCCAACCAACCTTATGTAAACTTCCGACTTAAGCTGTACATGTACAAATTACCTTGACTAATCTGTTCCCCGGCACATTGACTTGGTACCGGTACCCACTATAGACAGCCTCGTTATTGTTATTTTATTGTTACCTTTTATTTACTTTAGCTAATTTGTAAATATTTTCTTAACTCTATTTTCTTAAAACTGCTTTGTTGGTTAAGGGCTTGTAAAGTAAGCATTTCACGGTAATGTTGTATTCAGCACAGTGACAAATAAAATTATATTTTATATTATTGGCTCATTCATCCTCTCTCCTCTCCCTTGTAATTATTCCCCAGGTCGTTGCTGTAAATAAGAATGTGTTCTCAGTCAAGTTACCTGGTAAAAACAGGGTTAAATATAATTAAATATAATGCTGCCAGTCATACTCAGAGCCCTGTGAACTGGGCTACCCACACATATTCTGTAGGGTGGCTCAGATGCAGAGATTTAGAGGCCGTATTTTTTAAAGGAGGGTGGAGATTCACTCTGCTTGCATGTTGTTGTTTTTTACAGAACTATCAGAAACAGAAGTGGCAGGTTAAGAGGAATCAAAGTGCGAGAGGTGGCATCAGGTATTGAATCCCATTCTCATGCGGAGAATTGTACATGTGCGTAAAGCCGGGAGTGTTATTAACCACTACCATGGCTTATAGGCTGTCCTAAAATATCGGAGACACACTGCATCATGTCCATAGGATGCACATGTACAAAGGAGCTCAGCTACATTAGACAGCTACATTACCCACAGATATCAAATACTGATCACAGCACAGAAGTTATCTTTCAATCTCTCCCCTTCTCCCGTGTGATGCAACCTTAACTATTTGACTGGAGAAGAGGAGGGAGGGCTATCCACTCCGGGGTAGTTGGAGGGATTGGGAGGAGGAGGAGAGTGACTGCTGCTGTGTGCCTGTCTACACAGCCCCCTCCCTCTCTCACTCTGTCAGCAATCCCCTCCTCTCTTTCTCCCTCTCCATCTCCCTTGCCCTCTCTCTGTCTGTCTGGTGTGTTAGCAGTATGGAGCCCAACAGTCCTAAGAAGATCCAGTTTGCTGTGCCTCTCTTTCAGAGCCAGTTGGACCCTCAGGCAGCTGAACATGTGAGTTCATCCCACTGCACCATTGGCTTGTGGGGGGTGGGTGTGTGGCGGGTAATGTACATGGGTGACAGGGATATTTGATCATTTGGTCTTCACTAGAGAGAAGATGGCTAGTTGGGTTTGTTGCTAATTGACAAGCTGGGGACGTATCAAGTGTCTCAGCGCAACAGTGCTGATTTAGGATCAGTTTAACCATTTACATCACAAAAAAATAACATTACATGGACAGGGAGCTGATCCTAGATCAGCACTCCTGCTCTGAAACACTTGATACATAATTGCCCTGGTCTTTATGAAATAGCTTTTGGTTTTATTCATGGTCATTTTTATAGCTGATTTCAATATTTGTGTGTTAAACTATCTGACAAATATTCTAAAGATGATTCACAAACATCATGCTTGAAGTTGATTGCATTTACACAGTCAGCATTGGATGAACAATATCATGTTACTTTAATGGTTGAAGCAAGACCTTCTTCATGCCCCTAAATCCATTACTACAACCAATATCAGCCAGATGCAACTCTTTTGGCTAGTAATGGCTGGAACACACAGAATTAGAGGATTAGATGCAGTTGAGGATTAGATGTTTCTGTGCATTATACTGTAGGGTGGTTACCCCTAGACTATGATCGTGGGTCAGTTTTTGATTTTCCCCACTAATGGTTATGGTTGGGATTGGGAAAGGGGAAGCTGATCGTAAATCTTTACCTAGGGTAAACTTCACCCCAGAGCCGTATCATAGGCTATCCCTCCCCCTTCCTCCCCCATCACAGATTCGTAGGAGAAGACCCACCCCTGCAACGCTGGTCATCTACCAAGAGCCATCTGGGGCAGGTAAGACAGGGGAAACTCTATCCCAACAGTGTGTGTGTGTGTGTGTGTGTGTGTGTGTGTGTGTGTGTGTGTGTGTGTGTGTGTGTGTGTGTGTGTGTGTGTGTGTGTGTGTGTGTGCGCGCATCTCTCCTTGTGTGTACTGCAAAACTAAGGTTACAATGGAGTGGCATACACCACACATCTTGTTCTTAATTGCCTAGTTAAATAAGGTTAAATACATGTATTCACTCTCACACTAGAGACTATATACTTTATCTGCCTTAACATTATCAGCATAACATTTACTGTGACTTTATAGAAGTCAGGACATTCACTTATGCTCGCTCATATACTATTGAGAGCCAATTAACTCTTCTGCTATCTTGATCAGGACTCTCTTGAAAAATGTATTTGTATCTTAATGAGACAGAGATGGATAAATAAACGTCAAATATAAGGAGTCAGCTGATAGTTTGTACAGGAATTCCAGCTGAATGTTAGTCATAATATTGTAAGAACCTTTCAGCACTGGCCCAAATACAAAGGCGTCTGTATATAGAGTAGCACAGAGCAGTACACAGTTTACATATACTGTACATATACAGTGTGCGTATACATACCAAACATATTATACAGTGTAACAATAAGATTGTTTAGGCATTGATTGGGTTGACTCCTACTGGAAGGGCCACATCTGCAGAAACATACATTGTCAAGCATACTGTGTCATCCAGTAAAATGACAAACATCCCACTGGGCATACACTAGTTGAATCAATGTCGTTTCCATGTCATTGAACCAATGTGGAATAGACTTTGAATTGTCGTCTGTGCCTTGTGGGATTTATCTCATGAAAAGATATTATAGAAAATTAACATCTTCAGTAGTGTTTTAACAAGGATAGTAAAATCATTTCTCTCCAAAATGTAAACTATTAATAACTCTATCTACATGTACATATTACCTCAATTACCTCGACAAACCGGTGCCCATGCACATTGACTCTGTACCAGTACCGTCTGTATATAGCCTCGCCATTGTTATTTTACTGCTGCTCATTAATTATTTGTTGCTTTAATTTCTTATTTTTTTTAGCTATTTTTCTTAAAACTGTATTGTTGGTTAAGGACTTTTAAGTTAGCATTTCAATGTAATGTCTACACCTATTGTATTCGGTGCATATGACAAATACCTGTACATTTAATTTGATTTAATACACAGCCTACAAGCAAAGACACTAAAGAATGGAACTGGAACCTCTGGACATAGAATATACTGTACACTGATACAGATTCTAGACTACAACTGTCACATCCTGATCTGTTTCACCTGTCTTTGTGATTGTCTCCACCCCCCTCCAGGTGTCGCCCATCTTCCACATTATCCCCTGTGTATTTATACCTGTGTTTTCTGTCTGTATGTTGCCAGTTCATCTTGTTTGTTCAAGCCTACCAGCAGTTTGTCTCAGCCCCTGCTTTTCCCCAGTCCCTCTTTTACTCGCCCTCCTGGTTTTGACCCTTGCCTGTCCTGTCTCTGAGCCCGCTTGCCTGACCACACTGCCTGAGCCTGCCTGCCGTCCTGTTCCTTTGCCCTACAACTGTATTACCGACCTCTGCCTAACCTGAACCTGAGCCTGTCTGCCGTCCTGTACTTCTCCCCACTTCTCTAGACTATTGACCTCTGCCTGCCTTGACCTGTCTATTTGCCCTTCCCTTTGCGATTGTTAAAGTGACAATGCATAGATAATATAGAGAGTTGCAGCAGTGTAAAAGAGGTGGCATAGTCTGGGTAATCATTTGATTAGATGTTCAGGAGTCATATGGATTGGGGGTAGAAGCTATTTAGAACCTTATTTAACCTAGACTTGACGCTCCGGTACCGCTTGCAGTGCGGTAGCAGAGAAAAATGTCTAGGACTTGGGTGTCTGGTGTTTTTTACAATTTTTAGGGCCTTCCTCTGACACCGCCTGGTATAGAGGTCCTGGATGGCAGGAAACTTGGCCCCAGTGATGTATTGGGCCGTATGCACTACCCTCTGTAGTGCCTTGCAGTCGGAGGCCAAGCTGTTGCCATACCAGGCAGTGATGCAACCAGTCAGGATGCTCTCGATGGTGCAGTTGTAAAACCTTTTGAGGATACCAGGTCCTCAGACCCATGCCAAATCTTTTCAGTCTCCTGAGGGGGAGTAGGCTTTGTTGTGTCCTCTTCACGACTGTCTTGGTGTGTTTGGACCATTCTAATTTGTTGTTGATGTGGACACCAAGGAACTTGAAGCTCTCAACCTGCTCCACTACAGCCCTTTCAATGACAATTTGGGCGTGTTCAGTCATCCTTTTCCTGTAGTCCACAATCATCTCCTTTATCTTGATTATGTTGAGGGAGAGGTTGTTGTCCTGGCACCACACGGCCAGGTCTCTGACCTCCTCCCTATAGACTGTCTCGTCGTTGTTGATGATCAGGCCTACTACTGTTGTGTCATCGGCAAACTTAATGATGGTGTTGGAGTCGTGCCTGGCCTTGCAGTCATGAGTGAACAGGTTGTACCCCTGAGGGGCCCCCGCATTGAGGATCAGTGTGGCGGATGTGTTGTTACTGACCCGCACCTGGGTGCGGCCTGTCAGGAAGTCCAGGATCCAGTTGCAGAGGGAGGTTTTTATTCCCAGGGTCCTTAGCTTAGTGAAGAGCTTTTAGGGCACTATGGTTTTGAACGCTGAGCTATAGTCAATGAATAGCATTCTCACATAGGTGTTCCTTTGTCCAGGTGTGAAAGGGCCATCATTTACATTACATTTAAGTCATTTAGCAGACGCTCTTATCCAGAGCGACTTACAAATTGGTGAATTCACCTTCTGACATCCAGTGGAACAGCCACTTACAATAGTGCATCTAAGTCATTAAGGGGGGGGGTGAGAAGGATTACTTATCCTATCCTAGGTATTCCTTGAAGAGGTGGGGTTTCAGGTGTCTCCGGAAGGTGGTGATTGACTCCGCTGTCCTGGCGTCGTGAGGGAGTTTGTTCCACCATTGGGGGCCAGAGCAGCGAACAGTTTTGACTGGGCTGAGCGGGAACTGTACTTCCTCAATGGTAGGGAGGCGAGCAGGCCAGAGGTGGATGAACGCAGTGCCCTTGCTTGGGTGTAGGGCCTGATCAGAGCCTGGAGGTACTGCGGTGCCGTTCCCCTCACAGCTCCGTAGGCAAGCACCATGGTCTTGTAGCGGATGCGAGCTTCAACTGGAAGCCAGTGGAGAGAGCGGAGGAGCGGGGTGACGTGAGAGAACTTGGGAAGGTTGAACACCAGACGGGCTGCGGCGTTCTGGATGAGTTGTAGGGGTTTAATGGCACAGGCAGGGAGCCCAGCCAACAGCGAGTTGCAGTAATCCAGACGGGAGATGACAAGTGCCTGGATTAGGACCTGCGCCGCTTCCTGTGTGAGGCAGGGTCGTACTCTGCGGATGTTGTAGAGCATGAACCTACAGGAACGGGCCACCGCCATGATGTTGGTTGAGAACGACAGGGTGTTGTCCAGGATCACGCCAAGGTTCTTAGCGCTCTGGGAGGAGGACACAATGGAGTTGTCAACCGTGATGGCGAGATCATGGAACGGGCAGTCCTTCCCCGGGAGGAAGAGCAGCTCCGTCTTGCCGAGGTTCAGCTTGAGGTGGTGATCCGTCATCCACACTGATATGTCTGCCAGACATGCAGAGATGCGATTCGCCACCTGGTCATCAGAAGGGGGAAAGGAGAAGATTAATTGTGTGTCGTCTGCATAGCAATGATAGGAGAGACCATGTGAGGTTATGACAGAGCCAAGTGACTTGGTGTATAGCGAGAATAGGAGAGGGCCTAGAACAGAGCCCTGGGGGACACCAGTGGTGAGAGCGCGTGGCGAGGGGAGACAGATTCTCGCCACGCCACCTGGTAGGAGCGACCTGTCAGGTAGGACGCAATCCAAGCGTGGGCCGCGCCGGAGATGCCCAACTCGGAGAGGGTGGAGAGGAGGATCTGATGGTTCACAGTATCGAAGGCAGCCGATAGGTCTAGAAGGATGAGAGCAGAGGAGAGAGAGTTAGCTTTAGCAGTGCGGAGCGCCTCCGTGATGCAGAGAAGAGCAGTCTCAGTTGAATGACTAGTCTTGAAACCTGACTGATTTGGATCAAGAAGGTCATTCTGAGAGAGATAGAGGGAGAGCTGGCCAAGGACGGCACGTTCAAGAGTTTTGGAGAGAAAAGAAAGAAGGGATACTGGTCTGTAGTTGTTGACATCGGAGGGATCGAGTGTAGGTTTCTTCAGAAGGGGTGCAACTCTCGCTCTCTTGAAGACGGAAGGGACGTAGCCAGCGGTCAGGGATGAGTTGATGAGCGAGGTGAGGTAAGGGAGAAGGTCCCCGGAAATGGTCTGGAGGAGAGAGGAGGGGATAGGGTCGAGCGGGCAGGTTGTTGGGCGGCCGGCCGTCACAAGAAGCGAGATTTCATCTGAGAGAGAGGGAGAAAGAGGTCAGAGCACAGGGTAGGGCAGTGTGAGCAGAACCAGCGGTGTCGTTTGACTTAGCAAACGAGGATCGGATGTCGTCGACCTTCTTTTCAAAATGGTTGACGAAGTCATCTGCAGAGAGGAGGAGGGGGGGAGGGGGAGGAGGATTCAGAAGGGAGGAGAAGGTGGCAAAGAGCTTCCTAGGGTTAGAGGCAGATGCTTGGAATTTAGAGTGGTAGAAAGTGGCTTTAGCAGCAGAGACAGAGGAGGAAAATGTAGAGAGGAGGGAGTGAAAGGATGCCAGGTCCGCAGGGAGGCGAGTTTTCCTCCATTTCCGCTCGGCTGCCCGGAGCTCTGTTCTGTGAGCTCGCAATGAGTCATCGAGCCACGGAGCGGGAGGGGAGGACCGAGCCGGCCTGGAGGATAGGGGACATAGAGAGTCAAAGGATGCAGAAAGGGAAGAGAGGAGGGTTGAGGAGGCAGAGTCAGGAGAAAGGTTGGAGAAGGTATGAGCAGAGGGAAGAGATGAAAGGATGGAAGAGGAAAGAGTAGCGGGGGGGGAGAGAGCGAAGGTTGGGACGGCGCGATACCATCCGAGTAGGGGCAGTGTGGGAAGTGTTGGATGAGAGCGAGAGGGAAAAGGATACAAGGTAGTGGTCGGAGACTTGGAGGGGAGTTGCAGTGAGGTTAGTGGAAGAACAGCATCTAGTAAAGATGAGGTCGAGCGTATTGCCTGCCTTGTGAGTAGGGGGAAGGTGAGAGGGTGAGGTCAAAAGAGGAGAGGAGTGGAAAGAAGGAGGCAGAGAGGAATGAGTCAAAGGTAGACGTGGGGAGGTTAAAGTCGCCAAGGACTGTGAGAGGTGAGCCGTCCTCAGGAAAGGAGCTTATCAAGGCATCAAGCTCATTGATGAACTCTCCGAGGGAACCTGGAGGGCGATAAATGATAAGAATGTTAAGCTTGAAAGGGCTGGTAACTGTGACAGCATGGAATTCAAAGGAGGCGATAGATAGATGGGTAAGGGGAGAGAGAGAGAATGACCACTTGGGAGAGATGAGGATCCCGGTGCCACCACCCCGCTGACCAGAAGCTCTCGGGGTGTGCGAGAACACGTGGGCGGACGAAGAGAGAGCAGTAGGAGTAGCAGTGTTATCTGTGGTGATCCATGTTTCCGTCAGTGCCAGGAAGTCGAGGACTGGAGGGAGGCATAGGCTGAGATGAACTCTGCCTTGTTGGCCGCAGATCGGCAGTTCCAGAGGCTACCGGAGACCAGGAACTCCACGTGGGTCGTGCGCGCTGGGACCACCAGATTAGGGTGGCCGCGGCCACGCGGTGTGGAGCGTTTGTATGGTCTGTGCAGAGAGGAGAGAACAGGGATAGATAGACACATAGTTAACAGGGTACAGAAGAGGCTACGCTAATGCAAAGGAGATTGGAATGACAAGTGGACTACACGTCTCGAATGTTCAGAAAGTTAAGCTTACATAGCAAGAATCTTATTGACTAAAATGATTGAAATGAAACAGTACTGCTGGAGTAGGCTAGCTGGTAGTGGCTGCGATGTTGACACTACACTAATCAAGTCGTTCCGTCGAGTGTAATAGTTTCTACAGTGCTGCTATTCGGGGGCTAGCTGGCTAGCTAGCAAGGTTGATTGCGTTCCGTTACTTAAAAGAACGACAATAGCTGGCTGGCTAACCTAGAAAATCGCTCTAGGCTACACAATTGTCTTAGATACAAAGACGGCTATGTAGCTAGCTAGCTACGATCAAACAAAACAAACCGTTGTACTGTAATAGTTACTACAGTGCTGCTATTCGGGGGCTAGCTACGTTAGAAGAACGACAATAGCTGGCCAGCTAACCTAGAAAATCGCTCTAGACTACACAATGTCTTAGATACAAAGACGGCTATGTAGCTGGCTAGCTACGATCAAACAAATCAAACCGTTGTACTGTAATGAAGTGAAATGAAAATGTGATACTACCTGTGGAACGACGCGGAATGTTGACCGGGTAGTTGGAGTTCAATTCGGTAGAGGTTGGCTAGCTGTTGGCTAGCTAGCTAGCAGCATTTCCTACGTTAGGACGACAAATAGCTGGCTAGCTAACCTCGGTAAATTAAGATAATCACTCTAAGTCTACACACTCTAAACTGCACAATTATCTTGGATACGAAGACAACTATGTAGCTAGCTGACACTACGCTAATCGAGTCGTTCAGTTGAGTGTAATAGTTTCTACAGTGCTAGTGGACAGTGGATGTTAGCTAGCTGTAGCTGCTTAGCTAGCTGCTTAGCTAGCTGCTGGGCAGATACGTTAGGACGACGAAATACGATAATTATGCAATTGTCGTTGATACAAAGACGGCTATGTAGCTGGCTAAGAAGAAATTGCTAAGATTAGACAAATCAAACCGTTGTACTATAACGAAATGTAATGAAAAGTTATAAAAAGTTATAAAAAGTTATACTACCTGCGGACCGAAGTGTAGATGCGGCCGCTCGCTCCAACCGGAACCGGAGTCATGTGGAGTCATCTTTGGATCTGTTGGGGCGGTATGCAAATTGGAGTGGGTATAGGGTTTCTGGGATAATCGTGTTGATGTGAGCCATAACTATTCTTCAAAAGCACTTCATGGCTACAGACGTGAGTGCTACGGGTCGGTAGTCATTTAGACAGGTTACCTTAGAGTTCTGGGGCACAGGGACTATGGTGGTCTGCTTGAAACATGTTGGTATTACAGACTTATACAGGGAGAGGTTGAAAATGTCAGTGAAGAGACTTGCCAGTTGGGCAGCGCATGCTCGGAGTACACGTCCTGGTAATCCGTCTTGCCCTGCGGCCTTGTGAATGTTGACCTGTTTAAAGGTCTTAAACACATCGTCTGCAGAGAGCGTGATCACACAGTCATCCAGAGCAGCCGATGCTCTCATGCATGTTTCAGTGTTACTTGCCTTGAAATGAGCAGGGAAGTAATGTAGCTCGCCTGGTAGGCTCGTGTCACTGGGCAGCTCTCGGCTGTGCTTTCCTTTGTAGTCTATAATATTTCGCAAGCCCTGCCACATCCGACAAATGTCGGAGTCGGTGTAGTACGATTCGATCTTAGTCCTGTATTGATGCTTTGTTTGATTGTTCGTCGGAGGGCATAACAGTATTTCTCCTTGAAAGCGGCAGGTCTACCGTTCAGCTCAATATGAATGTTGTCTGTAATCCATGACTTCTGGTTGTCTGTAAATCCATGACTTCCATGACTTCTGGTACGTACAGTCAATTTGGGGACAACGTCATCGATGCACTTATTGATGAAGCCAGTGATTGATGTGGTGTACTCCTCAGTACCATCGGAAGAATCCGGGAACATATTCCAGTCTGTGCGAACAAAACTGTCCTGTAGCTTAGCATCTGCTTCATCTGACCACTTTTTTATTAACCGAGTCACTGGTGCTTCCCTGCTTTCATTTTATTATGAAAGCAGAAGTCAGGTGGATAGAATTATGGTCAGATTTGCCAAATGGAGGGCGAGGGAGAGCTTTGTATGGGTCTCTGTGTGTGGAGTAAAGGTGGTCTGAGTTTTTTTCCCCATCTGGTGGTCTGTATGTGGGTGGTCTGTAGGTTTCCTTCCAGTGTTGGCCATTGTTTAGTTTTGTCCCACACTTGTCTGTAATCTCTGTATAGGTTGCCAGTGGCATTACTCCTCTCACCATTTAGGGAGGCCATTACTCCTAGTAGCCATCTGAATGGTCACTTTTATCAACTTTCTCCTGGAGCAACATTAGGACTTGCCAATGCACAGGCTGTGCAATTGTAAAGGTGCTTTGGAATGGTTTAACTGTTGAACCTTGAATCTGAACCTTGAATCAGCGCATGCTCAGAGTACACGTCCTGGTAATCCGTCTTGCCCTGTGGCCTTGTGAATGTTGACCTTTTAAAGGTCTTAATCACATCGGCTGCGGAGAGCGTGATCACACAGTCATCCAGAACAGCTGATACTCTTATGTCCCCCCCCCCAACAGAGATCAAATGGACAAAACTCATAGAAAGTTGGTGGTAGGGGGACACTCCGAAACATAGTGAGTGTTTTGGTGTTGTAAGTCTGGTGGCTAAGCCTTACTTTTTAAAACATTGTTTTTGTTATTTTTATTGAATATCCGAAACATACACCATAATTGCAGTGAAGCCGCTCAACAACTACATCATACCAGTCATCCAACAGACTCCCATTCAGAGCGATACGCAGAAGCATCCATGGTCAATGCCTTGCTCAAGGGTACGTTGACAGATCTCCCACCAAGCCAAAAACATGAACCCGAACCCAGCAAGATCCCCAATAGCTGTCCCTCAACCATTCAAGACCCCTCCCACACCCCCCCCCCCTTCCAAGAAGAAAAATGTGGAAAAAAATACAATTCATTCCATTCCCCACTCCCAAGAACACCCCATTGCACCACAAACCAAGACAATGAACTAAAGAGAAAAAATGAAAAGACAGAAGAAAACAGCAAACAATGCAAAAATATATATACATAATAATACATTTAAAACAAAGGATATCAAGGACAACTAAAATCATAACAACAATGCCAACTGTATATGTTTGTGTGCGTGTCGGGCACTATTACATGTATGTATGTGTTCTTGTATGCGTTTATTTGAATGAGAGTGTGTGTATATGCATGTGTACAAACACCTGCACTGCATCAGCCTCAGGCAAAGCAGCATTAGTTTTAAAAACACTGCCCCTCAGTGTCATTCAAAGCATACCATTTTATTATGTTTTATTTTAAATTTGTTTTTTTATTACTTTTATCTGACCATCATTTGATCTCCCGCACAGCAACTACACTCCCACTTGTCTCCAATTCCACAGCCCATCCCATCTATCTCTGCTGGCCACCCACGTCGGGTTTCTACGCAACACATATCTTTCAACTATGCTGTGCTGTTTAACGTACAATTTCAATCTATATAATTGAATAGAATCCACAGATTGTGAGTTGAAGATAGATACTGTTACTAAGAGTATTAGCATATTAGTAATTGACTGACCCGGCCTCTCCAGATCTCCTAACAGTACTATTTCTAGGGTCAATTTTAGATCAATGCTATGCATTTTCAGCCAATTTTGAACTTGAGACCAAAAACAGGCTACCTGAGGGCAATAACAAAATAAATAGTCTATTGATTCTGTATCCTCACAACCAAATCTGCAGAGCTTCAATGATTTTATGCCCCAAATATTCAAACTTTTGTTGGTGGTGTCAGAGTCGTGTGTATAGGTGGCAGGGAAGTCAGGCGCAGGAGAGTCAAAAGGAGTGTAAATGGATTCTTTTAATAAATGCCCACTTAACATGCTCCAAACACTAATATGTACATACATAAATAAACATGGGTATGAGGACCCGTCGCGCACCTATACAACCAATAAAACAACACTGACATAAAACAATCTCTGACAAAGACATGAAGGGAAACAGAGGGTTAAATACACAACAGGTAATGAATGTGATTGAAACCAGGTGTGTGGGAAGACAAGACAAAACCAATGGAAAATGAAAAATGGATCAATGATGGCTAGAAGACCGGTGACGTCGACCGCCGAGCACCGCCCGAACAAGGAGAGGCAACGACTTCGGGCAGAAGTCGTGACAGGTGGCACGAATTCTATATAATAATTTTAGCTGAAAAGCACAAAGTCTTGAAACTTGCGTTGTTTTATATATCAACACATACACCCTGCACCATGGAATCAGTACATCAAAAATCTTTTCCCATGTAACGGTTCTCCTCGTCATCTAAGGAGGAGTAGTCTATATTGGGCCAATGCGCAGCGTGGTATGTGTCCATGTTAATATTTAATAAATCAACTGAATACTGAATAACAAAACAACAAAGAGAGTGAACGAAACAGTCCTGTAAGGTGCAAACACACAAAACAGAAAACAACTACCCACAAATCAAGTGCGAAAAACAGGCTACCTAAGTATGGTTCTCAATCAGAGACAACAATTAACAGCTGCCTCTGATTGAGAACCATACCAGGCCAAACACACAGAAAACCAAAACTAGAACAACACATAGAATGCCCACCCCAACTCACGCCCTGACCAACCTAAACAAGAAACATAACAAAGGAACAAAGGGCAGGACGTGACAGTACCCCCCCCCCAAAGGTGCGGACTCCGGCCGCAAAACCTAAACCCATAGGGGAGAGTCTGGGTGGGCATCCTTCCACGGTGGCGGCTCTGGCACGGGACGTGGACCCCACTCCGCCATAGTCTTGGTCCCCTTACGTGTAACCTTTGCAGCGGGCCCCAAATAGAAGGGTGACTCTGTCAGCACCGGAGTGAAGGGCGGCTCTGGCACCGCCGGAGTGAAGGGCGGCACTGGCACCGCCGGAGTGAAGGGCGGCTCTGGCAGCGCCGGACAGGCGGGAGGCTCTGGCAGCGCCGGACAGGTGGGAGGTTCTGGCAGCGCCGGACAGGCGCGAGGCTCTGGCAGCGCCGAACTGGCGGGAGACTCTGGAGGGAGGAGACGGAGAGACAGCCTGGTCCTTGGAGAAGGCACAGGATAGACAAGGCCGTGGAGGCGCACTGGAGGTCACGAACTAAGGGTCTGCACAACTCGTCCTGGCTGGGTGGTGATTTTACCCCGGCACGTGTGGGGCGCAGGCACAGGATGCACTGGTCTGTGCAGACGCACTGGAGACACAGTGCGCAGGGCTGGCGCAGGATATCCTGGCCCGAGGAGCCGCACTGGAGGTCTGGAGAGCAGGGCTGGCACCATCCATCCTGGCTGGATCCTCACCCTAGCCTGGCAGATGCGGGGAGCTGGGATGTAGCGCACCGGGCTAAGAACGCGTACTGGAGAATCCGTGCGCTCCACCACATAACATGGTGCCTGACCAGTATGATGCCCGACATGGTAAGCACGTTTTGGAGAGCTGTAGTGCCGAGCTGGCACAGGACGTGTAGTGCTAGGGAGGCGGACAGGAGGCCTGTTGCGTGGGGCTGGCACAGTCTTCACCAGACGGCTAGCATGCACCTCAGGACGAGTATGGAGAGCTGACTCAGGTGACATCAAATCCCAGACACGCTCCGTCGGGCGGATGTCGTGCCTCATGCACCAACACAGCAACTCCCTCATTACTCTCTCCACCAATCTCCCCATTAACTCCTTCACTGTCTCTGCTTCGCTCCCTTTGCTCACCTCCAATTCCGCCCTGACCGGCTCTGGTTTCATCCTTGGCTCCTTACGGTAAGCACGAGGAGTTGGCTCAGGTCTGACTCCTGACTCTGCCACACTCCCCGTGTGCCCCCCCAATACATTTTTGGGGCTGCTTCTCGGGCTTCCTTGCCAGCCGTGCCAAGTCCTCGTAGTGTCTCCGCTCAGCCTTAGCTGCCTCCAGTTCCTCATGTGGACGGCGATACCCCCCAGCCTGTGCCCAGGGTCCCTTACCGTCCAGTATCTCATCCCATGTCCATTTCTCCAGATCGCTCTGCTGCTCCTGGTTACCACGCTGCTTGGTCCTTTTGTGGTGGGTAGTTCTGTAATGATTGTCCTCTTCCTCTTCTTACGAAGAGGAGTACGAAGGATCGGAGGACCAATGAGCAGCTTGGTATGTGTCCATGTTAATATTTAATAAATCAACTGAACACTGAATAACAAAACAACAAAGAGAGTGAACCAAACAGTCCTGTAAGGTGCAAACACACAAAATAGAAAACAATTACCCACAAATCAAGTGGACAAAACAGGCTACAGCTGCCTCTGATTGAGAACCACACCAAGCCAAACATATAGAATACCAAAACTAGAACAACACATAGAATGCCCACCCCAACTCACACCCTGACCAACCTAAACAAGAAACATAACAAAGGAACTAAGGTCAGGACGTGACATCCCAACTATTGTGCAATCTGTATGTCAACATCCTGGTCCTCAAATGAAACTGGTATACTTTCCTATTTATTCCATTTTTATTCCTCTGCCAAGTTTGATCCTTTATATTGGGCAGACAGACCAGTTCCCTACCTCCTCCCGCTGCAACCTGCCTCCTCCATTTTTGGGGTAATGCTTGTCGTGGAAATTTCCTCTATTTACCAAATCATGAGAGCAAAACACACACAAGTCAGAGTTAGTTATCACAAAGTCAATCTTTAATTATATGAGCGTTATCACAACCCTGTGACTCTCAGATCAATTCAGTGTCTATCAATGAATTCTCTGAGAGTCCATCACACATTTCAACTGAGATCCTTTATAGCAAAGACACATAGTGAGACAGCATAGGCATAATTTATCGTTCAGCTTTGTCTCCTAAACAATGTTATTTTCTCAAACTCAGAACCATAAACCAATCCTCCATATCAACAGGCATATATCAAATCCATCCTATCATGACAAGATCACAGAGAAACACTGACTGGCACACAGACAATAAGTGGCTTTTAAAGAGAGGTTTACATAAAACTTTTGAATAAGGGCTTTTAAAATAAGGGTTTATGCTGTTATATTTTATAATCTCAACCCACACAATTCATATTCATTATATAGATAGGTAAATTTTATTTGTCTGGTTTAGCGTTCCAGATTAAGTTAAATAATTTTTGCTCATATGATTTGAAAAATAAGTCATCAGGAGTAGGCAGCGCCATAATTAAGTGAGTAAACTGAGATATGACTAAGGAGTTAATCAGGGCAATTTTTCCATAAATAGACGGGCATTTACCTCTCCATGGTTGCAGGATCTTGTCTATTTTTACAGGAATTCTATTGAAATTCATTGTGGAGAGCATATTTGTTTATTTTGTGATATGAAAACCAATTATGTATACTTCACAATAATATTGTACACTTATCATAATTAGGTTTTAGTCCAGAGAGTACAGAAAAGTTATCTAGATCTTCAATGAGACATTGCTGGAATCTAGCTTACAGACTTAATATAAAATCATCGGTATTGGTATACATGTGTACAACCTTTGTTTTTAAGCCTTGGATTTCTAATCCTCTAATGTTATTGGATCTGATTTAAATAGCTAGAATTTTGATGGCCATAATGAATAGATAAGACGACAGCGGATACTCTTGTTTAACTCCTCTTGACAGTTCAAAACTCTCTGAGAAGTAGCCGTTATTGAATATTTTACACCTGGGGTTGCTATACATTATTTTTACCCATTACAGAAATTGAAAAATCCAGGCATTTATAAATAAAATCCAGTCTTACTTTATCAAATGCCTTTTCAAAATCCACTATGAATACCAGGCCTGGCTTCTTAGATGTTTCATGTTTCTATTATTTCTAGTAGTTGTCGTATATTATCTCCAATGTATCGTCCATGTAAAAAACCTGTCTCATCAGAATGTACAATACCTGGTAAAACCCTTTTAATTCTGAGTGCTATGCATTTCGCTAGTATTTTTTGCTTCACAACATTGAAGTGTCAGGGGCCACCAGTTTTTTAGATAGAATGTGTCTTTATATTTGCCATCTGGGTCTTGTTTTAATAATAGAGAAATCAGAAATTCCTGCTGAGTACCTGACTATCATTTCTATAGTAGTAACAATCTAACAGGCTGACTACACTGCTCGCGAGTGTTGCAAAATACATTTTGAAATCTATGTTATTTAATTATTGCACCCACACTGCTCGCATGTGCCAACGAGTGTCTGCGATGCCAAGGACTAAAATACAAGTCAGTTCTATTTCTGACAAAGTCCTGCCTCTCCCATCTCCTCTTTGGTTTATAGAAGCAGGTACAAACGCGCCATCTCCTCATTGGTTATACCCACGTGGGTGACTGAAAGTCGAACGAGGTCAGTGGTGGTAATGCACCTAATTTATGAAAGTTCCAATCGCAATATAAAGTCAAGAGAAGAAAATGCCTCGAAGGAGGAGAGATGACTAGAAACTAATCGGTTGACCGTTATATGTGTGGATTAATTGTCAGAGTAGAGGACCTTGTGCATTTCAGGAAAAATAACAACTCAATGTTTATATCCCAGGAAAAATTAGCTAGCAACAGCAAGGTGCCAGCAGCATACCACCCTGCATACCACTGCTGGCTTGCTTCTAAAGCCAAGCAGGGTTGGTCCTGGTCAGTCCCTGGATGAGAAACCAGATGCTGCTGGAAGTGGTGTTGGAGGGTCAATATGAGGCACTCTTTCCTCTGGTCTAAAAAATATCCAAATGCCCCAGGGCAGTGATTGGAGACACTGTCCTGTGTAGGCTGCTGTCTTTCGGATGGGACGTTAAACGGGTGTCCTGACTCTCTGAGGTCATTAAAGATCCCACAGCACTTATTGTAAGAGTAGGGGTGTTAACCCCGGTGTCCTGGCTAAACTCCCAATCTGGCCCTCAAACCATCGCGGTCACCTAATAATCCCCAGTTTTACAATTGGCTCATTCATCCCCCTCCTTTCCCCCTACTATTCCCCATTTCGTTGCTGTAAATGAGAATGTGTTCTCAGTCAACTTACCCGGTAAAATGAATGATACATAAAATATAAAAAATAAATTATATTCGACAACAGCCAGTGAAATTGCAGGGCGCCAAATTCAAAACAACAGAAATCCCATAACTAAAACTCCTCCAAAATACAAGTATTATCCACCATTTTAAAGATAAACTTCTTGTAAATCTAACCACAATGTCCGATTTCAAAAAGGCTTTACTTCGAAAGCACACCATGCGATTATGTTAGGTCAGCACCTAGTCACAAAAAACCATACAGCCATTTTTCCAGCCATAGAGAGGAGTCACAGAAAGCAGAAATAGAGATACAATTAATCACTAACCTTTGATGATCTTCGTCATAGGACTTCATGTTACACAATACATGTATGTTTTGTTCGATAAAGTTCATATTTATATCCAAAAATCTCAGTTTACATTGACACGTTATGGTCAGAAATCCATTGTCTCAAACAAACATCTGGTGAAAGTGTAGAGAGCCACATCAAATTACAGAAATACTCATCATAAACATTGATAAATGATACAAGTGTTAAACATACGAAAAAAGATAAACTTCTCCTTAATGGAACCGCTGTGTCAGATTTCAAAAAGGCTTTACGGAGAAAGCACACTTTGCAATTATGTTAGGTCTGCACCTAGCCACAGAAACACATACAGCCATTTTCCAGCCAAGGAGAGTGTCACAAAAGTCAGAAATAGCATTAAAATGAATCACTTACCTTTAATCTTCATCTGGTGGCACTCCCAGGTTTCCATGTTAGAAAATAAAGGTTTGTTTTGTTTACCTAATTTTTGTTTGCACGTTTTGTCCAGTAATCCGAATGCTTAAGGTGCGTGCCCCAAGTCCAGATGAAAAGTTTTAAAAAGTACAATAAAAGTTAGTAAAAACATGCCAAACGATGTTTGAAATCAATCCTCCGGTTGTTTGTGTCATACATAATCAATCATATTTCACCTGGATAAAAGCTTCGTCAATAGGAAAGGAGAAACAAGAAAGGCGCGTTCCCGATCAGGCGCATGGCTGATGAATGGAAATTTCCACTGAAAGTGCTGTATCTCCCTCATTTTTCAGAGTAAAACAATGCCTAAAACAATGACTAAAGACTGGCCACATGTAGTGGAAGCAATATAGACCATGAACTGGGTCCTAAGTCTTTGAATGTTGGATAGGCTTTCAATGGAAAAAACAGCCTTTCAAAATAATAGTACTTCCTGGTTGGATTTTCCTCAGGTTTTCGCCTGCCATATCAGTTCTGTTATACTCACAGACATTATGTTAACAGTTTTGGAAACTTTAGAGTGTTTTTATTCAAATCTACGAATTATATGCATATCCTATCTTCTGGGCCTGAGTAGCAGGCAGTTTAATTTGAGCACGCTTTTCATCCAAGATTCTATATGCTGTCCCCTACCCTAGTGAAGTTAATGCTTTTGACCTGTCCCCAAAATAATGTAATTGGTTCAGAGTTTGTTTTGATATTTTAAACTGCGTGTCGTGATCGCGTTTGGTGTGGGGGGACAAAATACATTTATGCACGATGGCCCACGCACGCAGTCGGTTTGGGTTCCGTGTAACAATGGTGCTTTTAATAAATTTAAAAAGGCTTGATATACCTCTATGCCATCAAGCCCTGGGGTTTTTCCAGATTGAAAGGATTTAATCGCCTGAAAAAGTTATTCCTCTGTAATTTGCCCTTGCACTGATCTTTCTGTACATTTGCTAATTTTCAATTTTTTATATTATATTGGAAAGAATTCCTTACCGTAATCTTCATTTACTATTTGTCAATGGATTTCCCTTGTTAGTCTTGTCTTTTTACCATAAACTATTGATGAATATTGAATTTAATGACCCCTGAAGGTACATTTAACTTCTTGAAACTCCCCATCCCGGATCCGGGTTTGTGACTAAAGCCTCAGGCTCATTAGCATAACGCAACGTTAACGATTTCTGAAAATCGCAAATAAAATGAAAATAATGCGTCTGCTCTCAAGCTTAGCCTTTTCTTAACAACACTGTCATCTCAGATTTTCAAAATATGCTTTTGAACCATAGAAATTGACTAATTTGTGTAAGAGTATGCAAAGCTAGCATAGCATTTCGAGTAGCATTTAGCACGCAACATTTTCACAAAAACCAGATAACCAAATAAATAAAATCATTTACCTTTGAAGAGCTTCTGATGTTGTCAATGAGGAGACTCTCAGTTACATACCAAATGCGCACATTGCGTCTGGCTACCGAAACGAACCGAAAATTCAGTCACCTACAACGTAAAACTTTTTCCGGATTAACTACATAATATCGACCGAAACATGGCAAACGTTGTTTGTAATCAATCAATTTGTTAATTGCTTTCTTTCACATATCTCTTCATTGATATATCGTTCGTGGAAGCTTGCTTTCCTCTCTTTCGGCGCAGGACACCGGGCGGACACCTGGTAAATGTGGTCTCTTATGGTCAATCTTCCAATGATCTGCCTACAAATACGTCACAATGCTGCAGACACCTTGGGGAAACGACAGAAAGGGCAGGCTCATTCCTCTCGCATTCACAGCCATATAAGGAGACAATGGAAAACAGATCAAAAATCCTGCTCATTTCCTGGATGCCGTCTCATCTTGGTTTTGCCTTACGTCTTACAGAAAATATCTTTAGTTTGGACCAGTGTTTTCTTTAAATCAATTATATGATGAGCATCTTTTTGTGACAAAAATTTAAAACGGGACGTTTTTCATTCAAAAATGAAGGCCCCATAGATTTAAAGGTATCCCAAACAATTAGGGGATTTGCTGAACCTATATTATACAGGAAAAATTTGGTTGTAAATAATATTGTCTTAGTTAAAAATAAGTTGTCCTCCAGTAAACTTTGAATAAATTTCCAATATTCACGTCCACTTGGAAAATCTAAGCGTTATGTGAATGCCAATTAGATGATGATCCGATCACATTCTGTCTTCTATTAAAACTTTTTTAACCTTTTGATGCAAGAGACAAAGACTCAAGAAAGTGGTCAAGACTTCTAGCTTGATTAAGTCTCCTCCATGTATATCTCACTAGGTCAGGGTTTTTTAGTTTCCAAATATCCACTATTTTAATGTGTCCATAATATTTGTGATTTCCTTAAGGGCACGGTGATGATAGTTTGTAGAGTGAATACCTTTAAGGTCCGTTGAGGTACTTAACGCTGTGTTATAGTATAGTAATGACCATTTTTGCCTGTAAATTCAATAAATTGGAATAAATGTTTTCGAAGAAGCATGGATCATCCTGATTTTGAACATATAGATAAATGAGCCAAATCTCTTTTTCGTCCACTTTAATATTCAAAAGTATCCATCTTCCTTGCGAATTATTCCCGACTATTTGCACATTCAGATCGAAATTTTTGTTAATTAATATCATCACACCTTTTGAGTTCCTTTGTCCATGACAGAAAATTATTTCACTAATCCCTTCCTTTTTCCATGCAACTTCATCTAAGGATGTGGAGTGAGTTTCCTGTAAACTGTACATGTTATATTCCTTTTCTTTTAGCCATGTAAAGACTGATAATATGTTTTGTAATCTGCTAAACAGTTACAATTATAACTGGCTATACTTATTTCACCCCTTAACATAACTAGATACTATACTCAGTCTAAATTGTCCATACTTAGTGTTTGTAAAGTTACTCCCATCAGAGGTATTATGACGGTCAAAACTAGTGCTTTCAAATGTCTGATATTTAGAATTCAAGAAATAGGTTCTAGCAATAATTGCTTTATTCCCTTGCCTGTTTGCCTGTGAGCCAATGCCACAGATGTTAGCAAATTGAGACAAGATATTATGTGTTTAGTAAATCTGAGTAGGTTGATGTGTATGATATTGGATGTGTGAGTGTGTGTACGATGTCTGTATAAGAGTAAGACTATAATGTGTGATGTCCAAATAAATAATAACTATGCCAATTTGCATGGTTGAGTGTCTGTGTGTAACATGTATTGGGTATAGCCTTGAAACTTTATCGGGATTGATGTCCTTTCCATGGGATGGTTGAGCTAACGTAGGCTAATGCGATTAGCATGAGGCTGTAAGTAACAAGACAATTTCCCAGTATATAGACATATCTGATTTTGGCTATTGTTTGATTTTGGCTATTGTTTGAGGAGAGTGCACAATTTTTAACATGAAAAGTTATTAACAAAGAAATTAGGCACATTTGGGCAGTCTTGATTAACAAATTTGACCAGAAATGCAATGGTTAGTTGGATCAGTCAAAAACTTTGCACATGCACTGGTTCCATCTAGTGGCCAACATCTAAATTGCACCTGGGCTAGAATAATACATTTTGGGCTTTCTGTTTAGCTGGCTTGTCAGTTCAAATAATGACCATATTATCTTAAATTTAGCTCATTTGTCTTCATTATTAAAGGAAAATAAACTCACATCAAGATCAGTATTTTAAAGTTAATGGCGAGCCAATTACAGAAATTATCTTATGGTTGTGAGTCTGACAAAATAAAAACATGGCATTCTACCGGAGAATTTTAGAACGTGGACACTTTCTCATTGGCCCAATGTTATATCCTAATTTCACTTTGGTGCAGATAATGTTCTTCACATTACCGTCTCTGGTAAACACATATTATAACAAATAATATCAAAGTGTATTTGTCACATGCACAATATACAGATGTTGTAGTGAAATCTTCACTTGCAAAGACAAGTATTTTGTTTAGGCATGTAGCTAGCTAGGTAGCTAAACAATTAACCATAATCCCAACTCATAACGTTACTACTTTGCATGAATCTGCAGGTAGCTAACCAACCAGGTTCAATGTTAGTTAGTTAGCTAAGATTAGGTTATAACTAGCAATGCAAATGGCTCTGAGATACAAATAATATTACTATACAGATCATACAAGTAAAGTTAGCTAGTTAGCTAACAGTTCGCTTTAACTTGAAATGAAAATGACTTTCTGACAAAATTAGAAATGTATAATATTTGAAAATGTAGCCGTATACATGGATGAACGCTTCTCTCTCTCTCTGTCACAGATGCCTGGTTGCCCTTAGTTTGAAGATGTAATCCGGAGGCAGGTGTTTTAGGCAACAGCCTTTTGCATGTTCTCTTTCGACTCCGTCTGCATATTTGCAATCAAACGCCAGAATTATCTCCATCTCCTTAGCTATCATACTCTAATTCCGCCGGCATTCCACTGATTTCAAAACTCAGTGCTCCAGAAAGTGGAGAACAACACTTTTGCAATTCGAATACATGATTAATTAAAGAAAATACATGTTAGAAAGGATTACCTACACATACTGAACACCTCCTGTTATTGACAGAAGCGTGCTACATGGCAGACCAATCCGAACTCATCTCTCGGCATTGATCCATTAAATCAAATCAAATGTTTATTTGTCACGTGCGCCGAATACAACACCTTACTGTGAAAAAGGTATCAGGTTTCATTATCTCAGTCAATCATGGCTAGCGGGAAGGTTCCTGTCTTTTCCCGTGCCTAAACCAACTAGGCTCATAATTTAAAAATGTTACTCGTATTTACAGATGGCATGCAAGTTATTATGGCACATGAAAGTTCACATGTTCCAGAATTAATTTCTGTCACATTTTTCCAGTTCTGTTTCTGTTACTTTGATTCTTTTTCCTGAACTGGTTCCAACCTCTGGTTAGGACCCCCTGTCTTTTTTATTTTACCATTTAACTAGGCAAGTCAGTTAAGAACAAATTCTTATTTTCAATGACGGCCTAGGAACAGTGGGTTAACTGCCTGTTCAGGGGCAGAACAACAGATTTGTACCTTGTCAGCTCGGGGGTTTGAACTTAGCCCAACGCACTAACCACTAGGCTACCCTGCAGCCCGTCTTATCCAAAGCTGTTTTCAAATAGAGGTAGCTCGTTGTCAGGTTGCTGATTCTCTCCTGCCAGATGACATGTCACTGTTAATTCCAGAAATACCAGGGTGGATTCTTAACCGTCATGTGTTTCCTGGACTTACAGTAGTGGACCTGTATCCCTTTCGAGATGGTAAAGATCATTGTGCCGCAACTAGCAAACGAACATGAATTTGTTTATATGATTTCATAGCCATTTCAATCTTGCATGAATTTATTACATTTCATTTTGGTGCTGCTGTTGAGTCACCGGCTTCATTAATATGTGCATTGACAACGTCGTCCCTACAGTGACTGTACGTACATACTCCAACCAGAAGCCATGGATTCCAGCCCACTGCAAACAGACGTCAATTCAATGTCTATTCCAAGTTGGTTTAACATAATTTAGTTGAAATGAAGTGGAAACAACATTTATTCAACCAGTGCGTTCCCAGTGGAGGACGCCGAAAAGCATTCCTCATGAAGCTTGTTGGGAGAATGCCAAGAGTGTGCAAAGCTGTCATCAAGGCAAAGGGTGGCTAATTTGAAGAATCTCCTTTGTATTTTGATTTATTTAAGTATTTTGGTTGCTACATGATTCCATGTGTTATTTCATTGTTTTGATGTCTTCACTATTATTATACAATGTAATACAAATCAAGAAAAACCCTTGAATGAGTAGGTGTGTCCAAACTTTTTACTGGTACTGTATATACATCACATCCGGAAGGTATTCAGACCCCTTGACATTTCCACATTTAGTTACGTTACAGCCTTATTCTAAAATGGATTAAATCATTTTTCCCCCTCACAATACCCCATAATGACAAAGCAAAAACAGGTTTTTAGAAATGTTTGCAAATGTATTAAAACAAAAAAAAAGAAATATCACACTTATGTAAGTATTCAGTCCCTTTACTCAGTACTTAAAAACAAAATTAAGGGGTGGATCAGCTTAATATTGCGAAAAGAATATTGGTTCCATCAATGTAATTGTCTGCATCATTTCGAATCCCCCATATATTTTTTGGGTAAATATATATATCCTTACACACATGCATACATATACACATATATACATACACATACCTATATAGACATCCATACGTTTTTTAAAGAATATACCTTTATTATTATTCCCCCTCAAACCCTACCACCGATCCCCCAAATGGACTAAACTAATAAACACTTTGGCTTTTACCTTCAATTTATACATCTTATACACATTTTACATACACAGTCTATTTTACAATAGTTATTTTTTGTTTGTTTTTAGTCCTTCCTCTATTTATGATGTCCATCCAGTTTGATTTCTATTTGGAACTGTGCTATTTCACAAAAGTTCTGAACATATATACATTTTACAGACCCCGTATGTTTTCCATGTTTTATTTTGCTATTAGTCCCACCCTTCAACTCCATTCAACCTCTCCCATCTATCTCTCAACATCATCCATTTTGGATTTCTATTTGCCATATATTTTTCAACTGTGCTGTGATGCTT
The DNA here is from genome assembly GCF_036934945.1 of Oncorhynchus masou masou. Classification (NCBI taxonomy): domain Eukaryota; kingdom Metazoa; phylum Chordata; class Actinopteri; order Salmoniformes; family Salmonidae; genus Oncorhynchus; species Oncorhynchus masou. Next base: position 64,037,604 of record NC_088217.1, on the reverse strand, counting down.
CACAAACGAATTGAACCTTTCTATTCTCATAGCTTCTTCAGATTGTAAATTATCTGCAGAGCTGGGAAGATTGTATCCTCCATATATATAGCATTCTATTACTTGCAAGAATTTTGTATAGTAATTTAAATTGAAATATTAGAAGTTTTGCATCCGGCGCTGTATTGCGTATCAATTAATAAATCATGTGCCATGGAATGGGTACATTGACAATCTCTTCCCAACTATTTTGCAATTTATATGGCACAGCTGTCAGTTTTTTGGTCCTTAAATGAAATTGAAATGTTTTTATTTATCACACTTTTCTTTAACCATTTATGTTCTTTAATACAGGGCCAACATACAAGTTCATTACTTTATCCCTTTCTACTTGCCTCTTCCATTTTTGTGGTGATGCTGTAATTAATTGGTTGTAATTTTAGGTAGAGCAGACATTTCCATATGTCTGTGTTAGCTGCATGTGTGACATAACTCCACCAGTCCTATTTATGATATCATTCACAAAAATTATAGTTCTTTAAAAATGTATTTTAAAAAAACAGGTTTTTCTTATCAATTAGTAGATTTGAATTTAACCACAATATTTGTTGTATTATTCGTTTTCAGGTGGATTAAACTGAAATTGCAGCCAACTCTCTAAGGCTTATTTAAAAAATAAAGATATTTTGGAGATGATTTCCTTTTCAAACAATCGAAAGTGGGCCAGTGTAATTTGAATAAAGGGGAAAAGGCCCTTCTTGAACATAGGATGAGACATTCATACCAATTTACTAGAGAACCAGTTTGGATTTAAGTTTAACTTTTGAATGATGCCTTTTGAACTGATGCCTTTAGTGAGATGTCTAATGCTTTAATATTGAATCATTGCTGCCCTCTGAATTCATATTCATTATATAAATAGGCCCTTTTAATTTAATCTGGCTTGCCATTCCAAATCAAATTGAATATTTTATGTTCACATAATTTAAAAAGCAGGTCACTAGGTGTAGGCAAAACCATAAACAAATAGGTTAACTGTGATATGACTAAAGAGTTAATCAGGGTGATTTTTCCACAAATAGACCGGTATTTTCCTTTCCATGGTAGCAAGATCTTATCTATTTTTGATAACTTTCTATAAATATTTATTGGAGAGAGATAATTTCTTTATTTTGGAATTTGTATACCGAGTATGTCCACATCTCCATCAGACCATTTTGTTGGTAAACTACATGTTAATTTAAAATTTGCATTTTTTTTGTGATCCAATACATTATCATAATTTGGTTTTAATCCAGAGAGAATAGCAAAAGTATCTAGATCACCTATGAGGCCGTGAAGAGATTCTAATTGTGGTTTTAAAAGAAAACATGAATCATCTGCCGTACAATGACACATTAGTTTTAAACAACGGATTTCCAATCCCTTAATATTATTGTTTGATCTAATCTTAACAGCTAACATTTCGATGGCAATAATAAATAGATATGCCGTTAGTGGACAACCTTGTTTTACTCCTCTAGAGAGTTTCAAACTTTCTGAGATGTAGCCATTATTTACTATTTTACACCTAGGGTTACTATACATAACTTTAACCCATGTTATAAGAGATTCCCCAAAATTGAAATATTCTCGGCATTTATATATAAACTCCAGTCGTACTTTATCAAAAGCCTTTTCAAAATCAGCAATGAAAACCAGGCCTGGTGTCCCCGATATTTCATAGTATTCTATTGTTTCCAGTACTTGTCTTATATTATCTCCAATGTATCGTCCATGTAAAAAAAACTGGCGGATTAGGATGAATAATATCTGACAATACTTTTTAAATTCTATGCGCCAAGCATTTTGCTAGGATTTTTACATCACAACACTGAAGTGTAAGAGGTCTCCACTTTTTTAAATGGTCTGGACCTTTAAAAATACCACTTGGGTCCTGTTTCAGTAATAATGATATCAGACCTTATTGTTGCGTGTTTGATAATCTACCATTTATATAGGAGTGGTTAAAACATGCTAATAATGGTCATTTGAGTATATCAACAAAAGTTTTGTATACTTCCACTGGTATGCCATCCAGCTCTGGAGTTTTCCCATCCTTAACCTGTACTTTAACCTGCCCCAATTGCATCAAGCAGTTCCTCCTCTGTAATTTGGCCTTCACATGAGTCTTTCTGTACAGATGTTAATTTTTCAATATTATTAGGAAAAAAAATCCATACCATTAGTTTCAGTTAGTGGAGATGGAGGAGCCTGAAATTAAAACATATTCTTAAAGTACTTTACTTCTTCTTTCAAAATATAATTTGGTGAATCATGTGTGACTCCATCATTTGTAACAAGTTTTAATACATTGTTTTGGTAGCATTTCTATATTGAAGATTGAAAAAGAATTTGGTGCATTTTCCCCCATATTCCCTCCAGTTCGCTTTATTTTAATTTTATATTATTTATATTTTTATTACACTGGATCTTTTTGAATAAGTTAATCCATTTATTTTTGTTTTTCCTCTAACTTATTCTGTGCCTCTGTGGTACCGTTTTTATTGCCATCTAACTTTACTGTCAGTCCTTCAATTTCCTTTGTTGATATGGACTCTTTTGATTTAAATTGCTTTTGTTTTATTGATGAGTACTGAATTGCATGACCTCTAAAGACATACTTAAAAGTGTCCCATACAATAAAGGGATCTGCTGTACCTATGTTATTTTTTATTTAACCTTTATTCAACAAATCATGTCAGTTAAGAACAAATTCTTATTTTCAATGACGGCCTAGGAACAGTGGTTTAACTACCTGTTCAGGGGAAGAACGACAGATTTGTACCTTGTCAGCTTGGGGATTTGAACTTGCAACCTTTTGGCTACTAGTCCAACTCTCTAACCACTAGGCCACCCTGCTGCCCCTGAAAAAGGTGCCTGTAAAAGGTGCCTTTAGGTGCCTGTATGTGTGCCTTTTATGTGCCTTTTACTGAGGAGCGGCATCTGTATGGCCACTCTACCATAAAGGCCTGATTGGTGTAGTGCTGCACTGATGGTTGACCTTCTGAAAAGTTCTCCCATCTTCACAGAGGAATTCTTGAGCTCTGTCAGAGTGACCATCGGGTTCTTGTTCACCTCCCTGACCAAGGCCCTTTTCCCATTAATGCTAATTTTGGCCGGGCATCTCTAGAAAGAGTCTTGGTGGTTCTAAACTTCTTCCATTTCAGAATGAAGAACTGTGATGTTTGGGACCTTCAATGCTGCAAACATTTTTTGGTATCCTTCCTCAGATCGGTGCCTCGACACAATCCTGTCTCTGAGCTCCATGGACAATTCCTTCGACCTCATGGTTTGGTTTTTGCTCTGACATACACTTTCAGCTTTGGGACCTTGTATAGACAGGTGTGTGCCTTCCCTGTCCGGTCAATTTAATTTAACACAGGTGGACTCCACTCAAGTTGTAGGATTATCTCAAGGAGGATCAATGGAAACAGGATGCACCTGAGCTCAATTTCGAGTCTCATAGCAAAGGGTTGAATTAAATACTTATGTAAATAAGATATTTCTGTTTTTTATTTTTAATACATTTGCAAACATTCTGAAATCCTGTTTTCGCTTTGTCATTATGGGGTATTGTGTGTAGATAGTTGAGATTTTTTTTTTTGAATGAGGCTGTAACTTAACAAAATCTGGAACAAGTCAAGGGATCTGAATACTTTCCGAATGCACTGTGTATATTATATTATGTTATATTGTATACTTCTTGATCAAGGGTGTAAATAATTTTGTAGGTGATTGCATGTGCAAAAATTTTATTCTCAATGCTGTAGACATTTCTAGAATGCTTCATGCATGTTTAGAATGAAATGGAATCTATTTGTGACCTCTGGGCTGGAATACAACTTACATTGGTAAGATTCCCTTTTCACATATATGTAATTGAAAACTGTATGCCCACCTCCTTTTCCAAATCAGTGTGCTTGTTTCCCTTTTTCTTCTAGAAGCAGATGAGAAGCTGACAACAAGCAGCAGTATGGAAGATGTAAGTAAAGATATATGTACAACTTTATTTGGTGTGGGGTAAGTTGGCCCTAGACACTGATCTTCGGTCAGTTCTTAATTTTTGCCACTGGTGGTTAAGGTTAGGGTTCGGAGAGGGGAAGCTGATCCTAGTTAAACTCAGCAAAAAAATAAATGTCCTCTTGCAGTCAGCTGCGTTTATTTTCAGCAAACTTAACATGTGTAAATATTTGTATGAACATAACAAGATTCAACAACTGAGACATAAACTGAACAAGTTCCACAGACATGTGACTAACAGAAATGGAATAATGGGTCCCTGAACAAAGGGGGGGGGTCAAAATCAAAAGTAACAGTCAGTATCTGGTGTGGCCACTTGCTGCATTAAGTACTGCAGTGCATCTCCTCCTCACAGACTGCACCAGATTTGCCAGTTCTTGCTGTGAGATGTTACTCAACTCTTCCACCAAGGACATTTCTGGGGGGAAGGGCCCTACTAGCCCTCACCCTCACATCCAACAGGTCCCAGACGTGCTCAATGGGATTGAGATCCGGGCTCTTCGCTGGCCAAGGCAGAACACTGACATTCCTGTCTTGCAGGAAATCATGCACAGAACGAGCAGAATGGCTGGTGGCATTGTCATGCTGGAGGGTCATGTCAGGATGAGCATGCAGGAAAGGTACGACATGAGGGAGGAGGATGTACCCTATAACGCACAACGTAAAGATTTCCTACAATGACAACAAGCTCAGTCCGATGATGCTGTAACACACCGTGACGGACCCTCCACATCCAAATCGTTCCCGCTCCAGAGTATAGGCCTCGGTGTAACACTCATTCCTTCGACCATGAACACGAATCTGACCATCACCCCTGGTGAGCGACTCGTCAGTGAAGAGCACTTTTTGCCAGTCCTGTCTGGTCCAGCTCCAGTGGGTTTGTGCCCATAGGCGGTGTTGTTGCCGGTGATGTCTGGTGAGGACCTGCCTTACAACAGGCCTACCAGCCCTCAGTCCAGGCTCTCTCAGCCTATTGCGGACAGTCGGAGCACTGATGGAGGGATTGTGGTTTCCTGGTGTAACTTGGGCAGTTGTTGTTGCCATCCTGTACCTGTGCCGCAGGTGTGATGTTCAGATGTACCGATCCTGTACAGGTGTTGTTACACGTGGTCTGCCACTGTGAGGATGATCAGCTGTCCATCCTGTCTCCCTGTAGTGCAGTCTTGGGCATCTCACAGTACAGACGTTGCCGTTTATTGCCCTGGACACATCTGCAGTCCTCATGCCTCCTTGCAGCATGCCTAAGGCACATTCATGCAGATGAGCAGGGACTCTGGGCATCTTTCTTTCGGTGTTTTTCAGAGTCAGTAGAAAAGCCTCCTTAGTGTCCTAAGTTTACATAACTGTGACCTTAATTGCCTACCTTCTGTAAGCTGTTGGTGTCTTATCAACCGTTACACAGGTGCATGTTCATTAACTGTTTATGGTTCATTGAACAAGCATGGGAAACAGTGTTTAAGTCCTTTACAATGAAGATCTGCAAAGTTATATGGATTTTTACTAATTATCTTTGAAAGACAGGGTCCTGAAAAATGGACGTTTATGTACCTTGGGAAACTTCACCCTGGACTATTGTCTGAATGTAGGGGGAGGACTCTGACTGTTACCATCATCTACGACATTCACACCCAATCCCAAACTGATTTCTAACAACTAGCCCCTAACCCCCTAGGTACTTGTTTATATCTTTCAGGATTGGAGAGGTGTAAACATAAACAACATGGCCAAAATGTCAAGACTATCATGGCAGCAAAGTTTAACAATTACCATATTGCTTACACCAATTCAATCCTTCTAGATCTACATGCAACGCAGAGTGGTAAGGCCTATGGGTTAGATTGGGATTGGAGGCTATCGTCAGGCGCCAGGGCTCCCTTTTTGCAGGTCTTTACCAATGTGACATGCTGTGGAATATTGCCATGAGAAACCTTCTGATTCATGAACAATTTTTGTTGACCATTGTGTTATTGTTTATGTTGTGTAATACTAGAGTCTGATAGACTTCCTTCTCCTAGACATCATTTCAGTAGTCCTCTGGGAGGTTCTTTTATAAAGGCACATGGTTTCTTGCGAGGTTATTTTATGGAAGCACGTCTCACCCGGTACATTTGATTATTGTCATCTTGAAATAGCTGGAGTGAAACTAGATCTTTTTATTTGGTTTACTCCTCTCTTCCCATCAGCTCCAGGGTGCAGATTTGTCTCCAGCACAGAGGAAGCAGAGCGCCTTCATTCCGCCAACTGTTAAAGGTACCACCATAATGCCCACCTCCCATCAGCCATTTCATGAGTACTCTAATATTTTCTACTAGATACACACCAGAACAGGAGTATGAGGGTATTCATTCTAAAAATGCAATATATTTTTTTAGGGGGAGGGCAATTGCAGCAATTCGACCATGAAGGCCTGATTCACGCAGTCTCCTCTGTTCAATTAATGTTGAGATGTGTCTTTTACTTGAACTCTGTGACGCATTGATCTGTGCTGCAATCTGAGGTGCAGTTAACACTAATGAACTCATCCTCTGCAGCAGAGGTAACTCTGTGTCTTCCTTTCCTGTGGCGGTCCTCATGAGAGCCAGTTTCAGCATAGCGCTTGATGGGTTTTGCGACTGCTTTCAGTCGTATTGACTGACCTTCATGTCTTTAAGTTATGATAGACTGTAATTTCTCTTTGCTTATTTGAGCTGTTCTTGCCATAATATGGACTTGGTATTTTACGAAATAGGGCAACCCTCTGTATACCACTCCTACCTTGTCACAACACAACTGATTGGCTCAAATGTATTAAGAAGGAAATAAATTAAAACAAATTAACTTTTAACAAGGCCCACCTGTTAATTGAAATGCATTCCAGGTAACTACCTCATGGAGCTGGTTGAGAGAATGCCAAGAAGGCTAATTTGAAAAATCTCAAATATAAAATATATTTAGATTCTTTTAACTTTTTTGGTTACTACATGATTCCATAAGTGTTATTTCATAGTTTTGATGTCTTCACTATTACTCTACAATGTTGAGAATAGTAAAAATAAAGAAAAATACCTGAATGAGTAGGTGTGTCCAAACTTTTGACTGGTACTGTATATATTATTACTATTACTATTATGTTACACACACACACACACACACACACACACACACATGCAATACCTATAATTTATTTGATGTTGGAGGTCATGCTGATTACATAATTGTAATAGAATACAATAAATCATCTTTATAATAAATCATGCTCTATACTCTAGAACTGATGAACTTAAACTACATGGATTGGACCATAGTCTCTTGCAAGTCCCACAAATGCGGAGGCAGTGTGTGAAATAACACAATTCATATAAACAGGACAGAAATACCATTGGACTCAAATGAACCATCTTCTGCAGAGCCATTACCTCAGCTGTGAAGCAAAGAGGAATGTGGGTGTTTTTTCAAAGAGGTAGGGGGTGAGCGCTAGGATCTCCATGCTGACTCACTTTAACAGAGCAGCTCATTCCTGGAATAGTTGTGCTGCTTAACGCTAAATACGTCTTTATCTCTGTTATTGATCCAGCCAGAGTGGGCATGCAGTAAATGGCTGCAAATGGACTGGTGGTGCACGCCCAAGGCTGAGTTGTGTGCAGGCACTTAGCTAGCTACCTTGAGCCGCTCTGTAACAGAGCTGTAATGGACTTCCAGTTGCTCTGCTACTGCAGGCATATCAAGTGCTTGAGCATCAGTTAATTACAAATACTTTTCTGTTCAATGCAATGGACACAGATTTAAATTGTTCATGATGAGTATTGTAGCAATGTGTCAGGGAATGTGGTGTCTTGGATGATTAGTCAGTTGAACCAAATAGTGGAATATGTTGTATTGTTATTATTTCACCTTTATTTAAGCAGGTAGGCCAGTTGAGAACAAGTTCTCATTTACAACTGCGACCTGGCCAGGATGAAGCAAAGCAGTGCGACAAAAAACAACAGCACAGAGTTTCACATGAGATAAACAAAAGTACATTCAATAACAATAGAAAAAGCTATATATAGTGTGTGCAAATGGAGTAAGGAGGTAAGGCAAATAATAGGCCATAGTAGCGAAGTAATTACTATTTAGCAAATTAACACTGGAGTGATAGATGTGCAGATGATGATGTGCAAGTAGAAATACTGGTGTGCAAAAGAGCAAAATAAAGTAAATAAAAACAATATGTGGATGGAGGTAGGTCGTTGGATGGGCTGTTTACAGATGAGCTATGTACAGATGCAGTGATCGGTGAGCTGCTCAGATATCTGATGCTTAAAGTTAGTGAGGGAGAAATAAGTCTCCAACTTCAGCGATTTTTGCAATTAGTTCAGGTCATTGGCAGCAGAGAACTGGAAGAAAAGGTGGCCAAAGAGGTGTTGGCTTTGGGGATGACCAGTGAGATATACCTGTTAGAGCACGTGCTATGGGTGGGTGTTGTTATGATGACCAGTAAGCTAAAATAAGGTAGAGCTTTACCTAGCGAAGACTTATAGATGACCTGGAGCGAGTGGGTCTGGCAACGAATATGTAGCGAGGGCCAGCTGACGAGAGCATACAGGTCGCAGTGGTGGGTGGTATGTGGGGCTTTGGTGACAAAACGGATGGCACTGTGACTGGACTGCATCCAGTTTTCTGAGTAGAGTGTTGGAGGCTATTTTGTAAATGACATCGCCGAAGTCGAGGATCGGTAGGATAGTCAGTTTTACGAGGGTATGTTTGGCATCATGAGTGAAGGAGGCTTTGTTGCGAAATAGGAAGCCGATTCTATATTTAATTTTGGATTGGAGATACTTAATAAGAGTCTGGAAGGAGAGTTTACAGTCTAGCCAGACACCTAGGTATTTGTAGTTGTCCACATAGTCAGAACTGTCCAGAGTAGTGATATTAGTCGGGTGAACAGGTGCGGGAAGCGATCGGTTGAAGAGCATGCATTTAGTTTTACTAGCATTTAAGAGCAGTTGGAGGCCACGGAAGGAGTGTTGTATGGGAATGAAGCTCATTTAGAGGTTTGTTAACACAGTATCCAAAGAAGGGCCAGATGTATACAGAATGGTGTCGTCTGTGTAGAGGTGGATCAAGGAATCACCCGCCCGCCCGCACCCGCAAGAAGAGTGACATCATTGATATGTCCAGAGAAAAGAGTCAGCCTGAGAATTGAATCCTGTGGTACCCCTATAGAGACTGCCAGAGGTCCGGACAACAGGCCCTCCAATTTGACATCCTGAGAAGTAGTTGGTGAACCAAGCGAGGCAGACATTTGAGAAACCCTAGGCTGTTGAGTCAGACGATAAGAATACGGTGATTGACAAAGTCAAAAGCCTCGGCCCAGTCGATGAAGAGGGCTGCACAGCACTGTCTTTTATTGATGGCAGTTATGATATCGTTTAGTACCTTGAGCGTGGCTGGTGTGCACCCGTGACCAGCTCGGAATCCGGATTACAGAACGGAGAAGGTACGGTGGGATTCGATATGGCCAGTGATCTGTTTGTTAACTTGGCTTTCGAATGGCAGGGCAGGATGGATATAGGTCTGTAACAGTTTGGGTCTACAGTGTCTCCCCCTTTGAAGAGGGGGATGACCGTGGCAGCTTTCCAATCTTTAGGAATCTTGGATGATACGAAAGAGAGTTTGAACAGACTAGTAATAAGGGTTGCAACAATGGCGGCCGATAATTTTTAGAAAGAGAGGGTCCAGAATGTCTAGCACAGCTGATTTGTACGGGTCCAGGTTTTGTAGCTCTTTCAGAACATCTGCTATCTGGATTTGGGTGAAGGAGAAGCTGTGGAGGCTTGGGCAAGAAGCTGCAGGGGGTGCGGAGCTGTTGGCCGGGGTTGGGGTAGCCAGGAGGAAAGCATGGCCAGCTGTAGAGAAATGCTTAATGAAATTCTTGATTATCGTGGATTTATTGGTGGTGACAGTGTTACCTAGCCTCAGTAAAGTGGGCAGCTGAGAGGAGGTGCTCTTACTCTCCATGCATTTTACAGTGTCCAAAAACGTTTTGGAGTTAGAGCTTCAGGATGCAAATTACTGTTTGAAAAAGCCTTTGCTTTCCTAACTAGCTGTGTGTATTGGTTCCTGACTTCCCTGAAAAGTTGCATATCGCGGGGACTATTCGATGCTAGTGCAGTTCTACACCGAATGTTTTTATGCTGGTCGAGGGAAGTCAGGTCTGGAGTGAACCAAGGGCTATATCTGTTTTTAGTTCTACAATTTTTGAAAGGGGCATGCTTATTTAAGATGGTGAGGAAATTACTTTTAAAGAACAACCGGGCATCCTCGACTGACGGAATAAGGTGAATATCCTTCCAAGAAACCCGGGCCAAGTTGATTAGAAAGGCCTGTGCGCAGAAGTGTTTTAGGGAGCGTTTGACAGTGACCCATAAAGGATGCAGGCAATGAGGAAGTGATCGCTGAGATCCTGATTGAAAACAGCAGAGGTGTGTTTGGAGGGCAAGTTGGTCAGGATAATATCTATGAGGTTTCCCGTGTTTACGGATTTAGGGTTGTACCTGGTGGGTTCCTTGACATTTTGTATGAGATTGAGGGCATCTAGTTTAGATTGTTGGACTGCCGGGGTGTTAAGCATATCCCAGTTTAGTTTACCTAGTAGAACGAACTCTGATTATAGATGGGGGGAAATCAATTCACATATGGTGTCCAGGGAAGAGCTGGGAGCAGAGTGGGGTCTATGACAGGCTGTAACAGTGAGCGACTTATTTCTGGAGAGATTCATTATTTCAATTAGAAGTTTGAACGGTTGGGCATAGATTTGGAAAGTATCATGTAATGGTGTGTGCGTTTCTCATATGGCTCATTCCTCTGATACTTCTCTGTTGCCATCACATTATTAATGTGTTAGTAGTTTATCTCCTTGGTTCAGTTTCAAAGACCCCTCAAACATCCACATTAGCACATTATTATTAATGAATGTTTAAAATGTATTAGCTCAGCTGTCAGCTTCCCACCATAGGCGATGCTTCTGTGTTCCCCTGTCGAGTTCAGAGCTACAGATGGTGATGGACCAAAACTTTCAGAAACCGGAACATCTGGAAGAGGGCCTCTGTGAAAACATTGACCAGCTCAACCCAATCACAGCCCAGCACTATGGCAATACTGCCCAACAGGCTAATCATAACGGGCCTGATGAGCCAAATGGCAATGAGCTGTATGCCAATCATCGACTGCTAGCCAATGGGGGCCTCCCAGTCGCAGACAGCAACTGTACTGGGGGTAAGTGTGGCTCAGTGTTTTCTGCTGTCCCACCTCACCTTAAAAACGAGGAAACTATTTGAAATCTCCATGTTTTCACAAAGGACACTAAGTTGCTTATCACCTGCACCATCATCCACAAAAAAAGCAGTTTTAATCTTCTCTATACAAAATATCATAAACACATAATAAAAATATAATAAAGCTCAAGATGGAAGATGTAAAGTTTGTGCTGTACTCTCTATTCCTCTTCAGGGGGAAGGGATCCATTTTCCAACATGTTACTAATATATCTCTTTTCTCTTTCTCTCCCTCTTGTTTTCATTATTACCATTATTATTGTCATTATCATATTTGTGTTATTATTAGAGACTTCTACAAGTCAGCAGAGCAATCTCTCCAGTCCCACGTCTATCTCTCGATAGCGTCACTGTTTTGTCTTTCTGTCTAACGCTTGTTCCTGAGTTGTGTTCATTAGGGCATAAAACGTTGCAAAACGTTTTGCAATGGAAAACAACAAGTTGACATAGTACCTCCCCATCTCTTTAAGCTTCAAAAGTTTTACTCTGTTTTGTGCCTACTGAACAAAACCCTGGTCCTCTGTTTCCTCTTCCAATTATACAATGGTTGTTATCCCTGGAAGTTATGTTTCCATAAACTATACAGCTCTCCTGATGTATGAAGTGTCTCAGAAGTGTATGATTTGATTATTTTAGTTGCTTATCCAACTGGATGTTACATCATTTATGTAATTATTGAGGTCTAAGACATCATTCAAATTACATTTTTGTTCAGAAAGCTTTCTGGTTTGTTTGTTAGTTTTTAGTCAATTTATACTGTAGTTGGTCTCTTGGTATTAATATGTTGGTATGTACTGTTCTTAAGATTTATCTTGCAAAAATGAATGGAACTTGTTAAAATAAAATGTGTTTTATGAAATGCCACATAATTCTCTGGTACATTGAAATAACACAAGGATTCACAGTACAGTAAATGGATAGGGGCCCGACTAGCACAGCAACACCATGAAAATACCAACGTCTGGCTTTGGTGTGCATGAGTCAGCATTCCCATAGCTGTAAAAGCACAAACAAAACTTCTAGCACCTGACACAAGCATAAAACATGTCATATAGATTCCAATTAGAGGAGCGAGAGAGAGACAGAGACAGAGACAGAGAGACAGAGACTGACTGACTGACTGACTGACTGACTGACTGACTGACTGACTGACTGACTGACTGACTGACTGACTGACCGACCGACTTTTACGCACCTCTGACCCTCACCAGTTGGGACACTCTGTGGGAAGGCAAAAAACCTGACCTCTGATCTCAGAGCAGTAGGGATAGACACATTCTTCTCCTTATTGGGCCAATAATGGCTCAGTTCTTTGAGAGCACTACGTCAGCTCTGACACTAAGTAGAGAACAGGGGTTTAGGTTTCTCTAAAGAGGGCAGTGTTTACCATAAGTACTCCAGAAGGGTGATGGGTGACCTCATGGAACAATTAGATGATTCCCAACAGGAGGGTTATTATAAGTATGCTTCTGTCCGTCTTAGGCCTTGATTCAATCAGATCAAGCATTAACCAGCGATAGCCGACACCCGCATAGCTGATGTTTTGCTGTCGGAAGTGTAACTGCGTTGGAGCTGTCAAATATGAGAGCAGCTGCTCATGGTCATTGTCACAAAGCCACACCCATCCCACTTGTGTTAGAAGTTCAGAACAAGAAAGTGTAGACTATATAGAAATAATGCAGATTTCTATTAGCCTATTTGAGGTCTAGATTACATCTAAAATTCCAGTGTTTTCCCTTGTAAACATGGTTGTGTGGTATTTCTCTTAATTAATGCGACTCTGTGCAGTTAATAGCAATGTCCACTTTAAGTATAATGCCAGGAGCTGCTTCAGTATTTGACAGAACTAATGCAGTTCTACCTCCGACACTGCCATAACATTGGATCTGACTGAATAGTATGTGGTATCTGTCGTACATACAGTACCAGTCAAAACTTTGGACACCTACTTTTTCAAGGGTTTTTATTTATTTTTACTATTTCCTACATTGTAGAATAATAGTGAAGACATCAAAACTATGAAATAACACATATGGAATCATCTATTAACCAAAAACCTGATGACAGCTTTGCACACTCTCTGCATTCTCTCAACCAGCTTCATGAGGAACTCTGTGAAGCATTTATTTTGGCTGCAATTTCGGAGGCTGGTAACTCTAATGAACTTACCTCTGCAGCAGAGGTAACTCTGGGTCTTTCATTGCTGTGGTGGTCCTCATGAGAGCAAGTCCTTAAAAATGTCCGTATTATCTGACCTTCATGTCTTAAGGTAATGATGGACTGTCATTTCTCTTTGCATATTTGAGCTGTTCTTGCCATAATATGGACTTGGTCTTTTACCAAGTAGGGCTATCTTCTGTATACCACCCCTACCTTGTAACAACACAACTAATTGGTTCAAATGGATTAAGATGGAAAGAAATTCCACAAATTAACTTTTAACAAGGCACATCTGTTAATTGAAATGCAATTCCAGGGGACTCACTCATTAAGCTGTTTTTTGGTTACTACATGATGCTATATGTGTTTTTCCATAGTTTTGTCTTCACTATTATTCTACAATGTAGAAAATAGTAAAAAGAAGAAAAACCGTTGAATGAGTAGGTGTGTCCATTCTTTTGATTGGTACTGCATGTTGTTTATAAACAGTGTATGCACATTAAAGGGGAAGTTCAGGATTTTACAACTTGGCCCACTGACTACCCTGAAAGCGTAAGAAAAACTGTGATCTGTGGTTTTGTTTTCTTTACAACCATTACATACATCAGCTAACTTTGACGTCCGCTAGCTGACAATCAATGACAGTGATAAAGGGATATTGTGAGAAAAAAAATGAAAAAACCTTTCACTAACATCAAACTAAATGAGTTGATTTGGCCATGAGATTTTGTCAATTGGACAAGTGACCGTATCACTCCCAGGGTGTTTCTCACGCATCAGTCAGAGTCTAAATCAATGTATGCAAAACAGAGCATGGAGGGAACTTCTCTGATGTGTGCTCGGCTTGAACACATTTCGAAGTATGCATTGATGCAAGCCTCAATGAAAAGTATGGACAGAAATATGACGGATGAATACGCATGAAATATGAAATATGATATAAAACTCAAACAAAAAATATAGTCAAATCCATGGTGCCCATTATTTGGGCTGAAATTAAAGAAAATAAACTCAGCCTTTGGAATAAAATGTTGCCCATTCATATCTCACATGTTGGCCTGACTACAATATTTTATCTTGATACATTAATAAATATATTTTTTCATTTTGGCATGTTTATAGTCCTGTAAGTCAATAGGGCTAACTTGCTACAGTTGAAGTCGGACGTTTACATGCTGTCGTGGAAATTTCCTCTATTTACCAAATCATGGGAGCAAACCACACACACAAGTCAGAGTTAGTTATCAAAGTCCATCTTTAATTATATGAGCTCTATAGCATTTTCTGTGACTCTCAACAGTTCAGTATCTCTACTGAAATGTTGAGAGTCTCCACACAATGGCAAATGGGATCCTTTATAGCGAAGATCCACCCCCCCCCTAGACGACATGACAATCCACAGGTCCCAGGAACTTACACAAATAAAGACTTTACTTCAGAGAGGAGTATCCCCTAAGAGGACAGAGTTGGCTATAAATTATCGTTCAGTTTGGTCTCCTAAACAAAGCTCTTATCTCGTCCTTGGTACAAAATGGTACCAAGACATTACCCCCACCCTATGATATATATCAAATTGTCATTTAGATAGAACCAATTCTAAATACAACAAATCCTGGACAAACTCACAGAGACACACTGACTGGCACACAGACATTGTGGAGCAAAAGATATGTTTACACATGATGACACTTTGACCTCTCCACCCTCTCTGCGGTCCATGCAACTTAGTCTTGACATAAAACAGATAACTGCACCCTCGCCACAGTATTATACAAAAATACCATTCTTGATGAGAAGTAACTTACAAACATATGATGAATATAAAACATCTTACATATGTTACCAACAAATTTTGATTATTCCCTAACAATGCACTTAGGTTGGAGTCATTAAAACTTGTTTTTCAACCACTCCACAAATTTCTTGTTAACAAACTATAGTATTGGCAAGTCGGTTACGACATCTACTTTGTGCATGACACAAGTAATTTTTTCCAACAATTGCTTACAGACAGATTATTTCACTTATCTTATCACTGTATCACATGTTTACATACACTAAGTTTACTGTGCCTTTAAAATGCTTGGAAAATTCAAGAAAATTATGTCATGGCTTTATAAGCATCTGATAGGCTAATTGACATAATTTGAGTCAACTGGAGGTGTACCTGTGAATGTATTTCAAGGCCTAACTTCATACTCAGTGCCTCTTTACTTGACATCATCGGAAAATCTAAAGAAAGACCTCAGGAAAGAATTGTACACTTCCACAAGTCTGGTTCATCCTTGGGAGCAATTTCCAAATGCCTGAAGGTACCACTTTCATCTGTACAAACAATAGTACAGAAATATAAACACCATGGGACCTCGCAGCCGTCATACCGCTCAGGAAGGAGACGCATTCTGTCTCCTGGACATGAACGTACTTTAGTGCGAAAAGTGCAAATCAATCCCAGAACAACAGCAAAGATGTCACGCCCTGGTCTTAGTATTTTGTGTTTTCTTTATCTATTTGGTCAGGCCAGGGTGTGACATGGGTTTTTGTATTGTGGTGGGTGATTGTCCTTGTTCCTTTTCTGTGTTACTTTGCACCAGTATAGGCTGTTTTCGGTTTTCACATTACGTTTGTTGTTTTTGTATTTGATTCGTGTTTACTTTGTTTCATTAAACATGAATCACAATAGCCACGCCACATTTTGGCCCGACTCTCCTTCACCTATAGAAAACCGTTACAAAAGGACCTTGTGAAGATGCTAACAGAAATAGGTACAAAAGTATGAGTCCACAGAAAAATGAGACCTATATCGACATAACTTGAAAGGTTGCTCAACAAGGAAGAAGCCACTGCTTCAAAACCGCCATAAAAATGTCAAAAACTTCGGTTTGCAACACATTGGGACAAAGATCGTACTTTTTGGAGAAATGTCCTCTGGTCTGATGGTCTGCCGCCCTCTACCTGCCCTCCTCTGGATGGATATTCTCCTAGCTGTCGGGTCCGTATTGTCCGGATGTTTATTTGTAATGTAGCTAGTACCAGGTTTTTATAGTGGCATGTTTTCCCAGGGTTGACAGAGTCCTTGCAGGCTGTGTAGTAGCACATGTAGCCATGGATTATGACGAGTGATAGCTTAGCTAGCCGGCTAACTTGGGCTGCTTGCTAAATAACCATGGATCATGATGAGGGGTAACATCTAGCTACTGCACTAGCAAGTTACCTTTTGTATTAGACAAGTAGGGTCGTTGCCTATGCTAATGTTCTATGTTAACGGTTTGTTAAATATGTTGCAAAATAATTTATATAATGTCTCTTGCAAGCTACTTTCTTTAACCACATTTCAATGTAGCTATATTCCACAAAATAACAACAGATTAACAGTCTCAATTTCTTTACTAACAATAATGCAATATTAAACTAAATCTGATGTTCAGATCTACAAATGTTTGACAAACAGTGTTGGAGAAGCTAAACTGAAAAGATAGTTTACCCAGCTACCATTTACTTACACTGGAAGAGCTACAGCCAAGCTACCGTTAAGAAAAATATAGTTTACTTAACTAAAGCTACTTAACTAAAATAGTTCAATACATCCAAACTACTTTGTGAAACAATTTCATATGTAAATCTGAAATATCAGAATACTAATCGCAAGAACAGATCCCTCTGTATTAAACAAAAAAATATGTTTCAAGTGATAATTAGGCAAGTCTGACACCAAACAATAAAGGATATTCTCGCCTTCACCTATACTTTCTTTTTACCAAAAAAGTAGTGTGTAGCTTCAGAAGTTAGATGGCAAAAAGTAATTAACTACTGAAAACACTACCAAGATTGCGATTTACTTCAACTACCACCAAGCTTGTGCAAAATGCAGCTGAATTGCTGACTCAACTACATGTAGTTCACTACTCCCCAACACTGGATATAACATTAGCTACAGAGGGTGATCCAGGAAAGTCCAGCATAGATTAGCAGCCGACATGTTGCTGACACATTTTACTCAATTGACTTACTAAAATATCAAAGGTTATGCAGTAGCACCAGAGCGTTCTCCACACTCTCATCCTAATAAGAACATACTCAAGAGAATGCTCTCAAGGAACACATTCGGAGAATGGGAGTGTGGAGCACAGTAGTATGCATTTTCAGAAACACCCCTAGTCTATCTAAACAGACCTTCCATAATGCACCAATTCTCCTGCTTACACGGCTGTTGAAGTTGGGACAGAGAGGGGGAGACAGAAATGGGACTCCCTAAACATGAGAACAATTCATGCCCTTATTTTTAACCATGCCTACCCAAACGTGTGATTTGTTGTGTGCATTTTAAAGAGGGCCCTCCCAGTAAAATGTTTTTTCCCCTTTCGAAATGTCCAAGAGAATCCGACATCCTCGCCAGACAAGATGCTCTTGCTCCTACGTCTGACACTGCGAGACTATATCACTCCCATTGATTCCTATTGGTGGCTAAAGTTAGCTGAACTTTAAAGTAGCTGGTTAGAGAAAACGGCAGGTGGCCTAGTGGTTGGAGGGTTGGACTTATAACCGAAAGGTTGCAAGATTGAATCCCGATGCTGACAAGGTAGAAAATCTGTCGTTCTACCCCTGAACAAGGTTATTAACCCATTGTTCCTAGGCGTCATTGAAAATAAGAATTTGTTCTGAACTGAAATGCCTAGTTAAATAAAGGTACAAATAAAAAAACATGGATTATAGTTTATCCTGGCTCATAGACTACTTTCAGGGTGAGGAACCATTTAACATCCATTTGTAAAATCCTGAACTTCCCCTTTAACTGTTGTGAGTGCGTATGAATTTGTATGCATGATTTAATGGGGTTGAAGAGGGAGGGGTGAAATGTCAGCCTGGTTACCATGATAGTTCTTTACATATTTGTGTTTTCACACTAGGGGAATACCCAAAACCCAGAAGACAGAGGCCTCTGCTCCCCATTCACAGCCCAGAGGGAGGGAGGGATGAGCACTGAAGGACAGAGCTTTGATGGAGCGAAAACTCAGCCTTCTCTTTTCGTACCTGGATAAGATATGATCTGTCGTCATGTTCATGTCTTTCCTGAGTTTGGTTTCGTGCACATATTTTTAATTCCCTCAGACAGGCTACAGTGTAAAAGTCTTATTCAACTCAGCAGTGAGGGGGGCAATAATAGCCGACAATGTACAATTGTATTCAACCTGATAGAGGACAAACTTTAAACTATAAGCAATAATTGTATCGTAGATACAATGTAATTTACTTAATTTATTAAAGTTTGACGTACTGCCAAATTCTCAAAAACAACGTTCTCTGGCACAAGCTCTGCAGTCAGCATGCCAATTGCATGCTCCCTCAAAACTTGAGACATTTGTGGCATTGTGTTGTGTGACAAAATACACATTTTAGAGGGGCCTTTTATTGTATTGTGCACAAGGTGCACCTGTGTAATGATCCTTTTGTTTAACCCTCCAGCTGTGTTCCGGTTGAATTGGACCAATTTACAAGTTTCCTCTCTGAAAAATGTAGTTAATTTAATCTGATTGTCATAAGGTTCCATGACATTGTCCACACAGGGCATCTGAATAAACAAACTACATTTTTATGATTTTCATAAAATATGTGGTGTTTTGTTAAACTTTTGTACACCTGTGGTGTTCCCGGTTATCAGGAATCAAGGTAAGACCCAAGTGCAGATTGTGTGGAGTAACAATGTTTATTGTAACCACAGAGGCAGGTAATTGACAGGTCAAGGCAGGCAGGGGTCGATAATCCAGAGCAGAGGCCAAGGTACAGAATGGCAGGCAGGCTCAGGGTCAGGTCAGGTCAGGCAGAGGTCGGTAATCCAGAGATGGAGTAAAGGTACAGGACGGCAGGCAGACTCAGGGTCAGAGACAGGCAGTGGTCAGGCAGGTGTGTACAGGGTCAGGACAGGCAAAGGTAAAAAATAAAATAAAAAACAGGAGGAAGAGGAAAAAGAGAGACTAGGGACAAACAGGAGCTGCGACAAAACGCTGGTAGGCTTGAACAAACAAGACGAACTAGCAACAGACAGACGGAAAACACAGGTATAAATACACAGGGGATAGTGTCGAAGATGGGCGACACCTGGAGGGGGGTGGAGACAAGCACAGAGGACAGGTGAAACAGATCAGGGCATGACACTGGTCAAAAATGACATTAGAAATGAATGAGTGAGACTACAATTAGTGTATAAAATTGAGTTCAGGCACATGCCCATTCATAAAATGGACACACTTCCTCTCCCAGACCCCCACATGCATGTGTGTTTGAGCACACACACACACCTCACTCCCCTTCTTGGCTTCTATGTC
This sequence comes from Oncorhynchus masou masou, assembly GCF_036934945.1. NCBI lineage: Eukaryota > Metazoa > Chordata > Actinopteri > Salmoniformes > Salmonidae > Oncorhynchus > Oncorhynchus masou. The sequence goes on along the minus strand of NC_088217.1, from coordinate 64,017,785 downwards.
AACCACCACGGGAACCTTTCCCCAATAGAATCTATCCTCCATGGGAACCATAACTATTAGCATTCTCACAAACAATCGCAACATTGTTTCAATAATATATAGATCTTTTCTTGTGGCTCTGATATATAAAGCTTTTTTGAGGCCTTACTCACAATTAATTCTGTGGCAGCACAATGGCCAAACGATATACTCTTGATCATATCTTTGATCATGACACTGGTGAGTATGAGAGAATCCGTGTTAAACTTTTACACAAAGTAGTCTGTGATAAATTAACATGAAACCAACACAACAGGAAGGTTAATGAGCTTCTTGATATGCCACACCTTTTCAGGTGGATGGATTATCTTATCTTAAATTAACAAATTTGTGCACAACATTTGAGAGAAATAAGCATTTTTTGGGCATATTGAACATTTCTGGGATCTTTTAGTTCAGCTCATGAAACATGGGCCCATGTTGTTCAGTATATATGGTGTAATCGGTTTGCTGCAAAGGCTATATCAAATAATGCATCTGTCCAAGCCATAACTACCCAAGCCAGAACTACCCATACCTTTAAGCGAATGCTTTTAGCATGGCCCCTAATGGCCATCAAAAGGAAATTGAATCAAACTGAGTGCTGTGCTCCTCTTCATTAGACAAGACTAGAGCGTTAGGTTTCAGCTGACACATCCACGATGGGTCCATATTTCCAGAGGGAAACCTGCCAATCCTCCATCTGTCTTTGACTCTTCTTATCTATTATTTTGTAGCCAACATGTACTACAGGCCTAACATTATGTTCAAGGTACAAACATTTATGTTAACCATATGCTTTGGCATTATTTCTTGTTTGGATATTTTTGGAGAAAATAAACATATTTGTCCTTGTACATGTTTATCCTTGCATGTTACAGAGCACAGTGCTAGATGATTCATTATTAAATTCCATAATCCATTGTATGAGGGTGGGGGGGAACACCTGATTTAGCATGATTTAATTATTTAAATAATTAATTTAACAATGTGTGATATAAGGGAGCACATACAGTATTTACTGTAAACAGAGTTTTGAAAAACTGAGAAATGCATAATGTCGCCTCCGTTTATTTTTTAAGAGAAGCTTCAAATCAAATCAGTACTTTTTGCACAGATCTGTTCTCTTTAGCGTCCCGAAAATGGTGCCAATACAGCATAACAATGTGGCCTATGCAGAACTGATTGTTGAAAATAAAACATTGTGCTGCAGTAAGTACCCTACCTTTAATAAATAGCTGAAAATAATGCATTTACAAAAAATAATAGTACCGATACTGAACATGAAAGACACATTTGCAAACTTAGATCAAGGGCTCTGGGGCTCCTCTTCCTCTTCATTTATCACTGTACTCTCTCCTGTGCAGACATATCACACACCAGTCACAATAACGTCCTTTACACACACCTGTCACCAAGGTAACATGCCATTTGTCTTAGAGGAAGAAGGATGTACAATATAATTTCAACATTTGTCTGCATTAGAATACTACGGATGTAAAAATCCAGCTGAATCCAAATGAAGCAAAAGGTTGGAATCCTAACCCACTGTGATCTTCTTGTTAAACATATATACACTCAACACACCTGTGCACACTGTGTGTGTGTGTGTGTGTGTGTGTGTGTGTGTGTGTGTGTGTGTGTGTGTGTGTGTGTGTGTGTGTGTGTGTGTGTGTGTGTGTGTGTGTGTGTGTGTGTGTGTGTGTGTGTGTGTGTATGTGTGTGTGTGTGTGTGTGTGTGTGTGTGTGTGTGTGTGTGTGTGTGTGTTTGCAAGTGCACATGGCATTTGTCTGTCTGTGTGTCCTTGTGGTCAAACTCGAGATGGGTGTTTCTGGGGTGCGCCCACCCCTTTGTCTACAGAGGGGGGCCAGCAGTCCTGTGGTAGGGCATTATGGGTATCATCCAGTTCATTTAGACCCTCTGTATCTTCTGTATGGTCTATATCATCACTCCTCTCCAAAGCTGTCTGTGTCAGTGAAACCTTTGACCCCTCTGTGACTGTGCTCGACTGGTCTCGTCCATGCTCCTTTCTTTGACATAACCTCTCTTTGCTGGCGAACTCTGGTTATCAACAAACAACAGAAGACCATGACACTGAGACAGCTCACTAGATATTATTGTGTTATTATTACACATGCATTAAAAGTGTAGTACACACTTTGTACACAATTCTGGATGAATAGACTTGAGTTGTGTGAAACACATGGTAAGACAGTCTTGTGCTGGCCAGGCATAGACAGTGTTAGGGTTAGACCATTTAGTCATGCGGTAATATACTGTGAGAGCTGGTAATATTATAGTGTACAATGTTCTTTATTTTTTCTAAGTTTATAAACAGTTTGCATTCTGTTGGCTTTTTGGATGTGCCTCCTAAGCTTCTACTCTAGAAGACGCTAAACAAGACTGGTCTGTTTGTTATGTTTGCTAAATCAATAAAAGACTGAGTTAGGTTGGGCTACCTTGCTCAGCTAGCTCGTTCCATCTTTCCTTGTTGTGCTGGATAGTATCAGCTATCTTGCGGTGTACCCGTCTGAGGTCTATGCTGGGCAGGGAGTAGTCAAACGGAGCTCCACAGCCAATGTGTCTCTGAACCAACTCCATCACTGTCCCCGCGTCTGTGCCAGTCATGCTAAAAGAAAGACCGACACGTACAAACGCAAACACCAACACATGCACGTGCAGACTCGCACACATGTAAGCAAACACCCTCACGTATAAGCACACACACGCATCCTTTGAATTTACTTATACCAGAACACACGGAAGTAAATGCCATTGTTTAATACATCTGCTCTAGTGGCGGATGAGTCTATGGGTCTCTGCTGGGTTTTCATGGAAAGTACCTGGACATTCTGACTCCAGAGGCTCCTGACTTCACAGCTTCCTCTATGAGAGGAGAGATCGCTTTCACTGTAGAGTTGATCAGGGCAGAGAACGTCAATGAACCCTGAGAGAGAGGGGAGACCATTCCAAAGAGTAATTGCAAAGATTTTTGTATCATGCCAAACTTTAAGGTCAAACATTTTCCTCATCAGAGAGGGTGCATCTTAGTAGTAAAGTGTCTTCCTCTCCTCATCTACTATACTCACCTGGATTGGTCTGAAAACACAGAACAGGTGAAAAGCAATATGTTGGAAGTTATGTTGTTTTCTCTATTCCGGTTCTGCTAGATCAGTACAGATATAGGGAAGGAGACAATGTGGTCACTTTTTTTGTGATGCAAGCAATTGTTGAAGCTAATTTCCCAATATTCCTCTGCCCACACAGTGTGGGAAAGCCCTGCGATTAAGACTGAGGTAGTGAGAGGCCCTGTCCAAACACTTTAAAATGCTTCCTTCCTTCCTTGAATTAATCACTGATCTGACATTACAGGATTGGAGCAAGCTTTCCAATGCATTGAATTGAATGGACTATCCTGGCTAAATAAATACAAATGAAAAATGAATGAAGATGCATTTTAAGAGCATTCTTACTGGGCTATCTGTGACTGAGCGATCATGGCTGCATTGCGGTCACAGAGAGGGGAGAAGGGCGGTCCTAATTCAGCCTCTTTGTCACACTGAAAACATACAAAAAAGCCAATGACAAACAAAAAAAGACAGAACAAAGACATGAGGACAGTGCATTTGTTTTTTGACACACTAATAAGTGCTCCATGTAGTATGCACATATACAGAACACACATACTGCACACAATACCTTTTTTTTGTGTTCAATATTTTTCATGAATAAATGCTAAGGTTTCATTGTGTGCTAAGGTTTATTTGAGCTTCTACGTATTCGCAGCTGATTGCTGTGGATGTTATCCAATAAGGATCAAATCTTCTGTTCTCCTCGAGGTCATTGATGATAGAATGTTCATATTTTAAGATTTCTGAAAGGCCAGACTGTTAGGCTTGACAATGACAAAAGAGTAGGCAAAAGTACAAACAGAACTGGGACCAAGCTAGAGTAAACGTGTACAGACAAAAAAATATAAAATTAGTCGATTTGGATAAGGGAAATAAAGAGTTGATACAAAGCAGTTCAGAACGGGATTGGTGGGAGCAGCATCTTTGGTCAGCCTGGTCTCATAGACTAGACGTAACATAATAAACGTCAATCCGGAACACTGTAATTATGTTACGTTTTGTTTGGTATGGTTCCATAATTGAAAAGGAAAAGGCGCAACGCTCACCATAAAACAATGTCTACAGTGGTTCCTCTTTTAACTTCTTGGTGACAGGGGGGCAGTATTGAGTAGCTTGGATGAATAAGGTGCCCAGAGTAAACTGCCTGCTACTCTGTCCCAGATGCTAATATATGCATATTAGTAGTAGTATATGATAGAAAATACTCTGAAGTTTCTAAAACTGTTTGAATGATGTCTGTGAGTATAACAGAACTCATATGGCAGGCGAGAACCTGAGAAAAATCCAACCAGGAAGTCGGAAATCTGAGGCTTGTAGTTTTTTAACTCAGCCCCTATTGTAGATACAGTGGGATATTGGTTATGTTGCACTTCCTAAGGCTTCCACTAGATGTCAACAGTCTTTAGAAGGTTGTTTCAGGCTTCTACTGTGAGGTGGGACCGAATGAGAGAGGAATAAGTCAGGTGTCTGGCAGATTGCCAAAGGCTCTGAGGCGTGATCACGAGAGAGTTAGCTCTCATTCCATTGCTTTTCTACAGACATAGGAATTCTCCGGTTGAAAAATTATTGAAGATTTACGATAAAAACATCCTAAAGATTGATTCTTTACTTAGTTTGACAAGTTTCTACGGGCTGAAACAGAACTTTTTGATCTTTTCGTCCGACGTTCGGCTGGACCTGACCTTGGATTTTTTTTTTACCAAACGCCCTAACAAAATAATCTATTTGGACATAAATGATGGACATTATCGAACAAAACAAACATTTATTGTGGAACTGTGATTCCTGGGAGTGCATTCTGATGAAGATCATCAAAGGTAAGTGAATATTTATAATGCTATTTTTGACTAATGTTGACTGCGCAACATGGCGGATATTTCTTTTGGCTGGTTTGGGCTCTGAGCGCCGTACTCAGATTATGCTTTTTCCGTAAAGTTTTTTTGAAATCTGACACAGCTGTTGCATTAAGGAGAAGTGTATCTAAAGTTCAATGCATAACACTTGAATTTTCATCAACATTTATAATGAGTATTTCTGTGAATTCATGTGGCTCTCTGCACAATCACCGCATGTTTTAGAACTACTGAACGTAACGTTATCTCTATTTGTGCTTTTTCTGACTCCTCTCTTTGGCAGGAAAAATGGCTGTGTTTTTCTGTGAGTTGGAGGTGACCTAACATAATAGTTTGTGGTGCTTTCGCTGTAAAGCATTTTTGAAATCAGACACTGTGGCTGGATTAACGAGAATGTGATCTTTAAAATGGTGTAAAATACTTGTATGCTTGAGGAATTTTAATTATGAGATTTTTGTTGTTTTGAGTTTGGCGTCCTGCACTTTCACTGGCTGTTGTTGAGGACGCTACCGTCCCACATATCCCAGAGGTTAAAAGTTGCAAGCTTGCACCGCGGGACTTAGAGGTAACCAGCATCATGGCTTCATTGCTCCAGACCACCACAAAGTGGAGTTATAACACTCATTATGCATTTGGGTCCCAAGATTTTATATTACCAATCATATTGAGTGGTTCCAATGACGAATTTGACGCCCGTCCCTGGAATTTGACGCACGTCCTTGTCACCCGTCCCTGGTGACTTTCTTCAGCAAAGATGTCTGACAAAACATTACGGGGGAAGAAATTATAAAGTCATAACGAGTCAAGCAAAACATTTACCATTGAGAAGAATATATTAGTTAATGTAGAGACTAACAATTGTCCATATTATTTTGTCATAAAGTACATTTATGAAAATCTTGATTTAGCTGGTGTTATGACATGAGTACAGTATGACATTGTAATTTGTGTTGTTTAATGTTTTAGGGACTAATGAGAAAGCCAGCTAGCCAGGCTGTCATATTGGGAACATTGTAGCCTGTACATTGAATATATTCACTGATCGTGTACTCTTCGTTGACAAATAAAGGTGTGGTTCAGGTATGAATCTCTGTGAGACATTCTTTTTCAGTCATATCCAATACCAGGTGTATCAAACTCCATTCTTTGAATGATGCTGTGTCTGGATGTATGTATTACAATTATACCCTTAAACAGTGTTTACCATTCCTGCTCCTGGGACATCAATGATTACACATTGTAACTATGCAATAGACTAGAAACATGATTTCAGTAAAAGCTTATTTGTAATTCAGGAATACAGGAAAAAAAAACTTTGCATACCTAACTCCCTTCATCTGCATTAATCTGAGGACACAGGATAGTATTTCAATGAGATACTTAATTTCAACAAGTGGAGAATGTGAAACGTTTTATTGAAAGAAGCTCAATATCCAGGTGTCATGAATACATAATACATGCATTATAATTATGATAATTTAAATATTATATTATGAATACAAGTTCAATCTGTACTTCAATGCACATATGGAGTGCATTATAAAACGTGGAAGAAATACGAGGTGGGGAGAGAGGTGTAGAAGACAGAAAGGGAAAGAGGTAAGAACAGCAGCAGACAGCATATGATTAAATTAATTACAGTGCTACCCAAATATTCTCTCAGTTCATCACAATTACAGTGTCTCTAACAGTGTCTCCTAACCAGCCTTGGGCCCCCAGTTAGCCCAAAGCTTATCTTAAGAGCGGGTGAGGTGGCGATGACGGGACTGGCTTCCTCTCTCACATAAAAACATACTTGGAGATGAGAGACAGATGGATAGAGAAAGAGCATGATTAAGCCTTGTTTGTTTTTTACTCTAACACGGTCAGTCATCAGAATCATCAGGTGAAATGCAAATCTGACCTTGGATCATTAACTCTGGGACTACTACATCTCTATCAGTATTTCAATGTAAAGCATCTCTTTAATAATATATCCTGTTGACCCGACCATGTCATCAGTGGGTGTAGCTGGTGCATAGAAGTCAAGCGCAGGAGAGCAGAGATGAGTGGACAAAGCACTTTACTGAGGCAATCATTATAACAGAACGCAAACGCATCACAAAAAGAAATGCCCAAAGAACAAGTGAGGCAGCACAAAGTACCACAACCACGTACAAAGTACCGTCTGCCACAAAGCACGGGTATAAAACAGAACCCGGCGCAAACCAGCCGGAAGTGTGCCAACCTGACAATAAACAATTACACACACAGACATGGGAGGAACAGAGGGTTAAATACAGGACAAGTAATGAGGGAAATGTAAACAAGGTGTGTGGGAAAACAAGACAAAACAAATGGAAAATGAAAGGTGGATGGCTAGAAGATCGGTGACGTCAACCGTCGAATGCCGCCCGAACAAGGAGAGAAACCGACTTTGGCGGAAGTCGTGACAGACCAAGTGACCTCTCAGCTATGATCATGCTATGCTCTCTGTGTCAGCCAGTTCAGATGTGGGAGGGGTTCGGCAACACTGCTGATATAACCTATAGGATTTAGGGAGAAGGGGAAGAGGGATGAAGTTGTTAAGGAGAGAGAATGTTATTGTGTGTGTGTGGTCTCACCTGGTGTCCACAGTAAGTGCCTACAGAGTACTTTATGCTGAAAAACAGACACATGAAGACAAACAATAGAAGATAATTCATTATTAGACGTAAATACCACTTGAAGCTTGATGATGACTTGATCATTTCAATCAGCTGTGTAGGGCTAAGGCAAAAACCAAAATGTGCACAGGTGTTTGGAGCATTCCAATATTCCACAGCTGGTGAGGTGTCAGGTTCACCTCTGTACTTAAAGGGTGATTATTCCAACTCTCTGTGAAATGCTGCAGATCTGCCCACAGACGAGGTAGGAACACATATCCCACACAGAAGAGGTGGATATTCTTCTTCTTTCAAACAGTGCATGTGAGACAGGTTCCATGTACAACAAGATAGGCAGAGTGGAAGAGAGAAAAATAACTCAGAACAGTTTAATTACCTCTGGTTATGGACACTTTTGCCAGCAATAAAGCTCCACTCAACCTATTAACCTGCTTCCTTATTTATGTATTACCAGTTGATGAAGAACAACTCTAATTTCATACATCATTTAACATTTTTCTAGGAATAAGAAATAATAATAAAAAATTAAATAACTTCTTAGATTTGATGGAGACATTATATATCTTAATACCTTATCAATGTATGATTTGTATCAATGTGGACGCAAGACAGGGGGTGCAAGAACAGAGTATTTTTGTCGAGCAATGCAACAAAGCTTGATCATTCTGGCAATGATCCCTCCACCATCTACATGCTAATTCTTCACCATTGTACACGATGGCCCATTGCTCTGAGACATCCTTTGACCATTCTAAAGCCAGTATGGGGAATCCTTGTCTTAATGGCGCTGACTTTCTGGTCTAACTCTTTATATGACATATCAGAATAGCATTCCCTGACAAACATATTGTGTTCTTTTATCCTTCTGTAAAAAAAAGGTAACCGTTACACTGTCATGAAATATGATTATAATGTAAACTCACCCCATTCTGTACAAATGTGCGCATCCGCAACATTCAAACGAGGCTACATAGAAAACTAATGGGACTGTAGCGCCTGTGTTGACTTGAAAATCTGGGGTGTGATCTACATTTCTATTCAAGCGTTGATCGACATGGTAATGGCTATATAGTATTGGAGAAAAGTTGAAAATAACGGACCCTCCGTTACATCATGACGTGTCATGCTGTAATGTACAGCATGCATAAAGCAACTATTTCTGTCTTACAATCTCTCTCCACCAGGTGTAGCACTTCTCTAATTGTTTAAAAACAAGAAATGGACAGTGACGGGTAAGGGGGATCCCTAGTCATTTTTTGCGTTGTCACTGCATGCGATCATGACTCTCAAAGCCGCTGTTTACTTCTGAAGATCACTTTAGCACCGCCGTAAAACCTGATTCAAATTCAACACAAACCTTCAAATAGGTATGTAATGACACATTATATAAACTCTTTATGGTGTTTTCTTTACATTTTAGAGGCGATAAGGTGATAAGTTGGACAGAGTGAAGTGAAAGTGAAAAAAAGCAATTTTCCCACACAACACCTCTCCTCACTACCACGCATTAGTTTCGCTTCCCCACCCGCCATTTTTAAAAAGACCTGACAGGGCTCATTGCCTTCTTGAATTATGCAGAAACGGGCAGCGTGGGGTCATGTAATTGACTCTGTTGGAAAGGGGAGATATTGTACTTAGTAATAGTATTGACATTACAGTTGATCTGGAAGTATTACGTTTTTGCAGCGCTAAAATAAGGTCAATTGTACGGACCAAGGCGATGTACAAAAGTGAGTGAGTTTAAGTTATATTGACAATGAAATAAATAGGACATGGCCTGCTTATGAGTTGCTATGAAAGAAAGATTAATTCACAAGATTAATTAGATTATTTAAACTGAAAATGGCGAGAACAGGCTAAATGATTTTGGTTAGTTTGAGAATAATAAGTGCATGATTTATGTATGTATGTATGTATGTATGTATGTATGTATGTATGTATGTGTGTATGTGTGTATGTGTGTGTGTGTGTGTGTGTGTGTGTGTGTGTGTGTGTGTGTGTGTGTGTGTGTATGTATGTATGTATGTATGTATGTATGTATGTATGTATGTATGTATGTATGTATGTAAGTAAGTAAGTAATATAGTACAATTTTATGACAATGTTATGAGCCGACACTTAATCATAGGAGCTAACTACTAGAAATGTAAAAGTTGAAAGGAAGAATGCCCAGTGCTGCTTACCTGAGATGCCATCATCACACAGTCCTCATTCGTAGGTGTCCGCTATTCCTTTGTGTCAGAAAGAAAGGCTGAACAGTATTGGTTGTGGCCAAACTGACAATAAATGGTCAAAATGGAGGGTGGTTGATAGCAAAAGAAAAATTATTTTGGGGGAATAAAATGCATAACGTTTTGCACTCTTATCACAAATTATTTGCCTCGTTTTTGCTGTCAGAACAATTATTTTTGACTTGAAAATAAAAACGTAGACCAAAATACATACATTTGTTGCAAGTTGGGGAGAGGGGCTAATAGCTGAACAATAGACTATTCAACCTGTACTAAATATTAGTCTAATAGCCGAGCGAGGTGTGAAACCCAACATTTATTGACTTGATGATTCCCATTTCTTAGCTTAGCTAAATGGTATAGTCATTGTGCACTCTGAATGGACATTCGGGTGCATTCGTAAATTTGCCCTGGCTATCTACTCCGATTTCAGAGCACTCACGTCTGAGGGTACGAGCACTCAACACCAGTTGAATATGGCGCCGGTGTCAGTAAACGTCGGCAAAAAAAGCAGCACAGTTACAGTCACCATCGCTCTGGTTAACACAAAAACTGCCTTACCAGCTCTCCTAGGGTGAGTAAAATGGTCAGAGTGGTCTTTTTTTTCTGGAAGTAGCTAGCAAGCTAGCTTGACTGCCATTGTAAGGCCAGAATGCTCAAATCAACCCTACTCCTCGGCCGAATGTCCAGTGTGTGCTCAGAGAGAGAAACGGTCTGAATTTACCCAGCAAGTACCAGTCAAATGTTTGGACACGCCTTCTCATTCCAGGATTATTATTTTTTACTATTTTCTACATTGTAGAATAACAGTGAAGACATCACAACTATGAAATCAGTTAAGAACAAATTCTTAATTACAAGGACAGCCTACCTCCCCGTCGGAGAATTGAACCCCGGCCTCCCATCCGGTCCGCACAACACAGGGATTCTTTAGCTAAATAGCCCAGTACTGTACTGCCGACCGTCAGGGTTTTTTGTTTTTCATGGAATAGAAACCCCATAATATTAATCAAATTAATTAAGCAAGTACCAGTCAAAAGTTTGGACAGACCTACTCATTCCAGGATTGTTCTATGTTTTTACTATTTTCTACATTGTAGAATAATAGTGAAGACATCACAACTATGAAATAACACATATGGAATCAGTTAAGAACTAATTCTTATTTACAAGGACAGTCTACTCCTTCTTCCCCGTTGGGGGATTGAACCCCGGTCTCCCACGTGCCTGCAACATGGAAGAGTATCAAATGCTTCTCAAAGACCCCCTCTGCTGGTCAAACTAGCAATAACTTGCATTGACAGAAAAATGGCTGCATATAGATAATGTGCCACAGAATGCTGACTGCAAGGTGTGCTGGGGTAGGATGCAACTTTTAAAGGAGGATCCACTGTATGTGTTCAGACAGCATTAATTTGATGACATGGCTATGCTTGTTGTCATAGTAACAACGGGTGTGTGCACAGTGGTGTAGGCTGATTGGTGGTGCTCCTATCACTTAGAAGTTATGTAGCAAGCTAGGGTGACAACAATGCCTGCTACGGACGTTTCCCAGTTGCTTAGTGTAAGAACACTCTTAAAGCCTCAAAGGATAGATAAGATGATCCAACTTGCAAGACTAGTCAATTTGGCCAGCCACAGCTGTCAACTAGCTAATTAGGTAGATGTTTAGCTTTCTAGCACATTCAATAATTTCTTTGTAACAATTAACAAGATAGTTTGCTCCACAGCTACCACATGTTCTTGTCAAAACTATCAACAGGGTAGTTTGCAAGCAAGCAACATGATATGCCAAATAACAGTCTAAAAATCACTTGAGGGGAATATTTCAGATTTGACCTTTAAGACACAAGTTGCATGACCAGGAATCAGATTTATATCTGTTTTCAAACCACCTGTGAAATGTGTCTTGAAATATCTGATTCTATGTGCTTTTTGGGTGTTTCAGACTGGAGGAAAAAGAACAAATTTGAATCAGACAAGCAAAGAAAAATGATAAATTTGAATCACAACTGCCAATGTGAACAAGGCTTTAGAGAATTGTATACACCATTAACATACTATTTTACCCAATGGAAACAGCAACAATCTCAAAAAACATAACTTTAAAACAACTCATTTCAATTATCATGATTTATGATGGTCTGGAACTCTTTATAGGACCTTGTGTGGTGTTGACTGTTTTTGTTCAGTCTGTTCTGTTTGTCACTGTTAATTTCTATGTGTGAAAATCAATAAAGAAATGTGAATCACATAAAAGCTGTCCACAAAACCTTCAGTACCTGTCTGAAAAACTCCATGAGGGCCTGTGTCCAGCGGTAGTGCAAAGGCCAGTCCTTGGCTGGGTGGCTTCTGTCAGCCGCATGTAGCATCAGAGAGAGAACCTTGGCCTTGTCCACACTGAACTTCACAGACAAGCATACATCAGCCCATACACACAAAAATGCAAGCACACATGTAGACGCGCACACAGGCAGACATTCACGTAAGCAGACACACACATATGCATGCAAAGACACACAGAGGAAGGAAAGAAAGGGTCAGGTGTGTGTGTGTGTGTGTGTGTGTGTGTGCTCCTTTGTTTAGAGAGGAATCTTCAGGACGAAAGTGTTGTTAAGGAGTGCAATTAGAAGATCCGAAGTGTCTCAAAGCCTCTTGAGTAGAGTGGGAAGGAAGATCGGCGGGATGGTTTGGAGTGCAACAGATAGAGGAGAAGAACAGTGAGAAAGGAGTGGACAGTGTGAAGACACACCCGTCTGACTGCTGCAAAGCACTCCTCATGCTCTTGATCTGCTGAAAGTGGCACAACATATCTGTGCTCATGACCATCTCAATTACCAGTGCACCGAGCTCCCAGCAAACACATGGAGGCACACACACAAGTTCACACATGCATACACAAACGTGGATACCTGTTGTTAGCTCCTTTGTTTCCTCTGTGTCTCCCTGGATCTACTAATGGATAACCCCTTACCGCCAGTCATCTTTAGGTTGAGTTTTAACAGTATATATTTATCTCCTGCTCTTTCCCCACATTTAGTCATTACTCCACTCTATTCAATATCGAGAACTGTTCCCTTTCATATAAAAAAAGTGTCAAATTACATTTCACAACTGAAAAGTGTTGTGATCCACAGAACCATTTGTCTTTCTAAATCTGGGTTGGAGTCAATTTGAATTGAAGTCAGTCAATTCAGGAAGTAAACTGAAATTACAATTCAATAACTGGTCAGTAAGCTAAATGGAGAAGGTATTTATTCAATTCTTACCATTTTGGGATTTGAGAATCCCAAAATCACTTTCTGAATTGACCCCCAACCCAGTTCTAAATGAGACATACCAAAGAGGGAGAGTGATGACTGACCTGGTCTGGATATGGAAGTTGTTGGTGGTCCCTGTGTGCTCAAAGTCATGATTTGCTGCAGCAAACACCATGGCTAAAATCTCTAGGTCATTGAGTCAGCGCTGCAAAATGAATATCTAGGTTAGAGATCTAGTATAGCTTCTTTGCATGTGTGACAATGTGTGTGTGTATGCAACACAATAACTACAATTAGCTATGCAAAATGGCAACACTGCATTGTTAGGTAGGAAGCAGGATTGCCATTTTGCAGAGCTAATTGTGTTATTACACTGTGAACGTACTTAGGGTATAAATTAGGCTTAACTCACCATAACACCGGTGTGAAGCATTAGGTAGTGTGCGTTCTGCGTGACATCGGAGCGTGGATCAGGTTGTGATAGGGGTTTCAGTGCTTGTTGTAGACCACCTCCAGAGCCTCCACAAAGGATACCAGGGAAGACATAGGTATCTGATGAAGGGAGGATAGGACATTTACACCTCAAGCCTAAGTAAGTCATTTAACATACTTTATATGTGCCTGTTGGAGCTGTCCTGGTTAAATAAACCAATATAAAAGTGTCTAAACGGCAAACCTGCCCATCTGGCACTCTAGGCAGACTCGGGAAAACGCTCAAAGTATTTGAACGGCTTTTTCAAATATTTCAACCCAGGTCTGATTGATGAGAATATTTTTGAACATCTGACCCAAAAGGGGTTTGATCAGGTCATATCTGTTGAGGAGCTCATAGACCAAGAACTTGAGTGCATGTTCCCCGCTAGCTTCATGGAGCAGAAAGACATCAAATGACCACTTGTCCACATCCTGCAGGCAACAAGAGAAACTAAATGACTATCACCCCATAGCACTCACTTCTGTCATCATGAAGATATTTGAGAGACTAGTCAAGGATCATATCACCTCTACCATAGCTATCACCCTAGGCCCCTTCAATTTGCTCACCGCCCCAATAGATCAACAGATGATGCAATCGCCATCACACTGCGCAAGAGGAATACATATGTAAGGATGCTGTTCATTGACTATAGCTCAGCACCATAGTACCCTCCAAGATCATCATTAAGCTCGAGGCCCTGGGTTTGAACCCCGCCATGTGCAGTTGGGTCCTGGACTTCCTGACGGCCACCCCCAGGTGGTGAAGGTGGGAAACAACACCTCCACTTCACTGATCCTCAACACTGGGGATCCACAATAGTGTGTGCTCAGCCCCCTCCAGTACTTCCTGTTCACACAAGACTGCATGGCCAAGCATGCCTCCAACTCAATCATCAAGTTCGCAGACGACACAACAGTCGTAGGCTTGTTTACCAACAATGACGAGACAGCCTTCAGGGAGGGCTCTGGGAGTGTGGTGCCAGGGAAATAATCGTGGACTTCAGGAAACAGCAGAGGGAGCACCACATCGACAGGAACGCAGTGGAGAAGGTGGAAAGCATCACTAGTCACTTTAATAATGTTTACATGCGTTTCTGGCATTACTCATCTCATATGTATATACTGTATTCTATACTATTCTACAGTATCTTAGTCTATGCCGCTCTGACATTGCTCGTCCATATATTTACAGTTGAAGTCGGAAGTTTACATACACCTTAGCCAAATACATTTAAACTCAGTTTTTCACAATTCCTGACATTTAACCCTAGTAAAATGCATTGTTTTAGGTCAGTTAGGATCACCACTTTATTTTAAGAATGTGAAATGTCAGAATAGTGGAGAGAATGTTTCAGCTTTTATTTCTTTCATCACATTCCCAGTGGGTCGAAAGTTTACATACACTCAATTAGTATTTGGTGGCATTGCCTTTAAATTGTTGAACTTGGGTCAAACGTTTCAGGTAGCCTTCCACAAGCTTCCCACAATAAGTTGGTTGAATTTTGTCCCATTCCTCCTGACAGAGCTGGTGTAACTGAGTCAGGTTTGTAGACCTCCTTAATCACACACGCTTTTTCAGTTCTGCCCACACATTTTCTATAGGATTGAGGTTGGGGCTTTGTGATGGCCACTCCAATACCTTGACTTTGTTGTCCTAAAGCCATTTTGACACAACTTTGGAAGTGTGCTTGGGGTCATTGTACATTTGGAAGACCCATTTGCGACCAAGACTGATGTCTTGAGATGTTACTTCAATATATCCACATAAATTTATGGTTGGTATGGTGTTCTTTGGCTTGCAAGCATCCCCCTTTTTCCTCCAAACATAACCGTGTTCATTATGGCCAAACTGTTCTATTTTTGTTTCATCAAACCAGAGGACATTTCTCCAAAAACTATGATCTTTGTCCCCATGTGCAGTTGCAAACCGTAGTCTGGCTTTTTTATGGCAGTTTTGGAGCAGTGTCTTCTTCCTTGCTGAGCAGCCTTTCAGTTTATGTCGATATAGGACTCGTTTTTTACTGTGGATATACTTCGTACCTGTTTCCTCCAGCATCTTCGCAAGGTCCTTTGCTGTTGTTCTGGGATAGATTTGCACTTTTTGCACCAAAGCATATACATCTCTAGGTGTTTATACTTCTGTACTATTGTTTGTACAGATGAACGTGGTACCTTCAAGGGGTTTGGAAATTGCACCCAAGGATGATCCAAATTTGTGGAGGTCTACATTTTTTTCTGAGGTCTTGGCTGATTTCTTTTGATTTTCCCATGATGAAGGTAGGCCTTGAAATACATCCACAGGTACACCTCCAATTGACTCAAATTATGTCAGTTAGCCGATTAGAAGCTTCTAAAGCCATGACATAATTTTCTGTAATTTTCCAAGCTGTTTAAAGGCACAGTCAACTTGCTAACCTCTGACCAACTGTAATTGTGATACAGTGAATGATAATTGAAATAATCTGTCTGTAAACAATTGTTGGAAAAATCACTTGGTCATGCAGAAAGTAGATATCCTAACCAATTTGCCAAAACTATAGTTTGTTAACAAGAAATATGTGGAGTGGTTGAAAAGCGAGCTTTAATGACTCCAACTTAAGTGTATGTAAACTTCCAACTTCAATTCTATATGTTCTTAATTCCATTCCTTTACTTAGATTTGTGTGTATTGAGTTTAAGTTGTGAAATTGTTATATATTACTGCACTGTCGTTGCTAGAAACACAAGCATTTTGCTACACTCGCAATAACATCTGCTAAACCACTGTATGTGTCATGGATCCCTCCCGAGCTTTCATTACGCACACCTGTCCCCTATTCCCACTGATTAGTACTTCTATAAGTGTGCCCTTTGGTTTCTATTGGGGGGTTGATTATTGTTCCAATGTCCATTGGTACGTGGTGAGTACCTGTGCTGTGTGTTGTGGTCTTTCGTGCCCCTGTGCATTGCGCAGATGATTACGGGTCTCGTCCCGTGTGGTAATCATTGTGCACGTGTGTCAAGGTACTCGTTTGTTTGGGTTTAAACCCTGTGTTTTTGTTACGTATTTGTTAGCACAGTTTTCCACTGTGCTAGCATAATTGCAAAATGGTTATCTAATGATCGATTAGCCTTTTAAAATGATAAACTTGATTTTGGCTAACACAACGTGCCATTGGAATACAGGAGTGATGGTTGCTGATAATTGCCTCTGTACGCCTATTTAGATATTTTAGAAAAAATCTGCCGCTTCCAGCTACAATAGTCATTTATAACATTAACCATGTCTACACTGTGTTTCTGATCAATTTGATGTTATTTTAATGGACAAAATATGTGCTTTTCTTTCAAAAACAAGGATATTTCTAAGTGACCCCAAACTTTTGAATGGTAGTGTACGTTTATATTCATATATATAAAAAAAGAGTAAAAGATGCCCATGGTCTTGTAAAATAGCTGTGAATTACTCCTTATTTCTTTCACTTATTCTTGGTATGATTGATTAGCATGTGGTGCCATTTGACTGCTGTAAATCATGCTCTCATAAAGGCTTCTTAAGCACTACATAAATGTCTCACAAATAATCTATAACCGTATGTCATGTTTTATGAAGTGGTCATAAATGTGGTATAACTACTTGACATACACACAAATGTTAAATTTTACATAACCCACTGTGCCAAATATGACAAACTTGTGTTTTTTAAAGGGTGATATAAGCACTGTTTAATCAGGGCTTTATAAATCATAATACATTTAGGCTTAACAAAGCATCTATCAACCTGTCGTGTCATACTCTAAAACATTTTGAGGATGGCCCAACCTCTTTCCTTCTTGGGATCACTGCCAATACTGGACCTGACCCCAACCTTCCCCAAAATGCTGTGCTGCAGGATGACATGTGCGCTAAAGTGCAGTCATGGTAGTCACATTACACCAGGCAAAACGTACCTTGATGAAAGACTCCAGCATACACTACCGGTCTCTCCTTCACTGCAGCCGAGGTGAGTAAAACATTTAAACGTGTTAACCCTCGCAAGGCTGCAGGCCCAGACGGCATCCCCAGCCGCGCCCTCAGAGCATGCGCAAACCAGCTGGCTGGTGTGTTTACGGACATATTCAATCAATCCCTATACCAGTCTGCTGTTCCCACATGCTTCAAGAGGGCCACCATTGTTCCTGTTCCCAAGAAAGCTAAGGTAACTGAGCTAAACGACTACCGCCCCGTAGCACTCACTTCCGTCATCATGAAGTGCTTTGAGAGACAAGTCAAGGACCATATCACCTCCACCCTACCTGACACCCTAGACCCACTCCAATTTGCTTACCGCCCAAATAGGTCCACAGACAATGCAATCTCAACCACACTGCACACTGCCCTAACCCAGATGGACAAGAGGAATACCTATGTGAGAATGCTGTTCATCGACTACAGCTCGGCATTTAACACCATAGTACCCTCCAAGCTCCTCATCAAGCTCGAGACCCTGGGTCTCGACCCCGCCCTGTGCAACTGGGTCCTGGACTTCCTGACGGGCCGCCCCCAGGTGGTGAGGGTAGGCAACAACATCTCCACCCCGCTGATCCTCAACACTGGGGCCCCACAAGGGTGCGTTCTGAGCCCTCTCCTGTACTCCCTGTTCACCCACGACTGCGTGGCCACGCACGCCTCCAACTCAATCATCAAGTTTGCGGACGACACAACAGTGGTAGGCTTGATTACCAACAACGACGAGACGGCCTACAGGGAGGATGTGAGGGCCCTCGGAGTGTGGTGTCAGGAAAATAACCTCACACTCAACGTCAACAAAACTAAGGAGATGATTGTGGACTTCAGGAAACAGCAGAGGGAACACCCCCCTATCCACATCGATGGAACAGTAGTGGAGAGGGTAGTAAGTTTTAAGTTCCTCTGCATACACATCACAGACAAACTGAATTGGTCCACCCACACAGACAGCATCGTGAAGAAGGCGCAGCAGCGCCTCTTCAACCTCAGGAGGCTGAAGAAATTCGGCTTGTCACCAAAAGCACTCACAAACTTCTACAGATGCACAATCGAGAGCATCCTGGCGGGCTGTATCACCGCCTGGTACGGCAACTGCTCCGCCCAGAACCGTAAGGCTCTCCAGAGGGTAGTGAGGTCTGCACAACGCATCACCGGGGGCAAACTGCCTGCCCTCCAGGACACCTACACCACCCGATGTTACCGGAAGGCCATAAAGATCATCAAGGACAACAACCACCCGAGCCACTGCCTGTTCACCCCGCTATCATCCAGAAGGCCAGTACAGGTGCATCAAAGCTGGGACCGAGAGACTGAAAAACAGCTTCTATCTCAAGGCCATCAGACTGTTAAACAGCAACCACTAACATTGAGTGGCTGCTGCCAACACACTGACTCAACTCCAGCCACTTTAATAATGGGAATTGATGGGAAATGATGTAAAATATGTCACTAGCCACTTTAAACAATGCTACCTAATATAATGTTTACATACCCTACATTATTCATCTCATATGTATACGTATATACTGTACTCTATCATCTACTGCATCTTTATGTAATGCATGTATCACTCGCCACTTTAACTATGCCACTTTGTTTACATACTCATCTCATATGTATATACTGTACTCGATACCATCTACTGTATCTTGCCTATGCTGCTCTGTACATCACTCATTCATACATCTTTATGTATATATTCTTTATCCCCTTACACTTGTGTATAAGACAGTAGTTTTGTAATTGTTGGTTAGATTACTTGTTGGTTATTACTGCATTGTCGGAACTAGAAGCACAAGCATTTCGCTACACTCGCATTAACATCTGCTAACCATGTGTATGTGACAAATAAAATTTGATTTGATTTGAAAAGTTTTAGAACACCTACTCATTCAAGGGATTTTCTTTATTTGTACTATTTTCTACATTGTAGAATAATAGTGAAGACATCAAAACTATGAAATAACACTTATGGAATCATACAGTAACCAACAAAAATGTTAAACGAATACAAATATATTTTATATTAGAGATTCTTCAAATAGCCACCCTTTGCCTTGATGACAGCTTTGTACACTCTTGGCATTCTCTCAACCAGCTTCATGAGGTAGTCACCTGGAATGCATTTCAATTAACAGGTGTGCCTTGTTAAAAGATCATTTGTGCAATTTATTTCCTTCTTAATGAGATGGAGCCAATCAGTTGTTTTGTGGTAGGGGAATGTAGAGAAGGTAGGGGAGTGTACAGAAAACAGCCCTATTTGGTAAAAGACCAAGTACATATTATGGCAAGAAAAGCTCAAATAAGCAAAGAGCAACGACAGTTCTTCATTACCTTAAGACATGAAGTTCAGTCAATATTAAACATTTCAAGAACTTTTACAATTTCTTAAAGTGCAGTCGCAAAACCCATCAAGCGCTATGATGAAACTGGCTCTCATGAGGACCGCCACAGGAATGGACGATCCAGAGTTAACACTGCTGCATTGGATAAGTTCATTAGAGTTACCAGTCTCAGAATTTGCAGCCCAAATAAATGCTTCATAGAGTTCAAGTAACAGACACAAATCAACATCAACTGTTCAGAGGAGACTGAGGTTAATCAGGCATTCATGGTCGATTGCTGCATAGAAACCACGAATAAAGGACACCAATAAGAAGAAGAGACTTGCTTGTGCCAAAGAACACAAGCAATAGACATGAGACCGGTGGAAATGTGTCCTTTGGTCTGGAGTCCAAATTGGAGGTTTTTGGTTCCAACCTCCGTGTCTTTGTGAGACGCAGTGAGAGTGAACGGATGATCTCAGCATTTCCCACCGTAAAGAATGGAGGAGGAGGTGTCATGGTGTGGGGGTGCTTTGCTTGTGACAGTTCCTGTGATTTATTTGGAATTCAAGGCACACTTAAAACCTGTTAGTGATCCCTTCGTGTGCCAATCCCTTTAGCGTGATTGATTTGACAACATCCAGTGAAATTGCAGAGCTCCAAATTCAAACTACAGATATATCAATATTCAAGATTCACGAAAATAAGTGTAATACATCAAAATAAATCTTAACCTGTTGAAACTCTGGGGGCGCTATATCATTTTTGGATAAAAAGATGTGCCCGTTTTAAGCGCAATATTTTGTCACAAAAAGATGCTCGACTATGCATATAATTGGTAGCTTTGGAAAGAAAACACTCTGACGTTTCCAGAACTGCAAAGATATTTTCTGTGCGTGCCCTAGAACGTGAGCTACAGGCAAAACCAAGATGAAACGGCATCCAGGAAATGAGCAGGATTTTTGAGGCTCAGTTTTCCATTGTCTCCTTATATGGCTGTGAATGCGAGAGGAGTGAGTCAGCCCTTTCTGTCGTTTCCCCAAGGTGTCTGCAGCATTGTGACGTATTTGTAGGCATATCATTGGAAGATTGACCATAAGAGACCACATTTACCAGGTGTCCACCCGGTGTCCTGCGCCAAAATTGGTGCGCAAAAGTCAGCTGCAAGTATTTTTCCACAGAATTCAGAGAAGAAAGCAGGCTTCCACGAACGATATATCAATGAAGAGATATGTGAAAAAACACCTTGAGGATTGATTCCAAAGAACGTTTGCCATGTTTCGGTCGATATTATGGAGTTAATTCGGAAAAAGTTTGACGTTGTAGGTGACTGAATTTTCGGTTCGTTTCGGTAGCCAAACGTGATGTACAAAACGGAGTGATTTCTCCTACACAAAGACGCTTTCAGAAAAACTGCACATTTGGTATGTAACTGAGAGTCTCCTCATTGAAAACATCCGAAGCTCTTCAAAGGTAAATGATTTTATTTATTTGGTTATCTGGTTTTTGTGAAAATGTTGCGTGCTAAATGCTACTCAAAATGCTAAACTAGCTTAGCATACACAAATTAGTGAATTGCTATGGTTCAAAAGCATATTTTGAAAATCTGAGATGACAGTGTTGTTAAGAAAAGGCTAAGCTTGAGAGTAGGCGCATTATTTTCATTTTATTTGCGATTTTCAGAAATCGTTAACGTTACATTATGCTAATGAGCTTGAGGCTATAACTGTATACAGGTTTTTTTCATAGCCAAACGTGAACAAAACGGAGCGATTTGTCCTACACAAATAATATTTTTTTGAAAAACTGCACATTTGCTATGTAACTGAGAGTCTCCTCATTGAAAACATCCGAAGCTCTTCAAAGGTAAATGATTTTATTTATTTGGTTATCTGGTTTTTGTGAAAGTGTTGGAGTGCTAAATGCTACTCAAAATGCTAAGCTAGCTTAGCATACTCTTACACAAATTAGTGAATTGCTATGGTTCAAAAGCATATTTTGAAAATCTGAGATGACAGTGTTGTTAAGAAAAGGCTAAGCTTGAGAGTAGGCGCATTATTTTCATTTTATTTGCGATTTTCAGAAATCGTTAACGTTGCGTTATGCTAATGAGCCTGAGGCTTTAGTCACGATCCCGGATCCGGGATGGGGAGTTTCAAGAAGTTAACAGGTTTTTAATCCAGCCGCAGTGTCAGATTTCAAAAAGGCTTTACGGCGAAAGCAGACCATGCTATTATCCGAGGACAGCGCCCCGCATACAAACACATGAAAATAATTTTCAACCAGGCAGGTGGCAACACAAAAGTCAGAAATAATGATATAATAAATGCCTTACCTTTGAAGATCTTCTTTTTGCAATCCCAAATGTCTCAGTGACACAATGAATAGTAATTTTGTTCGATAAATTCCTTCTTTATATCCCAAAAATGTCAATTTATTTGGCTCGTTTGATTCAGAAATACATCGGATCCAACTCGCCCAACATGACCACAAAGTATCTAATAAGTTACCTGTAAACTTGGTCCAAACATTTCAAACAACGTTCATAATCCAACCTCAGGTATCCTAAAACGTAAATAATCGATAAAAAAAAATTTAAGATGGGATAAACTGTTTCCAATACCAGATAAAAACAACATGAAGCGCGTTCCAGTTCACGCGCACCAAACAGTAGAGTACACATGGAGTGACACTTACAAAGAACAGCCCTACTTCCTCATTTTGCAAAATAAAAATATCGAACAATTTCTAAAGACTGTTGACATCTAGTGGAAGCCATAGGAACTGCAAACAGGTTCCTATTAAATAGTGCTTCCCATAGAAAACTATTGGGAAATACTATGACCTCAATTTTATTTTCCCTGAATGGTTTGTCCTTGGGGTTTCGTCTGCCAAATCAGTTATGTTATACTTAGAGCATTATTTTAACAGTTTTAGAAACTTTAGAGTTTTCAATCCAAATCTACCAATTATATGCATATCCTAGCTTCTGTGCCTGAGTAACAGGCAGTTTACTTTGGGCACGCTTTTCATCCGGATGTGAAAATACTGCCCCCTATCCCTAACCAACATGGCTACAACATCATTCTGCAGAAATACGCCAACCCATCTGGTTTGGGCTTAGTGGGACAATGACCCAACACACCTCCACACTGCTGTGTAAGGGCTATTTTACCAAGTAGGAGAGTGATGGAGTGCTGCATCAGATGACCTGGCCTCCACAATCCCCCGACCTCAACCAAATTGAGATGGTTTGGGATGAGTCGGGCCACAGAGTGAAGGAAAAGCAGTCAACAAGTGCTCAGCATGTGTGGGATCTCCTTCAAGACTATTGGAAAAGCATGATCAGCCACAGAATGTTGGCACCATTGTAACATGTTATAATCGAGCCCTGATCTCCAGCATTGGAACAGAAGAGGAATACCTGGCGGCTAGGTAGTCTCCTTTAGGACTACTCCAAATAATCTTGGCTCTGACACATACAGTACCAGTCAAAAGTTTGGACACACCTACTCATTTCATGGTTTTTCTTTATTTTTACTATCATGTAGTAACCAAAATGCTGAACAAATCCAAATATATTTTATATTTGAGATTCTTCAAAGTAGCCACCCTGCCCTGATAACAGATTTGCACACTCTTGGCAGTCTCTCAATGAGCATGATCTCTGTTATGTGTTATTTCATAGTTTTAATGTCTTATTCTACAATGTAGAAAATAGTAAAAAAAAATAAAGAAAAACCCTGGAATGAGTAGGTGTGTCAACTTTTGTCTGGTATTGTACACAAAAACAAACGCAAGCTTTGCGGGGCCATCAACCCATCTGAATACCCCTCACACGGTACAGTATCCCGTGGATCATAAATTGGCAGAACTTTTATAACCTAATTATTAACACTTCAAATGGGGTTCTGTAATATTTCATTTGAAGTGAGACAGTTTCAGTCATTCATAACATGCCCATTTAGACTCTATATCACAAGATGCTGTACATACTTTAAAGTCCGAAACTTTCAGTCATTTATAATCTACATCCACACAAAACCCAACTACACTCTGCTACCCCCTTCTGTTGTTCACTGTCTTAGTGAAGTGAAAACTTGGATGAACAATCATGTTCATAGGCCCCAACTCCCTCAACAAGAAACTGGGTCAACATGACAATCAACGGTTGCACCATCCACTCCAACTCCAACTCCACAGTCAGGAACCTTGGTGTCATTTGAATCCCACATCCAGAAAATCACTGTCAGCCTTCTTCCACCTCAAAAATATCTCATGACTCAGACCCTCTCTCACTGACCCCGTGCTGAAACCCTCATTCATACCTTTGTATTATCACACCTGGACTTCAACATATCCAAAATTCAGCTGCACAAGTCCTCACACACACCAGACATTGGGACTACATCATCCCCACCCTCATCAAACTACACTGGCTCCCAGTTCAATACAAGATCATATTAAAGTTGCTCATGCTCAGCTACAAACCACTCAATGGACTGGTGGCAACATATTGAACTTTACTGACCTCCTGCACCCCTACACTCCTAACTATTGACTGTGCTCCCCTGACACTGGCCTCCTCACAATCCCTCGCACCAGGCATGAGAGACAGGGCTTTTAGAAGTGCAGCTCCCCAACTCTGGAACTCCCTCTCTCTCCATGTCAGAACCTCACAAACCATTCACACATTAATATTCTCTGTGTTAGCTTTTATCTTCTGTCTTCTGACTTTCTTGTTTAGTCTGTCATCATTAAGTGTTCTCCATGGCTCGTCTGTCATTACGTTTAGTGTACTTTTATATACTCACTTATTTTAACGTGTGATTTTTTTTCCATTTTTATCCTGGTGCTTTTAATGTGAACCATATGTAAAGTGACATTGGCTGTCGTGAAAAGCTCTTAAAATAAAATGTATTATTATTATAATACGTACATAAATGCCTTGTATCATATGACATTGGTGGTTATGTCACACAGTTCTGCCACATTTATGAACCGTTTATAGAGCATGACATATGGTTACAGATGATTTGTGACACATTTATGTAGTGCTTATGAAGCCTTTATGAAGTTCTTACGAAGCCTTCATAAGATTCACTTTGTTTAAAGCATTACTGAAAATGTTATGTAAATGTGTGAGTAACTAGATTACTAACATTTCAAAATGTGTGAGTAATGATTGATAAATAGCGTGCAAAAAACTGTTTGAAATGCCTTATAAATAAATAGTTTATTAAAGATTGTTAAAATAAATTGTTATCTGGAATTCCACTCTCCTTTTTTGAATAAGAAAATCCTGTACCTCTCCATAAAGATGGCAGCCTGGACGGCGTGGATGATACTGCGAAACCGCGGCTTCTCCTCCGGCCGCCGCTGCCGTGACACGGCCAACTTCCTGGTGAAGGTGGAGGCCAGCCAATCATGGACCTCAGGAGGAACAGAGTCAGCCTGGATATCACTGAGCTCATCCTCAGTGTCGAGAAGCCATCTGTGACGAGACAGTAACTACAGTAACTCCCACAGCCAATCATACGCATTCAAAAACTCAATGTGTCGCTAACTCCAATAGCGCAGCAAAATCAATACACTGTTTCATGTTACGAATTAATAATGCTATAACTGACGTCAAAGACAATCTAATTTAACCTAATTGGTAGCATTGCCTTTAATATTGTTTAATCCAGGCTGAAGCAATTTGATTTCTGGGGCAGAAAGGCATAATATAATGTATTTAATAAAAATCATGATGCTTGATAACACTTTACGTAACGGTGTAATTATTCTGATAGTACAGTTAAACTGTATTGGAATTACTCATTGTTACGCTACTAGGGCTGGGCGATATGGTCAAAATGTCACATCACAATATTTTATTTTATATTTGATGACATTTTCTGAATTTTCTGAGTAGTGCATGACCCTAAGATGGCAACATACCACATAATTCTAAGTGGTTTAATTGGGGATTTCTCCATTCTGATTGTTTTACACTGTTCAAACAAACTTCAACCAAAAAGAAGAGGGTGACTAACAGTGAAGTAGTCCTATTTGTAGAACTTTTCATAGGAATCAAATCCTCCTTGCCTCTAACTCTGGTACTATACGCACAATAACATGTTGAATTACAGCATTTACTTAGGCCTTACAAACCTGACTCAGTTTCAACAGCTCTGTCAGGAGGAATGGGACAACATTCACCCAACTTATCTTGGGAAGCTTGTGGAAGGCTACCCAAAATGTTTGTCCCAAGTAAAACAATATAAAAGGCAATGCTACCAAATACTAATTAAGTGTATGTAGAATTCTGACCCACTGGGAATGTGATGAAAGAAACAAAAGCTGAAATAAATCATTCTCTACTATTCTGACCTTTCACATTCTTAAAATAAGTGGTGATCCTAACTGACCTAAGAATGGGAATTTTTAAGATGATTAAAATGTCAGGAATTGTGAAAAACGGAGTTTAAATGTATTTGGCTAAGGTGCATGTAAACTTCTGACTTCAAGTGTGTGTTTAATAGTTACAGTTAAGGTCGGAAGTTTACATATACCATACCATAGATAATTTTGTACCTGTTTCCTCCAGCATCTTCACAAGGTCCTTTGCTGTTGTTCTGGGATTGATTTGCACTTTTCGCACCAAAGTACAATCATCTCTAGGAGACAGAACGCGTCTCCTTCCTGAGCGGTATGACAGCTGCGTTGTTAACAAGAAATTTATGGAGTGGTTGAAAAACAAGTTTTAATGACTCCAACCTAAGTAATATAAACTTCCGACTTCAACTGTACATTAGTAATGGAAACACAGACTCTTTGTTTAAGTATTAAAATGATCCTTTAGTAATAAAATTGTAGGCAGAAGTTGGTACAGTATATGATAGCTCTACCCAGGTTCTGCAAAATGTCAAAAACATCCTGTAACTCATATAGCCTCTCCCATTCCTCCTTGTGTGATTTTCCCTGGCAACAACATTTTAATAAATCTAACCTCCAGCCATCTTGTCAGCAATTAAGAGCTCCATAGTGGGTTTGACTGAAACTTGACCTTTCATCACAAGTATAGGGTCATAACAAGGTGAACGAGTCCAAGCATCTTCTGACAGGTGGCTGTTTTCATTAGGCCTGCGGCAGCCTTGTGTTCTCAGAAAACCAGTCGTATTCTCAGAACCTCAGATAGCCAGGTGGGGCCCAGACAGGAGGAGTATGTATGAACGTAGGCGGATTCCTTCTTCTGATACTGTCTGAAGGGCAAAACACTCAAAACAGGTGTTAACACACACACATTTTATCATAACACAACTTATTAACCCTCTAAAAGGGGTGAGGCTTTGGTTTAACCCCTTCAGTATCAAGAATGGTCCACCACCCAAAGGACATCAACACAACTTGACACAACTGTGTGAAGCATTGGAGTAAAAAATGTGCCAGCATCCCCGTGGAATGCTTTCGACACCTTGTAGAATCTATGTCCCAATGAATTGAGGCTGTTCTGAGTGCAAAGGAGGGGTATGTTCTTAATGATTTGTACACTCCATGTATGTACATTTTGAGTGAGTAATTTAGTCTAATTTACTGCAATATAAATACAATTTTTTTTTGTGTTGTGTTAATCAGTCTTTAAAACTAAATTAACTTGTAATTTCCACTTGTTATTTGTTTTTGAGCTACACTACCGGTCAAACGTTTTAGAACATGCAAGGACCGACGCCGGAGATGAAAAGCAGGTACAGAGAGTCAACATTTAATCAGGAAATTAACAAAGACCAAGACAAGAACAGCGTCAGCACATGCGTACAAACCGACAATTACTGCTGCTGCAGGGAATAGAATGAGGTGTTCTTTCACGCCTGCTCCCGCTCTCCCTCCCTGGCGTGTGGAAGGTGCCAGGCTTCAGGCTCCCTATCATTACCCACTCCTGCCACCATCAGTAAGCACACCTGCCTTTCTCCGTCACTCGCATCAGCGATTATTGAACTCACCTAGACTCAAATCACCTCTGTCATTACCTCCCCTATATCTCTGTGTTTGAGCCAATCAGTTGTGTTGTGACAAGGTAGGGGGATATACAGAAGATAGCCCTATTTGGTAAAAGACCAAGTCCATATTATGGCAAGAACAGCTCAAATAAGCAAAGAGAAATGAAAGTCCACCATTACTTTAAGACATGAAGGTCAGTCAACTGCCTGTTGCTCAGGCCCTGAAGCCAGGATATGCATATAATTGGTACCATTGGATAAAAACACTCGGAAGTTATAGGGGACTATAACACAATAGATATGGTAGGAGAAAATCCACAGAAAAATCAACCAGAATAAAAGAAATTGAGAGCATATGCTCTTCCATTAGAACGTATAGGGAAAGAATTAAATCCAGCTCCCAGTATGCAATTCCTATGGCTTCCACTGGATGTCAGTAGTCTGAACAAGATTTCAGGCTTGTTTCTTCCCAAACGAGGAAGATACATGAGTTTTAGTACTGGGACTCGGAGATGGAAATCAGTCTATGTGCGCGCGATGAAGAGGACGCTTTCCTGCTAATATTGTTTTCCTATTGAACATACTTCTTTCCGTATGAATTATTATAGTTTAATTACATTTAAGGGTATCTGAGGATTAAATAGAAATAGATTTTGACTTGTTTTAACAAATTTTGCGGTATCTTTTTGGATTCCTTTCTCTGCATGTTGAACAAGTGGATTACTCAAAATGATGGCGCCAACTATACTAACTTTTTGGGATATAATGAAGGATTTTACCTAACAAAATGACACTACATGCTGTAGCTGGGACCCTTTGGATGACAAATCGGAGGAAGATTTTCAAAAAGTGGAAATTTAATCGCTATTTGTGAATTTATGAAACCTGTGCTGGTGGAAAACTATTTTGATGTGGGGCGCCGTCTTCACACAATCGCATGGCATGCTTTCACTGTAAAGCCTATGGTAAATCAGACAGGGCAAACCAAATTAAATGTTATTAGTCACATGTGCTGAAATGCTTACTTACGAGCCCCTAATCAACAATGCAGTTCCAAAAAAATATGGATTAAGAATAAGAGAAAAAAACATAATGAGATTACAAACAAGGGGGTACCGATATAGAGTCAATGTGCGGGTAAAGTAAATAGTAATTAAAGAGCAGCAGTAAAATAACAATAGCGAGATTACAAACAGGGGGGTACCGATACAGAGTCAATGTGTGGGGGGCACCGATTAGTTGAGGTAGTATGTACATGTAAGTAGAGTTATTAAAGTGACTATATATAGATGACATAGATGACAAGAGAGAGTAGCAGTGGTGTAAAGACGGGGATGGGCAATGCAAAATAGTCTGGGTAGCCATTTGACTAGATGTTCAGGAGTCTTGGGGGTTGAAGCTGTTTAGAAGCCTCTTGGACCTAGACTTGGCACTTCGGTACCGATTGCCGTGCGGTAGCAGAGAGAACTGCCGATGACTAGGGTTGCAAGAGTCCTTGAGTCCTTTTTATGGCCTTCCTCTGACACCTCCTGGTACCGTGGTCCTGGATGGCAGGAAGCTTGGCCCCAGTGATGTACTGGTCCATTCATACAACCCTCTGTAGTGCCTTGCGGTCGGAGACCGAGCAGTTGCCATACCAGGCAGTGATGCAACCAGTCCGGATGCTCTCGATGAGGCAGCTGAAGAACCTTTTAAGGATCTAAGGACCCATGCCAAATCTTTTCGGTCTCTTGAGGGGGAACAGGTTTTGAAAATGTCAGTGAAGACATGTCCTGGTAATCTGCAGCCTTATGAATGTTGACCTATTTAAAGGGCTTACTCACATAGGCTGCAGTGAGCGTGATCACACAGTCTTCTGGAACAGCTGGTGCTCTCATGCATGTTTCAGTATTATTTGCCTCGAAGCGAGCATAGAAGTAGTTTAGCTTGTCTGGTAGGCTCGTGTCACTGGGCAGCTCTCGGCGGGGCTTCCCTTTGTTATCTGTAATGGTTTGTAAGCCCTGCTACATGCCATGAGCTTCAGAGCTGGTGGAGGCTGATACGATCTTAGTCCTGTATTGATGCTTTCCCTGTTTGATGGTTCGTCTGACAGCATAGCGGAATTTCTTATAAGTTTCCGGGTTAGAGTCCCACTCTTTGAAAGCGGCAGCTCTAGCCTTTAGCTCAGTGCAGATGCTGCTTGTAATCCATGGCTTCTGGTTGGGTATGTACGTACAGTCACAGTGGGAACGACGTCATCGACGCACTTATTGATGAAGCCAATGACTGATGTGGTGTACTCCTCAATGCCATCGGAGAAATCACGGAACATTTTCCAGTCTGTGCTAGCAAAGCAGTCTAGCTTAGGATCTGCTTCATCTGACCAGTTTTTTGTTGATCTAGTCACTGGTGCGTCCTGATAATTCTTTTGCTTGTAAGCAGGAATCATGAGGATAGAATTATGGTCAGATTATGGTCAGATTTGATAAATGGAGGGAGAGGGAGAGCTTTGTATGTGTCTATTGTGAAGTATTGGTGGTCCAGAGTTCTTTTCTTCTGGTTGCACAGTTAACATGCAGATAGAAATTTGGTAAAATGGATTTAAGTTTCCCTGCATTAAAGTCCCCGGCTACTTGGAGCGCCGCCTCTGGGTGAGAGTTTCTTGTTTGCTTATGACAGAGTACAGCTCATTCAATGCTGTCTTAGTGCCTCTGACAGTGGTGGTATGTAAACAGCTATGAAAAATACAGATGAAAACTCTTTCGGTAGGTAGTGTGGTCTACAGCTTATCATGAGATGCTCTACCTCAGGCAAGCAATAGCTCAAGACTTCCTTAGATATCGTGCACCAACTGTTATTTACAAAAATACATAGTCCGCTGCCCCTTGTCTTACCAGACATATCCTGCTGTTATATCCTGCCGGTACATCGTATAACTAGCCAGCCGTATATTGATATTGTCGTCATTCAGCTACAACTCTGTGAAGCATAAGATGTTACAGTTGTCAGGACCCGGTTACGAACCTGGGTCTCCAGAGTGAGAAACAGTCACTTAACCAACTGAGCCACAAATAGTCAGCAGAACCCAGAAGATGAGGCAGACACAGCAGTACTTAAGACGGTGTATTTAATAAAGTAAAAAGGAGAAGTCCTTAAATACAAAAAATGGCAAATCCAAAAGGTGGTAGGAATAGCACAAAAAAGCCTCAAGAGACACTCAAAAACAAAAAACAGAATTCCACAAGAGCATCCACCGTAATCGACAAGAAAACACAGAACACTAGGGCTGGGTGCTAACATACAAACACAGAGCACAGAACTGAGGGAAACTAAGGGTTTAAATACAATCAGGGGAAAACGAGGTACAGGTGCAAATAATAATGGGGAACAAGGGAAAAAACATAAGGTCAAAAAGCACAATGGGGGCATCTAGTGACCAAAACCCGGAACAACCCTGGCCAAATCCTGACAACAGTTTTTAATGTCCCTTTGGAAGTTTAAACTTCTGCGTAACTCGTCGATTTTATTCTCCAAGGGTTGCACGTTTACTAGCAGAATGGAGGAAAGTGGGGGTTTATGCAGCCCCTCTTTCTCTGCCTCCTCTTCACGCAGATCACGGGGATCAGGTCCTGTTGCCGAGGAAGCAGTATATCCTTCGCGACGGGCTCGTCAGAGTCGTGAAAGAAAGAAGTATTCTGCTAGTCCGTGGTGAGTAACCGCAGTCCTAATGTCTAGAAGTTATTTTCGGTCATGATAGCGGCAACATTATGTACAAAATAAGTAAAAAAATAAGTTACAAACAATGCAAATAAACGAACAAAAAAACACAATCGGCTGGGGGCATGTAAAATGTCTGCCTTCTACTCCGGCGCAATAAAGGTAAAATTGCAGTTGTGTTTCCTCCCTCAAAGGGTACAGTTACTTTTCCTTCTTGTTTGCCATACAGTGCATGCTAGATTATTTCACATGTGTACATAGGAAGCCAAAGCGGCATATATCAACTAGGGAGAGCAGCAGCAATTGTCAGCCAGTGCATATTAGTCATACAATATTTGGCAAGACAGTAATTTCCTTTTCCTCTGAGGAAAACCATTCAAGTTCCCATGCAGTGGCATGAGATATAGAAGGTATAAGAAAAAAGAAGGATCATTGGTCTGCATCCCAATTGGCACAATCAGGAGTGTGCATGTCTGTGTCCTAATTGGCACCCGTAAGGCTCTGGTCAAAAGTAGTGAACTATAGGGAATAGGGTGCCAATTGGGATGCATAACATGACTACGCATGGATATGAGTGAGCATACTCTGAAGTGGATGAGTGCACCTTATACATTGAACAGGGCAGAATAACAATCATATCAGTTTATTTGACAATCCATTCACCTCCAAATCTGTATCTATTTCAACAGGGCGATCATGGTACATTAACATCAAGATGTTTTTGAATCTGGGATTTTTTGTATATAATTTTTTTAATTAAAAGTAAGCTTAGGTTTCAAAAGAAATGTTGAATACAGAGTTTGAATAGTTTGTGTGTATGCATGCATACTGTATTTGTGTGGCGGGAGAGTCTGTGCATATGTGTGCTCTCTGTCATTGTCTATTTATAGACACTTTAATTAGATTGCAGATCAATCTGTATCGTGATTGCATGAAAGATCACAGGGTTTCTCTTCTTGTTATGGAGAGATGAGGCATAGGCCCAAGCTAGGTGAAATCCTCTCATGGATTGACCACAACATGAGTCCTCCCAACTAACCTTTCACAAGAGTCCAGGGTTGTAAACATTAAGCACCAAGAAAACATACTGGAACATGGAGGGACTACTCATTTTTGTTTTCCGTTGCAAAGTATTTTAAAACGTTTTCTGCTGTGTACTCTAATAAACACAACCTAGGATATAGCATCCAATAACTTAAATATGTATAAATAATGGTTGTTTGACACAAGTTAACTTGTGACAGGCTACAATGTACCACCATTATCTGCAAGCCAGTTAGGAAGTATACTTTAAGGTTAAATGTCACGGTGGGCCCGCACCAAAAAAAATGTAATGGTGCGCGATCGGATTTCAATCGCTCATTTGCATGTCACGTCAATGATATCATGTCATTGTGTGAGACTGTGGGTCAATTAACCTTGTCGGTGTAGGCGCCCTGATTCTAGTTTGTGTGCTAGGCAGGCTTCTGCCTGGGAAGGTCCCCCACTCAGAAGTATGAGGCGGGGGTAGGTTGACCTCAGGTCTCCCAACTGGAAGCCCGAGGTAGGGGGAGTGCGGGAATCTATCAAATGGCGTACCTCTAACTTTGTACAGTACTAATGAAATTAGTCAAATCAGTCAGTCTATGAAATGCCACCAAATAAACCACAATTCATTCATAATACTGTGAATATACACTTCTCAAAAAAATAAAGGGAACACTAAAATAACACATCCTAGAGCTGAATGAATGAAATATTCTTCTTAAATACTTTTTTCTTTACATAGTTGAATGTGCTGACAACAAAATCACACAAAAATTATCAATGGAAATCAAATTTATCAACCCATGGAGGTCTGGATTTGGAGTCACACTCAAAATTAAAGTGGAAAACAACACTACAGGCTGATCCAACTTTGATGTAATGTCCTTAAAACAAGTCAAAATGAGGCTCAGTAGTGTGTGTGGCCTCCACGTGCCTGTATGACCTCCCTACAACGCCTGGGCATGCTCCTGATGAGGTGGCAGATGGTCTCCTGAGGGATCTCCTCCCAGACCTGGACTAAAGCATCTGCCAACTCCTGGACAGTCTGTGGTGCAACGTGGCGTTGGTGGATGGAGCGAGACATGATGTCCCAGATGTGCTCAATTGGATTCAGGTCTGGGGAACGGGCGAGCCAGTCCATAGCATCAATGCCTTCCTCTTGCAGGAACTGATGACACACTCCAGCCACATGAGGTCAAGCATTGTCTTGCATTAGGAGGAACCCAGGGCCAACCGCACCAGCATATGGTCTCACAAGGGGTCTGAGGATTTCATCTCGATACCTAATGGCAGTCAGGCTACCTCTGGCGAGCACATGGAGGGCTGTGCGGCCCCCAAAGAAATGCCACCCCACCCCCACACCATGACTGACCCACCTCCAAACCGGTCATGCTGGAGGATATTGCAGGCAGCAGAATGTTCTCCACGGTGTCTCCAGACTCTGTCACGTCTGTCACATGTGCTCAGTGGGAACCTGCTTTCATCTGTGAAGAACACAGGGTGATAGTGGCGAATTTGACAATCTTGGTGTTCGCTGGCAAATGCCAAACGTCCTGCACGGTGTTGGACTGTAAGCACAACCCCCACCGTCAGGCCCTCATACCACCCTCATAGGGTCTGTTTCTGACCGTTTGAGCAGACACATGCACATTTGTGGCCTGCTGGAGGTCATTTTGCAGGGCTCTGGCAGTGCTCCTCCTTGCAGAAAGGTTGAGGTAGCGGTCCTGCTGCTGGGTTGTTGCCCTCCTACAGCCTCCTCCACGTCTCCTGATGTACTGGCCTGTCTCCTGGTAGCGCCTCCATGCTCTGGACACTACGCTGACCGACACAGCAAACCTTCTTGCCACAACTCGCATTGTTGTGTCATCCTGGATGAGCTGCACTACCTGAGCCACTTGTGTGGGTTGTAGACTCCGTCTCCTGCTACCACTAGAGTGAAAGCACTGCCAGCATTCAAAAGCAACCAAAACATCAGCCAGGAAGCATAGGAACTGAGAAGTGGTCTGTGGTCACCACCTGCAGAATCACTCCTTTAATTGGGGGTGTCTTGCTAATTGCCTATAATTTACACCTGTTGTCTATTCCATTTGCACAACAGCATGTGAAATTTATTGTCATTCAGTGTTGCTTCCTAAGTGGACAGTTTGATTTCACAGAAGTGTGATTGACTTGGAGTTACATTGTGTTGTTTAAGTGTTCCCTTTATTTTTTTTAGCAGTGTATATAGTTTCACAAACATATTGTTGCATTTTCTTCTGGTTTGTGCGAAATATAATATAAAATAAAACCAGTCCGCACACCACCAATGTCACGCCCTGGCCTTAGTTATCTTAGTTTTCTTTATTATTTTGGTCAGGTCAGGGTGTGACATGGGGGATGTCTGTGTTTTGTCTGGTCTTTGTATGCTTATGGGGTTTTTCTAGTCGAGGTGTTTTTGTAAGTCTATGGTTGCCTTGATTGGTTCTCAATTAGAGGAAGGTGTTTATCGTTGTCTCTGATTGGGAACCATATTTAGGCAGCCATGTTCTTTGGGTATTTTGATGTGTGATTGTGTCTTCTGTCTTTGTGTCTATGCACCGGATAGGACTGTTTCGGTTTTTTCACATTTGTTGTTTTTTATTTTGTAGTGTTCACGTTTATTGTCCTTATTAAACTTGTTGAACCCTAACCACACTGTATTTTGGCCCTCCTCTCCTTCAGCGGAAGAAAACCGCTACAACCAAGGTGAATTGGTTTAGTCTTGACTCTTGATTGACAGTGTTGGGGGATGGGTAATGTATTGATGCTTGAGTGCCAAATCAACATTTGTCTTTGTTACTACTTTTTGATATTTGAGTCTTATTTTTGTATTTATATAGTTGTAAATATTATTATTTGTGTTCCAAATGTCTGACTGAAAATGAATTAGTGCAGAATGGAGCTTTTTATGGGAGGGGGGTTCGCCCACGGAGCCATACAACCTAGAACCACCACTACCTACAGCACCCGATGTCACAGGAAGGCCAAAAAGATCATCAAGGACATCAACCACCCGAGCCACTGCCTGTTCACCCCGCTATCATCCAGAAGGTGAGGTCAGTACAGGTGCATCAAAGCTGGGACCGAGACTGAAAAACATTTAATCTCAAGGCCATCAGACTGTTAAAGTCATCACTAGTACATTAGAGGCTGCTGCCTATAGGCATAGACTAGAAATCATTGGCCACTTTAAGGAATGGAACACTAATCACTTTAATAATGTTTACATATCTGGCATTTCTCATCTCATGTGTATATTCTACGTTCTTAGTCACTTAATGTTTACATATCTTGCATTACTCATCTCACGTGTGTGTGTGTGTGTACTGTTTTCTACACTATTCTACTGTATCTTAGTCTCTTCTGCTCTGACATCGCTCGTCCATATGTGTGTGTATATAGCCTTAATTCCTTCCTACTTAGATTTGTGTGTATTGGGTATATGTTGTGTAATTTGTTATCACTGCACTGTCGGAGCTAGAAGCACAAGCATTTCGCTAAACCCGCAGTAACATCTGCATATGACAATCAAATTTGAGGTCAGGACCCTATTTCTTAAAAAAAAAAAAAAAAAGTGGATTGTACAACATAAAGGGATTTGTTTTAAATGTAAAAACAAGATGTAATTTAAATTTGATTAGTCAGGTTTTTTGAAATTTTGTATATAATGTAAGTGGGAATAATATGTTATGATGTTATTATGAGACTGTACCTCCTTAAAGGTGCAATATGCAGAAATCGCTTTGCCATTTCCTGGTTGCTGAAATTCTAATATAGTTTGCCTAATGTCAGTTTGTGACAAAACAAACTGTGTAATGTCGAATCATTGTACCATCTAAAATGCTGTGAAATATATTTTCCATGACCAAAAATATTGTATTTTCAGCTGTTTGAAGCTGGTGAACAAAACCGAAAGTTATAGAAGCAGAAACAAAACTTAAGACCAGGGAGCATAGAAATAGCACACACAGATCAGATCTACCACTTCTTAGACTTGCTTTCAAAGAGTGACAGATCTAACTTGCATTTCTATGTGAATTTGGTAGGGTTGCCCATAGTTACAGATTGCATCTTTAAAGAAAATGCCTAGTCCCATTTCAGGAAAAAAAACATCCTAGACTATTATTTAAATCTTAAATCAAAAGGTAGCATAATTTCATGAATTAAAAATCACAAGCACCATGTAATAATTTCTCACCCCCCCCCAGAAATGGCTATAATGGGATGGGTCAATTATTCTTCATGCACTCATGACGTGTCAACTCCCACGCTAAGAGATATCTAGATTGCATGTCTTTTGTTTGACCAAAACATGACAGCGAGGGTCCAACGCAGTGGATAGAGACCACAGCGAGTGTCCCTGTATTTGGACGGGAAAAAGCTGTGAAGCGAGCTGTAACGTATTGCATGTTTCCGTTTATGAGTCTGTTAGGTGAAAATGTGTACAAAACATCCATAACACCTTCCTAATATTGAGTAGGCTGTTTGAGAGGTTTGAATCCTAAACATTACTGTGCATTATAACTATTTGAAATGACGTAAAACAACATGGGTGTCAATGGCAGCCTAAAGTGTCTGGTTTTCAAAACGGTACAGCTCTTTAACAGTTTAAGCTACAGGCACAAGCTACTAAACGCAACATGTAAAGTGTTGGTCCCATGTTTCATGAGCTGAAATAAAAGATCGCTGAAATTTTCCATAAGCACACATTTTGTGCATCAATGTGTTTACATCCCTGTTTGTGAGCATTTCTCCCCTGCCAAGATAATCCATCCATCTGACAGGTGTGGCATATCAAGTGGCTGATTAAACAGCACGATCATTACACATGTGCACCATGTGCTGGAGACAATAAAAGGCCACTCTGAAACGTGCAGTTTTGTCCCACAACACAATGCCACAGGCGCTTTGGAGGGAGTGTGCAATTGGCATGCTGACTGCAGGAATGTCCAGCAGAGCTGTTGCCGGAGAATTGAATGTTAATTTCACTATCATAAGCTGCCTCCAATGTCATTTTAGAGAATTTGGCAGTACTGTACATCCAACCGACCTCACAACTGCAGACCATGTGTATGGCGTCGTGTGGGAGAGGGCTTTGCTGATGTCAGTGTTGTGAACAGAGTGCCCATGGTGACGGTGGGGTTATGGTATGGTGAGGCATAAACTATGGACAATGAACACAATTGCATTTTATCGATGACAATTTTAATGCACAAAAATACAGTGAAAAAGATCCTGAGGCCCATTTTTTTAAGGTATCTTTGACCAACAGATGCATCTCTGTATTCCCAGTCATTAGAAATACATAGATTAGGGCCTAATGAATTACAATTGAGTGATTTCCTCATTAACTGTTACGCAGTGACATTTTTTAAATTGTTGCGTATTATACAGGGCATGTTTGAAAAAGTGACCTCGGTCTCAATATGTCTTGTGAAAAAAAAAAAAAAAGAACTCAGGGAAAACAGGCTGGAGCTTTATTGACAATTTCGATGCAAGGCAGCACTCAGATACAGTTAACTATGAAAGGTTGCTTTCTTCATAAGGGGACTCCCGCCCTATGGGACTCCCATCTCAGTATCACAACGGGCCGTGATTGGGAGTCCCATAGGGGGGTGCACAATTTGCTCAGCGTCGTCCTGGTTTGGCCGGGGTAGGTCGTCATTGTAAATAAGAATTTGTTCTTAACGGACTTGCCTAGTTAAGTAAAGAAATACAATAAAATTCATGGCCTCGTTGAAAAAAAAAACTACTCCTGTATACTGACAGTTGACAGCATATAGAATGCAACCAATATTCTATATTAGGAGAGAATACATTTTTCAACATTTGTGTTTGAATCAGGCCAGTAAACGTAAATTGTCATCATCAATGCCAAAACTTCCCATTAATTTTGATGTCAGACATAGCGGACAGTCAGTCTGACAATGTCTATTGTCCCTGTATAAAATCTTATGCTAGTGATGAATCCAATTTCCCCTCCTGAGATCAATAAAGTTTAGTAGAAGAAAAGATTAGCCTTGGTGGTTCAAAATTAAAGTTACGTTTAGGAATGAGAGTGAGGTTAAGGTAAGGGTTAGGAAAAGGCATTAAAGTTCACATTGGTTTACCGTGCCTCCGCCATTAATTTTCTGCTGGTCG
This sequence comes from Oncorhynchus masou masou, assembly GCF_036934945.1. Lineage (NCBI taxonomy): Eukaryota > Metazoa > Chordata > Actinopteri > Salmoniformes > Salmonidae > Oncorhynchus > Oncorhynchus masou. The sequence goes on along the minus strand of NC_088217.1, from coordinate 63,978,994 downwards.
AATATAATTCAAAATATCAGGGCAAAAACTAAAACCACAGGAAGTTTTACACTATATCAAAGGAGAATGCTTATCAATACACTGAATAAATGTTTCAATGTTGTCCATCAGAGGGGTGTACTACAAAGCAGGATCAATGAGTGAGCCAGCTATCTTTGATAAACAATGCTAAACTTACATTTTTTGGGGTTGTTGAGTCAACTAGATCATTCCTATTTCAAGCTTATCTTTCTAAAAAAATGTAAAGTTATGAAAGAATATTTAGGTAAGTTAGCTGGCTAACTTGATCCTGCTTTGTAGTATACCGCTCTGTTCCATTGGCTTCAAAACAAACATATTTGCCTATGGTTTGTAATGATTTGGATTGTATTATTAGTGTATTGCATGTTCAGGATGTTCGGCCTACATAAGGCACTGCATTTATATTTCTTGTTTTGCATTTACATTGTGTTAGTTCTCTATGGCTTGTAATTCTTCAGTTGTTCATGAAATCCTGGATTGGGACGGATAGAGGGTCTTGCTTCCTTCACAACGGCAAATGCTTCATCAAACCCCAAACCTTCTCTGTACATGAGGTACCCAATTAATACTGAGGCAGCACGGGAGACTCCAGCATTGCAATGAACCAGGACAACCCCACTCTGGAGAAAATGGGGAAAGAAATCTAAATTAATGACTTGAGAAATGTGCAATAAGGTGTTATACAAAATGTAATACAGTGCATAGGTTACTATTCATAGCAAATACCCTACCCACTCCTTATTTCCTTGTTTTTATTGTTACGGCAAATCCCAATTATTGTCTTACACGGTCAGTTAACACAAAGATTAATTAATTTATACATGCACATAATAACCATTCTTATATTACCTCAGTCTTGGCTTGATCTATGAACTGTGAACATTCTTGGATATATGAGGTGATGTCTGTTTCCGGAATATCCAGAATGGTCACTGTTTTATAACTGAATAGATCCGGGAAGTTATTTGTAACACCATAGGCAACATTCAATATATGTGAAACCTGGAAGGAAGAGGTGTTACGTTAGGGATATTTATATTTTTTTATTGTTTAATTGAAATGTACACCACAATAGGAACGTTTTTACCTTAAATTTCTTCAAAGTTTCTATATCTTGGGCTGCGTCTTGGGATGCTGCAAAAAAAATAAAAAAAATATCATGCCTACACAATGTTGTAACAAGGCAGGCTACTATGTGTCAACTAGACAGTACATAAAATAACAATTTAGATTGAAGTTAATGGTTCAGTGAATCACACTTGTGTGATGAGTAACCTTGACCGAGACTTGAAGAATTGTGTCATCGACCTGAGCTTATGCCTAAACTTTAGCTCAGTGGGCAAATACAACCTGTATTGACTGTATAGTTCCCTTAAGGATAAGCACCTTTAGTAAATCCGCTTTCTCTGAGAGCTCCCCATGTCTGGAATACACTGCCATCAGACACACAACTGCACCACCTATCACACTTTCACAAAATGTATGAATACATGGCTAAAGGTCAATCAGATTTGTGATCATAATCCCTAGCTGTGTATTGCCGCTTTCCATGTCTGTTGTCTGTAGCTTGTGAGGTGTGGAAACACTTTGTTGCTTTTATGAATTTTGTCTTGCTGCTTTTTGTTCTATGTTGCTACTGCTCAATGATTGTCTATATTGTAATTGTTTTAAATAACCTGCACAGGGACTGCAGTTGAAAATTAGCCGGCTGGCTAAAACCGACATTTTTACTGAAACGTTGATTAATGTGCACTGTCCCTGTAAAAAAATCAACTCAAACCTACAGTCTTGAGGCACACAGGAGACCTGGGTTTGAACCCAGTCACATTCACAGCAGTTCTAAAAGTTGTTCCAAGTCCCCCTTAAAACACTTCCGGATATTCTGAGGACCCCCTACATCAGAGATCCCATTTTTAAGAGTAAACAGTCTGCTCAATATTAATTTATTGTTGACACTCAATCTGAAATTGAAAACATTGTAATATTTGAAAGTATTTAAAAACACTTATCTTCCATAATGTGAAATATTTTGGACTTAAATGTAGTTAGTTTCTATTTGCTAGGTCTCTTTGTTTTTCCTAGTAACCCTGGTTGAGAACCACTAATATACACAAGGGTGTAGAATAAACACAAACACTAGGCAGTTTTCCATTGACCCAGGTTTTTGTGCATATTTTCTAAAGGGCTCTCTTGATCAAAATGTATGCCCCCATCGCTGTGAATGTCTAGAGCTCTGACTTGGCTTCCGGAACTTTTTATTTCCTCTCATATTAATCTTGTCCATCTAAGACAAACAAAGTGTTTGTTTTAAAATGTATTTTATATTAATGGATATAAATCAATCTCTGAAAGTGCTACTGCAGTGGTTCCCAAACTTTTTATAGTCCCGTACCCCTTCAAACATTCAACCTCCAGCTGCATACCACCTCTAGCACCAGGGTGAGTGCACTCTCAAATATTGTTTTTTGCCATCATTGTAAGCTTATCACCCGACAACACACACACACACTATACGGTAAATTTATTAAACATAGTGATAGTTTGTCACAACCCGGCTCGTGGGAAGTGACAGAGGTCTTATAGGACCAGGGCACAAATAATAATAATAATAATAATAATCAATAATTTGTCTCTTTTATTTAGCCATCTTCCAGACAAAAACCTTATTTGTTCATCAAATTGTGAATAACTCATCACAGGTTAATGAGAAGTATGTGCTTGAAGGGATGCACATAACTCTACAATGTTTGGTTGTATTGGAGAGAGTCAGAGTCTTAAATAATTTTCCACACACAGTCTGTCCCTGTATTTCATTTTCATGCTAGTGAGGGCCGAGAATCCACTCTCACATAAGTGGGTTGCAAAGGGCATCATTGTCTTAACAGCGCAATTTTCCAAGGCAAGAAACTGAGCGCAGCCCTATCCAGAAATCTGGCAGTGGCTTCTGAATAAATTCAATTTTCACAGAACCGCTTGCTGCAATTTCGATGAGGCTCTCCTGTTCAGATATCAGTAAGTGGACTGGACGCAGGGCATGAAAGTGATAACGAATCCAGTTGTTTGTGTCGTCCGTTTTGGGAAAGTACCTGGGTAATTGCACACCCTGCTCACTCAGGTGCTTCGCTATAATCACTTAACTGTCCGTAAGCTTGTTCATTTGCACACAAAAAAAATCAACAATGATGGAAAGACCTGTGTGTTGTCCTTGTTAATGCAGACAGAAAAGAGCTCCAACTTCTTAATCATAGCCTCAGTTTTGTCCTGCATATTGAATATACAGTGGGGCAAAAGTATTTAGTCAGCCACCAATTGTGCAAGTTCTCCCACTTAAAGATGAGAGAGGCCTGTAATTTTCATCATAGGTACACTTCAACTATGACGGACAAAATGAGAAACAAAATCAAGAAAATCACATTGTAGGATTTTTAATGAATTTATTTGCAATTTATGGTGGAAAATAAGTATTTGGTCACCTACAAACAAGCAAGATTTCTGGCTCTCACAGACCTGTAACTTCTTCTTTAAGAGGCTCCTCTGTCCTCCACTCGTTACCTGTATTAATGGCACCTGTTTGAACTTATTATCAGTATAAAAGACACCTGTCCACAACCTCAAACAGTCACACTCCAAACTCCACTATGAATAAGACCAAAGAGCTGTCAAAGGACACCAGAAACTAAATTGTAGACCTGCACCAGGCTGGGAAGACTGAATCTGCAATAGGTAAGCAGCTTGGTTTGAAGAAATCAACTGTGGGAGCAATTATTAGGAAATGGAAGACATACAAGACCACTGATAATCTCCCTCGATCTGGGTCTCCACGCAAGATCTCACCCCGTGGGGTCAAAATGATCACAAGAACGGTGAGCAAAAATCCCAGAACCACACGGGGGGATCTAGCGAATGACCTGCAGAGAGCTGGGACCAAAGTAACAAAGCCTACCATCAGTAACACACTATACCGCCTGTGACTCAAATACTGCAGTGCCAGACGTGTCCCCTGCTTAAGCCAGTACATGTCCAGGCCCATCTGAAGTTTGCTAAAGAGCTTTTGGATGATACAGAAGAAGATTGGGAGAATGTCATATGGTCAGATGAAACCAAAATAGAACTTTTTGGTAAAAACTCAACTTGTCGTGTTTGGAGGACTAAGAATGCTGAGTTGCATCCAAAGAACACCATACCTATTGTGAAGCATGGGGGTGGAAACATCATGCTTTGGGGCTGTTTTTCTGCAAAGGGACTAGGGCGACTGATCCGTGTAAAGGAAATAATGAATGGGGCCATGTATCGTGAGATTTTGAGTGAAAACCTCCTTTCATCAGCAAGGGCATTGAAGATGAAACATGGCTGGGTCTTTCAGCATGACAATGATCCCAAACACACTGCCCGGGCAACGAAGGAGTTGCTTCGTAAGAAACATTTCAAGGTCCTGGAGTGGCCTAGCCAGTCTCCAGATCTCAACCCCATAGAAAATCTTTGGAGGGAGTTGAAAGTCCGTGTAGCCCAGCAACAGCCCCAAAACAACACTGTTCTAGAGGAGATCTCCATGGAGGAATGGGCCAAAATACCAGCAACAGTGTGTGAAAACCTTGTGAAGACTTACAGAAAACGTTTGACCTCTGTCATAGCCAACAAAGGGCATATAAAAGTATTGAGAAACTTTTGTTATTGACCAAATACTTATTTTCCACCATAATTTGCAAATAAATTCATTAAAAATCCTACAATGTCATTTTCTGGATTTTCTTTTCTCATTTTGTCTGTCATAGTTGAAGTGTACCTATGATGATATTACAGGCCTCTATCTTTTTAAGTGGGAAAACTTGCACAATTGGTGGCTGACAAAATACTTTTTTGCCCCACTGTAGTTGCGGAGAGTCCCTGTAATCCTGGATTCAGATCATTCAGACGAGAAAAAAACATTACCCAGATAGGCCAGTCGTGTGAGAAACTCGTCATCATGCAAGCAGTCAGACAAGTGAAAATTATGGTCAGTAAATAACTTTAAGCTCGTCTCTCAATTTAAAAAAAAATGTCAATACCTTCACCCATGTTAACCAGCTTCTGTATACCAGCTTCTGTACCACTTCTGTATGTTGTAAAAGCATTACATGGTCGCTGCCCATATAATTTCACAATGCAGAAAATACGAGAGTTCAGGGGCCTTGCTTTAACAAAGTTAACCATTTTCACTGTAGTGTCCAAAACATCTTTCAAGCATTCCCTTGGCAGCAAGAGCCTCTCGGCGGATTCTGCAGTGTACCCAAGTGGCGTTGGGAGCGACTGCTTGCACGCGTGTTACCACTGTCTCCCGGTCATGGCTTTTGCGCCATTAGTACAGATACCAACACATCTTGAACACCAAAGTCCATTTGATGTCACATGGCTGTCCAGTACTATACAAATATCCTCTCCTGTTGTCCTGGTTTCCAGAAGAGGATGTCTTGCTTAATTGACACCCACATAAACATAACAGACATATACCAGGAGCAGTGGAGGAGCAGTCTGTATGTCTGACTAATCCAGCTGTAACAAATGTAATTCACTGGCTTGTATGCAAAACAGTAATTGTTTGAAAACATCTCCTGTCATGTCACTGATGCATCTTGAAACAATGTTGTTTGATGAATAGTTTTTTTTAAACGTTTCCCCCCCAGCATTGTCCCAGCCATATCCACGTCCGCAGGAAGAATTAAGTCCTCCACAATAGTATGGGGCTTGCCTGTCCTCGCCACTCGGTAGCTCACCATATCAGACGCTTCTAGCTCCTCCTTAATGGTATCTCTTGGTTTTATACATGTCTCACTACTCGAAAGGCATGTTTATTCTCGCTCAAAACTCAAGTGGCTTATTTTTCAAATTGTCATGTTTCGTTTCTAAATGTCTGCGCAAGAGTGAAGGTTTCCCGCAAGACATTAACGGTTAATGTGATTGGATGTTAGTTATTTGACGAGGCTACCTGTATTTGACATTGTGTTGTTATTTCGCTGAACACTAGATGGTTTAATTTTAGTTTTGGCAGTGAAACAAGGCTACTAAGGCAAGAAAAAAAACCTCATCCAAATGTATATCCCCGTTGGAAAATATAAAATGTACTGTTCGAAAATGTGAAGAAAAATATAATGTAAAAAAAAAGGGAATCACATTTTATTTGGTGTTCCCCCTACTGCATTGCGTACCCCGGTTTGGGAATACCGGTGCTACTGTGATGACACCACTCTCTCCTGCTGCACTACGATTACAGGCATGTGCATTGTCCGTGTGTTTGACATAGGGTTCAGAGGGTCGGTAGGAAAAGATGGCGGAAGTGGATGCTGAGTTCGAGGCAAGCAGTGCGTCAAGATAGTTGGTGAAAATGAATGTTCTGAATGAACAACAGCAGTATTGAAAACTGGAACAAAAAGGAAATTGTCTAAAATCAGAGTGGAGGATGTGCATGAATGATATAGAATCGCTTTTTGTTGGGATGCGTTTGGTTGAGTAAGGATGCATATGTGGAAAACCCATTTGAGATGTTAACTGGTGAAGTATGCGCTGGGAAAAGTGGAGTCTGTCAGTGACCATGAGCCTCAAAAGAATCCGGACAACGGAAGTTTTGTGTTTTGAACTTTGGAGTAGAGCACCCATCTAAGGAGTCATCTCAGGGGTGACGACATATACAATGCCTTGCGAAAGTATTCGCCCCCCCTTGAACTTTGCGACCTTTTGCCAGATTTTAGGCTTCAAACATAACGCCCAATTTTTCAGTTTTTGATTTGTTAAAAAAGTTTGAAATATCCAATAAATGTCGTTCCACTTCATGATTGTGTCCCACTTGTTGTTGATTCTTCACAAAAAAATACAGTTTTATATCTTTATGTTTGAAGCCTGAAATGTGGCAAAAGGACATTTCTAAGGGACCCCCAACTTTTGAATGGTAGAGCATATCAGATCCCTACACAGGCTCAAGGGAAACCTGGGAGGGCGGGGTCTTCCGGCACCAGTATCCCTTGCAACTCTTCAAATGTAAAATCCTTGAGTCCCAAAAGCTTTTCTGACCGCATTCACAATAATGTCCAGTTTCTTAGATTTCTTTGAGACTTGTGCCGTACACTTTATAACTTTGGTAATGAACTCCACAAAATCCACTTTAAACACATAATGTATCTTTTGACTGGTAGCAAACATTTACTACAGCCTGTGGTGCGTCCACTACCATATGTTCACTGGCATCAATTGTTATCTCCATTATTTTAAATCTCCTCCGCATAGGAGATTTGATTGACCGCTCAAACCTTTTCCACCTCAATCTCCTTTACCCTTACAGGGCACTTCAGGAAATCGGGATCATGATCGCCACCAAATTGTCCTTCTACACACCGTTCTTCAATATACTATGTCCGTCTGCACACCCTTGCAACATTGCCAAATCTTTTATAAATCCTTCCAATTGCAATGGCTTGAGGACGAAAGCTTTTACAGTATATTTTACATAAACAAGCTTCATATGCGTGGGTTTTTGCTCTTTATCAAAAAACAGGACCGACAGATTTAATTTTTCCCCATTCCCCAAGCGTGTCAGATGCCGGGCATCAACCACACCAGGAATTGAATTGTCTTAATTAAATAATATCAAATTGATCAGAAATACAGAGACATTCTTAATGTTGTAAAGGACTATTGAAGTTGGAAACGGCTGACTTTTAATGTAATATCTACATAGGTGTGCAGAGGCCCATTATCAGCAACCATGTGTTCCAATGGCACATTGTTTTAGCTAATCCAAGTTTATAATTTTAAAAGAAAATCCTTTTGCAATTATGTTAACACAGCTTAAAACTGTTGTTCTGATTAAGGAAGCAATAAAACTGGTCTTCTGTAGACTAGTTGAGTATCTGGAGCATCGGCATTTGTGGGTTGGATTACAGGCTCAAAACGGCCAGAAAAAAATAACTTTTTTTGAAACTCATCAATTTTGCAGGTACGATTTAATGAAGCTGCTAGTTGAGGACTTGAGGCGTCTGTTTTTAAAATTAGACACTGACGTACTTGTCCTGTTGCTCAGTTGTGCACCGGGGCCACCCACTCCTCAATCTATTCTGGTTAGAGCCCGTTTTGCGTTGTTCTGTGAAGGACACATCTTCAGTTTCTTGGCAATTTCACGCATGGAATAGCCTTCAATTCTCAGAACAAGAATAGACTGATGAGTTTCAGAAAAAAGTTTTTTCTGATCGCAAACTTTTGAACGATAGTTTGTATATTTGTATATATACAGTTGAAGTCGGAAGTTTACATAGACTTGGGTTGGAGTCATTAAAACTCGTTTTTCAACCACTCCACAAATTTCTTGCTAACAAACTACAGTTTTGGAAAGTCGATTAGGACATCTACTTTGTGCATGACACAAGAAATATTTCCAACAATTGTTTACAGACAGATTATTTCACTGTATCACAATTCTAGTGGGTCAGAAGTTTACATACACTAAGTTGACTGTGAATTTAAACAGCTTGGAAAAATCCAGAAAATGATATCATGGCTTTAGAAGCTTCTGATAGGATAATTTGAGTCAATAGGAGGTGTACTTGTGGATGTATTTCAAGGCCTACCTTCAAACTCAGTGCCTCTTTGCTTGACATCATGGGAAAACCAAAAGAAATCAGCCAAGACCTCAGAAAAAAAACATTGTAGACCTCCACAAGTCTGGTTCATCCTTGGGAGCAATTTCCAAACACCTGAAGGTACCACATTCATCTGTACAAACAATAGTACGCAAGTATAAACACCATGGGACCACACAGCCGTCATACCGCCCAAGAAGGAGACGCGTTCTTTCTCCAAGAGATGAGGGGAAGGCTTGCAAGCCAAAGAACACCATCCCAACCATGAAGCACCGGTGTGGCAGCATCATGTTGTGGGGGTGCTTTGCTGCAGGAGGGACTGGTGCACGTCACAAAATAGATGGCATCATAAGGAAGTAAATTATGCGGTTATATTGAAGCAACATCAAGACATCAGTCAGGAAGTTAAAGCTTGGTCGCAAATGGGTCTTCCAAATGGACAATGACCCCAAGCATAATTCCAAAGTTGTGGCAAAATGGCTTAAAGACAACACAGTCAAGGTATTGGAGTGGCCATCACAAAGCCCTGACTTCAATCCTATACAAATTTGTGGGCAGAACTGAAAAAGCATGTGCGAGCAAGGAGGCCTACAAACCTGACTCAGTTACACCTGCTCTGTCAGGAGGAATGGGCCAAAATTCACCCAACTTTATTGTGGGAAGCTTGTGGAAGAGTACCCTAAACATTTGACCCAAGTTAAACAATTCAAAGGCAATACTACCAAATACTAATTGAGTGTATGTAAACTTCTGACCCACTGGGAATGTGATGACCGAAACAAAAGCTTTAGTAAAATCGCTCTACTATTATTCTGACATTTCACATTCTTAAAATAAAGTGGTGATCCTAACTGACCTAAGACAGGGCATTTTTACTAGGATTAAATGTCAGGAATTGTGAAAAACTGAGTTTAAATGTATTTGGCTAAGGTATGTAAACTTCCGACTTCAACTGTAGTATCCTAGCAAAACTGGTGCATGATTGTGCGAATAAGACAGTTTGCCTGACTCAGTAAATTGGATTATTGCCTACACTTCGCAGACAGGAGAGTGAATAGAATATAAGCATCACATGACAGACACTGGGCTCTGATACAGCCCTGTCGCTATGGTTCAGAAAGACAAAGACTGGCTGGGCCAACAGCTCACTTTGCCTCATTCACACTATAGCCCAACAGCCAAACCAAGCCAAGCTGAACTGTAGGCCTGTATTGGGCTTGCCTGGTTACACATCCACCATAGTTGCTAGAACTGTGATGGAAACGACAATATGATGTCCGGATAAACATTAGTATTCGATTACTTGAGTGACTGATTACTAAATTACTATTTGAGATATTTCTTTGGTTTTGATTTTACAGATACAATCGATAGCATTTCCTGCCATTCAATAGAGAGCTATCGTAATGGCATATTTTTGTAGGCACTACTCCGCCATGGCTCTTTGGCCAAAGCTTATGGGGAAATTAATGTTTTTTTTTTATGGATAAACGCTGAAAATAAGGTCTGTTGTTTAACACAGGTTTAGGAGATCTTATACGTTTTGTGCTATGAGATACAGTATGTAACCACTCTCAAATTCATAGACATAGCTTTGACAATTCATGATATCAAAATGATAGTTTTAACCATGTTGAGGCTATAGGCTTACAGTGTTTCTTTACAATTACATTGTTTACAAATAGTGGAGTAAAAAACAAGTTATATTTTGGGTTCTGATAGGGTTTAAATGTATTTGGCTAAGGAGTATGCAAACTTCAGACTTCAACTGTGTGTGTGTGTGTGTGTGTGTGTGTGAGATATATATATATATACTTTTTTTTTGTGGTTTGATTTAGTTACATTTTTTGGGGGGGGTGTACTTTTTCCCATGTTTGGAAATCCTGTCTCCGTCTCGCAAATTAGGTTGCAGGATGCATAAACAAATGTGCGATCGCCAATCTATCAAAGACGAATACATACAGCTCAGCCAGGCGTTGATGGACAGTCGGAAGAGCAAATGAAATGGTAGGAGGGCCATCACAACTTCAACCGGTTTCCAATTTCACGTCCTACATCAGAGGCTCAGAAAATATACTCTGTCTGTGGGAACTTGTTCAATGCAAGCCATTTCGATCTTTTGTGTACACAAATCAATTTATAAGCGGAAATGTCGGTTGGAACCGGTACCAGTACCGCGCAGGTCCCCTCAACAGAGGACTTTACATTTAATAGGATTATTATAAATGACTACTGCTTTTAAAAGCACATTTTTCAACTATAAAAATGTTTCTTTACACCCACAAGACACTTTCAAGACTTGCTTTTCTGGTTGGCTGGCAAGTTTCACCATGCAATTATTTAAGATCTACAGTAGTGCAAATTTCACCATGGCACGGACCATGGCGATACATTGGCACATGATGATTATTTGAATATGGCAAATATTAGTAAATTATTGTTTTCTATCCCACCCACTAAACTGTTATTCAACACTTGGGGTATGTTGCACCAACGTGGATTAACTCTTAAACTGGGTTAAAAATCAGCAATTAATCTTGTTGCACCAAATTGTACATTTAGAATACATTAAATCCTTCCTCTAATCTAAATTTAGTTTCCCTTTAAACATGGTCTAAATTAATCTGTTGGTGCGACCCTCTTGTGTATGACCTCATTACGTTGTCTGCACGAGACAGTTAAAAGGAAACGCTCGATAGAATATAATTGTCGCACCCATTTTATATGCAAACTTTGTAAATGTCGACAACAACAAAATGTCACTGGACAATTTAATTGAAACAACTAATGATGATGCCTTACAGAGCAGTAGAAATGGCTTGATAATGCCAACATGAAGATCCAAACTGGTATCTTCAACAAATCCACAGCCTGGCATCCCTGGGTCCTCATTTTCGTGCACATTGGAGTCGTCCAGTGTTTCTATGTGCCGTCGCCCGAGCACAGTTGTCACAACAGTGCTTTGCTTTTTCAGTTTTGTTTTCGAAAATCCGTGAATTTCCTCTGCAAGTGAATGCATTGCATCTGTCAAATGGGTCTTTGCAAGCACAAATACTGAGAGCCGCTAATCTAGCTAGCAGCACATAACATAAAACAAAAAAACGTTTTCGCAACAGTGTATTGTAATCCAATGAAGTGCTCGCGTTTTATTGCAAACTAACGTATTTCCGAACGCTAGCTACCAGGCTACCCCCTGTCACAATGACACAAATGTGAAATATGAACGGGATTGTGTCACGTGAACAGAGTCGTGTTGCAGGGAGCAGCCTCGTTCTGAGCGGGGGCAACACCTAGGTAGCGAGAAAGGAAAAACAGGGAGACCGTGGGGTGGGTTTGTTAGCCTTGATGTTTTCCTTAAATGGACGAATTGTAACACTATAACACGATTTTTATCATAGCAAGTATTTATTCTATACCAACATTGTACTGCGAAGATACAGGACACATTTTGGTTTGAGGAACACCTTGAACAAGTAAAATGTCACGGGGGGCATTGCAGCCGAGCCAGCAAAAGCTGGCAGAGAAATTTACCATCCTTAACGACAGGGGAATCGGGATGCTCACCCGGATCTATAACATCAAAAAGGTAACTAAGATATGTCTGTTACATTCTTCTTAAGTTCATAAATGTGTATATATATGCATCCATTCTTAGGTAATTAAATAGAAATCTGTGTTTGGTTCTAATAATATAACGTTACATGACTGGTGCAAAGCATCGGGAATGGTCAGGAATCATTGTGAAGGCCTTAATGCTAGCTAGCCTGCTTGTAATGGTTGAACAGACTGCTCGCTAATCGCCCTCCTCTTGTAGTAGTTAGCTAGTTAGGCAGAAAGCTTGGGTGGGTGCATAGCCAGAAACGGCATAATGTACGGTCTACTATATAGCATTATAGATAATAGGTCTGATTTCAAGAATCCACACAACTTTAGCTAGCTAACTATGGTCAGCCCCCAAACCCTTCAATTGATAGTTTGTTGTTGAGTGTGATAAGTGAACGTGTTGATGACAGCAATTTAGGTAGCATGCTAGTAGTGATGGGGGGGGGGATTTTAGTCGATATCGTTTTTACTATCGCAATATGTTTAGAGCACTTATTTCCATGATTGATCAAAACGAGTTTTCTCATGGCTCGCTCTTGTCCATCTGCAGCAGAGACATGGTGAGCAATATGTTTAGAACATCAAATCACATTGAAATCACAGTATCAAATCACAATACTGGGTGTGCAGCAAAGTAAAATACTGCAATGATAGACGACGGTATAAAACCCTCCATTTGGAGCGCTACTGGGTGTGCATGATTTTGATCTAATCTTTATCAAGGTCTTGTTGAGCAGCTGACTTTGTGTGTGTTGTGTTAGCGCAGGGCTTGAGCAAAAGCCTGTACAACCAGTAGTAGCTCTCCTGGATTGTTGGCCAGCAGGCAACATTACAATTACAACCAAATACTATTTATTAATTAATTCCCTCATTCAATGATTCATGTACCAAGTGGCTAAGGTGGGCAAATTCTAAGCAAAGTAGCTAACGATTTGTTGTGTGCATTTTTAAAGAGGACCCTCCCAGTAAAATGTTTTTTTTTTCTCCCCCTTTCGAAATGTCCAAGAGAATCCGACATCCTCGTAGGAGCAAGAGGACCTTGTCTCGCAGTGTCAGACGCCTGACTATCACTCCCATTGTTTCCTATTGGTGGCTAAAGTTAGCTGAACCTTATAGTAGCTGTTTAGAGAACGGCAGGTAGCCTAGTGGTCGGAGCGTTGGTTTATAACCGAAAGGTTGCAAGATCGAATCCCCAAGCTGACAAGGTACAAATCTGTCTTCTGCCCCTGAACAGGCAGTTAACCCACTGTTCCTAGGCTGTCATTGAAAATAAGAATTTGTTCTTAACTGACTTGCCTAGTTAAATAAAGGTAAAATAAAACATAAGGGATGGTGTTGTGCTGAAAATCTCCCCTGACAGAATCCCCCCCCTTCTCGTTCTTCATTGCTGCTACTTGCTTGCTCTTTGAGATTTCTGCTCTTCACTCCGTTGTCAGTTACGCCTACATTTCTCAAATCTTAGTAGCAGAAAGCATTTTTGTCTGCAGTTTTTGGTTTGGCTATTTGTTTCAATATGGTGCCCTGGGCGAACCCCCCCCATTCAGCGCCCGCACCAGGGGGCGCCACATGCCGTGCCCGGCAAGATGAATACATGATGAATGAATGCAAGATGAATACATCTCTTTGCCAAAATGCCCATGTCTTATTCAACTAGTATTTTTAAAAGTGTAAGGTTAATAATTCAGCCATGGTTCTGAAATGTTTATTGCTTATTTCGTTTGCCTATCCTGATGTGAAGTTTGTTCTATAGAAAGTATTTGACTTTGTGTGCCACAAAATATTTGACTCTAGTCACAAAATGAAGTAAATTCGAAGGGGGGAAAATTTAGGCAGGGGGAGATTTTTGGCACAACACCGGGACGATACCAGTATGACTATTTTTTTGACGTTGTCAGAAGTACATTGTATAGAGGAGAATCTCAAGTTTTTCCAAGTGTCAGAATTATTTCTTAGCACCCAATTTTGAGTGCTTGGAAGGTGGTTTTACAACCAGCATTGGTTTCATCAACTGTGCATCATATCAATTTTGTGGCTGTAGGCCTTTTGCGGTTATACACTTGTGCAGGTGGAAAGTGGTTTTATAAAAAATAAAAAATGGGGGGATCACACATGACAATTATATTAATACATGCTAATAGTTAACTAGCGAGATAACCAGCCAAACTACACTATGTTTTGAATTGAATCGAGCAAGTTTGTTGTATTATTTTACCTGCTGCTGCAATGTCTCTCTCTCCTCTGGCAACGGCCCACTGGCACACACCTGGACTTTTCCAGGATTTTCTTTGCTGACCAAACATTTGCTGTAACTGGGCAAGTAACTCACTAACTAGCAATGAATATCAACACGTGTGGCTTGGCACATTTTGATATAAAAAAGAAATGCATCTCTTGACTGCAGGATTGAAAGACTGCTAGTGCCTGTCAATGCAGGCCTACAATAATTGTACACTGATGCGCTCTGCAGAGATTGGGAGGACAGTGCGCAACACGGCACATCCGGAGAACATTTTGATCCGGTGCTGATCGGTGTAGCCTAATTGTTTGACATAGATATTAATGTTATTTTTAAACCATTTTCTACTTGCCCGTATGGACAATCTATAATCTGCTTTTTAATTTATTTTTATTTTTTTACTTGCGAAGCGGACAAGCGTTAATGTCAAGCTCAATGATTCTTGAGGATATAACAAAACAAAAACTAATGGGTTTAGTTCAACTCAACTGTTGTACCCTATCAGAACCCAAAATATAAGCTTGTTTTACTCCACTATTTGTAAACAATGTAATTGTAAAGAAACACTGTAGGCCTATAGCCTCAACATGGTTAAAACTATCATTTTGATATCATGAATGATAAAGCTATGTCTATGAATTTGAGTGGTTACATACTGTATCTCATAGCACAAAACGTATAAGATCTCCTAAACCTGTGTTAAACAACAGACCTTATTTTCGGCATTTCCCCATTAAAAAAAACATTAATTTCCCCATAAGCTTTGGCCAAAGAGCCATGGCGGAGTAGTGCCTACAAAAATATGCCATTACTATTGCTCTCTATTGAACGTCAGGAAATGCTATGGATTGTATCTGTAAAATCAAAACCAAAGTAACATATCAAATAATAATTTGGCAGTCACTCAAGTAATCGAATACTAACGTTTATCCGGATATCCAAATGGACGTGTCCATCCCTACGCAAACTATACTGTTGGCTCTGTTTTCCTTTCACATTGTCGTTTCCATCACAGTTCTAGCAACTATGGTGGATGTGTAACCAGGCAAGCCCAATACAGGCCTACTGTTCACCTTGGCTTGGTTTGGCTGTAGGGCTATAGTGTGAATGAGGCAAAGTGAGCTGTTGGCCCAGCCAGTTTCTGTCTTTCTGAATCATAACGACAGGACTGTATCGGAGCCCAGTGTCTGTCATGTGATGCTTATATTCTGTTCACTTTCCTGTCTGCAAGTGTAGGCCATAATCCAATTTACTGAGTCAGGCAAATTGTCTTCACACAATCATGCACGAGTTTTGCTAGGATACTACAGTTGAAGTCGGAAGTTTACATGCACCTTAGCCAAATAGATCACAAATCCTGATATTTAATCCTAGTAAAAATGCTCTGTCTTAGGTCAGTTAGGACCTAAGACTTTATTTTTAAGAATGTGAAATGTCAGAATAACAGTAGAGAATTCTATATTTCAGTATTTATTTATTTCATCACATTCCTACTGGGTCAGAAGTTTACATACACTCAATTAGAATTTGGTAGCATTGCTTAACTCAGGTCAAACGTTTCGTGTAGCCTTCCACAAGCTTCCCACGATAAGTTGGGTGAATTTTGTAACTGAGTCAGGTTTGTAGGCCTCCTTGAACACACACACTTTTTCAGTTCTGCCCACAAGCTTTCTATAGGATTGAGGTCAGGGCTTTGTGATGGCCACTCCAATACCTTGACTTTGTTGTACTTAAGCCATTTTGCCACAATTTTGGAAGTATACTTGGGGTCATTGTCCATTTGGAAGACTCATTTGCGACCAAGCTTTAACTTCTTGATTGATGTCTTGAGATGTTGCTTCAATATATCCACCTAATTTTCCTGCGTCATGATGCCATCTATTTTGTGAAGTGCACCAGTCCCTCCTGCAGCAAAGCACCCCCACAACATGACATTGCTACCCCCGTGCTTCACGGTTGGGATGGTGCTCTTCGGCTTGCAAGCCTCCCCCTTTTTCCTCCCAACATAACAATGGTCATTGTGGCCAAACAGTTATATTTTTGTTTCATCAGACCAGAGGACATTTCTCCAAAAAGTACCATCTTTGTCCCCATGTGCAGTTGCAAACCGTAGTCTCTTTTTTATGGTGGTTTTGGAGCGTTGGCTTCTTCCTTGCTGTCGATATAGGACTCGATTTACTGTGGATATAGATACTTTTGTACCTGTTTCCTCCAGCATCTTCACAAGGTCCTTTGCTGTTGTTCTGGGATTGATTTTTACTTTTCGCATCAAAGTATGTTCATCTCTAGGAGACAGAACGCATCTCCTTCCTGAGCGGTATGACAGCTGCGTGGTCCCATGGTGTTTATACTTGCATACTATTGTTTGTACAGATGAACGTGTTACCTTCAGGAGTTTTTCTGTGGTCTTGGCGGATTTCTTTAGATTTTCCCATGATGTCAAGCAAAGAGGCACTGAATGTGAAGGTAGGCCTTGAAATAAATCCAGATACACATCCAATTGACTCAAATTATGTCAATTAGCCTATCAGAGGCTTCTAAAGCCATGACATAATTTTTCTGCAATTATCCAAGCTGTTTAAAGGCACAGTCAACTTAGTGTATGTAAAGTTCTGACCCACTGACATTGTGATACATTGAATTATATGTGAAATAATCTCTGTTAACAACTGTTGGAAAAATTGCTTGTGTCATGCACAAAGTAGATGTCCTAACCGACTTGCCAAAACTATAGTTTGTTAACAAGAAATTTGTGGAGTGGTTGAAACACTTAGGTTGGAGTCATTAAAACTAGTTTATGTAAACTTCCAACTTCAACTGTAGATGTGTGTGGTCACAAGAATTCTATTATAAAGGCTGTCATGGATAACTGCAATATTAGTGCATAGTTTTTCTCTCAAGACTTGAGTGTCATTTGCAGTAAAGTCTAAGCAACAAATAACATTGGATTGCTTTCTTCACATTTTTCAGCTGAGAGTTAGGTTCACATTAACCACTTTATTTTACACAGAGATTGATCATGTAGATCATATTCTTTGTTGTTTAATTAGTTAACCTGAATTTCCCCCTAGCAGGGAAAGTGTTGCCTCTTTTGTCCTTCATGAGTTTGCATCCCTGATGTATGCTTCTCTTGCATGCTGTTCTTTCTGCTTATCCACCCTACAACCCTCTAATCTTCCGTGTCCTCAGGAAGCCTATAGGCTAGACGGAGAGAAGCTTACAGAGCACCCCACTCCTGGAGGTCAAGGTTCTTATAATAGGGACAACGTAGACTACACCATAATTAATACCATCAGTATTGAATGAATGACAGTTTGGGACACTCACATAGGCCTAGATAAGAAGGTCCCCCTATGTGGCATAACACAGGCCTAAGTCCTTGGACTGTATAACTAACATATTAGAATTAGATGGAATGTTGTTTGCAATTAGATATGCATGTTAGTTACTGAAGAGCCTGTGTTGATGTATACCTTTCTCTCTTTCTGTTACAATGCTCCTCCTCCAGCAAGGACAAGTTTGGAAGGTTTGCACAGCTTTTCGCCTTTCCCTAAATCTCAACCTTCCTTTCCTATCGCCTTCTACCTAGTCTCATGTTTCATGACCCCTCTCTGTTAACCACAGTGTCTTAGGGCATAGTGTTGGTACAGCTGCTATAAGAGGTCTGTGTTGCCAAATTGGAGCGCTTTTGTTTCCCCGTCTCATTGAGCAATTGCCAGAAAAATGGTCTTTAAAAGCAGAATTATAATAGACAGGCTTTTGATTGACAGCTACTGTGTTGCTGTGTGTTTTGAGAAACATGGTGTTTCGTGTTGTACTTTTCTCTCCCATTCTTAAATCCTTGCCCTTCAGTAGTTTTGTGTTGCAAACCACCGAGCCTATATGTGTAGTATAGTCTAGATACTTGCATGCCATTCCTGTTGTAGCTTTTTAACCTATTTTTTGAAGAAAAAAACCCCCCACATAATGTCACTCTTTTAGACTTACAGGCTCTGTTTCGTCTCAGATCTTCGTATCGCCCCTCTTTCTCAAGTGAAGACTGCCGTTATGTAGCTAGCAACATCATCCATAATAACTGCTACTGTAGGCTAGGGTCGTCACAATACCAGTGTCACGATGCTGCTATGCAAAATGTTGTATTGGAAACTCAAAGCAGATTCAATTCTTTGATCCTTTAAGCACTTGCTGTGCTATATCTTGGAAAATAAACAAATGCGACACTGGCTGACTGCATAAGGCTGTTTGTTTCCAACATTAGGACTTTCTTCAAAAATGTAAAGCATGAAATGCACAGAGAAGTCCCTATCGGCAGTTAGATTATCACAGTTGGTGGCCCTCCCTTCTCTTGCTAGAACAAAAGCAGTTCCTGTTGCCTGCCGACCCGGTAGCAACGAACCTAGAATCGCAATACTTGTCAGTGGCCAACAACTTGACTTTGAGCCATTTTGAGAGCATTAACCCCCACGTGGGGGAGTCTACAGCAAAAAACGACAAGTAAGGGACTTTTCTTCGTACATCCACGGATGAGCCAGTCACACTTCAAATGCAATGTAGGCTATGGGATGGTAGCTAGCTAAGTGTAGAGTTGCAATGCACACAACACTACATACTTCCAAGCTAGCTAACCACTGTAGGTAGTATTGACACTATAATTAATCACAATGGTTGATTGTGTCCTTGGCTGGCTGGCTAGCTAGCTATGTTGTGCTAGCTAGTGAATATGCTATTGTTAGCTAGCTAGCTAAACATTTGGCTATGGTCTGACACTGGCCGTATGGGATTATGGAGAGTGAATTAAATTGTTTCTTTGCCATCTTGCTAGGTAATCATCTAGCTGTGGCCATCTGGTTAGTATCAACAAGGGCTTTCTACAAAATAGCAACATTAGTGCAGATCACTTGGAATCTAGACTATAAGCAATACGAACGGATATGTATTGCCAAACAACGCTACTGCCACCTTCTGGCTTGGAGTATTATAACAAAGCTGAGTTCCAAAGTCTGAGGTGTGAACACAATAGAGATTGACTGCTGACACTGTTCAGAGGTGCTAAGTAATGTTGGCAGGCAAGCATTTAACAATCTTACCGGTGTGTTTGCTCTGTGTCTGCATCATGTTTTGTTTCTTTGCCATGATAAGTAAGGTTGTGTAAGTTACAATTAGGGTCATGTTCTTTAGGCATCAAACGGAAGAAAACCGTCAAAAACAAGGAGGGACTTCCTGGAGGCAAATTTTCGCTTTCCGTGGGCAAAACACTTAATATTTTACATTTTCTCTTGCGTGCCCTAATGAGCTTGACCCTGATGTTTTGACTGCCCACCGTTTTCATATACAAGCCTACTTCCTCCAACGATTTGTGGTATAGTATTACAGTTGGTGTCCACACACACACACCATAAGGTTTCGTAACTATCATTATTAACCTATGTGATGACAACTTATGCATGCACAGCATCCTGTTCACCTTATGACACGTGTACCCAAAATGCATGCCGCTTTACCACCATGTTAAAGGGGAAGTTGACCTAAAATCCAAAATGTCCCAAGTGATTCCATACATTGAAACTAGTTAGGTGGAGTTTTCCTTCTCCCCCTCTCTCTCTTTGCAGTCTAGAACTGGAAAGCTGCTAAAACAGGTCACGTGATGTCTTTGTGCAATGCTCGCTCTGCTGTCAGTCACACATTTTTTGTTTTATTGAAAGCATATGGCTGAATTAGCAAAAAAGTTACTCTCAAACTAACAATGTTACAGCCTAAATTTAAAATGGATCAAATTGCACATTTAAAAAATAAATAATTGGCCTACACACAATATCACAATGTTACAGTAGAATTATGTTTTTCGAAACGTTTACAAATTATTTAAAAATGAAATGCTAAAATGTCTTGTAAGTTTTCAACCCCTTTTAAGGCAAGCCTAAATAAGTTCAGGAGTAAAGATTTGCATAACAAGTTTCATGGACTCATGGCAATAATAGTGTTTAACTAACCTTATCTATATACCCCACATGCAATTATCTGTAAGGTCCCTCGGTCGAGCAGTGAATTTCAAACGCAGATTCAACTACAAAGACCAAGGAGGTTTTCTGATACTGCACAAAAAAGGGCATGGGTAAAATAAAAAGCAGACATTGAATATCCCATTGAGCATGGTAAAGTTATGAATTACACTCTGAATGGTGTAGCAATACACCCAGTCACTGAAGATACAGGCGTCCTTCCTTCCTTCCTTCCTTCCTTCCTCAGTTGCCGCATAGGAAGGAATTCACTTTTTTGTCCTGATTATATAAAGTGTTATGTTTGGGGCAAATCCAATACAACACATTACTGAGTACCACTCCCCATATTTTCAAGCATAGTGGTGGCTGTGTCATGTTATGGGTATGCTTGTAATCTTTAAGGACTGGGGAGTTTTTCAGGATAATAAATAAACAGAATGGAGCTAAACACAGGCGGAATCGTGGAGGAAAACCTGGTTCACCTTACAGCAGACAATAACCCTACGACACAAGGTCAAATCTACACTGGAGTTCCTTACCAAGAAGACTGTAACAGTGGCAGAGTTATAGTTTTGATGTACACCTACTTGAAGATTTATGGAAAGACCTGAAAATTGTTATCTAGCAGTGATCAACAACCAATTTGACAGAGCTTGAAGAATTTTGAAAAAATAATGGGCAAATGTTACACAATGCAGGTGTGGAATGCTCTTTGAGACTTACACAGACTTACAGCTGTAATCGCTATCAAAGGTACTTCTACAAAGTATTGACTTGGGTGTAAATGAGATTTCATGTGAGTTCTCAACAGTCAAATGACCATCCCTAGTCTCATTCAGCATAGCTTTGAAGTGGGTCCTCTGCGGTGAGTCACTGGGTCCAGGAGTCCGGATTCCCCTCCCATCCTGTGTGTTAAATACCGTCCGAGCCAAATATCCACTGCCTTAGGGGTCTACCCTGGTTTTCAAGAAGTGAAAGACTCCCAGGTATGTGCTGCTCCCAGACTGTGATTTGTTTGTCAGGTTAGGTACTGTGACTGCAAAAATAAAGAATATCCATGCAAATGGACCACAAACACTGAAATACAAAACATTCAAACATTGTTTAGTTACATATACAAATATTAACTAGTATACTACATAATGTTCGCAACCTATTGTATGTGCATCATGAAAGTCTTTGTGTCTACTTCATTCTGGAGAGACATGAGAAAGGACCTGGTTAGAAGATGTCTCTCCTCTAGTAATGTTGGCTGGAAAATTAAAGTAGGCTTGGGCAGGTGGGATTAAGGATTCTTGTAAATCACCGTTGGATGTTGTTACCACTCCAGCACCTGGTCAACCAGTTTCTCCCTGAACTGCAAAAGCTTTTTTGTTCATTTATTTAAGAAAAATGTTTGGCCACCCAATGCTTGCACTTTGTTTTAGGATCAAGTGTTTCTCACCTACACAATTAATGCAGAGGGCAGTTAGACATGTTTACATGGTACACACACAGACTTATTCTTAATGATAATTTTTGTTTCACAAAATACCGGTAGCTTCTGTTGTAACAGGAAATATGGTACTTCATATTACACTATGTGATGGACATGCATGATCTATTTTATAATAAAAATGCTTATATAAAGGGAATTAGGTCTATCAAGTTATTCAAGTAGCTTGTTCCCTGTCCACATTTTCATTATTATATTCCAAATTAGTATTATGTGTATTGAGAAAGGAGTAACTTCCGCCCAAACATAAGTCAAGTGATGCCATGTTTACTAACCTATAAAGCCTTTTTGTTATAGCCATTGTGCTACATGTAAATGATATTGTTAGGATACTCAGGGCCCCTAGTGTCAGGGGGAGGGAGTTTCTGAGAAACAATAGACCAGACTGGGAAATAATATACCCTAGGTGGTTCCTGCGGCCAGGTATTCCACACAAGGCTATACAGTTGCCTGAAATGTTGTCATGAAAATAATCGTGGCGAGCCAACACATTGGGAAAAGGTCTACTGGATATTTTCACACAACATCAACTCACATGGGTGCCAGAGGTGCTTGCTGTTGCTTAGTTGTTTGAAGACCGATCTATTGAGGCCAGAAGATGGAGTGAGATGGGGATATTGGCCTCAGTTATTTGTGGCACAATGGGACTTCATGATACATTTGCAATATTGGCTGTAGGAATGTTTACATAGTATTTACCGTTTTTATCGCTACTAGCCATCTTCTCCATCTGGCTATCTTTCAATGGAAAATAGTGAAACTTTGCCTTCTTCCCTAGATGTCTTTATATAAAGTGCATACCGTGTGGTGTCAAGCTCCAAATGAGTACATAAACCGTGCATTCGGAAATTATTCAGGCTCCTTGATGTTTTCCACATTTTGTTACGTTACAGCCTCATTCAAAGATGTATGAAATTATTATTTGCCTTTATCTATCAACTCACAATACCTCAATGACGAAGCAAAACTTGTTTTAAATGTTTGTAAATGTTTTAATAATTAAAAATGGAAATATCACATTTACGTAAGTATTATGACCCTTTACCCAGTACTTTGGCAGCGATTACAGCCTCAAGTCTTTGTTGGGTATGATGCTACAAGCTTGGCACACCTGTATTTGGGGAGTTTCTCCCATTCTTGTCTGCTGATCCTATCAAGCTCTGTCAGGATGGATGGGGAGCTTTGCTGCAAAGCTATTTTCAGGTCTCTCCAGAGATGTTCGATCGTGTTCAAGTCTGGGCTCTGGCTGGGGCACTCCTGTGTTGTCTTGGCTGGATGCTTAGGGTCAATGCCTTGTTGGAAGTCTGAGTGCTCCAGCTTTCATCAAGGATCTCTCTGAACTTTGCTCTGTTCATATTTCCCTCAACCTGACTAGTCTCCCAGTCCCTGCTGCTGAAAAACATCCCCACAGCATGATGCTGCCACCACCATGCGTCACCGTAGGGATGGTGCCAGGTTTCCTCCAGACATTATGCTTGGCATTCAGGCCAAATAGTTCAATCTTGGTTTTGTCAGACCAGAGCATCTTGTTTCTCATGGTCAGAGTCCTTTAGGGGCCATTTGGCAAACTCCAAGCAGGCTGTCATGCGCGTTTTACTGAGGAGTGGCTTACGTGTGGCCATTCTACCATAAAGAACTGATTGGTGGAGTGCTGCAGAAAAGGTTATCCTCAAAGGTTCTCCCATCTCCACAGAGGAACTCTCGAGCTCTATCTATCAGTGACCATCGTGTTCTTGGTCACCACCTCCTTGACCAAGGCCCTTCTCCCCCTGATTGCTCAGTGTGTTAAGGCAGCGAGCTCTAAGAAGAGTCTTGGTGTCTCCAATCAAGTTGTAGAAACATCTCAAGGATGATCAATGGAAACAGGATGCACCTTAGCTCAATTTCAAGTCTCAGTGCAAAGGGTCTGAATATTTATGTAAATAAGGTATTTCTGTTTTTTATTTAATACGTTTGCAAAAAAAATCCAAACCTGTTTTTGCTTTGTCATAATGGGGTATTGTATGTAGATTGTTGAAGAACAACATTAATTTAATTAATTTTAGAATATGGCTGTACCGCAAAATTAAAATTGGGAAAAGGGAAGGGGTCTGAATTCTTTCTGAATGCACTGTGCGTCAGTTTGCCCCACGAGCGCACATGCACAGTTTTTACCCATCTCCGCTGTTGCAATCGGCCACATAAAACATCGGATTATTTTATATAAATATTTAAAATGGAAAAGTATACATTTCCTGACTCAAAACTGATACTACTTTTGATCAAAGTAGCTCAGCCGAAAAGTGTCAGTTTCTTTGTTTTCATTGAACATGCCATAAAAATAAAGGCATTTTAATTCATTATAAACTCCGCAAAAAAAGAAACGTCCTCTCACTGTCAACTGTTTATTTTCAGCTAACTTAACATGTGTAAGTATTTATATGAACATAAAATTCAACAACAGACTAACTGGAATAATGTGTCCCTGAACAAAGGGGGGGTCAAAATCAAAAGTAACAGTCAGTATCTGGTGTGGCCACCAGCACCAGCTGCATCTCCTCCTTATGGACTGCACCAGATTTGCCAATTCTTGCTGTGAGATGTTACCCCACTCTTCCACCAAGGCACCTGCAAGTTCCCGGACATTTCTCGGGGGATGGCCCTAGCCCTCACCCTCCGATCCAACAGGTCCCAGACGTGCTCAATGGGATTGAGATCCGGTCGCTTCGCTGGCCATGGCAGAACACTGACATTCCTGTCCTGCAGGAAATCACACACAGAACGAGCAGTATGGCTGTTGGCATTGTCATGCTGGAGGGTCATGTCAGGATGAGCCTGCAGGAAGAGTACCACATGCGGGAGGATGATGTCTTCTCTGTAATGACCAGCGTTGAGATTGAGCTTGTTGTCATTGCAGGCAGTCTGATGATGCACCGCCCCAGACCATGACAGACCCTCCACCTCCAAATCGATCCCGCTCCATAGTACAGGCCTCTGTATAACGCTCATTCTTTCGTCGATAAACGCGAATCCGACCATCACCCCTGCGGCGTTCTTGCCGGTGATGTCTGGTGAGGACCTGCCTTACAACATGCCTACAAGCCCTCAGTCCAGCCTCTCTGTACGCAATAGGCTAAGTTTGAGCACTGATGGAGGGATTGTGCGTTCCTGATGGAACTTGGGTAGTTGTTGCATCCTGTACATGTCCCACAGGTGTGATGTTTGGATGTAGCGATCACGTGCAGGTGTTGTTCAACATGGTCTGCCACTGAGAAGATCAGCTGTCCATCCAGTCTCCCTGTAGTGCTTTCTTAGGTGTCTCACAGTACGGACATAGCAATTTATTGCCCTGGACACCTCTGCAGTCCTCATGCCTCCTTGCAGCATGCCTAAGGCACGTTCACGCAGATGAGCAGGGCGTCTTTCTTATGGTGTTTTTCAGAGTCAGTAGAAAGGCCTCTTTAGTGTCCTAAGTTTTCATAACTGTGACCTTAATTGCTTAATTGTCTGTAAGCTGTTAGTGTCTTAACGACCGTTCCACAGGTGCATATTCATTATTTGTTAATGGTTAATTGAACAATCATGCGAAACCATGTTTAAACCCTTTACAATGAAGATCTGTGAAGTTATTTGGATTTTTACAAATTCTTTTTGTAAGACCGGGTCCTGAAAAAGGGCCGTTTCTTTTTATGAATGTGATAACCTATTTAGCCGCATGCCTTCAATTTAACAGAATTTGTCTACAATTGGTCTTTAAATGACAACGGAGCAGACCCGAATCACGTGACCCGTTTTTGCAGCTTTCCTGTTCTAGACTGCAGGGAGAAAGTGGGTGAAGTCTTAACTCCACCTAACTAGTTTCAATGTATGGCATTTCTTGGGAAATGTTTTATTTTAGGTGTACTTCCCCTTTAAGAACAATCTCTTTTGTAGAGAACTGCCCAATGAAAAATATAATTTAGAACAAAACCTGCATTTAACCTATTGGTTCGAGATGGCATTTTTAAATTATGAGACTTAAACAGGAGACCTTGTGCAGAATGTTTTGTTCTCCTTTCTCTCTGCTCACTCCATTTTTCAGCAAAAATGAAACCATTTTCACTCTGCCTGTTCATCCTGTCAATCATGAACTTTAATTAACAACCTTCTTATTTGACTAACAATGCTGCTCAATGAGAATCAGCCAGTATTCAAAGATGACTGCTGTAGCATCTTTCTGTTCTCTTCCCTTTCCACTTTAGGCATGCGGCGACCCCAAAGCAAAGCCGTCATACCTGGTGGACAAAAACTTGGAGTCGGTGGTTAAGTTTATCGTACGAAAATTCCCTGCAATAGAGACGCGAAACAATAATGTAAGTTCTGTTTTAAGTTTATTCAAATGACCTTATGCAGTAGGATATTGCATTAATGTTATTGATTTTGTCTGTGAGCGTTCGAGAGGCAGTAACTGCCATGTAGTCAGTTGGTAGAGCATGGTGCTTGTAACACCAGGGTAGTGGGTTCGATTCCCACAGATGAACAGTATGAAAATGTATCCCCTCACTACTGTAAGTCACTCTGGATACGATAGTCTGCTTAATGAATCAATTGTAAATTAAATATGCTGAATGTACAAAACATTAAGAACACCTTCTTGATACACTCAGGAAACTGTTGACTGTGAAACCCAGTAGCGTTGCAGTTCTTGAGACAAACTGGTCTGCGTGGCACCTACTACCATACCCCGTTCACCCTCTGAATGGCACACATTACACAATCCATGTCTCAATTGTCGCGCGGCTTAAAAATGTATTTTTTAACCTGTCTCCTCACCTGGGCTCCCAAGTGGTGCAGCCGTCTAAGGCACTGCATCTCAGTGCTTGAGGCGTCACTACAGACACTCTGGTTTGATTCCAGGGTGTATCACAAGCTGCCGTGTTTGGTAGTGTCATAGGGCGGCGCACAATTGGCTCAGCGTCGTCCGGGTTTGGACGGTGTAGGCCGTCATTGTAATTAAGAATTTGTTCTTAACTGACTTGCCTCGTTATATAAATTTTAAAAATACATCTACACTGATTTGAAGTGGGTTTTAAGTGACATCAATAAGGGATCATATCTTTCACCAGGGTTCCCCAGGTCAGTCTGTCATGGAAAGAGCATGTGTTCATAATGTTTTGTATGCTCAGTGTATATAAAATTATTTTAGACATGGTGTCGCCGGAAATTGTCTGTCATCATTTAAAAATGGTAACTTCTAAATGTATGATCACATAGTCATACCGTATGTACATTATGTGTACTGTACATTTGTGTTGTCATATATGCCACTTTCTTACTATTTGCTTTTGCTGTGTTTGTGTGAAATGTGTAGCTAACTGTCTATTGGAATGACTGAGCTTAATTATGTTTAACTGTGTCATGATGTCCCTTATGTTTTTTTTCTTTGTTTGTTTTTTGTTCAATGTTTTGCATGCTTAACCTGTTATGGCGGCAATCCCCGTACAACTTTGTCAAAAACTTTGTTTAATGTTATGAAGTTGTATTTTTACATACTTGAAAATGCAAGTGTCTTACACCCTTCAAAAGATTAGAATCTTGGTAATCAAACTACGTTTTCCATTTTAAAATAGCTATTACAGAGAACAAATCCCATGCTTTTGTTTGAGAAGAGCAATCAACAACAAACATTTTCCGCCATAACAGTTTTTACACATTCACATCTGAAGGTAAAATTATGACTTACATTCTGATATCTTGCTCTTATTTCTCTTCTTGAGGGTCCCAGTGATCAAATGAAGTGCTGTTTTCTTTTATAAAATCAATTTTTATAGCCTAAATTGAAACATTTTGTAAACCGTTTGTGCCGTGAATTCCATCTCTATCAATTTTTACGGAGCATTCGACGTGATTACACTCCCGTAAACAATCGTTTATCTAGTCATGGTTGGTTTCAGTGCATTCCTTTGGATGTTTGCAACACAGCCAAATGGCAGT
The DNA here is from genome assembly GCF_036934945.1 of Oncorhynchus masou masou. Classification (NCBI taxonomy): domain Eukaryota; kingdom Metazoa; phylum Chordata; class Actinopteri; order Salmoniformes; family Salmonidae; genus Oncorhynchus; species Oncorhynchus masou. Next base: position 63,951,085 of record NC_088217.1, on the reverse strand, counting down.
TTATTTTGCGGGGAGTATTGACCGAAGTGAGCTGATTTGAAGACAAGGATCAATGACTACCTTACGCACCAATAATTTTAGCGAAGCTTCATTGATTGACTATATTTCTGCCCAATGACCACTGATCTTCTTGAAATCTAGCTGGGTAGATAGCCAATGAGCTGAGGTAAACGCCAGTATGTAATGGTTTTGGGTTGGACCATAATTCCTTGTTTGTAACCGCATGCGTAGGGAACTCCATTCTCGCCTTGACGATCAGAGGAGTTGCTGTAAGGCTTTTTACGCGCAGCTGTATTTCGGAAAGTTGTAGTTTCAACGATTTCATTGAAGATATCATGGCGAATAAATCAGGTAAAGCAAAGTCGAAAGTAAAAGTGAAAGTGAGAGATTTTTTGTTTGAGGAATCTTGGAGTGTTATGATTCAAACGAACTGAGGAGCTGTTTCTGCAAGGACAGGATGTACTTCTGGAGGGGTAAGTGCTAATGCCGTTTTATGAAATATTAAAAAAAAATATATATATATATTTTTTTTAAATTGCAAAGAAATGTGTGGTTTGTTTGGGGGTGTGTGTGTGTATATGTATGTGTGTGTGTATGTGTGTATATATATGTATATATGTATATGTATATGTGTATGTGTATGTATGTATGTATGGCCGGAGTTGAATGGAACAGCACTTCACCTTTAGTGGCTGTTCCCTCTGCTCTATACAATACATATCTGTTTATTTTATGTGATGATAAAAGGCTCATACAATACATCTTTATTTAATGTTTTCTTTCACAGTGATAGCGACTCCGACTGGGAGCCCCCGGTGCCAAGCTGCCCGCTCTACCTGTGCCGCCAGTGGTGTTCATATGCCACAGTTCATTACTGCAGGCATGACTGTGCCTCAGGGCCAAAAGGGCACAGCATGGAGGCATCGTTGTGTTCTGTGTCGCGTGAAATGCACCACTTGTTCAGTTTGCCTCTGCTTTACATCAGAAAGAGACTGCTATGGGACATGGCCTTGGCAGCAAAATATTGTGACGAGGACTTTTTTTTTTACAAATATTTATTTTCTAAACATAAAAAGAAAAAATGTTTTGTGTGTGTTAGAATTGCTTTTTGATGTGTTGTATATAGTTAGTTGCACTGCTGTATATAGTTATAGGTCATTTCACCAATTCGGTCACTTGGGTACATTTCGGCAACTTGTGTGGGACACCTGGGTGACTTCATGCTAAATGTCATGTAGCTCACCCATTCCTGAAGTTATCAGTCTAAAACTTTGCACACCTACAGTTGCCCTCTTGTGTTATCCATCAAAATTATCTCCAGCATCCTATCTGACTGTGTGGCTATTCTAGTACATGTGAAAAATGATACTACAACAATAAAAAAAAGAAAAAGTATGCTCTTTCTCTTTTCTTCCACCATATCTACTGTGTTATATTCTCCTACATTCAATTAATATTCCCACAAACTTCAGAATGTTTCCATTCAAATGATACCAAGAATATGCATATCCTTGTCTCTGGGGCTGAGCTACAGGCAGTTAGATTTGGGTATGTCTTCAGGCGGAACATGAGAACAAAGGGATGCAGCCATAACAGGTTAATGTGGCTTTTTTCTGGATAGTCCTTTTTGGTAATTTTGTACTATTTGTAGTGCCATTTTGCTTAGCTTTGCTTAGTCTGCCTTTTGTAGTGGAAGAGTTAGTTTTCATCTAGCCTATTGCTTCTTATCCTGATAGACTATGCAAAGGAATCTAAGTTTGATTTTACCCACCCCATCTAGGTTAAGGGGGAAATCGGTTTAATTCTGCTTCAGCTCTTGAATTACTCGTATAGCCTAGTAATGCATCTTGACAACTAGGTTATCTGGTCATTAAACAATTCTATTTGAAAACACTCATTATTCTTACCAATTAGACAATACATTTATTGTACAAGCTAGGCCTATATGGCTGGGTTTACACAGTTAGCCCAGTTCTGATATTTTTGGCAAAGGATCTGATTGCTCAAAAGTGGAGAAAAAAATATTAGTTGAGCTGCCTGTGTAAACACTGCGTATTAGTGGGGAAAGTAGCACATGCAAACAACTTATTCTTGCTAATTTGTCTTGAAAAGTTGTAAAAGCCTTTACCCTCATGCTATTCAATTCTGAGGCAATGTTATGTCAGAACTGGTTGGCCCAGCTAAAAAAAAATCAAATATTGAAATGTATGGTTGAGATTTTGATTGGAGCATTATTCACGTGAAAATGTAACAACTAAGACTGTATTTCCATTTTCGCAGGAGAGAAACGTTTTTTGAGTTAATAATAGACAATATTTGTATTGTATTAGTCTTCCATGAATTGTAATATAGGGCATGGGTAATCTGGTTAACCTAACCGCCTGAAATGACTTACTAACTTCAGAACAAACGTCCTTATTGTTACATTAACATTTTACTGACATACAAGACAGTCCTATAATATATGTAAGAAAATACAATTAATAATTGTAGATAGCTACTGCTAGAGCTGATTTAGGTAAACATAGCTAGACTAATATTTAGTCTCAATTTGGCAATAAAGCATAGCTCATGGTAATTGTCATACATACCACAACTACAAACCATACTGGATAACGGCCTTCTGAGTGGCGCAGTGGTCGAAGGCAGTGCCGCTAGAGATTCTGGGTTCGAGTCCAGGCTCTGTCGCAGCTGGCTGTGACCGAGAGACCCATGGGGCGGCACACAATGGGCCCAGCGTCGTCTGGGTTAGGGGAGGGTTTGGCCGGCAGGGATGTCCTTGTCCCATCGCGCTCTAGCGACTCCTGTGGCGGGCCGGGCGCTGACACGGTCGCCAGGTGTACGGTGTTTCCTCCGACACATTGGTGCGGCTGGCTTCTGGGTTAAGTGGGCATTGTGTCAAGAAGCAGTGTGGCTTGGTTGTGTTTTGGACGCACGGCTCTCAACCTTTGCCTCTCCCGAGTCCGTACGGGAGTTGCAGCGATGAGACAAGACTGTAATTACCAATTGGATACCACGAAATTGGCTAATAATTAAAAAAGGATAAGGATAATTAAAAAAATTAAATACTGGATCATCACTCAGTACCTAAGGGTTCCCTACAAAGCATTTTTTTCATATAGTCATTACCTAATAACATCTGGAGACTGGTGTAGTGAAACGATCTAAACTTTAACACTGACAAATGGTTTACTCAAGAAGTTATAGATTATTGGCCAAATTCAAAAGTTAGATATGCAATGAAATATAGAACATAATAGTGCCGTAAAAAGTCAACCATCAAACCAGGAGAATGACATGGTGTGTGACTGCTGGTGAAAGAAGTGAACCTTAAGTTTGACATGACTACTTTGACATGCTCCTTGAGAGACCTAACAAATTGTTTATTCTACATTTACAGCAACAGCTTACACAGCTTCAAAAAGAAAAGTCTGAAATACTAAAGAATCTATCTCTATATTACTTCACATTTGTGGATGTCATGGAATTCAAGGTAAGGAGTTTTGTAAAAACTAGGTATATTCATGTAATAATAAGCATAATGTAATATACTTTTTATATATATTTTATTTTATTTTACCTTTTCTTAACTAGGCATGTCAGTTAAGAACAAGTTCTTATTTTCAATGGCGGCCTAGGAACAGTTAACTGCCTGTTCAGGGGCAGAACGACAGATTTTTACCTTGTCAGCTCGGTGATTCGATCTTGCAACCGGTTACAAATCCAACGCTCATAGATGTGTATATAGCTGTGTTAATTAGGATAGATCAATGCCTGAGTAGCCATTTCTTCATTACTCTGAATAGTGGTAAGAAAATACTGCACCTGTACAATCATATACGATTTAGCTATGTTGTACCTATACAATCCAGACATAAGTGTTTTGTATTTCTTCTAGGACAATGTTTCTGAATTGCTGAACACTATTGACGCTTGCCAGGTTTTCTTTGATGTTGTAAGTATTCATCTTTCCACAATTCCCTTTACTTGGTATACAAATAAATGTTTTTCAAATCTCCTCAGATTATACCTTTTCTATAATCCTAATCAAAGCTAACTGGAGTTTTTCTTTCTGTCTTTATAGACGGTTAACTTTGATCTCACCAAGAACTACCTTGACTTAGTTGTCACCTACACTACACTAATGATGCTACTGTCCCGTATTGAAGAGCGGAAAGCAATCATTGGACTCTACAACTACGCCCATGAAATGACACACGGGGCCAGGTACAGCTAGAGCTATGAGCAGGACTATCCTCTGAAATGTATTATGTGATGTCTTTTGACTGTTTTCCCCCTCTCCTCTGCAACCAGTGACAGGGAATACCCAAGGCTGGGCCAAATGATCGTGGACTATGAGAATCCTCTGAAAAAGATGATGGAAGAGTTTGTCCCTCATGGGAAGGTGAGACACTAGACATCTGTGAATATATTCCTCAGTAACACTAATATACAAATGAAAAATGGATAGCACTGTTTTACATACACGGCACAGATAGCACCATGTAAGAAATGTCCACAATTTTCTATTAACTACCAAGTAAATACCTATAGAAATGATTATGCACCCAGAAATACCTCCAATTTATCTTCTTCTCTTTCTGTTCTGATGGCGATAGTCTTTGTCAGACGCACTCATCTCGCTGCAGATGGTCTACCCCAGGAGGAACCTGTCCGCTGACCAGTGGAGGAACGCCCAGCTTCTGAGCCTGATTAGCGCCCCCAGTACCATGCTCAACCCGGCCCAGTCAGACACAGTCAGTGCCTACTGCCCAGTCACTTTCCTAAGCCCCTACTACTACTACTAAACTGCTACTAAACCCACCTTCACACCAATCAGTTAACACCTCTCACCCATCCAACACCTTATGTTGTTGACATGCCATGTGTTCTCCCATTTATTCTATTCATTTTGTAAATGTAGTAGCCAGCTCTGCCATTTGGAAAATTGTGTTAGATGTTACAAGCTGTTTTTAAAGTCCACATTATTAGCAGGCCAATATTATATTTTCAGTTACTTAACTTAATCTGTGAATACATCGTGACAAAATTCTGTTCTCTGTTCTAGATGCCCTGTGAATACCTCTCCTTAGACTGTATGGAGAAATGGATTGTGTGTAAGTTTACTGCTCAAGTTATTGAGTTAAGGTTTTTTTTTCTCCAAATTGGTCAGGGAGGATTCCTTTTGGCCTTATGCTTAGTGTCTGCCCTGAGATTGGATGGTTGGGGGTTCGATCCCTGGTCAAGTCATACCGAAACATGGGACTTCATGCCCCTGCTTGGCACTCCTCAATAAGGAGATTAGTGTACTGATTAGTGTACTGTCCAGGGGGTTTACTTGTACATCAATCTGCGTCCCGCTACATTAACAGGAGTTAGGCTCTTGCCCCTAAGGATTTACTTTTCCAAGGATTGCTTACTTAAAACTAGATCCCGGCTCCAAAATCTTGTTTTATAACAGTCACAAGAAATATTAAAATGCTTCAGGTGGGTCTCAGTGAAGTTTATTTGTCACGTGTGCCGAATACAACATTGAAATGCTTACTTACAGGCTCTAACCAATAGTGCAAAAACAAAGTGTGTGTGTGCGCGCGGGCGGGTGTGTGGGTGGGTGTAAGTAAAGAAATAACAGTAAAAAGACATTTGAAAATAAGAGTTGCAAGGTTATATACAGACACCGGTTAGTCAGGCTTATTGAGGTAGTATGTACATGTAGGTATGGTTAAAGTGACTATGCATATATATGCACTATTGGTTAGAGCCTGTAAGTAAGCATTTCACTGTAAGGTCTATCTATACCTGTTGTATTCAGCGCATGTGACAAATAAACTTAGATTTTGAACAGAGAGTAGCAGTAGTGTAAAAAAAGGGGTTGGCGGGTGGTGGGACACAATGCAATGCAGATAGCCCGGTTAGCCAATGTGCGGGAGCACTGGTTGGTCGGGCCAATTGAAGTAGTATGTACATGAATGTATAGTTAAAGTGACTATGCATATAAGATAAACAGAGAGTAGCAGCAGCGTAAAAGAGGGGTTTTGGGGAGGGGGCTCAAGGGTGCAAATAGTCCGGGTAACCATTTGGTTACCTGTTTAGGAGTCTTATGGCTTGGGGGTAAAAACTGTTGAGAAGCCTTTTTGTCCTAGACTTGGCACTCCGGTACCGCTTGCCATGCGGTAGTAGAGAGAACAGTCTATGACTGGGATGGCTGGGGTCTTTGACAATTTTTAGGGCCTTCCTCTGGCACCGCCTGGTGTAGAAGTCCTGGATGGCAGGCAGCTTTGCCCCAGTGATGTACTGGGCCATGCACACTACACTCTGAAGTGCCTTGCGGACAGAGGCCGAGCAATTGCCATACCAGGCAGTGATGCAACCGGTCAGGATGCTCTCGATGTTGCAGCTGTAGAACCTTTTGAAGATTTCAGGACCCATGCCAAATCTTTTTAGTTTCCTGAGGGGGAATAGGCTGTGTCGTGGCCTCTTCACGACTGTCTTGGTGTGTTTGGACCATTGTAGTTTGTTGTTGATGTGGACACCAAGGAACATGAAGCTCTCAACCTGCTCCACTACAGCCCCGTCGTTGAGAATGGTGGGTGTGCTCGGTGCTCCTTTTCCTGTAGTCCACAATCATCTCCTTAGTTTTGGCTACGTTGAGGGATATGCTGTTATTCTGGCACCACCCGGCCAGGTCTCTGACCTCCTCCCTATAGGCTGTCTCGTCGTTGTCGGTGATCAGGCCTATCACTGTGGCCTACCACTGTTGTGTCGTCTGCAAACTTAATGATGGTGTTGGAGTCGTGCCTGGCCATGCAGTCGTGGGTGAACAGGGAGTACAGGAGGGGACTGTGCACGCACCCCTGGGGTGCTCCAGTGTTGAGGATCAGTGTGGCAGATGTGTTGCTGCCTACCTTCACCACCTGGGGGTGGCCCGTCAGGAAGTCCAGGATCTAGTTGCAGAGGGAGGAGTTTGGTCCCAGGATCCTTAGCTTAGAGATGAGCTTTGAGGGTACTATGATTTTGAACGCTGAGCTGTAGTCAATCAATAACATTCTCACATAGGTGTTAATTTTGTCCAGGTGGGAATGGGCAGTGTGGAGTGCAATAGAGATTGCATCATCTGTGGATCTGTTTGGGCAGTATGCAAATTGGAGTGGGTCTAGGGTTTCTGGGATTATGGTGTTGATGTGAGCCATTACCAGCATTTCAAAGCACTTCATGGCTACGCACGTGAGTGCTATGGGTTTGTAGTCATTTAGGCAGGTTGCCTTTGTGTTCTTGGGCACAGGGACTATGGTGGTTTGCTTGAAACATGTTGGTATTACAGACTCAGTCAGTGACATGTTGAAAATGTCAGTGAAGACACCTGCCAGTTGGTCAGCACATGCCCGGAGCACACGTCCTGATAATCCGTCTGGCCCCGCAGCCTTGTGTATGTTGACCTATTTAAAGGTCTTACTCTTGTCGGCTACGGAGAGCGTTATCACACAGTCATCCGGAACAGTTGATGCTCTCATGCATGCCTCAGTGTTGCTTGCCTCGATGCGAGCATAGAAGTGATTTAGCTCGTCTGGTAGGCACTGGGCAGCTCGCGGCTGTGCCTCCCTTTGTAGTCTGTAATAGTTTGCAAGCCCTGCCACATAAGACGAGTGTCGGAGCCAGTGTAGTATGATTCAATCTTAGCCCAGTATTGACGCTTTGCCTGTTTGATGGTTCGTCGCAGGGCACAGTGGGATTTTTTATAAGCTTCTGGGTTAGAGTCCCACACCTTGAAAGCGGCAGCTCTACCCTTTAGCTCAGTGCGAATGTAATCTGTAATCCATGGTTTCTGGTTGGGGTTGTGTACGTACAGTCACTGTGGGGACGACGTCCTCAATGCACTTATTGATAAAGCCAGTGACTGAACAAAAAGGGGAATCAATGTTACTATATTTGCAATTCTAGAGCAGCATTCAGCAGTTTTTACAGTACTAACCCGTCCCTCCACTAGTCGGATTCGTCCTGTGCCACGCGGTGCTGAATACTGACCCAGCAGCGCTGAGCCTGTGGAAGCTGGCCCTCCAGAGCAGCACCTGCCTCTGTCTCTTCAGGGATGAGGTCTTTCACATCCACAAGGCCTGTGAGGACCTGTTCGTCAACATCCGTGGGTAAGCCGCTCGCCAACACACCACCCTCGATCCACTCAGAATACACCACTCTCGGTGCCTTTCTTATGAGGAGCTGCAGGAGGATTCACGAAGTACAGTCGTGGCCAAAGGTTTTGAGAATGACACAAATATTAATTTCCACAAAGTTTGCTGCTTCAGTGTCTTTAGATATTTTTGTCAGATGTTAATAAGGTATACTGAAGTATAATTACAAGCATTTCATAAGTGTCAAAGGCTTTTATTGACAATTACATGAAGTTGATGCAAAGAGTCAATATTTGCAGTGTTGACCCTTCTTTTTCAAGACCTCTGCAATCTGCCCTGGCATGCTGTCAATTAACTTCTGGGTCACATCCTCACTGATGGCAGCCCATTCTTGCATAATCAATGCTTGGAGTTTGTCAGAATTTGTGGGGTTTTGTTTGTCCACCCCACCTGCCTCTTGAGGATTGACCACAAGTTCTCAATGGGATTAAGGTCTGGGGAGATTCCTGGCCATGGACCCAAAATATCTATGTTTTGTTCCCCGAGCCATTAAGTTATTACTTTTGCCTTATGGCAAGGTGCTCCATCATGCTGGAAAAGGCATTGTTTGTCACCAAACTGTTCCTGGATGGTTGGGAGTTGCTACCATTCTTTATTTATGGCTGTGTTCTTAGGCAAATTTGTGAGCGAGCCCACTCCCTTGGCCGAGAAGCAACCCCACACATGAATGGTCTCAGGATGCTTTACTGTTGTCATGACACAGGACTGATGGTTGTGCTCACCTTGTCTTCTCCGGACAAGCTATTTTCCGGATGCACCAAACAATCGGAAAGGCGCTTCATCAGAGAAAATGACTTTACCCCAGTCCTCAGCAGTCCAATCCTTGTACCTTTTGCAGAATATCAGTCTGTCCCTGATGTTTTTCCTGGAGAGAAGTGGCTTCTTTGCTGCCCTTCTTGACATGAGGCCATCCTCTAAAAGTATTCGCCTCACTGTGCGTGCAGATGTACTCACACCTGCCTGCTGCCATTCCTGAGCAAGCTCTGTACTGGTGGTGCCCCGATCCCGCAGCTGAATCAACTTTAGGAGACGGTCCTGGCGCTTGCTGGACTTTCTTGGGCGCCCTGAAGCCTTCTTCACAACAATTGAACCGCTCTCCTTGATGTTCTTGATGATCCGATAAATGGTTGATTTAGGTGCAATCTTACAGGCAGCAATATCCTTGCCTGTGAAGCCATTTTTTGCAAAGCAATGATGACGGCACGTGTCTCATTGCAGGTAACCATGACTGACAGAGGAAGAACAATGATTCCAAGCACCACCGTCCCTTTGAAGCTTCCTGTCTGTTATTCGAACTCAATCAGCATGACAGAGTGATCTCCAGCCTTGTCCTCGTCAACACTCACACCTGTGTTAACGAGAGAATCACTGACATGATGTCAGCTGTCCTTTTGTGGCAGGGCTGAAATGCAGTGGAAATGTTTTTGGGGGATTCAGTTAATTTGCATAGCAAAGAGAGACTTTGCCATTAATTGCAATTCATCTGATCACTCTTCATAACATTCTAGACTATATGTAAATTGCCATCATACAAACTGAGGCAACAGACTTTATATTTGTCATTCTCAACTTTTGGCCACGAATGTATGTCTTGTAATTGTTTTGTTTTATAGGACTGATACAAGTAGTAAATACTTTGAAACACTTAAATTATTTTTTGTTTTTTGTTCATGCTGAATTTGAAGTATCATTCCAAAGTCATCTGTACCACATACTATTTTCACTTTTCATTTATGTTAAGTTTAATTTTAGTTTTCAGTCCTGTTTGTTAGTTTTGATTTATTTTGTTATGCTGTTTCATTTTTTTTTGTAGTTTTAGGTTAAGTTTGAGTGAAATGACGTTCTGCTCATAAAGGCTTCATAAAGCATTCATAATGCCTTCATAAGCACGACATGTGTTTCAAAATATCTATAATCACATTTCATTCTTTATAAAGGGTTCTTAAATGTGGCATAACTAACATTCACCATTGTCAAATATGACATATGTAGAATATAAAAAACATTTGCTTCAAGAAGGGTGACCGGTTGGGTCGGTAAGAATACGCTCTAAAGTCAAATCAAATTCAAATCAAATTTTATTGGTCACATACAAATATTTAGCAGATGTTATTGTGGGTGTAACGAAGTGCTTGTGAAGTCATGTTAGTCACATTACACATAATCTGGTTCCCAGACATTTCCTCTCAAATCAAACTTGGCCTTCATTAGTTTATAATTTGCAATTTTAAGAAGATAAATTGTGGAAATGGGTGGGGTTTAACCATAATTATTACTTTTTTATGGTGTTAATAGTGACGATGACAAATACTTTTCTCAGTAAGGTCACTCCTATATAATTCTATGGTCACTTCCACAAAGACCAGCTTTGAATGGTTGATATCTCAGGCATACAGTGGGGCAAAAAAGTATTTTGTCTGCCACCAATTGTGCAAGTTCTCCCACTTAAAAAGATGAGAGGCCTGTAATTTTCACATAATTTCCACGCAAAATCTCACCCCGTGGGGTCAAAATGATCACAAGAACGGTGAGCAAAAATCCCAGAACCACACGGGGGGACCTAGTGAATGACCTGCAGAGAGCTGGGACCAAAGTAACAAAGCCTACCATCAGTAACACACTACGCCGCCAGGGATTCAAATCCTGCAGTGCCAGACGTGTCCCCCTGCTTAAGCCAGTACATGTCCAGGCCCGTCTGAAGTTTGCTAGAGAGCATTTGGATGATCCAGAAGAAGATTGGGAGAATGTCATATGGTCGGATGAAACCAAAATAGAACTTTTTGGTAAAAACTCAACTTGTCGTGTTTGGAGGACAAAGAATGCTGAGTTGCATCCAAAGAACACCATACCTACTGTGAAGCATGGGGGTGGAAACTTCATGCTTTGGGGCTGTTTTTCTGCAAAGGGACCAGGATGACTGATCCGTGTAAAGGAAAAAATGAATGGGGCCATGTATCGTGAGATTTTGAGTGAAAACCTCCTTCCATCAGCAAGGGCATTGAAGATGAAACGTGGATGGGTCTTTCAGCATGACAATGGTCCCAAACACACTGCCCGGGCAACGAAGGAGGGGCTTCGTAAGAAGCATTTCAAGGTCCTGGGGTGGCCTAGCCAGTCTCCAGATGTCAACCCTATAGAAAATCTTTTTAGGGAGTTTGAAAGTCTGTGTTTCCCAGCAACAGCCCCAAAACATCACTAATCTAGAGGAGATCTGCATGGAGGAATGAGCCAAAAACCAGCAACAGTCTGTGAAAACCTTGTGAAGACTTACAGAAAACGTTTGACCTCTGTCATTGTCAACAAAGGGTATATATAACAAAGTATTGAGAAACTTTTGTTATTGACCAAATACTTGTTTTCCACCATAATTTGCAAATAAATTCATTAAAAATCCTATAATGTGATTTTCTGGATTTTTTTTTCTCATTTTGTCTGTCATAGTTGAAGTGTACCTATGATGAAAATTACAGGCCTCATCTTTTTAAGTGGGAGAACTTGCACAATTGGTGGCTGACAAAATACTTTTTTGCCCCACTGTATATGTGCTGTTTGTGCAATAGCCTGGGGACGACGTTACACCAAGAAACACTTACCTAAGAAACACTAACCTAATGAAATTGAAAGTGGCTTTCTGCAACCAAGTTACATGTTTCTCTGTACACAAACATGCATACAACAAAAACGACCCATACCGCACAGTGTTGGGCACATCAGGTCTTTGACACATTCACCCACTCCCCAGCTGAAAGATCTTCCACAAAAGGTTGGCACCATTGTAACCGGTTCTAATAAAGCCCTGGTCAGCATGGGAACAGGAAAGGAATACCTGGTGCGGTGGTCTCAGGTTGGACTACTCTAAATCATCTTGGCTCTGACACTCACAAGCTTTGCAGGTCCATCTCCCCATTTAAATACCTCTCACACCCTACGGTAACCTGTGGATCACGAGAGCACCTTCATAAATCAGCAGAACGTTAATAACATATTAGACACTTTATGTAGTGTTCTGTAATACTTAGTTTGAAATGAGACACCTTTTGGTCATTCATAACACATACATAAAGGCTTAATGATGTAAACACGTGTATTAACACTTACGAAATTATCACTAACAGCTAAAACAAATGAACATTAAAGACCTGTTTAAACCATACATTTCCTATTATGTGTACATTTTTAAAACAATACAAATACATAAAGTTTTTAAAAAGTCCAGCAAATCAATTATATTGAGCATTACACAGTAGTGTAGCTTGTCCCTGAGCTGGAGGAATAATGGTTCTTGCCTCTCTGCCTGCTGGAGGTACTGCATGCTGGTTCCAAGTAACAACAAAGTAAGTTAGCATGTCTGTTAGGAAATGCCTTTGTCACCATCTGGATAAGAACATTTCTGTGCTTTGCCAGAAACTCTAAATGGGGTGATGGGAATCTCCATTCTATTTGTATTATTATATTCCTCTTTTATTTACAAATCGCATAACATGACTATGAGATGTGGATATATCCAAGGGAATTTGTTTAGCTGAGCCTGCTAGCTGGCTAAATTATTTGAAATAACGACAGGTCGCTACAGTATGTAATCCAACTCAACACTTAACTACTACAAGCACATTTTAAATTACAATAAATAAAGGTTAACTTGCTTGTTTTTCGCTTTCCGGTGTTACCATAATTGGGCATTTGATTTGTGAACTCATCATATGATCAGTGTCTCGTCACCAACACTAAACACTAGTACTTTGGAGTCACAAATTTGCTAAATAAAAGTCCCCCGGACGTAATAGTATGTGTCAACAACCTGTATTTATTGATGTTAAATTAAAAATAATTGTCATATTTAAGTGACTTTTTCATTTAAATGTGGGCTTTAAACATGTTCCATGGTCATATAAATGCCCCCAATGCAAATCACTGTTTATGGAATACATATTGGCTTATAGAACAAAAACTATTCTGGGTACCGCAGTGAAAGTATTGTAGGGAGTACTCAGTAGGGTTTGTAGAATATATATATATATATATATATATATGTATATGTGTGTGTGTGTGTGTGTGTGTGTGTGTGTGTGTGTGTTTATATTTAAAAAGTGTTGCCAAACGGGGGAAAAACCTGAAAATTGGGGGAAATCCAAAACCTGGAATAACCCAACTGAGAAAATGTACTTTGGGGGGAAAAAAACGCAAGTAAACAGACTTTCAAAGGCCTCAAGTCTTTTGCTGTGTATGTGCTGTCATCCTGCAGCACGGCTTTTTGGGGAAAGTTGAGGTCAGCTCCAATATTAATTATGCACCCAAGAGGGAAAGAAGCTGGGCCATCCAAGAAATGTTTAAGAGTAATAATAAAATATATAACATTTAGCAGGTGCTTTTATCCAAAGCGACTTAGCCATGGGTGAATACATTTTTGAACTCATGGCTGGTCCCGGGAATCGAACACAATGTCCTGGCATTGCAATGCTCTACCAAGATACATGGGATGCTTATAAATGCTTTGTGAAGCCTCAATTTAATATGATTCATCAGGCCTTTATTAAGCAGTACTTTTGCCACACTTTATAAAGCACAGGTTTATGTCATATTTGACTCTGGGTAACGTCACACTGTTATGCCACATTTATGAACCCTTTATAAAACATGACACAGTTATAGATGATTTGTAACACATTTATGTAGTGTTTATGAAGCTGTTATCAGCTGCATTTAAAGTGGAAGCAGAATGGTCAACTAAAACATAACATTAAATTGTGACAAAAGATGACGTTGATAGAACATTGATTCAACATGTTTTTTCTGGTGGGTTGATACTTGATTTTGAAATCTGCTCAACCAGTACTGGCAATGAATCTGCCAGATATGTCATCAAACTAGCACAAATGACAGGACTGTTGAATTCTAAGTCAAGTGTCAAATCACTGCTGTGTAAATCTCTCTTTTGAAAGCTCAGTGTGGAAAGACTGCTAGCTGCAACTTTGAACTCCGGCATTAGTTTCAAGGGCAGAGTGTATTTTTGATCATAGCAGAGTAACTAGTCCATGTAAGAACCAAGTACCTTTGCAAAGAGAGAGACGTAATAAATTAATTCAGACACATTTTGTTGTTGTTCTGTAAATGGAGCCTTGAGAATATAGTGACATTTTTACAAAATAAAAGTACCTTAGTAAATGTGTACTGACGTCTCCGTTCACCTTCCATGTTAAATGATGTCCTTTGTTTTCCAGCTACAATAAACGTCTAAATGACATCAAAGAATGCAAAGAACAAGCACTATCGCAAGCGTAAGTATTTCGTCTTCATTGTCCCCAGTAGTTTGTTTTATACTGCCTTGCAATAGAATGTTCATCATGCTCAATCAATAAAGCATTCATTTTGCATTCATTGCAGTGGGTCCATGCATAGAGAAAGGCGCAAGTTTCTTAGGTCTGCCCTGAAAGAGTTGGCCACAGTTCTGTCTGACCAGCCTGGACTGCTGGGCCCAAAGGTAAAAAATAACCCCTTTTTGAATCTGTCGATGGATATGTATTGTTATTATTGTTGATTAAGTGTGCAATTTGCTTCTGTCACTAACAAGTCATCTTCAATATTAACACATGTTATCTATGTGTGATAGTCTGAAGAGGAAATTCAGCAAAACTTGGAGGACAGTGGAAGTTGATAAAGGCTTTTAAATGTAAGCATTTGTGAAAATTTGACCCCCTTTTTTCTCCACAATTTTGTGGTATCCAATTGGTAGTAGTTAGTCTTGTCTCATCGCTGCAACTCCTGTATGGACTCGGGAGAGGCGAAGGTCGAGAGCCATGCGTCCTCTGAAACACAACCCAACCAAGCCGCACTGCTTCTTGACGCAATGCACATCCAACCCGGGAGCCAGCCGCACCAATGTGTCGGAGGAAACACCGTACACCTGGCGACCTGGTCAGCGTGCACTGCACCCGGCCTGCCACAGGAGTGGCTAGTGCGCGATGAGACAAGGATATCCCTGCCGGCCAAACCCTCCCCAACCCGGCGAACGCTGGGTCAATTGTGCGCCGCCTCATGGGCCACCCAGTCGCGGCCGGCTGCGACACAGCCTGGGCTCGAACCCAGAATCGATGAAGGCTTATTTGGATCATCTTCCACTGTCATCCAAGAGTTGCTGAATTTCCTCTTCAGTTTGCGACTCAATTCATGTGTTTTGCATCTGTGTTCCCTTCCCTTTTTGTGTGATAGTGTAATAGGATGTCTGAGTCTAAAGGCCAGGTTGTTTTTCCACAGGCTCTGTTTGTGTTCATGGCTCTCTCTTTCGCCCGGGATGAGATCATCTGGCTCCTCCGCCATGCAGACAACATACAGAAAAAAAGCACAGATGACTTCATTGACAAGTAAGCTGTATTCTTAATGGTACAAACCATCTGTGGGGGATAATGCAGATTTTTTGCTTCAAATGAATAGTGGTTTGCTTATATGAAATCCTCACCTGGGATGTATTCACTAGGAACCAAACGAAAGCAAACAGCCAAAATGGGGTTAGACTTAGGTAGCGGTGGGCGATTAAATCTGGTTTTGGCAATTAATTTGCAAATGTTTTTGAGTAAAATTGGAAATGCCTCTATCACGGGTAGCAGCATTTGCGGCATCTCACACATATGGATTGAGTCTGTCAGCTCATAATCAACCAAAGCACACCTCAACTGCGTTACAGCACATGCGCCATGTTTCAAAAAGTTATCTACCATTCACAAACAATCCTGACCTGCCTTACCTACATGTTGTAATCGCACCCATCGAATGAAGCATCAACAGCAGCAGTGCTGAGGTTTGTTCCATCATCACAGACAGCAGAAAAGTTGACAAAATTGCCTTGATATACTTCTCTACTCAAACTATGGAACATCCCTTGGTACTTTTGTTGGAATCTGCTAAACTTTGAACAGTGAGATATTACATAAATGATAGAAAAGAAGCCTTGAATAGGCAGTCTGTAGAAAGCCAAGAGGCTTTGGAATGTGTTTGGAGTAGAGCGATGTGTTGATATAGGGAAGACAGATGGATATCTGTGGATTAGGTGGAGGGGTTGAGGTCAGGAGGTGAGGGTTGAGGTCAGTTCCCCTTAACTTCTTAAGGTATAGGGGGCAGCATTTTCACTTTTGTATAAATAGCGTGCCCAATTTCAACTTCCTGCTACTCATGCCAAGAATATAAGATATGCATATTATTAGTAGATTTGGATAGAAAACACTGAAGTTTTTAAAACTGTTTGAATCATGTCTGTGAGTATAACAGAACTTACGTAGCAGGCAAAAGCCCGAGGACTAACCGTTCATATTTTTTATTTTTTTTGGTCTCTGTTCAGTGAGTTCTCATTGGGAAACGTTATTTCTTAGGCACTTGTTTTCAGTTCCTACCGCTTCCACTGGATGTCACCAGTCTTTGGAATTTGGTTGAGGTTATTCGTTTGTGCAATGAAGAAGTATGGCCATCTAGGAAATGGGTAACACTGTTGAGAGTTGAGCAAGACTTGAAAAGTAGCGTTGGTGTGTTGTCTTCCTGTATTGAACACAGATAGACCTGTCTTCAATTTGATCGATTATTAACGTTTAAAAATACCTAAAGTTGTATTACAAAAGTAGTTTGAAATGTTTTGGCAAAGTTTACAGGTAACTTTTGAAATATTTTGTAGTGACGTTGCGCATTTTGGAATCAGTTGTTTCTTCTGATCAAACGCGCCAAATAAATGGACATTTTGGATATATATGGACGGAATTAATCGAACAAAATGACCAATTGTGATGTTTATGGGACATATTGGAGTGCCAACAAAAGAAGCTCGTCAAAGTTGAGGCATGTTTTCTATTTTATTTCTGCATTTTGTGTAGCGCCTGCAGGGTTGAAATATGCTACTCTATTTGTTTACTGTTGTGCTATCATCAGGTAATAGCTTCTTATGCTTTCGCCGAAAAACCTTTTTTTAAATCTGACATGTTGGCTGGATTCACAACGAGTGTAGCTTTAATTTAGTCTTACATGTGTGATTCTAATGACAGTTTGATTTTTATATAATTTTATTTGAATTTGCCACGCTGCATTTTCCCTGGCTTTTGGCCAAGTGGGACTCAAGCATCCCCTATACCATAAGAAGTTAATGCAACCGCTGTGTCAGATTTCAAAAACGTTTTACGGTAAAAGCACACCATGTAATTATGTTAGGTCAGTGGTTATCTGTGGCTAGGCGTACAGCCATTTTCCAACCATGGAGAGGTGTCACAAAACTTAGAAATAGCGATATAATTATTCACTTACCTTTGATCTTCATCGGAATGCACTCCCAGGAATCCCAGTTCCACAATAAATGTTTGTTTTGTTCGATAAAGTCCATTTATGTCCAAATACTTCCTTTTTGTTTGAGCGTTTAGTTCGCAAATTCACAAGGCTCGGGCACTTAGTTCATACAAAGTCAATATAGTTCGTAGAAACATGTCAACCGATGTATATAATGAATATTTAGGATGTTTTTTTAATCATAAATCTTCAATAATATTCCTCCAGGACAATTCCTTTGTCCTTTCTTTAGAATCGAAAACAGAACGGAGCTCGCACGCGTGACTAAACTAATGGCTTTCTGCCAGACCCCTGATTCAAACAACTCTTAATTGCTCCCCTTTCATAGTAGAAGCCTGAAACAAGGTTCTAAAGACTGTTGACATCTAGTGGAAGCCTTAAGAAATGCAATATGACCCCATAAACACTATATTCGACAGGCAATCCCTTGAAAAACTACAAACCTCAGACTTCCCACTTCCTTGTTGGATTTTTTTCTTCAGTTTTTGCCTGCCGTAAGAGTTCTGTTATACTCACAGACATCATTCAAACATTATATGCATATAATTATATGCATATTCTAGCTTTTGGGCCTAAGTAGCATGTCGTTTACTCAGGGCACCTTATTCCTCCAAGCTACTCAATACTGCCCCCCAGTCCCAAAGAAGTTAACCTGACTGGGAACGGTGTTCCGCTAGGGGCCAATGAAATTGCAGGGCGACAAATACAAATCAACAGAAATCAAATTTCTCAAACATACAAGTATTAGGCACCAAAGATACAATTATCCTTAATGCAACCGCTGAGTCAGATTTCAAAAATGCTTTACTGCGAAAGCACACCAAAAGATTATGTTAGGTCAGTACCTAGTCACAGTAAAACACAGCCATTTTTCCAGCCAAAGAGAAGTGTCACAAAAGTCAGAAATGGCATTAAAATGAATCACTTACCTTTGATCTTCATCTGGTGGCACTCCCAGGTCTCCATGTTCCACAATATTTTGTTCGATAATGTGCCTCTTATTAATGAGCAAAAACTTTATTTTTTGTTTGCGCATTTTGTCCAGTAATCTGAATGCAGAAGGCGCATGCACTAACTCCAGACAAAGTTTAAAATAAAAAAAAATACCACAAAAGTTAGTAGAAACATGCCAAACTATGTTTAAAATCAATCCTCCGGTTGTTTTTGTCCTAAATAATCAATAATATTTCAACCATATAAAAGCTTCGTCAATAGGAAAGGAGAAACAAGAAAGGCGTGTTCTCGATCAGGGCGCATGGCTAATGAATGGAAAATTTCATTGGTCACTGATTGAAAGTGCTGTCTCCCTCATTTTTTCAGAGTAAAAGTCTGAAACAATGCTTAAAGACTGGTCACATGTTGAGGAAGCCACAGAGCCCGTGAACTGGGTCCTAAGTCTTTGTATCGTGGATAGGCTTTCAATGGGAAAAACAGTCTTTCAAAATAATAGTACTTCCTGGTTGGATTTTCCTCGGTTTTTTATCTGCCATATCAGTTCTGTTATACTCACAGACATTATTTTAACAGTTTTGGAAACATTAGTGTTTTCTATCCAAATCTACTAATTATATGCATATCCTATCTTCTGGGACTGAGTGGCAGGCAGTTTAATTTGGGCACGCTTTTCATCCAAAATTTTGAATGCTGTGAAGTTAAGCTGCAGCGGGCCCAGAACAGAGCGACACGTCTTGCGACTGACTCATTGTAATCAGAGGGCTAATATTCATACTATGCATGAGTCTCTCTTGGCTAAGAGTTGAGGAAAGACTGACTGCGTCACTTCTTGTTTTTATAATAAACAATGTGTTGGAATATCCAAATAGTTTGCATAGTCAACTTGCACACAGCACTGACACATACACTTATCCCACCAGACATACCACCAGGGGTATATTTACAGTCCCCAGGTCCAGAACAAATTCAAGGACATGTACAGTATTATACAGAGCCATAAGAGCATGGAACTCCCTTATATAGTGCAAGTGAACAGCAAACCTGGTTTCTAAAAACAAATAAATCAACACTTCACGGCACAACGCCTCTCCCACATGCGACCTACTTGTGTGTGTGTATATACTGACATGTATGTGTGACTGATCGATGCAGACACACACATTTAAAACATTAACAATGATTTTGTCTAATGTATTTTTCGGTATATGTCGGATCCCAGTAAGACTAGCTGTCACCGTTAGTGTCGGCTAATGGGGATCTTAATAAATCAAAAAAAGAAATGGGGGCCCCCTTGTGGTCGAGTCCCCTGGGCAAGTAATCTGGTCATAATAACTACAAGATTTAGATGGCTGGTTTACCTTACTTACCTAACATGGGCTAGTAGTTGATCAACAGAACATTTCTGACCGGTTATAAATAGCTCTCCAAGGTCTGTCTGCGAGTATGGCTTGGCTGCCTTAGACTAACCTGAACTTGTTCCATAAGAAACACTTGTTTTGCTTCAGTGTTCACCAATCAATACACACCTGACTTCTCCTTTTCTCTTGTTACTTCTCAGGCATGTTGCAGAGCTCATCTTCTACATGGAGGAGCTCCGGGCACACATCAGGAAGTACGGTCCCGTAATGCAACGGTACTATGTGCAGTACTTGTCCGGCTTTGACGCTGTGATTCTCAATGAGCTTGTGCAGGTGAGACACCCCCCCCCCCCCATACACACATTAACACGTGCACGCTGCCACACGAATACCAGTTTTTTTGCATTCAACAACAAGACAGTTATATGTATATCTCCCCTTCCAGAACCTCTCCGTCTGCCCTGAGGATGAGTCCATCATCATGTCCTCCTTTGTGAACACCATGACCTCCCTCAGCGTGAAGCAAGGTATTCAGCCTGCCACTTACGATACTCGCCTGCCTGCCACTACCTCCTTCCCAAGTGTTGCTTTTTGTATAGACACTGGTGGGTGCGGATGTTGACATCAGGATATGAGTGTTTGTGCTTGTGTTGCAGTGGAGGACGGAGACATGTTTGATTTCCGGGGCATGAGGCTTGACTGGTTCCGTCTGCAGGTAAGCCACTGCCAGACCAGGGCTGGTTATGGTAGCCATTTCAAAACAGTCCTCGTATTACAATGCTCAATAACTCTATGCTACCGTAGTTATACCCTTATGGGCCAGTTTTTTGGACCCAGATTATAATCTCCTTTGGAAGTGCTTTTTAGACTAGTATTAGGTTTAATTTGTGTCTGGGAAGCTGTCCCTATGAATATTATGTCTATTTGTAAACAATCTGCTTCATGTCGTATTCAATAGGGGGGGTACAGCTAGGGATTTGGCGAGTGAAATGTTTCAAGAGCAATATAAATTGAACAAAACAGTTGCATTGTGGCATTGTATCCTGGTTTACTATATGCTAGTTTGCAGCATTTACAGCACATAAACGGTGGTGTTTACCCCCTTCACTCTTTTCAATATAAGACTTTGGGGTAGGGGGGATTGCTGAACTGACATGGAATTGTTTTAAACTGGTCATACTATGGATCATTTAGCTATTTGGTTTAGAACTTTAGGACCCCTTTAAGTATAAAAACTATACTCTACTAGTCACAAGTTTGGACACACCTCATTCAAGGGTTTTTCATTATTTGTACTATTTTCTACGTTGTAGAATAATAGTGAAGACATCAAAACTATGAAATAACACGCATGGAATCATGTAGTAACCTAAACATATATATTTTATATTTGATTCTTCAAAGTAGCCACCATTGACAGCTTTGCACACTCTTGGCATTCTCTCAACCAGCTTCATGAGGTAGTCACCTGGAATGGATTTCAATTAACAGGTGTGTCTCGTTAAAAGTTAAAATTTGTGGAATGTATTTCCTTAATGCGTTTGAGCCAATCAGTTGTGTTGTGACAAGGTAGGGGCGGTATACAGAAGCTGGCCCTAAAAGACTAAATCAAATAAGCAAAGAGAAATGGCAGTCCATCATTACTTTAAAACCTCTACGGGATCAGTGTGTCCCCAACCACGGGACGGTTGAGCAAATGTGATTAGCATGACGTTGTAAGTAACAAGTACATTTCCCAAGACATAGACATGTCTTATATTGGCAGAAAGGTTACATTCTTGTTAATTCAACTGCACTTTCCAATTTACAGTAGCATGGTATTTTTTCACTGTAATAGCTATTGTTTGAGGAGCATGCACAACAAAACCTTTATCACAGCAACTGGTTTGGTACATTCACCTCTGAAGGTAAATAATGTACTTATAAATTCAGTAATCTTGCTGTTTTGTCATCCCGAGCGTCCCAGAGATAAAATGTAGCATCAGTTTTATTTGATAAAATCAATTTTTATATTCAAATGTAGGAACTGGGTTCTACATTTTGAACGCCTGCTCTGTCTGCCCCAAGATGTGAAGGTTAGTGTCTTCTCTGTAGGGATGCTAATTATCCATTTATGACATTCCTGGGAGTGTATAAACTTGCATTTTTTATTACCATACATTTTTGGATGTTCTCTATTTATGTACTTGTAAATGTATCAATTGACCAGTTCTGCACATTTGGGCAGTCTTGATACAACATTTTGAACAGTAAAGCAATGGTTCAATAGATCATTATTAAACTTTGCACATACACTGCTTCCATCTAGTGGTCAGAATCTAAATTCTTTCTCTTGCATTTCAAAGAGGACGGAACAAAACAAAAAATGAAATTGCATGTTTTTTTCTTTATTATCTTTTACTAGATCTAATGTGTTATATTATCCTACATTAATTTCACATCACATCTGCAGACTTCAAAGTGTTTCCTTTCAAACGGTATCAAGAATATGCATATCCTTGCTTCAGGTTCAAACCATAATTCGCTATGATGTAACTGGCTCTTATGAGGAACGCGACAGGAAAGGAAGACCCAGAGTTACCTCTGCTGCAGAGGATAAGTTCATTTGAGTTACCGGCCTCAGAAATTGCAGCCCATATAAATTGCCGGCGGAAGAAATGGCAGCAGTTTTACGGGCGCCCAACCAATTGTGCTGTTATGTGTTTATTTGTGTGCATTATTTGTCTTATCTTACGGCAAAAAATTGCTTCTGGATATCAGGACAGCAATCACTCACCTCAGATTAGACAAAGAGTTTTTTTCTCCAACAAGCAAGGTGCACAGGTCATTCTCCAAACACCCGACAGGGCCAACATCCCCGTTATTTGCAAGAGGAAGAAACGCAAGCACAGAAGACACAGCGGGATGCCTCGTGAGGACCCGTCAGAAAGGCGAGTTGGAAAGCTGCCGTTAATGTCAATATTACTCGCCAACGTGCAATCATTGGACGCCTAATGTTTCACAGAATTATGGCTGAATGACGACATGGATATTCAGCTAGTGGGATATACGCTGCGCCGGCAAGATAGAAGAGTACACTCCGATAAGACGAGGGGTGGCGGACTGTGCGTATCTGTAAATAACAGCTGGTGCACGACATCTAAGGAAGTCTCTAGATTTTGCTCGCCTGAAGTAGAGTATATTGTGATAAATTGCAGGCCACACTACTTGCCTAGGGAGTTTTCAGCTATACTTTTCGTGGCTCTTTATTTACCACCACAGACCGAAGCACTAAGACCACACTCAGTCAGCTGTATAAGGAAATAAACAACCGGGAAACCACTCACCCAGAGGCGGCGCTCCTAGTTGCCAGAAACTTTAATGCAGGGAAACTCAAATTGGTTCTACCAAATTTCTATCAACATGTTAAATGTGCAACCAGAGGGATTTTTTTAGATCACCTGTACTCCACACACAGAAATGCATACAACGCTCCCCCTCGCCCTCCATTTGGTAAATCTGACCACAACTCTATCCTCCTGGTTAAAGCAGGAAGCACCAGTGACTCAGTCTATAAAAAAGTTGTCAGATGAAGCAGATGCTATCACAGACTGGAACATGTTTCGGGATTCTTCCGATGGCATTGAGGACTACACCACATCAGTCACTGGTTTTATCAATAAGTGCATCGAGGACGTCGTCCCCACAGTGACTGTACGTACATACCCCAACCAGAAGCCATGGATTACAGGCAACATTCGCACCGAGCTAAAGGGTAGAGCTGCCTCTTTTAAGGTGTGGGACTCTAACCCGGAAGCTTACAAGAAATCCCGCTATGCCTTGCAACGAACCATCAAACAGATAGTGTCAATACAGGGCTAAGATTGAATCATACTACACTGACGCTGACGCTCGTCTTATGTGGCAGGGCTTGCAAACTATTACAGACTACAAAGGGAAGCACAGCTGCATGCTGCATAGTGACACGAGCGTACCAGACGAGCTAAATCACTTCTATGCTCGCTTTGAGGCAAGCAACACTGAGGCATGCATGAGAGCATCAGCTCTTCCGGACAACTGTGTGCTCACACTCTCTGTAGCCGACGTGAGTAAAACCTTTAAATAGGTCAACATACACAAGGCTGCACGGCCAGACGGATTATCAGCATGTGTGCTCCGGGCATGTGCTGACCAACTGGCACTTCACTGACATTTTCAACATGTTTAAAGCAGACCTCCAAAGTCCCAGTGCCTAAGAACACAAAGGCAACGTGCCTAAATGACTACAGACCTGTAGCACTCACGTCCATAGCCATGAAGTGCTTTGAAAGGCTGTTATCTACGCCATTATCCCAGAAACCCTAGACCGACTCCAATTTGCACACCGCCCAAGCAGATCCACAGATGATGCAATCTCTCTATTGCACTCCACACTGCCCTTTCCCACCTGGACAAAATAAACACTTGTGTGAATTCTTTTCATTGACTACATCTCAGCGTTCAACACCATAGTATCTTCAAAGCTCATCACTAAGCTAAGGATCCTGGGACTAAACACCTCCCTCTGCAACTAGATCCTGGACTTCCTGATGGGCCACTCCCAGGTGGTGATGGTAGGTAGCAACACATCTGCCACGCTGATCCTGAACACTGGAGCCCCCCAGGGGTGTGTGCTCAGTCCCCTCCTGTACTCCCTGTTCACCCACAACTGCATGGTCAGGCACGACAACAACATCATTAAGTTTGCAGACGACACAACAGTGGTAGGCCTGATCACTGACAACGACGAGCCAGCCTATAGGGAGGAGGTCAGAGACCTGGCAGGGTGGTGCCAGAATGACAACCTATCCCTCAACATATGACTGAGATGATTGTGGACTACAGGAAAAGGAGCACCAAGCACTTTCCCATTCTTATCGACGGGGCTGTAGTGGAGCAGGTTGAGAGCTTCAAGATCCTTGGTGTCCACATCACCAACAAACTAGAATGGTCCAAACACACCAAGACAGTTGTGAAGAGGGCACGACAAAGTCTATTGCCCCTCAGGAAACTAAAAAGATTTGGCATGGGTCCTGAGATCCTCTGCACATCAACCACAGTCACTCACAAAGCATCGTTACCCATCGCGCCACAAACGCCACGGCCCTTGCAGAGCAAGGCGAACCACTACTTCAAGGTCTCAGAGCGCATGCCGTCACCGATCGAAACGCTATCAGAGCGTCACTTTAACCATATCAACATGTACATACTACCTCAATAAGCCTGACTAACCTGTATCTGTATGTAGCCTCGCTACTTTTATGGCCTCACTAATGTATATAGCCTTGCTCTGTCTTTCTACTGTTGTTTTTTTATTTACCTATTGTTCACCTAATACCATTTTTGCACTATTGGTTAGAGCCTGTAAGTAAGCATTTCACTGTTAGGTCTACACCTGTTGTATTCGGCGCACGTGACACACTTTGATTTGAAATAAATACTTCACAGATTTCAAGTGACTGACGCATCTCAACATTTGTTGAGGGGAGTCCACGTGATTTTAGACCTGCACTGTCAAATTGCTGCTAAGAAACCACTACTTAGAGACAACAATAAGAGGAAGAGACTTGCTTGGGCCAAAAAATGGACATTCAGCTGGTGGAAATCTGTCCGTGTCTTTGTGAGAAGCAGCGTAAGTGAACTGATGAGCTCCTCTTGTGTGGTTCCCACCATGAAGAATGGATGAGGAGGTGTGATGGTGTGGGGGTGCCTTACTGGTGACACTGTCTGTGATTTTAATTAGAATTCAAGGCACATTTAAACGGCATGGCTACCACAGCATTCTGCAGCAATACGCCAACCCATCTGGTTTGCGCTTAGTGGGATTATTGTTTGTTTTTCAACAGGACAATGACCCAACACACCTCCAGGCTGTGTAAGGCCTATTTGACCGAGAAGGAGAGTGATGGAGTGCTGTATCAGATGACCTGGCCTTCGATGAGTTGGACCGCAGAGTGAAGGAAAAGCAGCCAACAAGCGCTCAGCATATATAGGAACTCCTTCAAGACTGTTGGAAAAGCATTCCTCATGAAGCTGGTTGAGATAATGACAAGAGTGTGCAAAGCTGTAATCAAGGCAAAGGGTGGCCACTTTGAAAAATCTCATATTAAAAATATTTTGATTTGTTTAACACTTTTTTTGGTTACTACATGATTCCATATGTGCTATTTCATAGTTTTGATGTCTTCACAATTATTCTACAATTTAGAAAATAGTCAAAATTATATAAAATCCTAGAATGAGTAGGTGTTTCCAAACTTTTGACTGGTACTGTATATTTAAAAAAAATGATTTGATAAAATGTGCATTTTGGACTTTTCTACCAAATCCCAAAGAACCACATTGAATAACACATTCATAAATGACAGAAAGGGCAGTTAAAAAAACAAACAAGAAGCACAGTTGTGAAGTGTCTGTTCTAGATTTAGGAGCTATAAAAATCTCAGGAAGTGTACTGTTAATTTGGAAAGTATTCCGTCCCTTTAACATTTTCCACATTTGTTACTTTAGAGCCTTATTCTAAAATATATTACATTAACTGTCTCTAATCTACAGACAATACCCCATAATGACAAAGTGAAAACGAGACTCGAAATTGAGCCGAAGTGCATGCTATTTCCATTGATCTTCCTTCAGATGTTTCTACAACTTCATTGGAGTTCACCTTTGGTGAATTCAGTCTATTGGATGTGATTTGGAAAGGCACACACCTGTCTATTTAAGGTCCCACAGTTGACAGTGCATGTCAGAGCAGAAACCAAGCCATGATGTCAAAGGAATTGTCCGTAGAGCGCCGAGACAGGATTGTGTTGAGGCACAGCTGGCGAAGGGTACCGACAAATTTCTGCAGCATTGAAGGTCCCCAAGAGCACAGTGGCCTCCATTCTTAAATGGAAGAAATGTGTAACCACCAGGACAGCCCAACTGAGCTAAGTATTTGGTGGAGAAGGGCCTTGGTCAGGGAGGTGACCATGAACCTGATGGTCACTCTGACAGAGCTCCAGAGTTCCTATGTGGAGATGGGAGAACCTTCCAGAAGTACAACCATCTCTGCAGCATTCTACCAATCAGACCTTTTATGGTAGTGTGGCCAGATGGAAGCCACTCCTCAGTAAAAGGCATATGAAAGCCCACATGGAGTTTGCCAAAAGGCCCCTAAAGGACTCTGACCATGAGAAACAAGATTCTCTGGTCTGAATGCAAAGCGTCACGTCTGAAAGATGAACGGAGCAAAGTACAGAGATCCTTTTGAAAACCTGCTCCAGCGCACTCAGGAACTCATTATGGTGTATTGTGTGTAGATTGATGAGGGGAAAAAGCTATTTTTAATTTATTTGATGATTTTTTTTTTTACCTTCATTTAACTAGGCAAGTCAGTTAAGAAAAAAATCTTATTTTCAATGACGGCCTAGGAACAGTGGGTTAACTGCCTGTTCAGGGGCAGAACGACAGATTTGTACCTTGTCAGCTCAGGGACTTCCGGTTACTAGTCCAACGCTCTAACCACTAGGCTACCCTGTCGCCTAGTGGCTGTAACGTAACAAAATATGGAAAAGGTTTAGGGGTCTGAATACTTTCTGAATGCACCGTATTTGTAGTATCATATATACCGTGCCTTGCAATAGTATTCGGCCCCCTTGAACTTTGCGACCTTTTGCCACATTTCAGGCTTCAAACATAACACAAACACAATGGAATGGTTCAAAAATAAACATATCCAGGTGTTAGAATGGCCAAGTCAAAGTCCAAATTTTCAGTTTTTGATTTGTTAAAAAAGTTTGAAATATCCAATAAATGTCGTTCCACTTCATGATTGTGTCCCACTTGTTGTTGATTCTTCACAAAAAAATACAGTTTTATATCTTTATGTTTGAAGCCTGAAATGTGGCAAAAGGTCGCAAAGTTCAAGGGGGCCGAATACTTTCGCAAGGCACTGTATATGTAAGTTTTACACACATTTAAACACTTTTTTATAGGCGCAAAACTACCTTCATAAGTCCTGTGACACTCTGTGGGTCGAAGAGCAAAATGGAGAACACCATTGTGTTCAAAAGATTCTCCCCTTTCCATAGTGGTCATAATGTACTGAATAAAAATATAAACGCCACATGCATTTTCAAAGATGGTACTGAGTTCCATTAGGTCCTCACATGACAGGGCAAGAGTGCAGCCATGGGTGGGCCTTGGAGGGCATAGGCCCACCCACTTGGCAGCCAGGCCCACCCACTGCGGAGCCAGGCCCAGCCAATCAGAATTAGTATTTTTTTCCACAATAGAGCTTTATTACAAACAGACATACTCCACCCACCCTGGGTCCTGGGATGGCATGGTGACACGTGGTCTGTGGTTGTGAGACCGGTTGGACGTACTGCTAAATTCTCTAAAACAATGTTTATGGCAGCTTATGAATATTAAATTGTCAGGCAACGGCTCTACTGGACACTCCTGCTGGCAGCATGCCATTTACACGCTCCCTCAGAACTTGAGACATCTGTGGCATTGTGTGACAAAACTGCACATTTTAAACTGGGCTTTTATTGTCCCCAGCTCAAGGTGCACCTGGGTAATGAGCATGCTGTTTAATCAGCTTCTTCATATGCTACACCTGTCAGGTAGATAGATTATCTTGTCTAAGGAGAAATGATTACTAACATGGATGTCAACAAATTTGTGCACAACATTTGGGAGAAATAAGCTATGTTGTGCGAATGGAACATTTTGGGGATTTTTTAAATTTCAGCTCATTAAACATGGGACCAAGAAGCGGCGACACAGGCGGATGCGGTGAATTGAGACTCATCAATGGAAACAAAAAACTGATATCCCTCTTTTTTTTTCGTTATTATTATTTATTTTTTTAACCTTTGTTTAACTAGGCAAGTCAGTTAAGAACAAATTCTTATTTACAATGACGGCCTACCCCGGCCCTCCCAGACGAAGCTGGGCCAATTGTGCGCCGCCCTATGGGACTCCCAATCACGGCCAGATGTGATATGTAACTTAGATTGGCGTGTCAATCGACTCTAGGGGGTTAAACACCAGTTGTAAGAGAGACTGTAATAGGATGCTATCTGAAAAGGAGAATGGTTTTGATTTGAAATTCAAGGTATTTAGATTGATGTGATGAAACTGTTGTCTGTCTGTCTCGCTCTCTCCAGGCCTACACTAGTGTGTCAAAAGCCTCTCTGGGCATCGCTGACCACCGTGAACTGGGCAAGATGATGAACACCATCATATTCCACACCAAGATGGTGGACTCCCTGGTGGAGATGTTAGTGGAAACCTCGGACATCTCCATCTTCTGGTAATACATAACCCAACAGACAGAAAATATATACATACATTTCATTTTGTTCATACAGAGTAGGTCAGCATTGATACCAGGGTCTCATATACAAGGGAGCTGCATAAGCATGTACATACACAATAAAATGTAATACAATGACTATCTGTACAACAATATTAATCAAAACAAACACAAGTCTCACATATCACCGTCCTTAAATTTCTAATCTGTCCACTGCAGACCAGCAATGGCCTCAAGGCTATTCCATGAGCTGGGGGTATAAAAACTAAAAGTATTTTCCCCCCTATCAGTGGAGACCTGTGGGACCTCCAGAACCAGCTAGTCCAAAGAGCGGGTCTGAAAATTGGCTGTTTCTCCAAATATTGCGTGAGGTGGGGGAGTCTCTGAAAAAAACACTTCATATTAAAAAACATCCAATGCTGGACCCTTCTGGTAGTCAGAGACTCCCAGCCCACAAAACTATACAAAATGCAGTGATGTGTAAAGAAATTGCCCCCAGTAATAAAACGCAGTGCTGATTTTAAAACCGAGACTGCTGCATGAATGTAGACTATATCACCATAATCAAGATCTGGGAGAAGAGATGCTTGAACAACCTTCCTCCTACTTTTAAAATTGAGGCAGGATGTATTTCTATAAAAGAAACCAATGTTAATTATCTGCTTTTCAATGTGTGTTTAAAAAAATAGCTCATCCTCAGTCCAAGTACTTATAATGGGGAACTTGCTAAATGTGGGTTCCCTTCAATGTGCAGATACTCATGTCCTCAGGGTCAATATTACGAGACCCAGAGAACAACATAAACCTGGTTTTATTAGGATTAAGCACTAGTTTAAGATCAGTAAGCTATTTTTTTGTTGAAAGTCATGAATGGCCTGCTGTACTGAGGGGGCAAAGGAGTAAATAACTGTCTGCTTATAGAGATGAATGTTACAGGTTTTAAGATGGACAAATATTATTTATGTAAATAGTGAAAAGAACGGAGCCCAAAATTGACCCCTGCGGCACTTCTTTCTTAATATTGAGGAAACTACATTTGCACACATTTTGTCCTGTTATAGAATTAAGATTGTTTAAAACT
This sequence comes from Oncorhynchus masou masou, assembly GCF_036934945.1. Classification (NCBI taxonomy): domain Eukaryota; kingdom Metazoa; phylum Chordata; class Actinopteri; order Salmoniformes; family Salmonidae; genus Oncorhynchus; species Oncorhynchus masou. The sequence goes on along the minus strand of NC_088217.1, from coordinate 63,920,866 downwards.
ACCATTTGGGTATATGCCTCAAGCGAGGACATGGAATAAAATAAGTGTTAGTGAGGGTTCTTGCTCGAGTAAGCTTAACAGCTCTTAGTACTGAGAAAATGTTGGTGATAGCAGTCTGGATCCCATTTCATTAGGATGAAATAGAACTACAGTGAGGGAAAAAAGTATTTGATCCCCTGCTGATTTTGTATGTTTGCCCACTGACAAAGAAATGATCAGTCTATAATTTTAATGGTAGGTTTATTTGAACAGTGAGAGACAGAATAACAACAAAAACTCCAGAAAAACGTATGTTTTAAATTGATTTGCAGTTTACTGGGGGACATAAGTATTTGACCCCTCTGTAAAACATGACTTAGTACTTGGTGGAAAAACCCTTGTTGGCAATCAGAGGTCAGACGTTTCTTGTAGTTGGCCACCAGGTTTGTACACGTCTCAGGAGGGATTTTGTCCCACTCCTCTGTGCAGATCTTCTGAAAGTCATTAAGCTTTCGAGGCTGATGTTTGGCAACTCGAACCTTCAGCTCCCTCCACAGATCTTCTATGGGATTAAGGTCTGGAGACTGGCTTTGCCACTCCAGGACCTTAATGTGCTTCTTCTTGAGCTACTCCTTTGTTGCCTTGGCTGTGTGTTTTGGGTCATTGTCATGCTGGAATACCCATCCACGAGGCATTTTCAATGCCCTGGCTGAGGGAAGGAGGTTCTCACCCAAGATTTGACAATACATGGCCCCGTCCATTGTCCCTTTGATGCGGGGAAGTTGTCCTGTTCCCTTAGCAGAAAAACACCCCCAAAGCATAATGTTTCCACCTCCATGTTTGACGGTGGGGATGGTGTTCTTGGGGTCATAGGCATCATTCCTCCTCCTCCAAACACGACGAGTTGAGTTGATGCCCAAGAGCTCTATTTTGGTCTCATCTGACCACAACACTTTCACCCAGTTGTCCTCTGCCAATGAACATCTGAATGATTCAAACTTCAGACGGGCATGCATATGTGCTTTCTTGAGCAGGGGGACCTTGCGGGCGCTGCAGGATTTCAGTCCTTCACGGCGTAGTGTGTTACCAATTGTTTTCTTGGTGACTATGGTCTCAGCTGCCTTGAGATCATTGACAAGATCTTCCCGTGTAGTTCTGGGCTAATTCCTCACCGTTCTCATGATCATTGCAACTCCACGAGCTGAGATCTTGCATGGAGCCCCAGGCCGAGGGAGATTGACAGTTCTTTTGTCTTTCTTCCAACTGGTCTTGTAGCCCATTCCAGCCTTGTGTAGGTCTACAATCTTGTCCCTGACATCCATGGAGAGCTTTTTGGTCTTGGCCATGGTGGAGAGTTTGGAATCTAATTGATTGATTGCTTCTGTGGACAGCTGTCTTTTATACAGGTAACAAACTGAGATTAGGAGCACTCCCTTTAAGAGTGTGCTCCTAATCTCAGCTCGTTACCTGTATAAAAGAAAGCCTGGGAGCCAGAAATCTTTCTGATTGAGAGGGGGTCAAATACTTATTTCCCTCATTAAAATGCAAATCAATTTATAACATGTTTGACATGCGTTTTTCAGGATTTATTTTGTTGTTATTCTGTCTCACTGTTCAAATAAACCTACCATTAAAATTATAGACTGATCATTTCTTTGTCAGTGGGCAAACGTACAAAATCAGCAGGGGATCAAATACTTTTTTCCCTTACTGTACAATGGTTTCTTAGCCAAACATGTAGAGACCACTTACGGCTGAATTTCTCGCAGTTCCAACGCGCAGAAGGAATAGGACCGGAGTTTATGGGTTGTTTGCCCGAATCCTGTATGGTCACGATAAGCTGTTTTTAAAATGGATTTGAGCTTTTCTGCTTTCACTCACTTGACATGAATTTTGATGGTTGGGAACAGTTCTTGTAAATCCATCATGTGCACCCCCAGGTAATAAAGAGTACTTGCATCTGGGATGGCAAACATGACAAACCTTGGAGGTTTCAGCAATGATGCTAGATCAGGGGTCACCAACCCTGTTCCTGGAGAGCTTACTTTCCTGTAGGTTTTTGCTCCAACCCCAGAGTGAAAACCTATATGATGGTAGCTCTCCAATGAATAGGTTTGCAAAGCCCCGTGCTTCTTGATTCCTTCCAGCTGGAGCAGATGAATCTCCCCCTGCTGCTCCCCCATTTCAAAAATTGCTGACGTTTGGGGCCGAGGGTGGGGGGCCTTTGACTCACATTGGGTGTTCTCAAAGCCCACAGCAGACTGGGAGACGTGGACCGCTCATTACTTACACTGGGGACTCTGGACTACCTTTTTGCGAATCCTACTGTGGGAGTGGAATTTCCAGGCTGAAATTGATTGGCCAAGAAGAGCCCAGATCACGCTTGTGGTCAGTGGCTTGTTCTTCTAACTTTCCTTCAGCTTTTACCTTTACCGGTGAATGTCACGGAGTGCTGGGACTGGCTAGATGGGAATTGGGGTAGAGCGGGTCGAAACGCCGTTGTGTAGCCGTATGTTTGGGAAGTCGACCTCCATAGTTTTTGTCCCGGTCTGTCTCAATAGCAGATCCACCCCAAGGGAGAGTATATTCGTTGCCACATTCACTCTAGAAGCCTCTTGGTGATAATTCAGTCTACTCTTCAGTCTCCTCTTGATGCGTGATCATCCGATCCTTCAGCTCATTAATTTGATTGCACTTTAAACAAATGTAGACCTAGGTAAATTCTTCCTCCTTCTAAGTATCCACTAGAGAATTTTGTCAGGGGAACCATTAGCATACGCATAGCATCCATCCAATGACGGGTCAGCATTCTAACAGTCTCATAAATAAATCAAAACGTTTTACCTGCATGTGACTGCAGTTAAAGGAGAATTTGATAAAGTGGTGCTCCTTTCCCTGCCTCGTTCAATTAATTCCATGCTCTCTGCCCATCTCTTCATGTACAATTTTACAACTGATAATATTATCAGTCATCAGATTATTTTCAATTTAATCTTGTCTTTAGGCTAATTTATGTGTGAAATTAGTTTCGGTATAGTTTAGGTGTAGTTTGCTTCTTCTCACTCGTCACCTCGGATAGTCAAGGATATGTTTTGTATTATTCTAAAAGTCTCCTGCAACACATAGCATGTTTTAATTTACCTTGCAATAAATGCAATTAGTAATAGAGTTATAGTAAATAATACAGTCCAGTAAGGGCTTATTTTTTTACAAAAAAAACAACATTGAATGACATCAAGGCGCGCGGTCACATGATTTGCCATAAACATGAGAGCTAACGATAATAAATCGGCATAACACAAATGTAAAGAATAATTGCATAAATAAATATTTGAAAATATATGTTAATGACAAGATATGAAAACCAGATTAATTAATTTATTGCTTTGGATATGATTGCTCTAGATTGATTTTGAGTTTGACTTTCTCGGTGTCCTCGTCTCATTGGTGGTGATAGCTTCTACAGCCGAGCATTTGAGAAGATGTTTCAGCAGTGTTTGGAACTGCCCTCACAGTCGCGCCACTCCATCTCATTCCCCCTGCTGTGCACACACTTCATGAGCTGCACCCATGAGCTCTGTCCCGAAGAGGTAAGGCCCCGCAACCAATGGTTGAAAGAAACCCTTATGAAGCATAACATCACATCCATATCTACAATTCGTTTTGTAAGGCTATGCCTGCAAAATTCAGGAAACATTCTTAAAGTTCCTGGGTTATTCAGAAATCCCGGTTGCAGGATTCCCAGTTGGAGTGTGTTTCCCTCCCTGCATTTTTCCTTCTGACTCTGGGAATCGTCCAACTGGGATTTTTTTTTTTTTTACCTGGGAACTTTGGGAAAGTTTCTGGAATTTTGCAACTTGAGATTCTCATAAAATATTAAGGGCAGCATTTTCCGTTGTGCAAAGTACAAAACTTACTATAAATGTCATTATAATCATCTCATCTAATTTGACACTTTTCTTCAACAATGTGCAATGTGCATAACAAAGTGATTGTATTGATCAGTGTACTAAACTGAAGTAAAAAAATAAATAAAAAAATTAAATCACTGCGAGATTGAGGTTTATTGTCAGTTTTGCATTTTGAATAATGATTTTGCACTACGGCAGTGTTGCCCCTAAGATTCCCATCTCACACTGTTCCTGAGTGGTTAACTACCTGTCCCTTCCCTGCGTTCTCCCAGCGGCATCACATTGGCGACCGCAGTCTGTCGCTCTGCAACATGTTCCTGGACGAGATGGCCAAGCAGGCGCGCAACCTCATCACCGACATCTGCACAGAGCAGTGCACGCTCAGTGACCAGGTGAGGGGTCATCGGCATGGAGACCCATGTCCTTTTGGAATAGGGTATATAATGTTGCGTTTGTCACTTTAGCGGTCTCTTTTTTTCCCATAGTGACTTCAGTACAGTGAATGCATATATTTTTAGTATGTGTATGTGATCCAGAGTTGGAGTGCTGATTCTAGGATCAGTTTTGCCTTTTATAATGAATGGACAGGGGCCATATTGATGTAAGCCTTATTGACAATATATGACAGTTTCATGGAATCCTATGTTGCCTTATCAAAGTATAGATAAAATTATTGCATGTGGATTTTCATTCAGATTAGATTTTATCTCTTTGCAGCTGCTTCCTAAACACTGTGCGAAAACCATCAGTCAGGCAGTGAACAAGAAGTCCAAAAAGCTGACTGGGAAGAAAGGCGAGCCGGAGAGAGAGAAGCCGGGTGTTGAGAGCATGAGGAAGAACAGGCTCCTGGTCACCAAGTGAGTTGTCCGTGTGTGTGACTGTTTGTGCGTGCCTGTGTGTGTGATGGTGTATGTTAGTAGTTGCTGATGTTCATTTCTATCTTGTTGTGTCTTCCAGCCTGGACAAGCTGCACACGGCACTGTCAGAGCTGTGCTTCTCCATTAACTACGTGCCCAACATGGTGGTGTGGGAACACACCTTTACCCCCCGCGAATACCTCACCTCCCACCTGGAGATCCGCTTCACCAAGTGAGTTCACCCACCTACACATAGAATGCCTCCCAAATGGTGCGTTTTTCCCTATTTAGTGCTCTACTTTTGACAAGGGCCCTAAGTGCCCGGTATAGGCTTCCATTTGGGACTCAACCATATTTCAGCAGCAGTGTTTCCTATTCCTCTGGTCCTCAAGTATTTATGCTGTGTTAGGATATCATACGATACAATAAATACTATGGATATGATACGATATATACAGTTGAAGTCGGAAGTTTGCATACACCTCGGTTGGAGTCATTAAAACTAGTTTTTCAACCACTCCACAAATGTATTGTTAACAAACTATAGTTTTGGCAAGTCGGTTAGGACATCTACTTTGTGCATGACACAAGTAATGTTTCCAACAATTGTTTACAGATTATTTCACTTATAATTCACTGTATCACAATTCCAGTGGGTCAAAAGTTTACATACACTAAGTTGACTGTGCCTTTAAATGCTTGGAACATTCCAGAAAAGTATGTCATGGCTTTTGAAGCTTCTGATAGGCTAATTGACATCATTTGAGTCAATTGGAGGTGTACCTGTGGATGTATTTCAAGGCCTACCTTCAAACTCAGTGCCTCTTTGCTTGACATCATGGAAATATCAAAAGAAATCAAGACCTCAGAAAAAAATGGTAGACCTCCAAAAGTCTGGTTCATCCTTGGGAGAAATTTCCAAATGTCTGAAGGTACCACATTCATCTGTACAAACAATAGTACGCAGGTATAAACACCATGGGGCCTCCCAGGTGGCACAGGGGTCTAAGGCACTGCATCGCAGTGCTAGCTGTGCCACCAGAGCCTCTGCTGTGACAGAGCCCAGGCTCTGTCGCAGCCGGCTGAGACCGGGAGATCCATGGGGCGACTCACAATTGGCCCAGCGTCGTCCGGGTTAGGGAGGGTTTGGCCGGCAGGGATATCCTTTTCTCATCGCGTACTAGCGACTCCCGTGGCGGGCCGGGCGTAGTACACGCTGACCAGGTCGCCGGGTATACGGTGCTTCCTCCGACACATTAGTGCGGCTATCTTCCGGGTTGAATGTGCGTTGTGTCAATCAGGGCGGTTGGGACGTGTTTTGGGGGACGCATGGCCCTCGACCTTCACCTCTCCCAAGTCCGTACGGGAGTTGCAGCGATGAGACAAGACTAACTACTACCAATTGGATACCACGAAATTGGGGAGAAAAAAATAATACATAAATTACTTTTTTAAATTTTTTATCTTAAAGTATAAACACCATGGGACCACGCAGCCGTCATACCGCTCAGGAAGTTCTGTCTCCTAGAGATGAACGTACTTTGGTGCGAAAAGTGCAAATCATTTACAGAACAACAGCAGAAGACCTTGTGAAGATGCTGGAGGAAACGGGTACAAAATAATCTATATCCACAGTAAAACAAGTCCTTTATCAACATAACCTGAAAGGACTCTCAGCACTGAAGAAGCCACTGCTCCAAAACCGCCATAAAAAAAACAGACTATAGTTTGCAACTGCACATGGGGACAAGATCGTACTTTTTGGAGAAATGTCTCTGGTCTGATGAATCAAAAATAGAACTGTTTGGCCATAATGAACATTGTTATGTTTGGAGTAAAAAGAGGGAGGCTTGCAAGCCAAAGGACACCACCCCAACCATAAAGAACGGGGGTGGCAGCATCATGTATTTGGCTGAGGTGTATGTAAACTTCTGACTTCAACTGTATGATACATTACCATGGATTGAAACAATGTGATCGATAGATACAATCTATAGATCAATCCAAGACTCATGATGCTCCCTCTTCTTTCAGGTCCATCGTGGGGATGACCATGTACAACCAGGCCACGCAAGAGATCGCCAAGCCCTCCGAGCTGCTCACCAGCGTGCGTTCCTACATGACGGTGCTGCAGTCCATTGAGAACTATGTGCAGATTGACATCACGCGGGTGTTCAACAACGTGCTGCTGCAGCAGACCCAGCACCTGGACAGCCATGGGGAGCCCACCATCACCAGCCTCTACACCAACTGGTGAGTCCCACCCAACCAACACACCTGTCCTCAGTTTACATACATCGGCTTGGTATTCACCCCCTTGGCATTTTTCCTATTTTGTTGCATTACAACCTGGAATTAAAGTTTTTTTTTTGGGGGGGGGGGTTGTATCATTTGATTTACACAACATGCCTACCACTTTGAAAATGCCCCAAAAAAATGTTTTATTGTGAAACAAACAAGAAAATGAAAACTGGACCCCCCCCACCCAAAGTCAATATTTTTGTAGAGCCACCGTTTGCAGCAATTACAGCTGCAAGTCTCTTGGGGTATGTCTCTATAAGCTTGGCACATCTAGCCACTGTGATTTTTGCACATTCTTCACGGCAAAACTGCTCCATCTCCTTTAAGTTGGATGGGTTCGGCTGGTGTACAGCAAAGTCATAACGCAGATTTTCAATTGGATTGAGGTCTGGGATTTGACTAGGCCATTCCAAGACATGTAGATGTTTTCCGTTAAACCACTCGAGTGTTGCTTTAGCTGCTGATGAAAAACATGCTGCCACCATCATGCTTCACTGTGGAGAAAGGGTTCTCGGGGTGATGAGAGGTGTTAGGTTTGCGTTAGACATAGCGTTTTCCTTGATGGCCAAAAAGTTAAATTTTAGCCTCATCTGACCAGAGTACCTTCTTCCATGTGTTTGGGGAGTCTCTCACATGCCTTTTGGTTGAACACTAAATGTGTTTGCTGATTTTTTTTTTTTTAAAGCAATATATTTTTTCTGGCTACTCTTCCATAAAGCCCAGCTTTGTGGAGTATATGACTTAAAGTGGTCCCATGGACAGATACTCCAATCTCCGCTGTGGATCTTTGCAGCTCCTTAAAGGTTATTTTGGGGTCTTTGTTGCCTCTCTGATTAATTGCCTCTCTGATTAATGCTCCTTGCCTGGTCTGTGAGTGTTTGTTTGTAGGCGGCACTCTTTTGGCAGGTTTGCTGTGGTGCCATTCTTTCCAGTTTTAATAATGGATTTAATGGTGCTCCATGGGATGTTCAAAGTTTCCGATTTTTTTTTTAACCCAACCTTGATCTGTACTTCCCCACAACTTTGTCCCTGACCTATTTGGAGAGCTCCTTGGTCTTCATGATGCCTCTTGCTTGGTAGTGCCTCTTGCTCAGTGGTGTTGCAGATTCTGGGGCCTTTCAGACCAGATGTATATGTACTGAGGTCATGTGAGCAATCATGTGACACTTAGATTGTACACAGGTGGACTTTATTTAACTAATTATTTGACTTCTGAAGTTAATTGTTTGCACCAGATATTATTTAAGGGCTTCATAGCAAAGGGGTGAATAGATATGCACGCACCACTTTTTTCGCTTCACCAATGTTTGTCCATTACATGAAATCCAAATAAAATCTATTTAAATTGCAGGTTGTAATGCAACAAAATAGGAAAAACACCCAGAGGGATTAATCATTTCGCAAGGCACTGTATTATGTTACCTAGGTGATTCCTCACAAAACCAAGACAAAAAAATGTCCAATGAGTAGATTGAGTTTTGGGCCATATGTATTAAGCGTCTCAGAGTAGCAGTGCTTATTTGGGATCACAATGAATAAGAGAACATGGACTGGGGGACCTGATCCTAGATCAGCGCTCTTGATAGATATCCATTCGATCGTGTCACCCAGTGAGATTGAGTCTGCTTGTGTGTCCATAGGTATCTGGAGACCTTGCTCCGGCAGGTAAGTAACGGCCACATTGCCTACTTCCCTGCCATGAAGGCCTTTGTCAACCTGCCTACGGAGAACGAGCTCACCTTTAATGCTGAGGAGTACTCCGATATATCCGGTGAGACCATCAGAATAATTTATTAGACATAATAGAGGCTTGCAATACTTTGAGCAGGAATTTGTAGCCTGTCCCGAATAGGATAAAGTGACGTGATGGGTACAGTGTATGCTGAGGCTACTGTATAGTGAATATAGTTTTGTGAATATTCCGCCACTCTAGGACACGTCATTTTTGGGGGAAAGCCTTGCAGCCTTTATCAGGTTAAATATGTGTACATTTTAATCATGGCCACCTACGTACTTAAATCCCAAAAGCATTGGGGATAAACGAGAGGAGAATGAATCGTGACGCGTTGACACAAAGCATTTCTGACATCCCCCTGCTCGCTGTCTTTCCCACAGAGATGAGGTCACTCTCAGAGCTGCTGGGACCCTATGGCATGAAGTTCCTCAGCGAGAGCCTCATGTGGCACATATCCTCCCAGGTGGCAGAACTCAAGGTGTGGTCACTGACTGAATCAGAGGCGTTTGTTTTTGTTTTCCTTCAGAGCTTTTTGTACTGATGCTGATGCCCCTGGGCTCTTTATCTCTGAATCTCATGAATAGTATCTCTCTCTTTCCTTTATTTTGTTCTTTCTGTTTTTTCTGCATCTGGCTCTGTCTTTCTCGCTCTCTCCCTTCCTTCTCACTTCCATAGAAACTGGTGGTGGACAACGTGGAAGTTCTGAACCAGATGAGGACCAGCTTTGATAAGCCAGAGCAGATGGCTGCCCTCTTTAAAAAGCTCTCATGTACGTCTGTCTCTCTCTTGCCTTGCCCATGTCTTACTCTTTTAACCCCAAAACAGAAGACGCAGTGTGACTTGTTTGCCATATTAAGCACATCCTGTATGTGGTAATGACTCGAGATGTGCTCCCTAAATGGTTGTCCCTCAGATCAGCACTGAGCATTGAAGTCTCTTTCGTTAGGTTTTTTTATTTTGAAACTCTTTTACGGGAGGTTAAAGCCTTGTTTGTGTCTTTGTCTGTGTTCTGTAGCTGTTGACAGCGTCCTGAAAAGGATGACCATTATTGGAGTCATCTTGTCATTCCGATCACTGGCCCAGGAAGCACTCCGCGACGTAAGTCCAGTCACAACACGTATCCTGGCCAATACTGTATCACTGTCACTAACTAGGCCTCTGTATCATCACTGAAGTCCTCTGCTGTATATCTGGGTACAAATAAAATCAAGTCAAAATTGCCATTAATGTAGCTTGGGTGCTATAACAGTTAGTGCCACTGCCTACAGCACTTCTATACCAGTGTCGACATGGGTTTGAAAACACACTCTCGTCCTATTATTCCACACTTTCTCTGTCCAATAAAATGTATAAAAATATGAAAGATGTGAAAGAAAGATGCCAGTAACTAGATTTGACATGACAACATACCGGCACTCAAATGTGACCCATTTTTCTGTCCCATCACCTGTCGCCAGGTGCTGTCCTTCCACATTCCTTTCCTGGTGAGCTCCGTCGAGGATTTCAAGGACCACATTCCCAGAGAGACTGACATGAAGGTAGGAGGCAACGTGTGTGTATGTATGTATATAGGACCTTTCTCGGTGGGTTACAATGGAGACAACAGTCTAGATCAGTCTTTCCCAAACCTCTCTTTGAGTACCCCATATACAGTTGGACTTTTTTGATGTATTCCAGTATGAGCACACCTGATTCAATTGGTTAACCAATCACCAAGTCCTGCATTAGTTGAATCAGGTGTGCTAGTTCTGGAATACATAAAATAGGTGGAACTGGTGTCCCCTGTACTGGAGGATAGATTTTGGAAACACTTTTACAGATGATGATCTGATGTTTTTATGGCTGAGTCTATGATTTCCTCTTCCTGTCAGGTGGCCATGAATGTGTATGAGCTGTCGTCTGCAGCAGGCCTGCCCTGTGAGATAGACCCAGCCTTAGTGGTGGCCCTTTCTTCACAGAAATCAGGTGAGAGCCAAAACTAGGCCCCTGCAAAGGGCTGACAGTGTTTGCCAATGGAAATAAACACATTTGAGGAAGATGTTCATTTTATGTGTATGTTCAAAATTCGAAAGGCACTCGCACATCTGAGCTATCTTTTTTGCAGGTGCATGGTAACAGGCGAATAAGATGAGAAAAAAAGAAGAAACCCGCACAGTGTGCAGGTTTCTCATGTGTATCTTCAATTCATTACAAAAGGAAAGCCTGGCCGTACTGAATACTGCTACCCGGAAAAACATAAACATGATTGTGGTGTAGTTGGCAGAGCTTTGACATTGTTTTCTAAGAGCAACTGTTTGATTGTCATCCAGTTATTAACTGTACATAATACCACTGTTTACAGAAAACATAAGCCCAGAGGAGGAGTATAAGATCGCCTGTCTGCTCATGGTCTTCGTTGCCGTTTCCATGCCAACTCTGGCCAGCAACGTCATGTCTCAATATAGCCCTGCAATCGAAGGTATTTCTATAATTTCTGTATGTCAATGGCCATTTGGGTAATAGTGGCCATATCTGATTAACCATAGAGCCCACCAGGCGCAGACATAGATCTGTCTTGAGTACTTTTTAGAACACAAGTATGGGTATTTGGACAGGCCCTATATCCTTAATAGTATGTAGGGATGTACAATATATCGGTGAATATATCAGAACTAGCCGATATTAGCTAAAAATGCCAACATCGGTATCGGCCCGATGTCTAGTTTAACGCCGACGTCAAAAACTGATGTCAAAACTGCCGTGCATACCTATATGACGTAATGACGCCACGTACAATCTTGCTCTACACATGCAACACAGCATTCCTAACCTAGGCCAAAATGTCTGCTGTGTGGATAGAGCAGTCAACAAGTTGAGCAGTCATTTGAAAGAGTAAGATAATTTCAGCGAGACAACTCAAAGACAAAATCCATCAAAGCCAAGATAATGGAATTCATTCCCCTTGACAATCAACCGTTCTCTGTCATGGGTGATGTTGGCTTTCGCCAACTGGTCGAGCAACGATACACACTACCAAGGGTGCTATTTTTCAGATGTTACCCTACCGGAGTTAGACAGTAATAGCGTCACTGCTATTAGTTTCAAGACATAGATACTATGGAACGCCGTTTGGGTCTTTGTGTGTCAAAAAAGATACCGTTGCACTGTCAAAGCTGTACAAAAGTCTACAAACACCGGCTACAAACGATGTGTTTACAATACTGTGTTGGTAATAAAGCATCATTTGTTCGACCGCAGCTTCTGGGGTACCTAGCTAGCACCAATACAACCAGCCTGAAAACAATGACCAGTAGAAACTGCAGTCATTTTCATTATTCTTAGCAATGATTTAGGAATCATTGTGAGTAAGTATTAGCTAGGTTGCCACTTGTTGTTCGCTAATTGAAATTGAACTTCATGAAAATAAATAGCTCGCCATCTACTTAACCCTGTTGCCCAAAGCTAACGTTATAAGCAGCCAGCTAGCTTCATCTTGCTAGTGAGGCTCGACCGGACCCGGTTATGTGTTGTGAAGCTAGCCGTAATAAGGATTAGGCACAATAGTGGAATTTGCGGTTTGCCTTCAAAATAAAAGTATTTTATTGACAGTGGTGCAAATTAATACAAATAGTAGAATTGTAAAAAGCACAATAATGGCCCAGATGACGATGGGCCAATTGTGCGCCGCCCTATGGGACTCCCAATCACAGCCGGATGTGATACAGCCTGGATTCGAACCAGGGATGTTGTGACGCCTTTTGCACTGAGATGCAGTGCCTTAGACTGCTGTGTCCTTGTGTGTGTGAACTATTCCACTGTACTAGAATGCTTAAAAGGTCTCTAAAAACATAAATATCGGTATCAGGTTTTTTGTCAAGGAAAATATCGGATATCGGTATCGGCCAAAAATGTCATACTAGTAGTATGCATCACTAGTAGTATGGTTAGTACACAGTGGCCATGTCCGAATACCCTTTCTAAATAGTAAGTACTCTGATCAGGTATGCGAAAATATAATATTTTTTTAGTAGTTCTATGTGAAATATGGAACATTTGGTATGCTTCATATGCCAGTATGGTATGCTTATTTCAGCTTTTCATCTAGTACGAATGCTATTGAACAAGAGAAATGTCTGTTCAGACCCACGTGTGTTCGAAAACAGGTGATCATCAGATAAGGAGACGTGCGCTTCCAAAATAAATGAATGGCGGGGAACAGGCTCAATTGCATGTTATGTGATGCCTTCTCAGTATGAATGAGCCTAGTATATTGATATGTGTTGCTTACTGCATATTTTTTATTAGGACAGTGTGTTCCATAGTTGTACGTATTATGATTTAGTACACAGTATGTAGTTTTAGTAAGTAATAACCAATAACTATTTGGCTACTACTTTCTATTGATTTTGTATATAACTATAGAGAGATTTGAGGTATCAAAGGTAAACAGTCAAGCAATTGTTGTTGGACTGTGATAACTGAGAAGTAAATGTTTTCTTCAATCTTTCTAAGGACACTGCAACAATATTCACTGTCTGGCAAAAGCTGTCAACCAGATAGCTGCTGCCTTGTTCACCATTCACAAGGGAAGCATTGAAGATCGTCTCAAAGAATTTCTGGCTGTAAGTGCAACATGTCGCTCTTGTCAACATTGATCTATTATATGCATATTTTCCTTTTCCTCCCTGTGATTTATCACATTGGATTGGTGCATCCATTTTTGTACTTTTACATTAATTATATTTAGCCATTGATTATTGGATATAACTTAGAAGTTTAGTTAAACTTTCTCACCCCATCTAAACTCAAAATTTGAGCTTGTTTTACTTCATTGTTTGTAAACAAAGTAATCGTAAACAAACACTGTATAGCTTCAGAACATGGATACAACTATAATGTTGACCTCATGGAGGGCCAGTCCTTGTATTATGGCTCTGTCTATGAATTTGAGAGTGACTACATTTCTCCAGCCCCATCCCTCAGCTGTTGGTCAAAAAAGTGGCAAGGTGACTAGATTCACTTGACAAATGGATTTGTCACAACTTTTTTTTCCCACTACTGAGCAGTTTCTGAAATGCATGATCTTTGAAAACGTCAAACTTATTTTTGAAATTGATGAGCAACTTAAAATGAATCAGTTTTGCTGCAGATCTTTAATCCTCTGCTGTTTTGGAATTTACAGCTGGCATCTTCCAGCTTGCTGAAGATTGGCCAGGAGACGGACAAAATGACGACACGAAACAGGGAGTCTGTGTACCTGCTGCTGGACATGGTGAGTATTTGTGCAAATTCAATATATTTGGGATGGCACAATACGGTATGGCACATTACCCAAGGAGATTTCCGAATACTGCAACTAGTAATTTATTTAGCTACTTTTATTATGTGATGTTCGTGGGAAGTAAACAATTATTTAAAACAGCAAATTGCCTAAATAATGGCCCATCCCATCTATGAATGTCACCCATAATCATTATGCGTATGTATGATAAATAAAAGTTCACACCCACACATTTTCTCTGAGAATCTTTTTTATACATACTGTATTTTTTTAATTCATATTTTATTTTTTATTGAGAAAGTCATAAATGAGTGGGGAAGACAGAGAAATACAAAAGGTGCAGGTTGGCTTTAAACCCCATGCTGCACGGTGCAATGTTTAGTCTGGAGTCGGAAGCGTTACAACTAGGTTTCGTCACAAAACCCATGTATTTGGTTTGGTTTCAGATTGTACAAGAGTCTCCATTCCTCACCATGGACCTCCTGGAGTCATGCTTCCCCTATGTGCTACTGAGAAACGCTTACCACGCCGTCTACAAGCAGAGCATCAGCTCATCTGCATAAGTCTCCTCTTCAGAACACAAGTCCCTCACATGGGACATCAAGTGGACCACAGGAGCCTTGCTAACATAAACTGCCGTGTGCTCATTTCACTTAGTCTTAAAACTACACTATGAAATTGTGGGATACATTTTTTTCTCCTCGTGAAATTGCATTAATGACCTGTCGTTTCCTAAAAGTCATACAGTAGTAACCTATGAGTTTTGCTTGATTAAAAAAAAGAAAAAAGATTTACAATACTAAATTCCATTTTTTTATGAAAAGCATCAGTTTTTCGACATGAGAAAAATGTGTGATGGAAAAATAACAATCTCTGATGTTTGGGGGCTGAATTTTAAATATCTTTATAATTAATAATGCAAACATGTTGCCTGTTTATTGACCGGAGATTTAATGATTTTATTTAGGTGGTTGTTCTAGATTTTTATGGGTTATTCTATGTGTTTTTTTTACAGTTTGGTTTTTATATTTGCCAAATTATAGACACAAATGCGTCTGATTTGGTTTGATACTCAACATTGTTGCCGGTAGCTATATAATAAGATGAACAGATGGTGTTTGTACAAAGCATAGTATAATTTTTTTACTAACTCATGATGCCTCAGTGTCATTAACTCACCATTGTACCTGCCCATATGGTATAAAAATTCTTGCATATTTATGGAATGTTTATAAATTGTTCTACCTTAACCACTTTATGTTTTACATTTTTGAAAATTACACTAACTTCCATAACATAAATAAACAATAGGTTATATCAAACTGCTCTGTTAGTCCAAATATAGCATCATTCAGTTGACGGACCATTGTAACAGTGAGTTCCATCCCAACTGTGACACAAACTCTCAACCTTTTGTGCACATCGCTCACCACTCAACTTCAACTGTGCAAACCGGATCAATGAGCAACAGTTGTCTTTCATTTAGTTTTACTAACTTCAAGTTGTCAGGGAGGGAGCTCATCGATGGCCACTCAGATGCTTATCTACCCAGCTAGTTTCACGTCTAACAGACCAGAGGGATATACTACAAAGCAGGATCAAGCCAGCTAAAATTGATAAACAACCTGAAATAACTATTGATTTTCTGGTTCATAGGTGTTTTTGGTTGATGAGTCAGTTAGACCATGCCCATGTTATGCTTATCTTCTTAAAATAATACTAGGTTATTTCAGAATATTCTTGTAAGTTAGCTGGCTAAGTCATTGATCTTGCTTTGTAGGATACCCCTCAGACATGTACTAAGAAAGGGATAATATGATTCATACCCCAGCTTCAGAAAATGTGCAGTCAGAGCAGTGCCACCAACCAAGTCAATCTGAACACCATTGAGATAGAAACAAGGCCAAATGGTCAAGTCTTTGACTTAGGAGTGGGGGAATTGTTTTTCCTTCGTTATCTGTGAATATTTGTATGTCTTTTTGGATCCCCATTAGCTGATGCCACTCTTCCTGGGGTCCAGCAAAATGAAGGCCGTTATACATTTTTAAAAACATTACAATACATTTTACAACAGATTTCACAACATCTTAAGTGTGTGCTCTCATGCCCCTACTCTGTGTACGTGTGTGTATAATGCGCATGTTATCGTGTGTATGCATGTGTCTGTGCCTATGTTTGTTGCTTCACAGTCCCCGCTCTCTTGTAAGGTGTATTTTGTATTTTTGTTTTAAGTCTAATTTTACTACTTGCATCAGTTACTTGATGTGGAATAGCATTCCATGTAGTCATGGCTCTATGTACGCCTCCCATAGTCTGTTCTGGTCTAGGGGACTGTCAAGAGACCTATTGTGGCATGTTTTGTTGGGTAAGCATGGGTGTCCGAGCTGTTTGCCAGTAGTTCAGACAGCTCGGTGCATTCAACATGTCAATACTTCTCACAAAGATCTTTGTGCCAAGAGAGATTGACATGCATATTATTGTTAGCTATCTCTGTACTTGAGGGCCAGCCGTGCTGCCCTGTTCTGAGCTAATTGCAATTTTCCTTTGTGGCACTTGACCACAGGACTGAACACTAGTCCAGGTGCGACAAAACTAGGGCCTGTAGGACCTGTCTTGTTTATAGTGCTGTTAAGAATGCGAAGCAGCACTTTATTATGGAGAGACTTCTACCCATCTTAGCTACTGTTGTATGAATATGTTATGACCATGACAATTTACAGTCCAGGGTTACTCCAAGCAGTTCAGTCTCCTCAACTTACTCAGTTACATTATTCATTACAATATTTAGTTGAGGTTTTGTGAATTATTTGTCCCAAATACAATGCGTATCGTTTTAAATATTGAGGACTCTTAATCCTTGCAACCCATTCTGAAACTAACTGCAGCTCTTTAAGTGTTGCAGTCATTTCAGTCGCTGTAGTAGCTGACGTGTATAGTGTTGAGTCATCCGCATACATAGATACACTGACTTTACTCGGTCACTGGCATGTCATTAGTAAAAAATAAATAAAAGCAAGGGTCGTTAGTAATGATTGAAAGAAGTAAGGGGCTTAGACAGCTGCCCTGGGGAATTCCTGGATTTTATTGGAGGGAACACCCACAATATAGCAGGGGTGTAGAGCCATAACACAAGTTTTTCTATGAACTGTGGTCGATAATGTCAACCACACTGAATAACAACACAGCCCCCCCAATCTTTTTAATGATCAATTTCTCTGTCATTTGTGTAAGTTTGTTGAATGCCCTTCCCTATAAGAGTGCTGAAAGTCTGTTGTGAATTTGTTTACTTTAAAATAGCATTGTCTGATCAAATGTTTTTCTAAAAGTTTGTAACAGGCTGATTGGTTGGCTATCTTAAACAGTAAAGGGGGCTTTACTATCCTTAGGTAGGGGAATAACTTTTGCTTCCCTCCATGCCTGAGGGCACACACTTTCTAGTATGCTTAAATTAAAGATATGACAAATAAACTCAGCAAAAAAAGAAATGTCATCTCACTGTCAACTGTTTATTTTCAGCAAACTTAACATGTGTAAATATTTGTATGACATAAGATTCAAAAACTGAGACACAAACTGAACAAGTTCCACAGACGTGACGAACAGAAATTGAATAATGTGTCCCTCAACAGAGGGGGAGGGGTCAAAATCAAAAGTAACAGTTGGTATCTGGTGTGGCCACCAGCTGCATCTCCTTATGGACTGCACCAGATTTGCCAGTTCTTGCTGTGAGATGTTACCCCACTCTTCCCCCAAGGCACCTGTATGTTCCCGGACATTTCTCGGGGGGGATGGCCCTAGCCCTCACCCTCCGATCCAACAGGTCCCAGACGTGCTCAATGGGATTGAGGTCCAGGCTCTGCTGGCCATGGCAGAACACTGAAATCTGAAATCACGCACAGAACGAGCAGTATGGCTGGTGGCATTGTCACGCTGGAGGGTCATGTCAGGGTGAGCCTGCAGGAAGGGTACCACATGAGGGGGTAGGAAGTCTTCCCTGTAATGCACAGCATTGAGATTGCCTGCAATGGCAACAAGCACAGTCCGATGATGCTGTGCACACCGCCCCAGACCATGACGGACCCTCCAAATCGATCCCGCTCCAGGGTACAGTCCTCGGAGTAACGCTCATTCCTTCGAAACATAAACGCGAATCCGACCATCACCCCTGGTGAAACAAAACCGCGACTCGTCAGTGAAGAGCATAGATGATCACCATAGGTGATGTCTGGTGATGACCTGCCTTGCAACAGGCCGACAAGCCCTCTGCCTAGTCCCTCTCAGCCTATTGTGGACAGTCGGCACTGATGGAGCGATTGTGCGTTCCTGGGGTAACTCGGGCAGTTGTTGCCATCCTGTACCTGTCCCACAGGTGTTATGTTTGGATGTACCGATCCTGTGCAGTTGTTGTTATATGTTGTCTGCCACTGCGAGGACTATCAGCTGTCAGTCCTGCCTCCCTGTAACGCTGTCTTAGGCGTCTCACAGCACGGACATTGCAATTTATTGTCCTGGCCACATCTGCAGTCCTCATGCTTCCTTGCAGCATGCTTAAGGCATGTTCGCACAGATGAGCAGGGACCCTGGGTATCTTTCTTTTGGTGTTTTTCCGAGTCAGTGGTAAGGCTTCCTTAGTGTCCTAAGTGTTCATAACTGTGACCTTAATTGCCTACCGTCTGTAAGCTGTTTCTGTCTTATTGACCATTCCACAGGTGCATGTTCATTAATTGTTTATGGTTCATTGAAAAAGAATGGGAAACAGTGTTTAAACCCTTTACAATGAAGTTATGTGAAGTTATTTGGATTTTTACATATCTTTGAAAGACAGGGTCCTGAAAAAGGGACATTTATTTTTTTGCTGAGTTTAGGAGTGGCAATATCATCCGCTATTATCCTCAGTAATATTCCATCTTGCTTATCTACAAAGTAGCTGGCAATATCAGTGGGTTTTGTGATGAATTAGTCATCTGATTCAATGAATGATGGAGCAGAGTTGGTATTTTTGCCCAAAATGTAATTTAAGGTGCTCCATAGCTTTTTACTATGCTTCTTTATTTCATAGTGTAGTTTCTTATTTAGTTTAGTCACATGATTTATCAATTTGCAGTACATTTGCCAATCTGTTGTGCAGCCAGACCTATTTGCCATTTATTTAGCCTCACCCCTCTCAACCATACATTTTTTAAATTCCTCATCAAGCCACTGGGATTTAAGTTTGTACAGTCATTTTCTTAATGGGTGCATAAATGTGTCAGTGCAGTGCCTGGTTGCTTTTCATTACACAATACGGACCAACAAATATTCTTCACATCAACAACATAGGAAACACTACAAAACTTTATTGTATGACCTCTTATATACTATATTAGGCACAGCCTTTGGAACTTTGGTTTTATGGCTACTATATTGTGATCACTACATCTGAAAGCAGTATCCAAATCCATCAAACACATTTCTGCAGCATTAGTAAAGAAGTGATCAATACATGTTGATGATTTCTACGAGCCAGAATTATCCTATTTGGGGATTGACCTATTGTTTTTCATTTCTTGGCCACAAGATGGCCCCCTCATCATTCCTTTGTATGGTCAAGTGCACACTCGTAACAATTACCACCACATACACTACATCACCAAAAGTATGTGGTCGAACATCTAATTTCAAAATCATGGACACTAGTATGGAGTTGCTAGTGAGGTCGGGCTCTGATGTTGGGCGATTAGACCTGGCTCGCAGTCGACATTCCAATTAATCTCAAAGGTGTTCAATGGGGTTGAGATGAGGGCTCTGTGAAGGCCAGTCGAGTTCTTCCACACTGATCTTGACAAATGGGGGTGAAACAGGAAAGGGCCTTCCCCAAACTGTTGCCACAAAGCTGGAAGCACCGAATAGTCTAGAATGTCATTGTATGCTGTGATGTTAAGATTTCACTGGAACTAAGGGTAAAATGCATTCGGGCAGGTAGCTTTCTCCTGGCATCTGCAAAACACAGATTCGTCTGTCGGACTGCCAGATGTCAGCACAAGAACAGAGAACACGTTTCCACTGCTCCAGAATCCAATGGCAGCAAACTTTACACCACTCCAGCCGACACTTGGCATTGCGCATTGTGATCTTAGGCTTGTGTGCAGCTGCTCGGCCATGGAAAATTTTATGAAGCTCCCGACGAACAGTTATTGTGCTGACTGCTTCCTGAGGCAGTTTGTAACTTGGTAGTGAGTGTTGCAACTGAGAACAGATGATTTTTATGTGCTCTGTCATTCTCTACATACTTTAGTCTGAGACCACAACTTACTTCAATGATGGCAAAGGGGCACGGAGGGTGTTGTACAAAACAAAGTAATCAGTGATAGGATTGTCTTTAACCAATAAGAGTATCATCTTTGAATCGCTGTTTTGCCCACGTGTGTTCTGGCTCTTGTCCAAAACATCCGTTTCTGGACCAATCCGGTGGTCCCGAATGTGTTCGCATTCGGTGAAAGGTCGGGGAGGTACCAGGGATACATTTGAGGAGATGGGAAACCATTGTAATTGTATTAACGCATATTATGTACGTTGCCCATTTCGTCAATTGGGCTCGCTGTGCATTCTGGACGATTCTGGGACAAGGAAAGCTCTCCTTCAAGGAGTGAATGGGAGTCAATTGGGTGGAGAAGAAACTATGTCTGTGGACGTGGTGTAGCGTTTGACTGGAGCAAGGAGTCTGTGTAGCCAGGCAACCTAAATTGGGCATGCCTATGCGGCAATTGAAGGAATCTAGGGCTTACTGTATGTAATTGAACACAACTTTGATTGTGTTCAATGAAAAGTATAGATATTTCAAATGCAACATTATCGGCAAGTGACTTGATGCCTACTGTGCCAAAGTGATCATGTCAGGATAATTTTATCAAATGTTTTACCATTGTCACATTCACTTTGGTTGTCTGAAGCGTGCTATAGAGTTCACAGCTGGCGATGCCTCATCACGATTGGATATTCCCAATGATGTATATAAACCCTTGATTGCGGATGCTTTGTTTTGGCCATTGAGAGGCTTTGAAGTCACCGGTCGGCCATATTGGCACTCCCCAGAAGAAGCAGTCCTCCATAGGAATCAAAGGAATTCTACAGTATTTCAATTAAATGTTTAAAAGACAAAGTTACATGTATTTATAGTAACATTTGAACTTTCCCAATTATTCCCCCCCCCCCCCCCCAATTATTTTTACATATTTAGCTCACATAAATGCATACTTTAAAATTAAATTAAGGTTGACTTTTGTCAAAAAACGCAAAAATAAGTTATTTGAACTGTATAACTGATCAATAGACCATCATAATATCAGTCTCTATGGGGGTGCCACAGGGTTCAATTCTTGGACCAACTCTCTTCTCTGTATACATTAATGATGTCGCTCTTGCTGCTGGTGAGTCTCTGATCCGCCTCTACACAGACAACACCATTCTGTATACTTCTGGCCCTTCTTTGGACACTGTGTTAACAACCCTCCAGACGAGCTTCAATGCCATACAACTCTCCTTCCGTGGCCTCCAATTGCTCTTAAATAATAGTAAAACTAAATGCATTCTCTTCAACTGATCTCTGCCTGCACCTCCCCGCCCGTCCAACAACACTACTCTGGATGGTTCTGACTTAGAATATGTGGACAACTACAAATACCTAGGTTAGACTGTAAACTCTCCTTTCAGACTCACATCAAACATCTCCAATCCAAAGTTACATCTAGAATTGGCTATTTCGTAAGAAAGCATCCTTCACTCATGCTGCCAAACATACCCTTGTAAAACTGACCACCCTACCGATCCTCCACTTCGGCGATGTCATTTACAAAATTGCCTCCAATACCCTACTCAATAAATTGGATGCAGTCTATCACAATGCCATCCGTTTTGTCACCAAAGCCAAAGTAAGAATTGGTTTTGGGGGTGACCAGAGAGATATACCTGCTGGAGTGCGTGCTACAGGTGGGTGCTGCTATCGTGACCAGAGAGCTGAGATAAGAGGGGACTTTACCTCGCAGGGTCTTGTAGATGACCTGGAGTCAGTGGGTTTGGCGACGAGTATGAAGCGAGGGCCAGCCAACGAGAGCATACAGGTCGCAGGGGCTGGCCCTCGCTTCATACACTAGCTTTAAGCACTTTATTTTGCTCCTTTGCACCCCATTATTTCTATATCTACTTTGCACTTTTTTTCCACTGAAAATCTACCATTACAGTGTTTTACTTGCTATATTGTATTTACTTTGCCACCATGGCCTTTTTTGCCTTTTCCTTCCCTTATCTCATCTCATTTGCTCACATTGTATATAGACTTATTTTTCTACTGTATTATTGACTGTATGTTTGTTTTACTCCATGTGTAATTCTGTGTTGTATGTGTTGAACTGCTTTGCTATATCTTGGCCAGGTCGCTATTGTAAATGAGAACTTGGTTAAATAAAGGTGAAATAAATCAAATAAAAATAAAATACCATGTCATTTAATGCTTAATAAAAACAACTGCAAACATTTATCGATAAGATATTTGGCTACAGAAATGCCACCTACCGATCTCTACAGCTTGAACAAATATTGCGTGAACAAATATTGGAGGAGTCGGCACGGCAGACTGAAAAGGGGGAGATTCAAATCTATCTTTCACTTCTCTCCCTCTCTGCCCAGATACTATAGTGGAATCAGCTACGTTACAGTAAGCTCATCTTCATAGTACTAGCTACTAGTGCTATGTTATCTTACGTAAGCTAACTGTAGCTACTTTTGGATAGCTACGATAGAAACCCTCCACTGTCAACTAATACAGTTACTTCCACTCGTCAGAAAAAGTAACTTATTGTCATCAATGATCAACCACCGAAGGCTCACCCCAATTTCTATTTAAAAATAAAGAGGTGGAGTTTTTCATACCCAAAGTTGACATTTAATAGAGTAAATAAAGTGAGAGAAAAAATAACATGTAGACATTAATTAATGTACACTGCTCAAAGTCAATCACACTTCTGTGAAATCAAACTGTCCACTTAGGAAGCAACGCTGATTAACACTGATCCTTCCTGTTTGGCCCTGTCTGGGGGTGTCCTCGGATGGGGCCACGGTGTCTCCTGACCGCTCCTGTCTCAGCCTCCAGTATTTATGCTGCAGTAGTGTATGTGTTGGGGGGCTAGGGTCAGTTTGTTATATCTGGAGTACTTCTCCTGTCCTATTCGGTGTCCTGTGTGAATTTAAGTGTGCTCTCTCTAATTCTCTCTTTTCTTTCTCTCTCTCAGAGGACCTGAGCCCTAGGACCATGCCTCAGGACTACCTGACATGATGACTCCTTTCTGTCCCCAGTCCACCTGGACATGCTGCTGCTCCAGTTTCAACTGTTCTGCCTTATTATTATTGGACCATGCTGGTCATTTATGAACATTTGAACATCTTGGCCATGTTCTGTTATAATCTCCATCCGGCACAGCCAGAAGAGGACTGGCCACCCCACATAGCCTGGTTCCTCTCTAGGTTTCTTCTTAGGTTTTGACCTTTCTAGGGAGTTTTTCCTAGCCACCGTGCTTCTACACCTGCATTGCTTGCTGTTTGGGGTTTTAGGCTGGGTTTCTGTACAGCACTTTGAGATATCAGCTGATGTACGAAGGGCTATATGAATAGATTTGATTTGATTTGATTAACAATAAATTTCACATGCTGTTGTGCAAATGGAATAGACAACAGGTGGAAATTTTAGGCAATTAGCAAGACACCCCCAATAAAGGAGTGGTTCTGCAGGCGGTGACCACAGACCACTTCTCAGTTCCTATGCTTCCTGGCTGATGTTTTGGTCACTTTTGAATTCTGTCGGTGCTTTCACTCTAGTGGTAGCATGCGAAGGAGTCTACAACCCACACAAGTGGCTCAGATAGTGCAGCTCATCCAGGATGGCACATCAATGCGAGCTGTGGCAAGAAGGTTTGCTGTGTCTGTCAGCGTAGTGTCCAGAGCATGGAGGTGCTACCAGGAGACAGGCCAGTGCATCAGGAGATGTGGAGGAGGCCGTAGGAGGGCAACAACCCAGCAGCAGGACCGCTACCTCCGCCTTTGTGCAAGGAGGAGCAGGAGGAGCACTGCCAGAGCCCTGCAAAATGACCTCCAGCAGGCCACAAATGTGCATGTGTCTGCTCAAACGGTCAGAAACAGACTCCATGTGCTCGCCAGAGGTAGCCTGACTGCCATTAGGTACCGAGATGAGATCCTCAGACCCCTTGTGAGACCATATGCTGGTGCGGTTGGCCCTGGGTTCCTCCTAATGCAAGACAATGCTAGACCTCATGTGGCTGGAGTGTGTCCACAGTTCCTGCAAGAGGAAGGCAAGATGGACTGGCCGCCCATTCCCCAGACCTAAATCCATTTGAGCACATCTGGGACATCATGTCTCGCTCCATCCACCAATGCCACGTTGCACCACAGACTGTCCAGGAGTTGGCGGATGCTTTAGTCCAGGTCTGGGAGGAGATCCCTCAGGAGACCATCCGCCACCTCGTCAGGAGCATGCCCAGGTGTTGTAGGGAGGTCATACAGGCACGTGGAGGCCACACACACTACTGAACCTCATTTTGACTTGTTTTAAGGACATTACATCAAAGTTGGATCAGCGTGTAGTGTGGTTTTCCACTTTAATTTTGAGTGTGACTCCAAATCCAGACCTCCATGGGTTGATAAATTTGATTTCCATTGATCATTTTTGTGTGATTTTGTTGTCAGCACATTCAACTATGTAAAGAAAAAAGTATTTAATAATAATATTTAATTCCTTCAGATCTAGGATGTTATTTTAGTGTTCCCTTTATTTTTTTGAACAGTGTATTTCTAAAGCTTACAAAATATATTTTTCAAAGGTGGGGGAGTGCCAAGATGGAGGCGAGGTGGCTTCAAGCAGTGCCCGCTGGTAGTTATCTCATGTACATATAAATAATTGGTTATTCCCGATCATTTGCAGCAATCATGTCATGGGTGAACAGGGTGTACAGGAGAGGGCTGAGAACACACCCTTGCAAAGTCCCAGTGTTAAGGGTCAGCGGGGTGGATACGTTGGTTCCTACCTTCAACATCTGGGGGCGGCCCGTCAAAGATCAGGACCCAGTTGCATAGGGCGGGGTCGAGACATATGGTATCGAGCTTAATGTTGAATTTGGAGGGTACTGCAGAGTGATTCTTCCTTTAAAATTTGCGAGCTTGCGCCGTGGGACTTAGAGGTACCCAGCGTCATGGTTTCATTGCTCCAGACCACAACAAGGGGGAGTTAGAGCACTCGTTATGTATTTGGGTCCCAAGGTTTTTATATGACCAATCATATCGAGTGGTTCCAATGACGAATTCTGACGCGAGCCACCCGTCCCTGGATGAAAATGGCTGACAAAACATTATGGTGGAACCAAATGTAAGTTGTTATAACATCATAATGAGTCAAGCAAAAACTGTGCAATTGAAGGGAATATGTTAGTTAATATAGAGACAAACGTTTGTGCATATTTTTTTGTCATAAAGTTAGCTTGCTATATAGCGATTTCCATAAATTATCTGACTAGCTAGTGTTAGGATAATGAATTTGTAATTTGTGTTGTTTTAGGGACTCCTTAGAAATCCAGCAAACCAGGCTGTCATCTTGTGAAACAGTGGATTTTAAGAATCTAGCTAGCTAAACTATTTACTGCAAATTGAATGTCCAATTGTGTAAGCTTGCCTTGCAATGCAGCTGAAGTAACATAGCCAACTATTTACTTGTTTATTGTGTAGTGGAGGATAAAAATAACAAATAACTGTATGCCTATGGACGTGTATCAAGCTACAGTATGTAGCCGATCTGTGTATGGACCCTAAAACGTTAGGTTCTGAACTAATATTCATACCAATCTATGAACCTCAGCTATCATAGTTGTTGTATCAACTTCAAATCTGAATGGCATCAATGAAGCCTATGGATTGATGAGGATATAATAACTTTATTGTGCCAAGAATGCAAGTCCTATATACATGTACTGTAGTTATTACCACGCATGATATTCCCACATTGTGGTCTGTACATTGAATATATTCTCTGATCGTGTACTCTGTAACTGGTGTGAAATGGCTAGCTAGTTAGCGGGGTGCGCGCTGATAGCATTTCAATTGTTGACTGGCTCTGAGATCTTGAAGTAGTTGTTCCCCTTGCTCTGCAAGGCCTGTGCAGAGGGTCCCTGGTTCAAGCCCAGGTAGGGGTGAGGAGAGGGACGGAAGCTACTGTATACTGTTACATGTGGATAGAGTGAAATATAATATCTTTATTGTGCCAAGGTTGCAAGTCCTATATAAACATGTAGTTATCACCACGTATGAGATTCCCACATTGTAGCCTGCACATTGAATATATTCACTGATCATGTACTCCTCCTTGGCAAATAAAGGTGTGGTTCAGATATGAATCTCAGACATTCTTTTTCAGTTATATCGAACTCCATTATTTGAATGGTGCTGTGTTTGCATGTATGTATTACAATTATACACTTCAACAGTGTTTACCACTCCTGCTCCTGGGACATCAATGATTACACATTGTAACTATGCAATAGACTAGAAACATGATTGATTTTTAATTCATATATATGGTTTTGCCTACACCTAGTGACCTGCTTTTGAAATTATATAAACAAAAAATATTCAATTTGATTTAGAATGGCAAGCTAGACAAAATTAAAAGGGCCTATTTATATAACGAGTATGAATTTGGAGGACAGCAATGATTAACTATTAAAGCATTAGACCTCTCACTAAAGGCATCAGTCATACAAAAGATATACTTAAATTCAAACTGGTTCTCTATTAAATAGCATGAGACATCCCTACCAATGTTCAAGAATGGCCCTTTTCCCCTTTATTCAGATTACACCTGCTCACTTTCGGTGGTTTGAAAAATAAATAATCTCCAAAATCTCGTTATTTTTTAAAAAATGCCTTAGAAAGTTGGTTGTAATTTCAGTTTTATCCACCTGAAAAGACAGAACAAATAATTCACCAAATATTGTGGTTAAACTCAAATATACTAATTGATTAAAAAAATGTATTTTTTGAAAAGTTATAAAAAGGTAAAATTTTTGTGAATGATATCAAAAATAGGACTGGTGGAGTTGTGTCACACATGCAGCTAACACAGACATATGGAAATGTCTGCTCTACCCAAAATTACAACCAACTAATTGCAGCATTACCACAAAATTGGAAGGGGAAAAAGTAAGGAACTTGTATGTCGGCCCTGCATTAAAGAACAGAAATGGTTGAAGAAAAGTGTGATATATAAAAACGTACACCAATTTCATTTAAGGACCAAAAACTGACAGCTGTGCCATATAAATTGCAAAATAGTTAATAATTATTATTGTAGCAAAAATCTTTATTTTGAATTTACAATCTGTGGAAGCTATGAGAATAGAAAGGTTCACTACTTTTGTGAAACATCACAGCACAGTTGAAAGATATATGGCAAATAGAAATCCAAAATGGATGGTGTTAAGAGATAGATGGGAGGGGTTGAATGGAGCTGAAGGGTGGGACTAATAACAAGATAACCAATGTAAAACATACGGAGTCTGTCAAATGTATATAGGTTCAGAAATGTTGTGAAATAGCACAGTTACAAATAGAAATCAACCTGGATGGAAATAGAGGAAGGACTAAAAACAAAAAACAAAACTATCGTAAAATATATTGTCTCTAAAATGTGTATAAGGTGTGTAAATTGAAGGTAGAATTGGGGGAGGGGTGATAGGGTTTGCAGGGAATAATAAAGGTATATTCTAAAAAAGTACATATCTATATAGGTATGTGTATGTACATGTATGATTATGGATATATATATTTACCAAAAAAAGATATGGGGGATTGGAAATTATGCAGATAATTACATTGATGGAAGCAACAATCTTTCCGCAATATTAAGCTGATCCACCACGAAAAACAAAGTTTTACCACTCCTGCTCCTGGGAGATCAATGATTACACACTGTAACTATGCAATAGACTAAAAACATGATTGATTTGTAATTCATATATACAGAAAAAAACTATGCATATCTAACTCCCTTCATCTGCATTAATCTGAGGACACAGGATAGTATTTCAATGAGATACTTCATTTCAACCAGTGGAGAATGTGAAACGCTTTATTGAAAGAGGTTCATTATCCAGGTGTTATACATACATACAGTTGAAGTCGGAAGTTTACATACACTGAGGTTGGAGTCATTCAAACTAATTTTTCAACCACTCCACACAATGCTTGTTAACAAACTATAGTTTTGGCAAGTCATTAGGACATCCACTTTGTGCATGACACAAGTAATTTTTCCAACAATTGTTTACAGACAGATTAACTCACTGTATCACAATTCCAGTTGGTCAGAAGTTTACATACACTTAAGTTGACTGTGACTTTAAACAGCTTGGAAAATTCCAGAAAATGATGTTGTTACGAATCCCTTTTGGCCCGACAGTCTAGGGGGGATGGTAATGAGACTCGTAACATAACTCATGCAAATTATTATTGTGACAAAGGAAAAGTGTGAACGAAATAAGCACGACAACTGAAATCTACCGTCAAACTCTAGGTTTATTTATAAACACACGGTAATGGGGGGAGCAGGAAAAGGGGCTGAGCTGGACCCAAGGAAAGAAACAATAAGTATTCAAAAACACCCCTAAGCTAGACTAGCCTACTTTAACAACAGCTAACTAACCAAAAATACAGTGGGTGGTCCGCCCAGTTCTAACTAGTGTATTTAACAAAGTTCACCTACGGGTAGTGTATGCCCATGGGCGACTTGTCTTGGTTTCCCCCTTTTCCACCAGCAATCAAACACAAACACCATAACCAAAAACAATACTCACAGGTGATGACAAAGTGCTATGAGGTGCTTAAACAAAAGAGAGGTTACGACACAAAGCGAGAGTGAAACACAGAGACCTACAGACATGGCATTTACAGAGAGATTGAGCTGAGCTGAGCTCTAGAACAAACAAATGATGGGGTTTTTAAACCATGGGGAAAGAACTGTGATAGGTTTAGGAAATATGAGGAGGTGTGTCTTCTGATTGATGATTGATTGGGGAGTGATGATTTTCACCTGTGAGGGGAGAAGGAGAGAAAAGAAACACACACACAGGATACACACACACACACAGGATAACTGTATCCGTAACAGATGTCATGGCATCAGAAGCTTCTGATAAGCTAATTGGCATAATTTGAGTCAATTGGTGGTGTACCTGTGGATGTATTTCAAGGCCTACCTTCAAACTCAGTGCCTCTTTGCTTAACATCATGGGAAAATCAAAAGACATCAGCCAAGACCTCAGAAAAAAAATGTAGACCACCACAAGTCTGGTTCATCCTTGGGAGCAATTTCCAAACGCCTGAAGGAACCACGTTCATCTGTACAAACAATAGTACGCAAGTATAAACACCATGGGACCAAGCAGCCGTCAAACCGCTCAGGAAGGAGACGCGTTCTGTCTGCTAGAGAAGAACGTACTTTGGTGCAAAAAGTGCAAATCAATCCCAGAACAACAGCAGAGGACCTTGTGAAGAGGTGTAGAAGACAGAAAGGAAAAGAGGTAAGAACAGCGGCAGACACAATATGATTTGTGAATTACAGTGCTACCCTAATATTCTCTCAGTTCATCACAATTGCGGTGATTGGATGCAGGAGGGGTTCACCTAAACAGCTGATATAACCTAGAGGAGATAGGGAGAAGGGGGACAGGGATGAAGTGAAGAAGAGAGACTGTTATTGTGTGTGTGTGGGGGGGGGGTCTCACCTGGTGTCCACAATGGCTACAGAGTACTTTATTCTGAAAAACAGACACATGAGGACAAACAATAGAAGATAATGTCAGTAGAAGATCCTGTATGTGATGTAGACACCTATCAGAGTGTACCTGAAACATTTAAAAATAGAGGGCTTTGTGTCTCACCACTTGGTTATTGCAAGGCTACCCCCCAGGAAAATCATGACTTGGCAGCAGCAACAGATAGTCCAGTGAAAATGGCTGTGTTTATGTGGTGTAAATCTGAAAATTAGCATCTGACATCTTAAGGTTTTTTAAATTAATGCATGCGAGACAGGTTCCATGTACACCAAGACAGGCAGAGATGGAGAAAAAAAAGACAGAACAATTTAATTACCTCTGGTTATGGACACTATTGCCAGCAATAAAGCTTCCACGGCCTGTTCCTCAGACAGTGAACATCTGGCAAAATCTACAGAACAAGTTCTCATTTACAACTGCGACCCTGGCCAAGATAAAGCAAAGCATTGCGACAAAAACAACACAAGTTACACCTGGAATAAACAACGGTACAGTCAATAACACAATAAAAAGATCTATATACAGTGTGTTCAAATGTGTAAGATTAGGAAGGTAAAGCAATAAATAGGCCATAGCGGCAAAATAATTACAATTTAGCGTTAACACTGGAGTGATAGATGTGCAGATGATGTGCACATGGGGTGTAAAAGAGCAAAAATAAATAATATTGGGGTGAGGTAGTTGGGTGGGCTATTTACAGATGGGGTGTGTACAGGTGCAGTGATCGGTAAGCTAATGCTTAAAGTTAGTGAGGGAGATATGAGTCTCCAGCTTCAGTGATTTTTGCAATTCGTTCCAATCATTGGCAGCAGAGAACTGGAAGGAAAGGCGACAAAAGGAGGACTTGGCTTTGGGGATTTGAAATATACCTGCTGGAGTGTGTGCTACAGGTGGGTGCTGCTATGGTGACCAATTGTATCAAACATGATTTTAGACCTTGTTTATTTAAAATTGTTTATAACTATATTTCAAAGATGCCAACTGCTGGAAATGGTCTCATAGTGTTCCTATCATCTCTACTACCAGTACTGCACTAATCTTGGCCTAAAAATTGCATCAAACATGATTTAGACCTTGTTTATTTATAACAGTTTATAACTACATTTCAAAGTTGCCCCTGCTGAAAATTGTGTTGTAAGTGTTCCTATCATCTCGACTACCAATACAAATTTGTACTTACAAATGCTTTTAGATTTTAGACCTTGTTTATGGAAAATTTTTAACTATATTTCACAGTTGCAAAACGCATACATAGGATACAGGTATCCTGTGTGTATTTTCTTTCCTTCTGCCCTAGTCACAGGTGTCACTCGCCAGTCAGAAGAGACACCTGCTCCTTTTCCCTTACCCAATCACATCCCCTTTCCCTTGGTTTAAAAGAATCCCAATTAGTTGTCTCTGGAGTTCTCTCTCTTTTGTTTTTGCACCTACATGTCCCACTTGTCCATTTTTATGTGAGTATGTATTGTTATGGTGTATGACTGTTTGTTTGTTGGTGGAAAAAGGGGTACAAAGCCAAGTCGCCCATGGGCATACATTAGCCGTAGGAAAACATTGTCTAAGAACCCTAGTTAGAACTGGGCGGACCACCCACTCTATTTTATTGGTTAGTTAGCTAGCGGTTATTGAGACAAGTAAGACTAGCTTAGGTTTTTTTAATATTTATTATTTCTTTCCTTGGGGTCAGCTCAGCCCCCCCCCCCCATACCTTACTGTGTGTTTAACAAATAAACCACACGTGTTTGACGGTAGAATTAATTGTCTGTTGTTATGAGTTCTCACTGTTCCTTTTCACTATTATGATTTGCATGAGATATGTTACAGGTCTCGTTACATGTCTATGTCACCTGTCTATGTTACAGGTTCCATCCCCCCTAGACTGCAGGGCCAAAGGGGTTCATAACACATACAATTGTCACATAGTGTTCCTATCATCTCTACTACTAGTACTGCAATAACTTTGACTTACAAATGGCTTCAAACATGTTTTTAGACCTTGTTTCTGGAAAACTGTATATAACTATATTTCACAGTTGCAACATGCTGAAAATGATCTCATAGTGCTCCAATCATCTCGACCACCAGTACTGCACAAATGTGTTGTTACTAAATGTATCAAACATGTTTTAGACCTTGTTTATTGAAAATTGTTTATAACTATATTTCAAAGTTGCCAACTGCTGAAAATTGTCATAGTGTTCCTATCATCTCTACTACTAGTACTGCACCAGTTGGTACTTACAAGTTGCGTCAAACATGATTTTAGACCTTGTTTCTGGAAAACTGTTTATAACTATATTTCACAGTTGCAACATGCTGAAAATTGTCTCATAGTGTTCCTATCATCTCGACCACCAGTACTGCACAAATTGTAGCTTACAAATAGCATTAAACATCTTTTAGACCTTGTTTAAAACTATATTTCAAATTTGCCAGCTGCTGAAAATTGTCTCATAGGAACACTATCATCTAGACCACCAGGACTGCTGTCAGGTGGATGGATTATCTTGGTATATGAGAAATGCACACTAACAGGGACGTAAACAAATTTGTGCATAAAATTTGAGAGAAATGTGCTTTTGGAACATTTCTAGGATCTTTTATTTCAGTTCATGAAACATGGGACCAACACTTTACATGTTGCGTTTATATTTTTGTTCTGTAAAGAAACCAGTAAATGACCGAGCAAATTCAATATTGGCCTCTTGGCCCGATTTCCAGTAGATAACATAGCCACAAAGTCAAACCAGCTATCCCATTTTAACATCAGATGCCGCTCCGGTGGGGGAAATCAATAGGTGAATATCAGAGCCAATCACAACACCGGCGGGTAAGTAATACTATGAAACACTATCATACCACTATTACTGCAGATATACAGTATTATGGAACTTTTCTGAAATGACAAAGCAAAAATAAAAATACTAATAATTTTGCTGTCACAGAACACTGACTCACCCCACAACAACAGGTCGGGAACAGGAGTCAGCCACAGAGCAGCGCCCCTGGAGCAGGTTATGGGTTAGGTGCCTTGCTCAAGGGCACCTGAGATATTGATGCCAGTAACTGTCGGTTGCCGGCTCCCTCCAGCTGGATTCTGAATGCTATTCATTGACTACAGCTCAGCATTCAACACTATGGTATCCTCAAAGCTCATCCCTAAGCTAAGGATCCTGGGACTAAACTCCTCCCTCTGCAATTGGATCCTGGACTTCCTGAAGGGCCACCCCCCAGGTGGTGAGGGTAGGTAGCAACACTGGAGCTCCCCAGGGCTGCGTGCTCAGTCCCCTCCTGTACTCCCTGTTCACCCACGACTGCATGGCCAGGCACAACTCCAACACCATCATTAAGTTTCCAGACGACACAACAGTGGTAGGCCTGATCAACGACGAGACAGCCTATAGGGAGGAAGTCAGAGACCTGGCCGGGTGGTGCCAGAATAACAACATATCCCTCAACGTAACCAAGACTAAGGACATTATTATGGATTACAGGAAAAGGAGGACCTAGCACGCCCACCATTCTCATCAATGGGGCTGTAGTGGAGTAGGTTGAGAGCTTCAAGTTCCTTGGTGTCCACATCACCAACAAACTAGAATGGTCCAAACACACCAAGACAGTCGTGAAGAGGGCACAACAAATCCTAAGGAAACTAAAAACTATTTGGCATGGGTCATGAGATCCTCAAATGGTTCTACTGCTTCAACATCGAGAGCATCCTGACTGGTTGCATCACTGAGGAAGGCCCGAAATATTGTCAAAGACCCCAGCCACCCCAGTCATAGACTGTTCTCTCTACTACAGCAGTGCCAAGTCTAGGACAAAAAGGCTATTCAACAGTTTTAACCCCCAAGCCATAAGACTCCTGAACAGGTAATCAAATGGCTACCCGGACTATTTGCATTGTGTGCCCCTCCAACCCCCGACCCCTCGTTTTAAGCTGCTGCTACTCTCTGTTTATCATATATGCATAGTCACATTAACTATACATTCATGTACATACTACCTCAATTGGGCAGTGCTCCCGCACTGTTAACCGGACAATCTGCATTGTGTCCCACCCATCACCTGCCAACCCCTCTTTTACGGTACTGCTACTCTCTGTTCATCATATATGCATAGTCACTTTAACTATATCTACATGTACAGTGTACATACTACCTCAATCAGCCTGACTAACCGGTGTCTTTGTAGCCTCGTTACTTTTATAGCCTTGCTACTGTATATATCCTGTCTTTTTATTGTTGTTTTATTTCTTTACCTACCTATTGTTCACCTAATACATTTTTTGCACTATTGGTTAGAGCCTTAAGTAAGCATTTCACCTGTTGTATTCGGCGCACGTGACAAATACTTTGATTTGAACTAGCAACCCTCCTAACAGGATATTGATGCCTACCTCACATGCCCCGTAAACACTCAAGTTGTACAACAATTTGATAATGTATTTCATACAACTGAAAGTTTGTCTGCACAGAAATGTTTAAACAGCCATTGTGCAATTACTTTTTTTCAGAAAAAAATCTCCATTGTATCACAACTGTTGTGTTCATAGTCAGTCATTACATTTCACAGCAAGCAAAAGAGCTGTGTGCTTTAATACTCTGTGACATTGCCAATAAACCAAATGCATAAATACAACATCCATTTCACTGGAACAAGGGTGGGGCATGGCGCCTTGATGACCTGATTGATAAACAGATGGAATCTTTATTTTTGAAGCGCATTATCATGGTCCATCAAGACACATTTCAGGGGTCAGAAAACCTCACAACCAATGACAGACTCTGGATTTGTCTACATTTACAGTAGTTGTGTGGTTTGATGCAAGAGTGTATGCCCCTGCTATTTTTACGAGGTTTAAATCATTTTCACATTCCAGTGTCCACACTTGAACTGGGTTAAAAGAATGGTGACATTTGTCTGACATACCATGCTATTCCCCAATACCCCACCGCCCCTTCCCCTGGAGGACATAGAGTAGGCACATGCGTGCACACACACACTTAGAGCCTGTTTCAGTGGTGTTGTGTTTCAACTGCAGAAAGATTTCCCATGTTGATGGCTCATGTGAAGAGGTAGTGACCTTAAGTCATCATCTAATGACAACGATGGGTTCAGCGATGCAGAATCCTGTTAAAATTGCTCTTCACTGAGCTAGATTCCCGCCCTATCAGCTGGCTCTGGGGCCCTAATGTTAGCCCTCAATCCCAACCTTGCTTTCCCTACTCTGTCAGGGCAGCCGCACAGAGCAGAGTACATCTATCAGGACACGCCATGCAGAACAGACGTCTTAGCTCCGCTGGTTCAATTCAGTGCCTCTACCATGCTGTCACACACAGACACAAGCACATATAACTGGTAGAAACAACCAACATGACTCAGTCAGTTCTCACACAATTGTAACACAGGCACCCTATCCCCAATATACAGTAGTGCACTACTTTTGACCATAGGGGTCTGCTAAAAAGTAGTGTACTATTGGGAATAGGGTGTCATTTGAGGCATAGCCCTTGGGATTGGCCTAAGCATTTCACATTAAAACATTGCTTTCTTGATTATTTAATGTTCAAAATGAAGGGAAGTGACACAAGCCATTTTTACTTCTTTCAAGAACTACTTCTAAAATGAGTCAGACAGTTTGAGAGATCAATAGTGTTCTTGGTTGCACTTAGCTGTTTTCCATCCTTGAAGTGGTGGTACAGTACAGCGTGAGAAAATGGGCTTTTATCATGAATGACAAGAGTTACAAATAATCAGTATGAACACTTAAACATTACTTGTTAATTGCTTTTCCTTTGACTGCAATATAATAATAATAAATGCGAACGGAGCAAGTACTTTGAGGTTGCTCTAAAGAGGAAAGGTAGAATAAACTAGTCGGGAGCAGGATCTTACATTGAACAAAGTTCTCTATTGAAGTATTTCTTTCTCCTCTAACAATCAAGGATGATCTCACAAGGAAAACACAAATCCTTTTTTTTTACACGAACAAGGAACACAAGGTGAGTAACTTTTAACTATAACATAAATTACAGGTGTGTCACTGCCTTAGCTATCCGTTCGTGGAGAGTTCCCTTCGGGTGGTGGTGCAGATCCGTGGTTGCCATTCCCAAGAGGTAGTTTTGTCCTCTTCTTCTCCCTTCCGGTAAGTCCCCTCCTTTGGAGACACATTCACTCTTTTCTTTTCTTTTTCTCCGGTCCACGCTTCTGGTTCCCTCCTCTCTCTTGTAGGGGGAAGAGACTAGGTCATTAGTACTGTCAGCTGTGCTTAATTGCCTCTGATCACCTTGACTCGCATTCTGAGCTGGGCTACTATCTGTGGGACCAGACTGCCCCCTGGTGGTTCTTCCACAAATAATAATAACAATAACAGGTATTTCTCTGTCTTTCCTACTAAGCACAGACACAGTCTTGATGAGTGGATGTCATTACACTGCATTACAGCAATAACCAAATTACAGAAATGGCTGAATGAGGAAATGTCTCGCTCATAATAATTGTCCATGTATTCATTGCTTCAAAGCACTATCTTAATTAGGACGATTTCTTAGGATTGTTCCCGATATTTCATACAGCGTCATTATAGAATTACTGAATCAGCTATACAGTTCAGTTTGGCTCCTGAACAAATTGACTTAATCTCTGAGACAATCCTCATTATGTTTGGTCTACACATTGTCTTTTTGTCTCACTCAAAGGCCTTCATTCTGATCAAGTGCTGCTGCCTATGATATATCAGTTTTTTACCCATACCCTATGGCCCTTCAAATTATAAGTATTTATACCTAGCGAAAGCAACATGATCTACAGTATGTCATTATAGTAATTGAAGGAAAGAGCTAATGAAACACCTCTTGCTTTGTGTGTGAGTGTGAATGTGTATGTGCATGCATGTGGTAAGTGTGCAGGCGTCTGTGGCTGTGCGTGTGCTAGTGCAGTGTATATGGCTGCAGGCAGGTGTCTGTAGTGACAAACAGGGTGAATGAGCTGCTAGGGACAGACTTATGGGCTAGGTATCATGTTTGCTCTGAGATATTGGTTGGGGTGAGATGGTGCTACTTACAGTTGAAGTCGGAAGTTTACATACACTTAGGTTGGAGTCATTAAATCACCCAAGGAAAGACAGACAGAGGAAGGAACGACAGAGAGCACAAATTATCCGTCACTCCACATTTACTACAAAATAACCACTTTGCTAGGAGTGAAAGATTCCGTCTTGTTTTGGAATTTTTTTTACACAGGGACACTGGAAGTCAATCTTAAATGAATCATTGTTTGTCAGCGCGTTGGAGAGTTTCCAACCAACTCAATGCACCATAGTACACATGTCAATCAGGAGCTCTCCTTGGGCAGACCCAGCAGTTGTCTTGTATAGGGCTATACACAGACAAGTTATATTTGCATGATTTTGCATAATTAATGAATCATTAAAGTCTTGTTTCATTCATGTGACTAACCAATACTGTTTCATAACATGTGACAGACCAACACATCAGGAGGCTTCTCCTCCCTAAGCTGAGACCTTGCAACTGAGATCGTGGTGGTTTGTTCTCAAAACACGGTCTGGGCATATTGCCAAATTACAGCTACTGATAGGTGTGATTTGTAGTCAGCCACTTGCATGAACACATTGGTTTGTAGAACACTGAAATGAGTTATAAGAAAAGCACAAACATTAATATTCCCATTACTGTCTGCCTGCTGATTTGTGTGGTGCCGATGTCCCTATACCTTGGAGGAGGGAGGAGACCATGAAAGCAAGTGTTAGCTTTATCATATGACCACACCTCATTTCTGTTCGGAGGCAAGCGCTAGTACTGCTAAATTACGAGTCAGCAATATCTCTCTATACATGAGGAATGCTCTGCTCTCCTTATGAATACAGAGTGCAGTATTGTGAACAAATCCTATCTCTGTCAAGAGGAACCAAACTCTGCAATCCTTAGGCCCAATTTTGGCTGTACGCATAAGAGCAATGTATGCTTGTCAAACATTTGTATTAGTTTAAAAAAAGCATAGACATGCTATTTGTATTCTCCAACTACATGTTATGTAATGTTATTGGGAGAAAATTCAGCCAGCTGTACAAATCTTTTTAGCGTACGGAAAAAAAAACATGCACCATTCATGTTTCCTTCATTCTCTAGCACTGCTGTATACCCGCTCTGTTTCAGTGATTCTTACGACAGGGCTGCATGATGTATGCAGTTCATCTTGTGTTTTTCTCTGCCCTTTCTTTAGAGAGAGATAGAGAAAGAGATGGGAATACAGTAGACGAGCCAGTCTGGGTGCACTCAGAATCTCAATCATGGCCAGTTACAGCTTGAGGATGAGGGGGATGGGCTGTAAATCTGCATGGACCTGAGAAAGGGCTAATCGATTTCAAGAGTGATGAGCGTGTTCAGCGGACTGGAATCCCCCAGCACTCCTTTTTATTCAGGCTTGTTTGAAGAACTATATTAATCTCAGAAAGTGAGGCGAGAGTTAGTCCAGTGGGTTTTGGATGTTCTGATGAAGAGTAGGTTGTTTAGTAGCTAACTTCTAAATGGTGTACATTAATTCTGATTTTATACTACTTCTCCATAAAAGAAGGTATTTTATAAACTACAAAAATGGTTTTAATGAGACCTTTGCATGGCAATCAACTAATATTATTCTCTCCTTCTCACCCACTCGCTTTTTTTCTATTCCTCCCCCCACCCCCATTCAATTGCTACACCTGCCAGGAGTCTGCACTAATGCCCAACCGTTCAACAAAACCAGAAATTCCAGAGTACATTATCCCTTCAATATCTATGAGTCCTTATTCAGCTGTTCTACTGCACATTTAGCAAGCTGGCAGAATACTGTATAGTCCTATTTGGAAAGAGTTAATGGATTTAATGTCATTACAACTATAGCAGTATCAAGGAGGATTTTTTGTACAATGGATGGTTACGGCCATGCAGTATGATTGATGAACACACAATATCAGTTAATCCAATCAATGCCAAATAGTCAATGTCAAATAATCATACTGAAGTTACTCAAGTAGCCTACAACAGCACTCAATTAATATTTTTACCCATTTCGTCGAGCGTCCTTTTCACTTTTTCTCTGTGTTAAACCGGCACTATTTTGTGGGCCCAGGCAATTGATTCTCTGAGCATATTGTGGGTGTAATTCGCCGTCTGAGGGAAACAATTGTTTCTTTACCACATTGACAAATGTGAATTCTATTGTGTTTCAGGAAAAATGTGGATAATATGGGTAGAAAATTGTCACAGAGAACCAATGTCTTTGATTTCATAGAGAAGCTTCAATGTTATTTAATCAAATCTGAATAATGACTTTGTTCTGGCATGCAAAGATTGTGTAAATAAAGCAGATATTGCTTCTATGTAAGCTTGAAGTCATGTTATGATTGGTATGTGGAAAATCAGGCACATATACACTACCATTCAAAGTTTGAGGACACTTAGAAATGTCCTTGTTTTTGAAAGAAAATCACATTTTTTTGTCCATTAAAATAACATAAAATTGATCAGAAATACAATGTAGAAATTGTCAATGATGTAAATTACTATTGGAGCTGGATGTTTTAATGAAATATCTACATAGGCATACAGAGGCCCAGTATCAGCAACCATCACTCCTGTGTTCCAATGGCACGTTGTATTAGCTAATCCAAGTTTATCATTTCAAAAGCCTAATTGAACATTAGATAACCCTTTTGCAATTATGTTAGCACAGCTGAAAAATGTTGGTCTGATTAAAAAAGCAATACAACTGACTGGAAGACCCAGAGGTACCTCTGCTGCACAGGATAAGTTCATTAG
Source organism: Oncorhynchus masou masou (assembly GCF_036934945.1). Lineage (NCBI taxonomy): Eukaryota > Metazoa > Chordata > Actinopteri > Salmoniformes > Salmonidae > Oncorhynchus > Oncorhynchus masou. The sequence continues at coordinate 63,881,136 of NC_088217.1, read as the reverse complement.
AGTTACCAGCCTCAGAAGTTGCAGACCAAATAAATGCTTCAGAGTTCAAATAACAGACACATCTCAACATTAACTGTTCAGTGTGAATCAGGCCTTCATGGTTGAGATGTTAGAAATGTTAATAAACTGAATTAACTTATTTACCTAAGTATCCTGACCCTTTGCTATGAGACTCAAAATTGAGCTCAACTTGATTGGATTCCACCTGTGGTAAATTCAATTGATTGCACATGATTTGGAAAGGCACACACCTGTCTATATAAGGTTGCACAGTTGACATTGAATGTCAGACGAAAAAGCAAGCCACGAGGCAGAAGAAATTGTCCATAGAGCTCCGAGACAGGATTGTGTTGAGGCACAATCTGGGGAATGGTGCCGAAACATTTCTGCAGGATTGAAGGTCCCCAAGAACACTGTCCTCCATCATTCTTAAATGGATGAAGTTTGGAACCACCAAGACTCTACCTAGAGCTGGCCGCCCAGCCAAACTGAGCAACTGGGGAGAAGGGCCTTGGTCATGGATGTGACGAAGAACCAGATGGTCACTCTGACAGAGCTCCAGAGTTCCTCTGTGGAGATGGGAGAACCTTCCAGAAGGACAACCATCTCAGCAGCACTTCACCAATCAGAATTTTATGGTAGAGTGGCCAGACAGAAGCCACTCCTCTGTAAAAGCAACATGACAGCCCCTTGGAGTTTGCCATGGCAGAGGACAGAATGGCACCGGAGGGGATGACTGCCGTTTTACGTGCTCCCAACCAACTGTGCTACTTTATAAACATTTTTGCATTGTTTGTAACTTATTTTTTTACTTATTTAGTACATAATGTTGCTGCTACCGTCTCTTATGACCGAAAATAACTTCTGGACATCAGAACAGCGATTACTAGAAGAAGATTTTTTCTTTAATGAATCTGACGTGAAGAATATAGTGCTTTCTCAGGAATGGGCCCAAATCCCCGTCATTTATGTTGAAGAAAAGACGGAGAAAAATCTCAATCATTGGAAAATAAAATGGATGACCTACAATCAAGATTATACTACCAAAGGGACATTAAAACTCGGCCTTGTCTCAGGATGGTAAGTTGGGCGTCGACGACGACCACTGTGATTATTATTATTTGACCTTGCTGGTCACTATGAACATTTGAACATCTTGGCCATGTTCTGTTATCTCCACCCGGCACAGCCAGAAGAGGACTGGCCACACCTCATAGCCTGGTTCTTCTCTAGGTTTCTTCCTAGGTTCTGGCCTTTCTAGGGAGTTTTTCCTATTTTCCTAGCCACTGTGCTTCAACATCTGCATTGCTTACTATTTGGGGTTTTAGGCTGGGTTTCTGTACAGCACTCTGTGACATCAGCTGATGTAGGAAAGGCTTTATAATTACATTTGAGTGATTAAAAGTCTGTAATATCTTGTGTTTTTCTGGATAATATAGAGCTGGCGGGATTTTCTGGTAAGACGAGGGGCGGGGGTGTGTGTCTATTTGTCAATAACAGCTAGTGCGCAATGTCTAATATTAAATACTGCACTCAACCAGCTGTATAAGGGCATAAGCAAACAAGAAAATGCTCATCCAGAAGATGCGCTCCTAGTGGCCAGTGACTTTAAATCAGGCAGACTTAAATGTGTTTTACCTGATTTCTACCAGCATGTCACATGTGCAACCAGAGGGGGGAAAAAGGAGTATACAACCTCAGTCATCGGCTTCATCAAAAAGTGCATAGACGACGTTGTCCCTACAGTGACCGTACGTACATATCCCAACCAGATGCCATAGATTACAGGCAACATCTGCATCGAGCTAAAGGCTAGAGCTGCCACTTTCAAGGAACGGGATACTAATCCCAATATGCCCTCAGATGAACCATCAAACAGGCAAAGCGTCAATACAGGATTAAGATTGACTCCTACAACACTTTGTATGACACTCGTCGGATGTGGCAGGGCTTGAAAACTATTACGGACTACAAAGGGAAACCCAGCCGCGAGCTGCCCAGTGAGGCGGAACCTACCAGATGAGGTAAAAGCCATGAAGTGCTTTGAAAGGCTGGTCATGGCTCACATCAACAGCATCATCCCGGAAACCCAAGACCCACTCCAATTCGCATACCGCCCCAACAGATCCACAGATGACACAATCTCAATCGCACTCCACACCTGGACGAAAGGAACACCTACAGTATATGAGAATGCTCTACATTGACAACAGCTCAGCATTCAACACCATAGTGCCCATGAACCTCATCACTAAGCTAAGGATCCTGGATGGCAACTGGATCCTGGACTTCTTGACGGGTCGCCCTCTAGTTGTAAGGGTAGGCAACAACACGTCTGCCACGCTGATCCTCAACAATGGGGCCCCTCAGGAGTGTGTGCTTAGTTCCCTCCTGTACTCCCTGTTCACTCATGGCTGCATGGCCAAACACAACTAACACCATCATTAAGTTGGCTGACAACAAAACAGTGGTTGGCCTGATCAGCGACAACAATGAAACAACCTATAGGGAGGAGGTCTGAGACCTGGCAGTGTGGTGCCAGGACAAAAACCTCTCCCTCAATGTGAGCAAGACAAAGGAGCTGATCGTGGACTACAGGAAAAGGCGGGCCGACCAGGCTCCCATTAACATTGACGGGGCTGTAGTGGAGCCGGGTCGAGAGTTTCAATGTTCTTTGGTATCCACATCACCAACAAATTATCATGGTCCAAACACATCAACACAGTCATGAAGAGGGCATGACAACACCTTTTCCCCCTCAGGAGACTGAAAAGATTTGGTATTCTTCCGCAGATCCTCAAAAAGTTATACAGCTGCACCATCGAGAGCATCCCGACCTGATGCATCACCGCCTGGTATGGCAACTGCTTGGCATCTGACCGTAACACGCTACAGACGGTAGTGCGTATGGCCCTGTACATCACTAGAGCCAAGCTTCCTGCTATCCAGGACCTATATACTCACTGATACCGCATGGCAAGAGGTACCGGAGCGCCAAGTCTAGGACCAACCTGTACCCCCACACATTGACTCTGTTCCAGTACCTCCTGTATATAGCCTCGTTATGGTTATTTTATTGTGTTACTTTTTATTTTTTTACTTTAGTTTATTTGGTAAATATTTTCTTAACTCTTTCTTGAACTGCACTGTTGGTTAATTAAGGGCTTGTAAGTAAGCATTTCATAGCAAGGTCTACACCTGTTGTATTCAGGACATGACTTGAACAGGCACCTAAAGGACTCTCAGACCATGATAAACAAGATTCTCTGGTCTGAGGAAACCAAGACTGAACTCTTTGACCTGAATGCCAAGTGTCACGTCTGGAGGAAACCTGGCACCATCCCTACGGTGAAATATGGAGGTGGCAGCATCATGCTATGGGGATGTTTTTCAGCTGCAGAGACTGGGATCGAGGCAACGATGAATCGAGTCAGGATCGAGGCAACGATGAACAGAGCAAAGTACAGAGAGATCCTTGATGAAAACCCGCCCCAGAGCACTTAGGACCTCAGATTGGGGTGAAGGTTCACCTTCCAAGAGGACAACCACCCTAAGCACACAGCCAATACAATGCAGGAGTGGCTTCGGGACATGTCCTTGGGTGGCCTAGCCAGAGCCTTGACCTGAAAATAGCTGCTCCCCATCCAACCTAACAGAGCTTGAGAAGAATAGGGAAAAACTCCCCAAATACGACTCAAGGCTGTAGTCAATGTCAAAGGTACTTCAACAAAGTACAGAGTAAAGGGTCTGAATACTTATGTAAATGTGATATTTCAGATATTTTTTTACACAGTTTCTAAAAAACAGTTTTTGCCTTGTCATTATGGGGTATTGTGTGTCGTTTGATGGTGACAGGTTTGCGCCATAACGAGCAGCCTGATGACCAAGAGACTGGAGAGGATGCACGCACACGTGACAGTACGTGATCAACAAAGAGATATATTTTCTTGGTGATTTAAATATTGACTGGCTTTCATCAGGCTGCCTACTCAAGAGAAAGTGTCAAATGGTAATTAATACCTGCAGTCAACCTACCAGGGTAGTTACAAACAGCACAGGAATTAAATCATCAACATGTATTGATCACATATTTACCAATGCTGCAGAAAATGTATATAGATCAGTATCCAAATCCATCGGATGTTGTGATCAAAATATAGTAGCCATATCAAGGAAAACCAAAGTTATAGTGCACAGCACAGGAATGATACGGTGCCTTGCGAAAGTATTCGGCCCCCTTGAACTTTGCAACATTTTGCCACATTTCAGGCTTCAAACATAAAGATATAAAACTGTATTTTTTGTGAAGAATCAACAACAAGTGGGACCCAATCATGAAGTGGAACGACATTTATTGGATATTAAAAAAAAAAAAAACTGAAAAATTGGGCGTGCAAAATTATTCAGCCCCTTTACTTTCAGTGCAGCAAACTCTCTCCAGAAGTTCAGTGAGGATCTCTGAATGATCCAATGTTGACCTAAATGACTAATGATGATAAATACAATCCACCTGTGTGGAATCAAGTCTCAGTATAAATGCACCTGCACTGTGATAGTCTCAGAGGTCCATTAAAAGCGCAGAGAGCATCATGAAGAACAAGGAACACACCAGGCAGGTCCGAGATACTGTTGTGAAGAAGTTAAAGCCGGATTTGGATACAAAAATATTTCCCAAGCTTTAAACATCCCAGGGAGCACTGTGCAAGCGATAATATTGAAATGGAAGGAGTATCAGACCACTGCAAATCTACCAAGACCTGGCCGTCCCTCTAAACTTTCAGCTCATACAAGGAGAAGACTGATCAGAGATGCAGCCAAGAGGCCCATGATCACTCTGGATGAACTGCAGAGATCTACAGCTGAGGTGGGAGACTCTGTCCATAGGACAACAATCAGTCGTATATTGCACAAATCTGGCCTTTATGGAAGAGTGGCAAGAAGAAAGCCATTTCTTAAAGATATCCATAAAAAGTGTTGTTTAAAGTTTGCCACAATCCACCTGGGAGACACACCAAACATGTGGAAGAAGGTGCTCTGGTCAGATGAAACCAAAATGTAACTTTTTGACAACAATGCAAAACGTTATGTTTGGCGTAAAAGCAACACAGCTCATCACCCTGACCACACCAAATACAGGACCATTCTGGAAGAAAACCTGATGGAGTCTGCAAAAGACCTGAGACTGGGACGGAGATTTGTCTTCCAACAAGACAATGATCCAAAACATAAAGCAAAATCTACAATGGAATGGTTAAAAAATAAACATATCCAGGTGTTAGAATGGCCAAGTCAAAGTCCAGACCTGAATCCAATCGAGAATCTGTGGAAAGAACTGAAAACTGCTGTTCACAAATGCTCTCCATCCAACCTCACTGAGCTCGAGCTGTTTTGCAAGGAGGAATGGGGAAAAATGTCAGTCTCGCGATGTGCAAAACTGATAGAGACATACCCCAAGTGACTTACAGCTGTAATCGCAGCAAAAGGTGGTGCTACAAAGTATTAACTTAACGGGGCTGAATAATTTTGCACGCCCAATTTTTCAGTTTTTGATTTGTTAAAAAAGTTTGAAATATCCAATAAATGTTGTCCCACTTCATGGTTGTGTCCCACTTGTTGATTCTTCACAAAAAAATACAGTTTTATGTCTTTATGTTTGAAGCCTGAAATGTGGCAAAAGGTTGCAAAGTTCAAGGGGGCCGAATACTTTCGCAAGGCACTGTATGTATTGTAGATATGCAGTGGTGCAATAATGTTATGATGTACTGTTTTGTTGTATATGAAATGCAAGTGCCATAATGTGTTTGGACCCCAGGAAGAGTTGCTGCTGCAAGGCAGCACCTAAATACAAATACAAAAATAACAGGTCATACAATACGTTTTGTAGTGATTTGTAGTCAAATTGAGCAAGTTGGGGTCACTTAACTGCTTGGAGTAACCCTGAATTGTAAACTGTCATGGTCAAAACATATTGATACAACAGTAGCTAAAATGGGGAGAAGTCCCAATATAAATCACTGCTCTGCCTTAACAACACTATCAACAAGGCAGGTCCAGCAGGCCCTAATTTTGTCACACCTGGACTACTGTTCAGTCATGTGGTCAGGAGGAAAAAAGAGGAACTTTCGAAAATTGCAATTGGCTCAGAACAGGGCAGCACGGCTGGCCTTTAGATGTGCACAGAGAGTTAACATTAATCATATGCATGTCTATCTCACTTGGCTCAAAGTGGAGGAGAGATTGACCTCATTACTTCTTGTATTTGTGAGAGATATTGACATGTTGAATGCACCGAGCTGTCTGTTTTGCCCTACTGGCACACAGCTCGAAAACCCATGTATACCCCACAAAACATGCCACCAGAGGTCTTTTTACAGTCCCCCAGACTATGGGAGGTGCACAATAGTACATAGAGCCATGATTACATGGAACTCTATTCCACATTAAGTAACTCATGCAAGCTGTACAAATAGATTTTAAAAAACTAATACAAATACACCTTATGGAACAATGGGGACTGTGAAGCAACACAAACATAGGCACAGACATGCATACACACACACACGATAACATACACACTATACACACACGTACATAGGCAGCAGCTACTCTTCCTAGTGTTCGGCAAAATGAACGCAGACATAAAATGTTAAAACATTACATTACAATACATTCAGGGACATGAGTGCGCACACTTAATGTGTTGTGAAATCTGTCGTGAATGTATTGTAATGTAATGTTTTAACATTTTATGTCTGTGTTCATTTTGCTGAACACTAGGAAGAGTAGCAGCTGCCTTGGCAGCAGGTAATGGGGATCCATAATAAATACAAATACATCTAGAACGCCGCTTAACGCTGCTTATTAGCATCTTTATAGCTAATTCACATTTTTAAGCGGCTAGCTGTCCGGCTGTTGTTGTATACACAACTTCTTGAATTACGGTTGGTTCTCATTTGTGAGGTTGACAACAATTGCAAAAAACATTAGCAATAGAAAATGTCTTTATGTCCTTGAAACTACTGTATTTTGGATTATGATATGGTAAGAAGCAGTACTAAGCCAGTTTAGGTTTTCTAAGCAGTGTTTAAAAAAAAAACCATGAACAAATCAAATATGACTAAATATTACATTTAAAACATCAACCAACCACTCTGCTGTCCTTCTGAAGTTGGCTGTAGAGTTTTGCAATTTTTGATTACCACCCACATGTTCAACAATAACAACCAAGTTATTATTACTAATATGTATATCGGTATGTGAGACTGACTGAATATGACAGTTCTTCACGCCAAAGCAGAGACTCTATTGTAGAGAGCTGTGCTGGGAGAATCAGAAGAGAAAAATATAATTTGAACAAACACCCATGTTGGCTCTGCTCAGAGGCACAGAGGGGCAGCACAATATATATGCTAATATGGTTTGTATCTGCAGAAGAGAATGAGAAAGTTTTGGATGAAAGTGGGCACAGGAACTGTCTTAGGGATGCTGATATGGCACTTAAAAAAAGCTATCTAGAACCTAAAAGGGTTCTTCGGCTCTCCCCACAGGAGATCCCTTTGAATAACTTATTTTGGTTGCATGTAGAACCCTTTCTACATATGGTTCTAGGTGGAACCCAAAATAGTTTTACCTGGAACAAAAAAAGGTTATCCTATGGCGCCAGCCGTTGAACCCTTTTGGAACCCTTTTTTCTAAGAGTGTACCTTTTGGATTCATGTGTTTAGAATCATACTTTGAAAGCCTGCAGGAGGCTGTATTTTCTCTTTCCTTTGCCCTTGCCCTTTCCTCGTCATGTCATACAGAACCAGAATTGTAAATCATCTCAGCTTGCATCAATCGCCTTTCTTTCACACCGGTCATCTCTCTTGCAGTGCAAATGTAGACAGGGGAATAATGACTGAAAGGATCCAATGGTCAGATCTGGGGTGAAGCAGTCTGTCAGAAACACCAGTGACCAGCAAGCAGATGGGATTAAGGGTTTATCATTGTCCAAACATAAGCGTAGGCACAGCAGTGTTCTAAAATATTGGACCGTTGGCTTTCAAATCTTACTGCTGGCAATGTCATAAGAATCTATGCAGGCGGCACAAGCCCTGCACTTTTAAAATGGTTGTGTACTGTACCAATGGGAATTTGCGTAGGTTTAGAGTGCAACCATAAGCGGAAAGATCTGACAAAAATTGGTGACCATATTTTATCTCAAAACCAGATGTTCAAATCTCTTATTCCCCAACATGTGGACAATTGGGGTTTGTCACAGTTTTTTCAGAGGCTTTTTGGTTTGGTGTCCAACCTGAGATTGGAAGCTTGGGGTTTCGATCCCGGGTTGAGTAATACCGAAGACTCCAAGAATGGGACCTGATGTCTCTGCTTGGCACACAGCATTAAAGAGATGGATTAGGGGGAAAGGCTCTGTGATAGACTAACATCCTGTCCAGGCAGTGTACTTGTACATCAAGCTGCCTCACGCTACAGACGTGACAGGTCTGGCACTGACAAAGCTAACTTGTCCAAGGCTTACTTACTTACCCGGTTTTGTGTTTAGACATAATTTTTGTGTTTCCAGAAACATATCTTTACCTGGGTGTATTCTATCTGTTTATCTGACATCATTTTGCATCAACAACAACAAACACATCAACCAGAACCTTTGTTTTACCCGCTTGCCTGCTACCTCTAAATCAAGAGATTCATGTCAACACGGATCAGGTATAACCTGTACTGTCTGAGGATAATATATAATATCCTCCCCAAATGTCTTACATATTACATTTACATTTAAGTCATTTGGCAGACGCTCTTATCCAGAGCGACTTACAAATTGGTGAATTCACCTTATGACATCCAGTGGAACAGCCACTTTACAATAGTGGTATATGGTGTCCATGGTATTTTAGCGTGACTGATGTAGCAGATTTGATTTAGGGAGCTGATTGAGACGGCAAGTTGACTGGAGGGCATCCATATGACACTTTTCCCTCCTCTCCTCCCACTGTACACCACGCCTCTGAGACATCCTTGAAAGGTGTTTTAGAGGTAAGGGATATTCTTTATGAAATGTGTGACCCTGCATGATGGAGTCTGTAAGATATACATTGAAACCCACAGTGGAGGCCCTACATATTTCTGTGGGCGTGCAAGATGCATAGCCTATTTGCAGGGAGTAGTTTCTCGTCTTTGCTTTCATACAGATAATAGCAGAAATATACTAGTAGGCATATTATCTTTTTGTTAAAAGGACTTTTTGGAACAAGGTAGCCTATTCACAACCAATGTAAATTCAATTTCAGCTAATTAAAAAAATACAATTACAATACTTGGTATGTACATTTGTAGAGACATTCTGAAAAACTGTTAGTTTCTGTCAATTGCTCTGTGACATCATTGGGGGGACAACTCGCTAAACTGGTGGCATAGGTATCGATGCGACTGAGTTCCCTGGAACTGAGAACCTTGCACACATGGTTAGCATTTTAGATCATTCTATGAAATAATTTTGGAACAAAATGTTCTAAAACAATAGCCCAGTAGCCAATTACATCACAACATTTTGGATAATTTACAGATGTCAATGTCCTACGATAGAGTGATAAATAGATGATGAGGTGATTTGCAAGGTATAGGCATATTCATCACTGAAATGTGCCGATCATAACAGCTGTATCATAATAATAACACAGTCATTTTGTAATATAACTTATGAGACGCAGGAATGGATTGATCAGGGGATGTTCATTCAACAAACAACCCGATCACTGTCCAACTCCAGGCCTATCCAGGGGAGTAGCATTGCCTACCCATATGCCTACTGACTGAGTATGTACAGTCAGAATGTTTGAATGACAGTGATGGGCAGTTTTTTGCAACTAATGCCGGTTTGCCTGAGGCTGATGCCGTGCAGGTGTTTGTATACATGCAGATACACACACACTTTCATTCAAATAAACGGCATACAAGAACACACACACATGTAATAGTGCCAGACATGCACACAAACATATACAGTTGGCATTGCTGTTATGATTTTAATTGTCCTTGATGTCCTTGTTTTAAATGATTTTTTATTTTTTATTTTGCATTGTTGTTTGCTGTTTTCTTCTGTCTTTCTTTTTTCTCTTCAGTTCTTTCTCTTGGTGTGTTGGTGCATTGGAGGGTTCTTGAGGGTGGTGAATGGAATAAATTGTTGTTGTTTTTTCCTTGGCTGTGGCAGGGGTCTCGAATGGTTGAGGGACAGCTATTAGTGAACTGTGGGGGGATCTTGGAGGGTTCGGGTTCACGTTTTTTAGCCTGGTGGGAGATCTGTCAACGTGCCCTTGAGCAGGGCATTGACCCTGGATGCTTCTGTGTGTTGCTCTGAATGGGAGACTGCTGGATTTTTATTTTATTTTTTTATTTCACCTTTATTTAACCAGGTAGGCTAGTTGAGAACAAGTTCTCATTTGCAACTGCGATCTGGCCAAGATAAAGCATAGCATTGTGAACAGACAACACAGGGTTACACACGGAGTAAACAATTAACAAGTCAATAACACAGTAGAAAAAAAAGAGAGTCTATATACATTGTGTGCAAAAGGCATGAGGAGGTAGTCGAATAATTACAATTTTGCAGATTACCACTGGAGTGATAAATGATCAGATGGTCATGTACAGGTAGAGATATTGGTGTGCAAAAGAGCAGAAAAGTAAATAAATAAAAACAGTATGGGGATGAGGTAGGTAAAATTGGGTGGGCTATTTACCGATAGACTATGTACAGCTGCAGCGATCGGTTAGCTGCTCAGATAGCAGATGTTTGAAGTTGGTTAGGGAGATAAAAGTCTCCAACTTCAGCGATTTCTTTGCAATTTGTTCCAGTCACAGGCAGCAGAGAACTGGAACGAAAGGCGGCCAAATGAGGTGACTGGTATGATGTAGTTGTTGAGCGGTTCACTGCAAGTATATTGTATGTTTAGGATATTCAATAAAAAATATATATATATATATATATAGGTCTGAATGCTCCAGTAGCTGTATTTTTCTTTCTAGAATCAGATACCTATATGAATGAATAGGCATCTAAATCATGGTATTAGGCAACTGGCTATCATTTCAACAAAAATATTCATCCTTTTCCCAGTTATTTCTATGGCATCTGCTATAGTAATATGCTGCAGATCAACTGGTTTCCGAGTGACATCCATTGATTCAGAACGTCAAGAACGTTCAAAAGCAGTTTTCAAACCGTTGGTATAAAACGAATATAGATTATTTTTAGGGATACAAATAGATTGAATAGATTGAAAAACAATACTATGGTGCCTGGTAAAGGGTTTCCTTCTCCATGACACTTTTTCATATACACCCTTTGAATATTAGATTGCCCTTTTAAAGTACATATTTAAACAACAACAAAGCCGTCACCCAGCCACTTTTTGGAGTAAACAGTTGAGGGATGGGTCTGGAGAAGTGCATGCAAAGAATGACCATCCATGGTAATTCAAAATGTATCATGGCTCGGGCTAAGACCCAGATGCAGACACAGGAGGCGGATAGTACGAGTGAGTTTTTTTTTTACAGTACAAGGGGCAGGCACAAATCAGAGTCAGGCAGGTACAAGACGGCAGGCAGGATCAGGACGGACAGAACTGGAAAACTAGAGCACAGGAAACACGGGAAAATGCAGGTTTAAATACACATGAGGTAATGGGAGACACCTGGCGGAGGTTGGAGACAACCCCCCCACTCTAGGGGCACCACCTGGCGACCTACCCTGGGACAGACCTGGTTGACCGGGGTGTAGACGGCGGAAGTTCGCGATAAGGGCTGGGTCCAGGATATTCCTAGTGGGGACCCAACACCTCTCCTCCGGGCCATAACCCTCCCAATCAACCAGGTACTGGAATCCGCCAGGAATCCACCAAAAACGTTGTTGGACAAAATACAAGGTCTGACGAGAGCCAGGATGGTAGGCGAGTCTTGAGGAATATGCCCATTCCAGGACCAGAGCACGGGACAAACATCCGGTTGCTGGGCCCCTGCCCGGGGAACACTGCGCCTTGCAGACCAGACTTTCTATTCACCAGATGTTAGCAGCTCTAGAAAGGAAGTAGGGAGGATGGTCTCGGGGTCCGACGGTGTAGTAGTGGGGCTGTACAGACGTGAGAGTGCATCAGGCTTCACATTCTTGGACCCCGGGCTGTAGAAGATATTCCTGGTGCAATTTAGATTTTGGTCACTAGATGGCAGCAGTGTATGTGCAAAGATTTAGACTAATCCAATGAACCATTGCATTTCTGTTAAAAATGTTGTATCAAGACTGCCCGTATGTGCCTAATTTGTATATTAATAACTTTTCATGTTCAAAATCGTGCAATGTCCTCAAACAATAGCATGGTATTGTTTCATTGTAATAGCTACTGTAAATGCAGTTAGATTGACAAGATTTTAAGCTTGCTGCCAATATCAAATATGTTAATGTCCTGGGAAATTTCCTTGTTACTTATAACCTCATGCTAATCTCATTAGCCTACATTAGCTCAACCATCCCATGGAAGGGACACCGATCCTTGCGTTTAACTAACTAACTAACTGATTAACTAATCACCTCCAATAATCCGTGAAGGAATGTGTCAAACGGGGTTCCAGGCACTTTCAGCTGCTAATATGCAAAATTCCAATTTGTAGTGTACCACACAACGGGAGTCTTGATGTAGTTGGAGCAGCTAACGAGCAGCCTCCCTCCCAGACAACAGAGAATCTAACACTTTTCGTACATCTGCCACAAACTCCTCCAGACTGAGGAAAATTGCTCTCACACCGCCAAAGCCCAGGCAAGGGCCCTCCCGAACATCAGTGTTATCAAGTACGCTATCATCGAGCGGTCCAAGTGAGACAAAGAAGGCTGCCGCTTGAAGAGGGAGCACTGGGAGAGAAATGCCTAGCAGGATCCTGAATCTCCAGCGTAGTGCTCCGGATGAGGTAAGCAACGTTCACGGGACACCCGGGGTAGGCTAGGAAGAAGCGCCGCTCATGGTGGGTTGCTGAGAGTCTGGGGGATTACTGTTGTGGCTTGCTGCCTAGTTGGGAATCTGCAGAATTGCTCCAGCAATGTATTGAACACCTGGTCATGGCATTCTGCCAGGGTATGGAGTCCCTCCATAAGGCTTTGCAGTAACTCTGTGTCTTCCAATGGTGGCTCCTTGAGATTAGAACTTTGCAGAGCTGGTCCGAGTCTGATGGGTCAGTCATGGCCAGTTCGTACTATCACAGCTCAGGCTAAGACCCAGATGCAGACACAGGAGGTGGATAGTATGATTTTATTACAATACAAGGGGCAGGCAATCGGTAGGTCAAGGCAGTCATAATCAGAGTCATGCAGAGTCATGCAGGTAGAGGACGGCAGGCAGGAGCAGGACAAGCAAAAATCTCAGAACTGGGAAGACTAGAAAAAGCAAAAACTACAGCACAGGATGTATGGGAACATGCTGGTAGGACTAGACAAACTGGCAACAGACAAACAGAAAATGCAGGTAAAAATACACATGAGGTAATGGGAGACACCTGGTAGGGGTTGGAGACGATCACAAGATAGGTGAAACAGATCAGGGTGAGAAGAAATTGTAATTTAAACAATGTTTTGAAGCTATAATGTTTTTATTATTTATTTTTTTACAAGCAATCGAGTAAAGCAAGGTTATAGTTAGGGGGTCTGATGGGGTAAGACAGTGGAACTCAGCTCATGACACATTAATAAGTTATATTATTCATTATAAACAGGGTGGTTTGAGCCCTGAATGCTGATTGGCTGAAATATGTGTTATATCAGAATGTATACCACAGTTATGACAAAAATAAATCCTCATTGAGTGCTTAAGAACAGCCCTTAGCCGTGGGTTATTGGCCATAAACTAACACTTTCTCGGGCCTTATTGCATAAATAATATATAGCTATCATAAGTCCAAAAATGTATATATCAATCCCAGATTTCCCATTTAATTGAATCCGGTTTATATGTTGCGACTCTCTCCATACCAATATAATTTCAAGTTCAGTGTTATCTGCCAGGGTCTGGTTGAGCATATTCTGTCAATGCCCTTACTTTTTGTCTCCCTCTCTACTGTCTAAAATGAGACTCTTAACACAGATGATGTTTTTGTACCCATTGCTGAGTGCTTTGATTTCCAATTGTCGTCTTTGACATTTAAATGCTCCAGCCGGTGCCTTCTGTGCTCATCTGTCTGCTCTATTAGAAGGAAGGTTATATTACTATCAATAAGTCAATTTTGTTGTTGTCTAACAGGCGACTGAGTGCTTTTTACATGTCACTGTGGCATTAGGACAAACTATAATTAGTGGAACTTTTTCCATTTCAAAGGTCTTAGTTGTTGAACAATTTGTTCTTTTAGCTCTCCTTGAATTACCTTTGTCATGACCTCATAGGTTTTTGGGATGTTTATTGGATAGAGAGAGACAGAGGTGAAAGATAGGTGAGTGCAAAAAATATATATATATTGGTGGAATCAGGTGAGTAGAAAAAAACCTTCACATCTTTGGGTCTCTAGGACCAAGATTAAGAAACACTGTGGTAAAACGTAAGGTGTATACCCTCTGGACTGTGCACAGGGCCATCAGGCACCTCAGAGGGGGCACAAAATAAGATTAGAATGACTGGGGGTAGTCCGGAGTAGAGCTTGGACCCCCGTCTAGAAGTTGGACAATTTTTTATTTTTCAAACACCTGAAACAGCTTTTTCCAGTAATCTAGTGCCATAATCATTCTACTTAATTCTATGTAAAAAATATTGATATTTCTCTGCATATCTTAGCATACCTCTTTAGCTGTGTGTATCTTTCTGATGGTTAAAGTTTGAAATAAACTTAATAATCCTTTCTGCATCTCTGCTAAAATCTCAGTAAAATATTGTATTTATTCAGTTAATGTCATAATTGCTTGCTAATTCTACCAACCTGCCAGCTAAGATAGTTAGACAAGCTAGCTACTCTAAATTGATTTATACTCACAAAAAAAGGAAGGTTCCTCATTTTCCTTTGGGAAAAGTGATGGTTCTATGTGGAACCATACTGACCCAAAGAATCCTTTGTCACGCCCTGAACTGAGATCTCTGTTTTCTTTATATTTTGGTTAAGTCAAGGTGTGACTAGGGTGGGTACGCTAGTTTTTGTATTGTCTAGGGGTTTTGTATTGTCTATTGTTTTTGTATGTCTATGTGTAGTTGCCTGTCAGCACTCTTTTGTATAGCTTCACGTGTCATTTTGTTATTTTGGTTAGTTTGTTCAGTGTTCATTCTTATATTAATAAAGAATGTACGCATTCCACGCTGCGCCTTGGTCCGATTCATACGACGAACGTGACAGAAGATCCCACCAAAAATGGACCAAGCAGCGTGTTCAGGAGGAATGGACCTGGGAGGAGATCCTGGATGGAGCAGGACCCTGGACGCAGGCTGGGGAGCAAAAGCGGAACGGCGACGTTATGAGGAGTTATACCAACGAGGTAGGCCACTGAAACCCTAAGAATTTTTTTGAGAGGGCACATGGAGTAGTCGGCGGTGGCAAGGAGCGAACCAGAGCCAGTCAGTGAGTCGGATGAGGAGTTTGACGCAAGATTCCGGAGAGAGGTGATAACATTGAGAGCGCTGCAGAGCGGGCGTGCTGAGGTGCATGTCATCAGCCCGGTGTCACTTGTATCGGTCCCACATATTAGGTCTCCAGTGCGCCTACACAGTCCAGTACGTCCTGATCCTGCTCCTCGCACTCGCCATGAGGTGCATGTCCCCAGCCCGGTACCACAAGTGCCGGCACCACACATCAGACCTCCAGTGCGCCTCCACAGTCCAGTACGTCCTGTGCCTCCACCCGCACTTGCCCTGAGGTGCGTGTCATCAGCCTGGTACCACCAGTACCGATCCCACGCATCAGGCCTCCAGTGTGCCTCCACAGTCCAGATTTTCCGGGGACATTTCCCCGTCCAGAGCTTCCAGCGACAGTTCCCAGTCCAGAGCTTCTGGCGACAGTTCCCAATCCGGAACCTCCAACGACGGGCTACAGTCCGAAACCTCCAACGACGGGCCACAGTCCGGAACCTCCAACGACGGGCCACAATCCGGAACCTCCAACGACGGGCCACAGTCCGGAACCTCCAACGACGGGCCACAGTCCGGAACCTCCAACGACGGGCCACAGTCCGGAACCTCCAACGACGGGCCACAGTCCGGAACCTCCAACGACGGGCCACAGTCCGGAGCCTCCAACGACGGGCCACAGTCCGGAGCCTAAGTGACGATCCCCAGCCCGGGGTCTACAGAGATGGTTCCCAGTCAGTGTTCATTCTTATATTAATAAAGAATGTACGCATACCACGCTGCACCTTGGTCCGATTCATATGACGAACGTGACACCCTTTGAGTCCTTCAATGATTCTTTGCATTTAAGAAAAGGGTTATTTTGTGAAAATTTCAATATAGGGGCAGTTCACTCGAAAATGTTGTGCACAGATGTGATTATGCAAGTGTCATTCCAGTTGTTGTATTCTGTTGTGTTATGTTATTACATGTTGAATTTGACTATGCCCAGTGATGGTGTCTTGTGAATGAGTCACGTATGGCCTTGTGTCAATTGAGAATGGTTGACTAAGTCAGTAATTCTCAATTCTCTTCTCAGGGACCGCCCCAGGAATTCCAGTGCTAGCACACCTGATTCAACTTGTTAAAAAAACACAATAATTAAACGTATGTAATTTTGACAATATAATATGGCTATTAAACCATAATAGAAAAACCTGTATGGTTCTACAAAGAACATTTGAGTTTGAGAAAGGTTATTTAAGGAATCATGCCTTGCGAAAGTATTCGGCCCCCTTGAACTTTGCGACCTTTTGCCGCATTTCAGGCTTCAAACATAAATATATAAAACTGTATTTTGTTGTGAAGAATCAACAACAAGTGGGACACAATCATGAAGTGGAACGACATTTATTGGATATTAAAAATAAAAAAAAAACTGAAAAATTGGGCGTGCAAAATTATTCAGCCCCTTTACTTTCAGTGCAGCAAACTCTCTCCAGAAGTTCAGTGAGGATCTCTGAATGATCCAATGTCGACCTAAATGACTAATGATGATAAATACAATCCACCTGTGTGTAATCAAGTCTCCGTATAAATGCACCTGCACTGTGATAGTCTCAGAGGTCCGTTAAAAGTGCAGAGAGCATCATGAAGAACATGGAACACACCAGGCAGGTCCGAGATACTGTTGTGAAGAAGTTTAAAGCCGGATTTGGATACAAAATGATTTCCCAAGCTTTAAACATCCCAAGGAGCACTGTGCAAGCGATAATATTGAAATGGAAGGAGTATCAGACCACTGCAAATCTACCAAGACCTGGCCATCCCTCCAAACTTTCAGCTGATACAAGGAGAAGACTGATCAGAGATGCAGCCAAGAGGCCCATGATCACTCTGGATGAACTGCAGAGATCTACAGCTGAGGTGGGAGACTCTGTCCATAGGACAACAATCAGTCGTATAGTGCACAAATCTGGCCTTTATGGAAGAGTGGCAAGAAGAAAGCCATTTCTTAACCTCTTGATGCTATGGGGGCGCTATTTCATTTTTGGATGAAAAACGTTCCCGTTTTAAACAAGATATTTTGTCAGAAAAAGATGCTTGACTATGCATATAATTGATAGCTTTCGAAAGAAAACACTCTGACGTGTCCAGAACTACCAAGATATTTTCTGTGCGTGCCCTAGAACGTGAGCTTCAGGCAAAACCAAGATGAGATGGCATCCAGGAAATGAGCAGGATTTTTGAGGCTCTGTTTTCCATTGTCTCCTTATATGGCTGTGAATGCGAGAGGAGTAAGTCTGCCCTTTCTGTCGTTTCCCCAAGGTGTCTGCAGCATTGTGACGTATTTGTAGGCATATCATTGGAAGATTGACCATAAGAGACCACATTTACCAGGTGTCCGCCCGGTGTCCTGCGCCGAAATTGGTGTGCAAAAGTCAGCTGCAAGTATTTTTCCATGGAATTTAGAGAAGAATGCAAGCTTCCACGAACGATATATCAATGAAGAGATATGTGAAAAAACACCTTGAGGATTGATTACAAACAACGTTTGCCATGTTTCGGTCGATATTATGGAGTTAATTCGGAAAAAGTTTTACGTTGTAGGTGACTGAATTTTCGGTTCGTTTCGGTAGCCAGATGCGATGTACAAAACGGAACGATTTCTCCTACACACAGACGCTTTCAGGAAAAACTGCGCATTTGGTATGTAACTGAGAGTCTCCTCATTGAAAACATCCGAAGCTCTTCAAAGGTAAATGATTTTATTTATTTGGTTATCTTGTTTTTGTGAAAATGTTGCGTGCTAAATGCTACTCAAAATGCTAAGCTAGCTTTGCATACTCTTACACAAATTAGTCAATTTCTATGGTTCAAAAGCATATTTTGAAAATCTGAGATGACAGTGTTGTTAAGAAAAGGCTAAGCTTGAGAGCAGACGCATTATTTTCATTTTATTTGCGATTTTCAGAAATCGTTAACGTTGCGTTATGCTAATGAGCCTGAGGCTTTAGTCACGATCCCGGATCCGGGATGGGGAGTTTCAAGAGTTAAAGATATCCATAAAAAGTGTTGTTTAAAGTTTGCCACAAGCCACCTGGGAGACACACCAAACATGTGGAAGAAGGTGCTCTGGTCAGATGAAACCAAAATTGAACTTTTTGGCAACAATGCAAAACGTTATGTTTGGCGTAAAAGCAACACAGCTCATCACCCTAACCACACCATCCCCACTGTATAACATGGTGGTGGCAGCATCATGGTTTGGGCCTGCTTTTCTTCAGCAGGGACAGGGAAGATGGTTAAAATTGATGGGAAAATGGATGGAGCCAAATACAGGACCATTCTGGAAGAAAACCTGATGGAGTTTTATATCTTTATGTTTGAAGCCTGAAATGTGGCAAAAGGTCGCAAAGTTCAAGGGGGCCGAATACTTTCGCAAGGCACTGTACACTGCTCAAAAAAATAAAGGGAACACTAAAATAACACATCCTAGATCTGAATGAATGAAATATTCTTATTAAATACTTTTTTCTTTACATAGTTGAATGTGCTGACAACAAAATCACACAAAAATGATCAATGGAAATCAAATTTATCTACCCATGGAGGTCTAGATTTGGAGTCACACTCAAAATTAAAGTGGAAAACCATGCTACAGGCTGATCCAACTTTAATATAATGTCCTTAAACAGGTCAAAATTAGGCTCAGTAGTGTGTGTGGCCGCCACGTGCCTGTATGACCTCCCTACAACGGCTGGGAATGCTCCTGATGAGGTGGCGGATGGTCTCCTGAGGGATCTCCTCCCAGACCTGGACTAAAGCATCCGCCAACTCCTGGACAGTCTGTTGTGCAATGTGGCGTTGGTGGATGGAGCGAGACATGATGTCCCGGATGTTGGATCAATTGGATTCAGGTCTGGGGAATGGGCGTGCCAGTCCATGCCTTCCTCTTTCAGGAACTGCTGACACTCCAGCCACATGAGGTCTAGCATTGTCTTGCATTAGGAGGAACCTAGGGCCAACCGCACCAGCATATGGTCTCACAAGGGGTCTGAGGATCTCATCTCGGTACCTAATGGCAGTCAGGCTACCTCTGGCGAGCACATGGAGGGCTGTTCGGCCCCCCAAAGAAATGCCACCCCACACCATGACTGACCCACCGCCAAACCGGTCATGCTGGAGGACGTTGCAGGCAGCAGAACGTAAACCACAGCGTCTCCAGACTCTGTCACGTCTGTCACATGTGCTCAGTGTGTACCTGCTTTCATCTGTGAAGAGCACAGGGCGCTAGTGGCGAATTTGCCAATCTTGGTGTTCTCTGGCAAATGCCAAACGTCCTGCATGGTGTTGGGCTGTAAGCACAACCCTCACCTGTGGACGTCGTGCCCTCATACCACCCTCATGGAGTCTGTTTCTGACCGTTTGAGCAGACACATGCACATTTGTGGCCTGCTGGAGGTCATTTTGCAGGGCTCTGGCAGTGCTCCTCCTGCTCCTCCTTGCACAAAGGCGGAGGTAGCGGTCCTGCTGCTGGGTTGTTGCCCTCCTACGGCCTCCTCCACGTCTCCTGATGTACTTGCCTGTCTCCTGGTAGCGCCTCCATGCTCTGGACACTACGCTGACAGACACAGCAAACCTTCTTGCCACAGCTCGCATTGATGTGCCATCCTGGATCAGGGCAAGGTGTCTGGTAACATGACTGAATACAAACAATGCAGCTATTCCCTCCGTAAGGCTATCAAACAAGCTAAGCGTCAGTACAGAGACAATGTAGAATCCCAATTCAACGGCTCAGACACAAGAGGCATGTGGCAGGGTCTACAGTCAATCACGGACTACAGGAAGAAATCCAGCCCAGTCACGGACCAGGATGTCTTGCTCCCAGGCAGACTAAATAACTTTTTTGCCCGCTTTGAGGACAATACAGTGCCACTGACACTGCCTGCAACGGAAAAATGCGGTCTCTCCTTCACTGCAGCCGAGGTGAGTAAAACATTTAAACGTGTTAACCCTCGCAAGGCTGCAGGCCCAGACGGCATCCCCAGCCGCGCCCTCAGAGCATGCGCAGACCAGCTGGCTGGTGTGTTTACGGACATATTCAATCAATCCCTATACCAGTCTGCTGTTCCCACATGCTTCAAGAGGGCCACCATCATTCCTGTTCCCAAGAAAGCTAAGGTAACTGAGCTAAACGACTACCGCCCCGTAGCACTCACTTCCGTCATCATGAAGTGCTTTGAGAGACTAGTCAAGGACCATATCACCTCCACCCTACCTGACACCCTAGACCCACTCCAATTTGCTTACCGCTCAAATAGGTCCACAGACGATGCAATCTCAACCACACTGCACACTGCCCTAACCCATCTGGACAAGAGGAATACCTATGTGAGAATGCTGTTCATCGACTACAGCTCGGCATTCAACACCATAGTACCCTCCAAGCTCATCATCAAGCTCGAGACCCTGGGTCTCGACCCCGCCCTGTGCAACTGGGTACTGGACTTCCTGACGGGCCGCCCCCAGGTGGTGAGGGTAGGTAACAACATCTCCTCACCGCTGATCCTCAACACTGGGGCCCCACAAGGGTGCGTTCTGAGCCCTCTCCTGTACTCCCTGTTCACCCACGACTGCGTGGCCATGCACGCCTCCAACTCAATCATCAAGTTTGCGGACGACACAACAGTGGTAGGCTTGATTACCAACAACGACGAGACGGCCTACAGGGAGGAGGTGAGGGCCCTCGAAGTGTGGTGTCAGGAAAATAACCTCACACTCCACGTCAACAAAACTAAGGAGATGATTGTGGACTTCAGGAAACAGCAGAGGGAACACCCCCCTATCCACATCGATGGAACAGTAGTGGAGAGAGTAGCAAGTTTTAAGTTCCTCGGCATACACATCACAGACAAACTGAATTGGTTCACTCACACAGACAGCATCGTGAAGAAGGCGCAGCAGCGCCTCTTCAACCTCAGGAGGCTGAAGAAATTTGGCTTGTCACCAAAAGCACTCACAAACTTCTACAGATGCACAATCGAGAGCATCCTGGCGGGCTGTATCACCGCCTGGTACGGCAACTGCTCCGCCCTCAACCGTAAGGCTCTCCAGAGGGTAGTGAGGTCTGCACAACGCATCATCGGGGGCAAACTACCTGCCCTCCAGGACACCTACACCACCCGATGTTACAGGAAGGCCATAAAGATCATCAAGGACATCTACCACCCGAGCCACTGCCTGTTCACCCCGCTATCATCCAGAAGGCGAGGTCAGTACAGGTGCATCAAAGCTGGGACTGAGAGACTGAAAAACAGCTTCTATCTCAAAACCATCAGACTGTTAAACAGCCACCACTAACATTGAGTGGCTGCTGCCAACACACTGACACTGACTCAACTCCAGCCACTTTAATAATGGGAATTGATGGGAAATGATGAAAATATATCACTAGCCACTTTAAACAATGCTACCTTTAAACAATGCTACGTATATACTGTACTCTATATCATCGACTGCATCCTTATGTAATACATGTATCACTAGCCACTTTAACTATGCCACTTTGTTTACATACTCATCTCACATGTATATACTGTACTCGATACCATCTACTGTATCTTGCCTATGATGCTCTGTACCATCACTCATTCATATATCCTTATGTACATGTTCTTTATCCCCTTACACTGTGTATAATACAGTAGATTAGGAATTGTTAGTTAGATTACTTGTTGGTTATTACTGCATTGTCGGAACTAGAAGCACAAGCATTTCGCTACACTCGCATTAACATCTGCTAACCATGTGTATGTGACAAATAAAATTTGATTTGCTTTGATTGATTTGATTTAATTTGAAAAACCTCAGTTTACATTGGCGCCATGTTCAGAAATGCCTCCAAAACATACTGTCACGCCCTGACCCTAGAGAGCCTTTTAATGTCTCTATTTCGTTTGGTCAGGGTGTGATTTGGGGTGGGCATTCTATGTTAATTTTTCTATGTTTTGTATTTCTTTGTTTTGGCCGGGTATGGTTCTAAGTCAGGGACAGCTATCGTCTATCCTTGTCTCTGAATGGGAACCATACTTAGGCAGCCCTTTTCCCCACCTGTCTTTGTGGGTAGTTGTCTTTGTTTGTTGGCACTATAGCCTTTAGCTTCACGGTTGGTTTTTGGATTGTTTATTGTTTTTGTCGGCGTCATAATAATAAAAATAATATGTACGCTCTCCACGCTGCACTTTGGTCCAGTTAATTCGACAGCCGTGACACATCTGGAGAAATTGCAAAGAGCCACATCAAATAACAGAAATACTCATCATAAACGTTGATGAAAGATACATGTTTTACATAGAATTAAGGATAAACTTGGTCTTAATGCAACCGCTGTGTCTGATTTCAAAAAGTTTTACGGCAAAAGCACAATATTCATTCATCTGAGAACAGTGTTCAGCCACAAAAGCAAGCCTAACAGTTACCCGCCAAATTGGGGAGTCAACAGAAGTCATAAATAGCATTATAAATCTTCACTTACCTTTGCTGATTTTCGGCGGAATGGCACTCCCAGGACTCCCACTTCCACAATTTTTTTTAGTTTTGTTCGATTACGTCCATATTTATGTCCAAATACCTCCGTTTTGTTAGCACGTTTAGTTCACTATTCCAAAAGGTACAATGCGCGAGCGCAAAATCCAGACGAAAAGTCAAAAGAGTTCCATTACAGTTTGTAGAAACATGTCAAACGATGTTTACAATCAATCCTTAGGGTATTTTTATAATAAATCTTCAATAATATTCCAACTGGAGCAGAATACCTCACCACTGTGATTGACCCAAACTTAAGGAAAGCTTTGACTATGTACAGACTCAGTGAATATAGCCTTGCTATATAGAAAGGCCGCCGCAGGCAGACCTGGCTCTCAAGAGAAGACAAGATACTCCCCACAAAATGAGGTGGAAACTGAGCTGCACTTCCTAACCTCCTGCCAAACGTATGACCATATTAGAGACATATGTTTCCCTCAGATTACACAGATCTACAACGAATTTGAAAACAATCCAAATTTGATAAACTCCCATATCTATTGGGTGAAATACCACAGTGTGCCATCACAGCAGAAAGTTTTGTGACCTGTTGCCACAAGAAAAGGGCAACCAGTGAAGAACAAACACCATGGTTAATACAACCCATATTTATGTTTATTTATTTTCCCTTTTGTCCTTTAATTAAAACCTTTAACCATTTGCACACCCTTACAACACTGTATATATACATAATGACATTTGAAATGTATTTATTATGTTGGAACTTCTGTGTAATGTTTACTGTTCATTTTTGTTTATTTCACTTTTCTATATTATCTACTTCATTTGCTTTGGCAATATTAACATTTGTTTCCCATGCCAATAAAGCACCTTGAATTGATTTGAGAGATAGCACCTGATTGGCCGGGAAGTGCAGGCTGAGCTGGGAATGTAGGAGAGGTAGCTAGAGTGTGCGACGGCCCCTTCTCCTCCCAGCCCTGGCCATCAGAGTAGAGGGCTCTCAGCCATTGGCTCAGCTCAGCAACACCAAACGCTGTATAAAGGCATGCCTGTCGCCACCGTTTGTGGAAACATCCTCTCCCCAGCAGATGCTTGCCGACCGAGCCAGAGAATGAGCACCTCAGCAAGAGATGAATGAGGAAAAGAGAGCGCGCTGCCGTAGAGAACATGAGAGAACAGAGAAATAAAGAGATAGTGTGTGAGAGGAACACAGAAGCACAGAGTGTCTGAGCCTTCTGTTTTGATGGGCTGCAGAGTTTGGAGAGTCTCCCCTTGCTGTGATGAGAGAATCTGAAAAAGCTCTCCCACCCTCTCCATCCGCATCTGGACAGCCCTGACTCTCACGCCTTACTGAGTCCATCCTATGCGTTCTGTGATAAGTAAAGTTGTTTACATCCGCACACTTTACTTTACTTTTTTTTCTCTCGCTTTACCAGACAGTGTGCATTTTGCACTGGCCTCCAATGGCTTGTTACTACATTGTCATCAGCTCCACACACCTCAGCAATGGACACTTCAGGAACATCAAGGGAGTTTTCCGGGGTCCCCTCAATAAGAATGGCAGCAAGAACTTGGTAAGGCATGCACCATCTCATAAACCTCTGAACAAGACAAAATTTTACATTTAACTAATGTTGCATTAGGTACCATATGTATGCATTTATGAAAATATGTGCTATGTAGAATCCTGTTTGATTGTGTGCTGAGGAAGCCGGGTATTTCAAGTATTTCGCTACACTCGCATTAACATCTGCTAACCATGTGTATGTGACAAATAAATTTGATTTGATTTGGTATTAGTAATGACAACAGTGATAAAGCGTTACATATTACAGAATATCAGCTCTGTAAAAGAGATGACACACACACACACACACACACACACACACACACACACACACACACACACACACACACACACACACACACACACACACACACACACACACACAAGCCTCCCTGTGTCCAAACCACAGGCCACTTCTTTATCACAAATGACATTATACATGACAATGATAACAATGATACGGCAGCAGCCCTGCAGTGTAATTTAATTGCAGTAAATTTGAGGATTCCTGGAAGGAATCAGCCTTGCAAAGCTTTCAAGGCACTATTGAAAATGCACACATTCCCTTGTTCTGTTTCTTACTCTCTCTAGTCCGGATTTACACCTCGCTAAGGCACTCCGGGGGCTTTCCCTGCGGTGGAGCCTCCGCTCTAAAGAAGTGGAATCATATTAGATGAGATATTGATGCACTCACTGTGAGGCTATGAGAGACCACTGCTTAGTAGGAACCCTGTTCCCAGGGTTAAATAGACTAATGCAGCTGGTGTGTTGGGCCTCGTCGCCATCAATCAGCAATAGATTGTCTCCAGTCAACTGGAAAGCAAAAGGGTACCCAATCCTACCCAATAACTTCACTTGTTTCTCTAGCTGTGAATTGTATTCTATCCAGGCTATTTATTTAACGGCCTGATTTGCAGATCCTACCTTGTATTTACCTTATGTTTCATGCTACATTATAGTACATGTACGCTACATTATTTGAATAGTGACATGTTAGTGACATGACTGCTATTCAGGTCAGGTCCCAAGTCCATCTGGATCCAGCCGAATATACAGTTGAGGTCGAAAGTTGACATACACTTAGGTTGGAGTCATTAAAACTCGTTTTTAAACCAATCTACAAATTTCTTGTTAACAAACTATAGTTTTGGCAAGTCGGTTAGGACATCTACTTTGTGCATGACACAAGTCATTTTTTCCAATAATTGTTTAGATAGGTTATTTCACTTATAATTCACTGTATCACAATTCCAGTGGGTCAGAAGTTTACATACACTAAGTTGACTGTGCCTTTAAACAGCTTGGAAAATTCCATTAAATGATGTCATGGCTTTAGAAGCTTCTGATAGGCTAATTGATATCATTTGAGTCTATTGGAGGTGTACCTGTGGATTTATTTCAAGGCCTACCTTCAAACTCATTGCCTCTTTGCTTGACATCATGGGAAAATCAAAAGAAATCAGCCAATACCTCAGAAAAAATTTGTAGACCTCCATATCCTTGAGAGCAATTTCCAAATGCCTGAAGGTACCACAAAGTGCAAATCAATCCCAGAATAACAGCAATGGAACTTGGGAAGACGCTGGAGGAAACAGGTACAAAAGTGTCTATATCCACATTAAAACGAGTCCTATATCAATATAACCTGAAAGGCCTCTCAGCAAGGAAGAAGCCACTGCTCCGAAACTGCCATAAAAAATCCAGACAACAGTTTGCAGCGTCACAAAGATCTTACTTTTTGGAGAAATTTCCTCCGGTCTGATGAAACAAATATAGAACTGTTTGGCCATAATGACCATCATTATGATTGAAGGAAAAGGGGGAGGCTTGCAAGCCGAAGACACCATCCTAACCGATTAAATGTCAGGTATTGTGAAAAACTGAGTTTAAATGTATTTGGCTAAGGTGTATGTAAACTTCCAACTTCAACTGTAAATACTGCTAAAAAAAGCTACAGGTACATTCATTCATGGTAGCTGAGATCAGACCAGTGCTTGTGCACCTTGCACTCTAAGGGAAAACTCAGTCTCAGCATCCAGTGCAGCACCACTCTAAAGGCCCCAAACTGTTATCATTAGCAGAAAATTATATTTTATGCAGTGTAACTGCTGAGCTTCTGAACACTTACCGGAGTCTGTGCTCACAGAGAGTGACTGAGGGGCACCTAACAGCAGATGTGAGAACTGTGTTCATGAGGAGCGGTGCTCCCTCACACAGCTCTTTTCAATGTACAATCTCTACAAATAATGCAATTTATTTAATGCAATCTCACAATGGCTACAGGACTTGTTTTTGTTTTAGTGGTATACCATCGCTGCCTGAGGCTAAATTATTGATATGTATATTTCCTTTATATAACAGTTATTTCATTGACATATATGGCTTCCAATAATAAAAAACTAAGCTTTTCATATCAACAAATATAAACATTACTTGTGATTATGGTGTTTGACTTGGTTCATAATAGGGTTGGGCGAAAGCCAGATTTTCACATAGTCATTACCGTCCTTCTCTCATCCTGGGATTTATGGTATTACCGGCTTAGTACACAAGGGGGAGCCATTAAGATGTTTTAAGCCCATTGGGCGTCTATTACCGGAACAAAATTAGCTCAAGTAATAGCGAATTTCCATGGAGGCTGCTAGCTAAATATGCTAACTAGTGCAAACAGATTTTTTCAGTTGTTGCAAAGTCAGGCAGTCCAGCTCATAAAGTTATACATATATAGGTAGGAGCTACCGAATGTAATTTTTGATGAGTTTTGACATTTACACGCAAGTGTGAATGAGAGACATTGTTCAAATTAACATTATTGGCTCTGGAGCAGCATGTGTACTCTATCTTGGATTCCCCACTCTATGATCCATTGGATTCCGCTCCGGACCTGCTTACCCTGTCCTAACACCTCTCTCTAAAGCCTCGTCCTCTGCAACTGGTTTCCGGCAACCCGCCCGAGCTTCCCCTGGCGTGCACTCAATCTTCCCCTCGTGTTTCAATAAATACCTTGGTTACCTCCTCCCAGTATCCTCGACTAGGTCTGCACTTGGTTTCACCTGTTCCGCTCTACGTGACAGTCCCATAGGGCGGCACACAATTGGCCAAGCGTGGTCCGGGTGTGGCCGGTGTAGGCCGTCATTGTAAATAAGAATGTGTTCTTATCTGACTTGCCTAGTTAAAGGTTAAATTAAAAATACAAAAATAAATTAGCAGCAGCAAGGACAGTGTTACATGTATGTGTGAATGAAGCTTGTTCACCGTCTGATACGATAGACCCTCCATCTGTTACCCTATGGCAGGTATTCCAAGAAATGCCATCGGGAGTGCGCCGAATAAAATGTGATTCACATTTATTTATTTTTTACAAATAAAATTAAAAACTTTTTTTTTCTTCACATTTTCCAACAGTTATATTTATATATATTCTTTTCTCATCTGAGTAGCCTTGTTTCACTGCCAAAAATCAAATTAAATCTAATTTTCAGCAGAATAACACAATGTCAAATACAGGTAGACTTGTCAAATAATTAACATCCAATCACATTAACCTCTCGCGGGAAACCTTCACTCTTGCGCAGACGTTTAGAAACAAAACATGACAATTTGAATAATAAGCCACGGGAGTTTTTAGAGCGAGAATAAAGATGACTTTCAAGTAGTAAATAAGTATCAGTTTTCTGCATTATGCAATGATAGGGGCAGGGACCATCAAACACTTTTACAACATACAGAAGTGCGCTGGTTATCAAGGGGAAAAGTACTGAAGCATTTTTCTAATTGAGAGACGAGCTAAAAGTTTTCTTTACTGACAATAATTTTCACTTGTCTGACCACTTGCATGATGACGACTTTCTCACACGACTGGCCTATCTGGGTGATGTTTTTTCCTCGCCTGAATGATCTGAGACTAGGATTACAGGGACTCTCCGCAACTATATTCAATGTGCGGGACAAAATTGAGGCTATGATTAAGAAGTTGGAGCATTTTTTTTGTCTGCATTAAAACTTCTTCGGAATTGGTGTCCCTTCCACAGGACGGTTGAGCTAATGTAGGCTAATGTGATTAGCAAGAGGTTGTAAGTAACAAGAACATTTCCCAGGACATAGACATACCTGATATTGGCAGAAAGCTAAATTCATGTTAATCTAACTGCACTGTCCAATTTACAGTAGCTTTTACAGTGAACGAATACCATGCCATTGTTTGAGGTGAGTGCATAACTTTGAACATGAAAAGTTATAAATAAACAAATTATGCATATCTGGGCAGTATAATACAACATGTTGAACAGAAATGCAATGGTTCATTGGATCAGTCTAAAACTTTGCACATACACTGCCTTCTAGTGGTCAAAATGTGTATTGCACCTGGGCTGGATTAATACATTATGCCCTTTCTCTTGCATTTCAAAGATGATGGTACAAAAAAATAGAAAATAACTTTTTTATATTACCTTTATATTATATTATCTTGATATTATCTCCACAGACTTCAACGTGTTTCCTTTCAAATGGTACCAAGAATATGCATATCCTTGTTTCAAGGCCTGAGCTACAGGCAGTTCAATTTGAGTATGTCATTTCAGGCGAATATTTTAAAAAAGTGGCAGATCATTAAGAGAACAACACACAGGTCTTTCCGTCATTGTATGATTTTATTTGTGTGAAAATGAACTCAAGCTTACAGACAATGTCAAATGTGATGTAGCGAAGCACCTGATTGAGCTGGTTGCGCAATTATGCAGGTACTTTCCTGAAACGGATGACACAAACAACTGGATTCGTTATCCCTTTCATGCCCTGCCTCCAGTCCACTTACCAATATCTGAACAAGAAAGCCTCATCGAAATTGAAACAAGTGGTTCTGTGAAAATTTAATTTCAAATCAAATCAAAGTGTATTTGTCACGTGCGCCGAATACAACAGGTGTAGCCGAATACAACAAATCAACGCTACCTTACAATGTAATGCTTTGTTAATTTCATCAGAAGCCACTGCCAGATTTCTGGATAGGTCTGTGCTCAGTATCTTGCTTTCGCAAATCGCACTGTTAAAAAACCTCTTTGGGCTGCAATCCCGTTAACGGGATGATATGACAACAGCCAGTGAAAGTGCAGGGCGCTAAATTCAAAACAACAGAAATCTCATAATTAAAATTCCTCAAACATACATGTATCTTATACCGTTTTAAAGGTAGTCTTGCTGTTAATCCCACCACAGTGTCCGATTTCAAATAGGCTTTACGGTGAAAGCACCACAAACGATTATATTAGGTCAGAGCCAAGTCACAGAAAAACAGCCAAAGAGAGGAGTCACAAAAAGCACAAATAGAGATAAAATGAAACACTAACCTTTGATTATCTTCATCAGATGACACTCATAGGACTTCATGTTACCCAATACATGTATGTTGTTTGATAAAGTTCATATTTATATAAAAAAATCTGAGTTTACATTGGCGCGTTACATTCACTTATTCCAAAAACATCCAGTGATTTTGCATAGCCACATCGATTCAACAGAAAAACTCATCATAAATGTTGATGATAATACAAGTTAGAGACATGGAATTATAGATATACCTCTCCGTAACGTCTTGTGGTATAGGGGACGGTTGCGTCCCACTTGGGCAAAAAACAGGGAAAATGCAGTGCGGAATATTTAAAAAAATGATATAAAAATAAAACTTTCATTAAATCACACATGTAAGATACTCAATTAATGCTACACTAAGAAGCCATTATCTGATGATAGCACAATAGTGAATCCAGCCAACATGTCAGATTTTTATAAGGCTTTTTTTGGCACTCGTAAGCATAAATATCACAAGCCATTATCTGATGATAGCACAATAGTAAACAAAGAGGGTAGCATATTTCAACCCTGCAGGCGCTACACAAAATGCAGAAATAAAATATAAAACATGCATTACCTTTGACGAGCCTCTTTTGTTGGCACTCCAATATGTCCCATAAATATCACAATTAGTCCTTTTTGTTCGATAATTCCGTCCATATATATCCAAATGTCCATTTATTTGACACGTTTGATCCAGAAAAAAAACAGCTTCCAAAAGACGCAACTTCACTACAAAATATTTCAAAAGTTGCCTATAAACTTTGCCCATATATTTCAAACTACTTTTGAAATACAACTTTAGGTATCTTTAAACGTTAATAATCGATCAAATTGTAGACGGGTCTATCTGTGTTCAATACAGGAAGACAAGAAACCATGCTACTTTTCACGACTTGTGCACTCTCAACAGTGTTACCCACATGCTAGATGGCCTTCATTGCACAAATTAATAACCTCAACCAAATTCCAAAGACTGGTGACATCCAGTGGAAGCGGTAGGAACTGAAAACAGGTTTCTAAGAAATATAATTTGCCAATGAGAACTCAGTGAACAGACAGAGACCAAAAAATAAATAATTCTGAACAGGGTTTTGCCTGCAAGATAAGATCTGTTATACTCACAGACATCATTCAGACAGTTTTAGAAACTTCAGAGTGTTTTCTATCCAAATATACTAATAATATGAATATCTTACATTCCTGGCATGAGTAGCAGGAAGTTGAAATTGGGCACGCTATTTATCCAAAAGTGAAAATGCTGCCCCCTATACCTTAAGAAGTTAATGCAACCACTGTGTCAGATTTCAAAGAACTTTACGGAAAAAGCAAACCATGCAATAATCTGAGACGGTGCTCAGAACAATAGTCAAATTAGCCGCCATGTTGGAGTCAGCATAAACCATAAATTACATGATAAATGTTCCCTTACCTTTGATGATCTTCATCAGAATGCACTCCCAGGAATCCCAGGTCCACAATAAATGTTTGTTTTGTTCGATAATGTCCGTTATTTATGTCCAAATACCTCCTTTTGTTAGCGCGTCTGGTATACATATCCAAACGCTTGTTCTAGTTGAGCCTTACCTCGGATAAAAACTTTTAAAAGTTATATTACAGGTCGAAGAAATATTTCAAACTAAGTACAAAATCAATCATTGGGATGTTTTTATCATATATCTTCAATAAAGTTCCTACCGGAGAATTCCTTTGTGTCTTGAGGAGCAACGGAACGCAAGTAGAAATCATGTGGAATGCGCATGACCAGAAAATGGCTGACTGCCAGACACCTGTTCATTCTGTTCTTATTCAGTCCCACAACACAGTAGAAGCCTCATTCAAATTTCTATAGACGGTTGACATCTAGTGGAAGCCCTACGAAGTTCAACTTCATTCATATCTCAATGGGATTTCAATGGGAACTGTGTTGAAAACCGACCAACCTCAGATTTCTCACTTCCTTTTTTGATTCATCCTCAGGTTTTTGCCTGCCATATGAGTTATGTTATACTCACAGACATCATTCAAACAGTTTTAGAAACTTCAGAGTGTTTTCTACTATGCATATATTAGTAACTGGGACTGAGGAGCAGGCCGTTTAGTCTGGGAACCTTTCATCCAAGTTACTCAATATTGCCCCTGCAGCCATAAGAAGTTAAGACAATGATGCCCTTTGCAACCATGTACCTATGTGAGAGTGGATTCTCGACCCTCACTAGCATGAAAACTAAATACAGTTACAGACTGTGTGGAAAATGATTTAAGATAACTCTGCGATGTTGGGTTGTATTGGAGAGAGTCTATGTGCATCCTTTCAAGCACACCCTTCTCATTAACCTGTGGTGAGTTATTCATAATTTTTGATGAACAAATACGCTTTTTTTGTAAGATGGCTGAAGAAAGAGCAACATTATTGATCATTATTATATTATTATTTGTGCCCTGTTCCTATAAGTGCTCTTTGTCACTTCCCACGAGCCGGGTTGTGACAAAAACTCACACTCATTCTTATGTTTAATACATGTATCATATAGTGTGTTGACCCTGGTGCGAGAGGGGGTACACAGCTGGAACATTTGAAGGTGTATGAGACTATAAAAAGTTTGGGAATCACCGCCCTCTGTGTTCCAATGGTCATGGGATTAGAACTGAAATTTGTTGCGCAAACAGGACAGATTTGAGATACTTTCAATTTCTCTCTACACCTCCAGGGTTGTGTTAATAAAGCACCGAACAGAAGAAAACTGACTGAAACAGAGGGACTATTTGGATTTGTCCAATAAGAAACGATAATCCTCATTTTCTTTTGTAATATGTTTTTAAACATTTTAAACGATTTCATACCCCTAATTTAGAAGAAACTCAATTCAGCATCTCCAAGACGCAGTACCCCACCACAGATACATGCTTTGGCTTTCCCTCTAGTCTAGAGCAACACAAAGTATAGCTACTGTAAGTATGTGTGTCCCGAGTGATTCATCATTTTAAGGGACCGCATCTTAGTGCAAGAGGTGTCACTACAGACCCTGGTTTGATTCCAGGCTGTATCACAACTCGCTGTGATGGGGAGTCCCATAGGGCGGTGCACAATTTGCCCAGCACCGTCATTGTAAATAAGATTTTATTCTTAACTAACTTGCCTAGTGAAATAAAAAATAAAAATGTATACCAGGGAACACTGTCTTGACATGCTGTCACGTTACTTGGGAAACTGAACGAGTGTGCGAGTGGGCGTTCACACATCTCTCACCTCTGTCAAACCCCGGGGGTATTGTAGGAGGACGGCAAGCGAGCCACCATTGCCGCACAAGTCAATTAGCCTTCTCTCTTTCTCTTCCTCATCATTTCTGTGCTTCAGAGCCCCTGATTGCCACACTAATGAGCAAGGTCTGAGGAGCACATTCAGCTTCACACTTTTTGAAGAGAGCGAGAACTCCCCTCTCCTCTCCAGAGAGGTGTTTGAAGTCTATATTGGCAGTGGTTAGTTATTCAAGTGTCCTCGCCTTCATTTCTGGGCAATATGCGACAGGTGGAGTTCTCCTTCCACACATAATGACAGTTTTGATGTACCTTCAATAGAGGTGGGACTAGCCTTAATTTAGCTCTCAGCATCACTAGAGTGAAAACCATATTCTATATGTTTGGCCTTGTGTAATGGAACACGCATTGGGATATAGGAGCTGATTAATGGTAATGTTTTTTTTGAAGACACTACATATAATGTATACCAGAGTAAATGTGTGTACAGTTGAAGTCGGAAGTTTACATACAATTAGGTTGGAGTCATTAAAACTCATTTTTCAACCACTCCACAAATTTCGTGTTAACAAACTATAGTTTCGGCAAGACGGTTAGGACAGCTACATCTAGACATTTTTCCAACAATTGTTTACAGACATTAATTCCAGTGTGTCAGACGTTTACCTAAGTTGACTGCCTTTAAACAGCTTGGAAAATTCCATAAAATGATGTCATGGATTTTGAAGCTTCTGATAGGCTAATTGACATAATTTGAGTCAATTGAAGGTGTACCTGTGGATGTATTTCAAGGCCAACCTTTATACACAGTGCCTCTTTGCATGACATCATGGGAAAATCAAAAGAAATCAGCCAAGTCTGGTTCATCCTTGGGAGCAATTTCCAAACGCCTGAAGGTACCACGTTCATCTGTACAAACAATAGTACGCAAGTAAAAACACCATGGGACCACGCAGCCGTCATACTGCTCACGCAGCCGTCATACTGTTCTGGCATACTGTTTTCGTACCTTGGTGCGAAAAGTAAAAATAAATCCCTGAACAACAGAAAAGGACCTTGTGAAGATGCTGGAGGAAACAGGTACAAAAGTATCTACATCCACTGTAAAACGAGTCCTGCTCTAAAACCGCCATTATAACGCCAGACTACGGTTTTCAACTGCACATGGGGAAAAGATGGCACTTTTTGGAGAAATGTCCTCTGGTCTAATGAAACAAGAATAGAACTGTTTGGCCATAATGACCATCGTTATGTTTGGAGGAAAAAGGGGAAGGCTTGCAAACCGAGAACACCATCCCAACCGTGAAGCACGGGGTGGCAGCATCATGTTGTGGGGGTGCTTTGCTGCAGGGGGGACTGGTGCACTTCACAAAATAGATGGCTTCATGAGGAAGGAAAAGTATGTGGATATGTTGAAGCAACATCGCAAGACATCAGTTAAAACATGGTCACAAATGGGTCTTCCAAATGGACAATGACCCCAAGCATACTTCCAAAGTTGTGGCAAAATGGCTTAAGGACAACAAAATCAAGATGTTGGAGTGGCCATCACAAAGCCTTGACCTCAATCCCATAGAAAACTTGTGGGCAGAACTGATAAGGTGTGTGCGAGCAATGAGGCCTACAAACCTGACTCCATTACACCAGCTCTGTCAGAAGGAATGGGCCAATTGTGGGAAGCTTGTGGAAGGCTACCCAAAACATTTAACCCAAGTTAAACAATTTAAAGGCAATGCTACCAAATACTAATTGAGTGTATTTGTCACGTTCTGACAAATAGGAGGACCAAGCGGCGTGGTAATGGGCAGCAGCAACAGCGGCCGAAGACACATGACTCATGGACTTGGGATGAAATTCTAGACGGGAAAGGACCCTGGGCACAGCCAGGGGAATATCGCCGCCCCAAAGCAGAGCTGGAGGCAGCGAAGGCAGAGAGGCGCTGGCATGAGGAGGCAGCACGGCGGCGCGGTTGGAAGCCCCATATTTCTTGGGGGGGCACACGGGGAAGTGTGGTGAAGCCAGGTAGGAGACCTGCGCCAACTTCCCGTGCTTACCAGAGAGCGAGAGGGACTGGGCAGGCACCGTGGTATGCTGTGGAGCGCACGGTGTTCCCGGTGCGGGTGCATAGCCCAGTGCGGTACATTCCAGCTCCTCGTATCGTCCGGGCCAGAGTGGGCATCGAGCCAGGTGCCATGAAGCCGGCTCTACGCATCTGGTCTCCAGTGCGTCTCCTTGGGCCGGCGTACATGGCACCAGCCTTACTCATGGTGTTCCCGGTTCGCCAGCACAGCCCAGTGCGGGCTATTTCATCTCGCCACACTGGCCTGGCTACCGGGAGCATGCAACCAGGTAAGGTTAGGCAGGCTCGGTGCTCAAGAGCTCCAGTGCGCCTGCACGGTCCGGCCTACCCAGTGCCACCTCCACGCACCAGCCCTCCGATGGCAGCCCCCAGCACCAGGCTGTCCCTCCGTCTTCTGCCTACAGGATCTCCTGTCTGTCCTGAGCTGCTAGAGTCTCCCGTCTGTCCTGAGCTGCTAGAGTCTCCCGTCTATCCTGAGCTGCTAGAGTCTCCCGTCTGTCCTGAGCTGCTAGAATCTCCCGTCTGTCCTGAGCTGCTAGAGTCTCCCGTCTGTCCGGAGCTGCTAGAGCCGCCAGTCTGTCCTGAGCCTTCAGTCAGCCAGGACCTGCCAGAGCCGTCAGCCAGCCAGGAGCTGCCAGAGCCACCTGCCAGCCAGGAGCTGCCAGAGCCGCCAGCCAGCCAGGGGCTGCCAGAGCCGCCAGCCAGCCAGGAGCTGCCAGAGCCGCCAGCCAGGAGCTGCCAGAATCGCCCTTCACTCCGGAGCTGCCGGAGTCTCCCCTATGTCCGGCGCTGCCGGAGGTGTCCTTCACTCCGGCGCTGCCGAGTCTCCTGCCTGTCCGGCGCTGCCGGATTCTCCCGCCTATTCGGGACCCATTTCTAGGGTCCCCAGTCCAAGGTTGGTGGCGAGGGTCGCCGCTTTAAAGAGACCACGGAGGCGGGCGAAGAGGCGGACAAGAACTATGGTGAAGTGGGGTCCACGTCCCGCACCAGAACCGCCACCGCGGACAGACGCCCACCCAGACCCTCCCCTATAGGTTCAGGTTTTGCCGCCGAAGTCCACACCTTTGGGAGGGGGGGGGGTACTGTCACGTTCTGACCTTTATTTCCTTTGTTTTGCCTTTATTTAGTATGGTCAGGTCGTGAGTTGGGGTGGGCAGTCTGTTTGTGTTTCTATGTTTTTTTCTATTTCTGTGTTTGGCCTGATATGGTTCCCAATTAGAGGCAGCAGTTTATCGTTGTCCCTGATTGAGAACCATATTTAGGTAGCCTGGGTTTCACTGTAGTTTTGTGGGTGTTTGTTTTCCGTGTGAGTGTTTGTCGCCACACGGTACTGTTTCGGTTGGGTTATTTCACGTATTTGTTTATTGTTTTTGTATTTCATAGTGTTCAGTGCTTTTCTTATTAAAATCATCATGAACACTTACCACGGCGCATCTTGGTCCGTTCCTTACTCCTCTTCAGACGAAGAGGAGGATATCTGCCGTCACAGTATGTAGTCTCCTGACCCACTGGGAATATGATGAAAGAAATAAAAGCTGAAATAAATCATTCTCTTTACTATTATTCTGACATTTCACATTCTTAAAATAAAGTGGTGATCCGAACTGACCTAAGACAGGGAATTTTTATTATGATTAAATGTCAGGAATTGTGAAAATCTAAGTTTAAATGTAGTTTGCTAAGGTGTATGAAAACTTCTGACTTCAACTACAGTATATATATACATATTTGTCATGTAAATGCTGTATATAAAAGTACCACATATACTATTCAACATGTATCTATCAAAGCAAAATGTGGGGTTAATATGTATTTAATTAAAATAAATTCAAATTACTGCATTTACTGGCACTGGGAAAAACTGTTTTATACACTATTACACCACATTGTGTAGGTGCTGGCATAGGTGTATGCATGTGTGCTTGCATGCTTGTGTGTGTGTACATTTTTCTTTGTGTTTGTAATGATTATTGTATCGTTATGATCATTGGAGCAGTAGTCATAAAATTATATCTAGTGAAAAAAATTGGTTGAATGGTTAGGTGGTATGCAGATGGTTTTTACACCACTTTTAAGCAAAAAGAAATATATATTTTCCTTGGTGTAATGTGTTTTATTTAACGTTGCTTCAACCAATATAAAATATTTGCCAGGCACGAAAAAGGCATGATGCTGTTAGGAAAGTGATAATTTTATGTAAGTTGAAACAGATTCAAACAGCAATGTTCTATCATTTGACATCCCATTATCATGACACAAGGCGAGACCCAGATGCAGACACAGGAGGCAGATGGTTGGAGTCTTACAATATTTGTTAATCCAATTGGGGAAAGCAAGAGAATGTTCGTGGCCAGGCAAAAGGGTAAAAATCAGTTCAGAGTCCAAAAGGTGCCGAAGGGCAGGCAGAATCAAGGGCAGGCCAGGCAGGATGATCAGGCAGGCGGGAAAGAAGAGCAGAGTCAGGCAGTGATCAAAACTAGGACTATCAAAAAGATAATAGAAAAAGGATTACGGTAAAAATACGCTGGTTGACTTGATTAACGTACTGGCACAGAGAGACAGGAAACACAGGGATAAATACACTGAGGAAAACAAGTGACACTTGGGGGGGTGGAGACAATAACGAGGACAGGTCAAATTGATAGGGGTGTGACACCCATGGCAAATTCTGTGTTGCTGTGGTATGTCCCATGCCTTTATAGGTAGGTTGCTTCCCAAAATGGCACCCTATTCTCTACATAATGTGTACTTTTGCACTATAAAGGCAATAGCATACCATTCGGGATGCAACCATATGTAGGGCATTGAGGAGTGATAACAGATCCTGAGCTGTTCAGGGTGGGTAAATTGGGGTCACTCCTTAGGCTTACAGGGTGACTCTCTTGGGTTCATGTCCCCTCTAGAATAGTGAGAGAGATGTGCTACAGCTCCAACATTTACCTGACCCCTGTACATGCTTCATACACACTTACATTTCTGTTTCTCTCAAAGAAAGATTCCTGGGGTGCTATATTCCCCAGGTGTCTGGAGTTCTAAGATGATTTTCAGATCAACCTAGGGTCATACTATTTTCGTCTTACATACACACACTCTGATAAAAACGTCCCCTATTAGAGCTCCTTGCTGAAATAATAACTTGAATCACTTGATTCAGCAGCAGTAAATGTAATATGGCCTCCATTGAATTTAGCATTTGCAAGATCCCAAAGTTAACAATACATGGCTATAAAAACATACTATTTTCTCAGAGATTTCTTTCTCATGTAATTTATTTTCCAGTTTCAGAAACAAACCAGCACTTTGCAACACATCACGGTGAGACATTACAGTGGTTCTTTGCTTGCGATTGCAAAGAGAGAGATAGTTTGGGAGGCATACATCAGTTCATCATACGCTTCATCAGCCTCAATCAACATTATATATTTATTAGTCTGAAGAATGGCTTGAACAAGTATTAGTCAGGAATGGAGGGTAGGCAGGAGCACCAACATACGGGGTGACATGAATATGACCCAGTGTGTACGGGGTACAACACCAGTAACTGTTGTGTTTCTGTCACAGTAGTACAAATGAGTTTGATTGCAACAAATTCATGCTGATTTAAGCATGTGACTCAAAGCTAGCGCCTCTTCCCAGCGGGGAAAACTGGTTGTAATGATGTCTTTCATGACGTCATGGTGAAAATACTGGTTTTATAGGAGGTTTTCTATGTCATTTTAGCAAGCAGAAAAAACATTTACCATAATCTGGTTATTTGACCAGATAGCAACCCAAGTATGACATCTGTCACAAGACATCTTGTTCTTGTCAAGTAAAATAGGTTTACCTGGTTGTAACAGAGTACAGTTGGTTGTAATCTTTTGAATTTATGTTTAGAACTCTAAAATAATGAGTGCATAGCAAGCAACTGGCCGAATGTATCACTGCACTACATATTACCGATTTCTTGAAGCGCGTCTCGGTCAAATTAGCAATATTTGAATATTTTATTTGGATGGGTAAGGAAGTACGGTCAGGCGGGCCAGCCCATAATGTCGGCCCTGAGTGATTATGCATTGGAAACCGTAAGGCTAATGAATGTAAAAAAAATACTTATTAGAGTAGCCTATGAGAATATAGAAGTAGTAGGCCTATATTTCATTTCAACATTTCACGTTAAATGTCAAAATAATATTACCATACATTTTAATTTGCTAAAAAATATAGATTATATACTGTAACTCAATGACAATTGACTTGATTTAGTTACACATCTTAAATATGGACAGTCCAGCGATATTTTAACCACGATATTGGATCGGAATGGTAGATGTGCAGAAGTTGAATGTGCAACTAGAGATACCGGGGTGCAAAGGAGCAAGATAAATAAATAAATACATTATGGGGATGAGGTAGATGGATGGGCTGTTTACAAGATGGGCTATGTACAGGTGCAGTGATCTGTGAGCTGCCCTGACAGCTGGTGCTTAAAGCTAGTGAGGGAGATATGAGTCTCCAGCTACAGTGATTTTTGCAGTTCGTTCCAGTCATTGGCAGCAGAGAACTGGAAGGAAAGGTGACCAAAGGAGGAATTGACTTTGGGGGTGACCAGTGAGATATACCTGCGGGAGCGCGTGCTACGAGTGGGTGCTGCTATGGTGACCAGTGATCTGAGATAAGGCGGGGCTTTACCTAGCGGAGACTTGTAGATGACCTGGAGCCAGTGGGTTTGGTGACGAGTATGAAGCGAGTGCTAGAGCGTACAGGTCGCAGTGGTGGGTAGTGTATGGGGCTTTGGTGACAAAACGGATGGCACTGTGATAGACTGCATCCAATTTGTAGAGTAGAGTGTTGGACGCTATTTTATAGATGACATCGCCAAAGTCGAGGATCGGTAGGATTACAGTTTTACTAACCAGACACCTAGGTATTTGTAGTTGTCCACATATTCTAAGTCAGAGCCGTCCAGAGTAGTGAT
Organism: Oncorhynchus masou masou; assembly: GCF_036934945.1. Taxonomy (NCBI): domain Eukaryota; kingdom Metazoa; phylum Chordata; class Actinopteri; order Salmoniformes; family Salmonidae; genus Oncorhynchus; species Oncorhynchus masou. The sequence goes on along the minus strand of NC_088217.1, from coordinate 63,840,814 downwards.
ACTGGACGGGCAGGCAGGTGCAGCCAGTGATCGATTGAATAGCATGCATTTAGTTTTACTTGCATTTAAGAGCAGTTGGAGGCCATGGAAGGAGAGTTGTACGGCACTGAACCTCGTCTGGAGGTTAGTTAACACAGTCGTCTGTGTAGAGGTGGATCAGAGAATCACCAGCAGCAAGAGCGACATCATCGATGTATACAGAGAAGAGAGTCGGCCCGAGAATTGAACCCTGTGGCACCCCCATAGAGACTGCTAGAGGTCCAGACAACAGGCCCTCCGATTTGACACAATGAACTCTATCAAAGAAGTAGTTGGTAAATCAGGTGAGGCAATCATTTGAGAAACCAAGGCTGTCGAGTCTGCCAATAAGAATGTGATATTTGACAGGGTCAATGGCCTTGGCCAGGTCGATGAATATGGCTGCACAGTAATGTCTCTTATCGATGGCGGTTATGGTGTTGTTTAGGACCTTGAGCGTGGCTGAGGTGCACACATGACTTGCTCTGACACCAGATTACATAGCGGAAAAGGTACGGTGGGATTCGAAATGGTTGGATATCTGTTTGTTAACTTAGCTTTCGAAATACAGTGTAGGATAGATATAAGTCTGTAGCAGTTTGGGTCTAGAGTGTCACCCCTTTTGAAGAGGTGGATGACCGCAGAAGCTTTCCAATCTTTGGGAATCTCAGACAATACGAAAGAGAGGTTGAACAGGCTAATAATAGGGTTTCAACAATTTCTGCAGATAATTTTAGAAAGAGAGGGTCCAGATTGTCTAGCCCTGTTGATTTGTAGGGGTCCAGATTTTGCAGCTCTTTCAGAACATCATCTATTTTGATTTTGGTGAAGGAGAAATGGTGGGGGCTTTGGCGGGTTGCTGTGGAGGGTGCCGGGCAGTTGACCGGGGTAGGGGTAGCCAGGTGGAAAGCATGGCCAGCCATAGAGAAATGCTTATTGAAATTCTCAATTATCTTGGATTTGTATGTGGTAACAGTGTTTCCTAGCCTCAGAGTAGTGGGCATCTGGGAGGAGGTGCTCTTATTCTCCATGGACTTTACAGTGTCCCAAGAGTTTGTACTACAGGATGCAAATTTCTGTTTGAAAAGCTAGCCTTAACTTTCCTAACTGCCTGTGTATATTTGTTCCTAACTCCCCTGAAAAGTTGCATATCACGGGAGCTATTCGATGCTAATGCAGAACGCCACAGGATATTTTTGTGCTGGTCAAGGGCAGACAGGTATGGAGTGAACCAAGGACTATATCTATTCCTAGTTCTACATTTTTTGAATGGGGCATGCTTATTTAAGATGGTGAAGAAGGCACTTTTAAAGAATAACCAGGCATCATCTACTGACGGGATGAGGTCAATGTCATTCGAGGATACCCCGGCCAGGTTGATTTAGAAAGGCCTGCTCGCATAAGTGTTTTAGGGAGCGTTTGACAGTGATGAGGGGTGGTCGTTTGGTCGCAGACCCATTACGGATGCAGGCAATGAGGCTGTGATCTCTGAGATCTTGTTTGAAAACAACAGAGGTGTATTTGGAAGGCAAGTTAATTAGGATGATATCTATGAGGGTGCCCGTGTTTACGGATTTGGGGTTGTACCTTGTTTGTTCATTGATCATTTGTGTGAGATTGAGGGCATCAAGCTTAGATTGTAGGATGGCCGGGGTGTTAAGCATGTCCCAGTTTAGTTCACCTAGTAGCACGAGCTCAGAAGATAGATGGGGGAAATCAATTCACATATGGTGTCGAGGGCACAGCAGGGGTTAGAGGGTGGTCTATAGCAAGTGGCAACAGTGAGAGACTTGTTTCTGGAAAGTTGAATTTTTAGAACTATAAGCTCAAATTGTTTGGGTACAGACTTGGATAGTACTACAGAACTCTGCAGGCTATCTTTGCAGCAGATTTTTTACACCGCCCCTTTGGCAGTTCTATCTTGGTGGAAAATGTTATAGTTAAGGAGATTTATGGGTTTTTGGTGGTTTTCCTAAGCCAGGATTCCGACATGGCTTATACATCCAGGTTGGCACGGTGTGCTAAAGCGGTGAGTAAAACAAACTTCGGGAGTAGGCTTCTAATGTTAACATGCATGAAACCAAGGCTTTTACGGTTACAGAAGTCAACAAATGAGAGCACCTGGGGAGTGGGAGTGGAGCTAGGCACTGCAGAACCTGGATTAACCTCTACATCACCAGAGGAGAAGTAGGATAAGGGTACGGCTGAAGGCCATACGAACTTGCCTTCTAGCACGTTCGGAACAGAGAGTTAAAGGAGCAGGTTTCTGGGCACGATAGCATAGAGTCAATGCATAGTGTACAGACAAAGATAGGATGTGAGTACATTGAAGGTAAGCCTAGGCATTGCGTAATGATGAGAGAGATATAGTCTTTAGAGATGTTTAAACCAGGTGATGTCATCGCATATGTAGGAGGTGGAACAACATGGTTGGTTAAGGCATATTGAGCAGGGCTAGAGGCTCTACAGTGAAATAAGTAATCACTAACCAAGAGAGCAATGGACGAGGCATATTGATATTAGAGAGAGGCCTGCGTAGCCAAGTGAACATATGGGCCAAGTGAGTGGTTGGGCTGTTTGGGGACAAGGCGATTCAGACAGTTAGCAGGCCGGTGCTAACAAGCTAGCAGTTAGTAGGCCGGGGCTAAACAAGCTAGCAGTTAGCATACCGGGGCTAGCAAGCTAGCAGTTAGCAGACTGGGTTAGCAAGCAAGAAGTTAGCTGACCAGGGCTAGCAAGTTAGCAGAAGGACCTTTGGGGGACAGATACATGGACCGGAGGAATAAAAAAGGCAAAATATAGGTATTTTCTTAGTGCTATGACAGAGTCTGCTGGTGATGCCTCTAAATTCTGGAAAACTGTTAACCTCTCTAGGGTGTGTAGCGTCCCAACTGGCTAAAATCCGTTGAAATTGCAGAGCGCCAAATTCAAAAACAGAAACATTCATAATACAAATTCATAAAACATACAAGTATTATACAGCGGTTTAAAGATGAACTTTTTGTTAATCCAGCCGCTGTGTCAGATTTCAAAAAGGCTTTATGGCAAAATTATACCATGCGATTATCTGAGGACAGCACCCAGCACACAAAAGCATACAAGCATTTTCCAGCCAGGTAGAGGAGTCACAAAAGTCAGAAATAGCGATAAAATGAATCACTTACCTTTGATGATCTTCATATGGTTCCACTCACAAGACTCCCAGTTACATAGTAAATGTTTGTTTTGTTCGATAAAGTCACTCTTTATGTCCCAAAAACTCAATTTTGTTGGTGTGTTTTGTTCAGTAATCCAATTTCTCCAAGGCGGTGCACAGCAGGCAGACAAATACATACTAAATGTACCGGTAAAGTTCGTCAAAACATGTCAAACAATGTTTAGAATTAATCCTCAGGTTGTTTATTGTCTTTATAATCAATAATATTTCAACTGGACAATACTGTTTTCAATAAAAATGAAAAATAACAAACGGCGTGTTAATCAGGTCTGCAAAGTTCCTCTGTCGTCTGACCAAAATGGCTGTTTACTCGTCGTTTTTCAAAATATAGGTCTGAAACCATGTCTAAAGACTGTTGACATCTAGTAGAAGCCATAGGAACTGCAATCTGATTCCTAACCCAATAGATTCCATATAGGCATTGAGTTGAAAACAGCCTCAGGAAAATGATTCCACTTCCTGGATGGATTTTTCTCAGGTTTTTGCCTGTCATATCAGTTATGTTATACTCACATACATGATTTTAACAGTTTTGGAAACTTTAGAGTTTCTATCCGGACCTACCAGTTATATGCATATCCTAGATTCTGGGCCTGAGTAACGGCAGTTTACTATGGACATGCTTTTCATCCGGAGGTGAAAATACTGCCCCCTACTCAAGAGAGGTTAACTCACTTAAACAAGCAAACTCCTTGACTTCCCTGCCGAAGCAAATTACATCAGAATTTGGGATCATCAGTGACCGAATTTAAATTTGTGATGTTTTTAATAAGTGCTTTATTTCTGCTGGTTTCCTTTTTGAAAGAAAAAGTATATTGTTTCAGCCCCTCGGCCTTCAACTGATGCGGAAAAGAGTATGCCGGTTTTTCATTTCCAAAAAGTCACAGAAGATGAGGTCTTATCTGCTATAGATTCTAAGAAATCTTTAGGCGCTGACAATCTGGATCCACATTTACTCAAGTGTGCGGCACCTATCATTGCAAGGGCAGTGACCCATATTTTTAATCATACATTAGTCATAGGAAAGATTCCTAAAGCTTGGAAAACAGCTTTTGTTTTACTTCTCCTCAAGGGAGGTTATGGTAGTGAATTGGATAATTATCGGCCCATCTCTAAGCTCTCCTGTTTGGCTAAAATTCTAGAGTCATTGGTCTGTAGGCAACTACAATCATTTTTAACTGTTAACAAAACTCTTTCTAGCAATCAATCTGGCTTCAGACAGTACCACTACAGCTACGGTACGTGTTGTAAAGATATTACTAATACCATAGATAATAGAAAGTACTGTGCCACCTTTTTATAGATTTGTCTAAGGCTTTTGACACTGTAGACCATGCAATGTTTTTGGGTAAGCTGTCGTTAATACGACTGGGATTGGACACCTGTCATTGGTTTCATGACTATCTAAAAGATAGAAGTGCGGCTGTTAGAGTCGACGGCATCCAGTCGGAGTCATTGGAGTTGGTTAAAGTGGTCCCACAAGGTTCTATTCTTGGTCCATTACTGTTCACTCTCTTCATAAACAATATCGGTGATGAGATAAGAACGTGTAAAATGAATCTATGTCCTGATTACACTGTCATGTACTCACTCTATTCTATTGCTTCAACAGCTGACCAAGCATTATCACAATTGGAGACAGCTTTTTAAGATATTGCAAGGGTATTTTATAAAGCTTAAGCTTGTTTTAAATGCAAAGAAAACACATTTAATGATGTGGGTTGGACTTCGCTGTCCATGAGACGAGAACAACATTCTCTCCTGTTTGTCTATAAAGCACTTCTGAATAAACATCCTTCTTATTATCATCACTCGTCAACATTAGAACTAGAATTCCTAAAACCAGGTCTCAAGCATGGATTACACTTGAGGCCCATGCGATCTCCACAGAGTTGGGTATGGCTGCCTATTCCTGTTACTCTCCTTACTTATGGAATAGCCTGCAGACCAAACTTAAACTTGAGACTTGTCCCCATTGTCCCATTTTAAACATTTATTGAAGGATTTGTATTGTTGTATTGCTTGTAACTGCTTCGGGTAATGTAGGTTCTTGTGCTGTTAGGAGAAAACCTATGTGCAAATGTAACAATCTGCTGCTGTCTTTTTATAGCACTGATTGAACAGCACTGTGATTGTTTTGTTTGTCTTGTGTAGTTTCTTAATCATTGTGCCTAAACTGTATGATGTGTACACATGTATACGCAGGGCCCAGCTGTAAAAAGAGACTTTGGTCTCAGTCTGTGTTCCTTGTTGAAATAAAGTTAGAATAATAAAAGGGCCATATTTTTCCTGTGCAAAAGAAAGAAGAATGTCTCTGATTCGAGCTACTCTGCATTGTTCAGAACTCTCTGTTTTGCTGACACTGATTTATTTATATTATTAGACAAAATTATGACTATGCAATCTACTCATCACATTAGGAATAGTAGCATATTTTACATTAATCTGCAAACGCGATGATAGATGCATGCAATACCTTATTATAAAGGTGCAATTTTATGGTAAATAAATTGCTTCCCCAAACTTAAAACTCACAAGCCTATGGATGTCAGCATTTGAAGTTGGCCTTGCTGTGACATGATAGCTATATAACCCATCAATTTCACATGCACTGTATGTAAATTTGTCGATTTATGATGAGGTTGAGTAGTGGTTGACATTGTATATGCTGTTCCACAGACCTTCAAACCAAATATTGTGACGATATTTAATGTCTGGGGTCTTTTAAAAAATGTGGGTGTAAAAATGCAGTGAATGAGCTTCAATTTCCAACTTCCAACTCCGTCCTCCACACACACTAACTTTGCTGTTCACCGTTTTCACAAGAATGTATAGACACAATAAGCTTGAAGTAAGTGATGTCTTGGACGTCCTCATGTGAACTGATGTAATTGTCATGTTACAGTGATGTCTTGGACGTCCTCATGTGAATTGATGTAATTGTCAGGTTATAACATGAGAATCCATCAGTAAGTCATATCATGTGATGAGCTCAAATATCCTTCATTAAAATCCTCCCATAGTAAAGCATAGATTTTTTTCCTCTTTCTCCAGGCAGATCCCACAGAATGTACTGTATCTGTGGCTGGACTCACTTCATCTCAGCTTGAAACAGCTGAATAGCTAATAGCAGTGGAAGGAACCATGAGAAATGTGCATGGTCAGCTTGGCCGTGCTTTTGCTGGCTGGCTGTGTGAATTAAAGATTTCAATCTAGCTGAACGATACGTTAGATTAAAGAAGGGTTCTCTGGTTTTGTGTGTGTGTGTACTACAGCATTTTAGATTTCATCATCAATGACACCTCAGTTGGCCATTCTTCGCCACTTGCTTATTTTACATTCTTACATGACCTTTACCCTCCTAATGTAGTTCCTCGACATAGCTGTTCGATATAAGCTAAACTAACATACATTTTTGCCAAGCGGGTGAATGTTCTGAAGAGTTTTTGTACAGCTAGGGGAACTGTATGGGATTCATATGTGATAAACTATGCTCTCTACCTCCTGCCATAAGCTTGATGGCTTATTATACGGTAACTCTCTGCCTGCTTAATGGTCTGTCTGGTGCTCCCAGCGCTGAGTCACTGCTGTAATGAGGGGTAGCGCTGTTCAGACAACCTCCCCCCAGCTCTGCCATCTAAAGTGATCAGACTGCAAGGGAAAAGGGAGGATGGAAAAGTTGGACAAGGAAAAGGGAGGATGGAGCATTTGGTAAGAACTTCTTGCGACACTAACCTTTTATGACTGATACCAACTCCTTGTGATGCTGGGGCTGTCCTAATAAGGACACTGTACAGGGGGAAAGAATGGAGAGATTGGACAGGGGAGAATGGAGGGTGGAGAAAATAGTATAGAAAGGTTGGACAGGGGACGATGGAAAGATTGGACAGGTGTTTGGGAAAATTGAGATAGGGAAGACTATCCGAGTGGGGTCTCAATATATGGGACAGAGGGATCAATGAGTCTGTATCTTGATCAATGAGTCTGGACCTAAACTATAAAGAGAAGGGTTTGACTCCACACAATGCAGTAGACTGTCATGCATCCAGCACCCAAACACAAGCAGGTCCTAAAACAAGTCCTCAGATATGACTTTATCAGAGCTTACCATCAGGGTTGGGGTCTAGTCCTTTTCAAGTCAGTCAAAACTGAAATTCTCCTATTTTCCTCAATGCTTCTCTGAGAAGAAATTGGAATTGAAATTTAAATGTACTTGCTTAAAATGGAATTGACCGCAAACAAGATGGTTACAGAGATGATGATACCGTCCAACGTGTAATCCCATCTAATCTTATCCAACTCAATCTCTCTCTCTCTCTCTCATCCTTAATGAACAGGAAGCCATAGGTTTATGTTACTACCGATCATCTCCTCCATTCTCCACCTTAGTCATTATGGCTGAAGGAGCCAGATCACTATGTATCATGATGCTTAAACTATCTTCAGAGGGCATTGATGTTTTGCGAGACAAAGGCCTAATTAAGCAGGTGCTTGTCAGTTTGGGTTTATCAAGGCAGATGGCTGTGGGGGGAGGCATGTGGGCTGGCTGAGTTCAGGTCAGTGACTTGGCACCAAGGCCATGAGCACCTCAGCCCTCCTGTCAGCCTCAGGTCAGTCATGATACATTTACCCTGGAGAGGAATAGAGAGAGGGAGGTAGAGAGGGAGAGATGCAAGATTAAAATCACCTTGCCCGCTGTATATTACTGCTGTTCATCACAGCATTATGAAGTCAGAAAACACCAAAACACATTGCAACATGCAATATCCCATCTTAGCTATAGAAGAGCTTACCCAACTTTGATACGCAGTGGATGGATGATTAGATTTTTGGGTCAGCCTCAACCAGGTGTGAGTAGTATTTGGGCAATCTAACACCAATACGTGCGTGTGCATGTGTGCATGCCTGTCGCGTGTGTGTGTGTCTCTGTATGTGTACACACATGTGCATGTGTGTATGTGCGCACATGCTTTAGTGTGTGGGAAAGCCTTAGGGATTCAGTGCAGCACCTGGCTCTCTTCCAGGCCAGGCTCTGATGTCCTAATGGATAATTGCTGAGTGGTTTATTGCAGAGACAGTGCTAGCCCCATCCATCTTGTAGGAATGGAACAAGAAACATCAGCAAGCCTATAAACTGGTATCAGGTTTAAGTTCGCAGATAAAAAGACATTCGATCATTTAGAGGAGATTTTCACAGATTTTGTGCTTTTTCCTACGCCAGGCTTTGGGAGCACCCTTGGAAGAAAATAACAATGTTTTCTCTCTTCAGATAAGACCGACAATACCAAGTAAACAATAAAGTGCTATCAACAAGATTTCTTGGCCGAGATAAAAACCTGTTACGTCTCATAAACTCTCACAGCCCCTATATTTTCATTGGCAATTACAATGCCTTGAACAAGATTCCTCTCAGAGGGTAGGCGCATCTGGTTATCAAGAGGGTATTCTTTTGTCTAGAATATATGAAACGTGTCAGCTTACAGTTGGAGAAAAATATATATTTTTTTATGAATGTGCACAGACAATGTCCCCTTCTTTGTTTTGATGATGCAGTCAGACTCTGAAACAGATGTGCAGAGCAGTAGAGTGCGTTGTGCACAGTGCTTCAGATGCTCTGCTGATAGAGGCAGTACCAATTACAGCCCAACCACCTCACATCTCTTATCCTTCTCTGATGTCAAGCTCCTTTCTGTCTCGCAATCATCGGCTGATCCAGTCCCCCATGCTCCCCCCTCAAACACACACACACACACACACACACACACACACACACACACAGAGAGAGCCCCGGAACTGTGAGTGCAGAGATGTACACCCAGATGAGTTTCACCCTCTGGAGCTAATTAATGCAGAGAGTGCCTGTACCTGACAGCCCCATACTGGATTGATCACACTACATATTGCAGCTGATTTGTGCGTGGTTGGTATTTACAGTGCTATTCCTTTCCTAGAGCTGAATGTATGGATTGAGACACTTTTCAGCACACAACAGTGTATTTCAAACCATGGCCGTAGGGTTGTAACACAAAACATACAGTGGGGCAAAAAAGTATTTAGTCAGCCACCAATTGTGCAAGTTCTCCCACTTAAAAAGATGAGAGAGGCCTGTAATTGTCATCATAGGTACACTTCAAATATGACAGACAAAATTAGAAAAAAAAATCTATTTATGAATTTATTTGCAAATTATGGTGGAAAATAAGTATTTGGTCACCTACAAACATGAAAGATTTCTGGCTATCACAGACCTGTAACTTCTTCTTTAAGAGACTCAACTGTCCTCCACTCATTACCTGTATTAATGGCACCTGTTTGAACTTGTTATCAGTATAAAAGACACCAGTCCACAACCTCAAACAGTCATACTACAAACTCCACTATGGCCAAGAACAAAGAGCTGTCAAAGGACACCAGAAACAAAATTGTAGACCTGCACCAGGCTGGGAAGACTAAATCTGCAATAGGTAAGCAGCTTGGTTTGAAGAAATCAACTGTGGGAGCAATTATTAGGAAATGGAAGACATACCAGACCACTGATAATCTCCCTCGATCTGGGGCTCCACGCAAGATCTCACCCCGTGGGGTCAAAATGATCACAAGAACGGTGAGCAAAAATCCCAGAACCACACGGGGGGACTTGGTGAATGACCTGCAGAGAGCTGGGACAAAGTTACCATCAGTAACCATCAGTAACACACACTCAAATCCTGCAGTGCCAGACGTGTCCCCCTGCTTAAGCCAGTACATGTCCAGGCCGTCTGAAGTTTGCTAGAGAGCATTTGGATGATCCAGAAGAAGATTGGGAGAATGTCCTATGGTCAGATGAAACCAAAATATAACTTTTTGGTAAAAACTCAACTGGTCGTGTTTAGAGGACAAAGAATGCTGAGTTGCATCCAAAGAACACCATACCAACTGTGAAGCATGGGGGTGGAAACATCATGCTTTGGGGCTGTTTTTCTGCAAAGGGACCAGGACGACTGATCCGTGTAAAGGAAAGAATGAATGGGGCCATTTGTCGTGAGATTTTGAGTGAAAACCTCCTTCCATCAGCAAGGGCATTGAAGATGAAACGTTGCTGGGTATTTCAGTATGACAATAATCCCAAACACACCAGCAACAAAGGAGTGGCTTCGTAAGAAGCATTTCAAGGTCCTGGAGTGGCCTTGCCAGTCTCCAGATCTCAACCCCATAGAACATCTTTGGAGGGAGTTGAAAGTCCGTGTTGCCCAGCAACAGCCCCAAAACATCACTGCTCTAGAGGAGATCTGCATGGAGAAATGGGCCAAAATACCAGCAACAGTGTGTGAATACCTTGTGAAGACTTACAGAAAACGTTTGACCTCTGTCATTGCCAAAAAAGGGTATATAACAAAGTATTGAGATAAACTTTTGTTATTGACCAAATACTTATTTTCCACCATAATTTGCAAATAAATTCGTTAAAAATCCTACAATTTCTGGATATTTTTTCTGATTTTGTCTGTCATAGTTGAAGTGTACCTATGATGAAAATTACAGGCCTCTCTCATCTTTTTAAGTGGGAGAACTTGCACAATTGGTGGTTGACTAAATACTTTTTTGCCCCACTGTAAACACACCATTGCTGGTTGAATCAGCAGATGTTCAATCAGTGCTATATACCTAAGGAACAAAAGTATTAATAAAAACACTATAAATAGTCTCTTATTGTGAAAAAATACAATCTGAAATGATACGTTTCAAGTAAAGAGTGCATGCTTAACCCAGCTGGAATGAGCATATTCCTTCATATCCATTTGCTGAATTGCTTGGGGTATTGTTCATGCTGTCAAACCTTCACACGCTCAGCTCTCCCAAAATGCAATTGTGTGGGCTTGAAATTGTTAATGTACACAGAGCACTCCCTTTCTCACTGTCAGAAGGGTGGATATCAGGAAAGTAGAAATAGCTTTTCCAGTGACCAGCTTGGCACCCAAAGTCTATCAATTCAGCCATATCACTTTGTATTTGCTGGAATGTTTCTAAATAATGTGTCTTATGTTCTTCCATCTTGGGAGAGAGAGGAAAAGCAATCCAGAAATCCTCCTGCAGTTGATCGTTTTTTTGGCGCGACATTGTTCTCTCCCCCTCTTTCCTGGGATAGAGGGAGCTGTTCTGGACCGCTTAAGCAGAACTAAGAGTGGTGCCATATGGGGACTGTGTTTAATAACAGCATGTTTCAGGGTCTCTCTCGGCATTCCCTTGCTCAAATGACAAATGAGTGTATGAGGGAAAGAGAAGGCCACTGTGGGTATTGATTTATTTTGTGATGCCAATTAATTTTGCCACAACTGGCCATAGATTGGATATTGTCTCAGGGTGTTGGGTTTCCTTTAAGAGTCATTGTTTGTCATTTGGTCTTCACGTCCTTTTTAAGTGCTTTTACTGATGCTTTTATGCCAGCTTTTTCTTTAGGCCCCCACCAGCCAGACACAGAGTTGATGCAGCCTTGTTAGTTGTACTTATACATAGTACTTGTACATAGCATTAAGATCATTGTTAGAATCATCATGCCATTTTTAAATGGAGTTGTTTCCAAAGTTCTAGTGTTCCAAACCATTCGCAAAGCTGCCAATCACAAAGACAATCATTGCAGAGAAGCACATTAAGAAGTGAAGCAATGACACAGAAACCTTAATAGCAGACTTGACTTTTTTATAGAAATGCCTAGTTTTTTTTTTACTGTGGTGAATATCTACATGTACAGCAGTAACAGTAGTAGTTTCAAGATGAATATCAGTTGCCTAAATAACACAAGCACCTTAAAGTTGTTCAAATCTGCAATTTTTCTATAAACTGTTTGCTGGTGTGGTATCGAACATATGTTCTCCCTTTGGCATGGGTTGTGTTCATGGTACAGTATGTTAAGCAATAAAGCATGAGAACCCGTGGATCATTGTGAATAACCCATGACAAAAAGGGCTGTTTTTATGTACGAGAAGTGGAGTGTTGGGAAACAGCCCTTATTAACAGTGCCTTTTGATTTTATAAAACACTTACCAACATATATTTTTTTAAAGACGAACATGTTTTCATTAAAAACAGTTTAATGAGTAATCCTAGTCATTTGTTCTATATCTGAGGTTGCAAGCCAAAAGCACTGGTTATTCATTCTATTGGCAAAGTATTTGTATTTATTAAGGATTCCCATTAGCTGCTGCCAAGGCAGTAGCAACTCTTCCTGGGGTCCAGCAACATTAAGGCAGTTATATACAATGAAAAATATTACATGACATTACATTTCATAACAATTTTCACAACACATTAAGTGTGTGCGCTCAGGCCACTACTCTACTACCACACATATCCCAATGTTGTCACGTTTTTCTATATGCGAAGGAGAGTCAGACCAAAATGCGGCATGGCTATTGCGATCCATGTTTAATGAAAACGAAGTAAACACGAATCAAATACAAAAAACAATACACGAAAACCAAAACAGCCTAATACTGGTGCTAAGTAACACAGCCAGAACAAGGAAATAAGGACAATCACCCACAAAACCCAACACCAAACAGACTACCTAAATGTGGTTCCCAATCAGAGACAATGACTAACACCTGCCTCTGATTGAGAACCATATCAGGCCAAACACAGAAACAGACAAACTAGACACACAACATAGAATGCCCGCTCAGATCACACCCTGACCAAACAAAACATAGAAACATACAAAGCAAACTATGGTCAGGGTGTGACAAATGTGCATGTGTGTGTAGAGTGCATGTGTATGCGTGTGCCTGCGTGTGTCTCTTCACAGTCCCGGCTCTTCCACGAATTAAAAAAAAAAATCAGATTCTACTGCTTACATCAGTTACCTGATGTGGAATATAGTTCCATTTAGCCATGTGCACCTCCCATAGTCTTTTCTTTACTTGCGGATTGTGAGGAGACCTCTGGTGGTATGTCTTGTGGGGCATGAGTGGGTGTCCGAGCTGTGTGTTATTAGCTTATTTTAACTTTATTTAACTAGGGAAGTCAGTTAAGAACAAATTCTTATTTTCAATGACGGCATAGGGTTAACTGCCTGTTCAGGGGCAGAACGACAGATTTGTACTTTGTCAGCTCAGGGCTTTGAACTTGCAACCTTCCGGTTTCTAGTCCGACGCTCTAACTAGGCTACCCTGCCACCCCACTTCTTACAAAAACAAGTAGTGAATGAAGGCAATCATGAGAGTGTGACATGCATATTATTAATGTTAGCTATCCATGCACATTTAAAGGCCAGCCGTGCTGCTCTGTTCTGAGCCAATTGCAAAGTTCCTAAGTCCCTCTTTGTGGCACCTGACCAAACGACTGGAAAGTACTCTAGGTGCGACAAAACTAGGGCCTGTAGGACCGGCCTTGTTGATAGTGTTGTTAGAAGGCAGAGCAGGGCTTTTTTAATAGACAGTCTTCTCCCCATTTTAGCTACTGTTCTATCAACATGGTTGACCATGACAGTTTATAATCCATAGTTATTCCAAGCAGTTTAGTCAGCTCAACCTGCTGAATTTCCACATCATTCATTACAAGATTCAGTTGAGGTGTAGGGTTTAGTGAATGATTTGTCCCAAATACAATGCATTTAGTTGAAATATTTAGAACTAACTTACTTCTTGCTACCCATTCTGAAACGGACTGCAAAAAAAAAGTGTTGCAGTGATTTCACTTACTGTAGTAGTTGTCATGCTGAGTCATCTCTCAGCCAATCATCAGTCATTTGTGTAAGTGCCGTACATGTTGAATGCCCTTCCCTATAAGTGTGCTGAAAGTCTGTTTACTGTAAAATTGCATTGTATCTGGTCAAACACAATTATTTCCAAAAGTTTACTAAGGGTTTGTTGTAGGCTGATTGGTCAGCTGTGTAACGTGTACGCTGGGAGTCGGGAAGCAAGTTCAGGGAGTGTATTTAATAACTAAATGAACAAAACAAGAGCGGCATACAGACATGAACACTGGAACATAAACAATAAAGCCTGGGGAAAGAACCAAAGGGAGTGACAGATATAGGGAAGGTAATCAAGAAGGGGATGAAGTCCAGGTGAGTCTGAGGAGGCGCTGGTGCACATAACGATGATGACAGGTGTGCGTAATAAAGAGCAGCCTGGTACCCCCTCCCTGATGCACGTCTCCAGCTGCAGGATGCCGACCAAAGGAACCAGGACCGGACCGGTCGCCTCTGCTGAGACGTGGGAGCCTGACAAGCCGGCTGAGGCACTGAAACCTGACGAACCAGCTGAGGCATGGAACTGTTAACAGGCGTTACCCATGGATAATCGTGAATAACTAACGGATATCAACCAATCAGCATCCAGGATCAGATTTGACCTTTAAAACATTCCTTGAGCACTATAGTATATCGTATTAATCAAGCGCTATTTGCATGTGAAAATGGGAACGCATTAGCATCATTGTTTACATTTTGTTGATTGGTCAAATCTTTGACGGTAGCCTATGCAGATCTTGCAAACCATGAGACTAATCCTAAATTGAAATAGCATGTAAGAGATGTGCATGCCACTTTATGCTGGCCATACATTACATGATTTTAAACGGCGATTTAGCAAATCCTATCATCGTAGGCTCCTACCAAAATGTTGTTGATCGCATTAAGTGAGCAATTGAAAGACGTGAGATTATGGGTCTTGCACTCTACCGATCCGCATCCTAACTCCCAATAATTTTCCAGACATTTTTGGTCATAGCTTGTGTAGTGAGGGGGGTGCTACGATGCGAATTGCAACTTGTTCTCCTTTGCTTGGCTACAGCCACAGAATAGGAGGCGGGCTACGACATATCTGGTAGTCGCAGGACATGGAGGAGTCTAGACAGGTCGCAACGTGAACAAACTCGTGTAATGTGAACACACCTGTCGCAGACTTCAGGATGACAAGATTATGCAAACAAATGTGCATAATGTAAGTGTTCCAACGATTAAAATAGTTTTATCGTTGTCTGATGTATGCCTAGCTTTAGTTGTGCATACAGATCGCAAGTGGGGAATGCGTCCTCGGCGCGGTGAATTCTCGCTCCTTGTCTATGCCTAATTACTGTACCTTAATGATGTAAACATATTTTGAGCAGTTTGTATCAGTGGAATTAGTCAAGTGTCTTCATAAGCTTTCTTTGGCAGTCATCAATAAATAACTAGAATAACAGAGACCACTGTGACTCATGGCAATTATCCATAATGAACCTCCCTTTTTGGTTAATGTAAGCATATTTCAGAGCACTTCCCCCAATCTGGGTGTAATTAACACTTCTAAATTTGGTACCCTATAGAGTCAGGGATTCTGTAGAATCAATGAATGTTTCATCCTTCATTAGCTGCGGTTATATAAGAATAATTCTCAAGTTCTCCCATGGAAGCAACCTATGCATCCTTTTCATCTTCCAATCCTTATAATGCTGAATGAGAAATAATGAAATGGCTCTTGAAATGTCCTGGTTAAGCCGATCACAATGCCTGGAATATTTATTTTCTATCACGCTGAAAGATGTTGTTGTTGATGGTGGATTTCACTGTGTCAATTTTTATTATGAATGACATGCACAGTGCATAATACAGTATGTTTTCCAGTGAAATACATATTTATTATAGTGTATGACACTACCATAAGATTCATAGCATGATTTGAAGAAAAAAGACAGGATGCTTCCAAGCACTTAAAAACTGTAAAAACAGTAGCCTACCTAAATATGAAGTAAAAACATACACATGGTAATCAGGAAGTATTAATAAAATATGTGCCAGACAGCAGTGTAAACATAAACACCGCCAGAGGGAGAGATGGAGGGTCAGATAAGATATCAGGTGCTTAGAACTAGCACAAGAATTTTGTGCACAAGGTTTTATGATTTACATCACAGGTTTGAGTCTTTTAGGAGTCACTCTTGTTAGTGCAGACAGGGCATGAACAACATTTTAAGTCATCCAAAATATAAGAGGCTTTATTCGCTGCTTAGGTTCGTAAGTGTGTGAATTGCACAAACATACTCAGTTAAAGCGCTTCTTACAGGTGCTTAGAAGTATTGCTTGTCATGTTCATAAATACCCTAACAATTTGATTTCCTACTCATCTCATTAACCTTCTACCTATCTATAAAACATCAGAGTTCCTTATCTTTCACAAGATGACTTTATGAAAAAGCTTCTGTAATCAGACGCGTAATGCTGCATATCTTACCATCAGCTTGGTGAGCTTCAATCCAATGGGTCAGTGATCCAGATCCTAGAGGCAAATCACAGCCCAGGCCCCTGCTCCCATCCCTGGGGCTGTGTGGCTGGCTACAGGGCCCCATGTGCTGGCAATGGAGCCCAGCTGTCCCTGGTGGTGTCCTGAGCAGATGTGTCCCCTATGCCTGCCTTCCTCGCTCCACTGCCTTTGGGCTTCATCATTCACACAAAGAGTCTCCGCTGCTAATGTCACCTGACAGGGTCCTGATCACTGTACACATTTCTATTTTATTTATTTAACTTTTATTTAACTAGGCAAGTCAGTTAAGAACAAATTCTTATTTACAATGAAGGCCTACCCCGGCCAAACCCGGATGACGCAGGCCAATTGTGCGCCACCCTATGGGACTCCCAATCACGGCCGGTTATGATTCAGCCTGGAATCGAACCAGGGTCTGTAGTGATGCTTCTAGCACTGAGATGCAGTGCCTCAGACCGCTGTGTCACTCAGTCTAAGGCACTGGACGCGTAAAAGAAATACCGGCATGCCCTCAGATGAACCATCAAACAAGCAAAGCGTCAATACAGGAATAAGATTGAATCCTACTACGCTCGTCATATGACGCAGGGCTTGAAAACTATTACAGACTGCAAAGGGAAACCCAGAAGCGAGCCTACCAGCGAGCCTGTCTTTTATGCTTGCTACGAGGCAAGCAACACTAATGCATGCACAAGAGCACCAGCTGTTCTGGATGACAGTGTGATAATGCTCTCGGTAGCCGATGTGAACAAAACCTTATAACCGGTCAACATTCACAAAGCCGCTGGGCCAAACGGATTACCAGGACATGTACTCAAAGCATGCGTGTACCAACTGTCAGGTGTCTTCACTGATATTTTCAACCTCTCTCTGACCGAGTCTGTAATACCTACATGGTTCAAGCAGACCACCATAGTCCCTGTGCCCATGGAAGCAAAGGTAACTTGCCTAAATGATTACCGCCCTGTGGCACTCATGTCGGTAGCCATGAAGTGCTTTGAAAGGCTGGTCATGGCTCACATCAACAGCATCCTCCCGGACACCCTAGACCCACTCCAATTCGCATACCTCCCCAACAAATCCACAGATGATGCAACCTCAATCGCTCTCCACACCTATGTGAGAATGCTGTTCATCGACAGTGTTCAACACCATAGTGCTCATCACTAAGCTAAGGACTCTGGGACTAAACACCTCCCTCTGCAACTGGATCCTGGACTTCCTGACGGGCCGCCCCCAGGTGGTAAGAGTAGGCAACAACACGTCTGCCATGCTGATCCCCTCAGGGGTGTGTACTTAGTCCCCTCCTGTATTCCCTGTTCACCCACAACTGCTTGGACAACACCATCATTAAGTTTGCTGAAGAAACCACAGTGGTGGGCCTGATCACCGATAACGAGGAGACAACCTATAGGGAGGAGGTCAGAGAACTGACAGGACAACGACTCCCTCAATGTGAGCAAGACAAAGGAGCTGATTGTGGACTACAGGAAAAGGCTGGCCGAACAGGCCCCCATTAACATTGACGGGTCTGTAGTGGAACAGGTCGAGAGTTTCAAGTTCCTTGGTGTCCACAACACCAACAAACTATCATGGTCCAAACATACCAAGACAGGCATGAAGAGGGCATGACAAAACCTTTTCCCTTTTCAGAAGACGGAAAAGATTTGGCATGGGCCCCCAGATCCTCAAAAGGTTCTACAGCTGCACCATAGAGAGCATCCTAACTGGTTGCATCACCGCCTGGTATGGCAACTGCTCGGCATCTGACCGTAAGGCGCTACGGAGTGCGTACGGCCCAGTACATCCTTGGGCCAAGCTTCCTGCGATCCAGGACCTTCATAATAGCTTGTGTCAGAGGAAACCCCATAAAATTGTCAGAGACTCCAATCACCCTATAGACTGTTTTCTCTGCTACTGCACAGCAAGCGGTACCAGAGCGCCAAGTCTAGGACCAAAAGGCTCCTCAACAGCTTCTACCCCCAAGCCATTAGACTGCTGAAAGATTCATTAAAATCGCCACTAGATAATTTACATTGACACCCACCCTCTTGTACACTGCTGCTACTCGATCTTTGTTTGTTACCTTTGCATAGTCACTTCACCCCACCTACATGTACAGATTACCTCAACTAGCCTGTACCCCAACACACTGACTCGGTACCGGTGCCCGCTGTATATAGCCTCGTTATTGTTATTCTTATAGTGTTACTTTTTATTATTACTTTTTATTTCAGTCTACTTAGGAAATATTTTCTTCCTCTTGAACTGCACTTTTGGTTAAGGGCTTGTAAGTAAGCATTTGACAGTAAAGTCTACACTTGGTAAAGTCTTTAAAGTTTGATTTGATTTGCCCATGCAAACAACTGCTGTTGGGGCCAACCAGGCATGTCCTATTGGCCAGATATTCCCTTTGATGTGGGGATATAAAAAATCTATAACCATAATTGAATTTCCACAAGGGGTGTTCAATCTGGACGAAAGGGGTGCTAATAAATGCCATTTTCATTCTAATGGATCATAAGAAAGCATTTGGGGACTGTCCCAGTGTCTCTTCGGGTGTGTGTGCCAGAAGGCAGGTGGTCTTTCACATTGATTTTGTTTGTAATTATAGTGTGGACATTATTTTTAATGACCCATAACTGCATGTGTGAGTGAGATCATCTCCCGCAGACATCCTCAGATGTCTCTGTAGCTCGTTAAAGGTTTCTACAGAAACCTGTCTGCCCTGGGATTCAATGAGGTATGCTACATGGCTGTATCCATCTTACTTTATGTCCAACAAACTCACCTGTATGTCTTTCTTGCCTCAGATGTCCAATTTTGACTTGAATTATGTTCCTTGACTCGTCAACTTTATGACATTTACTCGTCAAATGAATGTATTCAGTGACACAATGAAACTGAATTGGAACACCAACATGTTTAACTTCATGCGACGAGCAATCCCGGATCCGGGATCCTATTTATAGCCTCAAGCTCATTAGCATAACGCAACGTTAAACCTCTTGATACTCCCCATCCCGGATCCGGATCGTGAATAAAGCCTCAGGCTCATTAGCATAACGCAACGTTAACGATTTCTGAAAATCGCAAATAAAATGAAAATAATGCGCCTGCTCTCAAGCTTAGCCTTTTCTTAACAACACTGTCATCTCAGATTTTCAAAATATGCTTTTGAACCATAGCAATTCACTAATTTGTGTAAGAGTATGCAAAGCTAGCTTAGCATTTTGAGTAGCATTTAGCACGCAACATTTTCACAAAAACCAGATAACCAAATAAATAAAATAATTTACCTTTGAAGAGCTTCGGATGTTTTCAATGAGGAGACTCTCAGTTACATAGCAAATGTTCAGTTTTTCCTGAAAGAATCTTTGTGTAGGAGAAATCGCTCCGTTTTGTACATCACTTTTGGCTACCAAAAAAACCCGAAGATTCAGTCATCAAAACACCGAACCTTTTTCCAAATTAACTCCATAATATCGACCGAAACATGGCAAACGTTGTTTGGAATCAATCCTCAAGGTGTTTTTTCACATATCTCTTCATTGATATATCATTCGTGGAAGTCTGCTTTCTTCTCTGAATTAAATGGAAAAATACTTGCAGCTGAGGTTTACGCACCAATTTCGACGCAGGACACCGGGCGGACACCTGGTAAATGTGGTCTCTTGTGGTCAATCTTCCAATGATATGCCTACAAATACGTTACAATGCTGCAGACACCTTGGGGAAACTGCAGAAATTGTGGGCTCTCTCCTTGCGCATTGACAGCCATATAAGGAGACATTGTAAAACAGCGCTTCAAAAATGTTGCTAATTTCCTGTTTGAAGTTTCATCTTGGTTTCGCCTGTAGCATCAGTTCTGTGGCACTCACAGATAATATCTTTGCAGTTTTGGAAATGTCAGAGTGTTTTCTTTCCAAAGCTGTCAATTATATGCATAATCGAGCATCTTTTCGTGACAAAATATCTTGTTTAAAACGGGAACGTTTTTTTATCCAAAAATTAAATACTGCCCCTAGAGTTCAAAGAGGTTAAGGTTAGGGCTGTGGTTAGGAGAGAGGATAAAACAGAGAAAAAAAACATGCTTTCAAACAAACATTTGTTAGCCAGCTATCAGTCGGCTAAAACTTGCAGTATAAATGGATTTCTGATTCGAATACTATTACTACATCTAGATCATACACGTAACGATAGCTAGCGAGCCAGCAAGCCAAAATTTGTTAGCTAACTAACTGTATGCTTTACCTTGCAATAAAAACAATAAAAACTTTCTGACAAAATTAGAAACTCAAAATGTAGCTAGACTCTTACCCATATACAATACATGGATGAACACTTCACGGCAGACTCAAACCATGTAACTACATTTTGTTTGTAGCTAAATCTTGTTTGGCCAGCGTTGTGTGAAGTCTCTCCGGTTCACACTGACCATGGCATGTGCAGAAAGTTGCCCATAACTTTTTCCAACTGATTTGTCGATAGTGCCAGTTAAATTCAAATCATCAATGTGGTTGAGAAAAGTAGCAAAACATTTGTAGTTCTCGATGGCATAATTGTCCTGTGATGATCGGTAGGGGACTTGATCATTGTCCATTGATGTAACACAATAGGTTTGAAGTGCGCGCTCCAAGCCACTCTCCGAGGTAATAACTATAAACAATAACTGATGGCCCACTCTCCCGAGCGCAACAGATAGCTCAGATGACAGATAACAGATACGGTGGACTTACCTTGATTAGTGGACACATCTGGCTTAGACGGAGTTGGGGGAGAGAAAGCAGCAAGGTCGGGCGGGGGTGATTTCTTCCTTTTAATGAGTTGAGATCTGTTGGACAATTCCACCTGACCTAATTAAAGCACTCTGGCCCAGCTGGCAAGTGGTCATGAATTAAAGGGCAATTCCACCAATTCCATGGGCCTTTTCCACAGCCACCTCAATTATGTTGAATTCCACACTCCTCAAAATGCTCATCCCTCCACATCCTTGGTCATCTCATGGAGAGGAATTATTCGGGCAACTGGACGGAAATACTGTATGTCCGGTTCTATAACCTGGATCTCCATTGATCTTACACGACCATCGATCCCAGGCATTGTATTGGTGATATGGCACATCGGCTAGAAGGCTCGAGGCAGTTGAGTGTCCACTATCATTACTACTTTGCCAGTGTCCAGGCTGGCCATTTCTCTTCGCAATTTCCCTCTGCGCTGTAGGCTTGGTAGGTTATCCGAAAAAATTGGGCTCAGAAATGGTCTGCAGAGATCTGGCTGTGCCGCTACCGGTGTCTGTCAATGAGGTTGGCATCAGCATACATGGCTTAAGGAAATGAAGCGTCTAAGCGCCACATAAAGAGCAGATTCGGTGTGACCGGATCTGGATCAGCGATCTCTGTAAAGATATATTCCAAAGGTTTGGAGTTCAGTATTCCTTCCACTTCTGTCAGGACGGTCCACAAGATGGTTTCAGTGACAGTTTGGTCTCACAGGACGACATGTAAGGCCGTATTCATCGATTTCATCTTTCGCTCAGAGTTCCAATGCGGCAATTGTTTGCCTGCAGAGGATTATAGGCTTGAAGTGGCTTCCATGAAAACGCAGTTTGCCAGCCTATGTATGAAACTCGTGAAAATGCAGACTCAAACCTTTACCTTTTCTATGCCGGTGGCTGGATGGTGTTCATGCATGTTAGATACATGTCTTGTCGTTGTCATCTCCTGCCTCTCCTCCCCCATCTGGTAGCGGAGTCAAAAGAGCACAGCAAGAGGAGCATGGAAATCAACGATTTTCGCATGTCACAAGCCATGGAAGCTGAAAACAGCAATCTCCCGCAAAGCAGTCTACACTCTCAATGAGCGGCCAGGAGTGGAAACAAACAACAAATCATTTTGCCGACCCTGGAGCCTGATCTTCCTACACCTTCGTCGCTGTAGGTGCCTATGTCTGCGGCCACTGTGCCTACTCCTTCCCCTATGATTTTGAAGTCGACGTCGGCAACCCTCTGTCCCTGCTCTTTATCAAGTGGGTCTTCTCCATCTGTCGGTAGGCCTGCACCATCCTGTGAAGCGTGGGAGTGGCCGCATTTCCTAGGTCTTCTCGCCACCTGTGACTTTGGGCAGCTCCATGGTAAGAAATGTGACTGTACTTGGTGCAAAAAATTGTTTTATCCTGGAGCTTGAGTAAATGACATTACTAAGCTGCTCTTGAACGTACTACACCAGGAAATGGACATCAATTCCCATGTGGGATTTAATGACACTATGAAGGGCAGCTCTGAACTGTTGAAACTGTGTTTCAAGGAGCTTATTGACTCTCTGCTAGGCACTAATAAAATACCCATCAGATCTGGCCCTGTGTCCTTCCTGAATCATGGCATTGAAAGCTTTAGCAGGATTCTTTCTTTTCACAACTGGCTACGTGATTATTGCAGCTCAATGGGTGTAACTTTTGGAAACAAAACACATTTTATTAGGAGGATGGGATCCACCCAAATCATTTGGGTATCTGGATCCTTTCAAAGCATAATAAGAATGCCTTGAGAAAATGACTTATCAATGACCTAAGCCTAGCTCAGTTAATCCCGACCATTGTGTCACTGAGTCATCATAAGGCTTCAACAAATGTATATTTTACCAGGGGCATTGATAGACACAATGTAAGTAATCTAATGTACAGTTGAAGTTGGAAGTTAACATACACCTTAGCCAGATACATTTTAACTCAGTTTTTCACCATTCCTGACATTTAATCCGAGTAAAAATTAGGATCAGTTAGGATCACCATTTCATTTTAAGAATGTGAAATATCAGAATAATAGTAGAGAGAATAATTTATTTCAACTCTTATTTCTTTCATCACATTTCCCAGTGGGTCAGAAGTTTACATACACTCAATTAGTATTTGATAGCATTGCCTTTGAATTGTTTAACTTGGGTCAAACATTTTGGGTAGCCTTCCACAAGCTTCCCACAATAAGTTGAGTGAATTTTGGCCCATTCCTCCTGACAGAGCTGGTTTGTAGGCGTCCTTGCTCGCACACACTTTTTCAGTTCTGCCCACACATTTTCTATGGGAGTGAGGTCAGGGCTTTGTGATGGCCAATACCTTGACTTTGTTGGCCTTAAGCCAGTTTGCCACATCTTTGAAAGTATGCTTGGGGTCATTGTCCATCTATAAAATGTGCCATTATATTTGCCATCTGGGTCTTGTTTTAATAATAGAGAAATCAGACCTTCCTGCTGAGTACTCGACAGACTACCATTTCTATAGGAGTAGTTAAAACAATCTAACAGTGGAGCTTTTAGTATATCAAAAAATACTTGATATACATCAAGCCCTGGAGTGTTTCCAGACTGAAAGGATTTAATAGCCTCAAAAAGTTATTCCTCTGTAATTTGGCCTTCGCCCTGATTTTTCTGTACATTTGTTAATTTTCCATATCTATTCATTATGGCCATCGAAATGCTAGCTATTAAAATCAGATCCAATAACAACATTAGAGGATTAGAAGTCCAAGGCTTGAAAAAAAGGTGTCCATGTATGCCAATGACTCAAGTTTCATGTTAAGTCCGCAAGCTAGATCCCTGCAATGTCTCATTAACTTCTTGTGGGAAGGTAGTGTCCCATCTGGCCAACATCCAGTGAAATTGCAGAGTGTGAAATTCAAAATTACCAAATTCAAATATTTAACTTTCTTGAAAATATATGTGTTATATATATAAAAATAAAGCTTAACTTCTTATTAATCCAGCTGCTGTGTCAGATTTCAAATAGGCTTTACGGCGAAAGCAAACAATGTGATTATCTGAGGACAGCGCCCCGCGTACAACACATGAAAATCATATTTCAACCAGGCAGGTGAGCCACAAAACTCAGAAATAGCGATATAATTCATGCTACCTTTGACGATCTTCTTCTTTTGACACTCCAAAATGTCCCAGAAACATCACAAATGGTCCTTTTGTTTGATAAATTCCTTTTTTATGTCCCAAAAATGTCAATTTATTTGCTAGATTAGATTCATAAATACACCGGTTTCAACTCGCCCAACATGCCTAACAAGTTACCTGTAAACTTGGTCCAAACATTTCAAACAACGTTCCTAATCCAACCTCTGGTAACGCTCCAGTTCACGCGCATCAAAACAGTAGAGTCCACCTGGAGTGACACTTACAATGAATAGCACTACTTCTTCATTTCTCAAAAGAAAAACATCAAACAATTTCTAAAGGCTGTTGACATCTAGTGGAAGCCATATGAACTGCAACCAGGTTCCTAATAATAAGGGTATCACATAGAAAACAAATGGAAAATCCTATGACCTCAATTTTTTTCCCTGGATGGTTTGTCCTCAGGGTTTCACGTGCCATATCAGTTCTGTTATATTCACAGACATTATACAGGTTTAGAAACTTTTGAGTGTTTTCTATCCAACTCTACCAATTATATGTGTATCCTAGCTTCTAGGCCTGAGTAACAGGCAGTTTACTTTGGGCACGCTTTTCATCTGGAGGTGAAAATACTGCCCCCTACCCAAGAGAGGTTAAAGATAACTTTTCTGTACTCTCTGGACTAAAACCTAATTATGATACGTGTACAATATTACGTATTGGATCCTTAAAAAATACAACCTTTACATTACCTTGTAGCTTATAAAATGGGCTAAAAATCTTATAAAATTGGCTGATGGTGAAGGAGACATACTCGGTATTCATATCACAAAATATATAAATAAGCTCTCAACAATGAATTTCAATAGAAAACGTGTAAAAATAAACAAGATCCTGCAACTATGGAGAGGTAAATACCTGTCTACTTATGGAAAAATGGTCCTGTGTCAACAATCGATCAAAGGAGAAGTGGGTGTGGAGTCAGGAGCAGGAGAGAGCAATTTACTGTCCAAAGAACAGGACTTCAACAAAGAACAGGACTCCTGTCCAAAGAACAGGAAACAGGACTACAACAGTAGCCTCAAAACCATCGGACACCGTCCAGGAAAAAACAACCCGTCCAGGAAAAAACAACCCTGTTCAACAAAACACCAGAAAACTCAACCCAAACTAATTGACAGCAAACGTAACAATCCCGCACAAAACCCAGAGGGTATGGCGAGATATAATACCCCCCCCCCCTAATTACCCTAAATTGAACACAGATGAAACACAAGACAGACATAACCAACTGAAAAGGAATAAGGATCGGTGGCATCTAGTAGACCGGCGACGACGACACCCTGACTTCTTAGGGCTAAAATCCTGTTAACGGGATGATATGACAACAGCCAGTGAAAGTGCAGGGCGCCAAATTCAAAACAACAGAAATCTCATAATTAAAATTTCTCAAACTTACATGTATCTCATACCATTTTAAAGGTAATCTTGTTGTTAATCCCCCACAGTGTCCGATTTTAAATATTCTTTACAGCAAAAGCACCACAAATGATTATGTTAGGTCGGCACCAAGCCACAGAAAAACACAGCAATTTCTCCAGCCAAAGATTTTCCAGCCAGAGTCAAATAGAGATAAAATTAATCACTAACCTTTGATGATCTACATCAGATGACACTCATAGGACTTCATGTTACACAATACATGTATGTTTGTTTGATAAAGTTCATATTTATATCAAAATCTGAGTTTACATTGGCGCATTACGTTCACTAGTTCCAAAAACATCCAGTGATTTTGCATAGCCACATCGATTCAACAGAAATACTCAACATAAATGTAGATGATAATGCAAGTTATACACATGGAATTATAGATATACCTCTCCTTAATGCAACCGCTGTGTCAGATTTTTTTAAACTTCACGGAAAAAGCAAACCATGCAATAGTCTGAGACGGCACTCAGAACAATAATCAAATTAGCCGCCATGTTGGAGTCAACAGAAACCAGAAATTACATGATACATTTCCCCTTACCTTTGATGATCTTCATCAGAATGCACTCCCAGGAATCCCAGGTCCACACTTGTTGTTTTGTTCGATAATGTCTGTAATTTATGTCCAAATACCTCCTTTTGTTAGCGCGTTTGGTATACATATCCAAACGCTCGTTCTGGTCGAGCGTTACTTTGGATAAACACTTCAAAAAGTTAAATTGCAGGTCGAAGAAACATTTCAAACTAAGTACAGAATCAATCATTAGGATTTTCTTATCATATATATTCAAGAAAGTTCCAACTGGAGAATTCCTTTGTGTCTTGAGGAGCAACGGAACGCAAGTGGATATCATGTTGAATGCGCATGAACCAGGAAATGGCTGACTGCCAGACACATGGCTCATTCTGCTCTTATTCAGTCCCACAACACAGTAGAAGCCTCATTCAAATGTCTATTGACAGTTTACATCTAGTGGAAGCCCTAAGAAGTGCAACTGTATTCATATCTCAATGGGATTTCAATTGGAACTGTGTTGAAAATCTACCAACCTCAGATTTCTCACTTCCTGTTTTAATTTCTTCTCTGGTTTTTGCCTGCCATATGAGTTCTGTTATACTCACAGACATCATTCAAACAGTTTTAGAAACTTCAGAGTGTTGTCTATCCAATACTAATAATAATATGCATATATTAGTAACTGAGACTGAGGAGCAGGCCATTTACTCTGGGCACCTTATTCATCCAAGCTACTCAATACTGCCCCCAGCCATAAGAAGTTAAGAACAAATTCTTATTTACAATTACGGCCTACCCCAGCCAAACCCTAACGACACTGGGCCAATTGTGCACCACCCTATGGGACTCCCAATCACAGCCGGTTGTGATACAGCCTGGAATAGAACAAGGTCTGTAGTGACACCTCTAGCGCTGAGATGCAGTGCCTTAGACTCCTGCACCACTTGGGAGACCATTGAAAAGCCATTTAAAATTGCATTGTCTGCTGTATAGTTCCCTGTGCCATAGTGGGCCTTTGATTGAATCCCCCTAAATCAGGACGTTAGTCAATGTGAGCACTGTGTGAAGTCAGAGGTAAAAAACAGTCAAATCCATTAGGCAACTCGGTTCTAAACAAGTAGGAACGTGCACCTGGTTTTACAACCTGCTCTCAGAGCATTTCATATTATTCTGTATCTAAATCTGAGATACTAATTTGGTATGATATGTTGCGTTTGGTATGGTTAGACAAGACAGATGGTTACTAAATGCAAAAACAAAAGGAGGGTGGTTGGCCGGAGTGGATGTGTGGGTGTATAATGCAAACGTCTAGCAACCCAAAGTTTGAATCTCATCACAGGGACAACTTTATAATTTTAGTTAACCCTTCCCCTGACCCTAACCCTTTTTGCTAACCCTTCCCCTAACTCCTAAACTTAACCCCCAACCATAATCTCTAGCCTAACTAGCATTAGAAAGCTAGCTAACATTAGCCACCTAGCTAGAATTTGTAACTTTAAGTTTTGCAAATGTGTAACATATTGTACGTTTTTAGATACCCATTTTGTATCATATGTTATGAATTCCAATTCATATTATATGTTATGTACTGGAATGCATAACATATGATATGAAATGGGTGATGGACATCCATAAATTAATAGATACCATACCTATTATTCTGTATGACACTCCATCATACTGAATGGAGTGTCTTGGGTTACGTACAGAATAATATGAAATGCTCTGTGACCAGGTTGGATTTTAGCTTGAATAATGTTGCATTGTCAAGATTTACTGATTGAACAATGATATGCTGCAGAACTCCTGACATCAATATGGCTGTATAGTTGTTCATTGATGTTGGTCAGAAAGGCCTTATCTACGTTTTGCATAATCATAATTCGATCTAGTCACATTTATCATAAATGTCTGAAGGAGACGAGGATAGATAAAATAACTATAATTGTAATTGCAGGACACTGCTTGTGATTGTTCGTGAGTGTGCTGTTCGACTTCAGATGAATGCTGGTGAAATTGACTGATTACAGCTTCATAGCACACAACCGGACGAAGGCTACCTTGTTATACTGTTCCATACTGTCAGACGATGCTATATTGATGCAAACTGACTGTATTCCATAATCTCATATTTTCTAAGGAGTCGGTCTTTTACATCAGTTTGGACATTGTGTTATGTCAGTATGCACCATGTTGAGACAACCTGGTAGGAGTAATGGGACATTTGTGAAGATACAAATAGAGAAGAGCTCCTCCTAGGGCTTTATGCCCTACATCCTACTGTACACACCAGTGTTATGATTCTGGATGATAAAAAGGCCTTTCTCATGTTCTTGTCTTAGAGGAAGTCTACTTAATTTTTCCCCTACCCTCTGAAGAGAGTACAGATGACATATCTTAACTTGATAACCCTGTTGTTGTAGGAATTTTCCTTCACAGCAGGATATGATAAGTGTATTCAAGGTTTAAAAAGGCTTCTAAAGTTTGTAGTTTCCATTTTAAAATGTCAGACGAAAAATGTATCAACCCCTACAAATATCTATTCATTACAATAGGTCACATTTCCTGTTGCTTCAGGGTTATTTTCCTGCTGTAGCAAACTTGCTCAAATTAAGATCCTACATCTGTAGGGGTAAAGGCTATAAATACTTACAGGTGGGAGAGCAACAGACTGAGTGTATTACACATCGGCTTTGGTGTAGCACTGCTTATGAGAGAGGTTGAGTCTCCAGATGAAGGATGACAGAGAACATTGTAGCTTTTCAATCCAATTCCTCTTTTCCCAGTGTTCACCTCCCACTGAGTGCTCTAATCCAGCCATCCATCCATTCCCCTTACTGTGACTAGAGCTGCACTGGGCAAACCTCCCCACTCGCATCGCATACAGCAGCCACAACTCCACACAACTGAAAATTAGAGCCCCTTTCAAAAGGACTCGCTGGAGTTGAATGTGTAAAGTGTGTGTGTGTGTGTGTGTGTTTGTGTGTGTGTGTGTTTTTTAAAATGTGTATTTCTCTCCTCGGTGAAGCAAGAAGTGAACATGGTTGAATATGATTAGAATAGATCTGGGTTGGTTGTCACAGGGGTTGGTTGTCACAATGTTTTAAATAATTTTGCCCATAAACCATTTCTTAAGGTTTATCTTAAAACTCCCTAGCGTAGGGATGGATTTTATATAGTTTGGTACACCATTCCATTCCTCTGCGCCAATAGAGTACAGTAATGTACTCTAATGTACAAACCTGTAAAAAACATAGACGTCTGATTGGTTCAGATTTGGTCTGGACATTAATTTGACATTCTCCTATGAACTTCACATGTTGGTACACACACACACACACACACTGTTATTTTTTGAAAAAGCATTCCATGTTTCTATTGACTAAAGTACTTATTACATTTTTCTCCACATACAGTGCCCTGCGAAAGTATTCGGCCCCCTTGAACTTTGCGACCTTTTGCCACATTTCAGGCTTCAAACATAAAGATATGAAACCGTATTTTTTTGTGAAGAATCATCAACAAGTGGGACACAATCATGAAGTGGAACGACATTTATTGGATATTTCAAACTTTTTTAACAAATCAAAAACTGAAAAATTGGGCGTGCAAAATTTAATTTACCATTTGTTTTGTCTTGTTTTTCCGCACACCTGGATTACATCCCCTCATTACTCTACATGTATATTATCCTCTGTTCCCCCCATGTCTGTGTGTGGTATTGTTAGATTCGTTACGTTATGTGTGTGACTCTACAGGCTGGTTTTGCGCCGTGTATTGTTTGTAACACGTAGTTTGGTTACTCTTACCATTTTTGTGTATTTGTGCGCTCGCTTTGTCCTTGGGCCGGAGTGTTGTGATGCAGTACGGCTGTTTTCCTCTGCCTAAATAAAGTGTGCCTGTTCACTCATCTCTGCTCTCCTGCACCTGACTTCCTTCGACCAGTTGCTCTCACTCTGACAATAATCAAGGACAGATAAAAGGGTTCATTGAATAATCTGCTTCCTACTAAGGCATGATCTGTTTCTGTAGAAAAAGCCAACATTAAATCTTAACTTCATCTATATATGTATTTTTTACACGTCAAATCAATATCAATCCAAATGCGGGAAAACGTTCAATTGGAGAAGCATCTAATGAATGAACAAGTAATTCATCTGAAACATTCTTACGAGAGTTTAAAAACATGTATTTCGTTTTGCCCCATTTTTAATTACTTTATTTTATTTAAACTTTATTTAACCAGGTAGGCCTGTGTCACGCCCTGGTCTTAGTATTTTGTGTTTTCTTTCTTTATTTGGTCAGGCCAGGTGTGACATGGGTTTTGGTATGTGGTGTGTTTTTGTCTTGTTTTTTTCACAGGTATTAGGATTGTAGCTTAGTGGGGTTTTCTAGCTTAGTCTATGGCTGTCTGAGGCAGGTGTTTATCGTTGTCTCTGATTGGGAACCATATTTAGGCAGCCATATTCTTTGAGTGTTTCGTGGGTGATTGTCCTTGTTTCTGTCACTGTGTAACTTTGCACCAGTATAGGCTGTTTTGGTTTTCGTGTTACGTTTCTTGTTTTGTAGTGTTTGTGTTTAGTTGTTTTTATTAAACATGAATCTAAATAGCCATGCCACATTTTGGTCCGACTCTCCTTCACGTGAAAAAAACCGTTACAGCCAGTTGAGAACAAGTTCTCATTTACAACTGCGAACTGGTCAGGATAAAGCAAAGCAGTGCGAAACAAACACAGAGTTACACATGGGATAAACAAATATCCAGTCAATAGCACACTAGAAAAATCTATATACAGTGTGTGCAAATTAAGTAAGATTAGCGAGGTAAGGCAATACATAGGCCATAGTGGCAAAATAATTACAATTCAGCAATTAAACATTGGAGTGATATATGAGCAGAAGACGAATGTGGGTGCAAAGGAGCAAAAGTAAATAACAATGTGATGAGGTAGTTGGGTTATGTACAGGTCCAATGATCTGTAAGCTGCTCTGACAGCTGATACTTAAAGATAGTGAGGGAGATATGTGTCTCCAGCTTTTTGCAAATGGTTCCAGTCATTGACAGCAGAGAACTGGAAGGAAAGGCGGCCAAAGGAGGAGTTGGCTTTGGGGGTGACCAGTGAAATATACCTGCTGGAGCGCATGCTACGGGTGGGTGCTGCTATGGTGACCAATAAGCTGAGATAAGGCAGGGCTTTACCTAGCAAAGACTTATAGATGACCTGGAGCCAGTGGGTTTGGCGACGAATATGAAGCGAGGACCAGCCAACGAGAGCATACATGTTGCAGAGGTGGGTAGTATATGGGGCCTTGGTGACAAAACAGATGGCACTGTGATAGACTGCATCCAATTTGCTGAGTAGAGTTGGGAGGCTATTTTGTAAATGACATTGCCGAAGTCAAGGATCGGTAGGATAGTCAGTTTTACGAGGGTATGTTTGGCAGTTTGAGTGAAGGATGCAGATTCTAGATTTAATTTTGGATTGGAGATGCTTGATGTGATTCTGGATGGAGAGTTTACAGTCTAACCAGACACCTAAGTATTTGTAGTTGTCCACACATTCTAAGTCAGAACCATCCAGAGTAATGATGCTAGACAAGTGGGCAGGTGCGGGCAGCGATCGGTTGAAGAGCATGCATTTAGTTTTACTTGTATTTAAGAGCAGTTGGAGGCCATAGAAGAAGAGTTGTATGACATTGAAGCTCGTCTGGAAGTTTGTTAACACAGTGTCCAAAAAAGGGCCAGAAGTATACAGAATAGTGTCGACTGCGTAGAGGTGGATCAGAGAATCACCAGCAGCAAGAGCGACATCATTGATGTATACAGAGAAAAGAGTCGGCCTGAGAATTGAACCCTGTGGCACCTCCATCCATAGAGACTGCCAGAGGTCTGGACAACAGGCCCTCCGATTTCAAACACTGAACTCTGTCTGAGAAGTAGTTTGTGAATCAGGAGAGGCAGTGATTGACAGAGTCAAAAGCCTTGGCCAGGTCGATGAATACGGCTGCACAATATTGTATTTTAACGATGGCGGTTAAAATATCGTTTAGGACCTTGAGCGTGGCTGAGGTGCACCCATGACCAGCTTGGAAACCAGATTGCATAGAGGAGAAGGTACAGTGAGATTCAAAATGGTCAGTGATCTGTTTGTTAACTTGGCTTTCGAAGCCTTTAGAAAGGCAGGGTAGGATAGATATAGGTCTGTAACAGTTGGAGTCTAGGGTAACTTCCCCTTTGAAGAGGGGGATGACCGCGGCATCTTTCCGGGCTAGTAATAGGGGTTGCAGCAATTGCGGTGGATCATTTCAGAAAGAGCGGATCCAGATTGTCTAGCCCAGTTGATTTGTAGGGGTCCAGATTTTGCAGCTCTTTCAGAACATCAGCTATCTGGATTTGGGTAAAGGTGAAATGGGGAGGCTTGGGCAAGTTACTGAGGGGGGTGCAGAGCTGTTGACCGGGGTAGGGGTAGCCAGGTGGAAGGCATGGCCAGCCATAGAAAAATACTTATTAAAATTCTTGATGATCGTATATTTATAGGTGGTGACAGTGTTTCCTAGCCTCGGTGCAGCGGGCAGCTGGGAGCAGGTGCTTTAATTCTAAATGGACTTTACTGTGTCCCAGAACTTTTTGGAGTTTGTGCTGCAAATTACTGTTTGAAAAAGCTAGCCTTTGCTTTCCTAACTGAATGTGTGTATTGGTTCCTAACTTCCCTGAAAAGTTGCTTATCGTGGGGGCTATTCGATACATTTACATTACATTTAAGTCATTTAGCAGACGCTCTTATCCAGAGCGACTTACAAATTGGTGAATTCACCTTCTGACATCCAGTGGAACAGCCACTTTACAATAGTGCATCTAAGTCATTAAGGGGGGGGTGAGAAGGATTACTTATCCTATCCTAGGTATTCCTTGAAGAGGTGGGGTTTCAGGTGTCTCCGGAAGGTGGTGATTGACTCCGCTGTCCTGGCGTCGTGAGGGAGTTTGTTCCACCATTGGGGGCCAGAGCAGCGAACAGTTTTGACTGGGCTGAGCGGGAACTGTACTTCCTCAATGGTAGGGAGGCGAGCAGGCCAGAGGTGGATGAACGCAGTGCCCTTGCTTGGGTGTAGGGCCTGATCAGAGCCTGGAGGTACTGCGGTGCCGTTCCCCTCACAGCTCCGTAGGCAAGCACCATGGTCTTGTAGCGGATGCGAGCTTCAACTGGAAGCCAGTGGAGAGAGCGGAGGAGCGGGGTGACGTGAGAGAACTTGGGAAGGTTGAACACCAGACGGGCTGCGGCGTTCTGGATGAGTTGTAGGGGTTTAATGGCACAGGCAGGGAGCCCAGCCAACAGCGAGTTGCAGTAATCCAGACGGGAGATGATACTAATGCAGTACGCCACAGGATGTTTTTGTGCTGGTCAAGGGCAGTCAGGTCTGGAATGAACCAAGGGCTATATCTGTTCTTTGTTCTACATTATTTGAATGGGGCACGCTTATTTAAGATGGTGAGGAAAGCACTTTTAAAGAATAACCAGGCATCCTCTACTGACGGAATGAGGTCAATATCCTTCCAGGAGACCCGGGCCAGGTCGATTACTAAAGGCCTGCTCGCTGAAGTGTTTTAGGGAGCGTTTGACAGTGATGGGGGTGGTCATTTGACTGTGGACCCATTACAGACGCAGGCAATGAGGCAGCGATCACTGAGATCCTGGTTGAAGACAGCAGAGGTGTATTTAGAGGGCAGGTTGGTCAGGATGATATCTATGAGGGTGCCATGTTTACGGATTCAGCGTTGCACCTGGTTGGTTCCATGATCATTTGTGTGAGATTGATGTTATCTAGCTTAGATTGTAGGATGGCTGGGGTGTTAAGCATATCCCAGTTTAGGTCACCTACTAGTACAAACTCTGAAGATAAATTGGGGGCGATCTATCTTAGAGGAAAATGTTGTAGTTGGGGATGGAAATTTCAGAATTTTTGGTGGCCTTACTAAGCCAGGATTCAGACATGGCTAGGACATCAGGGTTAGCAGAGAGTGCTAAAGCAGTGAAAAACAAACTTAGGGAGGAGTCTTCTAATGTTAACATGCATGAAACCAAGGCTTTTACTGTTACAGAAGTCAACAAATGATAGCTCCTGGGGAATAGAGTTAATACTGGGGGCTACAGGGCCTGGGTTAACTTCTACGTCACCAGAGGAGGAGGATAGGCTATAGGCTAAAGGCTATAAGAACTGGCCATCTATGCATTGGGTGACGATGAGAGGTTTCGTCTCTGCAGGCATCGGTTACCCTAGGTGAGGTCTCCGCATGTGTGTGGGGTGGGACACAATAAATATCTAAGGCATTTTGAGTGGGACTGAGGGCTCTACAGTGAAATGAAACAAAAACTAGCCAAGACAGCAGTAGAAAAGGAATATTGATATTAGAGAGAGGCTTAAAGCAATCACAGGTGTTGATCAGGAGAGCTAAGACAACAACGGGCAGAGTGGGTCAGTTAGGTACATACAGAACCTGAGTTCGAGACTGGGGCCAGTAGGTAAACAAAATGAGGTGCCGTGTTATTGAAACAGTCCAGGGGGCAGCTGTGTAGCCGAGTGATCATAGGCTCAAAAGTGCAGCAATAGGTGAGTCAGGGTGCTGTTCGGTAGTCACTACTACGCTAGGCGAGCAGGGGACACAGCATTCAGAAAAGCTAGTGGGCCGGGGCTAGTAGATGGTTCTTCAGCGATATCGTAACAGAATAGTCCGTTGAGACAACATTGGGTGATCAAGTTGGCAGTCCAGTCGTGATGGATTGGCGGGGCTCCATGTCGACAATAAAGGGTTGAGGCCAATTGGCAAAGGAGGTATTGTAGCCCTATAATTAGCTGGTATATGGGCCTAGCTCAAGGCTAGCTCAAGGCTAGCTGGTGCTTGCTTCGGGACAGAGGCGTTAGCTAACATTAGCCACTCGTTTTCAGCTACCTAGCTGTGATAATCCGGAATAATGATCCAGAGCGTCAAGAATCCGGTGAAATGGTAGAGAGAAGCAGTCCGATATGCTCTGGGTTGATATGGCGCTGTGCAGACTGACAGGTGATTGTCCGAGTTAAGGCTGGCTCATCCCTATTAAGCACAAGTTATACATCAGCAAGGGCTTCCTGCATAGCTATACAATCTGACTGAAGTTTGACACAGCCAGATCAACAGTCAAAGGCAATAGCATACATAATAGTATCAGCCACATATAGATGAAGTTAAAAAAATGTAACAGATTGACCAATGGTGTTTATATAAATAGTGAAGAGAACAGGTCCCAAAATCAACCCCTGTGGCACACCTTCATGCACTCAGACTTAACACCATCAATCATGATGGCCTGGGTTCTGTCGTTAAGATAATCATGAAACCATAAACAGGCATCAGACCTCAGGCTTATCGAGGACAACCTATTCAATAAAATAGTATGATCAATTGTATCAAATGCTTTTGACATGTCAAACAAGCAGCACATTTAATTTTAGTGTATAAAGCATTGACAAGATTATTAACAACTAAAGTGGTTGCTGTAGTAGTGCTATGACCATGCCTAAAACCATTATTGTTTTACATTCAAAATACATTTCTCAGATAAAAAAAAAGAGCAAAGTTGTACATTTACCAAGGATTCAAGAATTTTAGATACACAGTGAAGCCTTGAAATTGAGTGATAATTATTAAGATCACTACTATCCCCGCCGTTATGGAGTAGCAGCACAAGAGGTGATTTCCATACTTTTCAAAAATGTCCTGATCACAACGTTAAATAAAACATGTAGGTTATTGAGCCAACATTGATGGGCGCTGCACACTTAAGCAGAACGGGATCCAATTGATCAGCCCCTGTGGATTTCTTGTTGTCTATTGCTAGCAAATCATCCAGGACATATTTTTCTGTAAAAGTAGCCTAAAAGGAAAGCTTTGACAACAATGTATTTGATCATTCAGCAAGTTTCCCCTATCAGCATCCAGCCCAGTATCATTGTGAATAGGCTTCAAATTTCTTTGAAAGAGAGAGCCCGCTGAAATAAAATGGTGAAGAAATGCACCAATGATAGCATTTTTCTTGTATTGAGGTCAGAGTCTGAATTAATGTGTTGTGGCAGAGAGGAGGAAGTAGAAACCTTCAGGGATTTGTGAGTTTTCAAAACTTTTTCTGAATTCCTATTAAAATCTTGATTCCTCAGTTAATTAAAAGCTTGCCTATTCAGTCCTAAGCCTGTGTTCCTGGCCTTGACCAAAGCATAGATTATTTTATGAATGACTTCTGATTATTCTGGCGTGTTCCAGGCATTCAACCTGCCTTTCACCCTTAGTTTTTTGAAGGTAGCATGATTATCCATAGTATTATTGAAGACATCTACCAGCAGCATACCACCCTGCATACCACTGCTGGCTTGCTTCTGAAGCTAAGCAGGTTTGGTCCTGGTCAGTACCTGGATGGGTGACCAGATGCTGCTGGAAGTGATGTTGAAGGGCCAGTAGGAGGCACTCTTTCCTCTGGTCTAAAAATATCCCAATACCCGAGAGCAGCGATTGGGGACACTGCCCTGTGTAGGGTGCTGTCTTTTGGATGGGACGTTAAACAGGTTTCCATCATGATCACCTAATCATCACCAACTTATAATTGGCTCGTTCATCCCCCTCCTCTCCCTCTAACTATTCCTCAGGTCATTGCTGTAAATGAGAATGTCTTCTCAGTCAATGTACCTGGTAAAAATAATCTGTTGAAAGATAAATCAGGTTCAAGGAGAACTCAAATAGAATCAAGGTCACTAAAATAATGTTTATAAAAAGCCTGCTCACTGAAGATTTTAAAGTTTGTCTATGTGATGATATGAGACTTAGATTTTTGTATCTCAAACACAAACAACTGGGCAATGGTCACTAATATATTGGGAGAAGACACCAGTAGCAACATTAGAATATGTTGACTTTGAAGAATTTTGTAGGGCTGGGCCATTTAGGCTTAGTCACCAGCTGGGTTAGGTTTACATTATTACACATAATTTAGATTGTCTGAAGCCTGCTTTTCCCAATCATACTTTTGGTCACACAAGATAATAACTTCTGATTTAGTAAAAGAACTCCTCAAGTGAACAAAGGTTAGCTGGACGGTAGACCCTTATAATGTTATGACCAAAAAATCCCCAGACAAAGGTAGCTAAATGAAATTGGCAAGGGAAATGGATTTCAGTAAAGAGACAGAATTTTTTTATTTTATAAAATGGCCAATCCACCACCTCTACTCTGTCTGTCAGCTCTAAACGCATTGCAACCCTTAATATTAATATCAGGGCAAACATTGTGATGACCATCCCCATACTGGTTGACACAAGTGGGGAGAGTGTGTTTTATGGCTTAGAACACCATGTTGGAATGAGATATGAGGAAACAAATTTCAACCAAAGACCGCGGTCTTTCTCCTAATATTGAAACAAGTCATTTAAGATATACTGGTGCTGAGAAATAAACAAAAGAGTCAAACGTATGACAACCAACCCCGGTCTCCCTTACTTTGAATGGACCATCAGATATTTTTTCCTTTTACCATGTTACAAATGAAGATATCAATAAATATCAGAAATTCAGGCACAGGAAGAAGACAGCATTTAATATTAAAGTTGAAATATCTCAACCTCCAAATTTTGTCTCTGCTTTTACAGCTGCCAAAATGTGGAGCAGCTGGCATAATGTGTGCGTCAGGCAGCTGGCATGTATTTATCAACAAACTTACACACTTTTTCTTTAGCAGGGTTTGGGGGACACTCAAGCCGGGTAGAAGAAAATCTATGACACCAATCATTAATGCCTCAAGTCACCATGCTTTTCAAACATGGGCATGGTTATGACAGGATAGAAGAACAGTGTATTTGTATTTATTAAAGATCCCCATTAGCTAATGCCAAGGAAGTTCAGGGTAACTCCAAGCAGTTTAGTCACCTCAACTTGCTCAATTTACACATTATTTATTACAAGATTTATTTGAGATTTAGTGAGTGTTTTGTTCCAAATACAATGCTTTTAGTTTTAGAATTTAGAAATATTTAGGACTGGCTTATTTATTTTATTTTATTTTATTTCACCTTTATTTAACCAGGTAGGCAAGTTGAGAACAAGTTCTCATTTACAATTGCGACCTGGCCAGGATAAAGCAAAGCAGTTCGACACATACAACGACACAGAGTTACACATGGAGTAAAACAAACATACAGTCAATAATACAGTATAAACAAGTCTATATACGATGTGAGCAAATGAGGTGAGATAAGGGAGGTAAAGGCAAAAAAAGGCCATGGTGGCAAAGCAAATACAATATAGCAAGTAAAACACTGGAATGGTAGATTTGCAATGGAAGAATGTGCAAAGTAGAAATAAAAATAATGGGGTGCAAAGGAGCAAAATATATAAATTAATTAAATACAGTACGGAAAGAGGTAGTTGTTTTGGCTAAAATATAGGTGGGCTATGTACAGGTGCAGTAATCTGTGAGCTGCTCTGACAGTTGGTGCTTAAAGCTAGTGAGGGAGATAAGTGTTTCCAGTTTCAGAGATTTTTGTAGTTCGTTCCAGTCATTGGCAGCAGAGAACTGGAAGGAGAGGCGGCCAAAGAAAGAATTGGTTTTGGGGGTGACTAGAGAGATATACCTGCTGGAGCGTGTGCTACAGGTGGGAGATGCTATGGTGACCAGCGAGCTGAGATAAGGGGGGACTTTACCTAGCAGGGTCTTGTAGATGACATGGAGCCAGTGGGTTTGGCGACGAGTATGAAGCGAGGGCCAGCCAACGAGAGCGTACAAAACGTGACAAAACGGATTGCACTGTGATAGACTGCATCCAATTTGTTGAGTAGGGTATTGGAGGCTATTTTGTAAATGACATCGCCAAAGTCGAGGATTGGTAGGATGGTGAGTTTTACAAGGGTATGTTTGGCAGCATGAGTGAAGGATGCTTTGTTGTGAAATAGGAAGCCAATTCTAGATTTAACTTTGGATTGGAGATGTTTGATATGGGTCTGGAAGGAGAGTTTACAGTCTAACCAGACACCTAAGTATTTGTAGTTGTCCACGTATTCTAAGTCAGAGCCGTCCAGAGTAGTGATGTTGGACAGGCGGGCAGCTGCGGGTAGCGATCGGTTGAAGAGCATGCATTTAGTTTTACTTGTATTTAAGAGCAATTGGAGGCCACGGAAGGAGAGTTGTATGGCATTGAAGCTTGCCTGGAGGGTTGTTAACACAGTGTCCAAAGAAGGGCCAGAAGTATACAGAATGGTGTCGTCTGCGTAGAGGTGGATCAGAGACTCACCAGCAGCAAGAGCGACCTCATTGATGTATACAGAGAAGAGAGTCGGTCCAAGAATTGAACCCTGTGGCACCCCCATAGAGACTGCCAGAGGTCAGTCTCTATGGGGGTGTAATGTAATGTCCGGACAGCAGACCCTCCGATTTGACACACTGAACTCTATCAGAGAAGTAGTTGGTGAACCAGGCGAGGCAATCATTTGAGAATCCAAGGCTGTCGAGTCTGCCGATGAGGATGTGGTGATTGACAGAGTCGAAAGCCTTGGCCAGATCAATGAACACGGCTGCACAGTAATGTTTCTTATCGATGGCGGTTAAGATATCGTTTAGGACCTTGACATTTACATTTACATTTAAGTCATTTGGCAGACGCTCTTATCCAGAGCGACTTACAAATTGGTGAATTCACCTTATGACATCCTTGAGCGTGGCTGAGTTGCACCCATGACCAGCTCTGAAACCATAGCAGAGAAGGTATGGTGAGATTCGAAATGGTCGGTAATCTGTTTGTTGACTTGGCTTTCGAAGACCTTAGAAAGGCATGGTAGGATAGATATAGGTCTGTAGCAGTTTGGGTCAAGAGTGTCCCCCCCTT
The DNA here is from genome assembly GCF_036934945.1 of Oncorhynchus masou masou. NCBI lineage: Eukaryota > Metazoa > Chordata > Actinopteri > Salmoniformes > Salmonidae > Oncorhynchus > Oncorhynchus masou. Next base: position 63,800,557 of record NC_088217.1, on the reverse strand, counting down.
TGAAGAGGGGGATGACCGCAGCTGCTTTCCAATCTTTGGAAATCTCAGACGACACGAAAGAGAGGTTGAATAGGCTAGTAATAGGGGTGGCAACAATTTCTGCAGATAATTTTAGAAAGAAAGGGTCCAGATTGTCTAGCCCGGCTGATTTGTAGGGGTCCAGATTTTGCAGCTCTTTCAGAACATCAGCTGAATGGATTTGGGAGAAGGAGAAATGGGGAAGGCTTGGGCGAGTTGCTTTTGGGGGTGCAGTGCTGTTGACCGGGGTAGGAGTAGCCAGGTGGAAAGCATGGCCAGCCGTAGAAAAATGCTTATTGAAATTCTCAATTATGGTGGATTTATCAGTGGTGACAGTGTTTCCTATCTTCAGTGCAGTGGGCAGCTGGGAGGTTGTTCTTATTCTCCATGGACTTTACAGTGTCCCAGAACTTTTTTGAGTTAGTGTTGCAGGAAGCAAATTTCTGCTTGAAAAAGCTAGCCTTGGCTTTTCTAACTGCCTGTGTATAATGGTTTCTAGCTTCCTTGAACAGCTGCATATCACGGGGCTGTTCGATGCTAATGCAGAATGTCATAGGATGTTTTTGTGTTGGTTAAGGGCAGTCAGGTTTGGGGAGAACCAAGGGCTATATTTGTTCCTGGTTCTAAATTTCTTGAATGGGGCATGTTTATTTAAGATGGTTAGGAAGACAATTTTTTTAAATATCCAGGCATCCTCTACTGACGGGATGAGATCAATATCCTTCCAGGATACCCCGGGTAGGTCGATTAGAAAGGCCTGCTCGCTGAAGTGTTTCAGGGAGCGTTTTACAGTGATGAGTGGAGGTCGTTTGATCGCTGACCCATTACAGATGCAGGAAATGAGGCAGTGATCGCTGAGATCTTGGTTGAAGACAGTAGAGGTGTATTTAGAGGGCAAGTTGGTTAGCATGATATCTATGAGGGTGCCCGTGTTTAAGGCTTTGGGGAGGTACCTGGTAGGTTCATTGATCATTTGTGTGAGATTGAGGGCATCATTATTCCTTGCCACCCAGTCTGAAACTAACTGAAACTCTTTGTTAAATTAAGTGTTGCAGTCATTTCAGTCGCAGTAGTAGCTGACGTGTATAGTATTGAGTCACCTGTATACATAGACACTCTGGCTTTCCTCAAAGCCAGCGGCATAGTAAAGATGACCTTTTTCAATGGGCCTAGACAGTTGCTTGTGGAATTCCTGATTCTACCTGGATTATGTTGGAGAGGCTTCCAATAAAGAACACCCTCTTTGTTATGTTAGACAGTTAACTCTTTATCCACAATATAGCAAGGGGTGTAAAGCCATAACACATACGCTTTGCCATCAGCAGACTATGATCGATAATGTCAAAGGCCGCACTGAAGTCTAACAAAACAGCACCCACAATCTTTTTAGCATCAATTTCTCTCAGCCAATCATCAGTCATTTGTGTAAGTGCCTGCCTGTTGAATGTCCTTCTCTATAGGCATGCTGAAAGTTTTTTGTCAATTTGTTTACTGTAAAATAGCATTGTGTTTGGTCGAACACAATTTTTTCCAAAAGTTTGCTAACAGGCTGATTGGTTGGCTGTTTGACTTTACTATTCTTAGGTAGTGGAATGATGTTTGCTTCGCTCCAAGCCTGAGGGCACACACTTTCTAGCAGGCATAAATTGAAGATGTGGCAAATAGGAGTGGCAATATTGTCCTCTACTATCCTCAGTCATTTTCCATTCAAGTTGTTAGACCTGGGTGGCCTGTCTTTTGTTTTGAATTTTTACCCCTTTTTCTCCCCAATTTCATGGTATCCAATTGTTGTAGTAGCTACTATCTTGTCTCATCGCTACAACTCCCGTACGGGCTCGGGAGAGACGAAGGTTGAAAGTCATGCGTCCTCCGATACACAACCCAACCAGTCACACTGCTTCTTAACACAGTGCACATCCAACCCGGAAGCCAGCTGCACCAATGTGCTGGAGGAAACACCGTGTACCTGGCAACCTTGGTTAGCGCACACTGCGCCCGTCCCGCCACAGGAGTCACTGGTGCGCGATGAGGCAAGGACATCCCTACCGACCAAGCCCTCCCGAACCCGGACGACGCTAGGCCAATTGTGCGTTGCCCCACGGACCTCCCGGTCGGTTGCGACAGAGCCTGGGCGCGAACCCAGAGTCTGTGATGTCACAGCTGGCACTGCAGTACAGCGCCCTTAACCACTGTGCCATCCTGGAGGCCCTGGCCTGTCATTGTTGATAGACAACAATAATTTTTGGTTTCATAGTACAGTTCTTCTTCTTTTTATTCAGTTTAGTCACATGATTTATCAATTTGCAATAAGTTTGCCAATCGGTTAACCATACAACTTTTTAATTCCTCATCAATCCACAGGGATCTAACAGTTTTTACAGTCATTTTCTTAACTCGAGTGACTCTCCATCCCGCATGCGGGAGCTTAATCATCACCTTACACTAATTAGCATAACGCAATGGACATAAATATCCCTAGAAAATATTCCTATTCATGAAAATCACAAATTAAATATATTGAGACATAGCTTAGCCTTTTGTTAATCACCCTGTGTTCTCAGATTTTCAAAATATGCTTTACAGCCAAAGCTAGACAAGCATTTGTGTAAGTTTATCGATAGCCTAGCATAGCATTTTGCTAGCAGCAGGTAACTTGGTCACGGAAATCAGAAAAGCAATCAAATTAAATCGTTTACCTTTGATGAGCTTCAGATGTTTTCACTCACGAGACTCCCAGTTAGATAGCAAATGTTCCTTTTTTCCCAAAAATATTATTTTTGTAGGCAAAATAGCTCCGTTTGTTCTTCACGTTTGGCTGAGAAATTGCCCGGAAATTGCAGTCACGAAAACGGCTAAAAATATTCCAAATTATCTCCATAATATTGACAGAAACATGGCAAACGTTGTTTATAATCAATTATCAAGGTGTTTTTCAAATATCTATTAGATAATATATCCATCGGGACAATTCGTTTTTCAGTAGGACCGATTGGAGTAATGGCTACCTCTGTATTTTATGCGAGAATCTCTCTGGCAGCATCAGGTGACCACTTGCGCAATGTAGCCGCTTACGGGTATTCTTCAACATAAATGCGTAAAACTACGTCACAATGCTGTAGACACCTTCGGGAATACGGAGAAAGAGTAATCTGGTTGATAGCCCATTCACTGCTCAATAGGGACTCATTGGAACGCAGCGCTTTCAAAACATGGGGCATGTTTTTTAAATAAAGCAGCTTAATTGAATTTTATACCCCAAATCTATTTTGCATGAAGAATCAACCTGTCATTCATCACAAACTTTGTGAATATCTGGGTTTTCCCTCTTCACAATGCAGAAAGACTGCATTTAATCAGTGGACACCACTCGTTTTTATTACAACACATCTGTCATAATTGTTTTCTTTACTAAAGTAGAGGTTTATTATTATTATTGCTAAAGATATTGCAGAGGTGTAAAAAAAAACCTCAAGCAATAACACTTGTATAGCCTTTGCAGAAATTTGCCCAAAGTAGTTTGAATGCATTTTATTGAAGGAAACAATAACAGTCTTGACCTTTTTTGCAACATAGTGATATATTCCTATATACACTGTACAATTAAGAATTCAACTTCAAAATACTAGTTTTCTCCCATTTTTTTAACCATTTCCCCACCCACAGGGTGTATAAACAACAACAATAAATAAGAATAAAATAAGATAATAGATACAAAACAAAAATGTGAAGAACATAAATCAATCAACTCTAATTAGCACATGTAGGACAGTATGCATGAGTGTGTGCATGGACTTTGCAAATGTATTTCTCACGTGCAGCACAGAGTATTTGTTTTACAGTCCTTCTTTGGGTGGCAGAATTGGCATCTCTTCCTCTTGCCTGCCCCAGCTGCAGCCACAGGTGGATCATGACAAGATTCAGCCCCCTGAACAGCTTTCACAAGCGTTGCAGAGGCTGCTGTGCGGGGGAGGCACTCCCTTCTTTGAATGTGTGGAGTTACAAGTGTCTTTCCCAGCTGCTCCAGGAACACCGTCCTCTTGTTCCGCTTATATCAGGCATCCAGGTAGGGTTGATCTTGTTCCAAATCACGAAGGCATTGTATGAGGACACATCAATGATGTTATGGAAGATGACCAGGGGCCAGCGGGCAGTCATCCTCCTGCAGCTGTAAGTTCCAATCACCTTGTCCAGGTTGTCCACACCTCCTTTGTTGTGGTTGTAGTCCAGGATGATGGCTGGCTTCCTGTCCTCACGATTACTGATCCCAGCCATTTTCTGTGGTGTGCTCAGTAGGACCACGTTCTTGTTCCTCTTTGGGAGGTAAAAAACTATAGTGGTGGTGGGGGTGAAGCCAAACTTTGATGAGAAGGCCTCTCTCTCCCTTGTTGCGAGCAGTGCACGGGGAGCTCAGGCTTGCTCTTTCTAACTGTGCCAACCATGCTGATCTTCCTCTACAGGAGTTCAATCAGTAGCACACATACATCTCATTTCCTCATTGTGTGTGTGTGTGTGTGTGTGTGTGTGTGTGTGTGTGTGTGTGTGTGTGTGTGTGTGTGTGTGTGTGTGTGTGTGTGTGTGTGCGTGCGTGCGTGCGTGCGTGCGTGCGTGCGTGCGTGCGTGCGTGCGTGCGTGCGTTGCGTGCGCACATGCGAAATGATTTTAGAACTGCCGGGCAAAATGACCCTAAGACAATATTTGTACTCTGGTGGTGTACAGGTTTTATGGGAATATTGACAATGGTAATGTTTCACTTTTTCTAATGTTGGGGTCACTCTAGGAAAAGTCATCAAATTTCAAGTTAAAAAACAAAAAAAAATAGGGGGGTTTCTCTGCAGTTATAGATAGTGGCAGGTCATTTTTTTACCCTTAAGACAACACAAGGGTTAAGCACTCAGGAGAAGCCAGCACCTGAGTGATTTTTTTAAAGCTCTGTTCTCTTTAGCCCTTTCAGAGGAAAGCATTACAGTGGAGTGAAAGACCAGACATTATTGAGTTTGTAATACAATGTTCTCTCGGGGAAGGAAGCTCTATTCAATTCCATCATGATCTTTTTCCCCGTGTAAGGGCTATAATAGAATACCAACACCTCAGTCACAAAATTCAACCACAATCTGATTGAGTGTGAGAGCAAAACAAATTGCCACACAGCCTACAAAAAATTATTTTGTGGTGTAGAACCGCTTTACTACTGCCATTGTTGACAGGTTTCAATAGGTCTGCCATATGTGCTTGGAAAAAATGTCATTATTTCCAAACACAGAGGAGTAATTTTCGCTTACATTTTTCACTTACAGTACCACCAATTGAATTTTGCTCTGCCTAGAGTACTCCTGAAGTACCCCCTCGTGCATTTTACCAGTAGGCCTCAAGTATATAGGCCAAGTACCCCTGGTTGGAAACCACTGCTCTACAAACTCCACATTATACCTTGACTATATTGCAAAAAAAAGAGTTGTTTTATAAATCTTTGTAGGGCTCCCTTGTGAAAGAGACCTAATATGTACAGTACCAGTGAAAGGTTTGGACATATCAACTCATTCCAGAATTTATCTTTATTTTTGCTATTTTCTACTTTGTAAAATAATAGTGAAGACATAAACTATGAAATAACACACATGGAATCATGTAGCAACCAAAAACGGATTAAACAAATCAAAATATATTTGAGATTTGAGAATCTTCAGAGTAGCCACCCTTCTCCTTGATGACAGCTTTGCACACTCTTGGCATTCTCTCAACCAGCTTCATGAGGTAGTCACCTGGAATGCATTTCAATTAGCACGTATGCCTTGTTAAAAATGAATTTCTGTAATTTCTTTCCTTCTTGGGATAGGCGACGGTTGCATCCCACTTGGGCAAAAACAGGGAAAATGCAGAGCAGCAAATAAAAAAAATGATATAAAAATCTAACTTTCATTAAATCACACATGTAAGATACTCAATTAAAGCTACACTCGTTGTGAAACCAGCCAACATGTCCAATTTTTAAAAGGATTTTCGGCGAAAGCATAAGAAGCTATTGTCTGATGATAGCACAATAGTAAACAAAGCGGGTAGCATATTTCAACCCTGCAGGCGCTACACAAAACGCAGAAATAAAATATAAAACATGCACTACCTTAGACGAGCTTCTTTTGTTGACACTCCAATATGTCCCATGAACATCACAATTGTCCTTTTGTTCGATTATATCTGTCCATATATATCCAAATGTCCATTTATTTGACGCGTTTGATCCAGAAAAAAACAGCTTCCAAAAAACTCAACGTCACTACAAAATATTTCACAACTTGCCTATAAACTTTGCCAAAATATTTCAAACTACTTTTGAAATACAACTTTAGGTATTTTTTTAATGTTAATAATCGATCAAATTGTAGACGGGTCTATCTGTGTTCAATACAGGAAGACAACAAACCATGCTACTTTTCACGGCTTGCGCACTCTCAACAGTGTTACCCAGTTCCTCGATGGCCTACTTCTTCATTGCACAAATGAATAACCTCTACCAAATTCCAAAGACCGGTGACATCCAGTGGAAGCGGTAGGAACTAAAAACAGGTTCCTAAGAAATATCATTTGCCAATGATAATTCACTGAACAGACAGAGACCTCAAAAAACAAATCTGAATGGTTAGTCCTCGGGGTTTTGCCTGCTACATAAGTTCTGTTATACTCACAGACATTATTCAAACAGTTTTAGAAACTTCAGAGTGTTTTCTATCCAAATCTACTAATAATATGCATTCCTTATATTCCTGGCATGAGTAGCAGGAAGTTGAAATTGGGCATGCTATTTATCCAAAAGTGAAAATGCTGCCCCCTCTACCTTAAGAAGTTAATGCGTTTGAGCCAATCAGTTGTATTGTGACCAGGTAGGAGTGTTATACAGAAGATAGCCCTATTTGGTAAAAGATCAAGTCCATTTTATTGCAATAACAGCTCAAATAAGCAAAGAGAAAGGACAGTCCATCCTTGAGACATGAAGGTCAGTCAATGCGGAAATTGTCAAGAACTTTTAAAGTTTCTTCAAGTGCAGTTGCAAAAACCATCAAGCACTATGAGGAAACTGGCTCTCATGAGGACCACCACAGGAATGGAAGACCCAGTGTTACCTCTGTAGACGATACATTTGTTAGAGTTACCAGCCTCATGAGAGTCCAAATGAATGTCTCAGAGTTCAAGTAACAGACACATCTCAACATTAACTGTTCAGAGGAGACTGCGTGAATCAGGCCTTCATACTCAAATTTCTGCAAAGAAACCACTACTAAAATGACACCAATCAGAGACTTGCTTGGGCCAAGAAACACGAGCAATAGACATAGTGGACAAGTGGAAATCTGTCTTTTGGTCTGATGAGTCCAAATTTGAGATTTCTGGTTCCAATCATCGTGTTTTTGTAAGATGTATCTTGACCAGAAGGAGTGCTGCATCAGATGACCTGGCCTCCACAAACACCTGACCTCAACCCAATTGAGATGGTTTGGGATGTGTTGGACAGCAGAGTGAAGGAAAAGCAGCCACCTTGTGCTCAAAAACTCCTTCAAGACGGTTGAAAATCATTCCAGGTGAAGCTGCTTGAGAGAATGCCAAGAATGTGCAAAGCTGTCATCAAGGCAAAGGGTGTCTCCTTAGGAGAATTTTAAATATAAAATATATTTAGATTTGTTTAACACTTTTTTGTCCCCATGAGTGACAGAACACTGAGCCAATCACAGCGCAACTAGAGAACATTACCAACCCCTACGCTCCATATATTCTGCTGGCTGCCCCACCACCACAGAAAGCACTGAGCTAGGTTGAAACACCTGCATTTTGAAGCTGTCTTACTCAAGAAAACAAAAGAGACACCATGTTTGTATACGGCTTTATTGACTCAAATAACATATTGCATTTTTACATTGTTTGCAAAGTGATATGTGATATCTGCCCCACTTGCTCTGAATGAGGGGCCGCCAATGGTTATGACATTGTTAAATAAAGTGTTACCTGTCAACATAAGTGAGCCAGATAACAATAAAGGGACTTGGTTCTGACATGGATCTTCATTATAGAGATGGACTGAGTTTCCCAGATCTCTGTCTGCTACATTCACCCCCCAATCACACTCCACGGTGACCCCAGCAGTTGAGCTGAGTGCAACTGTAGATCCAAATCCATGCGTACAATTGTAAACAATGTTACACTGCTTCCTTAGTGAGGACCACTTCCCCATGATCTGGCACCTACAGTAACTGGTTTGAACTTGGGACATCTGCCTTGCTAACACATGATAACCCTCCTGAAGCTTTTCAACCCATCACACCACCAAATATTTATTTTTAGTGGTGCAATCAGCGATAATTCAGGCTGAGGCTTTAGTTTCACAGATCCCCCCCCATCTACTACACTAACAGTGGTAACAGTCTCTCCACTACAAATAATTAAACACCAAAAAGAGGAACGAGGCCTAACTGTTGGGTAGTAATTGTCCAGTAAAAACTTTTTTATTCAACTTTAAAATCAATGAGACATCTTTTCATTGCTGTCTTCAATATGTTAAATAATAAGGATCAGCTCTTAGTATCATACACAGATGGTGGAATCAGCCCACACTTCTGTTGAATATGGGCTGTCCGGCCATTTTTGGAATGTTGAAGTTATGGCATGTAGCGGCATTTACTTTACATGGCCATTTACAACCGTCCACTAGGGACAACATATTACCATCTAGTCGAGCTAGGGCATTGGGGATGGGTTTGGGGTTAAGCTTAAATCATGAGCTACAGCTCCTAGCATCGCAGGGTCAATCCCAATGCTTGGCTCTTTTTTAAGCCTATCCCAAATTTTATCCCGAACCATAACCTCTCTTAATGCCTAACCTTAAGTTTAATCCATCCCACTCTGAATTAACGCCTAAACTTATTTCAGTTTTGCACAGTTTGACTGACAACAGACAGCAAATTCTCCGGATTTAAAACAGCAACACACTCCATAATCTAGATACGGCACCACACTCCAAACTAAAATGGCAACACACTCCATAATCTCTGTCGCCTGCAGTTTTGGCAAATGTATCAATTTGCTTTGGAAGTTGCATTGGGTCAGATAGATTTTAGATTTTTAGATTTCAGATTTTTTCAGATAGATTTTTGTTGCAATTTCTCTGTCTAAATTAATTCTGTATTGATCAAAATTATGGGATTTGGCCAGACAATGTGTTAACGTTTGGCTTGGGTGGTATACCATATTACCATATGTCGGGGTATTTGTAAATAGCCACGGGATGGTTTTTCCAATAAAACTGTTTATTTTAAAGTGTTTCAAGACATGTTCATAATAGGAGCTACTTTTAAGTAAATACCTGCAGTCAACTTGTGCAATACTTTAGGAGATAAAGCATTCTCCATTTAACTTTGAACATTATTTGAACTTATAAAGCATACCAGAGTTCCCCAGAACAGTTGAGCCAGCCACATGTTTGTTTGTAAATAACAGAAGGCGGGAGCAGGTCAGTCCAGCTGGGGGTTGCATTTTATAATGAAAGTTAAGTGTTTTTTTGCTTTAATATAGTGATCGGGAACTTGCATCTACAGTTCTCTTTCACACAAAACACAGTAGAGCAACACATTCGGCAGAACATTTTAATCAGATGACAACAGAAGTGTAATACAATTTGGCTGGCAGCCACACAAGTAAATGAGAGTACATTGAAAAAGCAAGGTATATAATTTATAATTTTACCGGAGAAAAATTGTCTGGATTTACTGAGAAAGTGGACCAGAGAAACGTAGCTACACATCAGTCTGCTAGTTGCCGGTCTCTGGTCCTTTATTAATCTAGATTGGAATAAATAAATGCAATACAATGAATGGTGAACCTCAATGCTGCACACAGTGCATACATTTCCTCAGAATCAAAACAGATGTTTTGTGTGTACATTCAAGGGATCTAAAAAATGTATTTGAAATAATACCATTACTCCAAAGTAATGATGAAAAAAGGCTACATTTTAATCTCATTTGACTCAAAGTAACTTCCATATGTTTGGGGAGTCTCCCACATGCCTTTTGGCAAACACCAAACATCTTTGCTTATTTCTTTCTTTAAGCAATGGCTTTTTTCTTGACACTCTTCCGTAAAGTCCAGCTCTGTGGAGCGTACGGCTTAAAGTGGTCCTATGGACAGATACTCCACTGTGGAGCTTTGCAGCTCCTTCGGGGTTATCTTTGGTCTCTCTGATTAATGCCCTCCTTGCCTGGTCTGTGGGTTTTGGTAGGCGGCCCTCTCTTGGCCGGTTTGTTGTGTTGCCATATTGTTTCCATTTTTTTATAATGGATTTAATGGTGCTCCGTGGGATGTTCAAAGTTTCTAATATTTTTTTATAACCCAACCCTGATCAGTACATCTCCACAACTTTTCTCCTGACCTGTTTGGAGTGCTCCTTGGTCTTCATGGTGGTGGTGGTGGTGGTGGTGGTGGTGGTGGTGGTGGTGGTGGTGGTGGTGGTGGTGGTGGTGGTGGTGGTGGTGGTGGTGGTGGTGGTGGTGGTGGTGGTGGTGGTGGTGGTGGTGGTGGTGGTGGTGGTGGTTGCTTGTTGGTGCCCCTTGCTTTGTGGTGTTGCAGACTCTGGGGATTTTCCGATCAGGCATATATATATACTGAGATCATATGACAGATCATGTGACACTTAAATAAAGTCCACCTGTGTGCAATCTAACTAATTATATGACATCTGGAGGTATTTGGTTGCACCAGATCTTATTTAGGGGCTTCATAGCAAAGGGGGTGAATACATATGCCCACACCACTTTTCCATGTTTTATTTTTTTATATATTTTTTTGAAACCTTTAATTTCACTTCACCAATTTTGACTATTTTGTGTATGTCTATTACATGAAATCCAAATAAAAATCCATTTAAATTACAGGTTGTAATGCAACTGTCACGCCTTGGTCTTAGTATTTTGTGTTTTAGTTAATTAGTTGGTCAGGTCAGGGTGTGACATGGGTTTATGTTATTGTGTTGTCGTATTGGGGTTTTTGTAGGCATTGGGATTGTGGTTGATTAGGGGTGTGTTTAGTTTAGGTTTGGCTGCCTGAGGCGGTTCTCAATCAGAGTCAGGTGATTCTTGTTGTCTCTGATAGGGAACCGTATTTAGGTAGCCTGGGTTTCACTGTGTATTTTGTGGGTGATTGTTCCTGTCTCTGTGTAGTTTCACCAGATAGGCTGTAATTAGGTTTCACGTTTTGTTGTTTTGTATTTATTAGTTATTTCATGTATAGTTCCGTTTTTTCTTCATTAAAAAACATGAGTAACCAACACGCTGCATTTTGGTCCGACTCTCATTCAACAAACGAAGAACGTCGTTACAGCAACAAAATAGATGTCAATGACATTTTGCTTGTTAAAAATGTTTATACCATATGTACTTTTGCACTCACGTGCACTCATCTCAGTAGAATCACTTGAAGATACTGCAGGCCAGAGCAATATACCAAAAAGCAATCGATACACTCACAATCCATGGATATGGTAAATAAAAACCAAATGAAAGGATTTAGATGAAATATATATAAGACAATATTAATACTCGTTACATAGGCATTATGCAATCTTTGGTTTGCAATAACTTTGAGTTAACGGAATCTAGTTGTAAAATCAAATCATTTCAGTCATCTTTGAAATACAAGAGTCAAACATAATTCCTGTGTGCAAAGCTGTCTTCATAACATTCAACATATGGAAATCAGTAACTACTTCAAAAATACCAAATATAATTACAACCACAAATTAAATACTGAATAAATAATGAATAGAATATAATTATCTTTTCACAGTGTGAATACTACAAGGTTAAATGCCTCTAGTCTAAATTCCCTGATGGCAGAGAATAGATTAAAAGCAACCTGACATTTTAAATATTCTCCCGCCCAGAATGAAACATCCATACTTGAGTGACTTGTGATCTTATAAACTTCAAATGTTGTTTTTTCTGTCAGTACCACAACCACTTAAAACATTTACCTTCTTATGCATTGCTTTACTTCTCTTTTACTGAGATAATTGAATTCTCTTTTACTGAGATACATTATTCACTGATGATTCACTTTGATTCACTCTGAAACACTGATGTTTCAAAGTCATGTAAGATCATTCTTGAACTCTCAAAACTTTCCAAATGTAGTGGTCCCACATGACCTTTTGTGAGTGTATGAAAGATTATCTCTACTGCTAGAGCCATGCTGGTCTATATATTGGTTTATCACAGCGTGAGAGTGTGGGTGGGTTGATGTACAGTAAGTGGTGTGGCAGGAGAAAGCTGATTGATCTACTGTTTGGGGCTGTCAGAGCAGACATGGTGTTTTCATAAATGACCAGGTCATCTCCAGGTCCTCAACAAACAGAACCTTGACCCATTCAGCAAACGGTCTTGTTCATGGCTAACAAACCTGGTCTCAGACTATTTCGTATTATTCTGTACGTAAACAAGCGACACACCATTCAGGGTGATATGTTATGTTTTGTATGGTATGTATTAATATGTGGATGTCCATCATCCATTTTGTACGATATGTTACGAATTGCAATATGTACAATATGTTACGAATTTAGGGTTAAGGTTAGGAGTAAGGTTAAAAGGTAAAGGTTAGGGGAAGGGGAAGGGTTGGCTAACATGCTAAGTAGTTGCAAAGTAGCTATATAACATTGTAGGCTGCATGACCTGCACCAGCATCCCATGTTCTCTCCCAGCGTCATGGTTTGAACAAGGTGCTTAATTCCTGCTCATATAATACAATATGTACAGTACAGTACTACAGACAACACTCAAAGAGATTAGCTTACTGGAGTTACATTTACATTTAAGTCATTTAGCAGACGCTCTTATCCAGAGCGACTTAATTTAATTTATTTTCTCAAGAGAGCATAGCTACATCAATGGGCTTTTATGTTTTTTCTGTAGTGTATAATGTACGTTAGCCTATATATCATAGGCTATGTATTGGATAAGGGAACAATTATTTTGGGCTTGGCCTCATAAAATGTTTTTAATGTAAGGCTTATCAGGCTCAGGTAGCATGAGGGTTGAATTTTTATGCCGATCAAAGCTCTCGTCAAATCCAGACGTATTTATATGCGTTTGAATGACACTTCCAGTTTTCTGTGGGAAATACCGATTAGACGTACTGCTTATTTTTTTTATATGAATAAATGGGCTCCAACACAAAGACAACGTTGTTAGTAGCCTAAATTCAAATTCAAATGGTGATTGTTTAAATGATTTAGGCCCTCTCGAATTAGCCTACTTTTAGCACCATAATGCTTTCCATCTCCGTGGCTGCCACTTCATAGTAATGCACGTTATGTAAATTACTCGAATATGGCTTATTGTGAGATCAATAACTCTGATAAATAGCTTCCTTATGGGCAACAAAACATACTGTTTTTATTTAAATTAATTATAGCCGTAGCAAGCTTTTTATTGAACCTTTATTTAACTAGGCAAGTCAGTAAAGAACAAATTTTTATTTACAATGAAGGCCTACCCCAGCCAAATCCGGACGACACTGGGTCAATTGTGCACCGCCCTATGGGACTCCCAATCACAGCCGGATGTGATACAGCCTCGATTCGAACCAGGTACTGCGGTGACGTCTCTTGCACTGAGGTGCAGTGTCTTAGACCACCGGTCTCCTTCTTATCTCAAACTGAACAGGACATAAGTTGGCCTAGTCCACACAGATATTGCATTTTTTAATACAAATGTACTCACCTCCTGAAGTGCCACTGTACAGTCATTGTTTAGGCACTACACAAGGGTTCACATCAGCAAGAGCAGGGCGGGTCGGGGCTCATAATTGGGAATGCCTCTCCACTGCAGTGTAATGCAATGTAGCCTAGTTTTTATACACACCATCCCAGCAGTGCAATATAGGCTATGGATAATTTTATTGAGACCACATTAGGTACACTTATATTGAGTGCCCAGCAGAGAATCAAGGATGGGGAGCATCATCGGGCACACGTGAGATACTTTGAGAAATATGACATGTAATCGATTACAAATTACATGACCCTCCCCTGGACAAAAAAATAAACACTAAACCCTCCCACTGACTGAAATTGAAAAGCAGGACCCTCCTCCATTTTCCTCAGGGTAACTATTGTATAAATGTATATATTTCCATAATTATCTCATAATGTAAGTAACCTACATGTATCTGCGAGCTGTTGGCTAGAGCACACGTGCCAAGACCAGAGTGTGCACATTTGCTATATAACGCAACAGTTTTTGTGACCAAACCATCAGCAGAGTTGAATGCGATGGAAACCCATTTAACTTGTATTTTTCATTTGTCACATTGGAATTTAACCACAAACATTATTGTCATGTGCACTACGTCATCACGTACAGACTTTTTTCCCCCAATAAGTCTGTTTGATGGAAAAAGGTGCATATTAGTGCACATGCACATTTTTGAATATTCACTTGAAATTGGATGGAAACCTAGCTAGTGATATATTATTGAGTTTAGATTTTTTTCTAAATTTCCCCTGACCAGGATTACTCACAGAAGGAGAGGACTATGGCCGAGGCACTTGAGGACCTGAAGGCTAACTTCTACTGTGAGCTGTGTGACAAGCAGTACTACAAGCATCAGGAGTTTGACAACCACATCAACTCTTACGACCATGCTCACAAACAGGTATGGTGCACCTAATACCTCCTACCATGCAATTCATTCAGACTAGTTACATTTCAACGTTGCCAAATGCAAGGAAATTATAATCTACGAATGACAAAGAAAACACTGTCAACATAGCATTCTCCAAAAAAATGCATATTTGATTTCAAAGTACATATTAGATGAATATGAGGGGATAAAAAGGTGTTTGTTCTTCCATACTACAGTATTTGCATGACTTGCTTAAAATGAGAAAAATATTTGACCTGTGCCCTGAATGAGCATTTTCCCCATTTACTACAGTGTACACATTTCTATCCCCCGTTGCCCACAGCAGCTTTTCTCAACCCCTGTCCTGGGGACCCCAAGGGGTGCATGTTTTGGTTTTTGCCCTAGCACGACACAGCTTATTCAAATAATGAACTCATCATCAAGCTTTGATTATTTGAATCAGCAGTGTAGTGCTAGGACAAAAAACTAAATGTGCATCCCTTGGGGTCCCCAGGACTGAGTTTGGGAAACACTGAACTACAGTGAACACATTATTCCACTAAAGGGGATTCTTGTTCATGCCTTCAACAAAGTTTGTGGTCCTTTGAAGCTCAGTTGGTAGAGCATGGCACTTGAAATGCCAGGGAAGTGGGTTTGAATCCCTGTGGGATGCAGAAACTGACGTCTGTGCAACAATGTCTCTGGAAAACGTCCACATTATTTCAAGGATTACCCGCTTCGATAACCGAGACAGCAGACCAGCTCGGCGGCAGAGAGACAAGCTAGCTGCAATCAGGTCAGTATGGGACAAGTGGGTGGACCGCCTTCCACGGTTATACAACCCTGGGCCAACGTTACTGTTGATGAGCAGTTTATGCCATTTTGGGGCCGCTGCCCCTTCAGGCAGGACATACCGCCTAAACCTGCAAAAAATGGAATCAAGCCCGCAAAATATGGAAACAAGATCTGGGATGCCTGTGATGATGCTTCATCATATGCGTGGAACTTGCAAGTGTACAGTTGAAGTCGGAAGTTTACATACACTTAGGTTGGAGTCATTCAAACTCGTTTTTCAACCACAGTTTTGGCAAGTCAGTTAAGACATTTACTTTGTACAAGTAATTTTTCCAACAATTGTTTCCAGACAGATTATTTCACTGTATCACAATTCCAGTGGATCAGAAGTTTACATACACTAAGTTGACTGTGAATTTAAAAAGATTGGAAAATTCCAGAAAATGATGTCATAGCTTTAGAAGCTGGATGTATTCAAAGCCTACCTTCAAACTCAGTGCCTCTGCTTGACATCATGGGAAATCAAAAGAAATCAGCCAAGAACTAAAAAAAAATTGTAGACCTCCACAAGTCTGGTTCATTCTTGGGAGCAATTTACAAACACCTGAAGGTACCACGTTCATCTGCACAAACAATAGTACGCAAGTATAAACACCATGGGACCACCATGGGACATTGACCCCAAGCATACTGCCAAAGTTGTGTCAAAATGGCTTAAGGACAACAAAGTCAAGGTATTGACTCACAAAGCCCTGACCTCAATCCTAGAGAAGATTTGTGGGCAGAACTGAAAAAGAGTGTGTGAGCAAGGAGACCTACAAAACTGGCTCAGTTATACCAGCTCTGTCATGGGTCAAAATTCACCCAAATTATCGTGGGAAGCTTGTGGAAGGCTACCCGAAACGTTTGACCCAAGTTAATCTAGCCACCGTTTCACATTTCAAAAAGGCTTTACGGCAAAAGCACCCCATCAAACAAACACATTACAATCACATTTCAACCCACCAGGCGCGACACAAAACTCAGAAATAATGATATAATTCATGCCTTACCTTTGAAGATCTTATTCTGTTGGCACTCCAATATGTTCCATAAACATCATAAATGGTCCTTTTGTTCGATAAATTCCGTCGTTATATCTCCAAAATGTCCATTTATTTGGCGTGTTTGGTTCAGAAAAACACCGGTTCCAACTTGTGCAACATGACTACAAAATATCTAATAAGTTACATGTAAGCTTTGTCCAAACATTTCAAACAACTTTCCTAATCCAACTTTAGGTATTTTTTTTACGTGTATATAATCAATCAAATTTAAGACTGGATAAACTGCGTTCAATAGCATATAAAAACAAAGTGGAGTGAGCTTTCAGGTCGTGCGCCCCAAACACAACAGTACACTTTGCTATCCAACCAGATAGGAAATGGCTACTTCTTCATTTCTCAAAGGAAAAACATCAACCAATTTCTACAGACTGACATCTAGTGGAAGCAATAGGAACTGCAACCAGGTGCCTTAGAAATCTAGATTCATATAGAAAACTATTGAAAACACTGTCACCTCAACAACAACAAAGATCCTGAATGGTTTGTCCTCGGGGTTTCGTCTGCCAAATAAGTTCTGTTATACACACAAACGTAATTTTAACAGTTTTGGAAACTTTATAATGTTTTCTATCCAAATCTACATATGCATATCCTAGCTTCTGGGCCCGAGTAGCAGTCAGTTTACTTTGGGCACGCTTTTCATCCGGACGTGAAAATACCGCCCACTAGCCCAAAGAGGTTAACAAAAAGTTAAGCTGTATTTTGGTGTATTGCACTTGTGATTGTATGAAAGTTAAATATTTTGAATAATTTTTATTATTAGATTTCGCACTCTGTTGTCAAAACATTCCGCTAGCGGAACCCCTAGCCGTAAAAGGTTACATAATTTAAAGGCAATGCTACCAAATACTAATTGAGTGTATGTACACATCTGACCCACTGGGAATGTGATGAACGAAATAAAAGCTGAAATAAATCGTTCTCTCTACTATTATTCTGACATGTCACATTCTTAAAATGAAGTGTTGATACTAACTTCTTACTAGGATTAAATGTCAGGAATTGTGAAAAACCGAGTTTAAATGTATTTGGCTAAGATGTATGTAAACTTCTGACTTCAACTGTATATGGGGAAGCCAGATGGAGGAGCCCCTGAGAAGAGCCAAGGGATGAAGGTTGTCCTTGGATGTGACACAGTGACTACGTGGCCACAACATCATATGCAATAACCTTTTAACTTTGAACAAGCTGGGCCAGGATTTCCTCAAGAGGAAGCTGACGATGGTAGGTAGAATACGAAAAAACAAGCCAGAACTCATACCTCAGCTGTTGAATACAGTTATCAACTCCTGTAAGTTTGTGTTCACGGCCGACACGTCCCTAGACATAAATATGGCACTCATGAGTACACTGCATAGGGATGGGAGAGTCTGTGTCCAGGAACATAAAAAAACAGAAATCATAATGGATTACAATACCACAAAAGGAGGGATGGAGATTTTAGACAAGCTGGTGACTGGTTACAGCTGCAAAAGATGAACCCTAAGCTGGCCACTTGTGACATTCATCTTGGACATCTCAGCATACAGCACGTTTGTCATCTGAATGGCATTGAAACCAGATTGGAACAGAGGGAAGCTCCAGAGGAGACGGCTCTTCCTCAAAGAGCTGGACAAGACATTGGTAAGACCACAAATCCAGAGGAGGCAACATATCCCAAGGACCCCAGCTTCTGTAGCCATTGTGAGGAGGATGCTGGTGCCCCGTCCACCTGACCCACAGAACCAACAACTCTAGTACCGGAAGTAAGTGTGAATGATGTTGTTGCATGTGTGTGTATCTGTCTCTCCAACCTTTGCCTGCTGTAACTATATATATGAGTGAGATGTTAGTAAAATTCCTGAACTAAGTGTTTTCATCAGTATAGATTGCAGCAGGTAGCAACAACAAGGAGAAGCGCTGTGATAAGTGTTTACCCAAGAAGGACAGGAAGACACAGTAAACATGCATCAAGTGCAAGAAATCCAGTTGCAACACACAGACAGTAAAACTCTGTCCCTCATGTGGTGTGTAGACCGGCCTTAATTTGTGTTCAATGGGGTTCATTTATCATTTCCGTAAAATACTGTATGTAAAATGTGTCCTTCCAATTTGTTCAGGTCAAAGCAATAAACATCAATAGTGATGAAAACCCTGTTTAATTTATATTTGTTCAAGATAAACATGATTTATTCCACCCATGTCTTGATTTTTTTTGATTTTTTTTTACAAATAGCTCTTTTATTGATAAATGTGAACTGGCAAATAGCAAATATAAAAGAAAGATTTTTAAGTCTTGAGACATGGACTGTGTATGTATGCCATTTGAAGGGTGAATGGGCAAGACATACGATTTAAGTGCCTTTCAATGGGCTTTGGTAGTAGGTGCCAGGCTGCTGGGTTTTTCACACTCAACAGTTTCCTGTGTGTATCAATAATGGTCCACCACCCAAAGGACCTCCAGCCAACTTGACACAACTGTGGAAGAATTGGCATCAACATGAGCCACCATCCTTGTGGAACGCTTTCGACACCTTGTTAGAATCCATTCCATGACAAATTGAGTCTGTTCTCAGAGCAAAATAGGGTGCAACTCAATATTAGGAAGGTTTTCCTAATGTTTTGTACACTCCGTGTATATTAAGTTTTTTTTAGGTTTGATCAAATGTGACCAGATATCTCCATGAATGTCAAATTTAAGTGGTTCCCTTAATTTTTTATTTGATAAAAGTACAGACTCCGAGCTTCAAAATGGTACACACACTGTAGTTGGAGGAAACATGGGAAAGTTATACTGCTTTGAAAGTTGATAAACTTGATGTCCCACTTAAGAGACAAGCAGAAAATACCCTTGAAAGATTTTGATGAGGTTTTCACACTTGCTAAATAGATTTTCTTTGTTTACTCCCATTCAGCATTGTTCACAACATCTTAATCATTAGTCCCATCCATCTCTTTAAGAATTCACATGCAGATGCATGACCAACTGTCATAGTCAACCTCCATGATCCCAGCCAGTCTTTGTTAGCCAGGAAGTATCCTGTCTTTCTCCATATAAAGCTCAGCGCTTCTCCTTGGCTAAACTAGGCTCATAATCATATTTACGGATCACATACAGGTTTGTAATTAAGGCCTAGAAAGTTCACATACGCAAGAAGGCATTTCTGGATATTTTTTTTCTCTTTCTTTCTTTTTCTTTCTTTCTTTCAAACAGCATTACTGTGAGGTAGGAACTATTGTCAAACGTCCCCGATTCTGTAACGAGTCACAAATGTAATTAATATTTGTTTAAAGATCACATGCTAACCTAAGCTGAACTGTATCTGCATTATTAATTTAGTATTAACATCCATTCTCACTTAACAAGCACAGGTCAATGAATAAACCAGTTTTCAGACATATACACAACACTGACAGAGCTCATTCCTCTAGCTGGCTGTGTTATCCTATACACAAGGAGTAGGGTGAAGTTTCCCTTAGATCTTGGGTTAGAATTGCATTGTCAGTATTGCAAGGTTAATATTGGGGGAGGGGAAGCTGATCCTAGACCTGTGCCTAGTGTAAACTGCTTCCCGGAGCAGCCTACAACAGCATAGTTGGAACAGTCTAAATATCAGTTCCATTTTGACAGCTAAAAAGCAGATTGATGAGAACCAAAAAGACAGTAGCCTGGTTTAGATCTACATGTGATTTAGCAAACTCCTGTGACCAGGGCAGTTGTAGCTAAAGCGTCACACAGATCTGGTCTAGGCTAGCAGGTGAGTGTTTAAAGGTGTCACAAATTAGAGTACTTCTGTGATGGTTCTCTCAACAGTATCCGTTAACAAACAAAAAAACGTTATTCTGCAAAACAATAACATGACAATGTCACATGCATTTCATTGTGCATTGTGTATTTCCATGTAAGTGATAATGCCCAAGAAGCTGGTGTTTGGAGGATATATTGGCATGGGTGGTGTTAACTGTGCCAATATATCCTCCAAACACCGGCTTCGAGGGCGTTATCACTCTTATCCCTTTATTGCTAGCTAGCCAACTACGGCTAATTTACAGTCAGTCAAAGTGCAGCCAGATTAATAGCAAAGTAGCTGCATTTGTTTAAGCTGTTTTCTAGTGACATTTATTTGGATATATCCATAATATTGAGCTAATGAGTTGCAATTTCGCCTGGCATAGAAAATGTGCTTTCTCGTAGGACACGTTCGTAGCCAACGACACAGCTAACACAATCACTTCCAACTGAATCTGGAAAGACTGCAAATTAACTGACATTTTTTCAATTGACAATTCTTTGTATATATCCATAAAAATGATGCTATCTGATTCATGATTTAGACTGGGTGGGAAACGTTGCCTGTCTGTCCCGACGCGTTCATTACTATGGGACAGCTGGAGATCGGAGAGACAGAGAGCAAGGTTTTTTCAAATCTCGGCTGTTGAAAACTAAATGTAATTTCAAAAGGAATATGAGATAATGTCTAGATGCTTTTTATAGTGGAGATCAAGTGTATAAAGTGTCTGGCTGTGCTGGATTGGATTGCACAGTCAGATGGAATAGAGTAAATAGGCATTTTAAAAGATTAAGCCGGTGGTAACTTGTGGAATAGACAAAGGATGTAATGCGATTTTAACCAATCAGCATTCAGGATTAGACCCACCTGTTGTATAATATATTAATAAGTAATGTAAAGACTATGACATTTGGCTGAAAGAAACATTGTGTCTGCATATACAAATCAAATTAAATCAAATTTTATTTGTCACATACACATGGTTAGCAGATGTTAATGTGAGTGTAGCGAAATGCTTGTGCTTCTCGTTCCGACAATGCAGTAATAACCAACAAGTAATCTAACGAACAATTCCAAAACTACTGTCTTATACACACAAGTGTAAAGGGATAAAGAATATGTACATAAAGATATATGAATGAGTGATGGTACAGAGCAGCATAGGCAAGATACAGTAGATGGTATCGAGTACAGTATATACATAGGAGATGAGTATGTAAACAAAGTGGCATAGTTAAAGTGGCGAGTGATACATGCATTACATAAAGATGCAGTAGATGATATAGAGTACAGTATATACGTATACACATGAGATGAATAATGTAGGGTATGTAAACATTATATTAAGAAGCATTGTTTAAAGTGGCTAGTGATATACAGTGCCTTGCGAAAGTATTCGGCCCCCTTGAACTTTGCGACCTTTTGCCACATTTCAGGCTTCAAACATAAAGATATAAAACTGTATTTTTTTGTGAAGAATCAACAACAAGTGGGACACAATCATGAAGTGGAACGAACATTTATTGGATATTTCAAACTTTTTTAACAAATCAAAAAACTCAAAAATTGGGCGTGCAAAATTATTCAGCCCACTTAAGTTAATACTTTGTAGCGCCACCTTTTGCTGCGATTACAGCTGTAAGTCGCTTGGGGTATGTCTCTATCAGTTTTGCACATCGAGAGACTGAAATTTTTTCCCATTCCTCCTTGCAAAACAGCTTGAGCTCAGTGAGGTTGGATGGAGAGCATTTGTGAACAGCAGTTTTCAGTTCTTTCCACAGATTTTCGATTGGACTCAGGTCTGACTTGGCCATTCTAACACCTGGATATGTTTATTTTTGAACCATTCCATTGTAGATTTTGCTTTATGTTTTGGATCATTGTCTTGTTGGAAGACAAATCTCCGTCCCAGTCTCAGGTCTTTTGCAGACTCCATCAGCTTTTCTTCCAGAATGGTCCTGTACTTGGCTCCATCCATCTTCCCATCAATTTTAACCATCTTCCCTGTCCCTGCTGAAGAAAAGCAGGCCCAAACCATGATGCTGCCACCACCATGTTTGACAGTGGGGATGGTGTGGTCAGGGTGATGAGCTGTGTTGCTTTTACGCCAAACATAACGTTTTGGATTGTTGCCAAAAAGTTCAATTTTGGTTTCATCTGACCAGAGCACCTTCTTCCACATGTTTGGTGTGTCTCCCAGGTGGCTTGTGGCAAACTTTAAACAACACTTTTTATGGATATCTTTAAGAAATGGCTTTCTTCTTGCCACTCTTCCATAAAGGCCAGATTTATGCAATATACAACTGATTGTTCTCCTATGGACAGAGTCTCCCACCTCAGCTGTAGATCTCTGCAGTTCATCCAGAGTGATCATGGGCCTCTTGGCTGCATCTCTGATCAGTCTACTCCTTGTATGAGCTGAAAGTTTAGAGAGACGGCCAGGTCTTGGTAGATTTGCAGTGGTCTGATACTCTTTCCATTTCAATATTATCGCTTGCACAGTGCTCCTTGGGATGTTTAAAACTTGGGAAATCTTTTTGTATCCAAATCCGGCTTTAAACTTTTTCACAACAGTATCTCGGACCTGCCTGGTGTGTTCCTTGTTCTTCATGATGCTCTCTGCGCTTTTAACGGACCTCTGAGACTATCACAGTGCAGGTGCATTTATACGGAGACTTGATTACACACAGGTGGATTGTATTTATCATCATTAGTCATTTAGGTCAACATTGGATCATTCAGAGATGCTCACTGAACTTCTGGAGAGAGTTTGCTGCACTGAAAGTAAAGGGGCTGAATCATTTTGCACGCCCAATTTTTCAGTTTTTGATTTGTTAAAAAAGTTTGAAATATCCAATAAATGTCGTTCCACTTCATGATTGTGTCCCACTTGTTGTTGATTCTTCACAAAAAAATACAGTTTTATATCTTTATGTTTGAAGCCTGAAATGTGGCAAAAGGTTGCAAAGTTCAAGGGGGGCGAATACTTTCGCAAGGCACTGTATTTTACATCATTTTCCATCTATTCCCATTATTAAAGTGGCTGGAGTTGAGTCAGTGTGTTAGCAGCAGCCACTCAATGTTAGTGGTGGCTGTTTAACAGTCTGATGGCCTTGAGATAGAAGCTGTTTCACAGTCTCTCGGTCCCAGCTTTGATGCACCTGTACTGACCTCGCCTTCTGGGTGATAGCGGGGTGAACAGGCAGTGGCTCGGGTGGTTGTTGTCCTTGATGATCTTTATAGTCTTCCGGTAACATCGGGTGGTGTATGTGTCCTGGAGGGCAGATAGTTTGCCCCCGGTGATGCGTTGTGCAGACCTCACTACCCTCTGGAGAGCCTTACGGTTGTGGGCGGAGCAGTTGCCGTACCAGGCGGTGATACAGCCCGCCAGGATGCTCTCGATTGTGCATCTGTAGAAGTTTGTGAGTGCTTTTGGTGACAAGCCAAATTTCTTCAGCCTCCTGAGGTTGAAGAGGCGCTGCTGCGCCTTCTTGTCTGTGTGGGTGGACCAATTCAGTTTGTCTGTGATGTGTATGCCGAGGAACTTAAAACTTACTACCCTCTCCACTACTGTTCCATCGATGTGGATAGGGGGGTGTTCCCTCTGCTGTTTCCTGAAGTCCACAATCATCTCCTTAGTTTTGTTGATGTTGAGTGTGAGGTTATACAGTCATTTATCGACATTACATTCTACCTTCGAGGGCAACATTTGCATCAATAGTCACTTGTACCTACACCTCACTTGTAGAATGAAAAGGCTAAACATTTTGGAGAGCCTGCAAGAAGTAGAAGCTCAATAACATGTGTATATTGGACAGGCTCGTCCTATACTGTAAGCCCAGCACATTAACAATTGCCTGCCCCCTCTGCTCGATAATCCTGAGAGAAGTGGCTACTTAACATGACAAAATTATCTCGGATGCATACAAATAATCTTCTGGCTTTGTGACCCAGCCACTCTAAATGCAACCACCAGAGTACTTCAAAGAGGTAAGGTCACATAGCCTTGCTGAGTTGTGTGTAATACAAAAGAGCCTGTGTAGAATACATAACGTGGAGCCATTTGTGGGTTTGGGTAATTATAGAGCCCTATAGATGATCTATTCTATTAGGTGAAAAATAAAGATATATTATGGCAAATATAGGGTTAGTTCACTCAAGGGTAACAACAGTTGTACGCACAATAGTTGTGGCGAGTAACGCTAAACACTCATTTAAAAAACACTAGGCGCATAAATGCTAATTGCAAAATGTACATAATCTGCATTTGTATTTATGGTCCACCACATCCTTGGTTGTCACACAACAGTCGTGGGAAAAATGCATGGTATAACTTCTGTTCCACTGAGTGTGAACTCAGTCCTAGGGTATGAGTCTATAATTAAACATGTTGTAAAATGGTGAAGCAATGTGATCAATAAACCTCACTTTCCCAATCACTGCAATATTGTCTTTTCTTGATATGTGCTTCGTTGAATTAAAAACAGCTGTAGGGTTAACTGTAAGGATATGGTAACCAATTAGTGAACGTCAGGATTGCGGATTTAGAATAAGTTGGATAAGGTTAGCCAACGTGAATGAATGAGATGTGAGTTGTTGTGGCATAAAATGTGTACATATAATATTCTTACAACACGTGCCTCCAGAGATTTACAGCACTGTGGGTGGCTGTCTGATACTGTACAATTAGTTTAAAACCTTCTCCATAGAGAAATGATATCTCCATTGGGTTCCAATGCCTTATATTGGAGAGGACCATCTAAGGAAATAAAAAATTATCTGAAAGAGTAATATCACTTAATTCAATTAGTTTGGCTGGAGTGAGCTACTCCAATGGCTGACTCTGTGCAGTAGATAATGAGTCTGGTGATATTTCTTCTCTCTGCCAGAGACTGAAAGAGCTGAAGCAGCGGGAGTTTGCCCGGAACGTGTCCTCCAAATCCAAGAAGGATGGCAGAAAGCAAAAGAGAGCACTACGACGTTTACATGAGCTGGCCGAACAGCGGCTGGAGGGCCAACGGTGGGTGGAACAGCCAGTGGACCAATATGTGTCCCTTTATGACAGAATTGCAACAGGCTGTAAATTTGTTTTAGAACGAGTTGGAATTGTAATTTACGTAAGTTAAAATACCTATCAAAATAAATGTTAGATGTATTTATTTTTGGGGGATGAATAAGTCGATGAGCACGGTTACATGCACACCATGTGATTAGTGTGGATAGTCTAGTTAATATAATAGTTTAGAACATGTCCACGCTTTTGCAAGAAGAACAATTTCGCTAACAATTGTGTTTACATGGACACATCTCAAATCTGGCTGCTGATGGGACTTTTGATAAACGCAGAAAATCGGCAATCAACATAAATGTTCTACCACAGTGACCATGTTATTGTGTTATAATAACAATAACACTATTTGATTCTGAGTTCAGACATATACAGTTTGTATGAAAACCAGGTGTTTTAAATCGGTGTATGTTTACTTTGATTATGACCTTACGCCGATTACAATAAGCAGAGTAAGGTGTTTGCATGACTAATGCCATACACTGCCTTCTGCCATAATCAGTTTAATATATAATTATTATTGTGCATGTAAACATACTCATTGTCACCAGTTGTTTTTTGGTGTTGATTTTTGGATGTTGGCTGCTATCATACTGATTCTAGTGTCAACTCCTTTCTGTGCAGCGTACCTGGTAGTGGACCCATGTTCCGATCTACCACTGTGGCCGTGGAGGGAGGCTACAGGGGAGCCCGTGGTGACAGAGCCAGCAGCCGGGCACAGAACAGCACCCAGGAACACACAATGTGTCCAAACATCACCTTAGACACACATGTAGATAACACCAGCACCATTCAGGCCCAGCAAACTCCCAGCACTGTGGCCGGAAAGTGTGGCCAAAAAATCTCTTTCTCCTTCCCTAAAAAGGCCTCTCTGAAGCTGGAGTCTTCGGCGGCGGTGTTCTGCCAGGCCGGGGAGGACGGGTCAAGCAGGCATGCATGTAGACAGAGGCTCAGTGTGCAGCTCAACTCCCCACGGCCTCCCACTGGCCTAGACTCCCTAAGCCCCCCTGCCAGCAAGAAGGCTCTGCATAACAAGGGGAAGATTCACATTGCAGGCTCACAGGTTCAGGGGTTAACCAATGCACCATCGGGGTCAGACAGCTCGATGCCCCCAGCTGATTTGTGCACTATCCTCGTTTATTCTGAGGATGTGGCTTTTCCCTGCACAGTCCAATCTTCCATGTTTCTCTCCCATTCAAACACATTAGATGACTGTAAACTGGACATGGTGCAGGGAAGTCTAAAAAGCAACTTGGCAGAACAAAGACAGGAAACTGAGGTGGAACAAGGACAGGGGACAGAGCCTGACAAAATCATGTTAGCAGATAATGTCTCCCATAAGGGAGGACACCCGTTGTCGAACTGCGCTAATTATTCGAATGAAGCAATTTACACTCAACCCCAAGACAAAGATCTAAGTGTGTCAGAGGATGAGAAATGGACAGTTGCAAGGCCATGTAAACCTTTCTACTCTATCCTCAGTAGAAATGGGAAAACAGTGCTCCAGTGGCCCTCTGAGATGTTGACATTCACCAGGACAAGTCCATCTATTTCCTTCAGCTGCAACCCACTCCATTTTGACTTCAGAGCCTCCACTAAAGACGCTGGCTGCAGAGTGGTGGAAAGAGATGTCGAGAAATCAGCTGAATTAGCTAAGAAGTCCTACAGCGATGAAGCAACCCTGGAAACACGTGAGCTGTTTAAGAGCTTGCCAAGCCCAGAGCGCATCCTTGTTCAGGAGGATTGCGAGAGGCCTAAAAGTCATGGTTGCGAGGAGCCAAGCAACACACTCATCAGAAAGGATGAGCAGTGTTGCAATTATTCAGCACAGTTGGCAACCACAAGCTTGACACACACAGCTATGGCTGTGGACACACGCAGGTGTTGTAGCACAAGCCAGAGGAGGAGAAGGTGGCAGGGGCACAGACGGATGACTCACCAGGGGGGTGACAGATATGAAGGGGCAACGGAGAAATTTGGTAATTGCCTGACACTTCCCAATCATTGTGAAAGACTTGATGACCAAATAAGTGATAGCAGTGCAAAACAATTTCAGCCAGACGAGCCCAAGCAATCACCCTCAATTGAGGGCAACGAGGGGAGAATTGAAGCTTACAGAGACACAGCAGGTGTTGTGAGGCAGGCATTGGCAGAGTGTGTGAATGGCCCAGCAGCTAGTCTGGCCCACTCTGATGAGGCTCTCCAGGGTCCAGGACAGATCAACGAGGGCAATATGCGCAATCAGCAGTCCAAACACATAAATGCCATAGAACACACATCTCTCAACTGTGGATCTCTCCAGACCAACCCGGTCATCACAAGCGCAGACCAGACGAATAAAATAGATCCCACACTCTTAAAACACCAGCCACTCCCTGAATCACTGTTACAGGAAGGTGGAAGATGTCGAAAAAGGACTATGGATGACCAAACTGTCGGTAGTACTTGTGTGAACACTTTGCATAAACCAAACAAGAGGCGAAGAAGGAGGAGAAGGGCATGTGGTGCTCATCAGAGTTCAGTGGCTGATGTGAGCGGTGGAGAGAGATATGAGCAGAGTCGAGGAGCAAATGGCCTTAGCCCATGCACTGGCTCTGACTCCCCTGGACCTGAGGATAAATTGAACCGTGATGCACTTGAGAAGAGTATTGACAGTGTAAATGGCAGATCCAGCTGCAAAGGCCAGATCAATGGGTCAGATCTCAAGAGGTATATTTTTGATTCCGGAGCTAAGGGCTCAGATGTTATTGTTGCACATAAGTCTGTGATGAGCCCAGATCAGCCCAACGTTCACAGTAAGAGTGATGGCTCCTGTAAAGTATTTCTACCAATAGGCAATGGGAAAATGTCAGAGACCTTGAATGCTAGCTACACAAAATTAGAGCAGGAATCATTTAACTCAAAGGACTGTTACAGGTCCACACTGGACAGACTGGAGAAGCATTGCCTCCAACATCTCCAAGCCCACAGGAAGGCTATGGACTATCAAACGTTCCCTGACAAACTGAAACCAGTTCTAGCCAGCCCGCACATCCCTGTGTCCTCCCCCATAGTACTACACCCTGTACAACTTCCTCTACCATTATCCACCTCCATCACCATCCACCAGACTTTCCTGCAGCACCATGCTGACTTCCTCCAGCCACAGCCCCCACTCATGTCACCTATCCTCCCCTTCACTCACCTGCCACTGGTGGCAGAGGTTTGCCCACACAGTCACTCTCCCTTTATTTACCAAGACCCAATTTCGGTCATGGCACGACCGAGCCTGCACCCCATGACTATGTCCTTTCACCCACTGCCTCGCATTATGTTTCCTCATATGTTCCCACCTCACCACACTGTCATCCCCCTACAACCTCTGTTTTAAGACTCCATTGTCCCATATAGAATTATAATTACTAGTGTAGCCCTCTTTGCTTTGTAAAGTCTGGTTTTGACTACATAGTATATACACTATATGTACACAAGTATATGGACACCCCTTCAATATGTGGATTCGGCTATTTCAGCCACACCTGCTGCTGACAGGTGTATACAAATAAGCACACAGCCATGCAATCTCCATAGACAAACATTGGCAGTAGAATGGCCTTACTGAAGAGCTCAGTGACTTTCAATGTGGCACCTTTCCAACAAGTCAGTTTGTCAAATGTCTGCACGGGTAGAGCTACCCCGGTCAACTGTGTGTGATGTTATTGTGAAGGGGAAACATCTAGAAACAACAACAGCTCAGCCGAGAAGTGGCCACACAGGCTCACAGAACGGGACCGCCAAGTGCTGAAGCACGTAAAAATCATCTGTCTTCGGTTGAAACACTCAATACCGAGTTCCAAACTGCCTCAGGATGAAACATCAGCTGTTTGTCGGGAGCTTCATGAAATCAGTTTCCATGGCCGAGCAGCAGCACACAAGCTAAAGATCACCATGCCACGCGTCGGCTGGAGTGGTGTAAAACTCACCACCATTGGACTCTGGAGCAATGGAAACGCGTTCTCTGGAGTAATGAATCACGCTTCACCATCTGGCAGTCCGATGGATGAATCTGGGTTTGACGGATGCCAGGAGAACGCTACCTGCCTGAATGCATAGTGGCAACTGTAAAATTTGGTGGAAGAGAATAATGGTCTGGGGCTGTTTTTCATGGTTCGGGCTAAGCCCCATAGTTCCAGTGAAGGAAAATATTAACGCTACAGCATACAATGACATTCTAAATGATTCTGTGCTTCCAACTTTGTGGCAACAGTTTAGGGGAGGTCCTTTCCTGTTTCAGTGCCCCATGACAATGCCCCGGTGCACAAAGCGAGGTCTATAGAGAAATGGTTTATCGAGATCCGTGTGGAAGAACTTGACTGGGCTGCACAGAGCCCTGACCTCAACCCTATCGAACACCTTTGGGATGAATTGGAATGCCGACTGCGAGCCTAATCACCCAAAATCACTGCCCGACCTCACTAATGCTCATGGCTGAGTGGAAGCAAATCCCCATACCTATGTACCAACTTCTAGTGGAAAGCCATCCCAGATGAGTGGAGGCTGTTATAGCAACAAAGGGACACCAACTCCATATTAATGCCCATGATTTTGGAATGAGATGTTCGACGAGCATATAGTGTACTGGGAGTGCTTTGTTAGAGCGTTAGAACGTTTATCTATTATTTTAGGGCAGCTCTCATTGTATTTATTTATCTATTGTATATCAGCCAGCATAGCGTACTGTGTGAAAATGTGTGAAGACAGCTTCTCTGTCGAAATATTGATTATTAAAATATTGCCTAGGAGCTCTTAGAGGATGCGTCTCTCCTTTTCTTTTTCAAGTGTTCTACTCCGCTAGCCAGCAACTCGCCTAAACAGATGCGTGTTTCCTTCGCCTCTGAAAAATCTATATCCAGAATGGGTTATCGAACACCCAAGTATTTGATAGAGGTTTCCAACACTTCTCCACTGTCAGTGTGTTTTCTTGTTTTGCATAGTTCCATTTTAAGGTTTTATCAGCGTCAGCGTTATCAGACTTGAGGATTGAGTTTTTAATAATTCACTATGGATTCTAATAGTGTTTACCATTATGTAATGGGAATATGTTTTAGAATTAATATATTGTGCTTAAATGTTATTGTTTTAATGATTCCTTTAAAATAGTTCAAATATAATTCCACTTGGGTGGAGGAAAGATATTCCATTGTGTCATCCATTATGTAGGTACAGTTGAAGTCGGCAGTAAACATACACCTTAGTCAAATACATTTAAACTCAGTTGTTCACAATTACTGACATTTAATCCTAATAAAAATTCCCTGGTCAGTTTGGATCACCAGAATGGCAAATGTAAGAATAATAGTACAGAGAATTAATTATTATTAATTAATTATTTCAGATTTTATTTTTTATTTATTTTTATTTATTTTCAGATTTTATTTATTTCATCACATTTCACAGTGGGTCAGAAATGTACATACACTCAATTAGTATTTGGTAGCATTGCCTTGGGTCAAACATTTTGGGTAGCCTTCCACAAGCTTACCACAATAAGTTGGGTGAATTTTGCACCATTCCTCCTGACAGAGCTGTTGTAACTGAGTCAGAGCACACACTTTTTAAGTTCTGCCCACAAATTCTCTCAAGGATTGAGGTCAGGGCTTTATGATGGCCACTACAATACTTTGCCTTTTGTTTTCCTTAATTAAGCCATTTTGCCACAACTTTGGAAGTATGTTTGGGGTCATTGTCCATTTGCAAGTCCATTTGCGACCAAGCTTTAACATCCTGACTTATGTCCTGAGATCTTGCTTCAATATATCCACATCATTTTCCTACCTCATGAAGATATCTATTTTGTGCAGTGCTCCAGTCCCTCCTGCAGCAAAGCACCCCCACAACATGATTCTGCCATCCCGTGCTTCACGACTGGGATGGTGATCTTCGACTTGCAAGCATCCCCCTTTTTCCTCCAAACATAACGATGGTCATTATGGCCAAACAGTTTTATTTTTGTTTCATCAGACCAGAGGACATTTCTGCAAAAAGTATGATCTTTGTCTCCATGTGCAGTTGCTTTTTAATGGCGATTTTGGAGCGAGCAGTGGTTCTTCCTTGCTGAGCAGCCTTTCAGGTTATGTCGATATAGGACTTGTTTTTCTGTGGAGATAGATCATCCTTACAAGGTCCATTGCTGTTGTTCTGGGATTGATTTGCCCTTTTCACACCAAAGTACATTCATCTCTAGGAGACAGAATGTGTCTCCTTCCTGAGTGGTATGGCGGCTGCGTGGTCCCATGGTGTTTATACTTGTGTACTATTTTTTGTACAGATGAACGTGGTTCCTTCAGGCATTTGGAAATAGTTACCAAGGATGAATCAGACATGTGGATGTCTACAAAAAATGTTCTGAGGTCTTGGCTGATTTCTTTTGATTTTCCAATGATGTCAAGCAAAGAGGCACTTTGCAGGTAGGCCTTGAAATACATCCACAGTGTAACGGCTTTCTTCCAACTCCTCCTCTGACGAAGAGGTGGAACAAGGATCGGACCAAAATGCAACGTGGTTCGTTCGATACATCTTTAATAATGAAGAACACGAACAAAACAACAAACGTCGAAAACCGAAACAGCCCTGACTGGTTTTATAAAAAATAATTTATTATCATCAGTACCATTCATTCTTTACAAATCATAATTTACATACATACACAAAAAGATATTTTTAATTAAACTAATTAAATGAAACTAAACATAAACCCCAAACAAAACCTCAGGGGAGCATCTTCCCACCCCGTCACCCTACAAAACACCTTTCCCTATCTCCCCGTCCCTAATCTAACCTCTTACAAATCTAAATGACACCCAGCCCTAAACCCCCTTCCACCTCTCCCGAGCAGCATGCTGCCCCCACTTCCTCTCCTCCCTCTTCATCCTCCCCTCAAATCTCCTTCCACTCTCCTCACTATCCCTTCCACCCCCCAATCTCTCCCTGTCTTCACCATGTTCTGCCTGGCTTCCCACAGCCCCCGTTTAAAGAGACTCATGAGAAGCCAGAGCAGAAACCTGTCCCTATCAGTCCCTCTCACTCTCCCTACACCCCTCTCTAACCTGGCCCACGTCAATACAAAATCCCCCTTTACCAAACCTAACAACACCCGTGCCCTAGCCCATACTACTCCGGCAAAGGCACAGTCCCAAAAGACATGACGCACAGTCTCCTCCCTGCCACAAGAGGATCTTGGACAGGTGGGGGATTGCACTAAACTAAACCGGTACAAGATGGAACGTACCGGCAAACGCTTATGAAGGCTCAACCAATTCAGGTCCTTGAGCCTGTTGTCCAGACCCCGCACCTGCACTCCCTCCCAGACCGCTTCCGAGATACCTACTACAGGCGCCCGACTCTCTGCCTTTCTGGCCTCCTCGTACAGGTGCCTATGATCTAAACCTACTCGGGCAACTTCAACCTCAGGGTGCGCACGCAGCCACTTGGCCGCATGACCAAAGTGCCACGGCAGCTGTTCCGCCCGAGGACCCGTGTTAGACCACACCATTATGCTTCTCGCCTGATACGAGAAAAACACCCGCAGGAAGTAACCGGACGGGTGTATCACTGGCTGAGCAAGCTCCGTTAACAAGAAAGAAACAAAAATTGTGTCCAGCTTGAGGGGAAATGTGGTACCCCCCTACCTCCCTCCCCGATGGGACAGATCATACGTGCCCTGGCGACCCACTCATACCTGCCACTCCACATAAACTGAAACACAAGCTTCACTAGAGGCCTTCTCAGACAAACCGGCAATGGGTAGATGTATGCCAAATACAAAAGCGACGGCAACACATCCACCTTTAGGACCAGGACCTTGCCCATAAAAGACAAAAACCTAGCTTTCCACATTGCTAGCTTCCTCTGTACCACTGCAATACACATGTTCCAGTTTAGCGTCGCAGAGCCGGAGGTCTCAAAATGGACCCCGAGAATCCTCAGGGCCCCCTTACAGAGAGATAACCCCCAGGCACATCCGTTCTACCGCGCCATCTTCCGAAAAACTTGACGGAAGACTTTGCATGATTCAGAACTGCTCCCGACGCTCGAGTGAAATCCCCAAAGATGGCAAGGGACCTTGTCAGGCACGAGTCCTTGCACAACAACAAGGAAGTGTCGTCGGCGTACTGCGTCATCTTAACACGCAGTCCACCACTTCCAGGGATCAGCAGACCTTCCACCCCTGTGTCTGCCCTAATGGCAGCCCCCAGAGGCTCCATGTACAGAACGAAGAGGAGAGCCGAGAGTGGGCACCCCTGCCTGACCCCAGACGAGAGGTCAAAAACGTCACCCAAGTGACTATTTACACTAACTCGGCACCCCGCTCCGACATATAATGTACGAATCCATCCTATAAACTTCTCCCCAAATCCTAATCGACCTAACACTCTGAATAAAAAGGATCTATTCACGCGATCAAAGGCTTTCGCCTGATCTAGCGCTGCTACCATAAAAGGCAGTCCTCTATCTTCAACCCAAGCGATGGAGTCCCTGATTAACTGTAGGTTCCATCTAATAGAGCGGCCCTCTACCCCGCACGTCTGATCCTCATGAACGACGTAGGGAAGGGCTGTGCGCAACCGGTCTGCTAAAACCTTTGCAAGTAGCTTGTAATCTACACACAGCATGGTCAACGGCCGCCAGTTGCCAAGGTCAGTTACTTCCCCCTTCTTATATAAAAGTGACAGCACACCAACAGCCATTGATCCCCCGGGACCCCGTCTCAAGGATGGCCTTCAAGACTTCGAGGACCACTGGTCCAAGTATACCCCAAAACTTGAGATAAAACTCAGCCGGCAGCCCATCCATCCCAGGCACCTTCCCTTTTCCCATCCTCCTAAGAGCGCTCTCAACCTCTTCTAGTGAAATCTGGGCCTCCATCACTTCTCTAATGTCCTCCGGCAACCGCCTGGACAAGTGTTCTAAAAACACATTTCCCTGCTCTACATCTATTTCCCTTTCCTTAAATAAACCTTGGAAATGATCAGTTGTCACCCTGACCATATCCTCTGGTTCTCTAACTATACTACCATTTTCTTCCCTAACACCAAGCATTACCTTCCTACTCTGTCTTGCCCTAACCGACTTAAAGAACATAGCAGAACAAGTCTCATTATGTTCTAGAAAGCCGCTATGCGCACGCTCCAGGAAAACTCGAGCCTTCCGCTCCTGCAACTCCCTGAGCTGCGCCTTTAGGGTTGAGGATCTCTCCCAGTCAAACGACCCGCCGAGGTTGCCTGCCTCGTATTCGAGATCAATTAACCTTTGGATACGATCCACCTCCCTCCTCTCCTCCCTTTTTTTCCTCTTGCAATACCCTATTATAAAAGCCCTAATCCTCACCTTAACTAATTCCCACCACTCTAACACCCCTCGCACATGGACCGGAGACCCTCAAGCCTCCTAAAGAAAACATAAAACCCGTCAACAAAAGCCTGCTCCTCCAGCACGTCCCGATCTAGCTTCCAGTACCCCTTACCAAAGAGGCAGACCGACGACCCCACCTGCAGGAGCACCCCGTCGTGATCCGAAAAGAAAACAGGCAACAGCCGCCCAGACAACTTTCCCAAAGACCTGGGTACAAAAATATAATCGAGCCTCCGCTCAACCCCCCTGGAGTTACGCCATGTAGGACCGTCCATTTTCGGAGTAGTGTGCATACCACCATCTACCAGACCATGGCAAGCCATTAGCCTAGCAATGGCGCCTGCACTGTTATCCCCCCTCTTCCTAAATCTGTATTAAAATCCCCCCCTATCACTAATTTCCTATTTGTAACACACAGGGGCGTCAGACAGTCCACCATCTCCTTCCTGTCTGCCACCCCCTGTGGCCCATACACCACCACTAATCTAAATTTACACTCCCTTATCGTGACATCCACCCCTATAACTCTCCCCTGCATTACAACAAAGGAATCTTCTACTTTTACCTCCCTGTGTCCACACAAAATCCCTACCCCAGATGAGTGCACCCCCTACACCCCAAACCGACTCTCCCTTGTCCCACTCCCTCTTAAATCTACTAACATCCCCTCCATCCCTCAGGTGAACCTCCTGTAAAAAACAAAAATCAAAACCCACACCCTCCAAATAACTAAAAACCGCCCTCCTCTTAACAACATCTCTTAAACCCCTTACATTTAAACTAACAAAAGTAAAATTAGACTCCATGAAGAAAATAAAATACAACATGTAATATACTCAAATACTAAACCCAGACAGAAAAAAAAAACAAAAACAGGAGACTCACCCGATGCTCCCCTGCTCCATATCTACCGGTGAGAACACCATCTGTAATCCCGACATCCCCCCTCTTCCTCCATCACACCATCCCAGGATGCAGGAATAGTGTTTGGCTTCGGGGTGCCCTGCATCCTGGGTCTACCCCCACAATCCTCCCCCTCCCCAGTGTTGCAGCTGGTTTGGAAGAAAATTGGGGAGGCTGAGTCCCCAAACAAAAACCCCCACCTCCTCCTGTACCCAGTCCTGAGTCTTGTTAGGTGTGTCACCACCCAAATGAAGTTGAGAGTCTTGGGAAACCAGCAGCAACCCAGAGGTTTCTCCCACCCCCATTACTCTCTTGGCCATCCCCACCCCCTCACTGTCGGCCAATCGCACCCTCCTCTTCATTCTCTTCTTTGGTGATGGCGGCAGTGGAGAGATACCACCCCCCCCCCCGCCAGCTCCTCCACCATACCCCTCATCTCTTCCACCATGTCACTTTCCCCCAGTCCACTTGCTCTTCCACCGTCTTCTTCTCTAACATTCCTCCCTCACTTTCTTCTCTCTCATTCTCCTCCACTCGGTTACCTTCTTCCACCGCTTTTCCTGGTTCTCCTACTCCCGTGCCTTCCGTTTCCTTCTCTCTTCCATCCACCGCTTCTTGCTCCTCCTCCTTCCTTGTAGCCTTCCCCTCTGGACTTGTAGTCTTATCATGAGGCATGTTTCCTTCCCCTCCTCTTCTTCCCCCATCCCCAGCTCCTGCCCCCCCCCCAGCCGCAGACGCATATGACCTCTGACGGGCCGGGCACTCCCGCCACAGGTGTGCTGACGAGCCACACCCATGGCATGTCTTAGGCTTGTCACAATCCCTCGCCTCGTGATCCTCAGATCCACAAAATCTGCATTTTCTCATGCTGCACGAGGCAAAAATGTGTCCATAGGCCATACAGCGCCTGCAAAATGGGGGCTGACGTGCATAAAACAAAGTCCCCCTGTCAGCCCCAAGGAGAACATAGCAGGAGGATGAAGGTATCCACCATGTCCCTTTGGGTCCTCCCTGAGGAGGGCCTGGAAACCTCTCCTCCCATTCCAAAACCCAAGGGAGTCTTTGAGGTGCCTAGCTGAGGAAACGTTATCCATGTATCTCCCCAGAAAAGCCCTCACCTCTTCATCCTTAACGTAAGGGTTATACATGTTAACAGTCACAACCCTAAAGTTATTCTTCGCCAGACTTGATATTTCGTAGTGGCACATCGGCCTCTCTCCTCCCACTGCTCTTGCCCTTCTAAGGATATCATCATGCTTTTCTTCAGAATATAGCGCGACGTCGTATGCTCCCTCCAACGAGTTGCCTTGGAAACAAAACACGTCCTTCACCGTCAGCTTTAGAATCCCCATCAATATAATTCTTCCAAAAGATTCTCGTCCTAACGGCTCCAACTCCTTTTCCTTCCAAGCAAAACGAATCGTGTTAGCCAGCCCAATCCCAGGGATCGACCGTGATGATGTATTTAGCACCATCTCCGCAAGGAGAATGGCGCTCGTTCTTTTCTCTTCCGATACAAGAAAAAACGAAAATCCAAAAGTGACCGCAACTGTCCGGTGAAAACTAGCACAGAGACAGGAACAATCACCCACAAACACACAGTGAAACCCAGGCTACCTAAATATGGTTCCCAATCAGAGACAACGATAATCACCTGACTCTGATTGAGAACCACCTCAGGCAGCCACAGACCAATCTATACACCCCACACAACCCCAAGACGAAACACACTACAAATAAACCCATGTCACACCCTGGCCTAACCCAATAAATGAAAATAACATAATAAATATAGACCAGGTCGTGACACACAGGTACACCTCCAATTGACTCAAATGATGTAAATTAGCCTATCAGAAGCTTGACATCATTTTCTGGAATTTTCCAAGCTTTTTAAAGTCACAGTCAACTTAGTATATTT
Organism: Oncorhynchus masou masou; assembly: GCF_036934945.1. Classification (NCBI taxonomy): domain Eukaryota; kingdom Metazoa; phylum Chordata; class Actinopteri; order Salmoniformes; family Salmonidae; genus Oncorhynchus; species Oncorhynchus masou. The sequence goes on along the minus strand of NC_088217.1, from coordinate 63,762,925 downwards.
AAACTTCTAACCCACTGGAATTGTGATACAGTGAATGGTAAGTGAAATCATCTGTCTGTAAACAATTGTTGGAAAAATTACTTCTGTCATGCAGAAAGTAGATGTCCTAACCGACTTGCCCAAACTAGTTTGTTAAAAATCAATTTGGGGAGTGGTTGAAAAACGAGTTTTAATGACTCCAACCTAAGTGTATGTAAACTTCGGACTTCAACTGTATGCGGATGACTCAACACTATACACGTCAGCTACCACAGCGACTGAAATGAATGCAACACTCAACAAAAAGCTGCAGTTAGTTTCAGAGTGGTTGGCCAGGAATAAGTTAGCCATAAATATTTCAAAAACTAAAAGTATTGTATTTGGAACAAAATACTCAATAAACCCTAAACCTCAACTAAATCTTGTGATAAATCTTGTGGAATTTGAGATGACTAAACTGCTTGGAGTAACCCTAGATTGTAACCTGTCGTGGTCAAAACATATTGATACAGTAGTAGCTAAGATGGGGAGAAGTCTGTTTATAATAAAGCGATGCTCTGCCTTAACAACATTGTCAACAAGGCAGGTTCAACAGGCCCAAGTAATATTCACACCATAACTACTGTTCAGTCATGTGGTCAGATGCCACAAAAAAGGACTTAGGAAAATTGCAGTTGGCTCAGAGAGCTAATATTATTAATATTCATGTCAATCTCTCCTGGCTGAAAGTGGAGGAGAGATTGACTTCATCACTACTTGTATTTATGAGAGGTATTGACATGTTGAATGCACTGAGCGGTCTGTCTAAACTACTGGCACACAGCTCGGACACCCATGCATACTCCACAAGACAAGAGGTCTCTTCCCCTGTCCAAGTCCAGAACAGACAATGGGAGGCACACAGTACTGTATAGAGCCATGACTACATGGAACTCTATTCCACATCAAGTAACTGACGCAAGCAGTAAAATTTGATTTAAAAAAACAGATTAAAAAAATAACTTAAACACCTGCACAGCGGGGACTGTGAAGCAACACAAACATTGGCACAGACACATGCATACATAGACACACACAAACACGATAACATACGCACTATACATACACATGGATTTAGTACTGTGGATTTTTGGTATTGGTGGAGTAGGGGCCTGAGGGTACACAGTGTGAAATCTGTGAATGTATTGTAATGTTTTTAAAATTATATAACTGCCTTAATTTTGCTGGCCCCCAATGGTAGGGACTAACTGAGCTGGTCTTGGGTCATTGATAAGTGATTGTTTCAACGCAGCCTTGAAATGCGTGGACAGAGCCCAGGGGCAAAGATTATTTTGATGGACTGCCTCATTCCTATAGAGTATATTTAGAATTCAAGGCACACTTCCACAGCATTCTGCAGCGATACGTCATCCCATCTGGTTTGCGCTTAGTTTGACTGTCATTTATTTTTCAACAGGACACTGACCAAAACACACCTCCAGGCTTGGTAAGGGCTATTTGATCAAAAAGGAGAGTGATGGTGCTGCATCAGGTGACCAGGCCTCCCAAGATCACCCGACATCAACCCAATTGAGATGGTTTGGGATGTGTTGGACAGCAGAGTGAAGGACAAGCAGCCAACAAGTGCTCTGCATATGTGGGAACTGTTTGGAAAGCATTCCAGGTGAAGCTGGTTGAGAGAATATCCTGGCAGTGTGGTGCCAGGATAACAATCTCTCCCTTAACATGACCAAGACAAAGGTTATGATCGTGGACAACACGAGAAGGAGGACTGAGCATGACCCCCATTCTCATCGATGGGGCTATTGTGGAGCAGGTTGAGAGTTTCAAATTGACTTGATTTGGCACAAAAAAAAGATTGGCATGGGTCCTCAGATCCTCAAAAAGTTCTACAGCCACACCATCGAGAGCATCCTGACTGGTTGCATCACTGCCTGGTATGGCAAATGCTCGGCCTCCGACCGCAAGGCACTACAGAGGGTAGTGCGTATGGCTCAGTACATCACTGGGGCCAAGCTTCCTGCCATCCAGGACCTCTATACCAGAAGGTGTCAGAGGAAGGCCCTAAAAATTGCCAAAGACTCCAGCCACCCTAGTCATAGACTGTTCTCTCTACTACCGCACGGCAAGCGGTACCGGAGCACCAAGTCTAGGTACAAAAGTCTGAAATACATCCACAGATTCCTGAACATTTAATCAAATGGCTTCCCAGACTATTTTAATTGACCCCCCCCCCCCTATTTTTACACTGCTGTTATTCTCTATGCACACTCAATTTACCACTACCTACATGTACATATTAGCTCAATTGCTTCGACTAACCTGTGGCCCCACACATTGACTCTGTACCGGTACCCCTGTATATAGCCTTGCATCTGTTATTTTGTTGTTGCTTTTTAGTTATTTGATTATTATTATTTTTTTCATTTTTTTTCGTCTAATATTTAATACTCTTTATTATATATATACATTTAAAGTCAGACGTTTACATACACTTAGGTTGTAGTCATTAAAACTCATTTTCAACCAATTAATTAGAAGTTTCTACAGCCATCATTTTATGGAATTTTCATTTTATGTATTTTTGCATGCTGTTGATGCAATGTTTACAGCCTCAATACTTTATAGTGATTTGCATGTCAGTATAAAGATTCTGGAAGCATCTAAAAGGTTTGGAGGAAGTTGCTAACTAGCGCTGAGCAAAATTGCTAACTAGCATTAGCGCAATGACTGGAAGTCTATGGGTTTCTGCTAGCATAGACTTTCAGTCATTGGGCTAAATGTAGTTATCATTGGCTCTCAAAACTATCTCTAACTTCCTTCATAATGGACACAGAGACATAACAGTGGTATCAACGAGTTCATCTGACTGGGGAAGTAAACTGACTTGCCTTGTTAAATAAAGGTTAAATAAATAAATACTGCTTGTCCCGCTCGGTTAGTAAAGTGCAGCCAGGATCCATACAGAGAGCAAGTTTTCCACTTTCTCTCTGTTTATCATACTGGTGCGTGTGTGATGAAGTGTGTTTTGTTTGTGTGTGTTTGTCATTTCACTTTGTTTTGTTTTCGGGAAGCGGGGTGTGGGTGGTGTTTGAGTACTAATTTTAGCTCACAACAAGCTTGTAGCATGATGAATACTAGACAGAAAATCTTGGCAAAGCTCAATGCGGAAGAGGAATAGTATCAAGCACTACACTCATGAACTACTCGATCGACAAAAAGTTCTATAAAGATCTAATAGATCTGCAGGAAAATAACTTGAACTCTTTCCTGCAACCCTTTATGGATTCTACCAACAAAAAGGTTTATCTGTTTAAGGATGTAATGGAATTTAAACATCGTTTGGAATTTAGGCAGTTGGAGGTGGAGGAGCTAAAGGGAATCAGGGTTGATATCAAAAGCAAGACTGCATTCTGAGCATTTTGCAATTTTCCAAACACTTGACAAGCACTCTTCCAAAAGGAGACTTCCTCGAATATCAATCGAGGCACAATAGCATTTGAATTGATGGTTTGAAGACATAAAGACAGAAACTTGGCATAACACAGAAGTCAAGGCCAAGAAACTCCTGGCAGATCGACTCAAATTGGACACCAAACTCATCGAGGGTGCACAGGAATGGCACTTTGTTCTCCGAAGGACGGCCCAGATCCATACTGGTGAAACTGCTCAGGTTCAAAGACAAGGAGGAGATTTTCAGGAGAGTAAACATCTTCATCAATTAAGATTTGTCTGAAAAGGTATGCCTCAAAAGAAAGGAACTGCTGCCATGACTAAGTGAAGAATTGAAACAAGGCAACATCACATACCTAAAGTATGATCAGCTGGTCAATTCACCAGCCCACCCCACTTTTCTTAGGCCTATGGTAAGTGACTCCGCTATAATCAACTGATTTGACACACAACACACCCACACATACACACACACATATTTATTCTACTTTGTTCATGTGTTTCACCTAACGTCTGAAGTCTTCAGTGGTGTTATGTGGACAGTGTCAATGTGCATTCCCATAGGAAGTGCACGCCTATTGATAAAACTAAGACAAATGTTTGGTTGTATTAGACATGTAAGGCATGCAGTACTGTGTTTCCGTTCCATTCTCTGAATGATTCCAACTGTGTATCTCTCTTAGTTGGGCAGGATATCAATCCTGATAACATGGTCTTTAACCCATTAGATATTAATGAAGCAAACAATAAATATAGTGATTGTGTCGATCCAGATTCAAATTTCCTGAGATTTACAAGAGATGAGTTTGTCATTTGTGATTACTATAATGTTAAGCTATTTAACAACCTGTATAGCCATTTATCTATTTCCAAGATGTCACGCCCTGGCCTTAGTATTCTGTGTTTTCGTTAGTATTTTGGTGAGGCCAGGGTGTGACATGGGGATTTATGTGGTTTGTTTTGTCTGGGGTTGTTTGTAGTTATGGGATTGTGGTTAGAGTAGTACTTTAGGTAAGTCTATGGTTGCCTAGATTGGTTCTCAATCAGAGGCAGCTGTTTATCGTTGTCTCTGATTGGGAACCATATTTAGGCAGCCATATTCTTTAGGTATCTTGTGGGTGAATGTTCCTGTCTTTGTGGCACCAGATAGGGCTGTTTTGGTTTTTTCTTGTTTTGTAGATTGTTGTACTTTCATCTTTACTAAAGATGTACAAAATTAACCATGCTGCATTTTGGTCCGCCTCTCTTTCCCCAGAAGAAAACCGTTACAGAATCACCCACCAACCAAGGACCAAGCGGTGTGGTAAACAGAGGCAGCAGCAACAGCAGCAGGAGAAGCAACAGGTGCAGCAGGAGCAACAGCAGCAAAAGCAGCAACAGGAGGAGCTAGCACGGCAGAGCGGCTGGAAGCCCGAGAGGCAGCCCCAAAAATGTATTGGGAGGAGGCACAGGGAGAGTGTGGCAGAGTCAGGAGTCAGACCTGAGCCAACTCCCCCTGTTTACCGTAAGGAGCCATGGATGGAATTGGAGCTGTCGGCGAAGCTGAGTGCTGAGCCAGAGTGTTGAGGATTTATTGGACAGAATAGAGAGAAGGCTGTTGGTTTGGCATAGTATGCAAGGCATTCGCCCTGAGGTGCGTGTCCCCAGCCCGGTACCACCAGTGCCGGCACCCCGCACCAGGCTGTTTCTCCGTCCCATCAACATAGGTGCTCCCGCCTGTCCGGCGCTACAGGAGTTTCCGCCCGTCAGTCCAGAGGCGCCAGAGCCCCTCAGTCCAGAGGCGCCAGAGCCCCTCAGTCCAGAGGCGCCAGAGCCCCTCAGTCCAGAGGCGCCAGAGCCCCTCAGTCCAGAGGCGCCAGAGCCCCTCAGTCCAGCGCTGCCGGATCCTTCCTCTCCAGCGTTGCCGGAGCGTCCCGTCTGCCCAGCGCCGCCTGAGCTACCCGTCTGCCCAGCGCCATCAGCGCCGCCTGAGCCACCCGTCTGCCCAGCGCCGCCAGCGCCGCCAGTCAGCCAGGAGCCGCCAGCGCCGCCAGTCAGCCAGGAGCCGCCAGCGCCGCCAGTCAGCCAGGAGCCGCCAGCGCCGCCAGTCAGCCAGGAGCCGCCAGCGCCGCCAGTCAGCCAGGAGCCGCCAGCGCCGCCAGTCAGCCAGGAGCCGCCAGCGCCGCCAGTCAGCCAGGAGCCGCCAGCGCCGCCAGGATCCATCAGATCCGCCATTCAGCCAGGATCCGCCATTCAGCCAGGATCCGCCAGAACTGCCAGTCAGCCAGGATCTGCCAGAGCCGCCAGTCAGCCAGGATCCGCCAGTCAGCCAGGATCTGCCGGAACCGCCAGTCAGCCAGGATCTGCCGGAACCGCCAGCCAGCCAGCATCTGCCAGATCCATCAACCTGCCTGAGCTTCTCTCACGCCTTGGCCTTAGTATTCTGTGTTTTCGTTAGTATTTTGGTGAGGCCAGGGTGTGACATGGGGATTTATGTGGTTTGTTTTGTCTGGGGTTGTTTGCAGTTATGGGATTGTGGTTAGACTAGTACTCTAGGTAAGTCTATGGTTGCCTAGAGTGGTTCTCAATCAGAGGCAGGTGTTTATCGGTGTCTCTGATTGGGAACCATATTTAGGCAGCCATATTCTTTAGGTCTCTTGTGGGTGAATGTTCCTGTGTTTGTGGCACCAGATAGGACTGTTTTGGTTTTTTCACGTTTCTTTTTTTGTAGGTTGTTGTACTTTCATCTTTATTAAAGATGTACAAAACTAACCATGCTGCATTTTGGTCCGCCTCTTTCCCCAGAAGAAAACCGTTACACAAGACAAGCTTATTTTCTAGATTTCATTTGAACGTTCAGTCTTCCTCAAAATCATGACCTCCTTGTTCAATATCTGTCTTCTCTCAGTCTTGAATTTTCCATTGTTACCCTTTCAGACTGAAGATACAACCATGCTTTATAACAAGTCTCCTTATAATGCTGTTCACCACTGTAGAACCTCAAGAATGGGAGGATTAGTGTCCATTTTTGTTCATTCTTTTATTTTATTTGTGAGAGAGGACCTTGCAATTACATCTGATAATATTGATGTTTCATCTCTTTTTACATAAATTCCCTTGTGTACATTTTTTGGTGGTAAGAAAATGGTAATTGGATGCATCTATCGGCCACCCGATTCTGAAATTGGTCGTTCCATTGATATCCTTGCATCAACCTTGGATTTGTTTAATAATGAAGATAAAAATTTGTTTTCTACAACAAACAATTAAAAGTGAGAACTACTCACTGACATCTGACTTTTTGAAAACTTTATACAGCTATACTGTATCCACTAGTCTGTAACCACACGAGCGACCCGTTCATCTTCCACCCTTACTGATATTTTTACAAATTTTTTGAATAATGTGGCTAATACAGGTATACTTTATAATGACATTATTGACCACTTTCCAATGTTCCACTTCTCTTTGGCAGCTGGAAATGAACAGATGGGAGTAGAATATTTCACCAAAGTTCTGTAATTGTGAGCGCTTTAAAATAATTTATGGGAACATTTTAATAATCATGCCAAAGTGGAGTCTGCTGACCAGACTTTTTTCACCACTGCTTTCCCTTAGTTAAACCACTTGAGAGAGCAGGAGATGGCTTCTGGAAACCTCTTATTTATAGATTTTACATTTATTTCACTAGGCAAGTCAGTTAAAAATAAATTCTTATTTTCAATGACAGCCTAGGGACAGTGAGTTAACTGCCTGTTCAGGGGCAGGACAACAGATTTGTACCTTGTCAACACGGGGATTAGAATTTACAATCTTGTGGTTACTAGTCTAACGCTCTAACCACTAGGCTACCCTGCCTTCACAGTAAAAAAAAGAAATACAAATCGTATAAAAAGTTGCTCACAAATCCCTCTCCCCTGAATTCTGCAAATTTCCAAAAGTATGAGAACAAATTTACTCACCTACTTCGGATATCTCAAAAAATACATTTTACAAACAAATTCCAATAATCCTTATATAATATAAAGTCAACTTGGAAAATAATTAATCAACTGCTGGATATGAAAAAAGCATCAACAACTATCCAATCTCAATTTATTGTTGGAAATAAGACAGTGATCCTGATGTTATTCCATGTGAATGTAGTAACTTGGTTCATGTGGGTTCCTCTCTGTCAAAGAAAATATAGAACTGATGGAAATCCCTTGGATTACATTAGGGACATTTCCCTTCTCTTACTCAGATTGATCCTCCTGATGTAATGGAGGTAATTGGTAAATTAAAGCAATTAGCAGCAGGTCATGATGAGATTGGTGCCCCTTTGGTGAAATCAGTGTCTTTCTTCCTCAATTACTGAGCCTCTAATGTAAAGTCGAAAGTTCACATATACTTACGTTGGAGTCATTAAATCTCGTTTTTCAACCACTTCACAAGTTTCTTGTTAACAAACTATAGTTTTGGCAAGTTGGTTAGGACATCTACTTTGAGCATGATACAAGTAATTTTCCCAAAAATTGTTTACAGACAGATTATTTCACTTATAATTCACTGGATCAGAATTCCAGTGGGTAAGAAGTTTACATACACTAAGTTGACTGTGCCCTTACACCGTTTGGAAAATTCCAGAAAATTATGTAATGGCTTTAGAAGCTTCTGATAGGCTAATTGACATAATTTGAGTCAATTGGAAGTGTACCTGTGGGTGTATTTTAATAAGAACTCAGTGCCTCTGCTTGAAAGGGTAGCCTAGTGGTTAGAGCGTTGGACTAGTAACTGAAAGGTTGCAAGTTCAAATCCCCGAGCTGACAAGGTACAAATATGTCATTCTGCCCCTGAACAGGCAGTTAACCCACTGTTCCTAGGCCGTCATTGAAAATAAGAGTTTGTTCTTAACTGACTTGCCTAGTAAAATAAAGGTAAATAAAAAAAAAATCATGGGAAAATCAAAGGAAATCAGCCAAGACCTCAGAAAATAATCCATGGAAGCATTTTCCAAATGCCTGAAGGTACCACGTTCATCTGTACAAACAATATTACGCAAGTATATACACCATGGGACCATGCAGCTGTCATACCGCTCAGGAAGGAGAAGCGTTCTGTCTCCTAGAGATGAGCGTACTTTGGTGCGAAAAGTGCAAATCAATCCCAGAACAGCAGCAAAGGACCTTGTGAAGATGCTGGAGGAAACAGGTACACAAGTATTTATATCCACAATAAAATGAGTCCTATAACAACATTACCTGAAAGGCCACTCAGCAAGGAAGAAGCCACAGGTCCAAAAAATGACATAAAAAAAGACAGACTACGGTTTGCAACTGCACATGGGGACAACGATTGTACTTTTTGGAGAAATGTCCTCTGGTCTGATGAAATAAAAATAAAACTGTTTGGCCATAATAACCATCATTATGTTTGGAGGAAAAAGGGGGAGGCTTGCAAGCCGAAGAACACCATCCCCAACTGTGAGGCATGGGGGTGGCAGCATCATGTTGTGGGGATGCTTTGCTGCAGGAAAGACTGGTGCACTTCACAAAATAGATGGCGTCATGAGGAGGGAAAATGATGTGGATATATTGAAGCAGCATCTCAAGACGTCAGTCAGGAAGTTAAAGCTCGGTCGCAAATGGGTCTTCCAAATGGACAATGACCTCAAGCATACTTCCGAAATTGCCCCAGCACTCACCTTCTGATCCAACAGGTCCCATGGGTGCTCAATGGGATTGAGATCCGGGGTCTTCGCTGGCCATGGCAGAATACTGGCACATCAGTCATGCAGGAAATCACGCACAGAATGAGCAGTATGGCTGGTGGCATTGTCATGCTGTAGGGTCATGTCAGGATGAGCCTGCAGGAAGGGTACCACATAAGGGAGGAGGATGTCTTCCCTGTAATGCACAAGCTCAGTCCAATGATGGTGTGACCACCGACCCTGACCATGACGGACCCTCCACCTCCAAATCGTTTCCGCTCCAGAGTACAGGCCTCAGTGTAACGCTCATTCCTTTAATGATAAACGCAAATCCGACCATCACCCCCGGTGAGACAAAACCGTTACTCGTCATTGAAGAGCACTTTTTGCCAGTCCTGTCTGGTCCAGCGACGGTGGGTTTGTTCTCATAGGCTACGTTGTTACCAGTGATGTTTGGTGAGGACCTGCCTTACAACAGGCCTACAAGCCCTCCGTCCAGCCTCTTTCAGCCTATTGCGGACAGTCTGAGCCTGATGGAGGGATTGTGTATTCCTGGTGTAACTCAGGCAGTTGTTGTTGCCATTCTGTACCTGTCCCACAGGTGTGATGTTCGGATGTACCAATCCTGTGCAGGTGTTGTTACACAAGGTCTGCCACTGCGAGAATGTTCAGCTGTCCGTCCTGTTTCCCCGTAGCACTGTCTTAGGCATCTCACAGTACAGACATTGTTATGTATTGCCCTGACCACATCTGCAGTCCTCATGCCTCCTTGCAGCATGCCTAAGGCACGTTCATGCAGATGAGCAGGGACCAGATGAGCAGGGACCCTGAGCATCTTTCTTTTGGTGTTTTTCAGAGTCAGTAGAAAGGCCTCTTTAGTGTCCCAGGTTTTCATAACTGTGACCTTAATTGCCTACTGTCTGTAAGCTGTTAGTGTCATAATTACTGTTCCACAGGTGCATGTTCATTAATTGTTTATGGTTCATTGAAGAAGCATTGGAAACAGTGTATAAAACCTTTACAATGATCTGTGAAGTTATTTGGATTTTATCGAATTATCTTTGAAAGACAGGGTCCTGAAAAAGGGCTGTTTCTTTTTCTGCTGAGTTTATGTAGCTTAAGAAACAAGGCTCCTGAAAATCAATAATTTGCTCGTAACAGATGACATTCATATTCTGACATATTCTCTGAAACTCACTTAGATAATACCTTTGACAATACAGTGGTAGCAAGGATATAACATTTATAGAAAATATAGAAATGCTGTATTTCCTGTATAGAAATCTTTACTAATGCTGAAGAAATTTGCATGAAAGCAGTATCCATGTACATCGGATGTAGTGATCACAATATAGTAGCCATATCTAGGAAAAACAAAGGCCCAAAGGCTGGGCCTAATATTGTCATGCCTGCTCCCGCACCACCCTGCACTCCTGCCACCATAATTTACCCATGCCTGCCTTCCCTCGTCACGCGCTTCAGCGATATTGGACTCACCCAATCACCTGTTTATTACCTCCCCTATATCTGTCAGTTCCCCAGCTATGTTCCCCGCTGCTGCATTAATGTTTGTCATATGTCCGTGTTACCCGTGTGCTGACGCTGTTCCTGTCTTGTTCTATGTCTGTTCCCGAAATAATGTCTGACTCCCCATACCTGCTTCTCCTGTCCGGCGTTGGCCCTTACAAATATAGTGTATAAGAGGTCATACAATAAGTATTGTAGTGATTCCTGTGTCAATCATGTAAATAATATCTGTTGGTATGTGGTGTGTAATGAGGAGAAAACAGACACTGCACTTGACACATGTATTCCAGTTACTAATAAGCACACACCCATTAGGAAAATTACAGTAAAATATGTTAAATCTCATTGGATTGAAGAGGAATTGAAAAAGTGTATGGTTGAGAGGGAGGAGGCAAAAGGTATGGCAAATAAGTCTGGCAGCCCAACTAACTGGCAAATATACTGCAAATTAAGACATAATGTGACTAAACTAAATTAAAATAAACTATTCTATGAAACAAAGATAAATTATATAAAGTGTGTGCCCTCAGGCTTGGAGGAAAATTGCTTGGAGCAAAATTCATTCCGCCATTAAGAATAGCAAATACCCCTTTACTGGCTCAAATAGCCAACCAATCAACCTGTTACCAACCCTTAGTAAACTTTTGGAAAAAAATGTTTTCAACAAGCACAGCACTTACACAAATGACTGATGTGTTAGTGTGGCCTTTGACATTATTGATCATAGTCTGCTGCTGTTATGGCTTCTCCAAACAGAATCTTTCCAGATCCTTGACATCCTTAGGACTGCCCTCCACAATTCAAATCACAGGTTTTCATTGGGGTTCAAGTCCGTAGACTGTGATGGCCATTGCAAAATGTTGATTCTGTTGTCAATTAACCTTTTCTTTGTGTATTTTGATGTGACCTTGGGGTCATTGTCTTGGTGGAAGATTCATTTGCGGCCGACTTTCAGCCTCCTGGCAGAGGCAATTAGGTTTTGCCTAAAATGTCCTGGTACTTTGTAGATTTGATGATGCCGTTGACCTTAACAAGGGCCCCAGGACCAGTGGAAGCAAAACAGACCCATAACATCAAAGATCCACCACCATAGTTTACATACCGTATGCATATGCATCCTTCTTTCGAGGCCAAACCCACCACTGGTGTGCATGGCCAGAGCTCTATTTTCATCTCATCTGACCATAGCACCCGGTTCCAATCGAAGTGCCAATGCCGGTTCGCAAACTCCAGGAAATTTCATGTGTTGGTTGCTCTCAATAATGTATTTTTTTATGGGAACCCTTCCAATTGGCATGGAGGTGCCTAATTGTATATTTGGAGACTTGATCATTCCAAGTTGCAACTGTTACAGCCTTTGGTTTTTCCATTTATATTTTGAGGTGGGAGGTTAGCAAATGGGGCGAACCGATTGATGATCCCTCGTCAACCTTTTCTGGATCGGTGTCCCTTCCACGGGACGGTTGAGCTAACGTAGGCTAATGCGATTAGCATGAGGTTGTAAGTAACAAGAACATTTCCCAGGACATAGACATATCTGACATTGGCACAAAGCTTAAATTCTTGGTAATCTAGCTGCACTGTCCAAATTACAGTACCTGTTACAGTGAAATAATACCATGCTATTGTTTGAGGAGAGTGCACAATTTTGAACATGGAAAGTTATTAATAAACAAATTATGCACATTTGGGCCGTCTTGATAAAAAAAATTGAACAGAAATGCAATGGTTCATTAAATCAGTCTCAAACTTTGCACATACAATAACTCGAAAATCGAAATTGCACCTGGGATGGAATAACATATTTTGGCCTTTCTCTTGCATTTAAAGATGATGGTACAAATAAAAAAGAACAGTTGGTATTTTCTTTAAAAAGTATGTGTTACACCTGTGCTGGCTTGTCCACCTTGTGATATTTAAGAATGGCTAGCCCAGTGCTCCAGTTATCTTGAGAGACGTGGAGGGTTAACACCTTTTAGTTGGCTATTCAATTTCTAGAAAAACAATCCTTTATCTGATCTTCCCAGTTTTCGTTTTGCTCCACTTTTTGGTTTGCTTCCTGTTTTTAAGTTTGGTGTAGGTTTTTATTTTGTTTTTCTATTCTTGGGCAAATTTAGTGAGCACTAATGTTGGGTGTCTTTTAGGTTCCAGTTGTTATTGCTAGTCAACTTTCAGTGGACACCCCCATGACTGTCTTTCTGAACCCCTCCTAAAACCCCACCTGTTTCATTTTATTAGTTCCCCCTTCGGTTTGTGACGTTATCAAATCTAATTTTATTTGTCACATACACATAGTTAGCAGATGTTAATGCAAGTGTAGCGAAAGGCTTGTGCTTCTAGTTCCGACAATGCAGTAATATCCAACGAGTAAACTAACAATTTCACAACAATTACCTTATACACACAAGTGTAAAGGAATGAATAAGAATATGTACATAAAAAAATATGAATGAGTGATGGTATAGAACGGCATAGGCAAGATGAATTGGATGGTATAGAGTACAGTATATACATATGAGATGAGTAATGTATGGTATGTAAGCATATAAATGTGGCATTGTTTAAAGTGGATAGTAATACATTACATCAAGATGGCAAGATGCAGTAGATGGTATAGAGTACAGTATAGTCGTTGAATTGCGACTCTACTTTGTCTCTATACTGACGCTTAGCTTGTTTGATTGCGTTGCGGAGGGAATTTGACAATGCAGGGGTGGCTTCGGGACTGGTCTCTGAATATCCTTGAGTGGCCCAGCCAGAGCCAGGACTTGAACCCGATCGAACATCTCTGGAGAGACATGGACATAGCTGTGCAGCGACGCTTCCCATCCGAGCTGACAGAGTTTGAGAGGATCTGCAGAGAAGAATGGGAGAAACTCCCCAAATATAGGTGTGCCAAGCTTTTAGCATCATCCCCAAGAAGACTCAAGGTTGTTATCGCTGCCAAAGGTGCTTTAACCTCTTGATGCTATGGGGGCGCTATTTCATTTTTGGATAAAAAGACGTGCCCGTTTTAAGCTCAATATTTTGTCACAAAAAGATGCTCGACTATGCATATAATTGATAGCTTTGGAAAGAAAACACTCTGACGTTTCCAGAACTGCAAAGATATTCTCTGTGCGTGTCCTAGAACGGGAGCTACAGGCAAAACCAAGATGAAACGGCATCCAGGAAACCAGCAGGATTTTTGAGGCTCCGTTTTCCATTGTCTCCTTATATGGCTGTGAATGCGAGAGGAATGAGCCTGCCCTTTCTGTCGTTTCCCCAAGGTGTCTGCAGCATTGTGACGTATTTGTAGGCATATCATTGGAAGATTGACCATAAGAGACTACATTTGACAGGTGTCCGCCTGGTGTCCTCCGTCAAAATTGGTGCGTCTTTTTCAGCTGCTGGTATTTTTCCATGCGATTCTGAGGGGAAAGCAGTCTTCCACGAACTACATATCAATGAAGAGATATGTGAAAAAACACCTTGAGGATTGATTCCAAACAACGTTTGCCATGTTTCGGTCGATATTATGGAGTTAATTCGGAAAAAGTTTGACGTTTTGGTGACTGAATTTTTGTTTCATTTCGGTAGCCAAATGTGATGTACAAAACGGAGCGATTTCTCCTACACAAAGATTCTTTCAGGAAAAACTGAACATTTGCTATGTAACTGAGAGTCTCCTCATTGAAAACATCCGAAGCTCTTCAAAGGTAAATTATTTATTTATTTGGTTATCTGGTTTTTGTGAAAATGTTGCGTGCTAAATGCTACTCTAAATGCTAAGCTAGCTTTGCATACTCTTACACAAATTAGTGATTTGCTATGGTTCAAAAGCATATTTTGAAAATCTGAGCTGACAGTGTTGTTAAGAAAAGGCTAAGCTTGAGAGCAGGCACATTGTTTTCATTTTATTTGCGATTTTCAGAAATCGTTAACGTTGCGTTATGCTAATGAGCCTTAGGCTTTATTCACGATCCCGGATCCGGGATGGGGAGTACATAGCACTGAATAAAGGGTCTGAACACTTACCTAAATGTGATATTTAATATATATATACCTATTTATATATACACACACACATACATTTGCAACAATGTCTAAACCTGTTTTTGCTTCATCATTATGGTGTATTGTGTGCAGATTGAGGGGGGGATAATTTAACGTAACAAAACGTAACGTAACAAAATGTGAAAAAAGTCAAGTGGTCTGAATTACTATCCAAATTCACTGTAATCCATCTCTCTCGTTAAAAGGCGGTACAAGACGGCTGTTTCGACCAAGATCAAACTTGAGGGTGCAGGATGTCTTGACTGGAGTGTTTCCAGATCTATCACTCTGACAAATGACATGCTCACATTCCCGTTGTTGTTGTTTGGCTGCATGCTCATTTTGTCTTTCCATGTGCTTCAACTTATTTGTTGCTAAAATCTCTCCTCACGTTCTTGAGCTCTAATGCTAATTTCTATTGTTCCAACTTTGCCTGTAATTCTAACTCTCACAGTTGCACGTTTTCATCAACCTCCCTCTTCAAAGGGATTTCCTCCTCCGCCAAAGCAGTACCGATCAACTCTGACTAATCCTTTTGGATTGCCAAAAGAGCATATTCACCTTTGTACATTTGTCTAGTGTTTTCCACAAATGCTTCCAACTTAAAGTCCATGGCTTTTTCAATTTGTAAGCCTTTGTTTATGAAACTTTCAAAATGATTCCACCAATCTTATAATCACTCAAGGTGGATGTCTGTGACCAACTCTACTACAAAAGTGTATTTTGAACACTCAAATATCTAGGCACAGCAGAGTTTCTGAGTAGGTGACAAGAACGAGTACCATACTCATGGGAAACAAGATCTTGGCCGAGACCCCATTTTCTTACATTCCACAGCAAAAAGGTTGCTAAAAAATAAGAGGGAACTAACAGTCAATGGCCAACATCTAAAACAAAACAGGCGTGGTTTTAGGAGGTGTTCGGAAAGACACTCATGGGGCTGTCCACTGAGAGTTGACTCGCAACATCAACTTCTAAGACACCCACAACATTTTACCCAAGAGGAAAACAAATGAAGACACCAAAATTAAAGGAAGCAAACCAAAAAGGTGGAGCAAAACAAAATCAGGAAAATCCGATAAACAATTGTTTTTCTAGAAATAAAAATAGGGAGGGCCAAATAAAGCTGTTAACCCTTTGCATCTATCCAGACAACTGGATCACTGGGCCAGCCACTCTTAAATAGCACTTAGGCCAGCACAGGTGAAACACATTCCTACCATTGAGATGGCAACCAGCACAGTTGTAACCCATACTGACTAATGAGTTGACGCCAATCCGTGCACCCTACGTGCTAACATGCTACACGTGGAACATTTTCAGCGCATTTTAGAGTGGCCATTTGTTGTGTACACAAGTTGCACCTGCGTAGTGATCATGCCGTTTAATCAGCTTCTTGATAGGCCACATCTGTCAAGCGGATGAATTATCTCGGCGAAGACAAAATGCTCACTAACGGACGTAAACAAATTTGTGCAGAGAAAAAAGCTTTTTGTGTGAATCAAACATTTCTAGGATCTTTTGTTCCAGCTCATGAAACAAGCAACCAACACTTTACATGTTGTTTTTTAAAAGACCTCTACATCCGGATTCTTCATCTGTGGTATTGTGTAATGGGGTGGAGGGGGGTGCTGATGAGTATTTCTGTCTGTAATAAAGCCCTTTTGTGTGGAAAAACTTGTTCTGATTGGCTGGGCCTGGCTCCCAAGTCTGTGGGCCTATTCCCTCCCAGGCCCACTAATGGCTGCACCCCTGCTCAGTCATGTGAAAGACATATTAGGGCCTAATGAATTCTTTTCAATTGACCAATTTACTTATATGAACTGTAACTAACTAAACTGTTGCGATTTATATTTTTGTTCAGTTGTTACCACAATAGTGAAGTATTTTTATACTGTAAGAAATCATTGCATTCAGGTGCCTGTCACTCATTGAGTTAGTGGAACGGTGTGTGTGTACAGTAAAATATGATAAAGGCATTTTCATTATAATTTTTAACCATGGTTGTGCAGCTTATCAGATTACATTTGTCTGTAGACTGCAGAACAACTTCAGTTTGTTGGAGCCAGATAATGAGCCAGGTGATGAGTTCCTTGGGCATAACAATTGTTTTTGCGTGGATGTGTACTTGCAAGAATACATGTGTGCATATCCGAACAGAATACTGTTCTGTTTTGACAGCCTCGGATAATGTATGTAGATTTGTGAATGCAACATACCCTCTGCATGCTTCTACAACAACAGTTCCTTTGAAATATCAACCTCTGGCAACTGGACAGAGATTCCAACCTAGTCCCCAAATATATATTTTTTATGGCACATTACTGATTTACATTTGTGGCATGGAAATATTCAGTGCCTCTTCACATCTATTGAAGGTCCTGATCTACACAATCGTAAACTGCTGAGAATACAACAGTGACCAAACATTCTCCAACCTGAGGGTGTGTCTGTCAGCAAGCCTGTCTTTGAGCTGTTCTGTGAGTCAAACTTGTTCAGGGTCCCCAAAGGATGAGTGCTTCAGACAGTGATCGAAACAGCTCAGGGCCCCATGTTACAATGTTTAAGAGAAATTCACTCCCTGTGACTACACCGGTCATTCCCCAGGGACATATAGTCACGGCAAGCAGTTTAAACATAGTATGTCATTCCCACAATTGTCCTCTTCCCTCCCTCAGAAACGGTTATTGCCTAGATCATAGCTTTGATGCACAAGGACTTATTTGATTCAGGAGGACTCATAAGTCATAGCCTGCTCACTTACGACATTGTCTTCACCTTTTAACAGCACATGGGCTGTGTGCTGTTCTGTCAATGTGTTTCTTTGAGTGGAGTGTCTCATTGACTGCCTGGGCACTGAGGGGTAATAGACCAACATTAACCCTTCCCCCTTCTCCTCTTCCTCTTCCTCTGCTCCACTGTTCTGGGGTACTTCCAGAGCATCCGAACAGCCCTGAGGGAAATCAGCTCTTAAAATGATGGCATTTTGATTCCTAGCGTTTCTAGCCAATAGCTTATCAGCCATCTGGGCATTTATGGTCACTGAGCAAAGGAGAATTGCCTCCCATGTGTGTCCGCATCAACGTGCTTCTGACCTGGGGTGAAAAAACACCCTACGGCTCTTGCAGAGCATTTCCATAATCACAGTCATTTGTATGATCTGTACAGAACCTCATTTTGGGAGAGTAGTGTCAAGGCAGGCGAGGCAATTGGTCCAGAGCCTGATGCTCGGTTTTCCCTGCATGGTTAATGCAGTAAGCAGAATTTCTAATGCTCTCCTCCACTGATACGGCACCTTCCTGTTGCCTGGGAGCAAACAATTACAGTACCTATTGTTAGGTTCTTATTTTTCAGGGTAAATAACTCACGGACAGTAGAGAAGCTTTAACCAAGTGTAATTCTTCCCAAAGGACCTGTACAGCTGTATTTCAGACAATCCAATATTTCTCCCATCACAGATATATACAGTGGGGAGAACAAGTATTTGATACATTGCTGATTTTGCAGGTTTTCCTACTTACAAAGCATGTAGAGGTCTGTAAATTTTATCATAGGTACAATTCAACTGTGAGAGACGGAATCTATAACAAAAATCCAGAAAATCACATTGTATGATTTTTAAGAAATTAATTAGCATTTTATTGCATGAAACAAGTATTTGATTACCTACCAACCAGTAAGAATTCCAGCTCTCACAGACCTGTTAGGTTTTCTTTAAGAAGCCCTCCTGTTTTCCACTCATATTAACTGCACCTGTTTGAACTTGTTACCTGTATAAAAGACACCTGTCCACACTTTAATCAAACAGACTCCAACCTCTCCACAATGGCCAAGACCAGAGGGCTGTGGAAGGACATCAGGGATAAAATTGTAGAGACATGGCTGGGATGGGCTACAGGACAATAGGCAAGCAGCTTGGTGAGAAGGCAACAACTGTTGGCGCAATTATTAGAAAATGGAAGAAGTTCAAGATGACGGTCATTCACCCTCGGTCTGGTGCTCCATGCAAGATCTCACCTCATGGGGCATCAACGATCATAAGGAAGGTGAGGGATCAGCCCAGAACTACACGGCAGTACCTGGTCAATGACCTGAAGAGAGCTAGGACCATAGTCTCAAAGGAAACCATTAGTAACACACTACGCCGTCATGGATTAAAATCCTGCAGCGCACGCAAGGTCCCCCTGCTCAAGCCAGCGCATGTCCAGGCCCATCTGAAGTTTGCCAATGACCATCTGGATGATCCAAAGGAGGAATGGGAGAAGGTCATGTGGTCTGATGAGACAAAAATTGAGCTATTTGGTCTAAACTCCACTTGCCGTGTTTGGAGGAAGAAGAAGGATGAGTACAACCCCAAGATCACAATCCCAACTGTGAAGCATGGAGGTGGAAACATAATTCTTTGGGGATGTTTTTCTGCAAAGGGGACAGGACGACTGCACCGTATTGAGGGGAGGATGGATGGGGCCATGTATCGCGAGATCTTGGCCAACAACCTCCTTCCCTCAGTAAGAGCATTGAAGATGGGCCGTGGCTGGGTCTTCCAGCATGACAATGACCCAAAACACACAGCCAGGGCAACTAAGGAGTGTCTCCGTAAGAAGTATCTCAAGGTCCTGGTGTAACAGTATAACTTTAGACCGTCCCCTCGCCCATACCCGGGCGCGAACCAGGGACCCTCTGCACACATTAACAACAGTCACCCACGAAGCATCGTTTACCCATCGCTCCACAAAAGCCGTGGCTCTTGCAGAGCAAGGGGAACCACTACTTCAAGGTCTCAGAGCAAGTGACGTCACCGATTGAAACGCTATTTAGCGCGCACCACCACTAACTAAGCTAGCCGTTTCACATCCGTTACACTCACCCCCCTTTTGACCTCCTCCTTTTCCACAGCAACCAGTGATCCGGGTCAACAGCATCAATGTAACAGTATAACTTTAGACCGTCCCCTCCCCATACCCAGGCGCGAACCAGGGACCCTCTGCACACATCAACAACAGTCACCCACGAAGCATCGTTATCCATCGCTCCACAAAAGCTGTGGCTCTTGCAGAGCAAGGGGAACCACTACTTCAAGGTCTCACAGCAAGTGACGTCACCGATTGAAACGCTATTTAGCGCGCACCACCACTAACTAAGCTAGCCGTTTCACATCTGTTACACTGGAGTGGCCTATCCAGTCGCCAGACCTGAACCCAATAGAAAATCTTTGGAGTGAGCCGAAAGTCCGTATTGCCCAGCGACAGCCCCGAAACCTGAAGGATCTGGAGAAGGTCTGTAGGGAGGAGTGGGCCAAAATCCCTGCTGCAGTGTGTGCAAACCTGGTCAAGAACTACAGGAAAGGTATGCTCTCTGTAATTGCAAACAAAGGTTTCTGTACCAAATATGAAGTTCTGCATTTCTGATGTATCAAATACTTATGTCATGCAATAAAATGCAAATTAATTACTTAAAAATTTTTCCAATGTGATTTTCTGGATATTTGTTTTAGATTCCGTCTCTCACAGTTGAAGTGTAACTATGATAAAAATGACGGACCTCTACATGCTTTGTAAATAGGAAAACCTGCAAAATCTGCAGTGTTCTCCCCACTGTATATATACAGTGCCTTGCGAAAGTATTCAGCCCCCTTGAACTTTGCGACCTTTTGCCACATTTCAGGCTTCAAACATAAAGATATAAAACTGTATTTTTTTGTACAGAATCAACAACAAGTGGGACACAATCATGAAGTGGAACGACATTTATTGGATATTTCAAACTTTTTTAACAAGCCAAAAACTGAAAAATTGGGCGTGTCCGTCTTCAATTTGATCGATTATTAACGTTTAAAAATACCTAAAGTTGTGATACAAAAGTAGTTTGAAATATTTTTGCAAGTTTATAGGCAACTTTTGAAATATTTTGTAGTGACGTTGCACATTTTGGAAGCTGTTTTTTTCTGGATCAAACATCAAACGCGACAAATAAATTGACATTTTGGATATATATGGATGAAATTTATCGAACAAAAGGACCAATTGTGATGTTTATGGGATATATTGGAGTGCCAATAAAAGAAGCTCGTCAAAGTTAAGGGATGTTTTATATTTTCTTTCTGCGTTTTGTGTAGCGCCTGCAGGGTTGAAATACTACCCTCTTTGTTTACTATTGTGCTATCATCAGATAATAGCTTCTTATGCTTTCGCCGAAAAGCCTTTTTAAAATCTGACTTGTTGGCTGGATTCACGAGTGTAGCTTTAATTGAGTATCTTACATGTGTGATTTAATGAAAGTTTGATTTTTATATAAATTTATTAGAATTTCCCACGTTGCATTTTTCCTGTTTTTTGGCCTTGTGGGATGCAAGCGTCCCCTATACCATAAGAAGTTAAACAAACTAACAAATGGCGCAAACAATGAACAAACATTCACTGTGAGGTCTACAAATTCAGCGACTCATGGCCTCTGTACTATGATCACAGAATTTATTTCCATCTATCATCACACAACAAAATGCCATTCCAGCTGAAAGGCTCGTCTCATTCTATGCCAGATGGAGCAGCTTTTCGTTTCTCCACTTCCCCATTCTGGTTCCTAAGAGAGTAATAGCACAAGACTTGAAAAGCAACAAAAAGACATAAAACATAACAGTACTAACAATGTGAAAAGCTATGCATAATTATACATGCATGAAAATCAAAGTCTGAGACCATGATAATTCCCACTCTTCACCTGACTCTATGCCTCCCGGATACTTTCCTGCTGGTTTCCACAAAAATTAAAGCTATTAAAAGCATCCTCACGCTGTCACCCAGTCTTCCCCTTTAGGCCCCAGGTTCCGAGAGGTGCTCCCAAGGCATGTCATTTTCACTTTGGTCCCCATCTCCGTCATTTCACCTGATAGGCATGTCACCTGATATGCAGGTGTGTATCCCTAATCAACATGACATCCTCTTGAGGTAACTCAGCACTGTATATCCTTTCACATCAATGCCTTGTTCAGACTACAATTACCCCTCTATCCCCTATCATATATTGTGTTAAAAACCTCTTAGAGCTACCCCCTACTTTTTCCAATTTCCACCTGAAGACATACCCAAATCTAATTGCCTGTAGCTCTGGCCCAGAAGCAAGGATATGCATATTCTTGGTACCATTTGAAAGAAAACACTCTGAAGCTTGTGTAAATGTGAATTGAATGTAGGATAATATAACACAATAGATCTGGTTTAGATAATACAATGAATTGTTTTTATTTTTTACTGTTGTATCATCATCTTTAAAATGAACACGATAAAACATTCAGATAAGATGATGGGGACAATTTCAGTGAAAATATAAGAGGACAACAGTACTTGTGCAAAGTTTCAGAATGATAACTTCCAAAATGAGTGTGCTACATGACATTTATCATGAAGTCACCCAGGTGTCCCACACAAGTAGCCCAAATGTACCCAAGTGGCCAAATTGGTGAAGGTATACATTTTGAAACAAATAACTATATACAAAATGCCAAAATGGTATTCTATATATATAGAGAGAGTACAGGGAACATAAGGTTGAATATATTATAACACACCAGCTAGATCTACTATCTTTATTATATTACAACAGACCAGCTGTATCTACTGTCTCCATTTCACTTTGGCCATTGTTGTGGGCCTGCCCTCCCCTCAACAGCCTCAAATAGGCTATTTCATGTGGGTTGGGGTGGGGCGGCAGACACACGCATCTCACATTTCATGACATTAAATGTTTATATATTGCTTCTAAAATAAATAAAAAATCACAAATAATATTTTATATTATTAATTTCAAACAAGGGTTTCTTTCAGTCAATACGTCCCACGGAATGACCCATCAGGTTTGGTTGTGTTACAAACAAACCAGTTGATTGCAGTGAAACCAAACATGACTGGAAAAGTCACGTTCTGTGTGTGTATTTACCTCGAATGTGTCGTCGAAAATGGAATGAGACGGAATTCACGACACAAGCGGTTCATAAAATGTTTCGTGTTAGGCTATAAAAACGGATTTTATCAAACGAAAGATAATTAATTGTGTAACAATGAGCATTGGGATTGCAAACAGATGAAGATAGTCAAAGGTAAACCATTTAATGCCGTTTGTGATTATGTTATGCCTGTGCTGGTTGAAATTGTTGTTTTTTATGGGGCTCTATACTCAGATAATCACATCCTATTCTTTCCCAGTAAATCCTTTTTTAAATCTGACAACGCAGTTGGATTAGCAAGATTCTAGGCTTTCAATACATGTGAGACACTTGTATTTTCATGAATGTTTAATATGACTATTTATGTAGCGGTCACCGTATGTTGTGGAATTTCAGCCCGCTACCGGTTCCGTGCTCAGAGAGGTTAAAGTAGCTCCCAGACCCAACCCATCTGTATGTCTTACGGTGGAATCTAGTCTCTCTCTCTCACTCTGCTTCCTCTGTCATGGTGTCTTCACTCACCCATTATGCAACTGTACCTCACGTCACATGAGAACTATGGAAGGAGAGAAATGACAATCTTTACCACTGCAGGTACCGTACGAAGTAGTGTGTGTCCCAAACCAACGCTGTCCCAACACCCCCAAAAGGTGTCTCTTGATGTACACTCAATGTCCAGAATTCAGCCCGTGCCCTTGGTTATATCTCTGTTTTCAACTGAGGACATACACACTGCAACAAATGGGTCATTTCCTGAAAACATAATTTGTGACATTTGAATAACCGCATCCCCTGTCCCCCCATCGGTCCCCCAGTTACCAGTACCAATCCATGTGGCATGAGTCCTCATAAACTGATATCCCAACAATGCTACTAAAGTAACCACTGCTACTTCCAACATCGCCCATGATTATAGTCTCACAATACCCCTCATTTGCGCAGAAGTCCAATTCCATGCTATCAATACAGCATTCTTCACTACTAGTTCTAGTCCTTCAGTTACTGTCCCTACAGCGCCTGCCGTGAGAATACCTTCTGCATGTAATCTGTCAAATGTTCGCCGGCTGTTAGAAATTGGAGAAAAATTCATGAAAAGGGAATAGTATCCAACCTAACAAAACTCAGAGTCACAGATGTCCTAAAAGTTTACCATAGTGTCTGAAATGGCACCACTATCTCCTCTACTCTCACCATGATCTAGGTATAGTTGAAAACGAAAGTTTACATATACTTAGGTTGGAGTCATTAAAACTCATTTTTCAACCATTCCACAAATGTCTTGTTAACTTCTTATGGCTGCAGGGGCACTATTGAGTAGCTTGGATGAAAGGTGCCCAGAGGTGCCCAAAGTAAACGGCCTGCTCCTCAGTCTCATTTGTTAATATATGCATATTATTATTAGTATTGGATAGAAAACACACGAAACTGTTTGAATGATGTCTGTGAGTATAACAGAACTCATATGGCAGGCAAAAACCTGAGAATGAATCCAAACAGGAAGTGAGAAATCTGAGGCTGGTATATTTTCAAACAATTCCCTTTTGAAATCCCTGTTAGATATGAATGAAAATTCACTTCCTAGGGCTTCCACTAGATGTCAACCGTCTATAGAAATTTGAATGAGGCTTCTGCTGTGATGTGGGGCTGAATAAGAACAGAATGCATCAGATTACTGGCAGAGAGCCAGTTCCAGGTCACGCGCAAAGCACATGATATCTTCCTGCGTTCTGTTCCTCCTCTACACACAAAGGAATTCTCCGGTTGGAACTTTATTGAAGCTAAATGTTAAAAACATCCAAATGATTGATTCTGTAGTTAGTTTGAAATGTTTCTTTGACCTGTAATGTAACTTTTTGAAGTTTTTGTCCGAAGAAACTGTTGACCAGCTCCAGCGTTTGGTTAGGTGTACCAAACGCGCTAACAAAAGTAGCTAATTTGACATAAATAATGGACATTAAAAACAAATCAAGCATTTATTGTATGCATCTATAGTTTTGGCAAGTCGTGGATGTACGTCAAGGCCTACCTTCAAACTCAGTGCCTCTTTGCTTGACATCATGGGAAAATCAAAAGAAATCAGCCAAGACCTCAGAAAAAATATTGTAGACCTCCACAAGTCTGGTTCATCCATGGTATGAATACCATGGGACCACGCAGCCGTCATACCGTTCAGGAAGGAGACGCGTTCTGTCTTCTAGAATGGAACATACTTTGGTGCGACAAGTGCAAATCAATCCCAGAACAACAGCAAAGGACCTTGTGAAGATGCTGGAGGAAACAGATACAAAAGTATCTATATCCACAATAAAACGAGTCCTATATCGACACAACCTGAAAGGTCGCTCAGCACTGCTCCAAAACCGCCACATAAAAGCCAGACTGCGGTTGCAATTGCACATGGGGACAAAGATTGTACTTTTTGGAGAAATGTCCTCTGGTTTGATGAAACAAAAATAGAACTGGTTGGCCATAATGATCATCGTTATGTTTGGAGGAAAAAGGGGGAGGCTTGCAAGCTGAAGAACAACATCCCAACTGTAAAGCACGGGGTTAACAGCATCATGTTATGAAGGTGCTTTGCTGCAGGAGGGCACTTCACAAAATAGATGGCCTCATAAGGGAGGAAAATTATGTGGATGTATTGAAGCAACATCTCAAGACATCAGTCAGGAAGTTAAAACTTTGTCGCAAATGGGTCTTCCAATTGGACAATGAACCCAAACATACTTCCAACGTTGTGGCAAAATGGCTTAAGGACAATAAAGTCAAGGTATTGGAGTGGCCATCACAAAGCCCTGACCCCAATCCTAGAGAAAATGTGTGGGCAGAACTGAAAAAGCGTGTGCGAGCAAGGAGGCCTACAAACCTGACTCAGTTACAGCATCTCTGTCAAGAGGAATGGGCCAAAATTCACCCAACTTATTGTGGGAAGCTTGTGTGGAAGGGTACCCGAAACGCTTGACCCAAGTCAAACAATTTAAAGGCAATGCTACCAAATACTAATTGAGTGTTTGCAAAGTTCTGACCCACTGGAAATGTGATGAAAGAAATAAAAGCTGAAATAAATCCTTCTCTCTCTACTATTATTCTGACATTTCACATTCGTAAAACGAAGTGGTGATCCTATAACTGACCTAAGACAGAGAATTTTGACTAGGATTTAATGTCAGGAATTGTGAAAAAGGGAGTTAAAATGTATTTGGCTAAGGTGTATGCAAACTTCCAACTTACACTTTATATATTTTACAGAGCATTACAGTTCTGCTCTGTGCTTTTGCTAATTGCAACATTGTTCAACAATGCTGGGTAGATACAAAAATGATGGCCTTACTGTAAAGCACATTCAAGCCCTTGGTAGCATTCAGTCAGCTAGCTTCCAGTTAAAAGTTCTGGAAAAATAAATTAAAATGACATTTTAGGCAAGAATTATGCAGTTCATCTTTAGGAAATAACTGCTATATTTTAGGGTCAAATCAGAATCAACTACAGTATAGCTCCTGTGAGAGAGGCATGCTAACAATCATTTTAAACATCTTGCAAGTTAATGTGTTTTACATAACTTATTTGTGGCTGCAGTTTGAGTATCTGCTGCAAGTTCATTAAGAGGATTTATCAATGCTTCCGGCGCTGACAGAGATTGCCGCCTCTCTTCGCGTTCCTAGGAAACTATGCAGTATTTGTTTTTTATGGGTTATTTCTTACATTGGTACCCCAGGTAATCTTAGGTGTCATTACATACAGTCAGGAGGAACTACTGAACATAAGAGCAACGTCAACTCACCATCATTACGACCAGGAATATGACTCTCCCGAAGCGGATCCTGTGTTTTGCCTTCCACCCAGGACAATGGATCGGATCCCAGCCGGCGACCCTAAACAACGACGCCGTAAAAGTGGCAAACGAAGCGGTCTTATGGTCAGGCTCCGGAGACGGGCACATCACGCACCACACCCTAGCATACTACTCGCCAATGTCCAGTCTCTTGACAACAAGGTTGATGAAATCCGAGCAAGGGTAGCATTCCAGAGGGACATCAGAGACTAACGTTCTTTGCTTCACGGAAACATGGCTCACTCGAGAGACGTTAACGGAGTCGGTGCAGCCAGCTGGTTTCTTCACGCATCGCGCCGACAGAAACAAGCATCTTTCTGGTAAGAAGAGGGGCGGGGGGGCGGTATTCCTTATGATTAACAAAACGTGGTGTGATCATAACAACATACATAACTAACTTTATTTGACTCTATGTAAACTGGAAACCACATATCCCGAGGCTGCATTCATTGTAGCTGGGGATTTTAACAAGGCTAATCTGAAAACAAGACTCCCTAAATTCTATCAGCATATCGATTGTGCTACCAGGGCTGGTAAAACCCTGGATCATTGTTATTCTAACTTCCGCAACGCATATAAGGCCCTCCCCCACCCTCCTTTCGGAGAAGCTGACCACGACTCCATTTTGTTACTTCCAGTCTACAGACAGAAACTAAAACAAGAAACTCCCGCGCTCAGGTCTGTTCAACGCATGTCCGACCAATCTAATTCCACGCTTCAAGACTGCTTCGATCACGTGGATTGGGATATGTTCCGCATTGCGTCCAACAACAACATTGACGAATACGCTGATTCTGTGAGCGAGTTCATTTGAAAGTGCATCGGCGATGCTGTATCGACAGCAACGATTAAAACATTCCCAAACCAGAAACCATGGATTGATGGCAGCATTCGCGCGAAACTGAAAGCGCGAACAACTGCTTTTAACCAGGTCAAGGTGACCGGAAACGTGACCGAATACAAACAGTGTAGCTATTCCCTCCACAAGGCAATCAAACAAGCTAAGCGTCAGTATAGAGACAAAATAGAGTCGCAATTCAACGGCTCAGACACAAGAGGTATGTGGCAGGGTCTATAGTCAATCACCAATTACAAAAAGAAAATCAGCCCTGTCACGGACCAGGATGTCTTGCTCCCAGACAGACTAAATACATTTTTTGCTCACTTTGAGGACAATACAGTGCCACTGACATGGCCCGCTACCAAAGCCTGCGGGCTCTCCTTCACTGCAGCCGACGTGAGTAAAACATTTAAACGTGTTAACCCTCGCAAGGCTGCAGGCCCAGACGGCATCCCCAGCTGCGTCCTCAGAGCATGCGCAGACCAGCTGGCTGGTGTGTTTACAGACATATTCAATCAATCCTTATCCCAGTCTGCTGTTCCCACTTGCTTCAAGAAGGCCACCATTGTTCCTGTTCACAAGAAAGCTAAGGTATGTGAGCTAAACAACTACCGCCCTGTAGCACTCACTTCCCTGGGTCTCGACCCCACCCTGTGCAACTGGGTACTGGACTTCCTGACGGGCCACCCCCAGGTGGTGAGGGTAGGCAACAACATCTCCACCCTGCTGATCCTCAACACTGGGGCCCCACAAGGGTGCATTCTGAGCCCTCTCCTGTACTCCCTGTTCACCCACGACTGCGTGGCCATGCACGTCTCCAACTCAATCATCAAGTTTGCAGATGCCACTACAGTGGAAGGCTTGATTACCACCAACGACGAGACGGCCTACAGGGAGGAGGTGAGGGCCCTCGGAGTGTGGTGTCAGGAAAATAACCTCACACTCAACGTCAACAAAACAAAGGAGATGATTGTGTACTTCAGGAAACAGCAGATGGAGCACCCCCCTATCCACATTCACGGGCAGTAGTGGAGAGGGTAGTAAGTTTTAAGTTCCTCGGCGTACACATCACGGACAAACTGAATTGGTTCACCCACACAGACAGCGTTGTGAAGAAGTCGCAGCAGCGCCTCTTCAACCTCAGGAGGCTGAAGAAATTTGGCTTGTCACCAAAAGCACTCACAAACTTCTACAGATGCACAATCGAGAGCATCCTGTCGGGCTGTATCACCGCCTGGTACGGCAACTGCTCCGCCCACAACCGCCAGGCTCTCCAGAGGCATCACCGGGGACAAACTACCTGCCCCCAAGGACACCTACACCACCCGATGTCACAGGAAGGCCATAAAGATCATCAAGGACGACAACCATCCAAGCCACTGCCTGTTCACCCCGCTATCATCCAGAAGGCGAGGTCTGATGTAAAAATGTATCACTAGCCACTTTAAACAATGCCACTTAATATAATGTTTACATACCCTACATTACTCATCTCATATGTATATATATATATAATATGTATATATATATATACTGTACTCATTTAAATTGTTGCATCTTGCTGCATCTTGCCATCTTTATGTAATACATGTATCACTATCCACTTTAAACTATGCCACTTTATGTTTATATACCCTTCATTACTCATCTCATATGTATATACTGTACTCTATACCATCTACTGCATCTTGTCTATGCCGTTCTGTACCATCACTCATTCATATATCGTTATGTACATATTCTTTATCCCCTTACACTGTGTATAAGACAGTAGTTTAGGAATTGTTAGTTAGATTACTTGTTGGTTATTACTGCATTGTCGGAACTAGAAGCACAAGCATTTCGCTACACTCGCATTAACATCTGCTAACCATGTGTATGTGACAAATAAAATTTGATTTGAATGCAACAGATTTTTAACTCAATTACGTTTAGAAATGCTACTCTATAAGCAAACCTGATTACTGCTGATGTCATCATTACAATGTTTTACGCAGAACTGAATGATCACAAATCGCCAAGGCATTGATTCACACAAGCGCAGGCGTCAAAAACAAGGATTTTCACAGGGAGGAGAAATCCTCATGTTTTAAGCATCCCAGAGTAGAAGTGCAGTAGAGGATCAGGTTTCCTTTGTCAATGTAAATGTATTAATTGTGATGTAAAAGGCAAAACTTATCCTAAATCAGTACTTCTACTCAGATTCTTACGGTCCCTGAAGGGGTCAGGGATCAGCCCTCCAGCACTTCAGGCAGTTCTTAATTTGAGTAGTATTTTTTTTAAGTTAACCTATATGCTTTTGTACCATAAATGTAGTGGCATTTCTCTTTTCCCAGCACTGTTTTATATCTGACCAATGTAATTGTTAGATAATCACATAACCGGATCCTACACATCATTCTGGGAAGTCCTTTTTGACGGACATGAATACGCCAGACGCGCCAAACATGCCATGTCATTTATTCAATAATTTAAATTGAAAATGGCATCTCTATGGGAACACTGCAGCCCCAACACATTATTTTATCCATCATCAATATTTACCATGGCATCCCCATATTGAATGTTGTTTTTGATAACATTGTCTGGATTAGCCCAGCAGAACTGATTTACAAAATATGTCCAAGCCTCGAGCTTTGCATATAAATATGAGATGTTAATAATTCATGTTTATTTCCGGAATATGTCAATACTTGTATTTGACTTAATTGACGCAGTAATAATACACATGGATGTGATGCCACGGACCTTCTGTCTAATTTCCCTGCTTTTGCTTGTAATGTCACGTCACCTCCCTGCTCACAGCTTCAAGACCATGACCACTGTCAGCAGAGTGACTGGAGGATATAGTTGTTTCATATAATGGATGCTCAGCCAGTGGGTATGCATTAACCAAGGCCCTGGCAATGAATGGGCAGACACTAGTGCACATCCCTCCACCGGCCAATACATCACTACATTGACAGGTGAGTAACAGGCATTACTGGCCCTCCTACCCTGTGTCCTTCAGCAGTGACTCTGAGAATCTTATTCCTATGTTTGAAAAGAGCCATTAGAACTTTTATATGAAATGTATACTAAACCCAAGAGAAATTATTAATTGTCATGTCAACACAACAGTAATAGAAAATTAAACTGTTTGTGTTGCAACAAATTCTTGAATGGGTAGGCTATAACAAGTGTCTTTTTTCCCAGAATACTGTGGCTTGCTGAACAAAACATTCTTTCAGAGCTGGATAAGATTACAGTACTAGTTGCGTAAGTGTGTTTACAGCAATGGCAATTCCCTTGAATTGTGGTGTTTACCTGCTGAGGGGTTTTGGGCAGGTCAAACCTGTTTTCTTTTACTATGAATTATGTTGGTAGCTGAATTTCATATAAACATTTTTTTGTTGCAAGACATAATTCATGTTATCTACAGGATGCAGCTGTTGCTCTCAAATATGACATTCAGAAATGATAGAAAATATATAGCCCTTTCCTGCAGTCAAATGACCATAGCGCCCCCCTATGGAATGTAAATATTTTTCATAATTAATAAACATTTAAACAAATTAATCATAGAAAATCTGGTGTTTATTTCATACGGTTGTGTTATATTTACATTCAGGTTTTTTATTGTTGCTCCACAACAATAAAAAAAACTATTTTCTAAAGGTAAATATAGCAGATAGGTAACACCTTTTCACAACTCTATAATTACATGGTCCCTTGTATCGAGAAACAAAATTATTCAGAATGTAGGTTATTCAATCAAAACATTTGTTTGTTTAAACAGTAGTAGATTATGGATTATCTATTTTAACAACGGCTTTATGATTACAGTCAGTATAAATGTATAAATTCATAAGACACATTTCAATCTCCAGTTAAGTATGAAGAAGACCTCACACAATGGAACGTTCCAAAATGCTGAGAAAGGATTTATTTAACCTCTATTTAACTAGGCAAGTCAGTTAAGAACAAATTCTTTTTTTCAACGACAGCCTAGGAACAGTGGGTTATAACTACCTGTTCAGGGGCAGAACGACAGATTTGTACCTTGTCAGCTCGGGGATTTGCAAGCTTCCGGTTACTAGTCCAATGCTCTAACCACTAGACTACCCTGCCGATAACGATCACAAGGAGACTAAAACAATTAAGTACACTTTTGTTAAGGAAATTAAGCTGTTCAACAAAACATCTTTATATACAGTATTTCGATTTCTCTAACGCTACTATTGTCAAATGATGACTTTTGTTTTAGAAAATCTAACCAATTTGCCTGATACAAATCTCTATCTCTGTGGTTTCAGCCAGAATTCTCCAAACAACTTCCAATTGAGAGAGAGAAAGAGAGATACAGCATTCTCTGCCAATTTGGCAAATTAAAATTGCTTGCCTCAGAGGAAAATGTTGCTTCACTTTGAGTTGGTGTTTATGATGTTGTTTGCAAGCTTTCCCTTGGGCAGTCATGTTAAAATTGACACAGGTTCTCTCGGATGTGGAGGTTTAAATCCCATAGATAATTTTCCTGTTTTAATCAGAGCTGCCCAATTGCGTATGGAGAGGTACTGTAAACGCTTGCTGCTGATAGCTGTATGAGGCTACGCGCTCCCAAAGGGACCACTTTAAATGGCAGGAGATAACAGTGCAGACAAGCAATATTCCCTGTGCATGTAATAACTGTCACATTGAAATTCCCCAAACAATAGCCTCAGAACAAGTGTGCAATATACACAATGCAATTCTACCCTCCTAATCGAGTGGGTGGTGCGAGCTGCGAGGCCTTTCGAAAATGACAGCATATGGGAAGTAGCAACAGTAATACAGTGTGTCATTTTAATACATACAAAGTCTATCTCTGAACTCATTTGCAATAGGACAGTATTGATTTTGTCAACATAATTTGTGAATTGTAGTGCAATATCTATCATTGTTCTTGTTCCATGATGGTCAGTAAGAGGCTGTTTTAGAAATCATAATATTCCCCTGTATGTGGTAATGGGTCCTTATTGGCATTTTAAAATGGAGGGATCTACACAGTAATTGGACAGATCACACAGCTGTCAGACAGCCTGGGACAGGCAGGGGACCTGATCACAAAACAGATCTCAGAACACACTGAACATTGTTATTCGTTTGGAGCCGGTGCTGTGCGTAGTACGCCATGGGTCAACAACATTCAGGGAGGATTTGAGCCCCCCACCTGTTTAGCTATGCCTGTCTTTCATGTTATTTTGGCATTAATACGTGTCACATACTAGTTTGCAAACAATGTAAAAAGAAAAATCATTGAGGTAATGAAGCCGCATACAAACATGGTCTCTTTTTACTTTGAGTAAGGCAGCTCCAAGATGCAGGTGTTTCAGCCTAGCTCAGTACTTTTTCTAGCAGGGGGGCAGCCAGCGGAAAATATGGAGCATAGGGGTTGGCTCAGTGTTCTGTAACTACCTCACTGCAAAATCTACGGGGAGTGCTCTCAAATTCAAGCCCCTTGGGTGCCGCCATAGAGTTCGATAAGAAGTGCCCATCCGAGAAGGCTGAAGGTCATTGGCCACAGATTAAAGGATGTCAAATCATATTATATCTACCGTAGCTTTGATTGGACTGATCATGTCAACATCATACTTTCAAAGTTTTAGCTCAAAGTCATGCCATGGGCCAGAAAAGTTTGAATACATTGGCCATTCTGTCAATCCAGCATTACTTCTGCCGCGTTCAAAACAATTTTCCTGAGTTCTCAGTTGTCTTAAATTCACCATAAATCCAGTGAATGCCAGACGTTGACAACATTTTCCCACTAAGGACCGCCGTGCCACCTTCCTTTTCAAGTGAGCACAGCACAAGGTGAGTCCAAAAATGTATTGTATGCTGCTGCATAAATTATGTCATATGTCAGGGAGATATGTATACTGTAGCTAAGAAAGTAATACTAAGTGTATGTTGTCTAGAAGCTGTTAGTAGCCCATGTGCCTCACCCTAATAATTTGGTCTGTCACATCCTGACCTTAGTTCCTTGTGTTGTTCTATGTTTTTGTATTTCTCTGTTTGGCCTGGTATGGTTCCCAATCAGAGGCAGCTGTTTATCGTTGTCTCTGATTGAGAACCATACTTAGGCAGCCTGTTTTCCCACTATGGGTTGTGTTTAGTTGTTTTCTGTGTCTGTGTTTTTCCATACAGAACTGTTTCGGTTTTCATTTATTGCTCTGGTTCTTTTGTATTCAGGGTTTGGTTTTATTTCATTAAAATATGGACACTTACCACGCTGCGCATTGGTCCGATCTTTCCTACTCCTCATCAGAAGAGGACCGTTACATGGTCCCTTTTTATGTAGGCCCTAACAGTTTGTGGACACTGTTTGTCACCATTATGGTGCGATTAATGTATTGTTGTGTTGTGCAGTGGCTTGCTGGCATACATCTAAAAGAAATTAGGGAGTTTGCCCCACCAAGATTTACATGCTAAAATCTCCACTGGTCAACAGTCCAAACACCAGCCCAAGAACTGGAGGAGCAGATGGTGCTGGACTGCAATTAATGCTGATATACTCCAACAACAAAAAACTAAACTGACTTTCTCTTGTGGGTGACAAGGCAAGGTGATCCATTTAGGGCTGTTCTGGGGCATAGCTTAGCGTTCACTCCCATGGATGCGAGGTATAGCCAGGGGCCGCCCTCCTGTGGGTAAAATCTTACGCAGGATGGGCAATTGCTACTGGATTTCCCAAGTCGAACATGTACAGCAAGTATTATCTACCATGATGAACAAAAGCTTGGCAAGGCCTAAACTCTCTTATCATATTCTTCCTTTTTCTCTTCATGCCTACTGTAGATTCAAATTATTAGTTGCTGGCTCCAACCTCATGCTGCCGGGTGAGACACATGAAGCTCAGACTATGTGTCTTCTGTAAACATCTTTTTATATTTTCAGCAGCTGCTGGGTAGGCACTTTGACTTGTTTTATAAGGATTTTTATTGCTAGCCAATGTTGAATTACCACTTTTCTTTTCAAGCTAACGTTTGCTAGCTGAAGCTGACAAACCATTTCGGCCTACTCTAAAATTGCATAAATACCCTGCTATGGGACCTAGAAAAACATCACCCAGATAATTATTGACAGGAATGTTTTCACTATTACTAAAGAGAAATGGCTTGTTTCTATTGTTTCTAGCAGTTCAAAGATATGACCCATATATTACCGGCACAATGTTGTTGTTTTTGTTTGCGGGGGTGTTGGTTGATGGTCAGCATTTTATACATACCGGAAGCTAAAGCCAATGCGAATGACCAGTGCACAGGTGTCCAGTGCACAGGTGTTGTATCAAGCTGCATGCTGAACTAATGTGCAGTGGGCAGCTGTAACCTATTGCCTGCAGCAGCTAGTAACGGGGCAAATATTTTCCATCACATTATTTTATTTCAAGTAGGGTGGTTACCTACACAGAAAACGACTAATGTTGGTAGCCATCTAGATGTCACCGTGATACAGTCTACTAGTCAATTGGGAGAGCATGAAAGACCACACGGGGACACAGTGTCCTTTTCAACCATGTGTGATTCTGTTCACTCACTCTTAGCTGTACGACATATTTCATCGTTTTGCAGGCCAGGGGTGTCTATATACCCTCTCCCCACTAACTATTTGTTTAATTTAAACATTGTTCTATATAATGTTATAGTATTAGTAAAACTGTTCACTTGACCAGTAGTATGCAAACACTTGGTGGCATAGAAAGAAATGAAACTGATTCTTGTAAAATAATCTGTGGTATTGTGAAGTTTTGAAGTAGGTGTATCCACCTATTTGTATGTGTTCAATGCCTCAATTGATTTCACAAACTATATTGGATATATACTGTAGGTTCAAATCAACCCAAGATGATGAGCCCTGAAGATGGGACAAGTGCATGACAAGGTGGCACAGAGGAAGCCAACAGTTCTCAACCCCTACATTGCCCCATTCATCCAAGAGCTCACTGAGTTTGAATGAAGAAATCTAGTGAGGGAGCACACACACACAACACCAGCTTGATATGTCCGTTGTCACCGGTCTTTTGTCACCGGTAACAGCCCTGGTGCTCTCTGTGTCTCATTCTATTCTTTATTTGTCTATGCTTGTCCTCCGGATGAGAAGATTTAACAAATCAGAATTGAAGATACTTGTAACAGAGACCCATGAGGTACACCTAATACGGTTCTAACATCTCTCTTCTGGATGCTTTCTTGGCCAAACTGTTCTGAACTCCCTTACCCCGAATAGAACTGCACAAGATCATAGCTCTAGGATTGTACCCAATCCCAATTTTAGCATCCTCTCTTTCTCTTTGCCTCTCACCTCCACAATCAATAAAATGTATTTATAAACCCCTTTTTCATCAGCCGATGTCACAAAGCGCTGTACAGAAACCCAGCCTAAAACCCCAAACAGCAAGCACTGCAGATGTAGAAGCACAGTGGCTAGGAGAAACTCCCTAGAAAGTCCAGAACCTAGGAAGAAACCTAGAGAGGAACCAGGCTCTGAGGGGAGGGCAGTCCTCTTCTGGCTGTGCCGGGTGGAGATTATAACAGAACATGGCCAAGATGTTCAAACGTTCATCGATGACCTGCAGGGTCAGATAATAATAGCAGTGGTTGTAGAGGGTGCAACAGGACAACATCTCAGGAGTAAATGTCAGTTGGCTTTCCATAGCCGATCATTCAGAGTTAGAGACAGCAGGTGCGGTAGAAAGAGGGTCCAAAACCGTAGGTCCGGGACAGTTGAAACAGGAGCAGCAGCAGGTGGACTGTGGACAACAATATAGTTTTTAGATTAGTGTTGTTATGAGCTTGTAAGGTTACATACAGTTGAAGTAGGAAGTTTACATACACTTACATTGGATTCATTAAATCTCGTTTTTCAACCATTCCACAAATTTCTTGTTAACAAACTGTAGTTTTAGCAAGTCAGATAGGACATCTACTCTGTCCATGACACAAGTAATTTTTCCAACAATTGTTTACAGACAGATTATTTAACTTATCATTTACTGTATTACAATTCCAGTGGGTCAGAAGTTTACATACTCTAAGTTGAATGTGCCTTTAAACAGCTTGGAAAATTCCAGAAAATTATGGCTTTAGAAGCTTCTCATAGGCTAATTGACATCATTTGAGTCATTTGTAGGTGTACCTGGGGATAAATTTCATGGCCTATATTTAAACTCAGTGCCTCTTTGCTTGACATTATGGAAAATCAAAAGAAATCAGCCAAGACCTCAGAAAAATAATTGTCTGTCTGGTTCATCCTTGGGAGCAATTTGAAGGTACCACGTTCATCTGTACAAACAATAGTACGCAAGTATAAACACCATGGGACCACGCAGCCATCATACCGCTCAGGAAGTAGACACATTCTGTCTCCTAGAGATGAACGTATCTTGGTGCAAAAAGTGCAAATCAATCCCAGAACAACAGCAAATGACCTTGTGAAGATGCTGGAGGAAACAGGTACAAAAGAATCTATATCCACAGTAAAAATTTGTCTTATATCGACATAACCTGAAAGGCCACTAAGCAAGTTAGAAGCCACTGCTCCAAAACCTCCTCTGGTCTGATGAAACAAAAATAGAACTGTTTGGCCATAATGACCATCGTCATGTTTGGAGGAAAACGGGGGAGGCTTGCAAGCCGAAGAACACCATCACAACAGTGAGGCACAGGGGTGCCTGCATCAAGTTGTGGGGGTGCTTTGCTGCAGGAGGGACTGGTGCACTTCACAAAATAGATGGCATCATGAGGTAGAACAATTATGTGGATATATTGAAGCAACATATCAAGACATCAGTCAGGAAGTTTAAGCTTGGTTGCAAATGGGTCTTCCAAATGGACAATGACCCAAAGCATACTTTCAACATTGTGGCAAAATGGCTAAAGGACAAAAAATTCAAGGTATTGGAGTGGCTATCACAAAGCCCTGACCTCAATCCTAGAGAAAATGTGTGGGCAAAACTGAAAACGTGTGTGCGAGTAAGGAGGCCTACAGAGCTGACTCATTTACACCAGCTCTGTCAGGATGAATGGGCCAAAATTCACCCAACTTATTGTGGGAAGCTTGTGGAAGCCTACCAGAAATGTTTGACCCAAGTTAAACAATTTAAAGGCAATGCTACCAAATACTAATTGAGTGTATGTAAACTTCTGACCTACTGGGAATGTGATGAAAGAAGTAAAAGATGAAATAAATCCTTCTCTCTACTATTGTTCTGACATTTGACAATCTTAAAATGAAGTGGTAATCCTAACTGACCTAAAACAGGGAATTTTTACTTGGATTAAATGTCAGGAATTGTGAAAAAACTGAGCTTAAAAGTACAGTGGGGCAAAAGAGTATTTCGTCAGCCACCAATTGTGCAAGTTCTCCCACTTAAAAAGATGAGAGAGGCCTGTAATTTTCAGCATAGGTACACTTCAACTATGACAGACAAAATGAGAAAAAAAATCCAGAAAATCACATTGTAGGATTTTTAATGAATTTATTTGCAAATTATGGTGGAAAACAAGTATTTGGTCAATAACAAAAGTTTATCACAATACTTTGTTATATACCCTTTGTTGGCAATAACAGAGGTCAAACGTTTTCTGTAAGTCTTCACAAGGTTTTCACACACTGTTGCTGGTATTTTGGCCCATTCATCCATGCAGATCTCCTCTAGAGCAGTGATGTTTTGGGGCTGTTGCTGGGCAACACAGACTTTCAACTCCCTCCAAAGATGTTCTATGGGGTTGAGATCTGGAGACTGGCTAGGCCACTCCAGAACCTTGAAATGCTTCTTACAAAGCCACTCCTTCGTTGCCCGGGCGGTGTGTTTGGGATCATTGTCATGCTGAAAGACCCAGCCACGTTTCATCTTCAATGCCATTGCTGATGGAAGGAGGTGTTCACTCAAAATCTTACGATACATGGCCCCATTCATTCTTTCCTTTACACGGATCAGTCGTCCTGGTCCCTTTGCAGAAAAACAACCCCAAAGCATGATGTTTCCACCCCCATGCTTCACAGCAGGTATGGTGTTCTTTGAATGCTACTCAGTATTCTTTGTCCTCCAAACACGACGAGTTGAGTTTTTACCAAAAAGTTATATTTTGGTTTCATCTGACCATATGACATTCTCCCAATCTTCTTCTGGATCATCCATATGCTCTCTAGCAAACTTCAGATGGGCCTGGACATGTACTGGCTTAAGCAGGGGACACTGGCACTGCAGGATTTGAGTCCCTGGCGGCGTAGTGTGTTACTGATGGTAGGCTTTGTTACTTTGGTCCCAGCTCTCTGTAGTTCATTCACTAGGTCCCCCCGTGTGGTTCTGGGATTTTTGCTCACCGTTCTTGTGATCATTTTGACCCCACGGGGTGAGATCTTGTGTGGAGACCCAGATCGAGGGAGATTATCAGTGGTCTTGTATGTCTTCCATTTCCTAATAATTGCTCCCACAGTTGATTTCTTCAAACCAAGCCGCTTACCTATTGCAGATTCAGTCTTCCCAGCCTGGTGCAGGTCTACAATTTTGTTTCTGGTGTCCTTTCACAGCTCTTTGGTCTTGGCCATAGTGGAGTTTGGAGTGTGACTGTTTGAGGTTGTGGACAGGTGTCTTTTATACTGATAACAAGTTCAAACAGGTGCCATTAATACATGTAACGAGTGGAGGACAGATGAGCCTCTTAAAGAAGAAATTACAGGTCTGTGAGAGCCAGAAATCTTGCTTGTTTGTAGGTGACCAAATACTTATTTTCCACCATAATTTGCAAATAAATTCATTAAAAATCCTACAATGTGATTTTCTGGATTTTTTTTGTCATTTTGACTGTCATAGTTGAAGTGTACCTATGATGAAAATTACAGGCCTCTCTCATATTTTTAAGTGGGAGAACTTGCACAATTGGTGGCTGACTAAATACTTTTTTGCCCCACTTTATTTGGCAAAGGTGTATGTAAACTTCTGACTTCAGCTGTATGTGTTGATTCTTACTTCTATTTTAAATTCTGATCTTAATGTTGTTACCAATTTGAATAAATTATTTTATGTACAAATGCATTGTTTTTCTTACATTTAGTTCATGTAGAATTTCACTGGAAATGTACAGCATTATCTTGGCACCAGGGTTGCCAGCTTAATACTATAATTTTGCTTCACAGCGGCAATGCTGTAATATATGTCAAAGTATTATTTGCCTTACTGTAAAACATTACAGCATCCCTGTAATTTTGCAGCAGGGATGCTGTAATATGTTTTTACTTTAAGGAATATACATTTCTTATCAATGCCAAAATACTTATTTTCTAAAATAAATATAGCAATCAACAACAACAAATTGATAATATAATAGTGAATTGTTTTTCAATGATACAACAAATAGTTCAATGATATGACGAAAAGTTCAATGATATGACAAAAGTTATTTGGGGCCCATTGAAGCTCGGTTCCTTGTGCGCTTCATTTTTTATTGCCTGTAGCAAAGGTATAAGAGCACTTCAATGAGTGAAAAGCTGTACTGTAAAAAGGAAAAGTACTGTAGTTAAGTAAAATATAAATAAAAAGTTACAGTATTATTAATTGCACTTGAGGGACCATAATAATATTAATCATCTATCCAAAAATGTGTAACAAAATACTTAAATTGACAATGGACCAATTTAGGGGGCATACGAGTGGACACAGCGTTAACGCAAGCTGCACCCTGGCCTCTGGAAGTCGGGGGGTATTGTGGGAAGTAAACACCTAGATTGGATGAATAGGCTTTGCTGAAATGAGTGTCTATGGTCTGGGTCAGGAGCAATCACAATAGAAAGTAAGGCAGGAAGAGTTGAGGGCACAGGCCCCAGGGAGACAGCTAGTTTGGTAGATTTACATATATGGAGGAGTATAAATATTGTAACACAAGAAAGAGATACACTTATAGAGGGCATTTGCCATTCTGGTAAAATACATTGTCTATTGTATAGGAGAGGAGACCAGAGGAGGTCATAGATGTATAGGACAGCTGGAAACACTAAAGATGGAGACACATAGGCTACAGATTCTAGACAACCACATGAAGAGAAGGCGACATAAGACGTATAGGATAGCGGAACACTAAAAACAGATCACATTAAGAGAAGGAGACATGTAGGCGCCAAGACGGCTGGACACACCAAAAACTAGAGGAAACACACAGTCTGCTGATCCGAGATAAAGACACACATGCAGAAGAACACATGGAGCTAATTACAGGGTCAAAGCATAGGTCATAGGTTAGAGGGACGTATATTAGTCTTAGGTCAAAGCAAGGGTCTTGCCATTATTATAATCTAACGGAAAGTAGATGTGGGTGTTAGTGGGCGGAAGCAAGTAGGAAGCCTGAACTAAAAAGTTAATGATAAACAAAGAATAAGGGAAATATGTATATCTGCATTTGGGGTGGACCGATATGAGATAGGTGGATAAATACTGGAG
This sequence comes from Oncorhynchus masou masou, assembly GCF_036934945.1. NCBI lineage: Eukaryota > Metazoa > Chordata > Actinopteri > Salmoniformes > Salmonidae > Oncorhynchus > Oncorhynchus masou. The sequence goes on along the minus strand of NC_088217.1, from coordinate 63,722,201 downwards.
CCGGGGCTCTGGAAAGGGGAGTGTGTTCCGCGGACCATCCCGGGTTGCTATGCTCTTGTATTAAAAGCCAAATTGATTTCACAGGTGCTGTAATGCGTTGTATTTAATCCGATTTTCCATGACACTAGGTGCCAAGGAGGCAACAGGAGGCTGACCACACCTGGCATGTCACCATACCCTGAGAGGTCCTCACCCAACAGGTCACACAAACGCTAAAACCTGACCTCTGTAGATTTGGCATTATAGGTCCAAAACATGTACAAACACAGTGTGTGGCTTCAGAGGGTGACAAAGGGAGAGGGCCAGCAGATAGTCCAGAGCCACCAGGGTCAGAATCTATATATAAACCACCTTTGTCCCTCCAACACACCTGCTATCAGTACAGGGAAGGCTGGCAGGCTTTCAAATCGCTATAATTCACCACTTTTCTATTCCCTCCTTCTCCTCCTTCACACTCATTTTGCATTCTGGAAGCCTCCCTCTCTTTAGGGTTGCAGTGCAAAGTGGTAAGAGATTTTGGCAGAGGTGTTAAAGGGGCATCCTGGAATTCAAAAAACAAAAGCCACATCCCGCCATTTTTTGGTAAACAGTTGAGGGATGGGGCTGGATGAATAAGCCACTTACATTTATAGACAGAGCTATTTATGAGATCTGATCATCCATGAGATAAAACAATTGATCGACTACGTTATTGGCACCCTTGATTAAGGTGATCAAAAAAGACAGTATAAAATAAATACAATACTGAGCTATACTGTATGCACACAAAAAAAACACACAAATGCCCAGAGGAAAATAAATAACAGGTCCTTGATATCCTTTATCTGCACTTATGGACTGCCCTCTTCAATTCTCAGGTTTTCAATGAGGTTCAAGTCCGGAGACTATTTTCTGTTGTTCAAGCTCAAATTATTGTTGCTCCAACTTTGCTTTTAATTCTAACTCCCTTAGCTGCACATCTACGGGATGTATTCTATTACCCATAGTGCCCTTTTCATCAGCCTCTGATGATTTCTTACTCCACCAAAACAGTACCGCTCAACTCTTTGGCTACTGCTTTTGTATCGACAGATGCCACTTTGATGTCATAATAGTTTGCAATGATGAGAAGATTTTCCTCTGTACATTTATCTAACTTCTGCAACTTTCAAAATTATTCCACCATTATTCCATCTTATAACCCCTCAAGGTGGATGTCAATGACAGAAACCCTGCCACAATGGTCTATTGAACACTCAAATATCTGGGCACACCTGAGATTCAGAGTAAGTGATTAGAACAACTAATATATTCATGGGAAAAAATATCCCGGATGAGCCCCTATTATGTTACGTTCCACAGCACGAAAATAAATGATCACTCAACCAGAAGGGACACTAACAAAGTCATTGACTTTGACTAAACAACCAAAACAGGTGGGGGTTCAGGAGGGGTTCTGAAAGACGCTCATGGGGACTGTCCACTGAAAGTTGACCAGCAACAACTGGAACTTAAAAGACACCCACCATGAGCTCCCACAAAATCTGCCCAAGGTGCCAACAAAAGAAAAACCCATACTAAACTTAAAGATAGGAAGCAAACCAAAAAGTGGAGCAAAACAAATACAGGGAAGATAAGATAAAGTATTGTTTGTCTAGAACTCAAACTAGGGAGAGCCAACTAAAGGTGTTAACCCTCCACATCTCTCAAGACACCTGGAGCACTGGGCCAGCCAATTTTAAATAACACCTGGCCACAGTGAAAAACTCCCACTAATGAGACGGCAACCTGCATAGGTGTAACACATACTGATTAACAAGATGACACCAATCGGTGCGCTCTACCTGCTAAATGTGCAGAAGTCCAACCTTGAAATATAAACGGAAAACCAAAATCTGTAACTCTGGTTGACACACCAAATGATTGACACACCAAGTAGCAGAGTGTTCAAGTTTGGAGATGTAAGAGTTGCACACTCCACCAAAATGGACAAAATCCCAGCTAAGATTGATGTGAATATGCTACCCTCTTTGTTTACTGTTGTGCTATCATCAGATAATAGCTTCTTATGCTTTCGCCGAAAAGCCTTTTTAAAATCTGACATGTTGGCTGGATTCACAACGAGTGTAGCTTTAATTTAGTATCTTACATGTGTGATTTCATGAAAGTTTGATTTTTATATCATTTTATTTGAATTTGCCGCACTGCATTTTTCCTGGCTATTGGCCAAGTGGGACGCAAGCGTCCCCTATACCATAAGAAGTAAAAAAAGATAACAAAATATTTGAGACTATATTTAATGACGTTCTACTCAATATACTCTTTAAACTAATTCCCTCTATCCCTTTCTCCCTCATACTAGATCTCAGCCTCTCTCTTTCCCTCTGATGCTTTCCTATCACATTTAAGGACTTATTCAACTGGATGTGTCCCACTCTTGTAAAAAAAATAGCCTCATCTCTTCTGTCCCTTCCTGCAGTCCTCCCCTCCCTGACTTTCCTCTGTAATTGATTGAAATAAATGCCTGTCCTTGGTATCTCTGCACCATCACTGTCCATATCAGGCTTTCTTGCCTTGCTCATTGAAACTACAACATCAACATCCCCACATCTAAGTGCTTGTTTAACCAGTACAACTACCTCATTCCCCTCCAACCCTACATGGGCTGGGACCCAAGTAAATCCTATCTGTATACCCATCTGTCTAATTCTGCCATGGGTTTGTAGCACCTCATAAAGCAGGTATTGTCTCCTACATGACCTAAAGGACTGGAGACTCATTAACACTGCACATGAATCAGAGCAAATAACTACTCTGTCTTGCTTGACTTCTTCCACCCACTGCCATCCCAACAGTATGGCCATCAGCTCCGCCGTATATGCAGCCAGATGATCTGATACCCTTCTATACAGTCACATCTCCTTTGCCTGGGTATTACCCACCCACCCAAAGCTCTGTTCTGTCTTTGCTCATGTTCCCAGCATGCCTGTAAAATCCCTTTTGTAGGATGAGACACCCCATGTCCCTGTAGGTTGACCCATTAATTCATTGCCAGCTGCCGTCTTCTAATCGGCAATGGCATATCCCTCATGTCCACCTGTAGTCCAGCCACTGGGGACAACCGAAACCCCCAGACTACGCAAGTTGTGTAGGATCCCGCAAATTACGCAAGGGCCCCGCCTCCCCTTCGTGTCAAAGCAGGTGTCAATGTTGACAACTTCGATGAGAGGATGAAGCGGAACTATCCTTCTGGTCACAAAAAGAGGAAAAAAACATCATGAGAGTGAATTGCGGGAACAGCAATCAGATAAACTTGTGTTCTCTCTTCTCCAAGTTTGATGTCAGCAAATAACAGTAACGTTAAGTTGATGTGCTAGCTTGCAGTGCATCTCTCTCTAATATGTCTGTCTTGCTAACCTAGCTGGGCAGTGCATCTCTTTGTCTGTATATGTCTTGCTTGCTTACCAGACACTTCCAGGGCTGTGTTCTGTGACTTTGTGCCTGTCAAAAGTGAGAGTCAAATACAACTATTTATTACGTTTGATAAACACCAATGGGTAATGGTGTTTATAAACTGCAGCTCAGAAAAGATAACTGCGTCGCGGGTGAACATGCGTTCATATGTGCATGCACAAAATTAAACATCTGTTTGGACCAGTCCAGACAATATATGGGCGTGATGGCACTCCTCATAGGCGTACGTGATTTTAAAACAAGACAATGATTATCTAGTCTCTCAGTCAAGGTTAAGTCACAACTTTCTTTTGCAAGATTGAAATGCAAGGTTGAACGCAATGGACTGACATTGACTATTTATTTATTTGATGAATTTAAAATGTGGATTAGTTGGGCATACTGGGAAATATGGATGCACATCTCTCAGTTAATAATAACCATCAAGCATTCAACCAAGCCATAGTGTAAATAGCATTTTATATTTGAAAATGTATAAAAGGAAATCTGGGGGAGCCAAATTGAATGGGCCTGATGCAGCTCATAAAATTAATACTAGTATTGCTGTCTAATTTACAGGTGCAATGCTTTTCTACAAAAGACAGCAAAGTAATAAAGGTAGGCGTGAATCACTGGTCAAATATCAATGCCATTCTGAAACACCACGAGGGTCGTCCTGAACACATAAACAATATGATTAAGTGGAGAGAACTTGATCTGCACCTAAGTCGGGGACAGACTCTTGACCACATACAAATGACAATTTTGGAGGCTAAAGGAAAGAGATGGCGGGATGTCCTTACACATTTACTAAGTTTCACCCAGTCTCTGGCTGAAAGAAACCTAGCATTCTGGGGTTCATCAGACAAACTCTTCCAACCAGATAATGGAAACTTCCTAAAAGTGGTTGAAATACTGGGAAAACTTAACCCTGTTATGGAAAATAATCTCAGCAAAATTAAAGATTGAGAGACACATGCCTTGGGAAGCGCACAAAGAATATGCTGATCAAGCAAAGCAGTGCGACACAAACAACAACACAGAGCTACACATGGAATAAACAAACATACAGTCAATAACATAATAAGAAAGAAAGTCTATATACAGTGTGTGCAAATGAGGTAAGATAAGGGAGGTACGGCAATAAATAGGCCATAGTGGCAAAATAAATACATTTTAGCAATTAAACACTGGAGTGATAGATGTGCAGAAGACGAATGTGCAAATAGAGATACTGGGGTGCAAAGGAGTAAAAATGAATAATAAAAAATAAAAATAAAACAGTATGAGGATGAGGTACAGACAGACTATGTACAGGTGCAGTGATATGTGAGCTGCTCTGTCACCTGGTGTTTAAAGTTAGTGAGGGAGATATGACTCTACAGCTTCAGTGATTTTTGCAATTTCTTCCAGTCATTGGCAGCAGATAACTGGAAGGAAAGGCGGCCAAAGGAGAAATTGGCTTTGGAGGTGACCAGTGAAATATACCTGCTATGGGTGGGTGCTAATATGGTGACCAGTGATCTGAGATAAGGTGGGGATTTACTTAGCAGAGTCTTATAGATGACCTTGAGCCAGTAGGTTTGGCGACGAGTATGAAGCGAGGCCCAGCCAACGAGAGCGCACAGGTCGCAATGGTGGGTAGTATATGGGGCTTTGGTGACAGAACGGATGGCACTGTGATAGACTACATCCAATTTGCTGAGTAGAGTGTTGGAGGCTATTTTGTAAATGACATCGCCGAAGTCAAGGATCGGTAGGATAGTCAGTTTTACGAGGGTATATTTGGCAGCATGAGTAAAGGATGCTTTGTTGCGAAATAGGAAGCCGATTCTAGATTTAATTTTGGATTGGAGATGCTTAATGTGAGTCTGGAAGGAGAGTTTACTGTCTAACCAGACACCTAGGAATTTGTAGTTGTCCACATATTCAAGTCAGAACTGTTAGTTAACACAGTGTCCAAAGAAGGGCCAGAAGTATACAGAATGTTGTCGTCTGCGTAGAGGTGGATCAGAGAATCACCAGCATCAAGAGCGACATCATTGATGTGTACAGAGAAAAGAGTCGGCCCATGAATTGAACCCTGTGGCACCCCATAGAGGTCCGGACAACAGGCCCTCTGATTTCACACACTGAACTCTGTCTGAGAAGTAGTTGGTGAACCAGGCAAGGCAGCCATGTGAGAAACCAAGGCTGTTGAGTCTGCCGATAAGAATGTGGTGATTGACAGAGTCAAAAGGCTTGGCCAGGTCGATAAATACAGCTGCACAGTATTGCCTCTTATCGATGGTGGTTATGATATTGTTTAGGACCTTGAGCCTGGCTGAGGTGCACCCATGACCAGATTGCACAGCGGAGAAGGTACGGTGTGATTCGAAATGGTCAGTGATCTGTTTGTTATCTTGGCTTTCGAAGACCTTTTGAAAGGCAGGGTAGGATAGATATAGGTCTGTAGCAGTTTGGGTGTAGAGTGTCTCCCCCTTTGAAGAGGGGATGACCGCGGCAGCTTTCCAATCTTTGGGGATCTCAGACGATACAAAAGAGAGGTTGAACAGGCCAGTAATAGGGGTTGCAACAATTTCAGCAGATACATTTAGAAAGAGAGGGTCCAGATTGTCTAGCCCGGCTGATTTGTAGGGTCCAGATTTTGCAGCTCTTTCAGAACATCAGCTATCTGGATTTGGGTGAAGGAGAAATGGTCGAGGCTTGGGCAAGTTACTGTGGGGGGTGCAGGGCTGTTGACCGGGGTAGGGGATACCAGGTGGAAAGCATGGCCAACTGTAGAAAAATGCTTATTGAAATTCTCGATTATCATGGATTTCAGATCAAAGTTTATGTGTCACGTACGCCTAATACAACGGGTGTAGACCTTACAGTGAAGTGCTTACTTACAGGCTCTAACCAATAGTGCAAAAAATGTATTAGGTGAACAATAGGTAAGTAAAGATATAAAAACAACAGTAATAAGACAGTTAAAATAACAGTAGCGAGGCTATATACAGTAGTGAGGCTACAAAGGTAGTAAGGCTACATACAGACAATGGTTCGTCGGGCTGATTGAGGTAGTATGTACATGTAGATATGGTTAAAGTGACTATGTATACAGTGGGGAGAACAAGTATTTGATACACTGCCGATTTTTCCGATTTTCCTACTTACAAAGCATGTAGAGGTCTGTAATTTTTGAGAGACGGAATCTAAAACAAAAATCCAGAAAATCACATGTATGATTTTTAAGTAATTAATTAGCATTTTATTGCATGACATAGGTATTTGATACATCAGAAAAGCAGAACTTAATATTTGGTACGGAAACCTTTGTTTGCAATTACAGAGATCATACGTTTCCTGTAGTTCTTGAGCAGGTTTGCACACACTGCAGCAGGGATTTTGGCCCACTCCTCCATACAGACCTTCTCCAGATCCTTCAGGTTTTGGGGCTGTCGCTGGGCAATACAGACTTTCAGCTCCCTCCAAAGATTTTCTATTGGGTTCAGGTCTGAAGACTGGCTAGGCCACTCCAGGACCTTGAGATGCTTCTTACAGAGCCACCCCTTAGTTGCCCTGGCTGTGTGTTCCGGGTCATTGTCATGCTGGAAGACCAAGTCACGACCCATATTCAATGCTCTTACTGAGGGAAGGGGGTTGTTGGCCAAGATCTCGCGATACATGGCCCCATCCATCCTCCCCTCAATACGGTGCAGTCGTCCTGTCCCCTTTGCAGAAAAGCATCCCCAAAGAATGATGTTTCCACCTCCATGCTTCACGGTTGGGATGGTTTTCTTGGGGTTGTACTCATCCTTCTTCTTGCTCCAAACACGGAGAGTGGAGTTTAGACCAAAAAGCTCTATTTTTGTCTCATCAGACCACATGACCTTCTCCCATTCCTCCTCTGGATCATCCAGATGGTCATTGGCAAACTTCAGACGGGCCTGGACATGTGCTGGCTTGAGCAGGGGGATCTTGTGTGCGCTGCAGGAATTTAGTCCATGACGGCGTAGTGTGTTACTAATGGTTTTCTTTGAGACTGTGGTCCCAGCTCTCTTTGGGTCATTGACCAGGTCTGGGCTGATCCCTCACCTTCCTCGTGATCATTGATGCCCCACGAGGTGAGATCTTGCATGGAGCCCCAGACCTAGGGTGATTGACCGTCATCTTGAACTTCTTCCATTTTCTAATAATTGCGCCAACAGTTGTTGCCTTCTCACCAAGCTGCTTTCCTATTGTCCTGTAGCCCATCCCAGCCATATGCAGGTCTACAATTTTATCCCTGATGTCCTTACACAGCTCTCTGGTCTTGGCCATTGTGGAGAGGTTGGAGTCTGTTTGATTAAGTGTGTGGACAGGTGTCTTTTATACAGGTAACGAGTTCAAACAGGTGCAGTTAATACAGGTAATAAGTGGAGAACAGGAGGGCTTCTTCAAGAAAAACTAACAGGTCTGTGAGAGCCAGAATTCTTACTGGTTGGTAGGTGATCAAATCCTTATGTCATGCAATAAAATGCAAATTAATTACTTAAAAATCATACAATGTGATTTTCTGGATTTTTGTTTTAGATTCCGTCTCTCACAGTTGAAGTGTACCTATGATAAAAATTACAGACCTCTACATGCTTTGTAAGTAGGAAAACCTGCAAAAACAGTGTATCAAATACTTGTTCTCCACCACTGGATATGATGAACAGAGAGGAGCAGGTGCGTAAAAGAAGGTTTGGAGGGGCACACAATGCAAATAGTCTGGATAGCCATTTGGTTACCTGTTCAGGAGTCTTATGGCTTGGGGGTAGAAACTGTTGAGAAGTCTTTTGTCCTTGACTTGGCACTCCGGAACTGCTTGCCATGCTGTCGTTGAAAGAACAGTCTATGACTGGGGTGGCTGGGGTCTTTGACAATTTTTAGGGCCTTCCTCTGACATCGCCTGGTGTAGAGGTCCTGAATGGCAGGCAGCTTAGCCCCAGTGATGTACTGGGCCATACGCACTACCCTCTGAAGCACCTTGCGGTCGGAGGCCGAGCAATTACAGTACCAGGCAGTGATGCAATCAGTCAGGCTCTTGATGTTGCAGCTGTAGAACCTTTTGATGATCTGAGGACCCAAATCTTTTTAGTTTCCTGAGGGGGAATAGGCTTTGTCGTGCCCTCTTCATGACTGTCTTGGTGTGTTTGGACCTTTCTAGTTTGTTGGTGATGTGGACACCGAGGAACTTGAAGCTACCCACCTGCTCCACTACAGCCTCGTCGATGAGAATGGGGATGTGCTCGGTCCTCCTTTTCTTGTAGTCCACAATCATCTCCTTCGTCTTGGTTATGTTGAGGGATAGGTTGTTATTATGGCACCACCCGGCCAGGTCTCTGATCGGTGATCAGGGCTACCACTGTTGTGTCGTCTGCAAACTTAAAACACTGTTTCCTAGCCTCAGTGCAGTGGGCAGCTGGGAGAAGGTGCTCTTATTCTCCATGGACTTTACAGTGTCCCAGAAAGTTTTGGAGATTGTGCTGCAGGATGCAAATTACTGTTTGAAAAAGCTAGCCATTGCTTTCTTAACTGCCTGTGTATATTGGTTCCTAACTTCCCTGAAAAGTTGCATATCGCAGGGGCTATTTGATGCTAATGCAGTACGCCACAGGATGTTTTTATGCTGGTCAAGGGCAGTCAGGTCTGGAGTGAACCATGGGCTGTATCTGGTTCTGGTTCTACATTTTTTTGAATGGGGCATGCTTATATAAAATGGTCAGGATAGCACTTTTAAAGAATAACCAGGCATCCTCTACTGACGGAATGAGGTCAATATCCTTCCAGGATAACTAGGCCAGGTCGATTAGAAAGGCCTGCTCGCTGAAGTGTTTTAGTGAGCGTTTGACAGTGATGAGCGGTGGTCGTTTGACCGCAGACTAAAGGCTATAAGAACTGGTCGTCTAGTACATTTGGACCAGAAAGTAAAAGTAGCAGGAGAATAGCACGAGAATAGATTCAAGACATTCAATGCATAATGTACAGACAAAGGTACAGTAGGATATGAATACAGTGGAGGTAAACCTAGTCATTGAGTGACGATGAGAGAGGTATTGTCTCTAGAGGCACCATTTAAACCAGGTGAGGTCACCGCATGTGTGGGATCTGGAACAAAAGGGTTAGCTAAGGCTTATTGAGCAGGGCTGGAGGCTCTACAGTGAAATAAGACAATAATCACTAACCAAAACAGCAATGGACAAGGCATATTGTCGTTAGGGAGAGGCATGCGTAGCCGAGTGATCATAGGGTTCAGTGAGTAGCTAGGTGGGCTGGAGACACTGCTATTCAGACAGCTAACGGGCCAGGGCTAGCAGAAGTGTGTTGTAGCCCCCTCGTGCAGTCGTGATGGATCAGCAGGGTTCCGTGTAGTACAAGGGTCCAGGCCAATTGGCAAAATAGGTATAGTAGCCCAAGAAATTGGCTGATGGACTTCTTCAGCTGCTCAGCCAATCTGCTCTAGACAGCTAGCGGGCCACGGCTAGCAGGCTAGCAGATGGGTATTCAGGGGACATCGCGATGGAGAAGCCTATTGAAAAAAAACCTCCAGTAGTCCAGTCGTGATGAATCGGCGGGGCTCCGTATCGGCAGTATAAGGGATGGACCTCTTCAGCTAGCCAGGAGATGGGCCAAGCATTGGCTAGCTCCAGGCTAATTGATGCTTGCTTTAGGACAGAGTCATTAGCCAGGAGTTGCCACTCGGATAGCAGCTAGCTAGCTTCGATGATCCAGGTGAAAAGGTTCAGACATTGCGGTAGGAATCCGGAGATATGGAGAAAAAGAAGTCTGATATGCTCTGGGTAGAATTGCGCTGAGCAGACTGGCAGGAGTTGTCAAGGCTAAAGGCTGATGACTGCTAGCAGTGGCTAGCTGACTACTAGCTAGTAGCTAGTTAGCTGGCTAGCCCCTGTTGGGGGCTCTGGTTCTAAAGTAGAAAAAATAGCAGATCCATACCACATTGGGTGAGGTGGGTTGCAGGAGAGTATGTTGAAGTTGAAGCTAAGAAAAATCAAAAAAATATATGCAAAGAAAAAAAGTTATTAAATTATATATACACGGGACACAACAAGACGGAGACAACTACGCCTGAATGCTACGCCATCTTGGATACTTTCTATTGTGGTTAGAGACAGATTGCGCTGTTCTGTGAAGGGAGTAGTACACAGCGTTGTATGAAATCTTCAGTTTCTTAGCAATTTCTCTCATGGAATAGCCTTCATTTTTCAGAACAAGAATAGACTGCCGAGTTTCAGAAGAAAGTTATTTTGAGCCTGTAATCTAAGCCACAAATGCTGATGTTCCAGATACTCAACTTGTCTAAAGAAGAACCGTTTTATTGCTTCTTTAATGAGAACAGTTTTCAGCTGTGCTAACATAATTGCAAAATCTAATGATAAATTAGCCTTTTAAAAGGATAAACTTGGATTAGCTAACACAACTTGCCACTGGAACACAGGAGTGATGGTTATTGATAATGGGCCTCTGTACGCCTATGTAGATATTCCATAAAAGAATCAGCCGTTTCCAGCTACAATAGTCATTTACAAACATTAACAATGTCTACACTGTATTTCTGATCAATTTGATCATATTTGAACTTCTCTGGGATAGGCGGGACACTTGCGTCCCACTTGGCCAATAGCCAGGGAAAATGCAGAGTGCTAAATTCAAATAAAATACTATAAATAATTTTAATTTCATTAAATCACACATGTAAGATATCAAATTAAAGCTACACTCGTTGTGAATCCAGCCAACATGTCAGATTTCAAAAAGGCTTATCGGCGAAAGCATGAAATGCTATTATCTGATGATAGCACAACAGTAAACAAAGAGAGAGTAGCATATTTCAACCCTGCAGGCGCGACACAAAACGCAGAAATAAAATGTAAATCATGCCTTACTTTTGACGAGCTTCTTTTGTTGGCACTCCAATATGTTCCATAAACATCACAAATGGTCCTTTTGTTAGTTTAATTCCGTCAATATATATCCAAAATGTCCATTTATTTGGCGCGTTTGATCCAGAAAAACACATCTTCCAACTTGTGCAACGTCACTACAAAATATCTCAAAAGTTACCAGTAAACTTTGCCAAAAAATTTCAAACTACTTTTGTAATACAACTTTAGGTATTTTTAAACGTTAATAATCGATCAAACTGAAGTTGGGATGATCTGTGTTCAATACAGGAAGACAACAAACTGACGCTACTTTTCGAGTCATGCGCCTACCTCAAAAAGTCCACATGAAGTGACACTCATTCAAGATAGCTGTACTTCTTCATTACACAAAGGAATAACCTCAACCAATTTCTAAAGACTGGTGACATCCAGTGGAAGCGGTAGGAACTGCAAACAAGTCCCTTAGAAATCTGGTTTCCCAGATATTCTCATTAAATAGACAGTGACCTCAAAAACAAATATGAATGGTTTGTCCTCGGGTTTTTGCCTGCTACATAAGTTCTGTTATACTCACAGACATGATTCAAACAATTTTAGAAACTTCAGAGTGTTTTTTATCCAAATCTACTACTAATATGCATATCTTATAGTCTGGGGATGACTAGCAGGAAGTTGAATTTGGGCATGCTATTTATCCTAAAGTGAAAATGCTGCCCCCTATACCGAATACCAAATATTTTCAAAAACAATGACATTTCTAAGTTACTTTTGAACGGTAGTGTACATGTGATGTTAAAGCTATTTGCCGATAGCTTGTTGGCATCATTGGGTCCTTCCCTGGTTTCCGGATTGGTACCACTACCGCCTTCTTCCAAATATCTCGTATTTTCCCCTGCTCTCACAATGAGTTGTACAACACCAAAACCTTATCCAGTGCCTCATCACTAAGATGGGCCAACATAACATAGCACACCTCATCTTTCCAGGTGAGCTTAACTCAGCCCTACCTATTGCCCTTTTACCTCTGCCATGGTAAATGGTGTATTCAACACATCATTTACATCCTCTCTGTTATCCAGCACTCCAGGATGCTCCTTTCTAGTTGTCTTTCTCTCCCTCTGCCCCTCCTCTGATAAATTTGCAGAGCTATGCACTTCTACAAACGTTTGGGCAATCATCTCTGCCTTCTCATCCCATACCTCCCACTCACAGATTCCTGCCATCACATCACTAGATACCAGTGTGAGGTAAAAGGCAGACTCCCTGTGGCTACATCAATCCTGGTCCATCATTCAGGCACACCAGATCTTTCATTTCTATCAGATTTTCCATCATTTGGACACTTCAAACCATCCCCCCAAAGCATGATATGGGCATTAAAATCCCCACACCACATTATCATACTTCTATCCTGGCCCTCAACTCTCTCCAGCACGTCTAGGTCCAATATCTGACACGGATTATAGTAGTTCACTACCATTAGCACCCCTCTTCTCAACCACACCACCACCACCACATTTTCCTGTTCAATACCTCTGCCTAGCATCCTGTAGGGAAGTTCTTGCTTTATAAACATGGCACATCCCCCATTCCCCCTACAGCTATGTCCCTACAAACCACTACATATGTATGATAAACTCCACATTCGGTATGAGCCATGTTTCCTGCACACAAAATCACATCAGGCTTAGCTTGCATACCTACAATGAACTGCTTGAACTCCTGCCCATGAGCCAACAGGCTTTGAGCATTTCATTGCAGTACTACCGCCACAACTAAGATCCAGTAATACATGAATCCACCTTATACATGAATCCACCTCAGCTGATTGAGGTCATCTTGAACTTCTTTCCATGTCAACCCTGTCATACTCAGATGTCTCCCAGCAGCTTTCACTATTAGCTGAATCCTCTCTCTTTTAGATTATACTCAAATCAAATCAAATCGAATTTTATTTGTCACATACACATGGTTAGCAGATGTTAATGCGAGTGTAGCGAAATGCTTGTGCTTCCAGTTCCGACAATGCAGTAATAACCAACAAGTAATCTAACTAACAATTCCAAAACAAATTTCTTATACACAGTGTAAGGAGATAAAGAATATGTACATCAGATATGAATGAGTGATGGTGCTGAGCAGCATAGGCAAGATACAGTAGATGGTATCGAGTACAGTATATACATATGAGATGAGTATGTAAACAAAGTGGCATAGTTAAAGTGGCTAGTGATACATGTATTACATAAGGATGCAGTAGATGATAGAGTACAGTATATACATACACATATGAGATGAATAATGTAGGGTTTAAAGTGGCTAGTGATACATGTATTACAAAAAGATGGCAAGATGCAGTAGATGGTATAGAGTACAGTATATACATATGAGATGAGTAATGTAGGGTATGTAAACATTATATTATGTGGCATTGTTTAACCTCTTACATCTATGGGGGCGCTATTTCATTTTTGGATGAAAAACGTTCCCGTTTTAAACAAGATATTTTGTCACAAAAAGATGCTCGACTATGCATATAATTGATAGCATTCGAAAGAAAACACTCTGACGTGTCCAGAACGACCAAGATATTCTCTGTGCGTGCCCTAGAACGTGAGCTTCAGGCAAAACCAAGATGAGATGGCATCCAGGAAATGAGCAGGATTTTTGAGGCTCTGTTTTCCATTGTCTCCTTATATGGCTGTGAATGCGAGAGGAATGAGCCTGCCCTTTCTGTCGTTTCCCCAAGGTGTCTGCAGCATTGTGACGTATTTGTAGGCAGATCATTGGAAGATTGACCATAAGAGACCACATTTACCAGGTGTCCGCCCGGTGTCCTCCGAAATTGTTGCGCAAAAGTCACCTGCCAGTATTTTCCCATGGGATACAGAGAGGAAAGCAAGCTTCCACGAACTGCATATCAATGAAGAGATATGTGAAAAAACACCTTGAGGATTGATTCCAAACAACGTTTGCCATGTTTCGGTCGATATTATGTAGTTAATCCGGAAAAAGTTTTACGTTGTAGGTGACTGAATTTTCGGTTCGTTTCGGTAGCCAGACGCAATGTAGAAAACGGAACGATTTCTCCTACACACAGACGCTTTCAGGAAAAACTGCGCATTTGGTATGTAACTGAGAGTCTCCTCATTGAAAACATCAGAAGCTCTTCAAAGGTAAATGATTTTATTTATTTGGTTATCTGGTTTTTGTGAAAATGTTGCATGCTAAATGCTACTCAAAATGCTATGCTAGCTTTGCATACTCTTACACAAATTAGTCAATTTCTATGGTTCAAAAGCATATTTTGAAAATCTGAGATGACAGTGTTGTTAAGAAAAGGCTAAGCTTGAGAGCAGACGCATTATTTTCATTTTATTTGCGATTTTCAGAAATCGTTAACGTTGCGTTATGCTAATGAGCCTGAGGCTTTAGTCACAAACCCGGGATCCGGGATGGGGAGTTTCAAGAAGTTAAAGTGGCTAGTGATACATTTTTACGTCCATTTTTCCATCATTAAAGTGGCTGGAGTTGAGTCAGTATGTTGGCAGCAGCAACTCAATGTTAGTGGTGGCTGTTTAACAGTCTGATGGCCTTGAGATAGAAGCTGTTTTTCAGTCTCTCGGTCCCTGCTTTGATGCACCTGTACTGACCTCGCCTTCTGGATGATAGCGGGGTGAACAGGCAGTGGCTCGGGTGTGTGTTGTCCTTGATGATCTTTGTGGCCTTCCTGTAACATTGGGTGGTGTAGGTGTCCTGGAGGGCAGGTAGTTTGCCCCCGGTGATACGTTGTGCAGACCTCACTACCCTCTGGAGAGCCTTACGGTTGTGGGCGGAGCAGTTGCCGTACCAGGCGGTGATACAGCCCGCCAGTATGCTCTCGATTGTGCATCTGTAGAAGTTTGTGAGTGCTTTTGGTGACAAGCCAAATTTTTTCAGCCTCCTGAGGTTGAAGAGGCGCTGCTGCGCCTTCTTCACGATGCTGTCTGTGTGAGTGGACCAATTCAGTTTGTCTGTGATGTGTATGCCGAGGAACTTAAAACTTACTACCCTCTCCACTACTGTTCCATCGATGTGGATAGGGGGGTGTTCCCTCTGCTGTTTCCTAAAGTCCACAATCATCTCCTTAGTTTTGTTGACGTTGAGTGTGAGGTTATTGTCCTGACACCACACTCCGAGGGCCCTCACCTCCTCCCTGTAGCCCGTCTCGTCATTGTTGGTAATCAAGCCTACCACTGTTGTGTCGTCCGCAAACTTGATGATTGAGTTGGAGGCGTGCGTTGCCACGCAGTCGTGGGTGAACAGGGAGTACAGGAGAGGGCTCAGAACGCACCCTTGTGGGGCCCCAGTGTTGAGGATCAGCGGGGTGGAGATGTTGTTGCCTACCCTCACCACCTGGGGGCGGCCCGTCAGGCAGTCCAGTACCCAGTTGCACAGGGCGGGGTCGAGACCCAGGGTCTCGAGCTTGATGACGAGCTTGGAGGGTACTATGGTGTTAAATGCCGAGCTGTAGTCGATGCACAGCATTCTCACATAGGTATTCCTCTTGTCCAGATGGGTTAGGGCAGTGTGCAGTGTGGTTGAGATTGCGTCGTCTGTGGACCTATTTGGGCGGTAAGCAAATTGGAGTGGGTCTAGGGTGTCAGGTAGGGTGGAGGTGATATGGTCCTTGACTAGTCTCTCAAAGCACTTCATGATGACGGAAGTGAGTGCTACGGGGCGGAGATCGTTTAGCTCAGTTACCTTAGCTTTCTTGGGAACAGGAACAATGGTGGCCCTCTTGAAGCATGTGGGAACAGCAGACTGGTATAGGGATTGAATGAATATGTCCGTAAACACACCAGCCAGCTGGTCTGCGCATGCTCTGAGGGCGCGGCTGGGGATGCCGTCTGGGCCTGCAGCCTTGCGAGGGTTAACACGTTTAAATGTTTTACTCACCTCGGCGGCAGTGAAGGAGAGACCGCATGTTTGCGTTGCAGGCCGTGTCAGTGGCACTGTATTGTCCTCAAAGCGGACAAAAAAGTTATTTAGTCTGCCTGGGAGCAAGACATCCTGGTCCGTGACTGAGCTGGATTTATTCTTATAGTCCGTGATTGACTGTAGACCCTGCCACATACCTCTTGTGTCTGAGCTGTTGAATTGAGATTCTACTTTGTCTCTATACTGACGCTTAGCTTGTTTGATAGCCTTACGGAGGGAATAGCTGCACTGTTTGTATTCAGTCATATTACCAAACACCTTGCCCTGATTAAAAGCAGTTGT
Source organism: Oncorhynchus masou masou (assembly GCF_036934945.1). Taxonomy (NCBI): domain Eukaryota; kingdom Metazoa; phylum Chordata; class Actinopteri; order Salmoniformes; family Salmonidae; genus Oncorhynchus; species Oncorhynchus masou. Next base: position 63,705,594 of record NC_088217.1, on the reverse strand, counting down.
TCGGGCTTTCAGTTTCACGCGAATGCTGCCATCAATCCACGGTTTCTGGTTAGGGAATGTTTTAATCGTTGCTATGGGAATGACATCTTCAACGCACGTTCTAATAAACTCGCACACAGAATCAGCGTATTCGTCAATGTTGTTGCCTGACGCAATACGAAACATGTCCCAGTCCACGTGATGGAAGCTGTCTTGGAGTGTGGAATCAGCTTGGTCGGACAGACCTCAGCGTGGGAGCTTCTTGTTTCAGTTTCTGTCTGTAGGCAGGGATCAGCAAAATGGAGTCGTGGTCAGCTTTTACGAAAGGGGGGCGGGGCAGGGCCTTATATGCGCCGCGGAAGTTAGAATAACAGTGATCCAAGGTTTTGCCAGCCCTGGTGACGCAATCGATATGCTGATACATTTTAGGGAGTCTTGTTTTCAGATTACCCTTGTTAAAATCCGCAGCTACAATGAATGCAGCCTCAGGATGTATGGATTCCAGTTTGCAAAGAGTCAAATAAAGTTTGTTCAGAGCCATCGATGTGTCTGCTTGGGGGGGAATATATACGGCTGTGATTGTAATCGAAGAGAATTCTCTTGGTAGATAATGCGGTCTGCATTTGATTGTGAGGAATTCTAAATCAGGTGAACAGGAGGATTTGAATTCCTGTATGTTTCTGTGATCACACCACGTCTCGTTAGCCATAAGGCATACGCCCCTGCCCCTCTTCTTGCCAGAAAGGTGTTTGTTTCTGTCGGCGCGATGCGCGGAGAAACCCGCTGGCTGCACCGCCACCGAAAGCGTCTCTCCAGTGAGCCATGTTTCCGTGAAGCAAAGAACGTTACAGTCTCTGATGTCCCTCTGGAATGCTACCCTTGCTCGGATTTCATCAACCTTGTTGTCAAGAGACTGGACATTGGCGAGAAGAATGCTAGGAAGTGGGGCGCGAAGTGCCCGTCTACGTAGTCTGACCAGAAGACCGCCTCGTTTCCCTCTTTTACGAAGTTGTTTTTTTGGGTCGCCGGCTGGGATCCATTCCGTTGTCCTGGTTGAAAGACAGAACACAGGATCCGCTTCGCGAAAGTCATATTCTTGGTCGTACTGATGGTGAGTTGACGCTGATCTTATATTCAGTAGTTCTTCTCGGCTGTATGTAATGAAACCTAAGATGACCTGGGGTACTAATGTAAGAAATAACACGTAAAAAAACAAAAAACTGCATAGTTTCCTAGGAACGCGAAGCGAGGCGGCCATCTCTGTTGGCGCCGGAAGTAGCAGTGCAATTGATAGCTCCTGCTATGAACGTCATCAGCTTTCTCTTATCTATGTATACCATATGCCCCGTAATCCTCGGTCCAGTTGAACCTGTATCTCCCTGGACCACCCTCACTGCCTCGACGTATGGCACCTTTCTCTCCACTCTCACTTGTTGCACGTCCATTGACATAAGCCCTCACATAATAACTCATATATCCTATGGTTACTTTATTTGGCAGTACCCGGTCCTTGAAGTGCAACAGGGTTATCTACCCTAACTCCACCCCTTGTTACTTGCAGAACTAGAACGTCTCCTCTCAAATTGTCGCTTACCTATTTATTGCTCACACTCACAGGTACTCCTGATATCACCCCTTTAATCCACTGCTCCCTGATTGATCAATCCAATTGCTCCACAACCCCTTACACTTCCCTATTTGCTTCACTCTGAAAGCAGTTTCCCTCTGTGCCATGTCCTTACAGCACACCAACAAATTCCCATCTCTTAACACTTTAGCATTGACAACTTCCACAATCAACTCTTTTATCACAGACATCAACCTTATCGGACTCATCGCCCCAACTCCACTTTCTTCCCTAAACTTCAGAATCACTTTATGCTGCTCCTCAACTCCATGCTCCCCTCGCATCTTATCTTGCCCTTCCTCTGCACTTTTTACCTCCAAACTGCCGCTAGCTTTGGAAACTGTTGCTCTCCTCATTCTTTCTTTTCTGCCTCTTCTGTGCCTCCATAGGCCTCTCGCTCTTTAAACCCCTACTCCCCTTCTCTCCTGCTTTCTTTTTCTTTTTCTTACTCCCTCCTTTATTTGTACCACTATGCTCCATACTTGCTTCACTTTCTTCTCCACACTATCTCCTACCATCTCTGACCCTGTCACAGCACAGCAATGCCGAACCTCAGCCACAAAGAGTCAAGTTTGATTGATTGTTTTATCAATGATTGATCGCTAGCCACAGCTTTCCAAACAGTGGTCACTGGTCCACAAAAAAAAAAAAATCAGCCCTCCCAAATATGTGATTACAAATCTGATGATTCAGTTCCCTGCAGCAGGACAAGGTGTCTTCCTGAAGAGAGCAGGAGCAGTACTGGACAAGGACATTATTTTCCACATTCTAGACAAACACAGTGCAGAAAGTAGGACTGAAAAGGAGATGTCAGAATATTTTTTTTAAGTGATGAGAAGAATTACAGAAAACATATGGCCACCCTGTTGTTGGTTTGCAACAGGCATCCTGTCCAACTAATGAGAATCATCAAACAGGAAACAAAGTCGACTAGGAGTAGAGTGGAATGAGTGCAGAGTGGAAAGAATCTGGAGTTGTTGTTGGTCAAGATGACATGGAGAAAAATGCGGGAACCTATGTCCGGGTGCACCACACAAGACTACACAAGGGGAATAATCTTATTGGTGTAATCATCTCAGTTCAACCAACATGTGACAGAGTCTCTCCATTGGTAGGTCAGAGTTATGTTCTTTAATGACTTCGCACTTCCATTCCCAGAATAATTTGCAGGCTCTGCTAGCTAGGCTGTTGTGATATCACTTAGTCAGGGACAGCTGGTACAGACACTTTTTTCTGTTCCAGCTCTAGGTTCGAATGATGTTATTTCTAGCTCCTCCATTAATGACACGTAAAGGCACATCCAAATGTATCACAGTTTTTTTTACTTTCTATTTTTTTATTTTACAATTTTGTGATCTTACATTTTTTTCATAAAGCAGATATATAAGACAGGAGCATATAATAGCATCATGAATGGTAAACTGGCTTAATCATGACTATCACTTGCCTGATTACACATAGTTGGCTCATTGATGACTAAAACAATTTCTCAAATTATTAGTAGCATGTATTAACAGAAGCATGTATTGTGGTCCATTAAATGGGAATCAAGAATGAATGAATGCTGTTCTAAATTAAGTAATCACATAGAGATGTTTTTAAGTGCTACAGAGACTGTCTAGCACAGGGGTATCCAACCTTTTCTAGCATTAAACTCAATCATGTATTTTTATTTTTACTAGCTTTCAAAAAAGCATGTTCTTTTCTCCACTGCAACTATTCCCCAGGTCCTTGCTGTAAAATATATGTGTTTTCTGTCAAAATAATGGTTAATAAACAACTCTAATGGGGGCCTTATACTTGTTATTTTTCCTGGGGGGTTTTCTTATTCTTTTTCCTTCGGTTTTCACTCAAAATAAAAAAAAGTAACATTTTTTAGAGTGACACTCAGAGTCCATGTCAATTCATAAATCACATAAGAATACTATTTGAGATCTGGGGGGAAAAAACATACAAATTTAGATTTTTTGTGCAATTCCTCTTTAATTGCACACCTAGCGGGAATGTGTTTGGCTTGCATTGTTTCTATACTGCACATCATGGCAGGGTTTGCAAAACAAATGTGTGCCTGATTTAATACAAATAATCACGATCTCATTCTGTAAGGTAGTCCGACTTTGCAGTTAACATTTAATTAAAGGTTTTTGGGAAAGCCTTTCTGTCTACCCACAAGACGGTTATCATTAGCACCACTAACTGGCTACACAAACTGATAGACACAATATTGCTTGAAATGACTTTGCAGATATTGTGTTAAGTTTGACTTTTCAAGCCAATTGTGGCTAAACCAAGGAGGGATAATAACAATGCGGCTTTGGATAATAGCAGGGAAATTGCAGTGTGTGATAATTGTGAGATTTGTTCATGACCGTTTGCGGTGGAACACGTGATGTACTTTCAGAAATGTTTGAGGGGCTGCTCATAGGTGGGCTGGCTGTGAGCTACTGGTAGCTCGCGATTTACATGTTGGTGACCCCAAGACTAGCAGCAGGGTTGGGGTCAATTCCATTTCAATTCCAGTCAGTTCAGGAAGTAGACTAAAATTCCATTTCCAATTCTCTCTTCAATGAGGAAAATGTCATTCAAATCAAACTTTATTTGTCACATTCGGCGAATGCAAAAAGTGTAAACCTTACCATGAAATGCTTACTTACAAGCCCTTAACCAACACTGCAGTTCAAGAAGAGTTCAAAAATATTTATAAAATAAACAAAAGTAAAAAATTATAAAAAGTAGCACAATAACATAACAATAACGAGGCTATATACAGGGGGTACCGGTACCGAGTCAGTGTGCGGGGGTACAGGTTAGAGGTATTTTGTACATGTAGGTAGGGGTGAAGTGACTATGCGTGTATAATAAACAGTGAGTAGCAGCAGTGTACAAAACAAATGGAGGGGGGTGTATGTAATAGTCCGGTGGCCATTTGATTAGCTGTTCAGCAGTCTTATGGCTTGTGGGTAGAAGCTTTTAAGGAGCCTTTTGGTCCTAGACTTGGTGCTCTGGTACCGCTTGCCGTGCAGTAGAAGAGAACTGTCTATGACTTGGGTGACTGGAGGCTCTGCCAATTTTATGGGCTTTCCACTGATATCACCTGGATTGCAGGAAACTTGACCCCAGTGATGTACTGGGCCGTACGCACTACCCTCTGTAGAGCCTTACGGTCAGATGCCAAGCAGTTGCCAAACCAGGCGGTGATGCAACCGGTCAGGTGGTCTCCTGTCTAGCAGTCTACAATTATGTTATTTTCATCCCCCAAGTATTTTTCGGTGATATAAGAATTTCATTGCTGTTTAAATTGGATTCCATAATCAGAATTTTGAATAACTGAAGAAAACTGTGGCATAATTTCTTGGAACTACTTAGAAAAAGTACTATGAGGAAAATTCACAGTTGTCAGGCCCAGGGTTGGGTTTGTTATTCTATGAATCACACAATGCATCTCTGATCTTAAAGCACATCTGCCCTTGGAAACAATATCAATAGGTGCCAAATCACCCCCCCCCCCCCCCCGTTTTTGTTGAGTAAACGCAGTACTACTGAGCATGTGGCAAAAGGCTATCCACCCAAGAAGCCGAACCCAACCACATTCTGGACATTACACCGCCACATTATTCAACATACTTGTGTATTTAACACAGTAAGTGAAGACTTCAATACATTTTGATATGACTAAGTCTTTTTGGATAAGAGCGTCAGCTAAATAGCCAAAATGTAATTTATGTTTGAGCCGGCATCCTTGGAATTTTCTGCAAATCAAGTGCAGGGCGATGTTGACATAAGTTGATTTGAAACCCAGTCCTACATATGTTTTTCTAATCATATCCAAGCATGTATACTCTCATTGTTCGACTCAATTGATTCAATTAAACAAATCAGGTTTCATCTCTCAAGGGGAAAGGAACTAACATAGCCAGGGTGTAAAAGCTGGTAGCAGGACATTTCTGGTTCTCACTGCTGGGCTACAGGCAAAGTTTTCCATTACACCCCAAAAGGCCAAGCATGTCTGGAAGCACAAAACCTGTAGCAATAGACAGTCTTAATTGGTTCATGAAAACTTGCCCAACCTCCCTTATACTTCTCCCCATACAGTCTTAACACAGTGTAAAGCTGCCGTATCCAATTCATTACCTTCGTAAAAGCATTTGGCACATTGATGAATGGGCAGTACTTAACCCTGTCTACTGTATCACTCTTTCAAGATACATCTGGATGTGAATTATTAATAGCATTCCCAAATCTTACATGTTGATTATTCAATATGTTGAAGATCCAGTTTGCCATTGTATAGTGTGGGTCTAGGTCAATGTGCACAATAGAACATGGTTGCTGTCATATTTCCAAAAAGATGGATGTAAGTGGTAATATGCTGTGAGCCACGGTTCACACATTTCATAATGTCAAGATCTTTCCCATGTTCATGTAAAACTCCCTTACCACATCTTCTATGCTCCTCTACCAAAGCTTTATAGCCATTCCTCTGGCACTTTCATCCACAATGAAACAATTGTTATTCTGAAAGTGAGAGAGAGAGTGGCTGGAATAAGACCCGCCCGGAGTGCTAAATGCACATATTTTCTCATTCGAACTACATTTTTGGAGGTATAATTCATGAGGGGCGAATGACAGGGTAGCATATGGTGCGCTTGGCATACTGTGAAATATTAAAAAGCTTTGTCAGCACAGAGGCCAGGGTCCCCGTAGGGCACAGGGATCTGCCGGACAAAGACAACACGCCATGACAACCAGTCAGCCATCCTCCGTACACAGACGTCCTCTACATACACGGCCAAAGACAAAGACAGAGAGATGACCAATCCCACTTTATGTAGTACCAAGGCTACAGCGACGGGCCCCGACTCAGGATCAAATAGCGTAATTTATCATATGAGTGTGTTTAGATTACATTTTGTTTCAGGGATGCTCTGGTTGAACACATGAACCTACTTTATCTTGCACATTGGCTGTATCTTTCCAACCTGTGACATTTGTCACCCAAACAGACCTGCATCATTGAGGGACTACACATAGGCCGACAATAAAGTGAGCAGACCTATTCCCATATAATGTGCTATCTCTGTGGCTGGTTAAAAATCCACCTGGGCTTTGCAGTAAGGCCGGGCTACTGTAAACCACTTTGCGATAACAGTTGATGTAAAAAGGGTTTTATAAACGCATTTGATTAATGATGCAATTATTAAAGAGTAATTCCACGACAGCAATGAGAATCCTGACCTAGTGTCTGGATTGGTGTTCTCATGAGACAGAAAGTGAAAGTCAAAGATAGTAAAAAAAAAAAAAGTCTCCAATCCAAGATTCTCCAATGCAAGCTGCTAAAGCCCCGTCACCCCCCACAGCAACCCAGAACAGGACTGTCAATTCCCACACTTTAGTCTCATCTTTCAATACCAATATTAATGACACCTCCCCACACTTTGATTTTCAGAGCATTTACTTGTGTTTCGACAACCAGGGTCTCACAGGTGGTACTTCTCCATAATGACGCTCATATACCCTAAAGATGCTGACCTTGTCGAAGGTCAGTCTCCCAGTTAGAGCTCGGCGGTGGCTGCTCGACCAGAATAAAGGGGAAAATGTCATCAGCTCTTCACCACAAGAAGGAAACACTCACCATACCTTCACTAATTGGTCATGTAATGAATGCTTGGTTACAAATCTTTAGAATCTCCAGCACAGAGATGTAGTCTCCTGCAGAGAAAAAATACAACATTTAAAGGCCACACAGCAGTACAACATTAAATAGTATCTCTCATGTCCCTAAGGCGATTTCAGCACACACCGTCATGGTTCCTCCTGGCACAAGAGGGCATATCTTCCAAAATTAGTGTGCTACATGAAGTCATGTAGTCACCCAGGTTTCCCACACAAGTAGCCCAAATGTACCCAAGTGGCCAAATTGGTGAAGGTATACATTTTGAAACAAATAACTATATACAAAATGCCAAAATGGTATTCTAAAACACCCCCCCCCCCCAAAAAAAATGGAGAAAAAAATATGAAGAAAAAAATATATACATTTACAAAATAACATAGGTAACTATTTACACGCTTTCAATATTTGGAAGACCCTCAGTCCTCTATCAAATCAAATGTATTTATATAGCCCTTCGTATATCAGCTAATATCCCAAGGTGCTGTACAGAAACCCAGCCTAAAACCCCAAACAGCAAGCAATGCAGGTGTAGAAGCATGGTGGCTAGGAAAATCTCCAGAGAAAGGCCAAAACCGAGGAAGAAACCTAGAGGAACCAGGCTATGAGGGGTGGCCAGTCCTCTTCTGGCTGTGCCGGGTGGAGATCATAACAGAACATGGCCGAGATTTTCAAACGTTCATAGATGACCAGCAGTGTCAAATACTAATAATCACAGTAGTTATAGAGGATGCAACAGGACAGCACCTCAAGAGTAAATATGAACAGTTTAGGGTTCCATAGCCGCATTCAGAACAGTTGAAACTGGAACAGCAACAAGGCCAGGTGGACTGGGGACAGCTAGGAGTCATCATGCCAGGTAGTCCTGACTTATGGTCCTAGGGCTCCGGTCCTCCGAGAGAGAGAGAAAGAGAGAATTAGAGAGAGCATACTTGAATTCACACGGGACACCGGATAAGACAGAAGAAGTACTCCAGATATAACAAACTGACCCTAGCCCCCCGACACATAAACTACTGCAGCATAAATACTGGAGGCTGAGACAGGAGGGGTCAGGAGACACTGTGGCCCAATCCGATGAGACCCCCGGGCAGAGCCAAACAGGAAGGATATAACCCCACCCACTTTGCCAAAGCTCTACACAAAATTGTGCTGCTGAGGTATAATAAACAGATATATATACAGTGCCTTGCGAAAGTATTCGGCCCAGTTGAACTTTGCGACCTTTTGCCACATTTCAGGCTTCAAACATAAAGATATAAAACTGTATTCTTTTGTGAAGAATCAACAACAAGTGGGACACAATCATGAAGTGGAACGACATTTATTGGATATTTCAAACTTTTTTAACAAATCAAAAACGGAAAAATTGGGCGTGCAAAATTATTCAGCCCCTTTACTTTCAGTGCAGCAAACTCTCCAGAAGTTAAGTGAGGATCTCTGAATGATCCAATGTTGACCTAAATGACTAATGATGATAAAAACAATCCACCTGTGTGTAATCAAGTCTCCGTATAAATTCACCTGCACTGTGATAGTCTCAGAGGTCCGTTAAAAGCGCAGAGAGCATCATGAAGAACAAAGAACACACCAGGCAGGTCCAAGATACTGTTGTGAAGAAGTTTAAAGCCGGATTTGGATACAAAAAGATTTCCCAAGCTTTAAACATCCCAAGGAGCACTGTGCAAGCGATAATATTGAAATGGAAATTGCAAATCTACCAAGACCTGGCCGTCCCTCTAAACTTTCAGCTCATACAAGGAGAAGAGTGATTAGAGATGCAGCCAAGATGCCATGATCACTCTGGATGAACTGCAGAGATCTACAGCTCTGGGAGACTCTGTCCATAGGACAATAATCAGTCGTATATTGCACAAATCTGGCCTTTATGGAAGAGTGGCAAGAAGAAAGCCATTTCTTAAAGATATCCATAAAAAGTGTTGTTTAAAGTTTGCCACAAGCCACCTGGGAGACACACCAAACATGTGGAAGAAGGTGCTCTGGTCAGATGAAACCAAAATTGAACTTTTTGGCAACAATGCAAAATGTTATGTTTGGCGTAAAAGCAACACAGCTCATCACCCTGAACACACCATACCCACTGTCAAACATGGTGGTGGCAGCATCATGGTTTGGGCCTGCTTTTCTTCAGCAGGGACAGGGAAGATGGTTAAAATTGATGGGAAGATGGATGGAGCCAAATACAGGACCATTCTGGAAGAAAACCTGATGGAGTCTGCAAAAGACCTGAGACTGGGACGGAGATTTGTCTTCCAACAAGACAATGATCCAAAACATGAAGCAAAATCTACAATGGAATGGTTCAAAAATAAACATATCCAGGTGTTAGAATGGCCAAGTCAAAGTCCAGACCTGAATCCAATCGAGAATCTGTGGAAAGAACTGAAAACTGCTGTTCACAAATGCTCTCCATCCAACCTCACTGAGCTCGAGCTGTTTTGCAAGGAGGAATGTGAAAAAATGTCAGTCTCTCGATGTGCAAAACTGATAGAGACATACCCCAAGCTACTTACAGCTGTAATCACAGCAAAAGGTGGCGCTACAAAGTATTAACTTAAGGGGGCTGAATAATTTTGCACGCCCAATATTTCAGGTTTTGATTTGTTAAAAAAGTTTGAAATATCCAATAAATGTCGTTCCACTTCATGATTGTGTCCCACTTGTTGTTGATTCTTCACAAAAAAATACAGTTCTATATCTTTATGTTTGAAGCCTGAAATGTGGCAAAAGGTCGCAAAGTTCAAGGGGGCCGAATACTTTCGCAAGGCACTGTATATACAGAGTACAGGGAACATAAGGTTGAATATATTATTATAGACCTGCTAGATCTACTGTCTCTTTTATATTATGACATTTCAGCTAGATCTACTGTCTTTATTATATTACAACAGACCAGCTGTATCTACTGTTTCCATTTCACTTTGGTCATTGTTGTGGGCCTGCCCTCCCCTCAACAGCCTCAAATAGGCTATTTCATGTGGGTTGGGTTGGGGTGGGGCAGCAGACACATTTCATCACTTTTCATTACATCATTTCATCACATTACATTTTTATATATTGCTTATAAAAAAATCACAAATAATATTTGATATTATTAATTTCAAACAAGGGCAATAGCATGAAAAGAACTTACCAGTCCAAAACGGTGACATTGTTCCTCTTCCGCAGGCACCATTACAGATATACACAGTGGCTACAATGGTGTCCTATCTGTTCACAAAATATTCCTCCACTTGGGAATCGCAAAAATTGATCGTCCTACAACAATCTCTGTCTCGCTTTTCCGATCAATTTCTTCTAAAATTGTGTGTACATCTGTATATTTAGACTTAGCTTTCCCTGACTTAGTCGCCATACTGATTGATATATAAACAGCTGAATCTGCGTGTTTACCAAAACAATGCTGTGTGTAAAATGCGTAGCTCCTTCCAGAATAAAACTTCAATAGAGAATGACTCTCTTTACGCCGGAATTTACTACATGGGTTGGTCTTCCAACACACAACCATTGCATATTGCCGCTTACCTCAGCTCATTGGATATCCAGCTAGATTTCAAGACGATCAGTGGTCATTGGGTTAAAAAACAGTCAATCAACGAAACAGTGGTCATATCATTGGTGCACAGTGATGTCATTACTTGTTGTCTTCAAATTGGTTTCTTTCAGTCAATACGTCCCGCGAAATGGCCCATCAGGTTTGGTTGTGTTTCAAACAAACCAGTTGATTGCAATGAAACCAAACATGACTGGAAAAGTCACGTTTTGTGTGGGTTATTTACCTGGAATGTGTCGTCGAAAAGGGAATGAGACGGAATTCACGACACAAGCGGTTCACAAAATGTTTCGTGTTAGGCTATAAAAACTGATTTTATCAAACAAAAGATCATTCATTGTGTAACAATAAGCATTGGGGTTGCAAACAGATGAAGATCGTCAAAGGTAAACAATTTATTTTAATGCAGTTTGTGATTTTGTTACGCCTGTGTTGGTTGAAATAGTTGTTTTTATGGGGCTCTATCCTCAAATAATCACATCGTATTCTTTCGCAGTAAATCCTTTTTTAAATCTGACAACACAGTTGGATTAGCAAGATTCTAGGCTTTCGATACATGTGAGACACCTGTATTTTCATGAATGTTTAATATGACTATTTATGTAGCGATCACCGTATGTGTTGTGGAATTTCAGCCCGCTACCGGGTTCCGTGCTCAGAGAGGTTAATGGCAAAAGTTCTTAATATGAATTTCCCAAGTAAAAATGAAGGGAAACACCTGGGGGACATGACACAATTCTTAGTGTCAGTTAAAAAAATAAGATTTTTTAATAATAAAGTTTAAATTAATGCTGTATTTATTTTAATGAATTATACTGAACATTTCAATTTATATACAAAATCTTTTAACATTTTATTTTGGTGACCCAATACTTCAGAGGGACTGAAATATTACTTGAGCTAGTAGAGAAATTAACATTCAATTATCTGGCAACAGCTCTCGTGTACATTCCTGCAGTCAGCATGCCAATGTTATGCTCCCTCAAAACTTTAGACATCTGTGGCATTGCGTTGTGTGACAAAACAACACGTTAGTGGCCTTTTAATGTCCCCAGCACAAGGTGCACCCGTGTAAAGATCATGCTGTTTTTATCAGCTTCTTGATATGCCACACCTGTCAGATGGACGGATTATCTTGGAAAAGGAGAAATGCTCACTAACAGGGATGTAAACATATTTGTGCTTAACATTTTAGAGAAAGAAGCTTTTTGTGCTTATGGAACATTTCTGGGATATTTTATTTTAGCTCATGAAACATGGGACCAACACTTTACATGTTGCATTTATATATTTGTTTCAGGGTATATATTTGTGATGGGATGTATAGACAGTACCTGATTCTTCAACCGCAGGGGGGCGCTGTGATACCATTCCATTGCGGACAGTCCCCTTTGAAATGAATAACATCCGGGGCAACGCAGCGTACTGCTCAGATGTAATGTGAGTCAGAGGGTGATATCTCATTCTCAGAAAGAATGCACCCAAAAACATTAAGGCCCCCATCTGAGGGGGATTATATACCTCGAAACATGAGGTATATCCTTAATATACATTTTAAAATTGTGACAATGGTACAGTTAGATTACCCATGTGTAACTCTGTTGTTGTTTTTTTCGCACTGCATTGCTTTATCTTGGCCAGGTCACATTTGTAAATGAGAACTTGTTCTCAACTGGCCTACCTGATTAAATAAAGGTGAAATAAAATAATAATAAATAAAAAAAACATACAAGCTGATGTACCTGGATACAGCTCGCAAATGAAGCCTTCAACAGGACCCCAACATGGGGGTCGGCGTCCCTGATGGCTCACCAGAAGTGATGGATAAACCCCAGAGATGCCTTATTGCTATTATAAACTGGTTTACAACATAATTAGAACAGTACAAAAAATGTTTGTCATACCCGTGGTATTTCAGCCAATCAGCATTCAGGGCTAGAACACCCGATTTATAATCCTAAATGATTAATTACAACTGTGTGCTGCGCCTTTTGCCATGGTTTCTGCAAGGGTTCTATCTACCCTTTGTGTATGTTAAATGAAGAGAGAACAGCTTTCGAGTGGCACAGCTGTCTAAGGCACTGCATCTCAGTGCAAGAGGTATCACTGCTGTCCCTAGTTCAAATCCAGGCTGCATCACATCCGGCAGTGATTGGGAGTCATAGGCTGTCGTGGCTGGGTAGGCTGTCGTGGTAAATAAGAATTTGGTTCTTAACTGACTTGCCTAGTTAAATAAAGGTTACATTTGAAAAAGAGAGGAGAGAAAAAAAGAAAGTTTCTCTTAATAGGGAATGTGCTGGTTACTACGCAGAGAAAAATAAAAGCATGGGTATGTGTCTGCCTTAATGAAGGGAAGAAATCACGGTGTTGCCAATTTCTTCCAGAATACAACAAAGTAAATACTGTTGTTTTAAAATTGTGACGTGCAGACAGTGTAAGCAGGGTAGGCAGTAAAAAAACTTGTCTGTAGAGCAAAATAATATTGAATTAAAAGTATGTATTTTCTCCTGCGTAAAAAAAGATATTGACCAAAGACATCCACTTGGTGTGCTCTGCTTGCCTTGGGCTGCAACATGCCCAGGAAAACTTGGCCTCCCCCTGGCTCCTGTCCACACTGAGCCCTCTTCACTATGAAGAGCCTCCATTGCATGCTAGCACGCCAACCTAGCCTGAGTCAACAGGACCCTAACATGGGGGCCGGCGTCCCCAATGGCTCACCAGAGGCGATGGATATCCCCACAGGGAATCGTGGAGCGACGGCTAGCTGGGGCGACCAGGACAACGCCTTTGCCCCACTGTTGGAGGACTCCAGCAACGAACTCGCGGCCTCCCTGCTGGGCTTCAAGAACTCAACTCCTTCTGTTCACCTGATTTAGAATTCCTCACAATCAAATGTCGACCGCATTATCTACCAAGGGAATTCTCTTCGATTATAATCACAGCCATATCTATTCCCCCCCAAGCAGACACATCAATGGCTCTGAACGAACTTAATTTGACTCTTTACAAACTGGAATCCACATATCCCGGGGCTGCATTCATTGTAGCTGGGGATTTTAACAAGGCTAATCTGAAAACAAGACTCCCATTGCTATTCTGACTTCCGCGACTCATATAAGGCCCACCCTCGCCCTCCTTTCGGAAAAGCTGACCACGACTCCATTTTGTTGCTCCCTGCCTACAGACAGAAGCTAAAACAAGAAGCTTCTGAGGTCTGTTCAACGCTGGTCCGACCAATCTGATTCCACGCTCCAAGCCTGCTTCCATGACGTGGACTGGGATATGTTTCGTATTGCGTCAAACAACAACATTGATGAATACGCTGATTCGGTGAGCGAGTTCATTAGAACGTGTGTTGAAGATGTCATTCCCATAGCAACGATTAAAACATTCCCAAACCAGAAACCGTGGATTGATGGCAGCATTCGCGTGAAACTGAAAGCGCGAACCATTGCTTTTAATCAGGGCAAGGTGACCGGAAACATGACCGGATACAAACAGTGTAGCTATTCCCTCCGCAAGGCAATCAAACAAGCTAAGCGTCAGTATAGAGACAAAGTAGAATCACAATTCAACGGCTCAGACACAAGAGGTATGTGGCAGGGTCTACAGTCAATCACGGATTACAAAAAGAAATGGATGTCTTGCTCCCAGGCAGACTAAATAACTTTTTTGCCTGCTTTGAGGACAATACAGTGCCACTGACAAGGCCCGCAACCAAAACATGCAGACTCTCCTTCACTGCAGCCGAGGTAAGTAAAACATTTAAACGTATTAACCCTCGCAAGGCTGCAGGCCCAGACGGCATCCCCAGCCGCGCCCTCAGAGCATGCGCAGACCAGCTGGCTGGTGTGTTAACGGACATATTCAATCAATCCTTATCCCAGTCTGCTGTTCCCACATGCTTCAAGAGGGCCACCATTGTTCCTGTTCCCAAGAAAGCTAAGGTAACTGAGCTAAACGACTACCGCCCCGTAGCACTCACTTCCGTTATCATAAAGTGCTTTGAGAGACTAGTGAAGGACCATATTACCTCCACCCTACCTGACACCCTAGACCCACTCTAATTTGCTTACCGCCCAAATAGGTCCACAGACGATGCAATCTCAACCACACTGCCCTAACCCATCTGGACAAGAGGAATACCTATGTGAGAATGCTGTTCATCAACTACAGCTCAGCATTTAACACCATAGTACCCTCCAAACTCGTCATCAAGCTCGAGACCCTGGGTCTCGACCCCGCCCTATGCAACTGGGTACTGGACTGCCTGACGGGCCGCCCCCAGGTGGTGAGGGTAGGTAACAACATCTACACCCCGCTGATCCTCAACACTGGGGCCCCACAAGGGTGTGTTCTGAGCCCTCTCCTGTACTCCCTGTTCACCCACGACTGCGTGGCCACGCACGCCTTCAACTCAATCATCAAGTTTGCGGACGACACAACAGTGGTAGGCTTGATTACCAACAACGACGAGACGGCCTACAGGGAGGAGGTGAGGGCCCTCGGAGAGTGGTGTCAGGAAAATAACCTCACACTCAACATCAACAAAACTAAGGAGATGATTGTGGACTTCAGGAAACAGCAGAGGGAACACCCCCCTATCCACATTGATGGGACAGTAGTGGAGAGGGTAGTAAGTTTTAAGTTCCTTGGCGTACACATCACAGACAAACTGAATTGGTCCACCCACACAGACAGCATCGTGAAGAATGCGCAGCAGTGCCTCTTCAACCTCAGGAGGCTGAAGAAATTCGGCTTGTCACCAAAAGCACTCACAAACTTCTACAGATGCACAATCGAGAGCATCCTGTCGGGCTCTATCACCGCCTGGTACGGCAACTGCTCCGCCCACAACCGTAAGGCTCTCCAGAGGGTAGTGAGGTCTGCACAACGCATCACCGGGGGTAAACTACCTGCCCTACAGGACACATACACCACCCAATGTCACAGAAAGGCCATAAAGATCATCAAGGACAACAACCACTCAAGCCACTGCCTGTTCACCCCGCTATCATCCAGAAGGTGAGGTCAGTACAGGTGCATCAAAGCTGGGACCGAGAGACTGAAAAACAGCTTCAAGGCCATCAGACTGTTAAACAGCCACCACTAACATTGAGTGGCTGCTGCCAACACACTGAATCAACTCCAGCCACTTTAATAATGGGAATTGATGAGAATTGATGTAAAATATATCACTAGCCACTTTAAACAATGCTAATTAATATCATGTTTACATACCCTACATTATTCATCTCATATGTATACGTATATACTGTACTCTATATCATCTACTGCATCTTTATGTAATACATGTATCACTAGCCACTTTAAACTATGCCACTTTGTTTACATACTCATCTCATATGTATATACTGTACTCGATACCATCTACTGCATCTTGCCTATGCCGCTCTGTACCATCACTCATTCATATATCTTTATGTACATATTCTTTATCCCTTTACACTTGTGTGTATAAGGTAGTAGTTTTGGAATTGTTAGTTAGATTACTCGTTGGTTATTACTGCATTGTCGGAACTAGAAGCACAAACGTTTCGCTACACTCGCATTAACATCTGCTAACCATGTGTATGTGACAAATAAATGTTATTTTATTTGGCTTCCTGATTGGAGACGACGGCTCCACAGGGTTTTCCGACAGCTTCCTCAACATCCCAAATGCTATTTGGTCCTAAATAGCATCATTGAGGATATATGAATGATAAAGTATGGTTACATTTAATTTGCTCTGTTAAACCTACCATTTGGGATGACTTTGATAGCAACAGTGAATCTCTCAACCATCATTATGATAGCACATTGGAAACAGTCGGTGACAAATATCCAAGCTAAGCAAGGCAAAACTTACTGGAGAGTTAATCTAGCTACAGATACACTTTGATCTCCCATCCAGGGATTTAATTATGTAAACACAAATCTATTAACACTTAGGGAATTATCACCAACAGCTAAAACAAATAAACATTAAAGACATGTTTAAACCGTGTCCTTTTATTTTTTTTAAATACAATAAAAATACATTTTGTTTCAAAAAGTCCAGCAATGCAATTACATTGAACATTACACAAGGCTGTCAATAGGGTAGCTTTTCCCTGAGCTGGAGGAATAATGGTTCTTGCCTCTCTGCCTGCTGAAGGTACTGCATATTGGTTCCAACCATAAAAGTAACATCAAAGAAATTTAGCCGGTCTGTTAGGAAATGCCTTTGTTACACAATCTGAATAAGGACATTTCTTCGGTGTGTAAAAAAACTCTAAATTGGGGAGATGGGAAACTAAATTCTATTCAAATTATTATTATATTGCTCTTTCATTTACAAATCTCATGAAATCACAGCAATTATTTGAAATGATGATTGATGGAGCTATGTAATCCCAACACTAACTACAGCAAATATATTTAAATTGCAATAAATAAAGTTAACTTACATATTTTTTGTTGTTGGCATTTGATTTGCGAACTCATCACGTGCGCTTTCTGCTCTACCGAAACAAAGCTAACCAAACAACAGTGCTGGGCATGAGCGCTAACTTAAAGATTAACTACACTCAAAAGATTCTTCGATTTTTCCCAGTCCTCAAAAGTTGTCCCCTGATGTGGTTTAACGGTTGTTGTGAACACAGAAAATGTCAATTTGTTGTGTAAAATAGTCGGAAACCAGATTTTTTTGGGAGGGGAATACAAAATCTGGAAAAACAAAACTTACAAAAAATGTAATTTGGGATAAAAAAGTCATTTTCAATATTTCAGTATTGATAGCGGTCACGTTCGTCTAATTATTTTGTTTGTTTGTTTAGTGTTCGTCGTGTTCTTTCATCTACATTAAAATAATGTATTCACACCACGCTGCGCTTTGGTCTCCTCACTACGACGATGGTGACAGAATAACCCACCAACAATGGACCAAGCAGTGTGGTAAAGGCCAGCAGCAGCAGCAGCAAAGAACGCAGGACTCATGGACTTGGGAGGAGATTCTAGATGGCGACGGACTCTGGGCACAGGAATGATGTCACCTGGGTCAGCTCTAAAATACTCATCCTGAGGTGCGTGCTAGCCGTCTGGTGAAAACTGTGCCAGCCCCCCGCACCAGGCCTCCTGTGCGCCTCCCTAACCCTGCACGTCCTGTGCCAGCTCGGCGTTACAGTTCCCCAGAACCGTGCTTTCCGTGGCGGGCGTTGTACTGGTCAGGCACCGTGTTATGCGGTGGAGTGCACGGTGTCCCCAGTACGCATGCTTAGCCCGGTGCGCTACATCCCAGCTCCCTGCATCTGCCGGGCTAGTGTGAGGATCCAGCCAGGGCGGATGGTGCCAGCCCTGCTCTCAAGATCTCCAGTGCGCCTTCACGGTCCGGTCTATCCGGTGCCATCTCCACGCACCAGCCCTCCGGTGGCAGCCCCCTGGACCAGGCTTCCTGTGCGTCTCCAGAGCCCAGTGCACCCTGTTCCTCCTCCCCGCACTCGCCCTGAGGTACTCGCCCACCAGTGCCGGCACCATGCACCAGGCCTATAGTGAGCCTCGTCTGTCCTGAGCTGCCAGAGTCTCCCGTTTGTCCCGAGCCGCCAGAGTCTAACGTCTGTCCCGAGCCGCCAGAGTCTCCCGTCTGTCCCGAGCCGCCAGAGTCTCCCGTCTGTCCCGAGCCGCCAGAGTCTCCCGTCTGTCCCGAGCCGCCAGAGTCTCCCGTCTGTCCCGAGCCGCCAGAGTCTCCCGTCTGTCCCGAGCCGCCAGAGTCTCCCGTCTGTCCCGAGCCGCCAGAGTCTCCCGTCTGTCCCGAGCCGCCAGAGTCTCCCGTCTGTACCGAACTGCTAGAGTCTCCCGTCTGTCCCGAGCTGCTAGAGTCTCCCGTCTGTCCCGAGCTGCTAGAGTCTCCCATCTGTCCCGAGCTGCTAGAGTCTCCCGTCTGTCCCGAGCTGCTAGAGTCTCCCGTCTGTCCCGAGCTGCTAGAGTCTCCCGTCTGTCCCGAGCTGCTAGAGTCTCCCGTCTGTCCTGAGCCATCAGTCTTCTGTCTGTCCCGAGCCGTTGACTGCCAGAGCAGTCAGCCAGCCGGGAGCTGCCAGAGCCGTCAGCCAGCCGGGAGCTGCCAGAGCCGTCAGCCAGCCGGGAGCTGCCAGAGCCGTCAGCCAGCCGGGAGCTGCCAGAGCCGTCAGCCAGCCGGGAGCTGCCAGAGCCGTCAGCCAGCCGGGAGCTGCCAGAGCCGTCAGCCAGCCGGGAGCTGCCAGAGCAGTCAGCCAGCCGGGAGCTGCCAGAGCCGTCAGCCAGCCGGGAGCTGCCAGAGCCGTCAGCCAGCCGGGAGCCGCCAGAGCCGTCAGCCAGCCGGGAGCCGCCAGAGCCGTCAGGCAGCCGGGAGCTGCCAGAGCCATCAGCCAGCCAGGAGCTACCAGACATACCAGACATGATCCAGGTAGAATCAGGAATTCCCCAGTGCAGCTGTCAAGGCCCCTTACTTTTTTCAATCTTTACTAACGACATGCCACTGACTTTGAGTAAAGCCAGAGTTTCTATGTATGTGGATGACTCAACACTACTACAGCTACTACAGCAGCTACTACAGCGACTGAAATGACTGCAACACTTAACAAAGAGCTGCAGTTAATTTCAGAATGGGTGAGTTAGTCCTAAATATTTCAAAAACTAAAAGCATTGTATTTGGGACAAATCATTCACTAAACCATAAACCACAACTAAATCTTGTAACAAATAATGTGGAAATTGAGCAAGTTGAAATGACTAAACTGCTTGGAGTAACCCTGTATTGTAAACTGTCATGGTCAAAACATTTTGATACAACAGTAGCTAAGATGTGGAGAAGTCTGTCCATAATAAAGTGTTGCTCTACTTTCTTTACAGCACTATCAACAAGACAGGTCCTACAGGCTCTAGTTTTGTCACACCTGGACTACTGTTCAGGCGTGTGGTTAGGTGCCAGAAAGAAGGACTTTGTGGCAATTGGTTCAGAACAGGGCAGCACAGCTAGCCATTGGATGTACACAGAGAGCAAACATGAATAATATGCACGTCAAAGTGGACGAGAGATTGACTTCATCACTACTTGCATTTGTGAGAGATATTGACATGTTGAAAGCACCGAGCTCTGTTTAAATGACTAGCCTACTGCTCAGACACCCACGCATACCCCACAAGACATGCCACCAGAGGTCTCTTCACAGTCCCCAAGTCCAGATAGGACTATGGTAGGTGCACAGTACTACATAAAGCCATGACTACATAGAACCCTATTCCACATAAGGTAACTTATGCAAGCAGTAGAATCCGGTTTTTAAAAACTGATAAAAATACACCTTATGGAACAGCGGGGACTGTGAAACAACACAAACATGTGCAGACACATGCATATACAAACATGATAACATACACACTATACACACACGTACAGATGGATTTTGTGTTGTAGATATGTGGTACTGGAGTAGGGGCCTGAGGGCACACAGTGTGTTGTGAAATCTGTTGAATGTATTGTAATGTTTTTAGAATGGTATATTACTGCCTAAGTTTTGCTGGACCCCAGGAAGAGTAGCTGCTGCCAATGGGGATCCATAATAAATACAAATAGTCAGGTACAAATATGATAGGTATGCAGGGCTGGGATTGGTGAAAACCCTGGGAGACCAAAGGGTAGCTGTAGATAGATTAATTCTCAAGGAGTTGCTGTCCAGCCTATAGTATTTTTTTTCTTCTGATAGTGGATATAACGTTGAAGATCTGGCATTGTTTTATAAGGAATAAATTCAACATATTCTTTACAAGGTTTGTCTATGTTGAAATTTGGTTACCATGACGACATATACCTGTGGTTGAAATGTCACCCTTAAAACAACAGTTTGACTGTATTTTCCACATAGATTCCACCTCACAATACGTTGTCAAATTTACAAAAGAAATGTTGATTCAACCAGTTTGTGCCCAATGGGAGGTCTGCTCAATTCAAGCACAGGGGACTCTCATCTAATATAGTCAGAAGAATAAGATACCAAACATCAAGTCAGTAGGTATATTACTATCTATGATATACATGCCTCTGATAAATGGAGCTGAAATAATAAGACAGGGAGGTTTAAAGCTAGAATCCATACAATAATAACACAGTTACCCCACCTCTGTTTTGGTAAAAAGCTGAGGGATGGGTCTGAAGAATTGTAACCACTCACAAATTCATAGAAAGGGCTATGGATGCAAGAACTGACCATCCAGGATATCAAAATGATAGTGTTAACCATGTTTTTAGGTGGTACTGTGCCCTGCAAAAATATTCATCCCCCATGGCGTTTTTCCTATTTTGTTGCAATACAACCTGGAATTTAAATGGATTTTTAAATTGGATTTCATGTAATGGACATAGACAAAATAGTCCAAATTGGTGAAGTCAAATGAAAAAAATTACTTGTTTTAAAAAATTCTAAAAATAAAAAAAATGGAAAAGTGGTGTGTGCATGTGTATTCACACCCTTTGCTATGAAGTCCCTAAATAAGATCTGGTGCAACCAATTCACTTCAGAAGTCAAATAATAAGTTAAAAAAGTCCACCTGTGTGCAAACTAAGTGACACACACATGATCTGTCACATGAGTACATAGTACATCAGTACATACAGTTGAAGTTGGAAGTTCACACACTTAGGTTGGAGTCATTAAAATTTGTTTTTCAACCACTCCACGCATTTCTTGTTAACAAACTAAAGTTTTGGCAAGTCGGTTAGGACATCTACTTTGCGCATGACACAAGTAATTTTTCCAACATTTGTTTACAGACAGATTATTTCAATTATCATTCACTGTATCACAATTACAGTGGGTCAAAAGTGTACATACAGTAAGTTGACTGTGCCTTTAAAAAGCTTGGAAAATTACAGAAAATTATGTCATGGTTTTAGAAGCTTCTGATAGGCTAATTGACATAATTTGAGTCAATCGTAGGTGTACCTGTGGCTATATTTTAAGGCCTACCTTCAAACGCAGTGCCTCTTTGCTTGAAATAATTGGGAAATCAAAATAAATCAGCCAAGACATCAGAAAAAAATTGTCTGGTTCATCCTTGGGAGCAATTTCCAAACGCCTGAAGGTACCACGTTCATCTTTTAAAAACAATAGTAAGCAAGTATAAACACAATGGGACCAAGCAGCCATCATACCACTCGGGAAGGAGACGCGTTCTGTCTCCTAGAGATAAACATACATTGATGCGAAAAGTGCAAATCAATCCCAGAACAACAGAAAAAGATGTGAAGATGCTGGAGGAAACAAGTACAAAAGTATCTATATTCACAGTAAAAAACGAGTCCTATATCGACATAACCTGAAAGACCGCTCAGCAAGGAAGAAGCCGCTGCTCCAAAACAGCATTAACAAAGCCAGACTACGGTTAGCAACTGCACATGGGGACAAAGATTGTACTTTTTGTGGAAATGTCCTCTGGTCTGATGAAACAAAAATAGACCTGTTTGGCCATAATGACCATTGTTATGTTTGGAGGAAAAAGGGTGAGGCTTGCAAGAACACCATCCATGAAGCACGGGTGTTGTAACATCATTGTGTGGTGGTGTTTTGCTGCCGGAAGGACTGGTGCACTTCACAAAATAGATGGCATGATGAGGGCGGAAAATTATGTGGATATATTGAAGCAACATGTCAAGGCATCAGTCAGGAAGTTAAAGCTTGGTTGCAAATGGGTCTTCCAAATGGACAATGACCCCATGCATACTTCCAAAGTTGTGGAAAAACAGTTTAAGGACAAGAAAGCCATTGTATTGGAATGGCCATCACAAAGCCCTGACCTCATTCCTATAGGAAAATTTGGAGGCCTACAAACCTGACTCAGTTACACCAGCTCTCTCAAGAAGAATGGGCCAAAATTCACCCAACTTTTTGTGGGAGGCTTGTGGAAGGCTACCTGAAACGTTTGACCCAAGTTAAACAATTTAAAGTAAATTCTACCAAATACTAACTGAGTGTATGTAAACTTCTGACCCACTGGGAATGTGATGAAAGAAATAAAAGCTGAAATAAATCCTTCTCTCTACTATTTTTCTGACATTAGACATTCTTAAAATAATCCTAACTGAGCTAAAACCGGGAATTTTTACTCGGATTAAATGTCAGCAATTGTGAAATACTGAGTTTAAATGTATTTGGCTAAGTTGTATGTAAACGTCGGACTTCAAATGTATACACCTGTTCTGAAAGGCCCCATAGTCTTCAACACCACAAAGCAAGGGGCACCATGAAGACCAAAGAGTCTCTCCAAATAGGTCATGAACAATGTTGTGTAGAAGTACAAACCAGGGTTGGGTTATAAAAAAATATATGAAACTTTGAACATCCCACAGAGCACCATTAAATCAATTATTAACTAATTAAAAGAATATGGCATCACAACAAACCTGCCAAGAGAGGGCCGCCCACCAAAACTCACAGACCATGTGTAACGGATGTGAAACGCTAGCTTAGTTAGCGGTGGTGCACGCTAAATAGTGTTTCAATTGGTGACGTCACTTGTTCTGAGACCTTGAAGTAGTAGTTCCCCTTGCTGTGTGCAGAGGGTCCCTGGTTCGCGCCCGGGTATGGGCGAAGGGACGGTCTAAAGTTATACATGTTACACATGCAAGGAGTGCACTATTCAGAGAGGCAACACAGAGACTAAAGATAACCCTGAAGGAGCTGCAAAGTTCCACAGCGGAGATTGGAGTATCTGTCCATAGGACCACTTTAAGCCCACACTCCACAGAGCTGGGCTCTACGGAAGAGTGGTCCGAAAAAAAGCCATTGCTTAAAGAAAGAAATAAGCAAACATGTTTGGTGTTCACCAAAAGACATGAGGGAGACTTCCCAAACATATGGAAGAAGTTACTCTGGTCAGATGAGACTAATATTGAGCTTTTTGGCCGCCAAGGAAAACGCCATTTCTGGCGCAACCCGAACACTTCGCATCACTCCTAGAACACCATCCCCACAGTGAAGCATGGTGGTGGCAGCATCATGCTGTGGGGATGTTTTTCATCATCAGGGACTGTTTAACCGGTAAGAATTTAATGAATGATGAATGGTGCTAAATACAGGGAAATTCTTGAGGGAAACCTGTTTCAGTCTTCCAGAGATTTGTGACTGGGACAGAGGTTCACCTTCCAGTAGGACAATGACCCTAAGCATACTGCTAAAGCAACACTCAAGTGGTTTAAGGGGAAACATTTAAATGTATTGGAAAAGCCTAGTTAAAGCCCAGACCTCAATCCAATTGAGAATCTGTGATATGACTGATATGACTGTTTTTGCATCTTCAAAGTGGTAGGCATGTTTTGTAAATCAAGTGATTCAACCCCCCAAAAAGCTATTATCATTCCAGTTTGTAAGGCAACATAAAAGGAAAAATGCCAAGGGGGTGAATACTTTTGCACGCCACTGTATAGTGTTCGTTTATATTTACATTATTTACAAACATTGGACTAAGACAAACTTATATTTTGTGTTCTGATGGAGTACAGTTGACAGTTGTACTAAGCGCATGAGGCATTTATAAGGCAGGTTCTTTAAATAAATCAATGGATATACAGTGCCTTTGGAAAGTATTCAGACCCCTTGACTTTTTCCACATTTTGTTCGGTTGCAGCCTTATTCTAAAATGAATTCAATATTTTTTCCCATCAATCTGCACAACAATACCCCATAAATTTAAATGCAAAAATAGGTTTTTAGACATTTTTGCTAATTTATTAAAATAAAGAACTAAAATATCACATTTACATAAATATTCAGACCCTTTACTCAGTTCTTTGTTGAAGCACCTTTGGCAGCGATTACAGCCTCGAGTCTTAGGTATGACGCTACAAGCTTGGCACACCTTTATTTGGGGAGTTTCTCCCATTGTTCTCTGCAGATCCTCTCAAGCTCTGTCAGATTGGATGGGGAGCATCGCTGCACAGTTATTTTCAGGTCTCTCCAGAGATGTTAGATTGGGTTCAAGCACGGGCTCTTACTGGGCCACTCAAGGACATTCAGAGACTTGTCCCGAAGCCACTCCTGTGTTGTCTTGTCTTTGCCTCGATCCTGACTAGTCTCCCAGCCCCTGCCACTGAAAAATATGCTCACAGCATGATGCTTCCACCACCATGCTTCACTGTAGGGATGGTGAGGTTTCCACCAGATGTGACTCTTGGCATTCAGGCCATCTTGGTTTCAACAGACAAGATAATCTTGTTTCTCATGGTCTGAGAGTCTTTAAATTAAGTGCCTTTTGGCAATCTACAAGCGGGCTGTCATCTAGCCTTTTACTGAGGAGTGACTTCCATCTGGCCATTCTACCAGAAAAGGCCAATCATGTCTTAGAGCTCTATGGACAATTCATTTGACTTCATGGAATGATTTTTGACATCCACTGTCAACTGCTGGACCTTATTCTTAAGGCTAGGGGGCAGTATCCTGAATTCCCGGCTGACTGACTTGCCTAAAGTAAATTGCCTGGTACTCAAGCCCAGAAGCTAAGATATGCATATAATTGCTAGCATTGGATAACAGTATAACAGAACTCATATGGCAGGCGAAAACCAGAGGAAAATCCATCCGGAAATATATTTATTTGGAGGTCACAGGCCTTTTCAATGCAAGCATATAGGATATACAAAGAAAATGCTTCCAGATTGCAGTTCCTATGGCTTCCACTAGATGCCAACAATCTTTATACAGGGTTTCAGGCTTGTTTCTTGAAAAACTAACAAGAAATTGTAGTTTTTCCAAGATGCGCTCATCAGGAAAGATAGGCTTTTGGCGCGTGTGAATGATGGCGCGCTCTTTGTTATTTTCCTTTTCTATTGAACATTTCCGTCTGAAATATTATCATTTATTTACATATTAGGGTACCTGAGGATTTGATTAGAAACATTGTTTGACTTGTTTGGACGAAGTTTACCGGTAGCTTTATGGATTCCTTTGTATGCATGTTGAAGGAGTGGATTACTGAAATCAATGGCGCCAACTAAACTGACTTTTTTTGGATACTAAGAAGGACTTTATCAAACAAAACAAACATTCATTGTGTAATTGGGACCCTTGGGATAGCAAACAGAGGAAGATCTTCAAAGGTAAGTGATTTAATTTATCACTATTTGTGATTTTTGTAAAGCCTATGCTGGTTGAAAAAGTATTTTGATGTGGGGCGCTGTCCTCAGATAATCGCATGGTATGCTTTTTCCGTAACGCCTTTGTTTTTTCCAACGCAGTTGGATTACCAAGATTCTAAGCTAAAGAATCATGTATGACACTTGTATTTTCATGAATATTTAATATTACGATTTTGTATTTTGAATTTGGAGTGCTCCAATTTCACCGAATGTTGTCGAAAGGTGTCCCGCTAGCGGTTCGCGATCCCTAAGAGCATTTATATAGACAGGTGTGTCCCTTTCCAAATCATGTCCAATCAATTGAATTTACCGCAAGTGGACTCCAATTAGGTTGTAGAAACATCTAGAATGATCAATGGAAACAGGATGTACCTGAGCTGAATTCTTATGTAAATAAGGTATTTCTGTTTTCTATTTTTAATAAATTTGCACCAATTTCTAGAAACCTGTTTTTGTTTTTGTCGTTATGTGTAGATTGCTGAGATTACAAAATATACATCAATTTTAGAATAAGGCTGTAACATAACAAAATGCGGAAAAACTCAATGGAATACTTTCTGAATGCTGGATGCAACTAAGGATTTCAGTTTTAAAGATGCACTCCAGCAAATGTATTTTTTTCAAACCTCAAGGAGTTGGTCTGATGCTGCCCTCTGATGCCCCCCTTGCTTGCAGGAACAACAGATGAGAACAGAAGTAAAAAGTCCCCCACTTGTGCAATGTCATGAGGATACCTGGACCACCTATTGAGATGTGACTTTTGCTAAGTATATCAGGTGATAAATGAGCTGATAAGGAGACTGAAGTTGGACTTTAATTGTAAAAGTAAATTACACATTTCAGTTATCAGGATATTTGGTTCATAGGACTTTCGAAAGAGTTATGTAGCAGGTTTTTAGGTCCGCACACTAGTTTTAGATCAGCTAAGACAGAGATGACTTGAGCTCTAAAATCTGTACAGAGTCAACTGCCCTTCATCAGTGTATGGGTGTGCCTGAAATGGCAGCCTATTCCTTATAGTGTCCTTCTTTTCACCAGGTAAAAAAAATGTAATAAAGAAGTAGTCTAGAATACCGGAGTACTAATTTGGATACACATAGATTCTACTACAGTTATTGGCCCTTTCAGCAGGGTAGCTAGAGACATGTTGTCTGTGCCATCCGTCTTGTTACCATTAACTTCCTATCTTCAGCTCTTGCCAGGGAGGAGACAGCCTCGGGGGTCCAGCAAAATGGGTCTGGGACTTGTAGCGCACCTCACGGTCCAAACCCGCCACCGCACCAAAGTTGCGTATAAAACACCTGTAGAAAATGGCAAACCCAAGGAACCGCTGGACCTGCTTGAGTGGGGTGGGATGGGGCCAGTCAGTGACTGCCTCAATCTTTACTGGGTCCATTTGGATGCCGTTTGGTAGAGATATTGTGACCCAGGAAGGAAACCTGGGATACGTGGAACTCACACTTCTCTATCTTGACATATAGTTGACTCTGCAGGAGGCATCTCGGGACTTGGTTGATGGCCAGTATGTGTTCCGGAAGGGTCTTGGAGAGGATCAAGATGTCATCAAGGTAAACAAAGACGAACCAATTGAACATATCCCTCAGGGTGTCATTGACCAATGCTTGAAAGACTGCCGGTTAGTTTGATCATCCGAAGGGCATGACTAAATGTTAAAGGCAGGCTTTCACTCATCTCCCTCCCTGAGTCTCAACAGATTGTAAGTGTTGCGGAAGTCCAGTTTGGTGAAAAATTGTGTCCCCAGGACCAACTCCAATGCGGAGGACATCAGGGGTAGGGGGTAATGATTCTTGATTGTAATCTGGTTCAGCCCTCTGTAGTCGATGCAGGGACTCAGGCCTCTATCCTTCTTACCCCAGAAGAAGAAGCCTGCACCAACAGGGGATGTAAGAGGGGCGAATGAAACCTGCCTCCAGCAACTCCTGGATGTAAATATCCATGACTGCTGCTTCAGGGGTTGAGAGGGAATACAGCCAACCCCGAGGTTATGTGGTGCCGGATAGGGGTTCTATGGCACAGTCGTAAGGACGATGAGGGGGAAGGGTGGTGGCCTGCCTCTTACTGAAGGCCTCCCGGCCTCCCGGAGTATTCGGGAGGGAGAGCGGAAAAGT
The DNA here is from genome assembly GCF_036934945.1 of Oncorhynchus masou masou. NCBI lineage: Eukaryota > Metazoa > Chordata > Actinopteri > Salmoniformes > Salmonidae > Oncorhynchus > Oncorhynchus masou. Next base: position 63,677,469 of record NC_088217.1, on the reverse strand, counting down.
CTTGGTCTTCAAGGGACACCTATGCCCTATGGACAAGGAGGACAAGTTAATGACAGAGGACACCCATGGCCAATGGGAAATCAGAACCCCAACAGTTCTTATTTTCCTCAGAATAAACATTGAAGGCGCCCGACTCCCCTGCTCCAGTGTCCCCAGTACAAATTCAATGATGGAAGAGAAGAGCCAATGGTTACTCTTAATGTTAATGGACATGACCTACCATTTCTAATAGACACTGGAGCTCACTGTTCGTGTTATACAGCCCCTACCAGAACATGTATCAGCGCAACAGGCAGAATTGTTGGCTCTGAAAACAGCTTGTGAATTAGGGGCAGGAAAGGCACTTACTGTTTATTCAGACTCAACATATGCTATTGGGGTTTGTCTGACCTGGTGTGTGGTTTGGAGAGCAAGAGGATTTACTAATACCACAGGCACACCTATTAAAAACAGACCTTATGTTGAACAGTTGATTGAAGCTATGCGAAAACCTAACAAATTGGCTATTGTTAAAGTTGAGGCACACACGGGTAGGAGTGATTATGCTAGTATTGGTAACAGCATAGCTGATGAGGAGGCCAAATTGGCTGCTTCCCGTTGTCACACACATACATTCTAGTTGTAGTCGTTTGTGTCATCTGAAACTACTGAAATTCAGAAACAGCAGCAGGCTGATATTCTCAACCACCAAGTATGGAGGGAGAGAGGATGTGTTCTCTGTCCTAGGTCTGGCTTATGGTTACGTCTTTTGTCTGGCATGCCCTGTTTACCATCAACCATGATCTCTACTGTATGCCGAAGGGGGGATATGGTGGAGGAGAAGATTTCGGCCCAATGGTTTTGCCCAAATTTGAATCAGCACGTAAAACAGTTAATTTACCATTGCTCAACATGTATGTTATATAACATAGACAAGGGAGCTCCACTACAACCAGGGAAGTTCCCCACTCCAAAAGGACCTTTTGTCCACCTTGCTATGGATTTCATAGACATGGTGGAGCAAAAAGAAAGAAAGATAGTGCCTGAGAGGTGAGAACTACCTTCTGTCTTCACGTTGAGATCTACCCATTCTTTATGGTGTAATTATCCCAACAGGCACCCGTGAATAGAATTGTTAGGAAATGGAAGCTTGAGTATCAATCCCATACTGACCTCCCTAAGCCCGAAGTCAACCCCTGCCCTGTGTCTTTGTAATGATAGGAAGGAAGGTATGGGAGATATTAGAGCTTGTCGTGTATATATGGGTCAACTGAGAGAAGAGTATAGTGATAGGGGAAACTATGCTAAAGGGGATTTTAGTGTTAGACTTACAGCAAAAGGTGACAGGTGTAAACCTTTCCAGGAAAGAGGAAGGCATGAGAGCACCTTTTGGATGGATGTGGGTATGCAGTGACAAGGGGTACCTCACTTTACCTCCTGGATGGGGAGGGTGTTGTCATTTGGGGAGAACAGAAATGTACATGTTAAGAATTCCGGTCACTGACCTTTTCAATGAGACAGGTCAAACCAACTCTGGGGAACTGAAGCGTGCCAAAAGACTCATCCCAGACAATCAGGAAGCCTATGGTCATGTCCTACATTTGTGGTATGTCAATCATACCCTCCTGGGGTGTGGCTGTCCTGGGAAAGTGGGTAAACAATTGAACCTACTCTTTACAGGCCCATTTAATGATCCAAGGATTTAGCCAACTCTCATTAGATGTCCAGAATCTGAAAGCAGTCATCGGCCGCCATGAGTTGGCTTTAGATTACATTTCCCAGGACATAGACATATCTGATATGTATGAATAAACCAATTAGGCACATTTGGGCAGTATTGATACAATATTTTTAATGGATATGCAATAGTTCATTGGATCAGTCAAACTTTGCACATACACTGCTGCCATCTGGTGGCCAAAGTCTAAATTGTGCCTCGGCTAGAATAATTAATGATGACCTTTCACTTGCATTTCAAAGATGGTACAAAAACAAATAACTCATATTTTTTTCTTTGTATTATCTTTTACCAGATCTAATGTGTTAAATTCTCCAACATTAATTTCACATTTTCACAAACTTCAAAGTGTTTCCTTTCAAAGGGTATCAAGAATATGCACATCCTTGATTCAGGTCCTGAGCGACAGGGAGTTAGATTTGGGTGTCATTTTAGGTGAAAATTGGAAAAAAAGTGTGGATCTTTAAGAGATTTTTAAGGAACTTGACAACAAAACAATTTTCTTGTTATTCTGTTACTTTAACAGAACATTTCTTAAAATTTTACACATGGTTACATTTAAATTAAAACATAAGTAATGTTCTAGGAGCATTCTCAAACTGGTTCGACATTGGGAATATGAAGAACTGATAAATGTGCACCTTTTCTTGATGGTAGCAAAAGATCAATCACAGGGCAGAAAATAATGGACAAAGACTATGCACTTATGCTCAACTTTTGTGAAAAGTCAGATGGGGCCACAGTGTCTCCTGACCCCTCCTGTCTCAGCCTCCAGTATTTATGCTGCAGTAGTTTTTGTCAGGGGCTAGGGTCTGTTATATCTGGAGTACATCTCCTGTCTTATCCGGTGTCCTGTGTGAATTTAAGTATGCTCTCTCTAATTCTCTCTTTCGGAGGACCTGAGCCCTTGGACCATGCCTCAGGACTACCTGACATGATGACTCCTTGCTGTCCCCAGTCCACCTGGCCGTGCTGCTGCTCCAGTTTCAACTGTTCTGGCTGCGGCTATGGAACCCTGACCTGTTCACTGGACGTACTACCGGTCCCAGACCTGCTGTTTTTAACTCTAGAGACAGCAGGAGTGGTAGAGATCATCTTAATGATTGGCTATGAAAAGCCAACTGACATTTTACTCCTGAGGTGCTGACTTGCTGCACCCCCGACAACTACTGTGATTATTATTATTTGACCATGCTGGTCATTTATGAACATTTGAACATCTCCACCCGGCACAGTCAGAAGAGGACTGGCCACCCCTCATAGCCTGGTTCCTCTCTATGTTTCTTCCTAGGTTTTGGCCTTTCTAGTGAATTTTTCCTAGCCACCGTGCTGCTACACCTGCATTGCTTGCTGTTTAGGGTTTTAGGCTAGGTGTCTGTATAGCACTTTGAGATATCAGCTGATGTACGAAGGGCTATATAAATACACTTGATTTGATAGGCTATTTGACATAATTTAAGTAAATTGGAGGTGGTGTACCTGTGGATGTATTTCAAGGTCTACCTTCCAACTCAAGGCCTCTTTGCTTGACATCAGGGGAAAATCAAAATAAATCAGCCAAGACCTCAGAAAATAAGTCTGGTTCATCCTTGGGAGCAATTTCCAAACACCTGAAGGTACCACGTTCATCTCTGCAAACAATAGTACGTAAGTATAAACACCATGGGACCACGCAGCCATTATACCGCTCAGGAAGGAGACTTGTTCTATCTCTGAGAGATGAACGTACTTTGGTGCGAAAATTGCAAATCATTCCCAGAACAGCAGCAAAGGACCTTGTGAAGATGCTGGAGGAAACAGGTACAAAAGTATCTATATTCACAGTAAAACGAGTCCTATAATCGACATAACCTGAAAGGCCGATCAGCAAGGAATATGCCAACCGCCATAAAAAAGCCAGACTACAGTTTGTAACTGCACATGGGGACAAAGATTCCGCAAAATTGGGATACATGGCTGATCCTGCTTGCACAAACCCTATCTCAGACCTTGTCACAGGCTTAGCATACTTCATTTCCTGATAAAGGGCCATCCACTGTGGATGGGCATCCCATTGTAATAAAACTGGTTAGTTAGGTTAAAATTAAACCAGACCGACTCAACTTTGCATCCATTGAGCTATTTGGTACCATTTATACTTTTTAAAACTAGAAAAGTTTTGTGCCATAGTCTGACCAAGGAATACTTCAAACAACCAAAGCGGGTGGACAATGTTGATAGGACCGTTGAAAGGCACAATCACATACAATGACGCTGCAAGGTAAAAAAGTGGGAGGCTTGATCACTTGGGCACATTGGATACTCTGACAATAGGGGCAGTTAGTGCCAATAGTGTGGCACGCCATTATAATATAAATGAAGTGCAGATGTACATGGGACACACCGCTAATATCACATGTCACCCGTTATGGCATGTGAGTGCTAGGCTACTTTTAGAACACTGGCTGAAATTATATAAATATCCCATTGCATTTATTTTAAATGAACAACATACAATAAACAAGGTTTTTAACCGATAGTATTATATGTTACATCCAGGTACATTAGTGATTCACAGGAAGAATAAACCCATCATGAAACAAATGAGCCACATCTACAAGATCAGAGAGAGCAGTTAATGAGTGATTGTGACCCATAGAGAGAGGACTCATCATGGATATATCCCATTTTGGCATGGACATTGCCATTGAGGGCTTCCACCATGCCTCCGCAATTTCAAACTATTAAAAGTAGCCAACTGGATGGGGATTCCTATGGGTTGTAGCATCAATGGCACTGCCCATGCTGTCAAAGACACTATAATGTCAGAGATAAAGTTGAGTCCTCTCTCCCTTTGGTGTGGCCCAATATCTGAAAGCAAAAACACATACTAACTATCCAAAGGAATGTGTGTTCCATCAATTACCCCCGACACAAATGGGGGGGGGGGGGGACATGCAAAAGACAAGTCTAAGGTACGTGATTCAAACCCAACAGACATCTCTTCAGACAGGGCTCACTGGGAGTGGAAGAGAATGTACAATGGTGCATTATTATTCAAGTCTTAGTTTTACAAAGGGAAAATATTAAAAACATTGTCACTTCCTCCTTTCTAAATGATGAGTACATCGCTTATTCATGATTTAAGATTCCTTCATAGTTAATCATCGCCTTTCAGAACAGAATGTCTTCGTTCTTTATAAGCGTCTCCACCACCTGTCTCTGATAGCGGATGTCATTGAGCGCCGTCATCGCATCCAGGTCTGGGGCACGCATGAGGGTGGGCCCAAAAACAATGCCAAGGTTTTCTGCATTCATCAGGTTGTCTTTCTCATTTTGGATTACCCTTTAAAGAGGAACAGGAAATGGTCAGGGCAAGGAGAGAGAAACAGCAACAACAACAAAATAACCCCTTTGGGTGCCATTGACATGCTCATTCAGGTCCAAATTAGTTTTCTACCATAAAACCAATTATTGGCTATTGTTAACATATAATTCCAAGTAAAAAAATATGAACTCTACAATTAATAATAACTTAAAAACAGGCCCGTCTTGATTGCATAAGTATTTGTCCTCTAAGATTTTCCTTAAGTCACACAATAAGCTGCTTCACAAGTATTTACACATTTTAACACTAGAACCGCCATTGGCTGACGGGCATTTGATTTTGTAATTAAAACAAGGCAGAGGCTACGGATCCCACCCCCATGGATCCCTTTTCCCCAGAACTGAAGATCCGAATCACATCGTGCATGTGATTCTTTGGCAAGCGCTGCAGAGTTTTGGCCGCATGAGAAAAATGTGACCATTCGCACAATCATCTGAAAATCTCATAAGAAATGAGGTGATGTTATTTGTCTTACAGTATGTTATACTGTACTATCAATAATACTATCATTATGTGATCTCGTAGACATTGATTCAGCTTTGATCTAACTTTATTAAACAAGTATCATTCGCCCGGGTGGCATGTTCTCTGGGCAGCTCAACGAGTAGAGCAGAGACTGTGCAAAGTAGAGAACCCAGCACATGTGCAGACGCTTCGGAACTTTAGCCGTCGTGAAGAGGGGTGCAGAGAAGACAGAACTGCAGCCACTCCTTTAAAATAAATCTGCAACATCGTCCTCTTTCTCAGACTTTTAAGAATTTGTATTTTATAATCCTCTAAAAGACAAAACAAGATCGGTTTTAGGCTGTTTGCCTGTTTTTTGAAACCTAATTGCCAAGACAAACGTCATTGGTACCAACACCTGATGTGTCTTTCCTCACTTCATGATTGAATTTGAATTAACTGAATAATGATCATGACGATGGTGAAGAGGGTGAATGTTTTTCTTGCCATTGTAAATTCAAAGTGAATTGATGCACAGACTATCAGAGATGCATTATCATTTGGAACATCTCACTCTAGTTATTCATATGGAAAATTGTTATTTGAAATGTTATTTTTTATTGTATTATATTTCATTATATTATTATAAATACTATAACAGCAGAAATCAATTGACATGGCAGGAATCAACTATTCAACGTGAGATAAAGATGCTGTTAGATTCCACTGGAACAGAGTGGCAAAATGTGTGCATGCCAGGGACTCCGTAAGGAAAATGTGGCACCACAAGTTTGACCGGCAGCATTTTCATTTAAATTACATTTGAGAAATGTACCAGTCCCATACGTTTGGGGAAGCAAATTTTCACCATAAAAATGCACCTTTATAATATAAAATAACATTCATCACATTTGAAGACTGATGTAAGATCACATTACAAATAGTAGGCTATGACTCAATCACTGTTTGCAAAAAAAGAAAATACCAATCAATGCATGGCTGAGCGAGTATAGTGTAGAGGCCTGGACTATATAAGATACATTTCTTCTTTCTTTGCATGTGAAAAACACATTTCATGCAATTCTACTACACTTTATATGACTGGAGACAGTAGCAGAATCTTTTTTAATAAGACAAATTACAGGGTAGCCTACTCTGCTGAAACTGACGATTAATAAAAAACAACGTTGTCCATATAAATAGGCCTACGATAAGGGGACGCACAAATACGACGTCCATCTAAACTGGAGGAGGAAATTATTGTCCAAACTAACTAACTTAAGCTGTGCGCATATTCATATGGCCGATGATCTCCACTGCTGCCAATAAGGTATGCTATAGGACTACTGTTCTTTGCTCAATTAAGATGAACATTTTGATATCTAAAAGACAGATTAGTCTTTTCATTTTCTTCGCTTTACAGCAATAGCCATTTGCTTTCCAAATGGTGTTTTCCTGCGATTGAATTATTGTAATATGCCTGGCTGGGCCTCTACTTTTCAGTGACAGTCGCAAATCAACAATCTATTTGGTATTTGCAGCACTCGCTGCCTTTCCTTCCGACTGAAGCCAATGATCCTCTGTGGCCAAATCATGCTTCAGTAGTCTATTTTGAATTATTTTACTTATTTCTGTATCGACAGGAGTAGGCTAATTCGGCTATATAATTTTAGCAATTTACTTGGGGAAATCTACTATACCCGTAGTAGAAAAAAAGTTTAACTATTCTATTGGTCAGCTTGTTGCGAAATACATAGCCCAGACTCAATTGTGGGAGGATAGATACCACATTCATAAAATCAGTAGGCCTAGGTGACATTGATTGCTTTTAAAAAGAAAATGTATCTGATACAACAGATCAAGACCGTTTAGCTTAAAAACTGTTGATAAACTATTTCTTAACATTATTGGCGCAGCAATACGGACAAGGCAGTAGCTACGCACAAATTTGCATTTGGCTAATGGAAAATGAAAGAAAGTTGAAATAAAAATAGAATGAGAAATAAGCTACTAGTTTCAATGTCTATAAAATAATTGCCTCCTGATATGGTGAGATTTTGCCTTGGCTATGTTGAAACAAGGTAAAACATGCCTCATACTATGTAGTAAAATGCTCAGGTTTCAAACAATTAATTAGCTATAGTATATGTTTCAAAAAACGCATACTGCCTCCAGCTCATTGCAAAGTGGTGTGAGAATTACAAATATACATTTTTAATTGTAGCCAAAAAACTATTTTAAACATCCTAATGCCTGTCAAAGGTGCTTCCACCAAAAGGAAAAGGCATGCTATCGCACAAGGTTAGCAGCTGCATTTTGCGACAGATACAGGGTTTCCGGATACTCCCGTAAAGCCCAGCTCATTGGCTATCTAGCTAGCTTTGTTTGATCCCGATTGTGCTTATTTGACAAAGTTGTTCGAGTGAAGACCGCCCATGTCATTGGCGTGCCATGAAGGCGTCGCTCTCTGACCAAATTTGGTGTCCTATAGAATATACTACAACCCTAATGATATAGTGAAGTCTGGTTACGTTCTAGGATCTCAGAGGAATACATACGAATGTGATGACTGGTTGAAACAACATTTAGGGTTAGATTTTCACAGATTCTGTTCTTTGAAAATTGAACAAGCGGAAATACAAAATCCATCGTGTATGCTAAGATATGAAAAAGGATTTTATCTAACAAAACGACACTTCATGTTATCTCTGGTACCCTTTGGATGATAAATCAGAGCAACATTTCAGAATGTAAGTAAACATTTCACCTTCAGCGGTGAATTTATGAAACCTATCGCGGTGAAAAAAAAGTGTTTGGTTGTTAAGGGACTCAAACAATAGCATGATATTTTTTACTACTGTAACTTGACAGTGCAGTTATATTTACAAGAATTTGCGATCTTGACACAAGGCACTGCATGATTTGCAACGCCGATCCCTAAGTTTTAATAGACTGTAAATCTAATCATTGTCTCTACTCCATGACTAGGCACTGTACGCCTGTTTTACCATAATATACTACAATATCTGGTCTCACCTCTTTAAGTGGGCCATGAGATAACACAGTGATTCACAGTGTGCAGGTGGCAGCAGCTTCAGAGCTTCATGATGGGCCTCTAACCGCTTGTCTGGATCTGTAATCTCTAGAATCCGAAAAAAAATGGACACAGTCAGTGTCTGCAGGATAGGAACCATAACACACGCCCAATAAAAGTCCAAATACAAATATTCATTAAAGGGGCTAGGTTTAGGACTAACTTGCTGCCTCCATGAACCTTGGGTAGGCTTCATACGTGATAAGAGGAATAGGTAAATCCCTGAAGTACAGTTTCAGTGCGCCAGTGATTATATTGATGTCTTCATACACATTCACAGAAATGTCCGCCTTTTCGCCATCTATTGGGAGACAAGAGGGAGAAATTTTAAACTTATCTATAGACGGGGCAGTTAATTAAAAGATGCCACAACGGTTGCACGTATCCAAAAAGAGAACTTAGAATTCTATTGTTTTGTGGCTTTGCAGCCGGTCTAGAAATTATAAACTCAGTTGGCACTCGATTGGCCTCACTTGATAACTGCCATTACCAATTAAATCAGTTCTCGTCCAACCTAGTCCCCGCAATCTTGCAGCAATATCAACAATAGTCCTTGGCCTAAGTCCAATTGATACCCTCTGACTGCCCCACCCAGAAAGCAGAATGCGATACAGTGGCAAAGGAAAAAGGGCCCTGCCTCTGTCAAAAGCCAGCTTCACATCTTCAATCAGGTCACTGAAGCCTGAGATTCTGTACAGGCCCTCAGACTGAACACCTACAGTTAGAGAACGGGAGAGAAAGACAATGACAAATTAAACAGCTTTACATTTATCAAACTAACAACAGTGCAAATTCATACCTCTCCATTACTTGTCAGGAAATTTGAACATTGTTACTGGAGGATGTCTGAAACTATAACAACCCTATAGCAAAAAAAAAAAAACATCACAAGTGGGTCATTTTCTACCGCTCACCTCTAGACTCAATCTCTTGTATGCACATGTCCACCACCATGGGTCGCTTGGAATGGTGGGCTTTTACCAGGGTCGTAAGGTCACAACTGTATACTTTCTTGACATGCTTGAGGTCAGGCTTACAGTCGTTTGGCACCATTTTGGAACACTGTTTGTGGACATTCAAACCGCAATCTGGGCAGAAAAAGAGATTAGCAATAATACTGTATCATTTAATTGAACCTTTATTTAGGCAGGGTAGTCCTGCCTAAATAAAGTATCCTTATCACAATTTAAAATGGCAGGCAGCACTAAAAACGATTATTCTGTTACAATACATAAACGCATCCTCAATGTTATGCCAATCTGATTGCTTTTCCAATTGGAGATGATTTGTGTATGTTTTATGTAACCTTTATTTAGGCAGGGGGTCCAATTGAGACCAGCCTCGTTTGCAAGGGAGCCCTGTACTACAAGAGCAAAAAGCAATTACACATTAGTTAGACAATACTTCAAATCAATAAAAAAATACAACAGTAAGAACCCACTCTATCATGCACATCATTTCTTAAGGTCTGCAGTGGCGATCTCTGATCAATTTGCCCATAAAATGGCATTGAAAAATAGAGCAAATCAAATTGTATTAGTCACATGCGCCGAACACAACAAGCTTACTTACGAGCCCCTAACCAACAACGCAGTTTTAAAAAGTACGGATAAGAATAAGAAATAAAAGTCAGAAGTAATTAAAGAGCAGCAGTAAAATAACAATAGCGAGACTATATACAGGGGGGTAAAGGTACAGAGTCGATGTGCGAGGGCACCGGTACTAAAGTGACTATGCATAGATGATAACAGAGAGTAGCAGCAGTGTAAAAGAGGGGGAGATGGGCAAAGCAAATAGTCTGGGAAGCCATTTGATTAGATGTTCAGGAGTCTTATTGGGGGTAGAAGCTGTTTAGAAGCCTCTTGGACCTAGACTTGGCACTCCAGTACCGTTTGCCGTGCGGTAGCAGAGAGAACAGGGTGGCTGGAGTGACAATTTTTAGGGGCTTCCTCTGACACTGCCTGGTAGAGGTCCTGGATGGCAAGAAGCTTGGCCCCAGTGATGTACTGGGCCTCGGACAGATGCTGAGCGGTGATGTAACCGGGTCAGGATGCTTCGATAGTGCGGCTGTAGAACTTTGAGAATCTGGGGACCTATGCCAAATACTTTCAGTCTCCTGATGGGGGAAAAGGTGTTGTCGTGCACTCTTCACAACTGTCTTGGTGTGTTTGGACCATGATAGTGGTCCAAGGAACTTGAAACTCTCGACCCACTCCACTACAGCCCCGTCGATGTTCACGGGGCCTGTTCGGCCCGCCTTTTCCTGTAGTTCATGATCAGATCCTTGGTCTCGCTCACATTAAGGGAGAGGTTGTTGTCCTGGCACCACACGGCCAGGTCACTGACCTTATCCCTATAGGCGGTCTCTTCGTTGACAGTAATCAGGCCTACCACTGTTGTGTCGTCAACAAAATTAAATGGTGTTGGAGTCCTGTTTGGCCACGCAGTCGTGGGTGAACAGGGAGTACAGGAGGGGAATATGCACGCACCCAAGGGGCCCCTGTGTTGAGGATCAGCGTGGCAGATGTGTTGTTGCCTACCCTTATGTAAATGTCAGTTTTTGATTTAATACATTTGCAAACATTTCTAATAACTATTTTTGTCTTTGCCATTATGGGGTAAACAATTTAATCAATTTTAGAATAAGGCTGTAACGTAATAAAACGTAGAAAAAGTCAAGGGGTCTGAATATTTTCCAAAAGCACTGTAGGTTTTCAAATGTTTTCCCTAAAATAATGGTTAAATTAAAATAAATCTAATAACGGCAGTCAAGCATCCAAGCTAACTGGCTAACATCCAAGCTTATTGACTAGCTACTTTAAAGACAAAAATGAGAGAACAGCTCACTGTCTAATTTTACTCAACTTTGCTGAGCTGGTTAGTCTATTTTCATGTTATCAAGAGGGTTAGTGACTAACTTAAGGGCAACATTTCAATTCGGGTTTTTTTTAGCCAATATTTACTGGCACCTGTCATATCAACAGGCACAACTTGTTGTTCTTAAATTCATCAATTATTCTTTGCTCTGACACTCTCAAACCAGAGTGCTCTGAACTCAAGTAGATTACCAGATTGAATTTACGAACGCCCTGTAGACACTGGTATGGTGCTGTATATGACATCTCCTCGAAACCTGGTTCAAACTAGCTGTGTTAAAAGACAAAACACAAAGCAGAGACCACGGTTTGCTTCTCAACCTCCCTTTACCTGCACATTTAACTCCCTGAGCGATGAGGCCCCACATGAAGTTGGCACAATATTCACACCAGTGGGGTCCCCGGAAGGTGTGCACCTGCAGGGGCGAGGAAGAGAGGATGGAAAACATGGTCACTTTTTTTACTGGATGGAAGGATAGATGGACATACTAGTCTGGATCTCCACAGCCTGCGCACATAGAAGGAGCCAATTGGGAATTATCCCTGAGAGAGATAAGCAGCACTAGAAAGCAGACTGGCAGGCCTTAATGGGGGTTGGAGAGTGGCGGTGGTGGGAGTGTGTGTGTGTGTGTGTGTGTGTGTACCATGGTTGACAATGCCAGGATTATCACATATCTAAAAAGGGACTACATCAAACAAATGCCTAGTTCTGCCAGGTAATGGCTAGACCAATCAGAAATGCTCAACATGTTTCTGTGAAAAGCATGGTGGACTCAGACCCCTTGTTTTAGATTGTTATTTTGGGAATGGGAACGTGGAGGATAGGCATCTTGTGCAAATGACAAGACAAACAACAAAATGAGAAAACCTAAATGACTGGTGTTATAGCAGTCTTGTTATTAAAAAGAATCTCACAAAACTAAATGTATTATTTTCACATGTTCTAGTAAAATTATATCTGGCTGAGATTATTTTAGGACAAGATGGTTGCTATGTTTTGCTGGTAAGAGGTGTGGTTAGCAAGATGCAGCTGGAGGGTCCCTAAGCGTCTGGCTGGACAGAATGGGATTAAGTGCTGTGTTGTGTTCTGTCAGGTTCTGTCTCCCTCTCCCAGTTTATATGAGCTACCCACGACAGGTCCGGTAGCCAGTCAGACTACACTATCAATTGCTGAGGACTACTACAATCCGACCTCCTTCATGACTACTCAAAATGCTGCTCACTAGTCAGAAGCCGATCAGAATATAGATGTTTATCTTTTACAAACAGGCAATTCTCTCCCCCCTGTCATTCCAAAAATGTAAAATATGCCAATCAAACAACCTCAAATGTGATATAACAATCATAAAGGCAGTGAAAAAGAAAGAGCAGAAGAGGAAAAGTAAGAAGCGCTAAGCAGGCAGGTTCAGGTCTTACCTTGAAATTGTGGACTTTCTCATACTTGGTCGCGTGGTCGTTGTCCTTCAGGGTGGCTCGGCGGACCAGTGAGGTGAGCTGTGAATAGGCAAACAGTTTGAGAGGTTGCCAGAAGGTGGCAAGGGCTTCTGGGTCCCTGACCCCATCCTCACACCCAGGGCTGTGGCCATAATGTCCTTCTGCACCCCCATCCTTCTTAGCCTCGTGTACCAGAGACTTCTTCCCTGACTATGGGCAACTCCCTGGATGGTATGATGGGTGGGTAATAAAAGGGAAATTCCCCCAGTTCTCAGAACAGCTAATGTGATGCCTATGTGGAAGACTGACAAAGCTCACAGAGATCAACTCGGAGCAGCTCAGCGCAAGCCTGTACTCAGCACCGATGCTTGTATCATTAAAATCAACGCATCAGGTAAACCAAAACAACCCAACGAAAGCAGTAGGTAAAATCCACTAAGAATCCAAAGATCTGAAAGGGAAAAAAAGTAGTTAAGAGTATTCCTTTAAAATTACAGTGCCACAGAATTGTGTCCTTAATCCTGTGCTGATCAGGGTGTCTAAACGAGATTCCTCCTCAAAAGATCTGGCTTGACTGTGTGCATCGATGCAGATGAGGTGTGCTGCTAAGTTTATCCTCTCCATGTCGACACTGATACTGTCACTGGTGCACAGACAAAACCCAGAGTGAAGACAGCCATGGGGGGGGACGCAAGAGAGAGAGCGAGCGAGTGAAAGCAGGTGGAGCATTGGGTAGTCACTGCTGGATTTAAATGTCACATTGAGAATAAGCCAATCAGAGAAAAGAACAGGCTCGGCTTTATCAACAGTGCTATAGTATATTCCTATTACCCCACAGGCAGAGGAAGAGAGCTCAATCCTAAAATACAGCTCAATGTCACTGTAGCTCCAGGGTGAGAGACTAGCTTTCAGATTAATGCTCATAAAAACACATCTACCACATACAGAAGAAAATAAAAAATCATTACAATTCCCAAAATGTTAGGATATGGTGCAATTGATTTGACTTTCAGACAACTTAGTCCTACATGGTTGTAACTTCCATAGTAAAAACAAAAATCTATATAGGATCTGCATGTTTTCAAAACAGCCATTTACAAAAATTATAGTACACATTACTTGTTAAATACGGTGCATTCAGAAAGTATTCCGACCCCTTGACTTTTTCCACATTTTGTTTCCACATTTTGTTACGTTACAACCGTATTATAAAATTGATTCAAGCACCGATTACAGCCTCAAGTCTTCTTGGGTGTGACGTTACAAGCGTGGCACACCTGAATTTGTGGAGTTACTCTCATTCTTCTCTGCAGAGCATCTCAAGCTCTGTCAGGTTGGATGGGGAGCGTCGCTGCACAGCTATTTTCAGGTCTCTCCAGAGATCTTTGATCAAGTCCAGGCTCTGGGTAGGCCACTCAAGGACATTCAGAGACTTGTCCCGAAGCCACTCATGTGCTGTCTTGGCTGGGTGCTAAGCGTCGTTGACTTGTTGGAAGGTGAACCTTTGCCCCAGTTGGAGGCCCTGAGCACTCTTCATAAAGGATCTCTGTATTCCCCTCCGTTCATCTTTCCCTCGATCCTGACTCGTCTCCCAGTACCTGCCGCTGAAAAACATCCCAGCTGCATGATGCTGCCGCCACCATGCTTCACCGTAGGCACCAGCCTGGTTTCCTCCAGATGTGATGCTTGGCATTCGGGCCAAAGAATTCAATCTTGGTTTCATCCTTTAGGTGCCTTTTGGCAAACTCCAAGGGGGCTGTTATGTGCCTTTTACTGAGGTGGTTGTCCTTCTGGAAGGTTATCCCATCTCTACAGAGGCCCTTCTCCCCTGGTTGCTTAGTTTGGCCAGCCAGCCAGCTCTAGGAAGAATCTTGGTGGTTCCAAACTTCTTAAATTCAAGAATAATGGAGGCCACTGTGTTTTTGGGGACCTTCAATGCTGCAGACACTTTTTGGTACCCTTCACCAGATCTGTGCCTTGACACAATCCTTTCTCTGAGCTCGACGGAGAGTTCCTTCGAACTCATGGCTTGGTTTTTGCTCTGACATGCACGGTCAACTGTGGGACCTTATTTAGACAGAAGTGTGCCTTTCCAAATCATGTCCAATCAATAGAATTTACCACAGGCGGACTCTAATCAAGCTGTAGAAACATCAAGGATGATGAATCGAAACAAGATGCACCTGAGCTCAATTTTGAGTCTCATAGCAAAGGGTCTGAATAGTTATGTAACTAAGGTATTTTGTTTTTTTATTTGTAATACATTTGCAAAATGCTGTAACGTAACAAAATGTGTAAAAATCAAGGGGTCTGAATACTTTCCGAATGCACTGTAAGCTGGAAGAGTGCATGATTGTGGATAGATCCAAGTAGCAGAAAGTGGGGAACAGATCATGATTGTAGAAGCTGGTCTCTGACTGCAGCTCAGGACTGTTAACAATATGTACAGAACATAAAGGGATAGATAACAGCAGCCATTGGACTTAAAATCAGGCCCAGACTTGCCTGAGGTTCACAGAGGCTCTGAGAAATGGAAAGATTTCTCCCTCTCCCACTCACCTTTTATCCTTACTTCTAAATTTGCCCGATTGCATCTTACCCTCACACTCTCTGCATCTCCCTCTCACCACCACCATCTTGAACCCTCTGTGTGTGTAGCACTCCTTTGGTGGTGAGGTCCAAAAGTATTTGGACAGTGACATTTGTTGTTGTTTTGGCTCTCTACTCCAGTACTTAGGATTTAAAATTATACAATGACTATGAGGTTAATAAGGTGAAGGAATTTTCATCCATAGAAATGACATAGAAATATAAATTACAGCACTTTTGGTACATAGCCCATTTTAGGAAACCAAAAGTATTTGGACAAATTCACTTCTTTGAGTAGTCGAAAGCTTCGTATTTGGTCCCATAATTCCTAGCATGCAATGACAATAACAACAAGCTTGTGACATGACAAACTTCTTGGACGCATTTGCAGTTTGTTTTAGTTTTTCGGATTATTTTGTGCCCAAGAGAAATTAATGGTAAATTATGTACTGTGTCATTTGAGTCACTTTTCTTGTAAATAAGAATAGATTATGTTTCTGAACACTTATGCATTAATGTGGATGCTACCATGATTACGGATAACCCTGAATGAATTGTGAAAAATGACGATTGAGAAGGTTTGAGGCATAAATATCATACCCCCAAAACATGCCATTACCAACAACAGGAGAGGTTTGCATTTTTTGGGGGGGGGGAATGATATTTATGCCTCCAACTTGCTAACTCATCAATAGTCAAGATTCACTCAGGATTATCTGTAATCATGGTAGCATCTATATTAACGCAGAAGTGTTCAGAAACATTCTTTCCTCATTTACAATAAAAGTGACTCCAAAATGACAATACATTATTTAGCATTAATTTCTATTGGGCACAAAACCTAAAATAAGCCCCCCAAAAAACTGAAAATGCATCCAACAAGAGTCACAAGATTGATTGTGTGCTAGGAATATGGGACAAAATAGTGAACTTTTGAATACTTTAATACACAAGTGAATTTGTCCAAATACTTTTGGTTCCCTAAAATGGGGGAGGTGGGGAGGGGGCACATACTTAAAGTGGATGAAAATACCATCAAATTCAAGTTGAGTGTATTGACTTTAACCAGTCATTGTATAATTTTAAAAAATCCAAAGTGCTGGAGTACAGAGCCAAAATCACCAAATACGTTGACCTCACTCTACAGAAAGCACTAACAATCATGTTTAGACGGTCTTCCCTGAAGGGAAAATGCAGAAAGAATGTGGAGTGATCTTGATAGTGTCCTCTGTATACATAGCCTGTTAAAGCTACCATGGGACAGACAGAAAAATACTGCCAAGATTGATCGTGTATCAGAAAAGAGGCCACTAAGTACACACCATAGCAACTCAAGGAGTGAGTTGTTATTATTCTCAATAAAATCACCTTTAATTCAGGCCTCCCGAGTGGCGCAGCGGTCTAAGGCGCTGCATCGCAGTGCTAGAGGCTTGACTACAGACCCGGGTTCATGCTGTGGCCGGCAGTCCGATAGGACTGCGCATAATTGGCCCAGCATCGTCCGGTGGGGCTTTAATTGGCTCATCGTGCTCTAGCAACTCCTTGGTGCAGCTGGCTGGCGGGTCATGTTTCGGAGGACGCATGACTCCACCTTATCAGTCTGTATTGAGGGGTTGCCGGGTTGATTATGTCCATGCTCTTCAAAAAGAACCTGCATTAGGATGATTATAGGCATTTAATTACATAGAGAGAAGAGTGGGAGGAGGGAGAAGAAGGCTGAGGGAGGTCAGCGAGTGAATGACCATTAGATAACTTCAGTGGTGTAAAACAAAAAAAGTATTGCATACATCCATTTGAGGCTGAATCATGAGATGAGGCATCTATATGCAGACCACGACTGTCCAACAGTAGGCATTTAGCCTACTGACATTATTTTATAGTATTTTATCGTAAGAAGAATATAATTGAACTTAGCTGAATAAAATAGAAAGGATATTTCCCCCATTCTGGAGCGAGAGTGCGCATATGAACATTTGAAACTGGTCCTATACCCTAGGTTAGTTATTTGGCAACTTTAGTTGTGAATGATACAAATATTAGAAAAACAAAAGAATATGGACACCTGCTCATCAAATATCTCATTCCAAAATCATGGGCATATGAATTTGGTCAAATGGACCAAGGAGTGGGCCTGTCAGCACGTAAGTAAAAAAGAAAATTGTGCCATCTAGTTTGCTTAATATAGGAATTTGATGTGATGTGTAAGTGCACGTGAGTTTGAGGTGTGTGAGATTACTAGCTGACTGCTGACGATGACTGTTCAACCGTCTGAAGGTCAAGTAATAGAAGCAGTTTTTTAGTCTCGGTTTTAATGCACCTGTACTGTCTCCATCTGTCTGACAATTGACGAGTGAGAAGTCTGTGGCTCCCCTGGCTGAGGCCCTTGATGATCCTCTTGGTCTTCCTTTGACACCGGGTGCTGTAGTCCTGGAGGGCAGGCAGCATGGCCCCGGTGATGCATAGGACTGTCCACACCTACCCTTTGGACAGTCATGCAGTTGAGGGCGGAGCAGTTGCCGGACAAGGCGGTGATGCAGCCTGACATAATGCTCTCAATGCTACCTCTCCAGAAGTTTGTTAGGGTCTTGGGGGCCCATGCAGATTTTCTTCAGCTACCTGAGGTTTTAGAAGTGCTGTTGCACCTTCACCACAATGTTGGTGTGGCGAGACAATTTCAGGTCCTCTATGATGTGCACGCCAATTAACTAGAAGCTTTTGAACCTATCCACTGTGGCTCCATCGTCTCCTGTATTCCACAATAAGCTCCTTTGTTTTGTTGAGGGAGAGGTTATTTTCCAAGCACCACTCCACCAGGGCTCTAACTTCCTCCCTGTAAGCTGTCTCGTGGTTGTTGGTAATCAGGCCTACCACTGTCAAGTCGTCAAAACTTGATGATCGAGTTGCCACACAGTCAGGGGTGAAAACAGGAGTACAGGAGGGGGCTGAGCACACACCCCTGGGGTGGGGGGGAATTTATATTTAATATACATCCCTAATTAAGCTGGTGTACTCTTCATGGGGTCCAGAAAATTTTAATTCAGTTAGGGCACAAAAAGGGTGTTAACTGGTCTGGAAGTGAGGCATCAGTGTCCGCAACGTGGCTGGTTTTCCCTTTACAAATCGGTGATGGTTTTAAGTCCCTGCCACATGAGTCTCATGTCAGAGCAGTTGAACTGCAACTTCACTTAGTCCATGTAACGTCTTTCTGCCTCTGTCTATATTCACCTCTGTTTCCCGTCCCTTTACCGTGGTTAAATGCGGTGGTTCACACTTACAGTTTTGTGCGAATGCTGCCATCTATCCACCGTTTAGTTTGCGTATGTCCTAATGTCGTTAAATGTATTTTGTGAAAGTCATGGAGTACAGAAGGGGGTTGAGTACACAAACACACCTCGGAATATGCTGTTTCCATTTTGTCGACACCCATGCTTATATCCCACCTGCTTTAGAAGTTCAGGACAAGAAAGTGTGGGCTATCGAATTAATAACACTCAAATGTAAAATCATTAAAACTAAATATGGATTTATATCAACCAAATTGAGGTGTAGGGCTGAATAATTTTGCACACACAATTTTTCAGTTTTTGATTTGTTAAAGTTTGAAATATCCAATAAATGTCGTTCCACTTCATGATTGTGTCCCACTTGTTGTTGATTCTTCACAAAAAAATACAGTTTTATATCTTTATGTTTGAAGCCTGAAATGTGGCAAAAAGTCGCAAAGTTCAAGGGGGCCGAATACTTTCGCAAGGCACTGAATATCCACATAATTTTCCTTGATGAAGTCATCCATTTTGTGAAGTGCACCACTCCCTCCTGCAGCAAAGTACCCCCACAACATGATGCTGCCACTACCATGCTTCACGGTTAGGATGGTGTTCTTCGGCTTGCAAGCTCCCCCTTTTTCCTTCAAACATACAGTGCCTTGCGAAAGTATTTGGCCCCCTTAAGTTAATACTTTGTAGCGCCACCTTTTGCTGCGATTACAGCTGTAAGTCGCTTGGGGTATGTCTCTATCAGTTTTGCACATCGAGAGACTGAAATTTTTTCCCATTCCTCCTTGCAAAACAGCTCGAGCTCAGTGAGGTTAGATGGAGAGCATTTGTGAACAGCAGTTTTCAGTTCTTTCCACAGATTCTCGATTGGATTCAGGCCTGGACTTTGACTTGGCCATTCTAACACCTGGATATGTTTATTTTTGAACCATTCCATTGTAGATTTTGCTTTATGTTTTGGATCATTGTCTTGTTGGAAGACAAATCTACGTCCCAGTCTCAGGTCTTTTGCAGACTCCATCAGGTTTTCTTCCAGAATGGTTCTGTATTTGGCTCCATCCATCTTCCCATCAATTTTAACCATCTTCCCTGTCCCTGCTGAAGAAAAGCAGGCCCAAACCATGATGCTGCCACCACCATGTTTGACAGTGGGTATGGTGTGTTCAGGGTGATGAGCTGTGTTGCTTTTACGCCAAACATAACGTTTTGCGTTGTTGCCAAAAAGTTCAATTTTGGTTTCATCTGACCAGAGCACCTTCTTCCACATGTTTGGTGTGTCTTCCAGGTGGCTTGTGGCAAACTTTAAACGACACTTTTTATGGATATCTTTAAGAAATGGCTTTCTTCTTGCCACTCTTCCATAAAGGCCAGATTTGTGCAATATACGACTGATTGTTGTCCTATGGACAGAGTCTCCCACCTCAGCTGTAGATCTCTGCAGTTCATCCAGAGTGATCATGGGCCTCTTGGCTGCATCTCTGATCAGTCTTCTCCTTGTATGAGCTGAAAGTTTAGAGGGACAGCCAGGTCTTGGTAGATTTGCAGTGGTCTGATACTCCTTCCATTTCAATATTATGGCGTGCACAGTGCTCCTTGGGATGTTTAAAGCTTGGGAAATCTTTTTGTATCCAAATCCGGCTTTAAACTTCTTCAAAACAGTATCTCGGACCTGCCTGGTGTGTTCCTTGTTCTTCATGATGCTCTCTGCGCTTTTAACGGACCTCTGAGACTGTCACAGTGCAGGTGCATTTATACAGAGACTTGATTACACACAGGTGGATTGTATTTATCATCATTAGTCATTTAGGTCAACATTGGATCATTCAGAGATCTTCACTGAACTTCTGGAGAGAGTTTGCTGCACTGAAAGTAAAGGGGCTGAATAATTTTGCAAGCCCAATTTTTCAGTTTTTGATTTGTTAAAAAAGTTTGAAATATCCAATAAATGTCGTTCCACTTCATGATTGTGTCCCACTTGTTGTTGATTCTTCAAAAAAATACAGTTTTATATCTCTTTATGTTTGAAGCCTGAAATGTGGCAAAAGGTCGCAAAGTTCAAGGGGGCCGAATACTTTCGCAAGGCACTGTAACAATGGTCATTATGGCCAAACAGTTCTATTTTTGTTTCATCAGACCAGAGGACATTTCTCCAAAAAGTATGATCTTTGTCCCCATGTGCAGTTGCAAACTGTAGACTGGCTTTTTTATGGCGGTTTTGGAGCAGTGGCTTCTTCCTTGCTAAGCGGCCTTTCAGGTTATGTTGATATAGGACTCGTTTTACTGTGGAAATAGATACTTTTGTACCCGTTTCCTCCAGCATCTTCACAAGGGCCATGGCTGTTGTTATGGGATTGATTTGCACTTTCCGCACCAAAGTAAATTCATCTCCTTCCTGAGCCGTATGGCGCCTGTGTGGTCCCATGGAGTTTGCATACTATTGTTTGTACAGATGAATGTGGTACCTTCAGGCATTTGGAAATTGTTTCCAAGGATGAACCAGACTTGTGGAGGTCTACAATAATTTGTCTGAGGTCTTGGCTGATTTCTTTTGATTTTCCCATGATGTCAAGCAAAGAGGCACGGAGTTTGAAGGTAGGGCTTGAAATACATCCACTGGTACACCTCCAATTGACTCAAATGAGGTCAATTAGCATTCGCATAGCCATTGAAGAGGAGTGGAATAACATTCCACAGGTCACAGTCAACAGCCTGATCAACTCTTTGTGAAGGAGATGTCTCATGCAGCGCAACACAAGTGGTGGTCACACCAGATACTGACTGGTTCTGATCCACGCCCCTACCTTTTTTTTAAAGACATCTGTGATATCCATGGATTAGGGACTAATTTATTTGAATTATTTCCTTATATGAACTGTAAAATTGAAATTATTGCATTTATATTTTTGTTCAGTATAATTGCCCCCTTACACTCAACTGATTGTGCCACCTATAGCAACAATGACTAACCAAATCCTTCCTGTAGTAGATGATCAGTCTCTCACATCGCTTTGGAGGAATTTTGGCCAACTCCTGCATCCAGGACTGCTTTAACTCAGCGACATTTGTGGGTTTTCAATGATGAACTGCTCGTTTCAAGTCCTGCCACAATATCGCAATTGGGATTAGATATCCACTTTGGCTAGGCCATTCCAAAACTTAAAATGTGTTACTTTTAACCATTTTCATGTAGACTTGATTGTATGTTTTGGATCATTGCCTTGCTGCATGACCCAGCTGTGCTTGGGTCGTCCAAGTGCTGAGGCAAGTCGTCCAAGTGCTGAGGCAGCAAAGCAACCCCAAACTGTCACACTACCACAACCATGCTTGACCGTTTGTATAAGATTCTTACTGTGGAATGCAGTGTTGGTTTGCACCAGGGATAAATAGGGCCCATTTCACCTTCTTCCAAGATTTTTGATGATCATCCAGGTGCTTTTTTTAGCAAAATGTAGTCAACTTTTTGGACGAGAATTGCATTTATATTTTTGTTCAGTTTTTGTGTACATGCAGTGCATTCGGAAAGTATTCAGACCCCTTGACTTTTTCCACATCTCGTTACATTAGCCTTATTCTAAAATTGATTAGTTGTTTTTTCCTCAATCTACACACAATAACCCACAATGACAAAGCAAAAAAAGGTTAACATTTTTGCTAATTTATTTTAAAAACTCCAACGGAGTTTTGAGAGTCCTTTAGGTGCCTTTTGGCAAACTCCAAGTGGCGGTCATGTGCCTTTTACTAAGGAGTGGCTTCTGTCTGGGCACTACCATAAAGGACTGACTGGTGGAGTGCTGCAGAGATGGTTGTCATTCTGAAAGGTTCCATCTCCATAGAAGAATTCTGGAGCACAGTCAGAGTGACCATCTGGTTCTTGGTCACCTGACCAAGGCCCTTCTCCCCCAATTGCTCCGTTTGGCCAGCTCTAGGAAGTGTCTTAATGGTTCCAAACTTCCTCCATTTAAGCATAAAGGAGTCCAGTGTGTTCTTAGGGACCTTCAATGTTGAAGACATTTTTTAAATCTCTTCCCCAGATCTGTGCCTCGACACAATCCTGTCTTGGTGCCCTACGGAGAATTACTTCGACCTCATGGCTTGGTTTTTGCTCTGACATGCACGGTCAAATGTGGGACCTTATTTAGACCGGAGTGAGCCTTTCCAAATAATGTAACCAGTTGAATGTATCGACAGGTGGACTCCAAGTTGTAGAAACATCAAGGATGATGAATGGAAACAGGATGCACCTGAACTCAATTTCGAGTCTCATAGCAAAGTGTCTGAATACTTATGTAAAAAGGTATGCTTTTTAAAATATTAACACATTTGCAAATAAATAAATAAAAACTTGTTTTTACATTTTCATATTGTGGTATTGTGTGTAGATTGATGAGGGAAAAATGATTTAATCAATTTTAGAATAAGGCTGTAAAGTAACAAAATGTGGAAAAAAATCAAAAGGTCTGAATACTCTCAGAACGCACTGTACACACCCACACGCCAGCAAATCCAGGTTCCATGAATCACAAAACTCAGTTCAATAATATGAAGTGTTAAAAACGGATCTCAGGATGCATCTAAAAAAATTCTGGCTATCTTCTTTTGGTGAGCAACAAGAGCAGTGCTACCAACTTTCTGCACATTAGAATAGTAGAGCTGGAATTTCTTGACATGGAAAACATTCACTTCTGCCTGGTTTTCACATTGCATTGATTTCAGCATCTGCTCCATTTGTTTCCTTTTCCAGTACAGTAAAAGGCTGACATTTTTAGGACAGTGAGAGTGTTCCTTACCCCTTTCTCCTCATCACCCAGCTCTCCCTGTGGCGCAGGCCCATCAGGAACCTCCTGGCACACAGGCAAGTGTTTCTTCAGCGTGGGCTCCTTGTTGAGTGTTGTGTAGCCAATGTGCTCATAGATTGGGTTGATGGTCATCTTAGCGATGTACTCTGCTGCCTTGGTCTCGATGTAGAGCGTGATCAGCCCATCTGTCACAAGGTCGTGGATGGACTCAAAGCGCTTCTCCCCAACAAAGTGTTTCCCATCACGGTAGAGGCGGAAGTTCCTGGTTTGATTTCCAAAGCTGGGTTCAGGATATAGGGTGGAAAGAGGAAAAGGGAAGGGGGAGGAAAATCAGTGAGAATCAGTTTCTATGGGTAGGAGAGTGTTTTTACATCGCCTCAAGTGGGAAGCATAAGGAGGAGGCCATACAGCTGGGGGGGGGGGGGGGGGGAATCCTAGGATGAAGGGCCGACCTTAAAAGCATTAAAAAAATATTTTTAAAAAAATTGCCTGCCTCTCCTTCCTCGTACCCTGGATCAGTGGAAAACCAAATTAAATAATTTTCAGCAAAAATACTAAAAAAGGTTTTTATTTCCAGTAATGACTGCTAGATCAAATAATTTATTCCCTGCACATAGTGGTTATAAATAATGGTGACCTTTATTAGAGCTGATCAATACATTAAGTGTATAGTGAAAGCTAACAAAATTCCTCATCTCACAGGAAAAAGGCCTCTCAGATGTGCATGCTGAAAGCGCCAACCATTACACTGTACGGACAGCAAATCCAATCACTGTGCACAACATGAGAGAACAATGCAAGTAATTCTTCATCATTGGGTTGATGCAAGAGACCAATATTTCAACCTCATCTGTCAATGAGAAATAAAGGGAGATAGTTGGCGAAGAGAAAAAAGTGTTCCTGTGTGAAAAGAAAAACAAACCAGCACAAATAACTCAGGAGACATCCTAAACTAACTAGCTAAGAATCCTTACACCAATACTAACCAGATGCAAAGTTCATTATATTTATGGAAAGCAATTATAGCGAAGAATCAGCAGAGGTGAGACACTGAAGCAGAGAGAAAAGAAAGACTTCTGTTTTTTTCTCTCAGATATACAGGAGGAAGAAATGCAGTTTATTTGCATTTCAAAACCTCATTGCTTGTTTGGAAAACAATGAATTTTCACATGAGAATTTCAAACCCTGGCCTAGTTTTAAAAACTAAAAATCAGAGCCAAAAACATTCATCACCTCTGCCGATCTGCTTTAACGAGACAGAAAGGGTTTGAGGGAAGCCTCAGACTGGGGGATTATGAAAAAAAGAAACACTTGGCAGCCCTCTCACTGGCTTCAAGGACAGAGCCCAGACCTGGGAATACACTGTGCATTAGATTTACCACGCTAACGACATCTGCGACAGAGGAAGGTATACTCCTCTGTCGCAGAGGCAAACACATAAGCGAAGCAATGCACAGAGTGGCAGATTGAAAATAGAAGCACAACTTGGCTGACCTCAATAAATACAAGAAATCAACATTTTCATCACAGCAGCTTCAAGGAAAATGATCTGGATAAATAATTACATTTAGTCAGACCCCAGTGCATAGGCAATAAAGCACTTGACAGCTGAGAGAAGCTGATCAATGCTGCTCATACAACCTATGTTCCCCCAATGGAATTACATTTGAACTTTCAAGATAAAGAACACACACTCCCCTACATCATTCAATGTTTATTTTCCTGGTGATTCATATCATCAGTGTAGGACAGAAACGGACTCTTCCTTCCTAATGTTCTTAATGACCAAAGTAAGAATATGACGTTAATGTGTGCGAGCTCTTTAAAGCCATCTATGGAGTTTGATGTAGTTTTAGTTTGCTGTTTATGGGTTGTAACAGACACATAAAGCTCTCCCTCGCCCTCCATTTGGAAAATCTGACCATCATTCTTTCCTCCTGAGTCCTGCTTACAAGCAAAAACTGAAGCAGGAAGTACCAGTGACTCGCTCAATACGCTACATTACTGTTTTGCAAGCACAGAAAGGAATATGTTTCAGGATTCATCCAATGACAATGAGGAATATATCACCTCAGTCATCGGCTTCATCAATAAGTGCCTCGACGACATCATCCCCACAATGACAGTACGTAAATATCCCAACCAGAAGCCATGGATTACAGGCAACAGCTGCATCGAACTAAAGGCAAGAGCTGCCGCTTCAAGGAGAGGGACACTTATCTGGACGCTTATAAGAAATCCCGCTACGCCCTTAGATGAACCATCAAACAGGCAGAGTGGATTAAGATTGAATTCTACTAGACTGTTTCTGACGCTCCTCAGATGATGTGGCAGGGCTTGAAAACTATTACAGACTACAAAGGGAAACACAGCCGCAAGCTGCTCAGTGACGCGAGCCTACCAGACTAGCTAAATGCCTTTCATGCTTGCATCAAGGCAAGCAACACTGACC
This sequence comes from Oncorhynchus masou masou, assembly GCF_036934945.1. Classification (NCBI taxonomy): domain Eukaryota; kingdom Metazoa; phylum Chordata; class Actinopteri; order Salmoniformes; family Salmonidae; genus Oncorhynchus; species Oncorhynchus masou. The sequence goes on along the minus strand of NC_088217.1, from coordinate 63,651,425 downwards.
AAATACTTATTTTCCACAATAATTTGCAAATAAATTCATTAAAAATCCTACAATGTGATTTTCTGGAGATTTTTTTTCTTTCTCATTTTGTCTGTCATAGTTGAAGTGTACCTATGATGAAAATTACAGGCCTCTCATCTTTTTAAGTGGGAGAACTTGCACAATTGGTGGCTGACTAAATACTTTATTGCCCCACTGTACTAGGCGGTATCAGAGGAAAGGCCAAAAAAATTGTCAAAGACTCCAACCACCCAAGTCATTGACTGTTGTCTCTGCTACCACACGGCAAGCAGTACCGGAGCGCCAAATCTAGGACCAAAAGGCTTAACAATTTCTACCCCCAAGACATAAGACTGCTGAACAATTAATCAAATGGCCACCCGCACTATTTACATTGATGCCCACCCCCTCAGCCCAAATTCATATTACACTGCTGCTACTCGCTATGTATTATCTATGCATAGTCACTTTACCCCTACCTACATGTACAAATCACCAAAACTAACTTGTACCCCCACACATTGACTGGGTACCCCCTGTATATAGCCTCGCTATTGTTATTATAGTGTTACATTTTATTATTTTCTACTTGGTAAATATTTTCTTAACTCTTTCTTGGACTACATTGTTGGTTAAGGGCTTGTAAGTAAGCATTTCACCTGTTGTACTTGGCGCATGTGACAAATAAAGTTTGACTTGATATGTAGGCGGTGTGTGTACGTGTGCAAGACTTAGCAAGCCTTGGAGTCACACATGAGTCTGAGCCGTATTTGACATTTCTGAATGCGATATTCAATAATACACTACATGACCAACAGTGTGGACATACTCGAACATCTAATTTAAAAATCATTTTAATATGGAGTTGGTCCCCCCTTTACTGCTATAACAGCTTCCACTCTTCTGGGAAGGCTTTCTACTAGATGTTGGAACATTGCTGCGGGGACTTACTTCCATTCAGCCACAAGAGCATTAGTGAGGTCGGGCACTGATTTAGGGCGATTAGGCCTGGCTCACAGTCGGTGTTCCAATTCCAACCCAAAGGTGTTTGATAGGGTTGAGGTCAAGGCTCTGTGCAGGCCATACAAGTTCTTCCACACAGATCAAACCATTTCTGTGTGGTCCTCCCTTTATGCACGAGGGCATTATCATGATGAAACAGGAAAGGGCCTTCACCAAACTGTTGCCACAATGTTGGAAGCACAGAATTGTCTAGAATGTCTTTGTATGCCATAGCGTTAGGATCTCTCTTCACTGGAACTAAGGGGCCTAAGACAGGTGGTTTCACGTTCTGTGAGCGTGTGTGGCCTACCTTTTCACGGCTGAGCCGTTGTTGCTCCTAGACGTTTCCACTCACAATTACAGCACTTACAGTTTACAGGGGCAGCTCCAGCAAGGCAGAAATATCGTGAACTGACTCGTTGAAAAGGTGGCATCCTATGACGGTGCCATGTAAAAGTCACTGAGCTCTTAAGTAAGGCCATTCTACTGCCAATGTTAGTCTAAGGAGATTGCATGGCTGTGTGTTCGATTTTATACACCTGCCAGCAACAGGTGAGGCGGAAATAGGCTAATCCACTAATTTGAAGGGGTGTCCACATACTTTAGTATATATGTATATATGCGTACCTAAAGGGTTCTTAAAATTCAAAATCAAAAAGATAAATGATAATCTTAAAGCAATTCCATATGTTAGCTTAGTAGAACCACCCCCACCAAAAGGCTTAGATGTTGAAGTCACCAGCTAAAAGGTGTTTCTTCCTCAGACACATTGGTGCGGCTGGCTTCCGGGTTAAGCCAGCAGTGTGTGAAGAAGCAGTACGGCTTGGCAGAATCGTGTTTCGGAGGACGCATGGCTCTCGACCTTCAACTCTCCCGAGTCCGTAGAGGAGTTGAAGTGATGGAACAAGACTAACTACCAATTGTAAATCTCAAAATTGGGGGGGGGGGGGGGGGGGGGGTGTAACTACAAAAAATTCTAAACAAATCAAAAGAAGTCATGCATCACACTGTTTGGAAAATCTATCTGAAGAAATGGTGTGTGTGGCCCTAACCGTAGGGCCAGTGTGTAGGTCCCAGGCTGCCTCTGGCTCTCTCTGATGAGGTAACTCCCCTCTGCCACACTCAGCAGCTGGTCAGCCTCCTCTCTGGAGATCATCCCATGGTACCTGGGGAGAAGAAAGAACATTGGAAATACAGATGCAGACTGGATTTAAAAAAACTACAGCAATGACTAGTTTTGTATATAAATTCTATATTGAAATAATCCAACTTACTCTCTCCCATAGTATTTGGGCCGGTTATCCACCTGAAAGCAAATAGAATATTCCATTGATAAGTAAATCAAGAAAAATAGACTTCTGGTTTTCGGATTGTGAAGGTTGGAAGGTTAACCAGAGGAGAACTAAGTCACCGCAATAGTACTTTACTTGCATCACTATAACACTGGGATGCATTCCGTAGGACACAACTCAACATCATGGAAGATAAAGAATTATCCACCGTATGCTACGCGACTCGACTACTGTGAAGACATATAGCAAACTTAAAATAGGATCTAAATACCCACCATCTAGGTGTTTCAGAGGAAGGTCACTGGATAAGCACCATGGTCAGAGACAATGCTAGCATGCACAGGTGTCCATCAAGGGGCTGGCCAAGCCGGAAGGTAATAATACTCCGTGAGACGGCTAGAATTATTATTTTTTGCATCCCTTATTACACTCTTGCAAGCCTTTTCTTTAATATATTCAACTGGCTATGAAGTGAAATGGCGGCATATATATATATTTACATTTAAGTCATTTAGCAGACGCTCTTATCCAGAGCGACTTACAAATTGGTGAATTCACCTTCTGACATCCAGTGGAACAGCCACTTACAATAGTGCATCTAAATCATTTAAGGGGGGGGGGGGTGAGAAGGATTACTTATCCTATCCTAGGTATTCCTTGAAGAGGTGGGGTTTCAGGTGTCTCCGGAAGGTGGTGATTGACTCTGCTGTCCTGGCGTCGTGAGGGAGTTTGTTCCACCATTGGGGGGCCAGAGCAGCGAAAAGTTTTGACTGGGCTGAGCCCAGTCAAACACACACATATATACACACACACACACTGGGGCAAAAAAGTATTTAGTCAGCCACCAATTGTGAAAGTTCTCCCACTTAAAAAGATGAGGCCTGTAATTTTCATCATAGGTACACTTCAACTATGACAGACAAAATAAGAAAATTACAGGCCTCATCTTTTTAAGTGGGAGAACTTGCACAATTGGTGGCTGACTGAATACTTTTTTGCCCCACTGTATGTATATATGTATGTATGTATGTATGTACGTATTGCCCGTTGTGTGCATGTTCGGTAAAACCGAATATCCTGGTATTGTACATAAATGTTCTGAAAATAGGAATACCTCCCAACCCCTAACTGCAACACAACAGTAATACATTTTGATATGTGAATTTCTAGCAGATATTTCAGGTAGTATAGGCCTGGACAACTGCACTGGATTCTCTGTGGCGTTGACCACACTGTTAGTGATGTCACATTCCCATAGAAACGTTGAGACCCCGCAGAGATATTAATTTCACTTCATAGCCAGTTGAATATATTAAAGAATATATATATATATATGAAAGAAATTATCAGTCTATAATTTTAATGGTAGGCTTATTTGAACAGTGAGAGACAGAATAACAACAACAAAAATCCAGAAAAACTCATGTCAAAAATGTTATAAATTGATTTGCATTTTAATGAGGGAAATAAGTATTTGACCCCCTCTCAATCAGAAAGATTTCTGGCTCCTAGGTGTCTTTTATACAGATAACGAGCTGAGATTAGGTGCAAACTCTTAAAGGGAGTGCTCCTAATCTCAGTTTGTTACCTGTATAAAATACACCTGTCCACAGAAGCAATCAATCAGATTCCAAACTCTCCACCATGGCCAAGACCAAAGAGATCTCCAAGGATGTCAGGGACAAGATTGTAGACCTACAAGACCATAGCCAAGCAGCTTGGTGAGAAGGTGACAACAGTTGGAAGAAACACAAAAGAACTGTCAATATCCCTCGGCCTGGGGCTCCATGCAAGATCTCACCTCGTGGAGTTGCAATGATCATGAGAACGGTGAGGAATCAGCCCAGAACTACACGGGAGGATCTTGTCAATGATCTCAAGGCAGCTGGGACCATGGTCACCAAAACTATTGGTAACACACTACACCGTGAAGGACTGAAATCCTGCCGCAAGGTCCCCCTGCTCAAGAAAGCACATATACATGCCCGTCTGAAGTTTGCCAATGAACATCTTAATGATTCAGGGGACAACTGGGTGAAAGTGTTGTGGTCAGATGAGACCAAAATGGAGCTCTTTGGCATCAACTCAACGTGTTTGGAGGAAGAGGAATGATGCCTATGACGCCAAGAACACCATCCCCACTGTCAAACATGGAGGTGGAAACATTATGCTTTGGGGGTGTTTTTCTGCTAAGGGGACAGGACAACTTCACTGCATCAAAGGGACAATGGACGGGGCCACGTACCGTCAAATCTTGGGTGAGAACCTCCTTCCCTCAGCCAGGGCATTGAAAATGGGTCGTGGATAGGTATTCCAGCATGACAATAAACCAAAACACACGGCCAAGGCAACAAAGGAGTGGCACAAGAAGAAGCACAGTTCTGGAGTGGCAAAGCAAGTCTCCAGACCTTAATCCCATAGAAGATCTGTGGAGGAACCTGAAGGTTCGAGTTGCCAAACATCAGCCTCGAAACCTTAATGACTTGGAGAAGATCTGCACAGAGGAGTGGGACAAAATCCCTCCTGAGACGTGTGCAAACCTGGTGGCCAACTGCAAGAAACGTCTGACCTCTGATTGCCAACAAGGGTTTTGCCACCAAGTACTAAGTCATGTTTTGCAGAGTGGTCAAATACTTATTTCCCTCATTAAAATGCAAATCAATTTCCAACATTTTTGACTTGCGTTTTTCTGGATTTTTGTTGTTGTTATTCTGTCTCTCACTGTTCCAAACAAACCTAAGATAAAAATTATAGACTGATAATTTCTTTGTCAGTGGGCGAACGTACAAAATCAGCAGGGGATCAAATACTTTTTCCCCCTCACTGTATGTATGTATGTATGTATGTATGTATGTATGTATGTATGTATGTATGTATGTATGTATGTATGTATGTATGTATGTATGTATGTATGTATGTATGTATGTATGTATGTATGTATATATATATATATATATATATATATATACACACACACAGTTGAAGTCTGACGTTTACATATACTTAGGTTGGAGTCATTAAAACTTGTTCAACCACTCTACAAATGTCTTGTTAGCAAACTATAGTTTTGGCAAGTCGGCAAGAACATCTACTTTGTGCATGACACAAGTAATTTTTCCAACAATTGTTTACGGACAGATTATTTCACTTATAATTCACTATATCACAATTCCAGTGGGTCAGAAGTTTACATACACTAATTTGACTGTGTCTTTAAAAAGCTTGGAAAAATCCAGAAAAGGATGTCATGGCTTTAGAAGCCTTTGACAGGCTAATTGACCTAATTTGAGTCAATTGGAAGTGTACCTGTGGATGTATTTCAAGGCCTACCTTCAGAATCGGTGCCTCTTTGCTTGACATCATGGGAAAATCAAAAGAAATCAGCCAAGACCTCAGAAAAAAAATTGTAGTCCTCCACAAGTCTGGTTCATCCTTGGGAGCAATTTCCAAACGCCTGAAGGTACCACGTTCATCTGTGCAAACAATTGTACACAAGTATAAACACCATGGGACCACGCAGCCGTCATACCGCTCAAGAAGGAGACGCGTTCTGTCTCCTAGAGAGGAGCGTACTTTGGTGAGAAAGGTGCAAATCAATCCCAGAACAACAGCAAAAGACCTTGTGAAGATGCTGGAGGACACAGATACAAAAATATCCATGTCCACAGTACTATATCGACATAACCTGAAAGGCCACTCAGCAAGGAAGAAACCACTGTTCCAAATCCTCCATAAAAAAAAGCAAGACTATGGTTTGCAACTGCACATGGGGACAGAGATTGTACTTTTTGGAGAAATGTCCTCTGGAATGATGAAACAAAAATAGAACTGTTTGGCCATAATGACCTTCGTTATGTTTGGAGGAAAAAGGGTGAGGCTTGGAAGCCGAAGAACACCATCCCAACCGTGAAGCACGGGGGTGGCAGCATCATGTTGAGGGGGTGCTTTGCTGCAGGAGGGACTGGTGCATTTCACAAAATAGATGGCATCATGAGGAGGAAAATGATGTGGATATTTTGAAGCAACATCTCAGGACATCAGTCAGGAAGTTAAAAGCTTGGTTGCAAATGGTTTCTTCCAAATGGACAATGTCCCCAAACATATTTCCAAAGTTGTGGCAAAATGGCTTTTAAGGACAACAAAGTCACAGTATTGGAGTGGCAAACAGAAAGCCCTGACCTCAATCCTATAGAAAATGTATGGGCAGAACTGAAAAAGTGTGTACGAGCAAGGAGGCCTACAAAGCTGACTCAGTTACACCAGCTCTGTCAGGAGGAATGGGCCAAAATTCACCCAACTTATTTAGCAACTAAAGCTGCAATATGTAACTTTTTGGTGACCCGAACAAATTCACATAGAAATGTGAGTTATAGATCTGTTATTCTCTTTGAAATGAGAAATTGAAAGCAAGTCAATTATTGAAAGCAAGTCAATTACCTCAGAGGTGCAGGTCAGTCGCCGTGGATGTGGTGCCTCCTGCTGGAGCTGATACACTTGTGCAAAAACAGAACAGTCAGTAAAACATGATTACAGTGCTCCCTACAATATTTTCATCATTGGAATACATTTATACTCACGGTAAGATTTCCACACTGGCGGCCTGTATTCATCATGGTCTGAGGAAAGAAGAACATCATTTCAAGTCTTAAACTTTAACATTGACACGCTACCAAAAATCTTTGTTTCCTGATTGACAGTGCCTCCAGGTGGTCATTCTAACACACTACACTTAAACTGTGTTGATTAAGCCACCCTGACAAATTAGATTTTCTACAGATTCAATAACAAGACAAGATATTTTTGAACCCAAACAAATGATTACATTAGCGGGCCTTCAGCACATCTGAATTGCCTTGAAGCATAATATAGGGTCACTCATTTTAGGCTAGACGCAAGATACTATGCAACTAGCCTAATCAACAATACCAAACTAATTTTGGTATTTTATGCAAATACAGAATAAATCTAACATTGTTATTAGCTTAGGCTTATTGTACTTGAGAAGTAAGTTCATCAATACATTAAAACATTATGGTGCCAAGCCAAATTGTTTTATGAGGACTTTTTCACACATCCGCCATGGTTGGTAGGGTCGCTCTGTCTCCACTCGTAGCAACATATCCTTACAAAAAAAAAATACCACTGTTCTATACTGAACCATACCACTACCGTAGCACATGCAGTTTGGGTCGACACCATTATGTAGGATAGCTTTAAAAAGAGCTACTACTTAATACTGACAAAGATTTCAATTAGGCTACTACAAGGTTCTCCCACTTAAAAAGATGAGGCCTGTAATTTTCTTATTTTGTCTATCATAGTTGAAGTGTACCTATGATGAAAGTTACAGGCCTCATCTTTTTGGGTGGGAGAACTTTCACAATTGGTGGCTGACTGAATACTTTTTTGCCCCAGTGTGTGTGTGTGTGTGTGTATATATGTATGTGTGTGTATATATGTGTGTGTTTGACTGGGCTCAGCCCAGTCAAAACTGTTCGCTGCTCTGGCCCCCCAATGGTGGAACAAACTCCCTCACGACGCCAGGACAGCAGAGTCAATCACCACCTTCCGGAGACACCTGAAACCCCACCTCTTCAAGGAATACCTAGGATAGGATAAGTAATCCTTCTCACCCCCCCCCCCCCCTTAAATGATTTAGATGCACTATTGTAAGTGGCTGTTCCACTGGATGTCAGAAGGTGAATTCACCAATTTGTAAGTCGCTCTGGATAAGAGCGTCTGCTAAATGACTTAAATGTAAATGTACAAGGATGTTCTGACCCTCAAATAGCTATTGCACTACATAGGACTGCAGTCTGTGCTTTCAATCACACCATGAAAGGACTATGGCATGTGTGTTCTGACAGAATACACTGGATATCTGTCCCAAAGCACAGAGCTTGCAGTCTCATCCCCCACAGCCTGGAAGTCAGCTCGATCTTAAACTTGAAATGCACTTAATTTCCAGCCCCCTAACTGTTCTGTATGTATTTTCTCTCCCTCTCTTAGTTCAAAAGTTACAGACAGATATGTCAATGTTTTTTGTTTAATGCAAAAAAAGGCAATAGACTGTAGTCTACTATTCCACCTCTTGAAAAGTCTTGTGATACCATTTGGTGATGAAGGGGTTTTAACATAGCTTAAAAGGCTATAATACATGAACGTTGACAATGACTTAAATAAACTGTTAGTTAGCTAGCGTTAGCTATCGAACATCGTATCTACAAATCTGATGAGGCGGGGTGTTTCTATACCGTGCGAAAGAACTCTACAGGCCTCCCGACAAGGCCAAAAAAATGCTGGCTAGATGGACAAACACAGATCACATTTCTATAGCAAAACATTTGCATATCGGTCACATGCATTACTAGGAAGCTGGCGTTAGAGCTGGTATTGAAACTAGCGAGGTATAAAACTGACAGAAAGGAACAGTTAGCTAGCTAACGTTAGTTAACTTACCAAAGACATTTAGAGCCATTCTTGGTGCGATATCTGATGCGCAATATGACTATTTCCACCGCCGTTAGAAAGCTGATAAGGGGAATACAGTGAATAAATATTATTTTGCGAGAAAACATTCAGCAACTAGGAACATTTTTGAAAACTGTATCAAAGTGTTTATACTACAATAACAGAGCCAGTCCAGGCTAGATAGCGTTGGCCACTTAAGTTAACACATTTGCTCACACTGAGTCACCGCTAGTAGTACCGCCGACTTCATGACAAAAATAAACAAACCTAAGGAATGGGAGCAGGCGTAGATGCAAACATGCATTTATCTACAGTGAGGATAAAGCCAATATGTAATCTATCCGGTTGCATATGCATGCATATAGCTAATATAATTGATCCCAACAAACACCTTATCTATATTCTATAACGAAGTCGCCATCTTGTGATATCACGTGACCATCAGCCTCAATTTTAGGCCGTAGTTTTACCATGGTTACCATGTGAAGCTGCTCAGAAAAGGATGGGGCAGGGTTGGTGCTATCTGGGATCCTTAGGATGTCCCTACCCGTAACTATTTTAAATTTCAATTTGGGAAGTCCCAAGGATCCCAGAAAGCATGGACCCGTGCAGCAGCAATCCAGTTAAATCACCATGTTAGAAGGATGAGAGAATCCATACGTCTGATTAGATTAATATACCGTTGAGATGTCCTTGTAATTTCGTTCTCGTTTTTTTGGGACATCCTAAATGGAAATCTTAACTGTAAATTCGGCTCTGCAAGTAGGCCTAGTACAGGCAATGTTTGAGCTAACGATTCATAAATCCTGCAGTCTAAAGGTAAGACCACTACTTGTGCCACCAGTCATACACACGTACACATGGATTGTGTGTTGTAGATATGTGGTAGTAGAGTAGGGGCCTGATGGCCCATACCTAATATGTTGTGAATGTATTGTAATGTTTATTTTTTTACAACTGCCTTAATTTTGCTGGACCCTGGGAAGAGTAGCTGCTTCCTTGGCAGCAGCTAATGGGGTTTATAATACATAGAAATACAAAATACCTATTCATGGAAGGTGTGTGTGCTACCAACTTGATTTTGTAGGGTCATGAGAAGGAGCACATCCAGATAAAGCCCAGGCCTTGTAGGCTGTACTTGGCAGCTATAGCGTAATTACATACATAGCACATAAGTAATTAAACAGTTAAAAATCAGGATGGGAGCAGATGCAGTTTGTTTTTGGTAGTGTCAATGGGCTGAGCGGTGGGAGGCAGCATTCACAGGAATGAAGAATTAAGGTCACAGCAAGGGGGGGGGGTCATTGGGCAGAATCAGACAGCTCCAAAGCCATTAGCAGCACACTGCACTGTCCACTCACATGCATTATTCCCTCCCCCCTCGCATTAGCACCAAGTCAACTATGCCACAACAAAGGCTATCCCACTATTACAAAGCAATGCATAGTGAGAAATAATGGAGGGTCAATTCAAAAGCCCAGGCACTGCACAGGATCAAAACTCCATGTTTTGTATTCAATATAGAAAGTGAAATTCAATGGACCCAAACTGTTTCAATTTAGCATGCAGATTAAATTGAACAGCCAATGTTAGATCATCTCTGCTATGAATGTTTTAACTACCGGTATCCATAAATAATATCTGCTCATGACAACCAAAATGTTTACTTAGCGCTGAAGTTTATAATCTCAAAATGCAAGAGATTGGAAGTGTCTATTCAGACAGCTCCAAAGCCATTAGCAGCACACTGCACTGTCCACTCACATGCATTATTCCCTCCCCCCTCGCATTAGCACCAAGTCAACTATGCCACAACAAAGGCTATCCCACTATTACAAAGCAATGCATAGTGAAAAATAATGGAGGGTCAATTCAAAAGCCCAGGCACTGCACAGGATCCAAACTCCATGTTTTGTATTCAATATAGAAAGTGAAATTCAATGGACCCAAACTGTTTCAATTTAGCATGCAGATTAAATTGAACAGCCAATGTTAGATCATCTCTGCTATGAATGTTTTAACTACAGGTATCCATAAATAATATCTGCTCATGACAACCAAAATGTTTACTTAGCGCTGAAGTTTATAATCTCAAAATGTAAGAGATTGGAAGTGTCTATTCAATTGCAATCCAACAGCTGAACTAAATCTCACCCCAAATCTAAAATATCTTCAAGATCAAGCAAAATGTATGGCTTTGGGGTGAAGTTTGCCCTAGGTAAAAAGCTCAGATCAGCTTCCCCAATCCTAACGCAAAACTGACCCAATATCAGCATCTATTGTCAACTTTAACATATATTAAATGGTTGTTCTAAAAAAATAAATGCAAAGCAGAGTCAAGTTGATCATTTTTCATGGAATAGCAAAAAGAGGACATTGTATTACACCAGTGAAAGATGACTTCAGTATTTATTACAATTAAGAAAAGCATATGATAACCAAAAGTACAGTAAAAATGTACTTAAACTCACTTGATTGCAATCAACCTGCAGTTAACATGCCTATATGCTTTGTTTTGAGCTGAAGGGCACACACTAGAGAAATGCATTTGTTAATCCAAAATCTGGTGTTCCTTTGAAAATGTTTTGCAGGGAAGTGGGGCTACACACAAAATAGCTAAACCATTTTAAAGTGAAATACATGCATTTAATTCTGTAATTGGTTACATTTTTACAATACATGCCTTTTCTTTTGTCAGCCTTCAACAAAAACTTGGAAAATGTACAATTCTATGACCCCAACACTGAACAATTTGGGTTGCTCGAGTAAAATAGGTAGCCACAGCTGTGGTTTCAAAATCATGATCACCATCTGCAGTAGACCTATTTACATGGCAAACAGGATCAGGAAAGCAACCATCAAGCAGAACAGACCCATGGCTTCAGACAGGGCAAATCCCAGGATAGCATAGGAGAAAAGCTGCTGCTTTAGAGAAGGGTTCCTGGGGAGAAAAAAATATATATAATTGCTAGTGCCATGAATCAAAACTGTGGGATAGACTTGCAGCCATAGCGATTGTTAACCATTTTCACAAACATTGTAAAAAGAAAATGGACAAAAATCAAAAAAGATCCACATAAAAGGCATAAAGTAGGGCACCATATTGATAAAAATATATATAAAAAAATACCTTTATTTACCTAGGCAAGTCAGTTAAGAACAAATTATTATTTTCAATGACGGCCTAGGAACAGTGGGTTAACTGCCTGTTCAGGTTGCAGAATGACAGATTTGTACCTTGTCAGCTTGGGGATTTGAACCTTCCGGTTACTAGTCCAACGCGCTAACCACTAGGCTACCCTGCCGCCCCAATATCTACTAATGGCAATATTTACCTTGCATAGCCGATGATAAGGCTGCCGAACACAGTCCCGATTCCAGCACCAGAACCAGCCACTCCAACTGTGGCAGCTCCAGCGCCGATGAACTTGGCTGCTGTGTCAATGTCTCTGCTCACAGCACTAGTCTGGAAACCCCGCAGTGCTACCTGAGAAAAGGCACTCTGTGGCACAAAGTCAGTGCTAGCCTGGGAGCAACAAATAAAAAGTCACAAAAAATTATGAACCAATTGATCATAAAAAACAGCTTGAAGATAAATATTACAATAATTTATGATTAAGACAACACTTAAATCATTGCAGAGGGGTCCAATAAAATTTGGAAGAGAACAGAGGGCTGTTTCCTTATCATTTCTATCAGCAACATTTTACCTAAGGAAAAAAAATCTAGACTAAAAGGTAGCATCAGTTGTCCATAGAAGTTGATGTTGTTCCTCAGGGTAAGGGCGCTAAGGGGTAATAGGGGCAGGTAGACACTCACCTCTCCTGTTCTGACATCCGGCCGGGAAAGCACAGACGCAGAGAGAGGTCTGTATAATGCCCTGGATCCAGCACGGACCTGCACATTAAAAAAAAATGGTATACGTTAAGTGATGTAACTTCCATAACATTATTGTAACTTGATTATAAACACACCACTACAAAAATAAATAACATGTGTTAACAGTCGCAAGGGGACACATGGCCAAATCATATGTACATCACCACTGATCAACTGTACAAGTCAGATGTGGGCAGTACAACAAGTAACTAGTAGCTTGCTACATACTACTAGCAAGCTACAGAGCCCCCCTCCCACACACACTGAGGAGAATGTGCTGTTAAACATGACAAATGCATGGAAGCACTGCAGTGTTTAGTTCCAAATATCTGCCTCTACTGGTGTGATTGAACCAGCCCTTGCAGATGTCCTAGACGACCAACTCAGAGGGCATTATGGAGTGGATCAATATGTACTGCCATGGTCCAAAATACCCAAACGCCAAACTGGCAAAGGGCACAACTAGGATTGACATTACTAGTAGCAAATGCACATAGCCAAATGAAAGCAGTCTTTGCTGCTTTATTTCTGCATGACCTTGAAATTACAAAGTCTCATTGGCTCATTCGAAAGCTAACGAGCGATGGTTAGCAACCTAATGTAAGCATAGCTAAAGCTGGCAACCTAGCTTAGGTGACAAGAGGTAACGTTATTTTCTAAGAGCAGGTTTAACAATTATTATAATTATTTTTAAAGGTTAGCTAGCTACGTTGATTTCAATTACATTTCAAGCCAAGTTTCTTACAATTCAGTGTGCACAATTGCATGCACTGAAACGTTACAGCAGTTCCTAAGTCACAAATAAGTATAAATTCAGCAGGCCCATCTAACTTGCCTAGTTAACATTATGCTATGACAACTTATATGCATCATTACTATCACAACTCACCAGTGCAGGCGTAGAGACGAACTTCGCACAGGCGTACATATTAGTTTAATGTGTTGACTGATAAAATCAACTTGACGAGTCACCTGGTTGTCTCAACAACAAAAAAAGAGAGAACAGTCGCTAAGGTCAATGATAATTTCACTACAAATTCAAAGATACAGCGAATACATAAAAACGATTAACGTTATGTGCAAAACAACTGTATTCACATAAATTATGTGTCGGTGTGGGATCAAAAAGACTTTAGACATGAAGATGAAAATGGATTGTTAAAATGTTTCAGCGTAGATCCCCATTTGCCTCCCCTTCACTTACCGGCTGCAGAGGTCGAAGCGCTGAGGAACAACTGCGCATGCCCGAAACCGTATTTAATCATATTCCCGGATGACGGGATTTAGGACATCAGACCTCATTCCTTTGCTTGCACCTTTGTTAGAATATTGGAAAGAAAAATAGTACAATCACAGCGTATTCAATATTGTTCCTATCAACCATCTATGTTTCTATTTATCAATAAAATATATATTGTATTCGTTTCAATGACAATGTGACATATTTTAATCATGCTACTAGTGATAATAAACTCATAAACGCAGGATGATAGTAGGGCACACTCAAAAGGGTTTCTTTCTACTTGTGTGTGCCACACTGTTCACCAATGATGTTGAACTGCTATTTTTAAATTCTCTGTGAATGTATGTATCAGTTTTACCCCACATATTTGTTTTAACCCCAAAATAATTTTGAATTCTAGTTTTCCTGTTCTTTAGCCTTTTGTTGTATTCATATATGGACAGTGTCATCCTTTTCAAATGTTCTCTTGTCTATTACCTTTTTTTAATATATAAAACCATTAATTTATTTATTGAGTTTGGTTTTGCCCTATAGCAGATCATATACAACATGATCCATCTCCAGCAGAGGGGGATGTGGTGTAAACCTGTGTGATGTAGTGGCAGCTAGGCAAGGTATCATTCCAGCTATACTGACCCAATCCCAATGTCAACCCTCAACCTTAACGCCCTGTGCACTTCAGTGATCTGAGAAGGTTTGACAGGTGTTAGCAATATGACATTAAATCCAACTAGCCTATCTGAAGCCTAGGTGGAGCTATTACCATACCAATGCCATGTCCTTTCAGATCTCCAATCTGCACAGGGAGTAGGGCAGTGGTAGCAATGCATAGTATTCAACTCTTACACTACGAGGTCCGGAGCCTGCTTGTTTTCTGTTATACCTGATAATTAATTGCACACACCTAGTGTCCCAGGTCTACATCAGTCCCTGATTAGAGGGGAACAATGGAAAAATGCAGTCGAACTGGCTTCGAGGTCCAGAGTTGATTTTAAAGGCCGTAGGGTCTTATGATTAAAATTGAGATTGGGCCACTGTGTAGACACACACACATGCACACATGCACGCACGCACGCACGCACACACACACACACACACACACACACACACACACACACACACACACACACACACACACACACACACACACACACATATACTGTACATACACAAAAAACATATGACCAACTTAAAAAAAGAGTTGGATTAACATTCCTTGTCCATTAAATTAATGGCATTTTAGAGATGAGAGCAAAATAATGATGAACTACTATTTTCATGCCCTACCTCCCTCAAAGATCTGTCTTTGTGTGTTTGTCTGGGTATGTGAGGGAATGACAGGGGTGAACAGACATGCACTGATTGGTTCATAGACAGGGTCTCTTCCTATGTCTTCAAGGACATGTAGATGTAGCCTAGCTAAATTCCCAATCTGACCCTCATACCATCATGGCCACCTAATCATCCCCAGCTTCCAATTGGCTCATTCATCCCCCTTCCTCTCCCCTGTAACTGTTCCATAGGTCATTGCTGTAAATCAGAATGTGTTCTCAGTCAACTTACCAGGTAAAATAAAGGTTGAGTGAAACATTTAAATAAAGATATTATACTGCATCGCCAAGGTTCTTAAATAACGGCAGTCTGAAGCTGATTAAAAGGCTTGAAGAGATGTATCATTAATGTATTGTGCTTGACCTTTTCTTCACATCAATATGACATTTAAATATCTAAACACATGCTTGGAAATTCACAAATGTGGACAATATACAATAATTGTATTTGCATTTATAATGGGTCCCCATTCATTTTCCTTGGGTCCTTCAAAATTAAGGCAGTTATATAATTTTAAAAACATTACTCTACATTAATTACAGAATTCACAACACAATAAGTGTGTGCCCTCAGGCCCCTACTCCAATACCACATATCTACAACGCAAAATCCATGTGTACATGTGTGTATAGTGCGTATGTTATCATGTGTGTATGCATGTGTCTGTGCCTATGTTTGTGTTGCTTCACAGTCCCCACTCTTCCATAAGGTGTATTTTTACCTGCTTTTTAACTCTGATTCTACTGCTTGCATCAGTTACCTGGTGTGGAATAGAGTTCAATGTAGTCATGGCTCTATGTAGTACTGTGAGCCTCCCATAGTTTGTTCTGGACTTTGGAACTGTGAAGTGGACCACTGGTGGAATGTCTTGATGGGCATGCATGGGTGTCTAAGCTGTGTCCTAGTATTTTAAACAGATAGCTCAGTACATTCAGCTTGTCAACACCTCTTACAAAAACAAGTAATGATGAAGTCAATCTCTCTTCCACTCTGAGCCATGAGAGATTGACATGCATGGCATTAATGTTAGCTCTCCGTGTACTTTTAAGGGCCAGCCATGCTGCCCTGTTCTGAGCCAACTGTAATTTTCCCAAGTCCCTCTTTGTGGCACTTGACCACATGACTGAACAGTAGTCTAGGTGTGACAAAATTAGGACCTGTAGGACCTGCCTAGTTGATAGTGTTGTTAAGAAGGCAGAGCAACACTTTATTATGGACAGCCTTCACCCCATCTTAGCTACTGTTGTATCAATATGTTTTGACCATGATAGTTTACAATCCAGGGTTACTCCAGGCAGTTTAGTCACCTCAACTTGCTCAATTTCCACATTATTCATTACGAGATGTAGTTGAGGTTTAGGTTTAGTGAATGATTTGTCCCAAATACAATGCTTTTAGTTTTGGAAATATTTAGGACTAACTTATTCTTTGCTACCTATCCCGAAACTAACTGCAGCTCTTTGTTAAGTGTTGCAGTCATTTCAGTCGCTGTAGTAGCTGACGCGTATAGTGTTGAGTCATCTGCATACATAGACACACTGGCCTTGCTCAAAGACAGTGAAATGTCGTTAGTTAACATTGAAAAAAGCAAGGGGCCTAAACAGCTACCCTGGGGAATTCCTGATTCTACCTGGATTATGTTTGAGATGCTTCCATTAAAGAACACCCTCTGAGTTCTGTTAGACAAGTAACTCTTTATCCACATTATAGCAGGGCATGTAAAGCCATATCACATCACTTTATTTCAGCAGTAGACTATGATCGATAATGTCAAAAGCTGCACTGAAGTCTACAAGACAGCCCCCACAATAATTGTATCATAAATTTCTCTCAGCCAATCATCAATCATTTGTGTAAGTGATGTGCTTGTTGAGTATCCTTTCCTACATGCGTACTGAAAGTCTGTTGTCAATTTGTTTTCTGTTAAATAGCATTCTATCTGGTCAAACACCATTTTTTGGAGGCGCATTGGAGGTCTGGAGCGTAGAGCTGGCACAACGCATCCCGGGAAGTGCGGGGCGCTGGCACAGGACGTACTGGGCTGTGAAGGCACACTGGCGACACATTGCGTAGAGCCGGCGCAGGATATCCTGGACTGAGGAGGCGTACTGGAGACCAGGAATGCTGAGACGGCACCACCCATCCTGGCTGGATGCTCACTTTCATACGGCAAGTACGAGGAGCTGGCACAGAATGCACCGGGCTGTGGATGCGCACTGGAGACACATTGCGTATCTCCGCAAAACATGGTGCTGGTCCCACGCTCCTCACGGCGACTGTCTTGCTCCAGACACCAAAACATCCACTCTACCTCATCACTCCCCTCAACTCTCTCACAATACTCCTCGCTCAGTCTATCCCAATATTCCTCTTCGCTTTCAGACTCGCACCTCGGCTTCGCCGACCAACCCATGTGCTCCCTCCCAAAAACATTCTGGGGTTGCCTCTCAGGCTTCAGTTGTGGTCGTGAACTTCGGAGTCGCGGTTGATCCTCCTTTGCTGCCTCCTGCATCTGCTTCCATGAAAGGCTTTCGTCTCCTGCCAATATCTCCTCCCATGTCCAGGATGTTTTCTCCTCCTGGCCACGCTGCTTGGTCCGTTTGTGGTGGGATCTTCTGTCACGCTCGTTGAAATGAGTGGACCAAGATGCAGCGTGGTATGTTTCCATCCTTTTACTTAGAAGAGAAACTTAAAGCACAAAACAGTAAAGCGAATAAACTAAACGTGAAGCTACATGCAGTGCAAGCAACTACACACAAACATAGTCAAGATCCCACAAAGCACAAAAAGGGGAAATGGCTGCCTAAATATGATCCCCAATCAGAGACAACGATAAACAGCTGCCTCTGATTGGGAATCATACCAGGCCAACATAGATATATCATTACCTAGATGACCCACCCTAGTCACACTCCGACCTAACCAACATAGAGAATAACAGGCTCTCTATGGTCAGGGCATGACATCTCTCTACTATTATTAATATTAGACCCCTCCTGTCTCAGCCTCCAGTATTTATGCTGCAGTAGTTTATGTGTCGGGGGGCTAGGGTCAGTTTCTTATATTTGGAGTACTTCTCCTGTCCTATCCAGTGTCCTGTGTGAATTTAAGTATGCTCTCTCTAATTCTCTCTCTCTTTCTCTCTTTCCTTCTCTCTCGGAGGACCTGAGCCCTAGGACCATGCCTCAGGACTACCTGACATGATGACTCCTTGCTGTCCCCAGTCCACCTGGCCGTGCTGCTGCTCCAGTATCAACTGTTCTGCCTGTGATTATTATTATTTGACCATGCTGGTCATTTATGAACATTTTAACATTTTGACCATGTTCTGTTATAATCTCCACCCGGCACAGCCAGAAGAGGACTGGCCACCCCACATAGCCTGGTTCCTCTCTAGGTTTCTTCCTAGGTTTTGGCCTTTCTCAGGAGTTTTTCCAAGCCACCGTGCTTCTACAACTGCATTGCTTGCTGTTTGGGGTTTTAGGCTGGGTTTCTGTACAGCACTTTGAGATATCAGCTGATGTATGAAAGGCTATATAAATACATTTGATTTGATTTGATATTATTCTGACATTTCACTATCTTAAAATAAAGTCGTGATCCTAACTGACCTGAGACAGGGAATTTTTACGAGGATTAAATGTCAGGAATTGTGAAAAACTGTGTTTAAATGTGTTGGTCTAAGGTGTATGGAAACTTCCAACTTCAACTGTATGTATGCGGTTAAATGTGTTTGTCTAAGGTGTATGGAAACTTCCAACTTCAACTGTATGTATGCGGATGACTCAACACTATACAAGTCAGCTACTACTGCGACTGAAATGACTGCAACACTCAACAAGGAGCTGCAGTTAGTTTCAGAATGGGTGGCAAGGAATAACTTAGCCCTAAATATTTCTAAAACTAAAAGCATTGTATTTTGAACAAAACACCCACTAAAACCTTAACATCAACTAAATCTTGTAATAAATCATGTGTAAATTGAGAATGTTGAGATGACTAAACTACTTGGAGTAACCCTAGATTGTAAACTGTCATGGTCAAAACATATTGATGCAGTAGTAGCTGAGATGGGAAGAAGTCTGTCTATTATAAAGCGATGCTCTGCCTTCTTAACAACATTATCAACAAGGCAGGTCCTACAGGCCTTAGTTTTGGCTCACCTTGACTACTGTTCAGTCGTGTCGATGCCACAAAAAAAAGGAAAATTGCAATTGGCTCAGAACAGGGCAGCACGGCTGGCCCTTGGATGTACACAGAGAGCTAATATTAATAATATGCATGTCAATCTCTCCTGGCTGAAAGTGGAGGAGAGATTGACTTCATCACTACTTTTATCTATGAGAGGTATTGACATGTTGAATTTCCCGAGCTGTCTGTCTAAACTACTGGCACACAGCTCGGCCACCCATGCATACCCCACAAAACATGCCACCAGAGGTCTCTTCACAGTTCCAAAGTCCAGAACAGACTATGGGAGGCACACAGTACTACATAGAGCCATAACTACGTGGACATCAAGTAACTGACACAAGCAGTAAAATTTGATTTAAAAAACATTTAAAAAACACCTTATGGAACAGCGGGGACTGTGAAGAAACACAAACATTGGCACAGACACACACACACACACACACACACACACACACACACACACACACACACACACACACACACACACACACACACACACACACACACACACACACACACACACACACACACACACACACAATAACATATGAGGTAAAGGGTGGCTACTTTGAAGGATATAAAATATATTTTCATTTGTTTCACACTTCTTTGGTTACTACATGATTCCATTTGTTTTATTTCATAGTTTTGATGTCATCACTATTATTCTACAATGTAGAAATTTGTAAAAGAAAGTTTACATACACTAAATTAGTATTTGGTAGCATTGCCTTTAATTTTTTTTAACTTGGGTCAAACATTTTGGGTAGCCTTCCACAAGCTTCCCACAATAAATTGGGTGAATTATGGCCTATTCCTCGGGACAGAGCTGGTGTAACTAAGTCAGGTTTCTAGGCCTCCTTGCTCGCACATGCTTTTTTAGTTCTGCTCGCAAAAGGGCTTTGTGATGACCACTCCAATACCTTGACTTTGTTGTCCTTAAGCCATTTTGCCACAACTTTGGAAGTATGCTTGGGGTCCTTGTCCATTTGGAAGACCCAATTACGACCAAGCTTAACTTCCTGACTGGAATGTCTTGAGTGTCTTGAGATGTTGTTCAATATATCCACATAATCTTCCATCCTCATGATGCCATCTATATTGTGAAGTGCACCAGTTCCTCCTGTAGCAAAGCACCCCCACAACATGATGCTGCCACCCCCGTGCTTCACAGTTGGGATGGTGTGCTTCGGCTTGCAAGCCTTCCCCCTTTTTCCTCCAAACATAACGATGGTCATTATTGCCAAACAGTTCTATTTTTGTTTCATCAGACCAGAGGACATTTCTCCAAAAAGTACGATATTTGTCCCCATGTGCAGTTGCAAACTTTAGTCTGGCTTTTTTATGTTGGTTTTGGAGCAGTGGCTTCCTCCTTGTTGAGAGGTGTTAAGGGATTTTTATCAATAATGACTCAATTATGTATACATTTGAATCAGAACTATGACTAAGCAGAATACTATTACATTACTGTATGGATGTATGAATCTTATTATAATCACAATACTGAATATAATGTGTGTAATTATAATCAAGAATTAGAACAAAGACTGTCTGTTCCTTGGTAGAAACGAATGCAGCTATCGTCAGACTGGCTAGAATGCTGTGTTCCTTACGGGACATCTTATCTACACCGGGAGAGGAGAGACCTTGGGCTGGTAGTAAATTATCTAGCAGGTGGTGGACGATGTGAACTATACTGCCATTGTATCGGAGTGGAGGAGAGACAGTTTAAAACCTATGATGTCATTTTTAGTTTATAACCTCTTGTAAATTGTACCATGATCAGTACTCTCGAGAATAAACGCTATTGATTGATTTTGAGACTGGTCTCTGTCCATTTTATGCAAATAAGTATCTTACAGATTCTTAGAAATGGGTGAAATACATCCAGTGTATTAATTGAATTGGTTAATAAACATATAGGAATCAAATTCCTTTAACAAGCTGCCTTTAAGTGTATGTCGATATAGGACTCGTTTTACTGTGGATATAGATACTTTTGTACCTGTTTCCTCCAGCATCTTCACAAGGTTCTTTGCTGTTGTTCTGGGATTGATTTGCACTTTTCGCACCAAAGTACGTTCATCTCCAGGAGACAAAACACGTCTCCTTCCTGAGCGGTATGATGGCTGCGAGGTCCCATGGTGTTTATACTTGCGTACTTTTGTTTGTACAGATGAACGTGGTCAGAAGCTTCTAAAGCCATGACAACATTTTCTGGAATTTTCAAGCTTTTTAAAGGCACATTCAACTTAGTGTATGTAAACTTCTGACCAATTTTGAATTGTGATACAGTGAATTATAAGTGAAATAATCTGTCTGTAAACAATTGTTGGAAAAATTACTTGTCTCATGCACAAAATAGATGTCCTAACCGGCTTGCCAAAACTATAGTTTGTTAACAAGAAATTTGTGGAGTGGTTGAAAAACAAGTTTTAATGACTCCAACCTAAGTGTATGTAAACGTCCGACTTCAACTGTATATATTGTTTTTTCAGAATATCAACCGTGTGTAGGTAGATACGTGTGTAGCTAGATGTGGAAAGATAGATACAAATGATTTTTTGCAAGTTGGGGGGGGTCAAACCTAGCTCAAGTTGGGGCTTGGGGGGTTCACACCTAGCTCGGCTATTAGTCATTTCTTTTGTAAAGGTTGAATAGTCTACTGTTTATCTAAAAGCCCATCCTGCTATGCCTGTGAAAAAACAATACCAATACTTTTTCCCCTTTCCACATGTTAAAGATTCCAAATGATAAAGTGTTTTTAGCCACAATCAGCCCCAACCCCAATGAATACATTTGGGCACAGTCTTCGGACTTCGCGTGCTGGACTTCGGGCTAAAATGTTGAGGGTTCAGAACCTGCTCCTTGCTTGTTTCTTTACAT
Source organism: Oncorhynchus masou masou (assembly GCF_036934945.1). Lineage (NCBI taxonomy): Eukaryota > Metazoa > Chordata > Actinopteri > Salmoniformes > Salmonidae > Oncorhynchus > Oncorhynchus masou. The sequence goes on along the minus strand of NC_088217.1, from coordinate 63,629,126 downwards.
TATTTTGCCAGTCTCAGAGCAAATGATCCTGGATTGTTCCTCCCATCTCGTTCCTCACTCTCTTCCATGTGTCATTCTCTGCCTGAGATGCTCACTTGTGGGAGTGCTGGCAGGATGTACTGTTTTTTATTCTGTAATCAAGTTAGGTTTCTCCAGAAATAAATTGTTTTAAATAACAAACTGGATTTATTTACAAATTAGTGATAATGTCTCACCCCATGTTCAAGAATTGCCTTTTTCTCACTCACTCTAAGTTAAATGGAAACAAAATGTCCAAAATATTGTTACTTTTTAAAACTGCTTAGGGCTAGGCATCCCGCTAGCGGGACAACTTCCAGTGAAACTGGAGGGCGAGTAAATCAAATAAATAATTTTAATAAAACATTTAGGTACATAGAGGTGTTTTATATCGGTTGAAGCTTAAATTCTTGTTAATCTAACGGCACTGTCTGATTTACAGTAGCCATTACAGCAAAAGCATGCCAATGCGATTTTTTGAGGACGGCGCCCAACATCAAAATATTTTTCCACCGGCACAGGTTTCATAAATTCACAAGTAGCGATTAAATATTCACTTAATTTTTGAAAATCTTCCTCTGATTTGCCATCCAAAGGGTCCCAGCTATAACATGTAGTGCCGTTTTTTATATAAAATCCTTCTTTATATCCCAAAAAGTCTGTTTAGTTGGCGCCATCGATTTGAGTAATCCACTCGTTCAACAGGCAGAGAAAGGAATATCTTTGTTTGATAAAACCCAAAGAGCATTCCAGTGCATGAGTTAATGCTGTACTAGACCGTACCAGGGAGAGATGGTTCCAGTTTGGAGTCAGAGGGCCAGAAACTGGTATCTATACAATGAAAACTGTTGACACAGCAGATATTGTCTGCTATGTATTATAGGTATATTTCAAACAAATCTTAACCTTGTGACCAATTCTATATATATGTTCTTCATCATGTATGTTGAAAGGGGTGTATCTTGGCTATAAAAGACCTTTGTACTTTTGTCTCGGGGCGAATTCGGTAATTTGTCGACCAGTCATTGCTATTGCAAAGCTCTCACTAATTAAGATTCAGTTTAAGTATAACTCTGACTTGTGTGACAAGTTTGTCTCTCCTCATTTGACAATACAGAAATTAACCACCACAGTATGTAAACTTCTGACTTCAACTGTATGTACATGTAGGTAGAGTTATTAAAGTGACTAAGAATAGATGATAACAACAGATAGTAGCAGAGGTGTAAAAGAAGGGGGGAGGGTCTGGGTAGCCATTTGATTAGGTTTTCAGGACTCTTATGGCTTGAGGGTAGAAGCTGTTTAGAAGCCTCTTGAACCGAGACTTGGCGCTCCGGTATCAAATCAAATCAATTTATATAGCCCTTCGTACATCAGCTGATATCTCAAAGTGCTGTACAGAAACCCAGCCTAAAACCCCAAACAGCAAGCAATGCAGGTGTAGAAGCACAGTGGCTAGGAAAAACTCCCTAGAAAGGCCAAAACCTAGGAAGAAACCTAGAGAGGAACCAGGCTATGAGGGGTGGCCAGTCCTCTTCTGGCTGTGCTGGGTGGAGATTACAGCAAAACATGGCCAAGATGTTCAAATGTTCATAAATGCATAAATGCAGCATGGTCAAATAATAATAATCACAGGCAGAACTGTTGAAACTGGAGCAGCAGCACAGACAGGTGGACTGGGGACAGCAAGGAGTCATCATGCCAGGTAGTCCTGAGGCATGGTCCTGGGGCTCAGGTCCTCCGAGAGAGAGAAAGAGAGAATTAGAGAGAGCATACTTAAATTCACACAGGACACAGGATAAGAGAGGAGAAGTACTCCAGATATAACAATCTGATCCTAGCACCCCGACACATAAACTACTGCAGCATAAATACTGGAGGCCGAGACAAGATGGGGTCAGGAGACACTGTGGCCCCATCCGATGATACCTATGGACAGGGCCAAACAGGAAGGATATAACCACACCCACTTTGCCAAAGCACAGCCCCCACACCACTAGAGGGATATCTTCAACCACCATCTTACCATCCTGAGACAAGGCAGAGTATAACCCACAAAGGTCTCCGCCACGGCACAACCCAAGGGGGGGCGCCAACCCAGACAGGAAGATCACATCAGTGACTCAACCCACTCAAGTGACGCACCCCTCCTAGGGACGGCATGAAAGAGCACCAGTAAACCAGTGACTCAGCCCCTGTAATAGGGTTAGAGGCAGAGAATCCCAGTGGAAAGAGGAGAACCAGCCAGGCAGAGACAGCAAGGGTGGTTCGTTGCTCCAGAGCCTTTCCGTTCACCTTCACACTCTTGGGCCAGACTACACTCAATCATTTGACCCACTGAAGAGATGAGTCTTCAGTTAAGACTTAAAGGTTGAGACCGAGTTTACGTCTCTCACATGGGTAGGCAGACCATTCCATAAAAATGGAGCTCTATAGGAGAAAGCCCTGCTTCCAGCTGTTTGCTTAAAAATTCTAGGGATAACAAGGAGGCTTGCGTCTTGTGACCGTAGCGTACGTGTAGGTATGTACGGCAGGACCAAATCAAAGAGATAGTAGGAGCAAGCCCAAGTAATGCTTTGTAGGTTAGCAGTAAAACCTTCAAATCAACCCTTGCCTTGACAGGAAGACAGTGTAGGTAGGCTAGCAAGTTTATTTGAAGTTTATTTAGTGCTTTATCCGGGTAGCCGGAAAGTAGAGCATTGCAGTAGTCTAACCAAGAAGTAACAAAAGCATGGATTAATTTTTCTGCATCATTTTGGACAGAAAGTTTCTGATTTTTGCAATGTTACATAGATGGAAAAAAGCTGTCCTTGAAACAGTCTTGATATGTTCGTCAAAAGAGAGATCAGGGTTCAGAGTAACGCCGAGGTCCTTCACAGTATTATTTGAGACGACAGTACAACCATTAAGATTAATTGTCAGATTCAACAGAAGATCTCTTTGGTTCTTGGTAGCTAGAACAAGCATCTCTGTTTTGTCCGAGTTTAAAAGTAGAAAGTTTGCAGCCATCCACTTCCTTATGTCTGAAACACAGGCTTCTAGCGGGGGCAATTTTGGGGCTTCACCATGTTTCATTGAAATGTACAGCTGTGTGTCATCCACATAGCAGTGAAGGTTAACATTATGTTTTCGAATGACATCCCCAAGAGGTAAAATATAGAGTGAAAACAATAGTGGTCCTAAAATGGAACCTTGAGGAACACCGAAATTTACAGTTGATTTGTCAGAGGACAAACCATTCACAGAGACAAACTGATATCTTTCCGACAGATAAGATCTAAACCAGGCCAGAACTTGTCCGTGTAGACCAATATGGGTTTCCAATCTCTCCAAAAGAATGTGGTGATCGATGGTATCAGAAGCAGCACTAAGGTCTAGGAGCATAAGGACAGATGCAGAGCCTCGGTCTGACGCCATTAAAAGGTAATGTACCACCTTTACAAGTGCAGTCTCAGTGCTATGATGGGGTCTAAAACCAGATTGAAGCATTCCGTATACATTGTTTGTCTTCAGGAAGACAGTGAGTTGCTGCGCAACAGCCTTTTCTAAAAATTTTGAGACGAATGGATGATTCGATATAGGCCGATAGTTTTTTATATTTTCTGGGTCAAGGTTTGGCTTTTTCAAGAGAGGCTTTATTACTGCCACTTTTAGTTAGTTTGGTACACATCTGGTGGATAGAGAGCCATTTATTATGTTCAACATAGGAGGGCCAAGCACAGAAAGCAGCTCTTTCAGGCGTTTAGTTGGAATAGGGTCCAGTATGCAGCTTGAAGGTTTAGAGGCCATGATTATTTTCATCATTGTGTCAAGAGATATAGTACTAAAACACTTGAGTGTCTCTCTTGATCCTAGGTCCTGGCAAAGTTGTGCAGACTCAAGACAACTGAGCTTTGAAGGAATACGCAGATTTAAAGAGTCCGTAATTTACTTTCTAATAATCATGATCATTTCCTCAAAGAAGTTCATGAATTTATTACCACTGAAGTGAAAGCCATCCTCTCTTGGGGATGCTGCTTTTTAGTTAGCTTTGCGACAGTATCAAAAATACATTTCGGATTGTTCTTATTTTCCCCAATTTAAGTTGGAAAAATGGGATGATCGAGCAGCAGTAAGTGTTACGATTTCTATGAATGGTGAGTGGAGGAGTCAAGCGCAGAGAGCAGGTAATTCCGTACGTGGATATTTTATTCCAAAGACAGTGGAGACACGGACATGCGAAACACAAGGGCGCATGAAACAACCCGTCCAAAAATACAAAGGACTAAAAATGTCCGGAAACATATAGATCACACTAATACACCAAATAACAGAGAACAAGCTCGCACAAATACCCAGCGGGCCTAGTGCCCTTAAATAGCCTACAAACAAACACTAACTCAAAACAGGTGTACCCAATAAACAGAAACAAACGGAAAGGGAATCGATGGCAGCTAATAGGCCGGCGACGACGTCCGCCGTCCGAACAGGAAGAGGCACCATCTTCGGCGGGATTCGTGACAGTAAGGGCTCTTCGATACTGCACGGTACTGTCTTTCCAAGCTAGTCAGAAGACTTCCAGTTTGGTGTGGCGCCATTTCCGTTCCAATTTTCTGGAAGCTTGCTTCAGAGCTTGGGTATTTTCTGTTTACCAGGGAGCTAGTTTCTTATTAGAAATGTTTTTAGTTTTTAGGGGTGAAACTGCATCTAGGGTATTGCGCAAGGTTAAATTGAGTTCCTCAGTTAGGTGGTTAACTGATTTTTTTCCTCTGACGTCCTTGGGTAGACAGAGGGAGTCTGGAAGGACATCAAGGAATCTTTATGTTGTCTGTGAATTTATAGCATGACTTGTGATGTTCCTTGGTTGGGGTCTGAGCCGATAGTGGTCCACAACATTTATTCCATGGGACAAAACTAGGTCCAGAATATGACTGTGACAGTGAGTAGGTCCAGAGACATGTTGGACAAAACCCACTGAGTCGATGATGGCTCCGAAAGCCTTTTGGAGTGGGTCTGTGGACTTTTCCATGTGAATATTAAAGTCACCGAAAATGTGAATATTATCTGCTATGACTACAAGGTCCGATAGGAATTCAGGGAACTCAATGAGGAACGCTGTATATGGCCCAAGAGGCCTGTAAACAGTAGCTATAAAAAGTGATTGAGTAGGCTGCATAGATTTCATGACTAGAAGCTCAAAATTTAAATTTGCTATCGTAAATGTTAGCAACACCTCCGCCTTTGCGGGATGCATGGGGGATATGGTCACTAGTGTAGCCAGGAGGTGAGGCCTCATTTAACACAGTAAATTCATCAGGCTTAAGCCAAGTTTCAGTCAGGCCAATCACATCAAGATTATGATAAATTCATTGACTATAATTGCCTTTGAAGTAAGAGATCTAACATTAAGTAGCCCTATTTTGAGATGTGAGGTACCCTAGTCAGTTTCTGTTGGAAAGCAGACTGAACCAGGTTTTCCTCTAGGATTTTGCCTGTGCTTTGATCTATTCCATTTCTTTTCATCCTAAAAAAAACTCCCTAGTCCTTGCGGATGACAAGTATGCCCATAACATGATTCAGCCACCACCATGATAGAAAATATGAAGAGTGGTACTCAGTGATGCGTTGGATTTGCCCAAACATAATGCTTTGTATTCAGGGCATAAAGTAAATTTATTTGCCACATTTCTGTCAGTTTTACTTTAGTGACTTTTTGCAAACAGGATGCATGTTTTGGAATATTTTATTCTGTACAGCCTTCCTTCTTTTCAATCCGTCAGGTTCGTGTTTTGAGGTAACTGCAATGTTGTTGATCTATCCTCACTTTTCTCCTAACACAGCCATTAAACTCTACATTTTTTAAAGTCACCATTCGCCTCTCCAGCAACTGAGTTAGGATGGACGCCTGTATTTTTTTAGTGACGGTGTATTTACACACCATCTAAAGTGTAATTAATAGCTTCACCATGCTCACAGGGATATTCAAAGTCAGCTTTTTAATTTTTACCCATCTACCAATGGGTGCCTTTCTTTGTGAGGAATTGTAAAACCTTCCTTGTCTTTGTGGTTGAAATTCACTGCTCGACTGAGGGACCTTGCAATTAAATTGTATGTGTGGTCTAGAGTTGAGATAGTCATTCAAAAATCATGTTTATGAGAGCAAAATTACAATATTATGTTATAAATGCTGTTATTGCATCAAATGGTTGTTTTATGCAATAGAATAGGGGGTTCTTAGAATTATTGTCTGTGAGAACTTAGATTGGAGGCTTAATGCTGACGGAAGATTTACGATTCCTTCGGTAATAAACCTAACATGACTGCTTTCCATAGCACGAGTTGGTGTTTGTGTGCTGGGAGGTACCAGGATGGAGATGGCTCCGGTATGGATAATGATGAGAGGAACTTTGTTTTGGGGGCCAGACCCTGGTTTCTACACAATGAGAACAGTCTTTACAGCAAATACAGTCTATTGCAGAGTCCATGCAACTTATGACTTAAGCACAATTTTACTAATCTTTGTAGTGTCTTAAGGCCTGGGTAAGGCCTAAATGTCACAAATTCCCCAACTTATTAGTACTCAATAAACATTTAGCATAAGTCAAAGGTATGCCAAACATCCTTCCCACGAATTTCATGTCAGTAAGAACCAAAACATAATAAATATATTTGGGCCAATTTTGTATGGAATTGCCCACTATGGCGCTGCTTGCAAAGCACTGCAGTCTAACCTGGAATATTATGAAATAGAAGCACCCTTTGTCTTGTTACAATAGTATACCATGAATTGATTGAAAACACGTCTTTTATTTTATTAAAAAAAAAAATCATTTGGCGTGCCATCTACATACTAATAAAAACAGCCATTTGCAAAGATTTGATGTGCCAAAAACTTGACATACAAATTAAGCTCCAACACAAAATATATATTTTTTTATTTACTTCATGGCTGAACATAACACAGGCTTGAAAGAAGATATATGGAACTGCTTCTTGGCCAGAATAAATAATATCTCAATTCATTCTACTTTCACTCTGTAAACAAAAGTTTTGCCCAACTAGGCTTACGATTGAATAAGTTTAAATATTTCCAGAACTGCTGTAAATAAATGTAAAACATGTCTTAACTATTTATTGTGTAGCCTAATGAATAACACAATCAGAGCAAATCATGAAAGACAGACCGGACCAGTGCATTTGGCAAATGTATCTTTTCAAAAGAAAGTGGATTTGGCAAGTATGTAATCAAAGTCAATGTAAGAAATGCTCTTTCACACCTGCCAATTTATGGTTTAAGTGAGAAAAAAAGTGGTAAATTCTAGATTATTACTTCACTTCCAAAGAATATTGTGCATTACAAGCATCTTATGTAAATCCAGGAGCTGGGTACCACATGATTTTTAAACAAACACTGCACCATGTCAGCTGATATATAGATATATATATATATATATATATATGTCAGCTGAGGGGAGGGTAGGAATTCAATGTTTTCTACTCTGTTTCCAATTGGGGGACTTCTTGCTTTTCTCCTGGTCTCGCAGGCTCCTCTTCTGTGTGTACCGTCTCTGCGGCCTCTGGGTTCTCTATGTTGGCGTCTGGGGTCTCCTCTGTAGACTGGGCCTTTTCAACTTCAGTCTCCACTTCATCAGAAGGGGCCTCCAGCTCCTTCTCATCTACAACCAGAAGACAGACATTTATAAAGCTTACATTAACCATACAGATCTACCACTTGTTTGTTTCTGATAACAGATAACAGGACTCGCTCTCTCTGCCTCTGAGCCCCTTTGTACAAATCACACATTCATAAGCCACTTTAATATATTTACTGTAAAGTATTACTGTCAAATTGTCAGAGCAGCCTATTATCAAACATTCACAAAAATATCAGAGAAAGAGGGGGGGGTGAGTGAGTGACAGGGTTAAATAATTTGAACAGTCAAACCATTAAATCACTAACTTTGTGTAATTACACTACAATAATAATTTGCAGCATGCCCAGCCTGCTAATATTATATACAATGACTTGATCTGTGAACACTGAAGCTTTACATTACTCCAGAATTAAGTTAATTATCAACAACTTTCAGGGTCAAAAGAGTGGGATCAGTACAATGGACATGATGGTCCAACGTGAAATAATGCATCAACATCATTGTGTGTGATGCCATGCAATAGCTTGTGTAGCTGTGATATCAGACAGATGGGTAAAACGGAAATTTCAGTTCAATTCCTGAATTAAAAATAAATTGACCCCAAATCTGATTGTTAGTTGCTTGATCATATTAAGATTGTGATATGATTATGGGGCCAGATGCCACAAGAAGTCAATTTAAATAGCCTTTAATCAGGGTAAGTGATTGGTGGGACTAAAATCATTATTTGTAAGGGGCTGCAAAGCACCAGGCTGTGGTAAGATGGGACCTTTGTGGTGATGGTGGACAATGGCGAAACTGTGCACTGAACTCCATGAAGCAGTTGCTAAAGATACAGTGGGCGCCCTGGTAGCCACATGACTGGGACCACTGTCTTCACTTTGATCAGCTATTCAAAGACAAAGTATAAAGCAATGGTAAATATTAGGATAAAACAAACATGCACAAAACGACAACAATGCTAAATTGATCATTGAGTTTGTTATAGCAACAAACACTATGCTACATTTACCATGTGGTTTTAATGACCTGAAGATTATGAATTCATGACTAACCAAGTTGGTCACTGTCATTTAGGTTAGTATTGTGGAGTAACTAGAATGTTGTTGACCCATCCTCAGTTGTTTTCTCCCATCACAGCCATTCAAGTTTGTAACCGTTTAAAAATCACCACTGGACTCCCTGAGCAGTTTCCTTCCTCCCTGGCAAATGAGTTTAGGAAGGATGCCTATATCTTTGTAGTAACTGGGTGTATTGATAAAGCATCCAAAATGCAATTAACAACTTCACCATGCTCAAAGGGATATTCAATGCTTGCTTTTTTTTACCAATAGGTGCCCTTCTTTGCGAGACATGGTCTTGTTGGATCCTGTGTTTTACATTATAGCCATTAGTATATATATATGATTAAATATCATCTGATGTTGGTTGTGTGAGGTGTCTGCATTTGTGAACTGGAGCATCATTATGAGATTAAACAACTGCTTGCTACTTGCCTGTTTGTGTGTGACAAGAACTGAGTAACATGGTGTGACCTGCATGTTGCAAAACTGTAGATAACAGCCCAGCAGATGCTTTGTCCTTGTGTTTGTATGTAACAATATTGAGCGACTTGCTGTATCTTACAAAGTTGTGATAGGGAGGGGTGGTCATCACAAGGTTTAACTGAGATGGAAAAATACTGAACAACACAATAGCAGGAACTGAGCAACTGTTCTAACTAGGCTGCAATACCAGAACAGCAAGGATCTATACATCGATGGAGGGAGGACTCCAAGAAGCGCCAAGAGGCGGGGACCCGCCTGAGCGCCTGCAATAGGCTGAGCAAGTTTAAACCACGCCCAGTCTCTACTGTGATAGGCCAACAGACGTGTTGGAACTATGTCTATCATAGTATAAAGAATACTGTTTACATACATCCTGTCAGTTCTCTGTTCTGCCCTGCGTGGTATTACAGAGAACCCGTATATACGAAAGTTGCATTTGCCATTTATTATTTAGCTAATAAAAAATACATAGTATAAAATCGGTGACTCATTGTCATATTTATCCTGATACCAGATTCAAATTTAAGCAAATCTAACAGTCTTGGCTCCCTGGTCTTTGTGGTTGAATCTGTGTTTGAAATTCCCTGCTTGACAGAGGGACCTTATTGTATGTGTGGGGTACAGAGATGAGGTAGTCATTCAAAAATCATGTTAAACACTATTATTGCATACAAAGTGAGTCCATGCAATGTATTATGTCTATTAAGCACATTTTACTCCTGAAAAAATGTAGGCTCTGGATGAGCATCTGATAAATTACAAAATGTTTTACAGAGATGTAAAAATAGCAAAATAGTGCTATTACATAATGTCAAAACCTAATATTACACAAATGACTAATTACAATGACAGGAACAGTGGGGCAAAAAAGTATTTAGTCAGCCACCAATTGTGCAAGTTCTCCCACTTAAAAAGATGAGAGAGGCCTGTAATTGTCATCATAGGTACACTTCAACTATGACAAACAAAATGAGGGGGAAAAAAAATCCATAAAATCACATTGTAGGATTTTTTTATGAATTTATTTGCAAATTATGGTGGAAAATAAGTATTTGGTCAATAACAAACAAGCCATATTTCTGGCTCTCACAGACCTGTAACTTCTTTAAGAGGCTCCTCTGTCCTCCACTCGTTACCTTTATTAACGGCACCTATTTGAACTTGTTATCAGTATAAAAGACACCTGTCCACAACCTCAAACACTCACACTCCAAACTCCACTATGGCCAAGACCAAAGAGCTGTCAAAGGACACCAGAAACAAAATTGTAGACCTGCACCAGGCTGGGAAGACTGAATCTGCAACTGGTAAGCAGCTTGGTTTGAGGAAATCAACTGTGGGAGCAATTATTAGGAAATGGAAGACATACAAGACCACTGATAATCTCCCTCGATCTGGGGCTCCACGCAAGATTTCGCCCCGTGGGGTCAAAATGATCACAAGAACGGTGAGCAAAAATCCCAGAACCACACGGGGGGACCTAGTGAATGACCTGTAGAGAGCTGGGACCAAAGTAACAAAGCCTACCATCAGTAACACACTACGCCGCCAGGGACTCAAATCCTGTAGTGCCAGACGTGTCCCCCTGCTTAAGCCAGTACATTTCCAGGCCCGTCTGAAGTTCGCTAGAGAGCATATGGATGATCCAGAAGAAGATTGGGAGGATGTCATATGGTCAGATCAAACCAAAATATAACTTTTTGGTAAAAACTCAACTCGTCGTGTTTGGAGGACAAAGAATGCAGAGTTACATTTACATTTCATTTACATTTAAGTCATTTAGCAGACGCTCTTATCCAGAGCGACTTACAAATTGGTGAATTCACCTTCTGACATCCAGTGGAACAGCCACTTTACAATAGTGCATCTAAATCATTAAGGGGGGGGGGGTGGTGAGAAGGATTACTTATCCTATCCTAGGTATTCCTTGAAGAGGTGGCTGCATCTAAAGAACACCATACCTACTGTGACGCATGGGGGTGGAAACATCATGCTTTGGGGCTGTTTTTCTGCAAAGGGACCAGGACGACTGATCCGTGTCAAGGAAAAAAATGAATGGGGCCATGTATTGTGAGATTTTGAGTGAAAACCTCCTTCCATCAGCAAGAGCATTGAAGATGAAATGTGGCTGGGTCTTTCAGCATGACAATGATCCCAAACACACCGCCCGGGCAACAAAGGAGTGGCTTCGTAAGAAGCATTTCAAGGTCCTGGAGTGGCCTCGCCAGTCTCCAGATCTCAACCCCAAAGAAAATCTTTGGAGGGAGTTGAAAGTCCGTGTTGCCCAGCAACAGCCCCAAAACATCACTGCTCTAGAGGAGATCTGCATGGAGGAATGGGCCAAAATACCAGCAACAGTGTTTGAAAACCTTGTGAAGACTTACATAAAACGTTTGTCATTGCCAACAAAGGGTATATAACAAAGTATTGAGATAAATAAGTATTTGGTCAATAACAAAAGTTTTCCACCATAATTTGCAAATAAATTCATAAAAAATCCTACAATGTGATTTTCTGGATTTTCTTTCTCATTTTGTCTGTCATAGTTGAAGTGTACCTATGATGAAAATTACAGGCCTCTCATCTTTTTAAGTGGGAGAATTTGCACAATTGGTGGCTGACTGAATACTTTTTTGGCCCACTGTATTTATATCAACAGGGTTACATGAGTTTATGGGGCACAACATGTGCTTCAGAAGTTGCTAGAATTCATGTAGGATATATCTCAATCAATAATAATTATTTTTTAATAATTCTGGTTCCTCTTAAATTTAAACAACATTTTTAAAGTTGGGAGCACCAGTGCTGTTAATTTACAACCTGTTCATTTCGAGCCCTGAATAAAATAAACAACTTTTTTTTTTACCTTAATGTCAACACTGATACATTTGGGTACACTTAACTCCTCTGATCTTTTGACCCTTGGATTTGGCCAAGTGCTACATATATGCTTAGTTCATTTTCAAAGGTAACTCTAGTTACTATACCTCCAGAGGGGGGTGCACTCTCATCAGTGGCCTCTGACGCTGCAGATTTTTCTGGGGTCGGTGATTCCGAGCGCATTCTCCGCTCAAAGCTAAATTCTGGGAGTCTTGGAGCTTGAGGTCGGGTCTTCCTTGCATGGTTCAGGACGTAACAGTAAGCACACCTGAAAGCTAAACGGTCATAATGTAAGTAACATTATTTCAAAGGCAAGGTGCCATGTGCTTCAACAATTGCCCCACAACTTTTTTTTAAGACATGTTGAAGATGCATAACTGCATCTGCTCAATGGATTAACCTTATTTCGATGTCATAGCTTGAGCTACTTTGGTTACAAAAGGTTGGTTGCACAAGCATATTAGAAAAAAACGTAACACAAGGACATTCAACAAGCACTTTCACAAATTACTGATGATTGGCTGAGAGAAATTACGAAAAGCTTGTGGGGGCTATTTTATTAGACTTCAGTGCAACTTTTGACATTATTGATCCTAGTCTACTGCTGGAAAAACATGTGTTATGGTTTTACATCCCAGCTATATTGTGGATTATTAGTTACCTGTCTAACAGAACACAGAGGGTGTTCTTTAATGGATGCCTCTCCAACATAATCCAGGCAGAATCAGGAATTCCACAGGGCAGCTGTCTAGACCCCTTTATTCAATCTTTTCTAACGACATGCCACTGGTTTTGAGTAAAGCCATTGTCATGCGGATGACTCAACACTATACATGTCAGCTACTACAGCAACTGAAATGGATGCAATACTTAACATGGGTGGCAAGGAATAAGTTAATCCTAAATATTTAAAAAACTAAAAGCATTACATTTGGGACAAATCATTCACTAAACCTCAACCAAATTGAGCAAGTTGAGATGACGATGCTGCAATCCAGTAACTGTGGATTGTCAACTGCCATGGTCAAAACATATTGATACAACAGTAGCTAGGATGGGAAGAAGTCTGTCCATAAAAAAGCACTAGCCTTGTTAACAGCACTAACAACAAGGAAGGTCCTACAGGCTCTCGTTAAACGCACCTTGACTACTGTTCACTCGTGTGGTCAGGTGCCATAAAGAGGGACTTTGCAATTGGCTCACAACAGAGCAGCACGGATGTACAGAGAGCTAAAATTAATAATATGCATTTCAAACTCTCCTGGCTTAAAATGGAGGAGATATGCACTTGTTTTTGTGAGAGGTATTGATATGTTGAAAGCACCGAGCTGTCTGTTTAAAGTAGCAAACATCTCAGACACCCATGCATACCCCACAAGACATGCCACCAGAGGTCTCTTCACAGTCCCAAGTCCAGAACAGACTATGGGAGGCACACAGTACTACATAGAGCATGACTACATGGAACTGTATTCCACATCAGGTAACTGATGCAAGCAGTAGAATCAGATTTTAAAAAATGATAAAGCTACACCTTATGGAACAGCGGGGACTGTGAAGCAACACAAAGACAGGCATACACACACATGATAACATACGCACTGTACACATAGATTTTGTGTTGTAGATATGTGGTAGTGGAGTAGGGGCCTGAGGGCACAAAGTGTGTTGTGAAATATGTTATGAATGTATTGTAATGTTTTTTTTAAATTGTATAACTGCCTCAATTTTGCCAGACCCCAGGAAGAGTACCTGCTGCCTTGTCTGCAGCTAATGGAGATCCATAATAAATACAAAATACAAAGCTGGCAGCCAAGCACCGAAGGGCAAAGTTAATGCAGTGTTTGAAGGGTAGTGACAGGAAGCAGTATTTCTCAAAATCTTACCAATATATTCAAATTCCTCTTTTAATGCCATACCATTATGGGAGAAGCACTGCTGGCATATAAGGGCATATCTGGGGATAAAAGAGCATACATAAAAGTGAGAAGAGATCAACCTTGAAGTGGCCTAGATGCAAAACTGTTAAAAGAAGAACTCCAGTAAAGGTCTACCATTTAAAGCTGTATGTTACAGTGACTGTCACAACTGATGAGCACAAAATAGTGATGCCAAACAGAGAATACGATCCTCTGCTCACTGTAGGCATAGTACTCTACGAAGCACATCAGTAATGAGGTCATTGGAAATGCTTTGGACGGAAGTACAGACCTGTTCTGAGGGCCATCTCCCACAAGGTATTCGATGACTCTGTCCACAGCACCTCGGTCTCGAGGTAAGACGGGTCTAGCCAGGGGTGGGCCTGGGGGGTGCATACCTAACATTATAGCACATCATAGGAACACAGTGACAACTAGTGCTTAGTTTAGTTTCTACACATTTTAATACTACAGCCTTAAAAAAAACTACACAGGCTAGTTATTAACAGGTTTCTCTTGAAAGGTAAGAATGTAAATCACCCGTGTTTAGTGCATAATATGGCATTTAGATTTGGGATACATAAAAGTATAGGCCATAGAAAATAAGGTCAAGTATTTTAATAATCTACACTGGAATCCATTAACAACCCATAAGCAACTTAGAGGGCTACATACAGTGCTAAGTGAAAGTCTACATATCGCTTGCAGTTTTCACATTTAGCTGTCTTCAAATAAAAACATTTGAAAAAGGATTACATTTGTCAGCTGTAAATCATTTTGAATAAGATTCTACCAAGTTTGCACAACTCTTAGGGTAACCATTGATGTACAGCGATATTCAAACCTTGTCTCTGATTATCAAGCAGATTTAAGACAAGACTGAGACTGGACCACTCATTAACTCTCAACACCTCTTGGAAAGCCATTCTGGTGTGTCTGTGGCATTACAATTTTTGCAATTGTTCCACTGAAAGATAAAACTTTATCCCAGGGTAAGGTATTCAGAGGACTGAGGCATGTTTTCCTCCAACTTTTTACCCGGGCTTTGCTACTTTAATATTTCATTTGATCCTGACAAACCAAGTCCCTGCCAGTGACAAGCATACCCATAACATCCAGGCTGTATCACAACCGGTCGTGATTGGGAGTCCCATAGGGCGGCGCACAATTGGCCCAGCATTGTCCTGGTTTGGCCGGTGTAGGCCTTCATTGCAAATAAAAATAGTTTATAACCGACTCGCCTAGTTAAAGGTTAAATGTAAAAAAATATATAATAATTTTTAAGCATGATTCTGCCACCACAATACAGGAAAATACAAAGGGTTTCGCTCAGTGATGTGTTGTACTGGATTTGACCCAAACCTGAAGATGTTAATATAGGCCAAAAAGTTAATTTGTGTAATTCTGCAAGACAACATGGCAAACCCCTGATCTATGCCGGTCTGAAAATGTATCCCAGACATGCTTTAAAAGCAGCTCTGAGGTTGAATAATTGTTTGACACTCACTATCAAATTGGAGTGAACTTGCAGAGACAGGGGATTTTTATTTTTATGTAATTTAGCAGACGCTCTTATTCAGAGCGACTTACAAGAGCAATTAGGGTTAAGTACCTTGCTCAATCGGCTCGGGGGCGGCAGGGTAGCCTAGTGGTTGGAGCGTTGGACTAGTAACCGGAAGGTTACGAGTTCAAACCCCCGAACTGACAAGGTACAAACCTGTCGTTCTGCCCCTGAACAGGCAGTTAACCCACTGTTCCCAGGCCGTCATTGAAAATAAGAATTTGTTCTTAACTGACTTGCCTGGTTAAATAAAGGTTAAAAAAAAATAACAAAATTCAAACCACCACCCTTTTCAGTTAGTGGCCCAACGCTCTTAACCGTTAAGCTACCTAGTGGTTAAGTTGTTCTTAAATAATGACAACCACTACTTTTGCAAACAAATGGACCTCATCCCCCAACATTTTTGATTTTGTATGAACATATTACATTCTGAACATATTTAGATGTGCCACAGCAAGGGGTTTAAAGACCTTCACAATCAAGACTTCTTTATGATATATCTAGCACGCGCTCCAGCAGATATATCTCACTGGTCACCCCCAAAGCCAATTCCTCCTTTGGTCGTCTTTCCTTGCAGTTCTCTGCTGCCCATGACTGGAACGAATTGCAAAAATCTCTGAAGCTGGAGACTCACATCTCCCTCCCTAGCTTTAAGCACCAGCTGTCAGTGCAGCTTACAGATCACTGCACCTGTACATAGCCCATCTGTAAACAGCCCATCTACCTACCGGATCCCCATACTGGTATTTATTTATTTTGCTCCTTTGCACCCCAGTATCTCTACCTGCACATTCATCTTCTGGCAATCTATCATTCCAGTGTTTATTTGCTATATTGTAATTACTTCGCCACCATGGCCTATTTATTTCCTTAACTTACCTCATTTGCACTCTTTTTGTTTGACTTGTTTTCTTTTGTTCTACTGTATTATTGACTGTATGTTTTGTTTATTCCATGTGTAACTGTGTTGTTGTATGTGTCAAATTGCTACGCTTTATATTGGCCAGGTCGCAGTTGCAAATGAGAACTTGTTCTCAACTAGCCTACCTGGTTAAATAAAGGTGAAATAAATAAATAAAAATAATTATAACTAGTATATTCAGCCAAGGGGCATAACGGCCAATATCAAGTGGTTAAGAGTGATGAAGTGTTTGCAGCCTGAGCAAAAAAAAAAGCAGAGCTCATGCCTTCCATGCAATTTTAATTCAAATCATCAGTAGTCACATCATGCAACCGTAGTATGTATTAAAATAAAAAAGATATGTTTGTATCACAACTAAAGTTAAATAAATAATTTTAAATTAAGCATATAGGAGTACCTGTTTCTATAGCCGCATGTGCGCACTTCCTCAAATCGCTTGGAGAAAATATACTTTCAATTTTATTCAGCTACAGTGCATTCGGAAAGTATTCAGACCCCTTGACTTTTTCCAAATCCCCGACCAAGGCCCTTTGCCCCAAATTGCTTGGTTTGGCCGGGCAGCCAGCTCGAGGATGATTATTGGTGGTTCCAAACTTCTTCCATTTAAGAATGATGGAATGTTTTGTGTTCTTGGGGAGCTTCAATGCAGCTGAAATGTTTTGGTACCCTTCCCCAAATCTGTGCCTCGACACAATCCTGTCTCGGAGCTCTCTACGGACAATACCTTCGACCCCATGGCTTGGTTTTTGCTCTGACATCCATTGTTAACCTTGGGACCTTATATATATAGAAAAGGTGTGTGCCTTTCCAAATCATGTCCTATCAATTAAATATTCTACAGGTAAACTCCAATCAAGTTGAAGAAACATCTCAAGGATGGTCAATGGAAACAGGATGCACATGAGCTCAATTTCAAGTCTCATAGCAAAGGGTCTGAATTCTTATGTAAATAAGCCAGAGCCCGGACTTGAACCCGTCCGAAAATCTCTGGAGACGTGAAGATAGCTGCGCAGAGACGCTCCACATCCAACATGACAGAGCTTGAGTGGATCTGCAGAGAATAATGTGAGAAACTTCCCAAATACAGGTGTTCAAAGCTTATAGCGTCATACTCAAGAAGACTCGAGGCTGGAATCATTGCCAAAAGTGCTTCAACAAAGTACTGAGTAAAAGGTCTGAATACTTACGTAAATGTGATTAGTTTATTTGTAATAAATTTGCTAAAATGTCTAATATCCTGTTTCTGCTTTGTCATTATGTGGTATTGTGTGTAGATTGATGATTTTTTTATTTTTAATCCATGTTAGAATAAGGCTGTAACGTAACAAAATGTGGACAAAGTGAAGCGGTTTGAAAACTTTCCTAATGCATGTATGTTCAATTGTCTTCTTCACACTATAAAATAATGCCACAGAATTCTAAGCAAATCTTGTCTGCTACTGCAGCCCACAGCCAGATCAGGGCCTAACAGAAGAACAGTTGTCCTTATGAAATAGATTACATTTTCTTCATATAATGTTTCTTTAGACCTGCCTAAAATAAATAATGGATTTGTGATGGTATATTACACTTCTTAAAATATAGATGTTCCAAAAGGTCTGCATCAGATGCTTGTAGGCTATGCGTTGAAGCCAGAAGATGCTAAATGTATTTATGTTAATTAACAGTCAATTATCGTGAGACCGGCAGATATTTGCTAGACAATCACTGGCTGACAAAATATAATGACCGCCATAGCCGTGGTTGGGATGATCATATACCACATATCAAGTACATTTTCCTCATCAGCAAAGTCCGACCTAGTAAGGGATGAAAAAAGGCAAGTGCGAGTGTTTGTTCACAAAAGGCCTTTTTTGGGGGGGCTGCTGTGGGATTATTTAAGATGCTCTTCAAAGAGATAGCCATCCTGTTGTTTTCGGAAGATTGGCAGGATCTCTGGTGCCCTAGTATCAGGGGGAAGCTGGTTCCACCAATGGGGTACCAGAACAAAGAAGAGTGGACTTAGCTGAGGGATAGGAGGACCAAGAGACCAGAGGCAGCAGGACGGAGTATCCGGATTGGGGTGTAAGATTTAAGAATAGACCCCCCTGTGCTCCGTAGGCAAGTACCATGGTTTTGTAGTGGATGCGTGCTTCGATTGGAAGCCAGTGGAGTATGGGGAGGAGTGGGGTGACATGGAAGATCGGTTGAACACCAGGAGGGCTGCAGTGTTCTGGATAAGTTGCAGGGGTTTGATGGCGCAAGCGAGGAGCTCGGCCAACAGCGAGTTGCAGTCGTTCAGACGAGAGATAACAAGCGCCTGGATTAGAACCTGCTGTGCTTCCTGTGTGAGGTAGGGTCATACTCTACAGATGTTGTAGAGCATAAACCTGCTTGAGCGAGTCACTGATTTGAACAACAGGTGTTGTCCAGGGTCACGTCAAGATTCTTTACACTCTGGGAGGGGTACACAGTGGAGTTGTCAACCATGATGGAGAGGTCTTGGAGCGGGCATGCCTTCCCCAGGAGGAAGAGCAGCTTTGTCTTATTGAGGTTGAGCTTGAGGTGGTGGGCCAGCATTTAAGCTGAGAAATCTTCCAGACATGCAGAGATGGGTGTCACCACCTTGGTGTCAGAAAGGGGGGGGGGGGTAGTTTAGTGTCATCCGCATAGCAATGACAGGAGATTCCATGGCAGGATATGACAGAGTGACTTCATGTACAGAGAGAAGAGGAGAGGGCCTAGAACTGAGATAAGATAGAATATGAGAATGGGGGAGAGTAGTGAAGACTGCAACGGCACATTACCATCTGGGTAAGGCTGAGTGGATAGGGTTGGAGGAGAGACAAGACAGTAAAGGAAACAAACAGCCTCTAGTAAAGATGTGGTCAAGCATATTGCCTGCCTTGTGAGTGGGAGGGGACTGAGAAAGGGTGAGGTTAAAAGATGGAAAGAGGGGAAAGAAACAGTTGGAAATAAACAAAATCAGACATCGGGAGGTTGAAGTCACCGAGTACAAGGAGTGGTGAGCCATCGTCAGGAAATGAGCTCATCAAGGTGTCAAAGCTCATTGAGGAAGTTTCACTTGGAAAATGTTGAGTAGGTTGTGTAGATCAGTTGAATCCTTTTTAGATGGAAAGTAGTGTGGAAGGACCACCAGAGGGCAGGCTGGGCTCACAGATATTAGCACAACAAGGCATGTGACACAAGGTAATCAAAGGCAATTAAGCACAGCTGACAGTACTAATGACATTCTCTTTCCCCTATAAGAGAGAGGATGGAACCAGCAGACAGAGGGAAGATAAATTCTCTCTGTAGAATGACTACCTAGAGAGGGGAGCTATCCAAGAAGATCAATTAAGACGGTGACAAATCTGTGATTGTTGTTATAGTTTAATTAAAGATAGTCGTCCTGTGTGATCTAAAGAAGATGTAAGTTGTTCCTTGGGAGATTCTCATTGATTTTGTTGGAGTGTTTGTATTGTCAGAAATCTCTCAATAGAGAACTGTGTTCAATCAAGAAAACCTACTCCTGACTCGTTTATTCCACCTTTCCGCTTTAGAGTGACACCAAATTACTTGGTCCGCTCTCATTAGACAATAGACAAATCTTTTCTAGCAATGATTGTTATTTTCTACACATAAGAATATACACAATTATTGCCTGATGTTTCCATTAGATTGAAATACTGTCAGATTGAACTTGCTTTGATTACATTGCCTTTTTCACATGGTGGTGTCACCTAGAAGTTGCTGATATCAAAATAGGGTCGTGGGCCACAAGAGTTTAGTAAACCCAGATATAGGGGGACCAGAAAGCGCTATAGAACTTTTGTACAATTCTGATAACTATGAAATAATTATTTCTCATTCAAAACAGGCCAAATAACTATCCTATTAGATCTTTACTCACCCATTCCTTGGATAGGGGTGCAGGGTGTCATAGGGGGTCTCCTCATCATGGTTTGCTGGGCGACTGCGGAAGACAGACCTCTATCCGGGGGTCCTCCTGGGGGCCCACCCGGGGCTGAGCGAGGAAGGGGACCCGTAGGGGTGGTTCCAGCACCCATGACAGGGGGCCTCAAGGCTATGTTGCGTTGACGGAGTTCTGAAGAAGAGGGACATGTAGAAAAGGTATTCTTTCTCAAAATGGGGACACTACACAAATGGTTCTGAGTTAAGGCATTCTGTTTAATTTGCATATCTACGGTAATGTGGGCTGAAGTACAGGGACATTTTCTTGCCATGCTCAAGGGCACAACGGCAAGAGATGGCATCTAGGATTTGACACCAGCAACCCTTGGTTGCCGACTCACATCATGCCAGATTTTTCCTGTCTGATTAGGGGTTCAAAATGGCAACATTCCGATTGCTGGCCCACATCTGTAATGGCACATTTCCATGCAACATTTACCGCAGTGTTTAACCCAGAAAGTTCATGTTCTTCTGTTTCCATCTACGAAGGCCGGCACCCGTGTCTCACTGGGCTATGGATCCTGCGGACCTGCTCTCACTTGGGGCCAAAGTGGGGCTACTGGTACTTTTCAGCCAGCATTTGCATATCAATGTCTAACTAAACGTCTCCACCTTCTCACAAAGATTTTTATTATGCAGAGGTGGTTGATTCTCACTGTCAGCTCTAGCTATGGAAATACAATTTCCCAGTATAACATAAGGGTGTATACACTAGTGCAGGGGTGGGCAGACTTTTTGACTCGAGGGCCAAATCGGGATTTCGAAATTCAGAGAAACAAAATGTTATTGTTGCTGACCCGATTTGTTTGTCAAACTATTTCTGCGCCAGAAAACGTGCAGTTATTTAACCTTTTATTTTACGTCGGTCCATTATCATTTCTACATATTTTCTATTAAGTTTTAGACATTCAAGAGAGGCCTGGACATATTTTTAACCCTTAATAATGCCCCCCCCACCCTGAAAAAAAACATGGTTGGGCTCGTAGTTTGCCCAACCTTGCAGCACAACAAAGACTACCTGCCGCCCCCATTCATTGAACGGAAGTCCTCAAGGGGCATTGAATAAACAATTCCCACAAGCGCTCACTCAATTATGGTCAACCTATTTGTTCATTGACTAAAAGTAGAGAAAGAAGTGTGTGACTGCTCTCCTGAATGTAATCAATTATACAGGACTGACAGCTCAGGCTCACACCGTGAGCACATGAACAGATCAATTATATGTAACCTAGTCAACCACAGAAATGTGGTAGCAATCAAAAGGTAAGTAAGGCATTTATAGTTTTACAATCTTTGGCTTTATGCTTGAATACTAAAACAACTAATGTAGAGAGGATGCCTTCACCTTGGCCCGGTCCAGGAGTCATCTGACCTGGCCTGATTGGCGTGAATTCCATTTCCTTTTCAAAATAAAATAATCTCAGATCAATTCATAATTTAAATAAATAGCAGATTAAGTCATTTGTTCATTTAAAAAACAGATACTGTACTTACCACTTTCTTATTTGCTTCAGGATCAAATCTCTCAAGAATTAACTTGGCATTTTTGTATGTTTCAGTCTCCATCACCTCTTCCAACTGTAGAAATAAAGTTTTAAAAATAAAATCAGTTAAGGAACTATCTGCACAGCATAAGAATACAAAGAAGGGGATATTACCAGTAAACAACAAACATTTTGGTAAGTGTTGGTCCCATGTTTCATGAGCTGAAATAGAAGATCCCAGAAATGTTCCATACACAAAAAAAGCTTTTCTCTCCAATGTTGTGCACAAATTAGTTTACATCCCTGTTGGGGATCATTTCTCCTTTGCCAAGATCATCCATCCACTTGACAGGTGTGGCATATCAAGAAGCTGATTAAACAGCATGATCATTACACAAGTGCACCTTGTGCTGGGGACAATAAAAGGCTACTCTAAAATGTGCAGTTTGAGGGAGTGTGCGATTCGCTTGCTGAATGCAGAAATTTCCACCACAGCTGTTGCCAGAGAATTGAATGTTCATTTCTCTACCATAAGCCACCTCCAACGTCATTTTAGAGAATTTAGTAGTACATCAAACCGGCCTCACAACCACAGACCACATGTAACCATGCCAGCCAGGACATCATCTGGCTTCTTCACCTGTGGGATTGTCTGAGACCAGCCACCTGGACAGCTGATGAAACTGTGGCTTTGCAAAACCGAAGAATTTTCCGCAACAATTGTCAGAAACCTTCGAAGGGAAGCTCATCTACGTGCTCATCATCCTCACTAAGTAGGAGTGGCAAACCTAAACTATATCTTGTAATAAATAATGTGGAAATTGAGCAAGTTGAGTTGACAAAACTGCTTGGAGTAACACCAAATTGTAAACGGTCATGGTCAAAACATATTGATGCAGTAGTAGCTAAGACAGGGAGAAGTCTGTCTATAATAAAGTGATGCTATGTCTTCTTAACAACACTATCAACAAGGCAGGTCCTACAGGCCCTAGTTTTGTCGCACTTTGACTACTGTTCAGTCGTGTAGTCAGGTGCCACACCTGAGCTACTTTGGTTACAAAAAGTTGGTTGCACCAGCATATTAGAAAGAAACGTACCCCAAGGACATTCAACAAGCACAGCACTTTCACAAATTACTGATGATTGGCTGAAAGAAATTATAAAAAGATTGTGGGGGCTATTTTATTAGACTTCAGTGCAACTTTTGACATTATTGATCCTAGTCTACTGCTGGAAAAACATGTGTTATGGTTTTACATCCCAGCTATATTGTGGATTAATAGTTACCTGTCTAACAGAACACAGAGGGTGTTCTTTAATGGATGCCTCTCCAACATAATCCAGGCAGAATCAGGAATTCCACAAGGCAGCTGTCTAGACCCCTTTATTAAATCTTTACTAACGACATGCCACTGGTTTTGAGTAAAGCCATTGTGTCTATGTATGAGGATGACTCAACATATACATGTCAGCTACTACAGCGATTGAAATGGCTGCAATACTTAACATGGGTGGCAAGGAATAAGTTAATCCTAAATATTTAAAAAACTAAAAGCATTACATTTGGGACAAATCATTCACTAAACCCCAACTAAATATTGTAATAAGTAATGTGGAAATTGAGCAAGTTGAGATGATGAAGCTGCAATCCAGTAACTGTGGATTGTAAACTGTCATGGTCAAAACATATTGATACAACAGTAGCTATGATGGGAAAAAGTATGTCCATAAAAAAAACACGAGCCTTGTTAAAAGCACTAACAACAAGGCAGGTCCTACAGGCTCTAGTTAATCGCATCTGGACTACTGTTCACTCGTGTGGGCAGGTGCCACAAAGAGAGACTTTGCAATTGGCTCAGAACAGGGCAGCACGGCTAGTCCTTGGAGGTACACAGAGAGCTAATATTAATAATATGTATGTCAATCTCTCCTGGCTGAAAGTGGAAGAGAGATTGACTTCATCACTACTTTTATTTATGAGAGGTATTAACATATTTAATGCACCGAGCTGTCTGTCTAAACTACTGGCAGACAGCTCAGACACCCACGCATACCCCAAAAGACATGCCACAAGAGGTCGCTTCACAGTCCCAAGTCCAGAACAGACTATGGGAGGCACACAGTACTACATAGAGCCATGACTACATGGAACTCTATTCCACATCAAGTAACTGACACAAGCAGTGAAATTAGATTTAAAAAACAGATTAAAAAACATCTTGTGGAACAGCGTGGACTGTGAAGCAACACAAACATTGGCATAGACACATGTGCGCGTACACACACAATAACATACGCACTATACATACACATGGATTTAGTACTGTAGATATGTGGTAGTGGTGGAGTAGGGGCCTGAGGGCACAAAGTGTGTTGTGAAATCTGTGAATGTATTGTAAATGTTTAAAACGGTATAAACTGCCTTAATTTTGCTGGACCCAAGGAAGAGTAGCTACTGCTTTGGCAGCAGCTAATGGGGTTCCATAATAAATACAAATACAATAACATGATAAACACATATAGTAAATCATAGTGTCTATGTATACCTTACAACAGGATTTTAAGATTTTACGCTTATAACATTATCCTAGTGGTTTAATTTGTTGTAACCGAAAATGTGTACTCAGTGGCAGAAAAAAACTGGGGCTGAGTGAGGAAGGGGACCCGTCGGTGTGAACACCAAAACTGCTATGTAAGGAAATTCTGATTTTGCAAGCCAGCAATATGGTTTGCAATTAAACACCAAACATCGTTCATTGTTAGCTAGTAGAAGATAAATAATAACATGCACCAAAATCAGTAATGGGTGTGAAAATCCATCAGCCACAATTATTGGAAGTTATTAGACATGACAGAAAATGACATCCTCTCCATGCTTAAGGCTATACATTTACAGAGAATTGTTAAGGGAGCGCTTTATGGAACACAGTCTCTTTGCCAATTAGCCTGCATTGATTTTAGATTATTTCTTAGCACTGGCAATTAGCTCACTGCAAAGTGCTCTAAGAGCTCAATAAAGGCTTCCTAAGAAGACAGGAGACTTCCATTGTAAGCTTGAGGCACCTGTACTCAATGCCTGCCTGCTGTAGCAAAGAGCCTCCCTCTACTAAGGGAAACGGGTAGGAGACAAAAAGGGGTGTAATTTGCATAGATCAGCACAAATTACATCAATGTGTTTCAAAGGTTAGAGCGCATGCGAGTTGTGCAAGGAGCTCATGATACGATTAAACATTTAGGGTATTAAAAGGGCAATCAGGGAAAGAGGCATTGTGTCATTTAAGATTTCAGCTCTGGATCAATAACACGCTTACTTCAAAACACTAAAGGGCTGGTTTCTCCATTGAGCATGTTTTTTAGGCCAGGACTAGGATTCATTTGTGTCCATGAAACCAGCTCTGCCCTGAATTATATAAAATGATTGGAAGAAATTAGATATAAAAACCTACACTTACAATTTTTCTTTTTTCAACTTTTAAATCTTCTAGTTTGTCATCTGAAACAAAAGTGACAAGGAATGCGTTGAGTATATGTCATGAAACACATGCATTTTCAAACATCTGCATTTTAAGAGACATTTATATTGATAAATATTTTTAGTATTATCATTCTTTTTTAACAATTGGACATTTACAATTGGACAGACTTGCAATTAAAAACAAGATAATATAAACTTAATGTAAAGAAGAGAATCCTACGTGTGTAAAAACAAAAATATAGAACAAAGTTACTTTTGTCCTCCAAAGAAGGGGGTGGTTGATGGGCCAACAAAAATGGAATAAAATTAAGAGAAGCCTTACTGTTTCTTTCCGTTCGCTTTGAGAAAAGGAATAACAGCAGCTTCCTCATAAACCACACTCTGAAAAGCAATCAGGAATATTAGAATGCAGCAGAAACAGTCTTCCATTGAATAGTTACTCAGAAAAGCAGATCAGAGAGAGCATCACTTTCTGTGGTAAAGCATTTTGTGATCAATGGAACAAAACAGAAGATTCTTCACTTTGAAGATTATGTGGTGGAAATGTTACATGGCAGGACATGACCTGAAAGAGTAGTATAGGCTATAGTATAGAAAAGTAACTTTGGCATTAGATGCACAAAACCAGTACAGTTGTGGAATAAGAAAAACTATTGATTTAAACAAAACAATATATATAAATATATATATATATATATATCTGTGCCTGGAAGATTTCATGTGAATGAAAAATGTAGATGCTCGGCATCTTCGCTGACTTATGTGCCAGGGGTACTTTTGAACTGCCAACAAACATCTTTACAAAGGAGTATACATACTTAAAAGGGGTAATCAGGGATTGGTGCATACATTTTTTTATAATTTTAAATAAAGGATATATAGCCATTGATTCTTGAAGAATACAACTTTCTTATCAGAAACCAAAATATAAGCTTGCTATACACCGATGTTTGTAAATAATGTAATTTCAAACAAACACAGTATAGCTATAAAACATGAATCTGAGAGTGAGTACATTCCTCCAGTCCCATGTTTACCAACAACAACAAAAAAAGAGCACCACTTCATTGTTGTTTGAATCCCAGATTGCCTCTTTAAGGTTATGTGTGGCAGTGGACAGAGTAGGCTATACTTACAAAATAGGAAATAGAAATAAGGGCAAAGTCATCACGATGCGTCCTGTCCATTGTTCGGGGAGATAGCAGAAGTAAACACTTATGCAAGTAATAAGATAAAGCACAGATGAATACAGAAGCAGTCTTCCCACCCACAACTTCTCCAATCTCTGATTCTTCGCTCTAAATTCCTCAAGGTCCTTAATATCCTGAAAAGACAACAAAATGCCATGACAAGTATTTTATAACAGATAACATGTAATACTTGGATTATAAGAATTATGGAATGCTTGGGTAATGCCAGAGTATTTCCCAGCCTTATGCTACAATTAAAAAGGGTTTAATGTAGCGTTCTAATTCTTCTCTAAAAAGTATAACCTAGTATCTAGTATCTGACAGCCAATGTGCTGGCCAAAGTCAGAGTTGTGGACATCTGCACCTGTCACTAAAAGATCAAAACAGATCACTGCCTGACTGATAATTACAGACAGATACAAGATGAAGCTCATGGACAGGACTGTGGGAGAAGCTTGGTGCCGTGAACAATTTTTTGAATACTAGTAGCCTATATAATGTTGAAAAGCAGGGCTTATAGCAACATTTAACCTAATACTTACCTTGTCAATGCCTTCTAGAAGTTCCACCGTCGTTGGTTTTGCCTGTTTGAAGATTAGATACAATTTACTTCTGAATCACTCAAAACAAATGGCTACGACCAGATGTGTGTGCTGAATGGAACGCTTTTTCTCTCTGAATGATAAAAAAGGTAATTAATAGATATTATGAACATTAACTTCAACACATCATGCATGCCCTCAAACGCCAAAAACATTGCCTCAATTCCATTCTGACACTAGCCAGACAGTACAGTTCAGTTGACTAGTCAGTGATGTAGGCTACTTGATTACGTTAATTTAAACTGAAACCTTGAAATGCTAAGGGAGCATTGGGTTGGTAGCTAGCTAGTTAGACAGTGGAGTAGTCGGTTTCTCCAGATTTATTTAACCCTGTTTTATAAGCGCAGAGATCGACTACCACTTGAGCATGCTTTTGTTGCACAATCAATGGCGTGCTGGGCTTCAGGCAAGAAGGTTGATGGCTCGAGACTCACTTCCTGCTTGTTTCATTACATTGGTGTCAGAAGTGGGATCGGAGCTCCCATCCACTAGTGAGTGCGTTCCTGTAAGACGGCGTCCTATGAAGTCTAACGCAAGGACATGCTCTTTGAAAGGGAGTTGTCTTGTTTTGCACACTTTGTACAAAATAATAAAATGCAGTACTACAGGATATTTCTTAACGTAGCTCTTTATTAGCTAGCTATAACTGGCATGTTCACATGTCACCAACCAGGATCTAACTGCCCATGACCTAACCATTTGGGTGGTCTTAACCAATCATAACACAGTATGATATGGTGGTAAAATGCATCCAATTACAATTCAGTATGTTTTCACATATGAATATTAGAGGAGTTGTATAGGGACCCTGGTTTATAAGCTTGGATAACGACTGTGCCACTTAAGCATGCTTTTGTGGCACAGTAGACGGACCTCGGCTTCAGGCCAGAAGGTTTGGGGTTCCCGCTTCTGACACCAATGTAATGAAACAGGCAGGGAGTGTAGCTATAACCTTCAACCTAATGCCAAATAGCATACCCAAGTGGCAGAGTCATTATCTGCGTTTATAAACCAGGGTTGCTAGAATACTTTGGATTATTATAGCTAAACGAGCTTACGTTACTGTTAAGGACTTGTTATGCATATAGTTACCTTCCACCGGGAAACAACAGCGCCCATCTCTGTAGAATGTGTGGTGTGTCCCGCTCCTCGTCCACTCTTTCCTTTACGTTAGCTAGCTGCCTAAAAGTGTTGAAAAGTAAAGGTAAGACATAGCTTGCTACCTAAACAATAGCTCAGACGGCTAGCTAGGTAAGGTTACAGAATGGAAAGTGCAAACGATAGCTAGCCCATTCAGATGGTTGTTACTGGCTATGAAGTAAAAAATTCACGAATAAAAAAAATGTGCTCTCTGGTCTTACTTTATGGTTATGGTTAGGCATACGGATAACATTGTGGTTAAGGTTAGGTTTAAACTCTGATTTTAAGAAGAAGCATTTTCGAAATAGTCCGTGTACACTTTAGCCATATTTATGTCTTTGTGGCTGTGGTAACTAGTGAAACCCCCCATTCACAGACAAAAAGTCGAAGCTAACGATAAACAGCCCTGACATGTTCCATTGAAGCACCTGAAGGAAAATGCTCAGTGTTGGGCATGGCTGACACGGTTTTGTAATCCTGAGTCACTCAACAGAATTGTATAGACTAACGGAACACTGTAGATTGATGCTTGTGACAGCTCGCTAGCTGACATAAACTGGCTAGCTAGCTGGCAGAATATTACTAGCGCCTAACGTTAGTGTGTTAGACAGGCCTAACGTAAATCATTCTTAGGCCTAATATAAATACATCAAAGTCTGCTACTTACGGTCGTTGATAGCTATTTCACGTTAGATAGGTCCGTGTCATGCAAGAAAGAGTCAATAACAATACGGGGGTTCGGGTTCTTCCTCGTCTTTTTCTCCTTCTATGGTAGAATGGCGGTCCGCGAACAAACGTTTAGGGTCCATGCCGCCACCTACTGTGCGTGGTAATCATGGTTTACTACACTACATACAGTAGTAGCTCTGGCTACATCAGTATAAAAGAAAATAAACACAAAACACCTAAACCCTCCTACCAAATTATGTTCCCGCGTAACCCAGCGCAAGAGTGCTAGAGGTGTCACTACAGACCCTGGTTAAATCCCGGGCTGTATCACAACAGACCGTGATCTGGAGTCCCATAGGGCGGCGCACAATTGGCCCAGCGTCGTCTCGGTTAGGGGAGGAATTGGCTCAAATGCATTAAGAAGTCAATAAATTCCACAAATTAACGTTTAACAAGGCACACCTAATTGAAATGCATTCCAGGTGACTACCTCATGAAGTTGGTTGAGAGAATGCCAAGTGCGTGCAAAGCTGTTATAAAGCAAAAGGATAGCTACTTTGAAACATCTAAAATATATTGTTTAACACTTCTTTTTGCTGGCGCTTGGGCCCCCCACGGGCTTGGGCTCAGGGGCTTCAACTCCGGTAATGTCACACCCTGATCTGTTTCACCTGTCTTTGTGATTGTCTCCACCCCCCTCCAGGTGTGGCCCATCTTCCCGATTATCCACTGTGTATTTATACTTGTATTCTCTGTTTGTATGTTGCCAGTTTGTCTTGTTTGTTCAAGTCAACCAGTGGTTTGTGTCTCAGCTCCTGGTGGTGAACCTTGCCTGTCCTGACTCTGAGCCCATCTGCCTGACCACTCTGCCTGACCCTGACTCTGAGCCTGCCTGCTGACCTGTACCTTTGCCCACCTCTGGATTACCGACCTCTGCTCTTCCCTGAGCCTGCCTGCCACCCGGTACCGTTGCCTCACCTCTGGTTTTCTGACCATTGTCTGCCTTGACCTGTCGATTGCCTGCCCCTGTTGGAATATTAAACTCTTGTTCATTCGATGCGGTCTGCATCTGGGTCTTACCTTCATACCTGATAGATAAGCCCCTGCATTAATCCAGCCCTGGTGTTATGAGTTACTCATATTATTCTCCCACCTTTGATTTACATTAGGGCTTGTGCAGTTGTCTAATATTTGTGGGGCAATTACTACTTCCTCAGTCTCCACTTACAACGTGAAAAATACATTCTAGACTTTTTAATGCATAATGGAAAAAAAGATGTTTAACTTCCCTGTTTTTATTTTTTATTATTATTTCACCTTTATTTAACCAGGTAGGCCAGTTGAACAAGTTCTCATTTACAACTGCGACCTGGCCAAGATAAAGCAAAGTAGTGTGACAAAAACAACCACACAGTGTAGATGTGCAGATGATGATGTGCAAGTAGAGATACTGGGGTGCAAAGGAGCAAGAGGTTAAGTAATAATATGGGGATGAGGTAGTTGGGTGTGCTATTTACAGATTGGCTGTGTACAGGTACAGTGATCGGTAAGCTGCTCTGACAGCTGATGCTTAAAGTTAGAGAGGGCGATATAAGACTCCAGCTTCAGAGATTTTTGCAATTCGTTCCAGTCATTGGCAACAGAGAACTGGAAGGAAAGGCGGCCAAAGGAAGTGTTGGCTTTGGGGATTGACCAGTGCAATATACCTGCTGGAGCGCGTGCTACAGGTGGGTGTTTCTATGGTGATGGTTCGAACGCAGGTAACTATTGCAAACTCTGTCTGTAAGCCCCACACTGTGTCACTTCACATTGACTGTGTTTGCGTGTGAGTACAGAAAATCACAGTAAATCACGTAGAGCTCCGAAACCCACGTAATCGGATTCGCCTTAACAAATCCGCAACTGAATCTAACTTTAAATAAAAAATAAAACAATTGTTTAACCATCATCAAGCAGACGTTGTACGATTTTTCGTAAATTACGATAGATAAATGGCTGGCTCTATTTTTCCTTACACCGTAGGTTGGTGTACTTTAATGTGAAGCGGTCAAATTAGCGCTGTATTACTATTTTTTTTACCTTTAATCCCAGAAAATGGGCATTAACTCAGAGCATTGAGGCCTCAACGCCATCTTGTTTCTGGGCTAAAAGTACATTTGGCCAAGCCTGTGCTCACCGAGTTTTGTCTTCGGAGTCTTTTCCTGTTTACGAGAAACGGCCATCTTGACGATTTTAGGTTTATCATCTTTGTTGATCAGCAAAAGTGAGTAGTACTGCAGACTTTACAGAGGCATACAAGCAACAAATAAAGGTGAGTACATTACTTGATACATACTTTGTTGACATGTCAATAGGCTATTTAAGACAACGACAATGGTATATGGTCCTAACCCTATTACAGGGGCTGAGTCACTGGCTTACTGGTGCTCTTTCATGCCGTCCCTTGGAGAGGTGCGTCACTTGAGTGGGTTGATGATCACTGATGTGGTGTGGGGACTGTGCTTTGGCAAAGTAGGTGGGGTTATATCCTTCCTGTTTGGCCCTGTCCGGGGGTGTCATCGGATGGGGCCACAGTGTCCCCTGACCCCTCCTGTCTCAGCCTCCAGTATTTATGCTGCAGTAGTTTATGTTTCGGGGGGCTAGGGTCAGTTTGTTATATCTGGAGTACTTCTCCTGTCCTATCCGGTGTCCTGTGTGAATTTAAGTGTGCTCTTTCTAATTCTCTCTTTCTTTCTCTCTCTCAGAGGACCTGAGCCCTAGGACCATGCCTCAGGACTACCTGACATGATGACTCCTTGCTGTCCCCAGTCCACCTGGCCGTGCTGCTGCTCCAGTTTCAGCTGTTCTGCCTGTGATTATTATTATTTGACCATGCTGGTCATTTATGAACATTTGAACATCTTGGCCATGTTCTGTTATAATCTCCACCCGGCACAGCCAGAAGAGAACTGGCCACCCCTCATAGCCTGGTTCCTCTCTAAGTTTCTTCCTAGGTTTTGGCCTTTCTAGGGAGTTTTTCCTAGGCAACGTGCTTCAACACCTGCATTGCTTGCTGTTTGGGGTTTTAGGCTGGGTTTCTGTACAGCACTTTGAGATATCAGCTGATGTACGAAGGGCTTTATAAATAAATTTGATTTGTATATTCGTCTGAACCTTGTTCTCACTGACAGTGCAGACAGTCACTCAGAGATGTGTAGATTTCAAGCATGCAGCAATAGCATGAGAAAAGTAGATACTTGTCAAAATGTTGGAAAACCCCAAAACAGGGGGGCTAAGATGCAATATGTAAAGGTTTTTAGGGACATCTCTGCTTAACCAGTTATATGATGGAGGAACCCACACATAATAGGCTAACACATTTTTTTGTCTAGATCAAAAATATCCTGTTTAATTCTTCAGATGTTGTCCCTCTTTTTTATTTCTTTTTTAACAGGAAATACGAACCAAACCTGTAACATATCACATTATATGCGACAACAAAGATCACGTTACATGATCTCTGATTGTTCTGGCAATTCTCACATAGAAATTAATTGGGAGGAAGGATATTTAACATGCTTTTTGCATTTGTATCACACAACACAGTTTTTTTGAAAATCGTGATACATAAAAAAAGGTGGTAGCTTGTACAATTTTATTTAGACCATTTTTGGAAGTAAGCAGGTAAATGATAATTGCAGGCATATTTGGTTAGTATCTTGACATAACGGTAGCAGAGCTGGTGAATGGTAGCTTTCTGGGCAGAGAGGAGATCTTGTCCTATTCATCGTATCTTTTTCCCCGATACTTGGTCTGCATTCCTACTCTGAGTGTGGCTATGGGCTCAGGTCCGAGCGACGTGTTGGCGGAACGATTGTGATTGAACTAAATTTGGAGCAGGAAAAACAGGCGCGACGTACCACTGCGTCTGACGTCACCTTTATGACTATACGCTAAGCGTGCCCTTAACCTTGTTTGCCACATTTTATTTTACACCATTCTGGATTGAATTTCTGTCCGATTTCATCATGTCTCTTGCTGCAGAGGCATTCGTCTCCCAGATTGCAGGTAATGTGTGTAGTCTGTGTTCTGCAACATAAAGCTAACGTCATTAGCATTCGTTTTGTCGTTAGTTAGCATCAGATGCTAGCCACTAGCTAGCCGTGCAAATATACATTTTTGTCTGCGGCTTCGCTGACAAATGAGGTAACTAGCTTTCCATATCAAACTAACGTAAACTCACTCACTTTTGTACATCGCATTGGTCCGTACAATTTACCTTATTTTAGCGTCCCAAAAACGTAATACTTCCAGATCAACTGTAATGTCAATACCATTGTAAAGCACAATTTCTCCCCTTTCCAACAGAATCAATTACATGACCCCACGCTGCCCTTTTCTGCATGATTCAAGAAGGCAATGAGCCCGTCACGGCTTTTTAAAAATGGCGCGTGGGGAAGCGAAACTAATGCGTGATAGTGAGAAGGAGAGATGTTGTGTGGGAAAATTGCTTTTTTTCACTCGATCTTTCCACCTTATCACCTCTAAAATGTAAATAAAACACTATAAAGAGTTTATATAATGTGTCATTACATACCTATTTGAAGGTTTGTGTCGAATTTGAATCGGGTTTTTAGGGTGGTGCTAAAGTGATCTTGGAAGTAAACAGCGGCTTTGAGAATGATAATCGCATGCAATGATGATGCAGAAAATGAAAGGATGAGAGAAGTGCTACACCTGGTGGAGAGAGATTATAAGACAGGAATAGTTGCTTTATGCATGCAGGACGTTACGGCATGACACATCACGATGTAACGGAGGGTCCGTTTTTTTTCAACTTTTCTCCAATACTATAGAGCCATTACTATGTCGATCAACGCTTGAATAGAAACGTAGTTCACAACCACGATTTTGAAGTCAACACAGTCGCTGCAGTCCCATGAGTTTTCTTTGTAGCCTCGTTTGAATGTTGCGGTTGCGCACATTTGTACGGAATGGGGTGAGTTTACGTTACACTACACGAAAATATAAACGCAACATGTAAAGTGAGTTGAATGAAATCTCCCAGAAATTTTCCATACCCACAAAAAGCATATTTCTCTCTGATTTTGTGCACAAATTTGTTTACATTTTTGTTAGAGAGCATTTCTCCTTTGCTAAAATAATCCATCCACCTGACAGGTGTGGCATATCAAGAAGCTGACTAAACAGCATCATCATTACACCGGTGCAACTTGTGCTGGGGACAATAAAAGGCCACTCAAAAATGTGCAGTTTTGTCACACATGTCTCAAGTTGAGGGAGAGTGCAATTGGTATGCTGACTGCAGGAATGTCCACTAGAGCTGTTGACAGACTGCTAATTTTTCTACCATAAGCCACCTGCAATGTTGTTTTAGAGAATTTGTCAGTGCGTCCAACCGGCCTCACAACCACAGACCACTCAGTTTGCTGATGTCAATGTTGTGAACCAAGTGCCCCATGGTGGAGATGGAGTTATGGTATGGACAGGCTTAATGATGGTGTTGGTGTCGAGCCACGCAGTCGGGGGTTGAACCCGGGAATATAGGAGGAGACTATAGATGCATCCTTGGGGGCCCTTTTTAAAAATTTATTTTTATGTTTAAACTTTTTATTTAACTAGGCAAGTCAGTTAAAGAACAAATTATTATTTTCATTGAAGGCCTAGGAATAGTGGGTTAACTGCCTTGTTCAGGGGCAGAACGACAGATTTGTACCTTGTCAGCTCGGGGATTCGATCTTGCAACCTTTCGGGTACTAGGCTACGCTGCCGCCCTTGTGTTGAGGATCAGCGTGACAGATGTTGTCGCATCTTCATGAACCCTTTATACTTCTATCTTCCATTTTTAATGCTCTGGTACACAGGGAGGAGGCGGGGTTGCTCCAGTACAGTAGGTGGCGTTAATGTTAGATGCCAATCACCAATAAACCCCACAGAAGAAGTAGAACGAGAACACTGGTAGAAAGTGTCTTTCGCCCCCGCCTGTCGGGCACTGCTTTCCCACAGTTATTTTAACGACGGCGATGGAAGGTATTAGCGAAGAACACTGGGTGCTAGTGTAACAGTATAGACTTTAGTCCGTCCCCTCGACCCGGGCGCGAACCAGGGACGCTCTGCACACATCAACAGTCACCCTCGAAGCATCGTTACCCATCGTTCCACAAAAGCCGCGGCCCTTGCAGAGCAAGGGGAACCACTACTTCAAGGTCACGGAGCAAGTGACGTCACCGATTGAAACGCCACTAGCGCGCACCACCGCTAGCTAGCCATTTCACATCGACTACACTCGCTAGGACTCCGATTCATAGCAGGCGGGATATGGAGCTAGCGCCTGTTGGGCACTGCTTTCCCGCAGGTCTGTTAACGACTACGAGGGCAGACTTCAGTGAAAGACATGATTGCAGGTGTTGGCTCCGATTCCGGTAGGCAGGAGACGGTGGCGACACCGGTAGCTATCTAGCTTTGCCCTCATGTCGGGCACTGATTTCCCGCAGTTCCATTAATGACGACAAGGGCAGATGTTCAGCAGGCGGGAACGAAGGACACTGTGCTAACTGGGAGTCGGGGGCAACACTGGTAGCTAGCTAGCTAGCCAGGCGATTCAATTATATAATGTATCAACTTTGCTCGCTCTGTGCGCTGCTCCAAACAACCAAAGACTTATCAGGGTCTGCATCCCAGCTCGCCATTACGGCTAAATTATATTTTAAAAACTGATGGATGCACAGGAAAAGTGGGATGGAGAGAAGCAGGTGTTTTAAAACGTAACCTTTTATTTAACTAGGCAAGTCAGTCAAGAACAAATTCTTATTTACAATGGCGGCCCACTGGGGAACAGTGGGCTAACTTCCTTGTTCAGGGGCAGAACGACAGATTATTACCTTGTCAGTTCGGGATTCGATCCAGCAACTGGTACTGGCCCAAAGCTCTAACCACTAGACTACCTGCTGCCCCCAGCTAATCGCTGGAAGGGGATGCAGCTGGCTGATCACAGCTGCCACAGATGAGATGTGCGTGAAAGTGAAGTTGACATTATTGGACTGGTGCATACAAGCAACTAGTTGCTGAATTTGTATTTTTTACTGCATAGATTTATTATTATAAAGTATGTTTAAAATCAAACAGGTGTCAGCTGGTTCTTTAGCTCGGTAGGGCCGATGCTTAAGGTGCATTACCAGCGCTTTGAAAAGTTGATTGAATAATACTTTACTGTGGATATATTGTCTAAAATGTGTTGCCACATAAGGACCAACCACGCAGACAATCGGTAATGTACTTTTATTCAATATTCTAGGTTGTAGAGGACCATTTCCAGAATCAAACAGTGTAATGTCCCAGACGTTGGTGGTCTGATCCCCAGGCAATGTTATACTAGGCCTCTGAAATTCAATCATCCTCACAGGAACATTTTATGATGCTGCCTCTCAGATTGGCTCAAGCTCAAAATTCATCATGTCACAACAGTGTCACTGTTCTGCAACCTGACAAACTCCTCAATGTGACCTTTTGCCAATGCTCTCCTGAATATTTTGTCCCACAGCTGCGGAGCCATGGCCTGAAAATGCCACCTTGTATCAGCCTCTGAGAGGTAAGTCATTTACTCACTTTAGAGACAAAACTGTTCAAATTCCTTCTTCTGCATTTACAATGTTAAATCATGTGTTAGATAATGCGAAAGTTATTTACTTTATTAATTTAGTTTAGTTTTTAGTTTAGGCCTAAGCCCTGAACTCTACAATGTTGTGGACTATTAGTGCACTGCTAAACATACCCAATTAAAGTTACTTGATGTAATGTTGAGGAAGATTATGCTAATGAATCAGAGAGGAATATAGGTTTTAAGAATTTTAATAACTGTTTGAGCCATATTTATCAGTGTATCTTTTCACTTTATAATGTGCAAATGCATGTCTGTCTGTCTGCCTGTTTGTTTTTTCAGAGGATCAGATACTACTATCAGATTGTGCATCATCACTTGCTGTACAGGTAAGATAATGTTTATGCCTTTGCCATAGCCAAATAGGATGTGAAACTAAGACAGTTGGCTCGTTGGCATTAGCCGTTACACAAATGTTGTGGTATAGGCTAGGCCTCCTTAAAAGACCATACAGTACACGGGGCCCGTAAAGCTAGTCCTCCGATCAAACATGGCCAAATGTGTTGATAGGGTTTGTCATATTTTATAAAACTTTTCATAAGACACCTGTTTTCATTAAAATCCAACAACTTTGTGGATGTCATTTGTTATATGGAAGAAAAAATTTGAGGGTGGAAACCCCTGTGCAGATGATGGCTGTTTGTTGTTGGTGGCTCTATTGTAGCTATCTGGTATACAACTGTGCATGCCTGTGTCATGGACAGGATCTGAACTTGGGTCTCCAGGGGAGAAACAAACATGTTAGACCAACAGGAAATTCCCACATCACAAGACCATGAGCTGGACTCATGTCTGCTACATTCACCCGCCTTTAACCTCCTCACCAAAAAAGCCTTGCCCCACAGTTGGGCGCCATTGTCACCAGCGGGGTCTGAAACCAACATCTTGACAATTTGTCGTCGCAGACTCCGGTGACAATAGATTTCATGTGCCTTGGGGAGTTAGGTCTTAGCACAGCGTCTGCGGTGGGTGTGAAGTCCACTCTTGAGGCTGACTCGGCCATAGTTGTCACATTTGTAGACTGCCCTGCTGTTGCAGATCAGGGGTCCCCAATTACATTCAGCCGTGGGCCGATTTATTTATTTCCCTGAGCGGAGGGTCGGGGGGCTGGAACAAAGTTATAAATAATTTGTACACTGCAAGATCCCAAACATATACAGTATTTGACAAAAATGGAATAATTTCAAACCTTGATTACATTGGGATATGATCACATATGCCTCTTTATCTGTGGGAATACTTGGGAAACAGATTTCCTGAATTTAAATCACTGAGCTGATTTCTTGGTGAGTTTATAGTCTTATATCCAACAATGAATACAACTAAATATTTATTAATACATTTTTTGCTCAGAAGACTTGGGGGGACAAATAAAATCACCCACGGGCTTGATTATGCCTTCCGGCTGCTTATTGGGCAAGCCTGTTGTAGATGTTGCGGCGGTGTCCTGATCTTCTTTCATTTTTGCTCTTTACTACTTAGTGTTGCGCCATGGTGGATTTGCTGGTTAGCAACCCGCTGCGAAGTGCCCGCTGTTAGTGAAGATAGTCCTGGGCGCCATCTTCTCAGGTGTCGGTGTTGATGCCAAAGGACTTGAGATCTTGCTTGCAGAAATATCTATGGTCTCTTTCCAGAGGATAATTCTTCATAGAGAATGTCATTAGGGATTTGTCAGTTGTTGTTTAGCGGTACACAAGTAGCGTTCAATCGGTGACTTCACCTGCTCTGAGACTGCTTTTGTGGAGTGACGGGTAATAATGCCTTATGGCTGACAGTTGTCGATGTTTTCAGAGGGTCCAGGATGGAGTAAGGAGAGGGACGGAAGCCACAGTTACATTAGCATGGTGGCTAAGTCTGAAATGTTTTCCTATGGGAAATGCTAACTGTTTCCCATCCCAAATATTAACCTTTAGACTACTGAAATGGAATTTAGTCCAAATACTTTTTTTCACAAATGGGATGACTAGATAGTACTTTATGTAGCCTTTTATTTCTAAAATATAATGCAGAGACCCTAAAATAAAATGTGATATTATTTACCTTCACCTAATATCCATATGTAATTTGACTGCAAAAATAATGAGAAAGAAAACACTAGATTTAACATATGCATTCAACCCCTTGAGACAATACATGAGTCTTTCTGGTTAAGTCTGTAAGAGCTTTGCACACCTAGATTGTACAATATTTGAACATGGTTCTTTAAAAATGTCTTTAAGGTCTCGAGTTGGTTGTTGATCATCGCTAGACAGCCATTTTCAAGTCTTGCCATAGATTTTCAAGCTGATTTTAAGTCAACTGTAACTAGGCCACTCAGGAACATTCAATGTCATCTTGGTAAGCATCTCCAGTGTCTATTGAGCCTTGAGCTTTAGGTTATTATCCTGCGGAAAGGTGAATTTGTCTCCGTGTCTGTTGAAAACCTGGTTCAGTCTGCTTTCCATCTAGGATTTTGCCAGTGCTTAGCTCTAAGTTTCTTTTTAGCTTAAAAATATACTGCTTAGGCCTTGCCGATGAAGGCATACCCATAACATGATGCAGCCACTATCATGCTTGAAAATATGAAGTGGTACTCAGTGACGTGTTGTTGGATTTCCCCCAAACATAAGCCCTGGTCTTTGTGGTTGAATCTGTGTTTGAAATTAACTGCTCGACTGAGGGACTTTACAGATAATTGTATTTGTGGGGTACAGAGATGAGGTAGTCATTCAAAAATCATGTTAAACACTATTGTTGCACACAGTGAGTCCGTGCAACTTATAAGGTGACTTGTTAAGTAAATTTCTACTGCTGAACAGAACAGGCTTGCCATAACAAAGGGGTTGAATACTTATGAACATAAGACATTTGATCTTTTCATTTTTAGTTAAATTGAATCCATTCAGGCTGCAACACAACATTTGGAAAACAAGGGGTGTGAATACTTTTTCAAGGCACTATACCTGAGACAGAGAAGAATACTGATTCAGCAATGAAAAAAAGGATCCACATTTTTGTATTTTATTAGGATCCCCATTAGCTATTGCGAAAACAGCAGCTACTCTTCCTGGGTCCCGCATCAAACATAAACATGACATTAGAGGTCGACTGATTAATCGGAATGGCCGATTAATTAGGGCCGATTTCAAATTTCATAACAATCGGAAATCTGTATTTTTGGACACAGATTTGTCCGATTTTGATTTAATTACATTTTTTTACACCTTTTATTTAACTAGGCAAGTCAGTTAAGAACACGTTCTTATTTTCAATGACGGCCTAGGAACGGTGTGTTAACTGCTTTGTTCAGGGGCAGAACGACAGATATTTACATTGTTAGCTCGGGGAATCCAATCTTGCAACCTTACGGTTAACTAGTCCAACGCTCTAACCACCTGCCTCTCATTGCACTCCTCGAGGAGCAAACCTGTTATGCGAATACAGTAAGAAGCCAAGGTAAGTTGCTAGCTAGCATTAAACTTATCTTATAAAAAACAATCATTCAATCAATCAATAATAATCACTAGTTATCTACACATGGTTGATATTACTAGTTTATCTAGCATTTCCTGTATTGCATATCACCGATGCAGTGCGCATTTGCGGAAAAAGGACTCGTTGCTCCAACGTGTACCTAACCATAAACATCAATACCTTTCTTAAAATCAATACACAGAAGTATATATTTTTAAACCTGCATATTTAGCTAAAAGAAATCCAGGTTAGCAGGCAATATTAACCAGGTGAAATTGTCACTTCTCTTGCGTTCATTGCACGCAGAGTCAGGGTATATGCGATAATAATAAACGTTCCAGATTCAACCATATTAATGACAAAAGGCTCGTATTTCTATGTGTTATGTTATAATTAAGTCTATGACATTGCGCTGTTTATGACTTCAAGCCGATCAACTCCCGAGATTAGGCTGGTGTAACCAATGTGAAATGGCTAGCTAGTTAGCGGGGTGCGCGCTAATAGCGTTTCAAACGTCACTCGCTCTGAGACTTGGAGCAGTTGTTCCCCTTACTCTGCAAGGGCCGCGGATTTTGTGGAGCGATGGGTAACGATGCTTCGAGAGTGGCTGTTGTCGATGTGTTCCTGGTTCGAGCCCAGGTAGGAGCGAGGAGAGGGACGGAAGCTATACTGTTACACTGGCAATACTAAAGTGCCTACAAGGACATCCAATAGTCAAAAGTATATGGAATACAAATGGTATAGAGAGAAATAGTCCTATAAATACTATATTAACTACAACCTAAAACCTCTTACCTTGGAATATTGAAGTCTCATGATAAAAGGAACCACCAGCTTTCATATGTTCTCATGTTCTGAGCAAGGAACTTAAACGTTAGCTTTTTTACATGGTACATATTGCACTTGTACTTTCTATTCCAACACTTTGTTTTTGCATTATTTAAACCAAATTGAACAGGTTTCATTATTTATTTGAGGCTAAATTGATTTGATTGATGTGTTAAAATAAGTGTACATTCAGTATTGTTGTAATTGTCATTATTACAAATACATGTAAAGAATTGTCCGATTTGATCGGTATCGGCTTTTTTTGGTCCTCCAATAATCGGTTTCGGCGTTGAAAAATCATAATCGGTCGACCTCTACATGGCATAATACAGAGCATTAATAAACAAGGACAGAACGACATACATTTAATAATGGCACACAGCCGACACATACTTACACACAAAATATTTAGGTCAAATGGGAGAGGCGTTGTGTCGTGCGATCAAATTTTATTTGTCACATACACATGGTTAGCAGATGTTAATGTGAGTGTAGCGAAATTCTTGTGCTTCTAGTTCTGACCATGCAGTAATATCTAACAAGTAATCTAACAATTTCACAACAACTACCTTATACACACAAGTGTAAAGGAATGAATAAGTCAATGTACATATAAAGTGAGCACCATAATTCATTGGACAGTGACCATTTTTTTGTTATTTTGGTTTTGTACTCTAGCACTTTGAGTTTGAAAGGATGCAATGACAACGAGGGGGAAGTTACTTTATTCTACATTATGTTAAACTGTCCAATGTTTTTTGATGGCCGAAAATTGGGGAGGACTATGTACAAAAGCTTCTATAATTTCTAAACAGTTCATTCGATGTGTATGAAAATACCCTCAAATTAAAGCTGGAAGTCTGCACTTCACCCTCATTGTCATTGTATCCTTTCAAACTCAAAGTGCTAGAGTACAGAACCAAAATAACAAAAACATGGTCACTGTCCAATTAGATGAGTAATGTAGGGTATGTAAACATTATATAAAGTGGCATTCTTTAAAGTGACTAGTGATACTATATTACATCCAATTTTTTATTATTAAAGTGGCTAGAGATTTGAGTCAGTATGTAGGCAGCAGCCACTCAATGTTAGTTATGGCTGTTTAACAGTTTGATGGCCTTGAGATAGAAGCTGTCTTTCAGTCTCTTGGTCCCAGCTTTGATACACCTGTACTAATCTTGCCTTCTGGATGATAGCGGGGTGAACAGGCAGTGGCTCGGGTGGTTGTTGTTCTTGATGATCTTTTTGGCCTTCCTGTGACATTGTGTGATGTAGGTGTCCTGGAGTGCAGGTAGTTTGCCCCCGGTGATGCGTTTGCCCCCAGACCTCACTACCCTGTGAAGAGCCTTGCGGTTGTGGGTGGAGAAGTTGCCGTAGCAGGCGGTGATAGAGCATCTGTAAAAGTTTGTGTTTTTGGTGACAAGCCAAAGTTCCTCAGCCTCCTAAGGTTGAAGGGGCGCTGTTGCGCCTTCACCAAGCTGTCTGTGTGGGTGGACCATTTGTTTGTCTGTGATGTGTACACCAAAGAACTTTCCACCTTCTCCACTACTGTCCCGTCGATGT
Organism: Oncorhynchus masou masou; assembly: GCF_036934945.1. Classification (NCBI taxonomy): domain Eukaryota; kingdom Metazoa; phylum Chordata; class Actinopteri; order Salmoniformes; family Salmonidae; genus Oncorhynchus; species Oncorhynchus masou. The sequence continues at coordinate 63,586,627 of NC_088217.1, read as the reverse complement.
GGATAGGGGGGTGCTCCCTCGGCTGTTTCCTGAAGTCCACGATCATCACCTTTGTTTTGTTGATGTTGAGTGTGAGGTTATTTTCCTGACACCACACTCCGAGGGCCCTTACCTCCTCCCTGTAGGTCGTCTCGTCGTTGTTGGTAATCAAGCACACCACTGTAGTGTCGTCTGCAAACTTGATGATTTGAGTTTGAGGCGTGCATGGCCATGCAGTCATGGGTGAACAGGGAGTACAGGAGAGGGCTGAGAAAGCACCCTTGTGGGGCCCCAGTGTTGAGGATCAGCGGGGTGGAGATGTGGTTTCCTACCCTCACCACCTGGGGGCGGCCCGTCAAAGTCCAGGACCCAGTTGCACAGGGCGGGGTCGTTTAGTTCGGTTACTTTGTTCCTGTTCCAAAGAAAGCTAATGGTGGCCCTCTTGAAGCATGTGGGAACAGCAGACTGGGATAGGGATTGATTGAGTATGTCCGTAAACACACCAGCCAGCTGGTCTGCGCATGCTCTGAGGACACTGCTAGGGATGCTGTCTGGGCCGGCAGCCTTGCGAGGGTTAACCTGTTTTAAATGTTTTACTCACATTGGCTGCGGTGAAGGAGAGTCCGCCGGTTTTGGTAGCGGGCTGTGTCGGTGGTACTGTATTGTCCTCAAAGCGAGCAAAGAAGTTGTTTAGTTTGTCAGGGAGCAAGACATCTGGGTCTGCAACAGGGCTGGTTTTCTTTTTGTTGTCCGTGATTGATTAGGCCTCTCGTGTATGAGCCATTGAATTGCGTCTCTACTCTGTCTCTATACTGACGCTTAGCTTGTTAGATTGCCTTGCGGAGGAAATAGCTGCACTGTTTGTATTTGGTCATGTTTCCGGTCGCCTTGCCCTGATTAAAAGTAGTGGTTCGCGCTTTTAGTTTTGTGTGAATGCTGCCTTCAATCCACGGTTTTGGGTTGGGGAAGGTTTTAATTGTCGCCGTGGGTACAATATCACCGATGCACTTGCTAATAAACTCGCTCACCGACTCAGCATATACATCAATGTTGTTGTTCGCCGCTATCCGGAACATATCCCAATCCACATGATCGAAGCAATCTTGAAGCGTGGAATCAGCGTTGAACAGACTTGAGCACGGGCGTTTCCTGTTTCAGTTTCTGTCTATAGGCTGGGAGCAACAAAATGGAGTCCTGGTCAGATTCGCCGAAAGGAGGGCGAGGGTGAGCTTTGTTTGTTGCGGAAGTTAGAGTAACAATGATCCCGAATATTTCCAGCCCGGGTCGCTCACACGATATGCTGATCAAATTTAGGGAGCCTTGTTTTCAGATTAGCCTTGTTAAAAATCCCAGCTACAATAAATGCAGCCTCAGAATATGTGGTTTCCAGTTTACATAGAGTCCAATGAAGTTCTTTCAGGACAGTCGAGGTATCTGCTTGGGGGGATGTACACAACTATAAATGAAGAGAATTCTCTTGGTAGATAATGCGGTCGGCATTTGATTGTAAGGAATTCTAGGTCAGGTGAACTGGACTTGTTCAGGACTTTTTCCTGTATGTTATGATCACACCATGACTCGTTAATCATAAAGCATACACCCCCGCCCTCCTTCTTACAAATCAAATCAAATTTTTATTTGTCACATACACATGGTTAGCAGATGTTAATGCGAGTGTAGCGAAATGCTTGTGCTTCCAGTTCCGACAATGCAGTAATAACCAACAAGTAATCTAACAATTTCAAAACTAAATTCTTATACACAGTGTAAGGGGATAAAGAATATGTACATAAAGATATGAATGAGTGATGGTGCCGAGCAGCATAGGCAAGATACAGTAGATGGTATTGAGTAAAGTATATACATATGAGATGAGTATGTAAACAAAGTGGCATAGTTAAAGTGGCTAGTGATACATGTATTACATAAGGATGCAGTAGATGATAAGAGTACAGTATATATGTATACATATGAGATGAATAATGTAGGGTATGTAAACATTATATTAGGTAGCATTGTTTAAAGTGGTTAGTGATATATTTTACATCCTTTCCCATCAATTCCCATTATTGAAGTGGCTGGAGTTGAGTCAGTGTGTTGGCAGCAGCCACTCAATGTTAGTGGTTGCTGTTTAACAGTCTGATGGCCTTGAGATAGAAGCTGTTTTTCAGTCTCTCGGTCCCAGCTTTGATGCACCTGTACTGACCTTGCCTTCTGGATGGTAGCGGGGTGAACAGGCAGTGGCTCGGGTGGGTGTTGTCCTTGATGATCTTTATGGCCTTCCTGTAACATCGGGTGGTGTAGGTGTCCTGGAGGGCAGGTAGTTTGCCCCCGGTGATACGTTCTGCAGACCTCACTACCCTCTGGAGAGCCTTACGGTTGTGGGCGGAGCAGTTGCCGTACCAGGCGGTGATACAGCCTGCCAGGATGCTCTCGATTGTGCATCTTTAGAGGTTTGTGAGTGCTTTTGGTGACAAGCCAAATTTCTTCAGCCTCCTGAGGTTGAAGAGGCGCTGCCGCGCCTTCTTCACGATGCTGTCTGTGTGAGTGGACCAATTCAGTTTGTCTGTGATGTGTATGCCGAGGAACTTAAAACTTACTACCCTCTCCACTACTGTTCCATCGATGTGGATAGGGGGGTGTTCCCTCTGCTGTTTCCTGAAGTCCACAATCATCTCCTTAGTTTTGTTGACGTTGAGTGTGAGGTTATTGTCCTGACACCACACTCCGAGGGCCCTCACCTCCTCCCTGTAGGCCGTCTCGTCGTTGTTGGTAATCAAGCCTACCACTGTGTCGTCCGCAAACTTGATGATTGAGTTGGAGTCGTGCGTTGCAGCGCAGTCGTGGGTGAACAGGGAGTACAGGAGAGGGCTCAGAACGCACCCTTGTGGGGCCCCAATGTTGAGGATCAGCGGGGTGGAGATGTTGTTGCCTACCCTCACCACCTGGGGGCGGCCCGTCAGGAAGTCCAGTACCCAGTTGCACAGGGCGGGGTCGAGACCCAGGGTCTCGAGCTTGATGACGAGCTTGGAGGGTACTATGGTGTTAAATGCTGAGCTGTAGTCGATGAACAGCATTCTCACATAGGTATTCCTCTTGTCCAGATGGGTTAGGGCAGTGTGCAGTGTGGCTGAGATTGCGTCGTCTGTGGACCTATTTGGGCGGTAAGCAAATTGGAGTGTGTCTAGGGTGTCAGGTAGGGTGGAGGTGATATGGTCCTTGACTAGTCTCTCAAAGCACTTCATGATGACGGAAGTGAGTGCTACGGGGCAGTAGTCGTTTAGCTCAGTTACCTTAGCTTTCTTGGGAACAGGAACAATGGTGGCCCTCTTGACGCATGTGGGAACAGCAGACTGGTATAGGGATTGATTGAATATGTCCGTAAACACACCAGCCAGCTGGTCTGCGCATGCTCTGAGGGCGCGGCTGGGGATGCCGTCTGGGCCTGCAGCCTTGCGAGGGTTAACACGTTTAAATGTTTTACTCACCTCGGCTGCAGTGAAGGAGAGACCTAATGTTTCCGCTGCAGGCCGTGTCAGTGGCACTGTATTGTCCTCAAAGCGGGCAAAAAAGTTATTTAGTCTGCCTGGGAGCAAGACATCCTGGTCCGTGACTGAGCTGGATATCTTCTTATAGTCCGTGATTGACTGTAGACCCTGCCACATACCTCTTGTGTCTGAGCCGTTGAATTGAGATTCTACTTTGTCTCTATACTGACGCTTAGCTTGTTTGATAGCCTTACGGAGTTAAAAGCAGTGGTTCGCGCTTTCAGTTTCACGCGAATGCTGCCATCAATCCATGGTTTCTGGTTAGGGAATGTTTTAATCGTTGCTATGGGAACGACATCTTCAACGCACGTTCTAATGAACTCGCACACCGAATCAGCGTATTCGTCAATGTTGTTGCCTGACGCAATACGAAACATGTCCCAGTCCACGTGATGGAAGCAGTCTTGGAGTGTGGAATCAGCTTGGTCGGACCAGCGTTGGACAGACCTCAGCGTGGGAGCTTCTTGTTTCAGTTTCTTTCTGTATTCAGGGATCAGCAAAATGGAGTCGTGGTCAGCTTTTCCGAAAGGGGGGCGGGGCAGGGCCTTATATGCATCGCGGAAGTTAGAATAACAGTGATCCAAGGTTTTGCCAGCCCTTGTGGCGCAATCGATATGCTGATACATTTTAGGGAGTCTTGTTTTCAGATTAGCCTTGTATGTTTCTGTCGGTGTGATGCATGAAGGAACCAGGTGGCTGTACCGGCTCTGATAACATATCTTGAGTGAGCCATGTTTCCGTGAAACAGAGAATTTTGCAATCTCTGTCTCTCTGGAAGGCAATCCTTTCTCGGATTTTGTCTACCTTGTTGTCACGGTACCGGACATTGGCTAGTAGTATACTCGGGAGCGATGGGCGATGTGCCCGTCTACGGAGCCTGGCGAGAAGACCTCTGCGGCACCATTGTTTTGGGTCGCCTGCTGGGATCCAATCCATTGTCCTGGGTGGTGGACCAAACAGAGGATCCGCTTTGGGAAATTCGTATTCCTGGTCGTAATGTTGGTAAGTTGACATTGCTCTTATAGCCAATAGTTCCTCCCGGCTGTGTGTAATAAGACTTTAGATTTCCTGGGGCAACAGTGAAAGAAATAATATATTAAAAAAACAAAATACTGCATAGTTTCCTAAGAACGCGAAGCGAGGCGGCCATCTGTCGGCGTCGGTGTTGCTTTATCTGGGTTTTTTTTTAAACCACGTGTGCTCTTCATTTGAGCAATATGAGATAGGAGTTCCTTGCAATAATGGCTCTAATACTATATGTTTCTTGAATTTATTCTGGATTTGGGGACTGTGAAAAGACAGCTGGTGGTGGTAAGTGTGTGTGTCAGAGCTGTGTGTAAGTTGACTCTGCTAACTATTTAGAATTTTACACATTCTTGTTTCTTATAAAAAGAGCGAAGCAGTCAGTCTCTCAATTCTTAGCCAAGAGACTGGTATGTATATTAGCCCTCTGATTAGCCCATCTTTCTTTGCAGCACTTGACCACATGGCAGGACAATAATCAAAATGAGACTAAACTAGAGCCTGTAGGACTTGCTTTTTGGAGTGTTTTGTCAAAAAAGCACAGCATCTCTTTATTATGAACATGCCTCTCCTCGTCTTTACAACCATTGACTCTATGTTTTGACCATGACCGATTTTACAATCTAAGGCAACACCAAGTAATTTAGTCCCCTCAATTTGTTCAACAGCCACACCATTCATTACCAGATTCAGCTGAGATCTAGAGCTTAGGGAATGATTTGTATCAAATAAAAATGCTCTTAGTTTTAGAGATGTTCAGGGCCAGTTTATTAGTGGCCACCCATTCCAAAAGGAACTGCAACTCCTTGTTAAGGGTTTCAGCTGTGGTTACTGACACATATATGGAGTCATCAGTGTACATGGACACACAGGCTTTAATGCCAGTGGCAGGTCATTGGTCAAATTCGAAAAGAGTAAAGGACCTAAAGAGCTGCATTAAAGTAAACCTTCTCATTTCTATTAGATGGATTGACATATCATTGATTCAGAGTTGAGGTTGAAATGTTTTATGGCTTAAGTTCTCAACAACAGGTTATGGTCAATAATATCAAAGGCTGCACTGATCTAACAGGACGGCTCCCACAATCATTTTATTATGAATTTCTTTCAACCAATCATCAGTCATTTGCGTCAGTTAAGTACGCGTTTAGTGCCCTTCAATATAAGCATGCTGAAAGTGTCAATTTGTTTACAGAGAAATAGCGTTGTATTTGGTCAAACAATATTGTTTTCTACAGTTTGCTAAGAGCTGGAAGCAAGCTGATAGGTCTGCTGTTAGAACCAGTAAAGGCCACTTTACCACTCTTGGGTAGCAGAATAACTTTGTCTTCCCTCCAGGACAAACACCTTCCTCTAGACTCAGATTAAAAATATGACAGATAGGAGTGGCCATAGTCAGCTACCATCCTCAGTAGCTTAACTTCAAAGTTGTCAGTGCAAGGTTTGTCATTATTGATTGCTAACAATTTTTCCACCACTCCCACTAACTTTACTTTACAACATTAAAACTTTGTTTTTCTTTCATTATTTGTTTTATGTATGAATACTATGTCTACTGTTCATTATTGGCATTTCTTGCCTAAGTTTGCCAACTTTGCCATTGAAGTAATCATAAAAATAATTGGCAACATCAATTGGTTTTGTGATGAGTAAAGCCATCTGATTCAATTAAAGGGGGAGTTAAATTTGTACTTTGAATTAAATTATGGGCAGAAATACTTTTTTTCTCCATCATTGATCTTGGCTTCATAGTTTCTTCTTCTTTCTGTTGAGTTTTGTCACACAATTAATCAATTTGCAGTAAGTCAGCCAGTCAGATGTGCAGCCAGACTTATTAGCCACTCTTTTCCCCCCACAATCTCTTTCAACCATACCGTTTTTCAATTCCTCGACCCATGGAGCCTTAAGTTCTAACGGTCTGTTTAACAGGTGCATGTTTATAAATTATTTTATAGCCAACAATAAAATATGATATTTACACTGATTGCTTGGAGGAAGAAAAAAACAAACATCCACCGTCTTGTATGAAACTATTAAAATGTAATATTCCTCTCCAGAAATGATCCCAATAACATATTGATAACTTTTATCTTTTAGGTCCATATTAACATGGTCTATATTATCAGGCAGGTGTGCTACTATGGATGATTAACTTGGCCTGGAGGCTTTCAAGGGGGTCCCCGGGCAGGTGGGAATGTCGAGCCCTTGTGGTACAGTGAATAGCCTAGGCTATATGTGTTCAGGCTGAATGGTTCTAGCATGACTGGTAGTGCTGCTCAGGTAGTCAAAAGCAGTGGAGCCATAGTGTTTTTCTTCTGCACAACAGTGCTATAATTGTTCTGGGAACCATTGTCAGTGTGCTTGCCAAAATAATGATAGTGGTGCTGTGTCCATGCTAGAACACAACCTTCTGAATTAATTAGTCTCACCTGAATTAATTGAATAAACCAAATTATTCTATTTTGTTCTTGAAATATTGATTTACCTTGAATGTAATTTGTTGTAAGAAAACAACCACAGTCATGAATACTAAGCATATTCTGTTTGATTTCTGTTCACATGTGTTGCTATTTGATCTACTGATTACTGCATTTAGATTGTTAACTAGCTGTGTTGTTGGTGTAGTTCATATGCAATGCTGTTTTTTGTCGCAGGCTTATCTGAGGATGTGCAATCTGCCTGTTCATGTGTCCTGTCGGTCAAACGCAGAGTACATGTCCCCATCTGGTGAGTTCCCCATGCTATTGAAAAAGTGTGTATGCCCTCCCTCCCTCCCTCAGGTCTATGCTTGTGCTTTTGTATAACTTGACCAGCTGTTTATACCTCCCATATGTGTACATGGCCAAGAGAACCTTTCCTGTTACATGCTGACTAGACCGGGCGTGCGTGTATACCATCGTGCGCATGTGGATTTTTGTCCATCCACACCAAACGTGATCAGGACCCAAATTTTGAAATATCAAAACAAACTCTGAACCAACTATATTAATTTGGGGACAGGTCGAAAGGCATTAAACATTCATGGCAATTTAGCTAGCTGAGATTATAAGCAGTGGGTTGTTATTTTACCTGAAATGCACTCTGACAATTAATCCACAGATAAAAGGGTAAACCGAGTTTGTTTCTAGTCATCTCGCCTCCTTCCGGCTACTTCTTCTTTGGACTTTAAATGGCAGTTGTCAACTAACCTTAAGGTCCATTACCACCACCGACTGGAATGTGGATCTCAATTCATCTTTCAATTACCCACGTGGACATATGCTCCTAAAAACCAATGAGGAGATGGGAGAGGTAGGATTTGCCGCGCATCAAGCGCGACAAATAGAACCAAGTTCTATTTTAGTGCCTGGCTACGCAGACGCTCATTGACACAATGATTGAAATATATGTATGTGTAAGTTTATTTTGAAACACTCGTGCACATAATGCGAGCGGTGTGGTCAGCATGTTGGGTATGTGTAAATCTTTATCCCCTGGATGTGGACAGGCCTTTTGTCGGAGCATCACACATTACATTGCAGCTGGTAGACCGATAAAGGATGACTGTAAAACCATGACTAGGGTTGCTGCTCTCAGATAAATCTGAATCAGGCTATACATTATTCTCTCAATTACTGAATTTAGCATCTGAAAAATACTGGAGAACTTCTAAACCTCAATGTTTTTAATCACTGCATTTACATTGAATTATGCCAGTTGGAGATTACATTTATTTTATGGGAGTGTGAATCCTTAGTTTCCTTTTCCAGCCTCCTCTCATAACTCACCATATTGCAGAGAATGATGCAAAAAAACTGTCATTCAATTAAAGGACAAAATTAATTTCCATACAATTCATAGGAATTGTTGGCTCAAAATGGATGAACATAACACCATAGCCTACCTGGGATTTGGAGAATCCAATACAGTGTAATGTAGCCTGGTGTTTGACTTAGGATGTGATTTGCAAATGTAATTCAATATTACCACAATTTCCGTGTAATGTTTTCTTGTAGGGGATTCAAGGTAAGCTCAACACTCAAAACCAACACATAAGAGACTCGAGCTTCATCATTGATTTCTGCCCAGTCAAACCCACTCAAACACTTTGTTTACTAAATGTTATGAATTTGATTAGCTCTGTACTCAGTGCAGCCTGCTGGGCAGTTTTGAGTAACGACATTGGAGACCAGATTCTTATTTACAGAGGAGAGTTTAAAATATGCATTCCATAATCTCTCTTCTTTCCCTTTGTCACTAGAAATGAACTTTTATATGGTTTATTCCTCTCCCTTCAGGTAAAGTCCCCTTTGTCCATGTGGGAAATCAGGTCGTGTCTGAGCTGGGGCCCATAGTCCAGTTTACCAAGGCAAAGGTAAGTGAGTCTTATGAATGAGAAGCAGGACACCTGTCCTCTTTAAGATCAGTCATCAATCACTCCCTACTACTCTCTCACATACATTTTGTTGTGCTACAACCTGATTACATTTACATTTTGTCGCTGGCCTAGACACAATACCCTATAAAAACAAATCCACTTTGGCATTAGACTTTTTTTTTTTATTAATAAAAAAAAATGTAATCAAATGTCTTGAGTCAAGTATTCAACCCATTTGTGGTGATTCTAACATGTATTGATTCAGGGGTGTGAATACTTATGTAAATAAGATAATGACGTAGTTCATTTTTTGTAAATTTGCCAAAATTTCTAAACACGTTTTCACTGTCACTATGGGGTTATTGTGTGTAGATGGGTGAGAAATTATTTGATCCATTTTGATTTCAACAAAATGTGGAATAAGTCAAGGGGTGTGAATAATTTCTGAAAGCCTTACTGTTATGACTGCTTGCTTATCTAAGCAACCTGCTATACTACAACCTCGTATGCGCACACACACACACGTATGTCTCACACACTCATCACTGCTTATCTCTTGCTCGCCAGGGTCATTCTCTCAGTGATGGTCTGGATGACGTTCAGAGGGCTGAAATGAAAGCTTACATGGAGCTGGTCAACAACATGCTGCTAACCGCTGAGGTACAGTAGAGAAACCCCTCAACAGGAAGGAATACTCCATTACATACTGAATGTGTGGGTATTTATGCTGATGAAGCCCTCTATATTCCTGTCAGAGAAAGGAAGTGCTTGGCAAGGGACTCGTGTGGTTACAACAAGAAGTTGTTTGAAATGACATGAGCATATCCTTGATATGATCTTGTTTCATGATTTGTGTATATTTGATTATCTACATGTGATTTTAGTATTCATTGAAATCCTTTGCTCCTTAAGTAATGTTCAGTAAAAATCAAGCAATGACACCATGTACTCTGTGAGAAATGTTCTTCCCCCTAGATCCTTTATCCTTCACTGCTCGCCACTACTTTTCCTCCCTTTGTTTATTTTCAAATTTTGCCCATCTCAAATCCCTCTGTATACTGTATATCTCTCGTATTTTCTTATTTTCATGCCTCTTGTCTTATATCCTTTCCCTCCTTCCTTCCCCTCTATGTTCTGTGTTCAACCTTTGTATCCCTCTTTCCTCTATGCAGTTGTATATCCAGTGGTGTGATGATACCACGGCGACTGAGGTGAGTGCTCTCCCTGGGCATTCATCTTCATTAGGCTGCAGCCTCGGCGCCCCTCCCATAAATGAGCCATGCTTTTTTACTCAGCTTCCATTTAGTAGGCCCTCACACACACCGCTGAGTCCCACTCATTGCCCTCTGCATACCCCTTTTATTGCCGCCCTCAGCTGTGACTTTTGTGTTAATTTACGACGATTTTTAGAAACGTTCTCCCCCGGTTGACATTCATTCATCTTCAATGTTAGGGATGGGCATTTGAAATGTTTTCATTACTCTAATATGTCATAAGTTTCTCTTTCATTCCTTGACTAATCAAACTGACAAATACAGAGGCAGACAGTGTTCAGTTGTTTTTAGGTTAGCCAAATCAGAGAACACTAACAACAACAGTGAAAGTGAAGTCTGATGTTCGCCATGATAGAACTGATTCTGTTTTTTATTTTTTATTTATGGTGAGTGTTTTTGCATTAATCTGTGAAAAGGTTTTGTGTTAGGTGTTAGGTGCGCACCTCTGTTAGGTGCGCACCTATAATAGCTCATTGAAATGGGTGAAATAGCATAGGCTATTTTTTCAGGGCTGACTGGAGGGCTAAGTGCGCTTTAAAAGTAAAATGTCCTATCTAAATGTTATATCTATAGGCTACATTGAGGTTTTTCTTTCATCATTTTATGCTATCTGGTGCGTCAGTGTGTAAGCTTTAGGGCCTAACTGTACGTACACCAAATAGCCTACACGCTAATTGGCAAATTAGGTTTACGGTCAACGGAAGGCAAAAAGAAATATCAGAGTTTAATTCAATAAGAGAAATGCTGCAAAATGGAGAGTTGAAAATAGAGGTAAGGGCCAGTAAAGTAAAGTTGAGGAAATATTTGGTGAAGTGGTAAGAGGATGATGGCAGTGCCAGCTATCTTATGTGTGATGATTGAGGTGCTATACAAATTACACGGTCACAAGTCGGGGACATCAAATAAGCATATGGCACATCAAGAGAACTGTAGCCTACTGTTCAGATGTGTTAAATGGAAACTGAAATCTGAACACTGACTGTAGGTCTATAACCTCTCACATAGCCTTATATTAACTCCAGCAGAAATAAGCATTTCTTGCAGTAAAATGTTACACCAACTGTAGTTAAAATTTGCTCGGGAACAGGAGTGGAGAAATACATTTATTTTTTTCAGCATCTTATGCAAATGCACTGTTTAGGTACCGACTGTAGAGATGCTATCTTTATCAGCATCATAAAACCTGATAGTATTTCAACCACAAAATATGCATGTATCCAACTGAAATCTTATCAGAAACATGTTGGGTTGTTTTCACAGCAATTGTTTTTTTCATTTCCTTACAACTGGCCAAACTGATGCCATTTGGACATTTTGCACAGAAAATCTTTACATTTTTGTTGTTGCATTTTCTCCCTGGTCCCTAAACGTCTTTGCTCCGCAGAAGAAGCTGAGATGACAGAACTTTATTAATGTCACCTAGATTGAGCCACTCTTTCTATAGATGTATGACATTTTGGTGAGCAAGGGTTTATTTAGCCTTCTCGGGAAACATATGACCGAAGAGAAGCTGAATGTCCTCTCTCTACACACAATACCCCATCATGACAAAGCGAACAGTTTTTTTTTTAAATGTTCGCAAATTTATAACAAATCTAATCTTATTTGCATAAGTATGCAGACCCTTTACTATGAGACTCAAAATTGAGCTCAGTTTCATCCTGTTTCCATTGATCATCCTTGATGTTTATACAACTTGATTGGGGTCCACCTGTGGTAAATTCAATTGACTGGACATGATTTGGAAAGGCACACACCTGTCTAGATAAGGTCCCACAGTTGACCATGCACTAAGCCATGAGAGCAAAGGAATTGTCTGTAGAGCTCAGAGAAAGGATTGTGTTGATGCACAGATCTGGGGAAGGGTACCAAAAAATATCTGCAGCGTTGAAGGTCCCCAAGAACACAGTGGCTTCCATCATTCTTAAATGGAAGAAGTTTGGAACCACCAAGACTCTTCTTAGGGCTGTCCACCAGGCCAATCTATCTATAAAGCTATTAAAATATTTATCTTTTGCAGTGGTGTAATTGTGTTTAAAGTATATTTTAGTTTTTGTCTTTTGTTTACAAGAACCACCCAACTTAAGCCAGACAATGTTCAAAATGTGGAAACTTTTTTAATCTCACCTCAGCCTCATGTCTGTAGATATCCAGGCCGAGATACAGCAGCCCATACTCCTGGCCCCTCAACCAAATCCTGGCCTATCAGAAGCAGTGGGAGGTCCGTCGTAAGATGAATGCCATTGGCTGGGCAGGGAAGAGCCTGGAGCAGGTCAGTGTCCTGTGTTCTCGGAAGCCCAGAACTAAAATCTCGTGTAATTTCGTCAGATACTCCATAAGGTTTTGGGGGGAGATGTATGAGAAAAGATATTAGAACAAGTAGTGGACTAGTCTATGGGCCAAGTTTTCCCTCAATCATATTTATTTACAAAGCCCTTTTTTTACATCAACAGATGTCAAAGTGCTTATCCCAGTCCCAGCCTTAAAACCCAAAGAGAAAACAATGCAGATGTAGAAGCATGGTGGCAAGGATAAACTCGAGAGAAACACAGGAACCTAGGAACTAACCTAGAGAGGAACCGGGCTCTGCAGTCCTCTTCTGGCTGTGCCGGGTGGAGATTAACAGTACTTGGCCATTAAGGCCAGATTGTTCTTGGCCATTAAGGCCGGATTGTTCTTCAAGATGTTCAAATGTTCATAAAATGACCAACAGGGTCAAATAATAATCACTTTTTGCAGAGGGTGCAGCACCTCAGGATTAAATGTGAATGTGAGATCTTGCACCAGCGACTGAGACGGGGTGGGGGACTTATTACCTTAAGACAAGGCTGAGTATAGTCCATGATGATTTCCCCCACCTTACGAAGCCGAGGGGGCGCAAAACCTGACAGAAAGATCCCCGTCAGTGACTCAACCCACTGAACTTGAGTATAGCGAACTTCAAAAGAAACACCCGCTAAATTGCGATTGGTTCAAATAATCAGTGACACAACTGTTGCTTGTTAGTGTTGCACCCCACAGTCTTTTGACAGACCTTAGGATACAGTTTGTAACAGTCTGTCCACCAGAGATTAGCGCCCTGAGATGCCAACCTCAGCTGAAAAAGAACACCATATTACCTGAACTACAATCAGTTCCTTGAAAGCAGTCTATAGACAAAGAATTACTGCAATCCACACTTAGGTTTTGTTTAACCTAGTCACTGCCAATTAATGCTAACGTCAGCATTCTCTGTTCAAAACCTTGTGTATATATATCAATGTCCCACGTTTAGCATGTTTTTTAAATGTCATGCCAAAATCTTCTCAAAAGAATTGTAAACCAATGAATTGAGCAACACAATCCATTAGGCATGACATTTAAAACAAACTTGCAATGCAATGTTTCCACATAGTTGTAATATAATTGTAATATTGTAACTGTTTCCACGCTTCTCCAGGTTTATGAAGATGTTAGCCAATGCTGTCAAGCTCTTTCCCAGAGGCTGGGCACACAGCCATACTTCTTCAATAAGCAGTAGGTTTATAATTGTAATTTATAATTGTCTTTGCATACTTTTTTATTTATTCTGATAGACGAATAACAATATATTGGTTGATGCTTACATCTGTCCTATTTCACACGTGTAAATTAAATGCATTTTTTGCATATACCATTCTTGAGACCCCATCAGAGAGTCTAGTAATGGCCAGGGATCTGCCATTATTGAGGGGGTCCATGGAGCATTTTGGGTTAAGTGCCTTGCTCAAGGGCATATCAGATTTTTCACCTGATTGGCTCAGAGATTTGAACCAGCGACCTTTTGGTTACTGTCCCAACACTCCTAACCGCTATGCTACCTGCCTACCCTTGAAAAGAAAACGAATGAGAGAAGTGATACATTGAATTGGAGACATACAAAGGAGCAGTGGGATTCATACTCACTGTAACGCCATAATGAATGTGCTGCAAGTGGCGGCATTACCCGTTGGAGGCCACAAATGGTCTATACCCGGGGTGTCAAACATAAGGATCCGGCCCACGACTAAAATGACTAAACCAGATGAAAGCTGTAGAAATGATAATGGACACAAAGTTTTTGGGGCTGTGTCCAGCTCGCTAAAAATCACCTAAATGAAAGTTACACAGTCAGGGAGCATTAAATTCCAAAAACAATGGAGACTATTTAGCCAATTTTTACAGCCTAGAAATAAATAAATTCAGTGCTGCCTTCCGGACCCCGTTGAAGACCGAATGCAGGCCCCTTGGAAAAAATGTGTTTGACACCCCTGGTCTATACCATGTTAGACCTATTATTACATTGCATTTGCCTGTTGTGCTAACATTTTTGTCCTTTTACTTTATCAGTCCTTTCAATGTATTCAATGAATCCTATTATATTACATTAGTCGCATTAAAGTGCTGCTCTTAACGTCTCAAAACAGGTTGTTTTCCTGCTACTCTAAAAGAAAAAAAGAGGTTAGGGGGAGCCTTGTACTTGCACACCCTTTGTCAATCCAATGCTTTTAAATCCATGACAGGAACTTTGGGAGATGTGTTGCGAATTGGGATGCAGACTAATGCTGTTTTGGGTCAGACTTGGGCCTATACAGTACCTCTTAGATAGCCAGGGCTTTGACTACCATTTGTTTTCACTGGATTAGTTTACACATAGTGCTGAAGGATAGCACTGCTGAATCTGTGAACCCAGCGCTCCCCTTTCTCCCATTGTCTGAGCTTTCTCCCCCATGAGCCTGCGGCGGGAGGGACCTCTAATTAATCTGGTAATGACATCCTGGCCTTGTCATATGCTACAAGAGAGGACAATAACTTGCTGTAATAAAAATTAAGATTGCCAGTATGGGTGAAATCTTAAACGCCATTACAAAGCTGCCTGAGTGTGATGTTGTATAATTGACTGACTGCCTGTGCTGACCTTGGCTAGAGCAGAGAAAGAGAGTAGTCAACATAATACATTGTTGTGCATAGAATAAATATGTAAGGTCTTTGTGAATCCATCAATGGTATGGCATGTTGCCTTTTAAATGGTAATGTCTCCCACACATGGACCTGGTAACAAATGACAGCCTTATTTGCTGTATGATTTGGATCTAGAGCTGTAAAAGTATTCATACCCCTTGACTTATTCCATATTTTGTTACAGGCTGAATTCAAAATTGATTACTTTTTTCCTAATCTATCTACACACACTACTCCATAATGACAGTGAACATGATTTTGATTTAATATGAAATACAGAAATATCTAATTTACATAAGTATTCACAACCTTGAGTGAATACGTGTTAGAAACCCCTGTGGAAGCGATTACAGCTGTGAGCCTTTCTGGGTTAGTCTAAGAGCTTTGCACACTTGGATTGTACAATACCTGCCCATTTATTATTTTCAAAATTCTTCAAGCTCTGTCGAATTGGTTGTTGAAAAGTTTATAAATCTCCCAGTGTCCTGTGTAAAGTAGACTGAACACCATTTTCCTTTTGGATTTCAGGATGCATGTTTGTGGAATATTTTTATACAGTTGATTTTATTAGGCTTGCCATAACAAAGGGGTTGAATCCTTGACGTGATATTTCAGCTTTTCATTTCATTAATTGGCCAAAATTTCGAGAAACAGAATTCTACCACACTTTTTGGTTTTGTTGAACTAGTCAGTGCCAATTATTGTTAATGTTAGCATTTTCTGTAAAAACCTCATGTAACATCGATGTCCCCATGTTTAGCATGTTTTAAATGTCATGCCCAAATCTTCAAAAGAATTAAACAAATTAATTGAGCAAAACATGCTAAATGGGGGAGATTGACTTACATGGGGTTATGGTCCAAAAATGATATTAGGATTTGTTAGTGGCTTAGTTTAACAAAAGCAAAGTGTGGCTGGATTTCTCATCTCTCAGGCCAGTGTTTCCACATAGTTGTAATAGTAACTGTTTCCACGCTTCTTCTCCAGGTTAATGAAGATGTTAGCCTATGCTGTCAAGCTCGTTCCCAGAGGCTGGGCGTACAGCCATACTTCTTCAATAATTGTGTGTAGGCCCGTAACAGAAACTCAATCTATTTTAAATTTGAGCTATAACCCAAAATGTGGAAAAAATCTAGGGGTGTGAATACAGTACTTTCAGAAGGCACTGTAATAATATGCCAATTAGCAGACATTTTTATCCAAAGCGACTTAGTCATCATGTGCGCATACATTTTACGTATGTGTGGTCCCAGAAAACTAACCTACAAGCCTACAAACTGAGCCATACAAGCCACAAATATTGGAACTAGGCCATGACTACGGGACTTAAGCCCTGTCTCGTCCACTCTGCACTTATATACCATCTATCCCCCTCTATACTTTTCGTATCTTAAAAATACAAATATGAAATTGGATTGGTGAATCTGATCTCCTTTAAAAAAAAGTATGTTTGTGTCAAGAATCATGCTCAAACTTTTATGAGTTATAAAAGATTCCCTTTGTCCTCAGACCCACTGAGCTGGATGCGCTGGTGTTCGGCCACCTCTTCACCATCCTGACCACACGACTCACCAGCGACGAGCTGGGCGAGAAGATCAAGAGCTACAGCAACCTGCTGGCCTTCTGCCGCCGCATCGAGCAGAGCTATTTCGAGGACAGCCAAGCTGGCTCCTCGTCCAGAGGCTATTCGAAAGGCCCCTCCCTCTTTTGATGCCCATCACCTGAAGCCCAACAGTCCCATTCCATCTCCATCCCATCCTATCCTACCCCATTCCCAGTCTTCCTTTCTCCACTTGCTTGCCTGTGAATGCCATGAACTGGAAGTATGACTTTCTTGAAAATGTAGTGGTGATTCTTTGATGTAAAAACTAAATGAAAAGCAATTGTGATTTATTTTTTCCAGATTGTGCAGTTTTATTTCTGGTTTGAAATTTGAATGGAAAGTGCCTACAATTCCACACAACTCTTATTCTTCACAATTTATGGTTTCTATTTAGACTATTTAGAAGTGTGAGCTTAGTATTAAAACAGGTTAAGTATGACATTCACAGATGTACCATGTTATGCTTGTGGAAAACCTTGAAGCACTTTCAAGAATTACAAATAAAAAGTGAAAGTACCATTAATGTTGTTTGGGTAATATGCTGTAGGTTATACTAGTTTATTAACATTGACGGTCCGAGGCCTGGGAGATAAGATTCATTAAACTAGCAATCCCAAAGTGGGTTAGGGTTTTCAACTGGTGTATCCAGTTATAACACCCAACAAATCCCCTTAATAGCAGTCACACATTCTGTAAATTGAGCTATTCAGTATATACAGTTGAAGTCGGAAGTTTACATACACTTAGGTTAGAGTCATTAAAACTTGTTTCTCAACCACTCCACAAATTTCTTGTTAACAAACTATAGTTTTGGCAAGTCACTTAGGATGTCGACTGCATGACAAGTAATTGTCCCAATAATTGTTTACAGAGATTATTTCACTTATAATTCACTGTATCACAATTCCAGTGGGTCAGAAGTTTACATACACTAAGTTGTCTGTGCTTTAAACAGCTTGGAAAATTCCAGAAAATTATGTCATGGCTTTAGAAGCTTCTGACAGGCTAATTGACATAATTTGAGTCAATTGGAGGTGTATCTGTGGATGTATTTCAAGGCCTACCTTCAAACTCAGTGCCTCTTTGCTTGATATCATGGGGAAATCAGCCAAGACCTCAGGAAAAAAAATTGTAGACCTGCACAAGTCTGTTTCATCCTTGGGAGCAATTTCCAAACACCTGGAGGTACCACGTTCATCTGTACAAACAATAGTACGCAAGTATAAACACCATGGGACCACGCAGTCGAGTGTACTTTGGTGCGAAAAGTGCAAATCAGTCCCAGAACAACAGCAAAGGACCTTGTGAAGATGCTGGAGGAAACCGGTACAAAAGTATCTATATCCACAGTAAAATGGGAAAGGAAAGTACAGAATCATCTAGAATGTCATTGTATGATGTAGCATTCCGGAAGGTGGTGATTTCCCTTCACTGGAACTACCATTGGGGGGCCGAGCCCAAACCTTGACTGGGCTGAGCCCCAGAAATTACTTCCTCAATGGTGCCAGGCCAGAGGTGGATACAGTTGGCACTGATCAGAGCCATTGCGGGCAGGCTAGCAAGCACCATGGACTGCCAGATGGTGGAAGCCAGTGGAGCGGTCACTCCAGAGAATGAAGGTTTCAACGGGCTGCGGCGTTCTGGATGAGTTGTAGGGGTTTACACCACAGGGAGCCCAGCCGACACTTGGCATACGGGAGATGCATGCCTGGATTTAGGACCTGCGGCTTGTGGCAGGGTCGACTCTGCGGATGTTGTAGAGCATGAACCTACAGGAACGGGCCACCGCCCATGTTGGTTGAGAACGACAGGGTGTTGTCCAGGAACAAGGTTCTTAGCGCTCTGGGAGGAGGACACAACCGTGATGGCGAGATCATGGAACGGGCAGTCCTTCCCCGGGAGGAAGAGCAGCTCCGTCTTGCCGAGGTTCAGAGGTGGTTTCATCCACACTGATATGTTGCAAACTGAAGACAAGACTATTTTACTTGCGCCACCTGGTCATCTTGTTGGTCTGCATTCAATGATAGGAGAGACCATGTGAGGTTATGACAGAGCCAAGTGACTTGGTGTATAGCGAGAATAGGAGAGGGCCTAGAACAGAGCCCTGGGGGACACCAGTGGTTGCTCCTAGACATTTCGCCACGCCACCCATTTCACAATAACAGATGCCCACTCGGAGAGGGTGGAGAGGAGGATTGATGGTTCACAGTATCGAAGGCAGCCGATAGGTCTAGAAGGATGAGAGCAGAGGAGAGAGAGTTAGCTTTAGCAGTGCGGAGCGCCTCCGTGATACAGAGAAGAGCAGTCTCAGTTGAATGACTAGTCTTGAAACCTGACTGATTAGGATCAAGAAGGTCATTCTGAGAGAGATAGTGGGAGAGCTGGCCAAGGACGGCACGTTCAAGAGTTTTGGAGAGAAAAGAAAGAAGGGATACTGGTCTTGTTGGACATCGGTGGGATCGAGTGTACGGTTTTTTCAACACCTCGCTCTCTTGAAGAAGTCACGGTGAACTCTTCGAGGTGAGGTAAGGGGACATGGTCTGGAGAAGAGAGGAGGGGATAGGGTGCGGGCAGGTTGTTTGTGGCTGTGAAATTTCATCTGAATCCACTAATTTGAAGCGGTGTGTTTCCACATCGGACACCTTCTTTTTGGTTACATACAGTCATCTTTGATTTCAGGAGGGAGGAGAAGGTGGCAAAGAGCTAGGCAGGGTTGCAGATGCTTGGAATTTAGAGTTGAGTGGCTTTAGCAGCAGAGACAGAGGAGGAAAATTGTAAGGATGCCACTTAGAAATGTGCTATTATCACATACACTAGCCACAGAGCGGGAGGGGAACAGCCGGCCTGGAGGATAGGGGACATAGAGAGTCAAAGGATAGGCAGACTCAGGAGAAAGGTTTGATACAGCGAAGGTTGCGCGATACCGTAGGGGCAGTGTGGGAAGTGTTGGATGAGAGCGAGAGGGAAAAGGATACAAGGTAGTGGTCGGAGACTTGGAGGGGAGTTGCAAAGGCAGTGGAAGAACAGCATCTAGTAAAGATTTTTATCAGTAGGGGGAAGGTGAGAGGGTGAGGTCAAAAGAGGAACTGTGGAAAGAAGGAGGCAGAGAGGAATGAGAATCTAAAGTCGCCCAAAAAGCCGTCTCAGAAAAATCAGGCATTATATAATTTGGAAGATAAATTAATGTTAAGCTTTTAACTGTGACAGCATGGAATTGACGATAGATAGATGGGTAAGGGGAGAGAGAGAGAATGACCACTTGATGAGGACCTACCAACCAGTAAGAAGCTTCGGGGTTGAACACTGGCGGACAGACCTGTAGCAGTTTATCTGTGGTGATCCATGTTTCCGTCAGTGCCAGGAAGTTAGGGACTGGAGGGAGGCAGGCTGAGATGAACTCTGCCTTGTTGGCCCAGATCGGCAGTTCCAGAGGCACCTGTCCAGGAACTCCACCTCTGGGACCACCAGAATGGCCAAGATCAGGGAGCTGTGTAAGGACATCAGGGGATAACATAGTTGACAGGGTACAGAAGAGACCTGCAAAGGAAGGAATGACAAGTGGACTACACGTCTCGAATGTTCAATACGACAAGAATCTTATAGACTAAAATGATTGAAATGATAAGGCAACAGCTGGTAGTGGCAGAATTATTAGAAAATGGAAAAATTGACTTAGATACAAAGATGATGTAGCTGAATCACTGTAATAGTTACTACAGTGTCTCGGGGGGCTCCATGCAAAGCCAGCTCACCTAGGCTACACAATTGTCTTAGATACAAAGGGCATCAATGATCATGTACTGTAATAGAAGGTGCTATTCGGGGGATCAGCCCAGAACTAGCATGGAAGGACCTGGTCAGACTGACCTTGATACAAAAGCTAGAGCTGGGATCCAAACAAAGTCTGAAATGAAAAATGTGATACTACCTGTAACACGGAATGTTGACCGGGTAGTTGGAGTTAAAATCCTCAGGTAGAGGTTGGCTAGCTGTTGGCTAGCTAGCGCAGTAGCAACATTTCCTACGTTAAGGACGACAAATAGCTGGCTAGCGTAAATTGATAATCACTCTAAGTCTACACACTCTAAACTGCACAATTATCTTGCCAATGACCATCTGGATGATCCAGAGGAGGAATAGTGGAGTGGATGTCATGTAGTCTGATGAGACAATAATAGATAATATTTGTCGTTGATACTAAACTCCTAAGAAGAAGAAATTGCTAAGATAAGACAAATCAAACCGTGTTTTGAGGAAGAGGAAGGATGACTGCACAGGACGACTGCACCGTATTGAGGGGAGGATGGATGGGGCCATGTATCGCGAGATCCTGGCCAACAACCTCCTTCCCTCAGTAAGAGCATTGAAGATGGGTGGTGGCTGGGTGACATGACATGACAACGACCGAAACACACAGCCAGGGCAACTAAGGAGTGGCTCCGTAAGAAGCATCTCAAGGTCCTGGAGTGGCCTAGTCAGTCTCCAGACCTAAACCCAATAGAAAATCTGGGAGCTGAAAGTCCGTATTGCCCAGCGACAGCCCCGAAACCTGAAGGATCTGGAGAAGGTCTGTATGGAGGAGTGGGCCAAAATCCCTGCTGCATTGTGTGCAAACCTGGTCAGGACCTACAGGAAACGTATGATCTCTGTAATTGCAAACAAACGTTTCTGTACCAAATATTAAGTTCTGCTTTTCTGATGTATCAAATACTTATGTCATGCAATAAAATGCAAATAAATTACTTAAAAATCATACAATGTGATTTTCTGGATTTTTGTTTTAGATTCCGTCTCTCACAGTTGAAGTGCACCTATGATAAAAATTACAGACCTCTACATGCTTTGTAAGTAGGAAAACCTGCAAAATCGGCAGTGTATCAAATACTTGTTCTCCCCACTGTATAGTGTATGTGATAATAGCACATTTCTACGTGTTTACAATGCATCAACCAATAAGCATGCAATGCCTTCTCATAATTAGTTTAAAGCACATGATGCACACCGATGTCATTGGAAAAACGTATCTTCCTATCTTTTCCACAAAACCTAGAAACGTGCCATTTTCACATATGGATGTTATGGTTAAGTTGAATTTATTAGGATCCGCATTAGCTACCGCACATGCAGAAGATACTCTTCCTGAGGTCCACAAAACATATACTGTACATGACATGGTACAGAACAGTAATAGACGAGAACAAATTCAAATAAAAAATAGGAAAGAAAAAACAAATAATATTTTCATATTCATATATGCAGTACAGTTAAAGTAGATCTTTAGAAAGAGGAGAGGCACTATGATCCTTTATCAGTTGTTTTATCTAAACTTGCTTTTTGTCTGAGTAACCTATGGTGAGAAACTAAGTAAACCTGTTTTTGGTTTGGGTACCATAAAGAAACCCATAGTGGCGTGTCTGCTGATCTATGTATCTGTTTGAAGTGTATCAAATAGATTATACATGGTTATGCATTTTCAACACACAAATGTTTCTTAAATATGAGATGTCAATTTCTCCTCAACCATGAAAGACTCAAGCATGTTGTTACTTCAGTGTGTGCAGTTTAAGGGCAAGGCGTGCTGCTTTGTTTTGTGCCAGCTGCAACTTTGCTATGTCTTTCTTTGCTGCACCAGACCATATTACCAGTCAGTAATCAATATGGGATAAGAGCAAAGCCCGGACAACTAGTACAGTTTATCTTTGTGTCAAAAACATATATTTTATAACAGACCTACCTCTCCCCATCTTCACAACAACTTTGTCAAATTGACTTGACCATGACTGACTATCCAATGTTACTCATAGGAGTTCAGTTTTTCAACAACAAAGGTCACACACTTTATGCACAACTCCAGTTAAGGTCTTGTTACATTCCCCTGCAAGAAAACCAATAATGTTACTCAAACAGAAGGGGAAACTAACAAAGAGTAACTGACAACTAAAACAAAACAGGTTGCGTTTTAGAAGGGGTTTCGAAAGACACCATGGGTGTGTCCACTGAAAGTAGCATAACAACAACTGGGACCTAAGACACCCACCATGAGCACCCACTAAATTTACCCAATAAGAGGCAAACAAAAGAAAAACCTACACCAAACTTAAAGACAGGAAGCAAACCAAAAAGTGTAGCAAAACTAAAACAGGGATGATCAGATTAAGGATTGTCTGTCTTGAAATCAAATAGGGATAGCCAACTGAAGGAGTTTGTATTTTATTAGAGATACACATTAGCGGCTTCCTTGACTCCTTTAGTTGGTCAAGGCAGCAGCTACTCTTCCTGTGGTCCAAACACATCAAGATACTTACATTACACATAAAACAGTACATCATATAACATCGCTACACCACAGACATATCCACAATGTACATGTCTGTGTCCCTTCACAGTCCACATTGTTCCTTAGGGTGTTAACCCTCCACATCTCTCAAGACAACTGGAGCACTGGGCCGGCCACTCTTAAATATGGTGAAACAACTTCCAACTAACGAGATGGACAAGCCAGCACAGATGCTACACACAGTGTCTAACAAGGTGACACCAATCGGTCCACCCCACGTGCTAATGTCCAACCTCTAAATTATGAATGAAAAAAACAAAGCCTGTAACAGTCTAAGAGAATGCTTTAAACCAAATATGCTTTTGGTTTTAGATGCATTTAAGACCAGTTTATTGTTAATTCATTTCCCATTCTGTCACTGACTGTAATTCCGTGGTAAGTCTCAGTGAGCTCACTGACTGTAGGTGCTGATGTGTAGAGTGTGAAATCATTAGCATACATAGTCATTTTTAGCTTCTTGTAAGACAAGTACCAAATAATTTTTGAAAATAGAGAAGAGTAACAGGCCATGTCAACTGCCCTCAGGGATACTGCACTGTGCATACTGTATCTCATGTTAAAGAAGCTTCCATTGAAGAATACTCTTGAGTTCTATTGGATACGTAACTCTTCAACCATGTGATGGCAGGTGATGTAAAGCCATATCAAGCTGTTTTTTTCAATAACAAATAGTGATCCATATCATCAAAGGCTTAAATCTAACAATACAGCTCCAACTATCATCTTATTATCCTTTTATTTTAGCCAATCATCAGTCATCTGAGTCATTGCAGTACAAGTTGAGTGGCGTTCCCTATATGCATGCTGAAAGTCAGTAGTTAACTTGTTCTTTACAAAGGTGTATTTTCAATTCTCTCTGTCAGTTTTCTACTGTAAGAACAGACAGCAAACTGATTATGATGGTTCACTTTTTAGTGTTGTCATTTCACTTCTCAGTTTGTCCACTTTCCCCGTGAAATAGTCATTGAAATGATTGGCTATATTAAAAGGTTTTGTTATAAATGACCAATCAACTTCAATTAAGGAAGATTAATTGGATTTTCTGCCCATAATATAATTTAAGGTGTTCCAAAGTATTTTCCCATTGTTTTTTATGTCATGTATCTTGTTTTGATATAGTACCAATCAAAAGTTTGGACACATACTCATTCAATAGTTGTTCTATATTTTATACATTGTAGAATAATAGTGAATACATCAAAATGATGAAAAAACACATATGGAATCATGTAGTAGCCAAGACTTCTGCCGAAGTCGTTGCCTCTCCTTGTTCGGGTGGTGCTCGGCGGTCGACGTCACCGGTCTTCTAGCCATCATTGATCCATTTTTCATTTTCCATTGGTTTTGTCTTGTCTTCCCCACACACCTGGTTTCAATCCCATTCATTACCTGTTGTGTATTTAACCCTCTGTTTCCCCTCATGTCTTTGTCAGAGATTGTTTTATGTCAGTGATGTTTTATGGTTGTATTGGTGCGTGACGGGTCCTTGTACCCATGTTTATTTATGTATGTACATATTAGTGTTTGGAGCTTGGGCAATTATTAAAATACTCCATTTACACTCCGTTTGACTCTCCTGTGCCTGACTTCCTTGCCACCTATACACACGACTCTGACAATATTTGAGATTCTTCAAAGGAGCCACCATTTGCCTTGAAGACAGCTTTGCAAACTCTTGGCATTCTCTCAACCAGCTTCATCTGGAATGCTCTTTCAACCTTCTTGAAGGAGTTCCCACATATTGTAAGCACTTGTTGGTTGCTTTTCCTTCACTCTGTGTTCCAACTCATCCCAAAAAATCTCAATTGGGTTGAGGTCGGGTGATTGTGTAAGCCAGGTCATCGTATGTAGCACTCCATCACTCTCCTTCTCGGTCAAATAGCCCTTACACAACCTGGAGGTGTGTTGGGTTATTGTCCTGTTGAAAAACAAATGATAGTCCTACTAAGCGCAAACCAGATGGGATGGCGTATCGCTGCAGATTGCTGTGGTAGCCATGCTGGTCAAGTGTGCCTTGATTTCTAAATAAATCACTGATAGTGTAACCAGCAAAGCACCCCCACACCATCATATGTCCTCCACCACACATGCTGAGATCATCCGTTCACCTACTCTGCGTCTCACAAAGACAAGGTGGTTGGAACCAAAAATCTTAAATTGGGATTCATCAGATCAAAAGACAGATTTCCACCGGTCTAATGTCCAAGCAAGTCTCTTGTTATCCTTTAGTAGTTGTTTGCAGCAATTCTACCATGATAGCCTGACACACAGTCTCATCTGAACAGTTGATGTTGAGATGTATCTGTTACTTGAACTCTGGGAGGAATTTATTTGGGCTGCAATTTCTGAGGCTGGTAACTAATGAACTTATTCTCTGCAGCAGAGGTAACTCTGGGTCTTCCTTTCCTCGTTTCTGTTTGCTTATTTGAGCTGTTCTTGCCATAATATGGACTTGGCATTTAACCAAATAGGGCTATCTTCTGTATATCACTCCTACTTTGTTACAACACAACTGATTGGCTCAAAGGTATTAAGAAGGAAAGAAATTCTGCACATTAACTTTTAGGAAGGTGACTACCTCATAAAGCTGGGTGAGAGAATGCCAAGAGTGTGCAAAGCTGTCATCAAGGCAGGTTATTTGAAGAATCTCAAATATAAAATATATTTTGATTTGTTTAACTTCTTCGGGCTAGGGGACAGTATTCAGAAGTTTGGATGAATGAGGCCCAAAGTAAACTGCTTGTTACTCAGGCACAGATGCTAGGATATGCATATATTTGGTAGTATTGAATAGAAAACACTAAAGTTTTGCAGGCTAAAATCCGAGGACAATCCATCCAGATTTTTTTTCTTCAGCTCACCAATGATTACAATGGCTGGGAATGGGAATCTAAAAGGAAGTCCTTCCAGATTGCAGTTCCTATGGTTTCCACTAGATGTCAACAGTCTTTAGAACGAGTTTCAGGCTTGTTTTTTGAATTTGTGATTTTTCTAAGTTCCGATGAAGGTGTGCACTTCGTTATTTATCTCTGGTAATGGTCTCTGGTATTCTCCATCTTAAATTGTATTGTTTATTTACAAATTAGGGTACCTGTGGATTGATTAGGAACGTTGTTTGATATGTTTGGAAGAAGTTTATTGGTAACTTACGGGATTCATTTGTATGCATTTTTAACGCGAGTGGTTTGCTGAGTAAAGTGCTCCAATGAATCTTATATTTTTGGGATATAAAGAAGGACTTTAGCAAACAAATGGACACTTTTTTTTATGTTGCTGGGACCCTTGTGATTACAACCAGATGAAGATCTTCAAAGGTAAGTGATTTATTTTATCGCTATTTCTGACTTTCATGACTCCTCTGCTTGGTTGGAAAATGTATGTAATGCTTTTGTGTGTGGGACGCTGTTCTCAGATATTCACATGGTGTGCTTTCACTGTAAAGCCTTTTTGAAATCTGACAAAGCGGCTGGATTACAAGAAGTTAAGCTTTTAAATTATGCATGACACTTGTATTTTCATGAATGTTTAATATTATGATTTCTGTCATTTGAATTTGGCGCTCTGCAATTTCACCGGATGTTTTTGAGGTGGGACGCTAGCGTCCCAATGATCCGTAAGAAGTTAACACTTTTCTGGTTACTACATGATTCCATATGTGTTATTTCTTAGTTTTGATGTCTTCACTATTATTCTACAATAGAGAAAATAGTAAAAATAAAGAAAAACCCTTGAATGAATAGGTGTTCAATAACGTTGGACCGGTAGTGTATATTGACACTATCTATTTCTGATATTGCTACTATGCAAATAGCCATTTGGCTGTACCGTTTAAACCTTCAATCCACTTAGCAAAACTTAGCAGAATATTGATATATAATATGAATATTGATATGTTTTAAAGTATATATATATGATGTAACCTTTATTTAACTAGGCAAGTCAGTTAAGAATAAATTCTTTACAATGACGGCCTACCCCGGACGACACTGGGCTAATTTTGTGCTGCCATACGGGACTCCTAAGTGATGCAGTCTGGATTTGAACCAGGTACTCCAGTGACGTGTCTTGCACTGAGATACAGTGTCTTAAACCACTGCGCTGCTCGAGAGCCTAAGCATATGTGTGGTCGTAACATGATTTTGTGACATACCACACAGACTCACTAAACACAAACACTTTGTTTGTAAATTATGTCTGAGTGTTGGAGTGTGCGCCTGCCTATCTGTCAATACATTTAAAAAAATAAAATAAATGGGCCTAATGGTTTAAGGAATTTGAAACTATTTATACTTTTACTTTTGATACTTAAGTACATTTTAGCAATTCCATTTACCTTTGATACTTAAGTATTGTTCTCACCAAATACTTTTAAACTTTTACTCAAGTAGTATTTTACTTGATGACTTTTACTTCATTTTCTATTAACCTCGTGACAAGGGGGCAGTATTTTCACTTTTGGAAAAATAACGTTCCCAAAGTAAACGGGATATTTTGTCAGGACAAGATGCTAGAATATGCATATAATTGACAGCTTAGGATAGAAAACACTCAAAAGTGTTTACAAAACTGCCAAAATATTGTCTGTGAGTATAACAGAACTGATATTGCAGGCGAAAGCCTGAGAAAAATCCAATCCGGAAGTGACTCATGTTTTGAAAGCTCTGCGTTCCAATGCGTCCTTATTGAGCAGTGAATGGGATATCAACCAGATTACCTTTTCTACGTATTCCCCAAGGTGTCTACAGCATTGTGCATAGTTTTACGCCTTTATGTTGAAGAATACCCGTAAGCGTCTACATTGTGTAAGTGGTCACCTGATGGCTCTCAGAGTGATTCTTGCGTAAAATACAGAGGTAGCCATTTTTCCAATCGGTCCTACTGAAAAGCCAATTGTCCCGGTGGATATATTAACGAAAAGATATTTGAAAAACACCTTGAGAATTGATTATGAAAAACGTTTGCCATGTTTTGTCGATATTATGGAGCTAATTTGGAATATTTTTCGGCGTTGTCGTGACTGCTATTTCCGGTGGATTTCTCAACATAACGTGACCAACAAACAGAGGTATTTTGGTTATAAAAATAAGCTTTATGGAACAAAAGGAACATTTGCTGTCTAACTGGGAGTCTCGTGAGTGAACCATCAGAAGCTCATCAAAGGTAAACTAATAATTTGATTGCTTTTCTGATTTTTGTGACGAAGCTTCCTGCTGCTAGCTGGACATAATGCTATGCTAGGCTATCGATAAACTTACACAAACGCTTGTCTTGCTTTGGCTGTAAAGCATAATTTCAAACTCTGAGATGACAGGGTGATTAACAAAAGGCTAAGCTGTGTTTCACTATATTTCACTTGTGATTTCATGAAAATGAATATTTTCTAGTAATATATTTTGACCATTGCGCTATGCTAATCAGTGTAGTTGATGACAATTCTCCCGGATCCGGGCCACCATCTACAAAAATTCACTCAAAAAGGTAATATTTCAGAACTGGGTTTGATTTCGTTTTTGTTGATTTAATTATGAAATGTTTGTTAATATATTTAAACTTCCATTGGTTAATCTATTGCTCAGTTATCATTTGGCTCATGTAAATATTTCTGTAGTTGTCCATTTAAATATCCTAAGGTCAACATCCTCATAGTGTTCCCATTTTTCTCATGTAAATGTTGTAGCTAGACAAAAATATTAAACAATTTATTTATGAAATATCCAGTCTTTGCTCTTTTCTTCATTACCATGTTGATGATTTCAAGTTGTATTGGATACATTTGTTATCTGTTAAAGACATTGAATACATGTCGTTTAGTATATTTACTATATTTAGATGTTTCATTTATTTCTCTGTGTAGTAAGTTCATTTAAAGTTGTGTGATTTGGTTATTGTACAAACTTTTCAATGTTTAACACACAGTAACCAAAAACCTGGTCTAAATGTGTATATTCATACTTTGCAGCAAACAGAAAGTTCTGCAAATTCACCACAACAGTTTGCGACAAAACGAATTTGCATGTGAAAATATGAGCTTGTCACACATTTATGGTGAATTGGCCAAAGGTTTGCCACAACTGTTTGCCAGAACCTGTTTTTCTGTAAGGGTAATGAACCTCCACTTAGACATGAAAGGAGGAGAACAATAGAAATGGGGTGGAGATTATCTTTCAACCTTTATTTGCACAAATGTCAACAAAGCCTTACATGAAAACACCCCTGTCATTTTTATCTGTTGTATACTTCAAGAACATGGGGTAGTTACCTAGTTAGCAAGGTTGGGGTCGATTCAGAATTTAGTTACGAATTACTCTTGAATTTCAATTAAACTCTTGAATTTGAATCGAATTTGAATTGGACATGCCTTACAGGAAGCAGAATTTGGATTTAATTAAAATGTGCAATTTAGTCTACACTTCAAATGTTTATTTTTATATTGCGTATAGATGGTTACCAATACTATGTACAATACCATTCAAAATGTTGGGATCACTTAGAAATGTCCTTGTTTTTGAAAGAAAAGCTATTTTTTTGTCTATTAAAATAACATAAAATTGATCAGAAATACAGTGTAGACATTGTTAATGTTGTAAATGACTATTGTAGCTGGATACGGCTGATTTTTTAAATGGAATATCTACAAAGGCGTACAGAGGCCCATTATCAGCAACCATCACTCCTGTGCATGTTGTGTTAGCTAATCCAAGTTTATAATTTTAAAAGGCTAACTGATCATTAGAAAACCCTTTTTCAATTATGAAAACTGTTGTCCTGATTAAAGAAGCAATATAACTGGCCTTCTTTAGACTAGTTGAGTATCTGGAGCATCAGCATTTGTGGGTTTGATTACAGGCTCAAAATTTGCCAGAAACAAAGACTTTCTTCTGAAACTCGTCAGTCTATTCTTGTTCTAAGAAATGAAGGCTATTCCATGCGAGAAATTGCCAAGAAACTGAAGATCTTGTACAAAGCGGTGTACTACTCCCCTGCACAGAACAGCGCAAACTGACTCTAACCAGAATAGAAAGAGTAGTGAGAGGCCCCGGTGCACAACTGAGCAAGAGGACAAGTACATTAGAGTCTCAACTGGCAGATTCATTAAATAGTAGCTGGTGTAACTGAGTCAGGTTGTGTATGCCTCCTTGCTCGCACATGCTTTTTCAGTTCTGTCCACACATTTTCCATGGGATTGTGGTCAGGGCTTTGTGATGGCCACTCCAATACCTTGACTTTGTTGCCCTTAAGCCATTTTGCCACAACTTTGGAAGTATGCTTAGGGTCATTGTTCATTTGGAAGGCGCATTTGCGACCAAGCTTTAACTTCCTGATTGATGTCTTGAGATGTAGCTTCAATATATCCACCTAATTTTCCATCCTCACGGTTCCATCTATTTTGTGAAGTGCGTCAGTCTCTCCTGCAGCAAAGCACCCCCACAACATTATGCTACCACCCCCGTGCTTCACGGTTGGGATGGTGTTCCTCGGCTTGCAAGCCTCACCCTTTTTCCTCCAAACATGACGATGCTCAATTATGGCCAAACAGTTCTATTTTTGTTTCAGACCAGAGGACATTTCTCCAAAAAGTACAATCTTTGTCCCCATGTGCAGTTGCAAACTTTAGTCTGTATTTTTAATGGCGTTTTTGGAGCAGTGGCATCTTCCTTGCTGAGTGGCCTTTCAGGTTATGTCGATATAGGATGCATTTTACTGTGGATATAGATACTTTAGCACCTGTTTCCTCAAGCATCTTCAAAAGGTCCTTTGCTGTTGTCCTGGGATTGATTTGTACTTTTCACACCAAAATACGTTCATCTCTAGGAGACAATATGCGTCTCCTTCCTGAGTGGTATGACGGCTGCGTGGTCCCATACTGTTTATACTTGCATACTATTGTTTGTGCAGATGAACGTGGTACCTTCAGGTGTTTGGAAATTGCTCCCAAGGATGAACCAGACTTGGCTGATTTATTTTGATTTTCCCCTGATGTCAAGGAAATAGGCACCGAGTTTGAAGGTAGGCCTTGAAATACATCCACATGTACACCTCAAATTGATTCAAATGATGTAAATTATCCTATCAGAAGCTTCTAAAGCCATGACATCATTTTCTGGACTTTTCCAAGTTCTTTAAAGGCACAGTCAACTTAGAGTATGTAAACTTCTAACCCACTGGAATAGTGATACAGTGAATTATAATTTAAATAATCTGTCTGTAAACAATTTTAGGAAAAATGACCTGCGTCATTCACAAAGTAGATGTCCTAACTGACTTCCCAAAACGATAGTTTGTTAACAAGAAATTTGTGGAGTGGTTGAAAAACGAGTTTTAATGACTCCAACCTAAGTGTATGTAAACTTCCGACTTCAACTGTACATACACACATGTCATCATGTCTCAATTGCAAATAGGGTAGAAATCTATTTGCATAGCTATGATTACAGGAACAAAAAAAGCATTGCTGTACAAAATAAGGAGAGATTTCAACATTGACAACATTATTGCATTAACCAAGTGGAATTAAGTAAAATAACACTTCTGTTTCACTACTCCTTAAGCAACATATATAATTTTGATAGTCTAGCATATAACTTTGAGCATGGTAGTCTTGTACAGTAGGTATGGACAAAAGTAATGAAAACAGTTCAATGGAAGAGACTATTTGTCTTCACCCTTGAGTGTCTTTTTAACACGAGGCACAAGGAACATGCTGCCATCGGAGGTCTGCTGGAGAGAGTAGTCACTGGGAGAGTAGGGCTTCCCCTCCTCATCTCTCAGCCGACTGAACACCTCCAGGTACAGACTCCCCAGCTGCTCCTTTAGCTCCTTCAAACTGCCGTTCCTCTGGGCACTCTCCCTGAGTAAGTGCGCCTTCTTCTTGCACAGTGCTTTAAGCTCCCCCTCCAGGCCTGAGATGCTCTCCATCTTGCGCTTGCGGCAGTTCTGGGCTGCCACCTTGTTCTTTCCCCGTCGGCGGATGTCTCGGATCAGGACCAGCTGGACCTCGTTAAGCTGGTGCTTGGACATGAGCTCATTGAAGTCGTCCACGGGCAGGTTGATAATGAGCTCCACAGCAAAGGGGATCCCCAGGGCCTTGGCCCGCTGTTCGTCTCTGGACAGACGGGACTGGCAGCCCGCAGAGTGTCTTCTCGACTTGTCTTTGGTGAATGGGCGCTGGTTATGGCCGTTGCCCTCTATGAGCTCACTCTTTGGGGAGGGTAGGCTGTCTGCCGGAAAATGGGATACTGGACCAGTGTTGTAAGGGGAGGACTGTTGTTCCTCTCCATGGAGAGACAGTGAGAACATCTCTCTGTACTTGGACCGGTTGCTGTCCATCTCCTCCAGGTCTGAGTCGCTGTATCCCATAGAACTATCGTCCTGATGGGATTTCATAGGCGAGCTGACATTGTCCATTGACAGACCGGAGTCAGAGTCGGGGAACTCTATAGCAGTCCTATGTCCATCTGTCAGGGAAAATTGGGGGACATGTATTTCTGATGGTTCCAGTGGTTTGTGTCTCACCTCCTTCTCCGCCTCATTGGAAGTATAGGATAACATGGGGGAGCTTGGTTTTGTGTTTGAGTGGTCAGTGTAGAACAGCTTACAGAGGTTGTCTGTGGTGTAGGTTGTGTTGAGCTCTGGGGGTTTTTGGTTGAGCTCTGTGTTGAGCTCTGGAGTCATTTGGTTGAGGTTGTCAGGGGGAACCATCCCTTTGAAGTTGTTGATGAGTAGGACAGGTGGTGTAGTATCAATGTTTGTGACCAAGCCTGGGAGCTCAGGCAAGTAGAAGCTGTAGTTAGGGACCTGCACCTCTAGGGGCATGCTTGTGCTGGTATAGCCATTCTGATCCAGGATATCTGACACTTGCATTTTTAAGTTCTGCTGTTGAAAATAGAGGAAATCAAAGAATTAGAAAACAGTCAGTGACCTATATACATTGTAAAATATTTTATTGAAAGGTGAGACTGTTAATTTCATGTCTTCATTATCATAGTGAAAAACAAAAGACTTGTAATCTCTAGTGGGCAACCCTTGTAAACAATGGGTAAAATAACTGTCTAAAATTGGATAGCATTGCCATTGTAGTTCAAGACTATGTACAGTCATGGCTGAAATAGCTTTATATTTGGATACGTGCTATCCCGTGGTGGAACTATATACAGCTCCATAGCAAGTATGAAAACCCTATTCAGTGAAACTTGATCACAGAGTGAATTAATACAATTAATGAATAAATGACATTTTCTATGTGTCAAATCACCAGTTGACATTCAGCCAACTTGACACAACATGGGCCAGCATCCATGCCCCGATGCATTGAGGCTGTTCTGAGGGCAAAAGGGCGGGTGCAACTCACAATTAGGAAGGTGTTCTTCATGTTTGTATACTGGCTATTGTACACACCGAGTAGATATGATCGATACAGTCTCTGGATTTACGAAAAATATTTTGTTTTTCCACCAGAATGTTTTGATCCTCCAAAAAGGTCATTAACCTGTTGAGGATGGATGAATATAATTTAGAGATCGTACCTAGTAAACTTATACCTCTCCAGTTCAGTGGCACTGAACATCATTGAGCATGCAAGATCTAGCAAGTTAATTGCAGACACTCAGACCCACTTCTCTCTCTGAACTAGAGGCCATTCATTTCACATTTTTTTTTTTTCACATTTTCAGTTGGCAGATGCTCTTATCAAATCAATCTGTATTTGTCACATGCTTCGTAAACAATAGGTGTGGACTAACAGCTAACTTATGGGTCCTTCCCAACAATGCAGAGATTTGTTTTTGGAGAAAAAATAGAAAAGTAAAACAGGTAATAATAGATGCATTAACCTACGGTTGAGGATGGATGAATATAATTTATAGACCGTACCTAGTAAACTTATGCCTCTCCAGTTCAGTGGCACTCTCGGGTCATTTTTTAATGATTTGGTAATGGGATTTACTATGGACTTATTCCAAGTGGATGGAGGGACACTGTACTCTAAACAAATTCAAAGCAAACCATTTAGAACTTAAGTTAATTTAGAGGATTTTAAGACTTCATTAAGAAGTTCATCAATGCCGAATGCTTTCCCATTTTTTGCTGTGTCAATCGCCTTTTTAACTTCTGCCACAGACAACTCCTCATTTAGGTACGGGTTACAGTTGAAGTCGGAAGTTTAAGTTTACACTTAGGTTGGAGTCATTAAAACTTGTTTTTCAACCACTCCACAAATTTCTTGTTAACAAACTGTCGTTTTGGCAAGTCGGTTTGAACATCTAATTTGTGCATGACACAAGTAATTTTTCCAAGAAACAGATTATTTCACTTATAATTCACTGTATCACAATTCAAGTGGGTCAGAAGTTTTTGTACAATAAGTTGACTGTGCCTTTAAACAGCTTGGGAAATTCCAGAAATGATGTCATGCTTTAGAAGCTTCTGATAGGCTAAACGACATCATTTCAGTCAATTGGAGGTGGAGCTGTGGATGTATTTCAAGGCCTACCCTCAAACTCAGTGCCTCTGCTTGACATCATGGGAAATCAAAAGAAATCAGCCAAGACCTCAGAAAAAAATTGTAGTCCTCCACAAGTCTGGTTCATCCTTGGGAGCAATTTCCAAACACCTGAAGGTACCACGTTCATCTGCACAAACAATAGTACGCAAATATAAACACCATGGGACCACGCAGCCGCCATACCGCTCAGGGAGGAGACACATTCTGTCTCCAAGAGATGAACATACTTTGCTGCAAAAAGTGTAAATCAATCCCAGAACAGCAAAGGACCCTGTGAAGATGCTTGAGGAAACAGGTACAAAAGTATCTATATCCACAGTAAAACAAGTCCTATAACCTGAAAGGTCACTCAATGAAGCCACTGCTCCAAAACCGCCATAAAAAAAGCCAGATTACAGTTTGCAACTGCACATGGGGACAAAGATTGTACTTTTTGGAGAAATGTCCTCTGGTCTGATGAAACAAAAATAGAACTGTTTGGCCATAATGACCATCGTCATGTTTGGAGGTAAAAGAGTGAGGCTTGCAAGCTGAGGAACACAATCCCAACCGTGAAGCACGGGGGTGGCAGCATCATGTTCTGGGGGTGCTTTGCTGCAGGAGGGACTGGTGCACTTCA
Source organism: Oncorhynchus masou masou (assembly GCF_036934945.1). Classification (NCBI taxonomy): domain Eukaryota; kingdom Metazoa; phylum Chordata; class Actinopteri; order Salmoniformes; family Salmonidae; genus Oncorhynchus; species Oncorhynchus masou. The sequence goes on along the minus strand of NC_088217.1, from coordinate 63,551,428 downwards.
CATAATAGATGGCATCAAGAGGACGGAAAATTATGTGGATATATTGAACAACATCTCAAGACATCAGTCAGGAAGTTAAAGCTTGGTTACAAATGGGTCTTCCAAATGAACAATGACCTCAAGCATACTTCCAAAGTTGTAGCAAAATGGCTTAAGGACAACAAAGTCAAGGTATTGGAGTGGCCATCACAAAGCTCTGACCTCAATTCTATAGAAAATGTGTGGGCAGAACTGAAAAAGCATGTGCGAGCAAGGAGGCCTAGAAGCCTGACTCAGTTACACCAGTTACACCCAACTAATTGTGGGCAGTATCTGGAAGGCTACCTGGAACATTTGGCCCAAGTTAAACAATTCAAAGGCAATGCTACCAATTACAAATATAGTGTTTGTAAACTTCTGACCCACTGGAGAATGTGATGAAAGAAATGAAAGCTGAAGTAAATTATTCTCTCTACTATCATTCTGACATTTCAATACAGTATATAAGAGGGTTCTGAGTTTGACGTTGTGTTTTTTTGTTGTTGTGTTTTTCCTCCTTTATTTAACTAGGCATGTCAGTTAAGAACAAATTCGTATTTTTAATTACGGCCTAGGAACAGTGGGTTAGCTGCCTTGTTCAGGGGCAGAACGACAGATTTTTACCTTGTCAGCTCGGGGATTCGATATTAAAACCTTTCGGGTTACTAGTCCAATGCTCTAACCACTAGGCTACCTGCTACCGCTACCTGCCATTTCCCAGTTTAGTTTTCATGGAACATGTGTCTTTATAAAATTCCTCCTCATAATATGCCACGTTTTCATTACCTGAGAACAAACTTGCAAACCCCTTCTCCCACTCATTAAGTACCTGTGTAATATCGAACTTCAGCCGCCCTGCTCTTCACTGACTTCCATTGGAATTTTCTTATGTCGTTTTGGTCCTAACTTATTTGGTTCCAGAACTGTTGAGAATTTATTGTCTGTATCTCCTCAAGGTGTAATACCTGCTCTCTCTGATATCTCTGTTTGAATAGGCTCAGTTTTGAATCAAACACATGCTGTTTTTTCTTCAAATGTTATCTTGTATTCCTATCTTTACACTGTAGAAATAAGTGCTCAGCCTTGCGGTGTACAGATCATACGTCCCTTAACTCATCATTCCAATAAGGCTTGTTCGGCTTGTAAACTTTCCTGGACTTGAGTTCAATGAGTTCTAATGTGCGTGCTATTTCAGAACATAGAAACTCAGTTGGCTAATGTATTTTCTTGCATGTTCGTATATTTTGTGGGATGCACAATAATACCTGTTTGAGAAAGATCATGCCAACAGAAAAGGATATATATAAAAGAGAATTATCAGGAAGTCTACTTCTCAAATATGTTCTAACAAAGGCGTGCTTGTGCTGTGTCCTCTCACACCCTACTGCAGCAGCCACTCGCTGTTAGGTGTCCATTACCTAGCTGAACAGGGCTTGTTGTGGCCTTATGAATTGTTCCGTTGTGCCACACCTACCTGGAGCTCAGGCAGGGAGAGCAGCTCCATCCAGGCCTGCTCCACATCCACAGGGGCTGGTTCCAGAGACACAGGCACAGCAATGGGAGCCTTGTGGGGGGCCAGCAGAGCAGAGAGCATGGGGTTCTGGGCCACAGGTGACTGCTGGGATGTCAGCATATCTGGCCTACTGTTGCCAATGGAAGGGGAGGGCATGATATGTGCAGGAGGAGGATGGGGGAGCTAGAATACACAGACACATACTGGAAATTAGAGGGGATGCATTGATAAGAGGAGAAACAGATTGGAATTATGTTTTCTGGTTTGTAGGTATTGGTAGTGTATTCTCTTACCTCAATGGTTTCTACGAAAGGGAATGTCTCTGCGAGAAGCTGCATGCACTCATCAAATGAAAGTGCATCCCCATCCACTCTGGAAAAAATGGTGTTCTACAAAAACAGACACACAGATATAAATTACTGGCTGTATGAGCGAGAAAGTTATTTGAATTATTTCTGAACATAATTAACCGTTGAAATCGGAAGTTTGCATACACCTGAGCCAAATATATTTAAACTCGGTTTTTCACAATTCCTGACATTTAGTCCCTTTACCATTCCCTGTCTTAGGTCAGTTAGAATCACCACTTTATTTTAAGAATGTGAAATGTCAAAATACGTAATAGTAGAGAGAATGATTTATTTCAGCTTTTATTTCTTTCATCACATTCCCAGTGGGTCAGAAGTTTACATACACTCAATTAGTATTTGGGATCATTGCCTTTAAATTGTTTAACTTGGGTCAAACATTTTGGGTAGCCGTCCACAAGCTTCCCACAATAAGTTGGGTGATTTTCGGCCTATTCCTCCTGACAGAACTGGTGAAACTGAGTCAGATTTGTAGGCCTCCTTGCTTGCACATGCTTTTTCAGTTCTGCCCACAAATGTTCTATAGGATTGAGCAAAAGCCTCCTGCAGCAAAGCAACCCCACAACATGATGCTTCCACCCCCGTGCTTCACTGTTGAGATGATGTTCTTCGGCTTGCAAGCCTCCCCTTTTTCCTCCAAACATAACGATGGTATTACGGCCAAACAGTTCTATTTTTGTTTCATCAGATCAGAAGATATTTCTCCAAAAAGTACGATCTTCGTTCCGATGTGCAGTTGCAAACCGTAGTCTTGCTTTTTTTGGTGGTTTTGGAGCAGTGGCTTCTTCCTTGCTGAGCGCCCTTTCAGGTTTTGTTGATATAGGACTCGTTTTACTGTGGATATAGATACTTTTGTATACCACCCTCAAAATAAATATTTAAAAAAAGACACAGAACACATACACATACACGTGCATTTCCCTAGCATAAATTCTAATCTCGTTACTCTTTTCTATTCCAGAGGGGGACCACTCTCTGGTGTGACAGACAGACAGACAGATCGATAGATAGATAGATAGATACCTGGTTTCCCTCTGTGTTGGGCAGCTCTGGTTCACTGGGTAGCAGGCAGGGCATGAACTCGCCAGTCTCCTCGTCCAGCTCCAGCTGTTCGAGCAAGGCCTTATCCTGCTCCCTCAGCAGGTGCAGCCTATTCTCCTCCTCCAGTTCCCTCTGCCTGCGCAGCTCATCCTCCTTCTGCCGCAGGCTCAGGTCAAACACCTCCCGCTCGGCACCCAGGTCAATGTCCTGCCTCCACAGGATGTCAATCAAGTTCATATCCTGGCAGGAGAACAACGACCATAGTGAGTTAAGATAGGAGGATAGCAGGACAACACTACAGCCAACACCACTGCTACTCCAACTATTCTTATCTGTTCTTTAATTATTTGTTATTCTTATTTCTTACTTTTTTGATGTTGGTATTTTCTTAAAACTGCATTGTTGGTTAAGGGCTTGTAAGTAAGCATTTCACTGTAACGTCTACACCTGTTGAATTTGGTGCATGTGACAAATGCGATTTGATTTGATTTGAAGGCAGGGTTCTTTAAAGAACCACTTTTAATGCATGGATCCTGAAGTATTTGACAAAGCGTAATCGTATTTGACAAAGCGTATTTGACAAAGCATAAGATGGATATTGTATGCTCACCCATCACGAACAAACAGAAGGCAGACAAGTGGGATCAAAAAAGGTGTGTCAACAATACCCAGAAAGCTTCTCTGTGCCACGTATTGTATCCCCTGTTCCCCTCCCTGTGGACAGCTGTCCCTTACCCCCACCTTTAGCCATAACACAACTCAATCAGATGAGTGACGAGGATGTATGAATAATACATGCTGTTCTCCTCATTCTTAAAGCAGGATGGCTCCACACCCACATGTACATTTCAGCAACCTTCAACACCAGCATCTAGTTAAACCACCAAATACCATCAAGGTCCACTAAAGAGAGCAGAGTAAAATACGAGTATTACATGCATGAAGTATGTTGTAGACACATATTGCACAGTTTACAAAGCCAGCATTTTTTTATGTCCTTGATCAGCCTTTGTTTCTATATGCGAGAGCAGCACACAGTGTGGCTGAAAGACGCTGCTCAACTCAATAATAAGCCATTGGCCGAGATACTCTATGATTGATAATTATTATTCAGCAGGCTTGAATTTCAGTCCAATTGCAAAAATGCTGCCACTGGACCAAATATAATCTGACCAATAGGAAACAAGACAAATTCGTTCTGTTTGATAAAGATGAACCCATATAAGAACCTCTCACAGTTATTATATCATTGGTTGTTTCATAAGATTTCTATTATATTATATTGTCTACAATTTTTACACTGAATATTACGCTTTCATGATTATGACAAAGAACATAACACCTAATATTTGGCTGGTAGACTGTCAAACATGTGTTTGGACTGTGAGGCAGTTTCATTCATAGGACTGCCACTGGAATGTTGCAGTAACCTCTCTAGGCTGTTTACCTCTACAATCATCATGCAAAATGCATTTGTTGAATACACCTGCTGGCAAGGCACACATTTTTGAAGATTTGTCCCAACTAATTTATTTTCAAGATGACAGTAGGAGCCACAGACATCGTGGGGCTGTTTCCTGGACCCAGATTAACCATAGGACTAAAATAGGAATTTTTCCATTGACAATTATGTCTGGCTTAAAAAGCTTCATCTCGGTTCTGGGTCCAATGGTTCTTTTCACAACCACATTCAGCTCATTATGTGCCCATGAAGCTTCAAGAGTGTGTGGTGTTGACTCAGTAACAAGCTAAACATCCATTACAAAAGAGTTTCAAAGGAACGCAAGGCGAGGATCAAAAGGACAGACAGTGACCTTGACTCAACCAACATCAACCCTTTGGCTCAGTAGATAATTTAACAAGAAAACTATTCTGGTAAAGTACACATTTTCCTCCCGTATCAGTTGTTTTACCCCCCATTAAACCATAAAATCGGACATTAACTTCATATTTATGGCTGGACGGCTGTTGTGATAGCGTTATTGCCACTGTATTGTATTGGGGCAGGTTTTGAATGATTATTCCCTGCTTTATGACTAGGCGGTCACACTATAGTCTTTCCACTAATGTGTAAAATCAGGGCAGCTTTAGAGGTTTTTCCCCATACAGCGTCACAGGGACTACTCTTCTAAATAAAATAACCGACAATTCCGAATAAAATGCATGTAATAACTTGAATTGGCCATGAGTAAATGACTGAGTATGTGTCTGTCCATTCTCAGGAGTCACACCTCCTTTAATGGACCAATCAGCAGTTGAAACAATAACAAAGCGTTCTCCATGCCACTGTTTGGGTAAAAGGCTGATGGATGGGGCTGGAGAAATGCAATCACTCTCAAATTTAGACAGAGCTTTGGATGCAAGGACTTACCATCTATATATGATATAATAATTATAGTTGTAACTATGTTTTGAGGCAAAACAGTGTTTGTTTTAAAATCATTGGCGTCAAACAAGCTTATATTTTGGGTTCTGGTGGGGTACGATAGTTAAACAAAGCTTGAGGCATTTATAAAAAAGTTATATTCTTCAAAAATCTATGGGTACATATTATTAAAATGGATGTAGCAACTTCTGTTTTCCCCTTTAAAGTTACATGAGTGAATGGGTTACAGACATAAATGGAATATCAGACACTATCAGGCATTGCAACACATGGATTTAGTACTGTAGATATGTGGTAGTGGTGGAGTAGGGGCCTGAGGGCACACAGTGTGTTGTGAAATCTGTGAATGTATTGCAATGTTTTAAAATTGTATAAACTGCCTTAATTTGCTAGACCCCAGGAAGAGTAGCTGCTGCTTTGGCAGCAGCTAATGGGGATCCATTATAGATACAAATACAAATACACATCTTTCAGGTGTCACATTTTGATTCCTCACTATTTTTCAATATCCATACATGCATAATTAAACGACATGTGTATGACAATGTGAAGGAAGACATTAGCAATAACTGACACTGAGAGTTAAAATACATTTTATTATAGCTATTTGACAAAAATAACCAGAAGACATCAACGCTGTATTTAAAATATATATAGAGTACCAGTCAAAACTTTGGACACACCTACTCATTCCAGGGTTTTTCTACTTTTGTACTATTTTCTACATTGTTGATTAATAGTGAAAACATCAAAACTATGAAATATTCATGTAGTAACCAAAAATGTATTAAACAAATCAAAATGTATTTTATATTTGAGATTCTTCAAAGTAGTCACCCTTTGCCTTGATGACAGCTTTGCACACTGTCGGCATTCTCTCAATAAGCTCCATGAGGTAGTCACCTGGAATGCATTTCAATTAACAGGTGTGCCTTGTTAAAAGTTAATTTGTGGAATATTCTTTCCTTCCAAATGTGTTTGAGCCAATCAGTTGTGTTGTGACAAGGTAGGAGTGGTATACAGAAGAGTACGTTATTTTCTAAAAGTCCATACTATGGCAAGAACAGCTCAAATATGCAAAGAGCAACGACAGTAAATCATTACTTTAAGACATGAAGGTCAGTCAATGTGGAAAATTTCAAGAACTTTGAAAGTTTCTTAAAGTGTAGTTTCAAAAACCATCAAGTGTTATGATGAAACTGGCTCTCAGGAAAGGAAGACCCAGAGTTACATCTGTTGCAGAGGATATGTTCATGTGGGCTGCACCTCAGATTGCAGCCCACATAAACACTTCACAAAGTTCAAGTAACAGACACATCTGAACATTGACAGTTCAGAGACTGTGTGAATCAGGCCTTAATGGTCAAATTGCTACAAAGAAACCACTTCTAAAGGACACCAATAATAATAAGATACTTTCTTAGGCCAAGAAACACTAGCAATGGACATTATACTGGTAGAAATCTGTCCTGTGGTCTGATGAGGCCAAATTTGAGATTTTTGGTTCCAATCACTGTGTCCTTGTCTTTGAGATGCAGAGTAGGTGAACGGTTGTGTGGTTACCACCGTGAAGCATGGAGGAGAAGGTGTGAGAGTTTGGGGGTGATTTTGCTGGTAAATCAGTGAGTTATTTGGAATTCAAAGCACACTTAACCAACATGGCTACCACAGCATTCTGCAGCGATACGCCATCCCATCTGGTTTGAGCTTAGTGGGACTATAATTTGTTTTCAACATGACAATGACCCAACACACCTCAAGGCTGTGTAAGGGCTATTTGACAAAGAAGGAGAGTGATGGAGTGCTGCATCAGATGACCTGGCCTGCACAACCACCCGACCTCAACCCAAGTGAGATGGTTTGAGAAGAGTTGGACCGCAGAGTGAAGAAAAAGTAGCCAACAAGCGCTTGGCATATGTGGGAAATCCTTCAAGACTGTTGGAAAAGCATTCCTCATGAAGCTGTTTGAGAGAATGCCAATGAGTGTGTAAAGCTGTCACATTGCTTGAAATACACAGTGCCTTCAGAAAGTATTCACAGCTCTTACATTTTACACAACTTGTTATGTTACATAGTTGGATCAAAATTAATTTAATTGGTCATTTTTTTGTAAATGTCATGCCCTGACCGTAGATTGCTGTGTAGGTTTCTATTTTTAGTTTGGTCAAAGTGTGATGTGGGTGGGCATTCTATGTTGTAGGTCTAGGTTTTCTTTTTCTATGTGTTTGGCCTGGTATGGTTCTCAATCAGAGGCAGCTGTCTATCGTTGTCTCTAATTGAGAGCCATATTTAGGTAGCCTGTTTTCCCATTTTGAGTTGTGGGTGATTATTTTCTGGTTAGTGTTTATGGCACCTGTCAAAACTGTTTGTTTGTCATTTTGTTGTTTTTGTTCGTGTATTCATTCTTAATTAAAAGTATTATTGATATGTACAACGCTGCACTTTGGTCCTCCTCTCCTTCCACCAACAAAAATCGTTACACACACAATGCTCTGTAATGTCAAAGTGGGATTTGACATTTTTTTTTTGATTTCCTTTTAATTAATGAAAAATAAAACACCATTATATCTTGATTATATAAGTATTCAACCCCCTGAGTCAAAGCTCTGTCAATAGCTTGCTAGACAGATTTTTACAAGTCTTGCCATAGATCTTCAAGCCGATTTAGGTCAAAACTGTAACTCTGCCACTCAGGAACATTCAATGTCGTCTTGGTAAACAACTCCAGTGTATATTTGGCCTTGTGTTTTGGGTTTTTTTGCTGCAAAAAAAAGTGAATTTGTCTCCCAGTGACTGTTTGAAAGCAGACTGAACCAGATTTACCTCTAGGATTTTGCCTGCGCTTAGCTCTATTAAATTGATATTTATCCTAAACTCCCACATCCTTGCCAATGACAAGCATACCCATAACATGATGGAGCCAACAACATGCTTGAAAATATGGAGAGCGGTACTCAGTGACGTGTTGTGTTAGATTTGCCCCAAACATAAGGCTTTGTATTCCGGATAAAAAGTTCATTTCTTGGCCACATTATTTTCCGTATTACTTTAGTGCCTTATTGCAAACAGGTTGCACGTTTTGGAATATTATTTATTCTGGACATGCTTCCTTCTTTATAATCTATTTATGTTAGTATTGTGGAGTAATTACAATGTTGTTGATTCATCCTCAGTTTTCTCCTATCAGTCATTAAAACTCAAACTGTTTCAAAATCACCATTGGCCTCATAGTAAAATCCCTGAGCGGTTTTCTTCCTCTCCGGCAAACGAGTTAGGAAGGATGCCTGCATCTTTGTAGCGACTGAGTGTATTGATACACCATCCAAAGCGTACTTGATAACTTCAGCATGCTCAAAGGGAAACGCTTTCTTAAACTTTTACCCATCTACCAAATGGTTCCCTTCTTTGCAAGGCATGGGAAAACCTCCCTGGTCTTTGTGGTTGAATCTCTGCTTAAAATTCAATACTAGACTGAGAGACGTAACATATTTGGGGTGGCAGGGTAGCCTAGTGGTTAGCGCTTTGGACTAGTAACCGGAAGGTTGCAAGTTCAAACCCCTGAGCTGACAAGGTACACATCTGTCATTCTGCTCCTGAACAGGCAGTTAACCCACTGTTCCTAGGCCGTCATTGACAATAAGAATTTGTTCTTAACTGACTTGCCTGGTTAAATAAAGATAAAAAAAATATATTAAAAAAAATAATAATTGTGTGTGGTGCAGAGATCGGGGAGTAATTCAAAAAGCATGTTAACAGCTATTATTGCCCACAGAGTGCGTCCATGCAACTTATTAAGCACCTTTTTCTACTCCTGAACATATTTAGGTTTGCAATAACAAAAGGGTTTAAATACTTGACTCAAGACATTACATTACATCTTTTCAGATTTTTATTAATTTGCAAAATAATCAAAATACAAAAATTCCACTTTGACATTATGGGGTATTGTGTGTAGATCAGTGACACAAAATCTGAATGTAATCTATTTTAAATTCAGGGTGTAACACAACAAAATGTGGAAAAAGTAAATTGGTGTGAATACATTCTGAAGGCACTGTAGTATGATGCACTCACTGTATATAGACTTTTTGTTTTCTTTTGTTCTCCTGTTTTATTGACTGTATGTTTTGTTTATTCCATGTGTAACTCTGTGTTGTATGTGTCGAATTGCTACGCTTTATCTTAGCCAGGTCGCAGTTGCAAATGAGAACTTGTTCTCAACTAGCCTACCTGGTTAAATAAAGGTGAAATAAAAATAAATAAAAAGTATTGTGCCAAAATGATATTGAAACTCTGTCTCCAGTTTAATATGTACTCTGTTGCAGTGACGGTCTGGCCCTCTGAAAACTACTTAGAACCACACCACCTTTCACCACCTGGGAAAAGATTACAGCAGAGAGGGTGATGTAACTGCATGTGCACTTTCCTGTTTAGCGTGTGGATTGTGCAGATAACATGGCAGCATGACCATCCCACAAGACAATGGAATGCATTTTCATGTGTCTAAACGCCTTGAAATACAATGTCTTGTGGTGTCAGTTGACTAGGTCAATGGTATGAAAGGAAAACTAATGTGAGAGTTGGGTGAGACTCACATGGCCCTGTGAGCATGACAAAAGTAAGGTAAAGGCTCATTTGTCAATCTTATCTCAGTCGACTACACAATACAGCTTTCATTTCAGGCCCACGCACACCCATTTATCAACTAACAAAAGAAAGGGAGAGGTGAACACAGCTACAGGTAGAGTTATATTAGCAGGACTTTACAATCAGCCAGCATTGGAACCTGATAAAGCAGCCTGATTAGAGGTCAATCTTAGGCTGATCTTTATTTTAATGTTTAAAATGTTGACCTTATTTTACCAGGTTAGTCTCATTGAGATTAAAAATCTCTGACCAGGCCAAAATAGCAACACACAAAATGTCATGCAAAAACACATTTACAACATAAAACATAAAGTACTAATGATTAAAAACATAAATGTACACATTGAGCAGGCAAAATCTTGCAGACACTCAGATTCACTTTTCTCTCTAAACCAAAGGCCATTCATTTCACGTTTTAGTCAGTAGGCAGATGCTCTTATCACATCAATTTGCATTTGTCACATGCTTCGTAAACAACTGGTGTGAACTAACAGTGAAATGCTTACTTATGGGTCCTTCCCAAGAATGCAGAGAATTTCTTTTGAGAAAAAAATGGAAAAGTAAAACACGTAATAATAGATGCATTAACCTACTGTTGAGGATGGATGACTATAATTTATCGACTGTACCTTGTAAACTTATGCCTCTCCAGTTCAGTGGCACTCTCTGGTAATTTTTTATGATTTGGTAATGGGATTTACTATGGATTTATACCAAGTGGATGGCAGTATACGGTACTCTAAACAAATTCAGAGCAAACCATGTAGAACTTCAGTTAATCTAGAGGATTTTAATGCTGGTAAATCAGGGTTTCATTTGGAATTCAAAACATACTTAACCAGCATGGCTACCACAGCATTCTGCAGCAATACGCCATTCAATCTGGTTTGCGCTTAGTGGGACTATCATTTGTTTTTCAACAGGACAATGACCCAACACACCTCAAGGCTGTGTAAGGGCTATTTGACCAAGAGGGAAAGTGGAGTGCTGTATCAGATGACCTGGCCTGCACAACCACCGAACCTCAACCCAAGTGTGATGGTTTGGGATGAGTTGGACCGCAGAGTGAAGGAAAAGTAGCCAAGTGTTCGGCATATGTGGGAACTCCTTCAAGACTGTTGGAAAATCATTCCTCATGAAGCTGTTTGAGAGAATAACAATGAGTGTGTAAACCTGTCACATTGCTTGAAATACACAGTGCCTTCAGAAAGTATTCACAGCTCCTTACTTTAACACATTTTGTTATGTTACAAAGTTGGATTCAAATTAATTTAATTGGTCATGTTTTGTAAATGATCCACACACACACAATACACTAATGTCAAAGTGGGATTTTTAAAAATTTCCTTTTAATTAATGAAAAATAAAACACCATTATATCTTGTTTAGATAAGTATTCACCCCCCTGAGTCAAAGCTCTGTCAATAGCTTGCTAGACAGATTTTTACAAGTCTTGCCATAGATCTTCAAGCCGATTTAGGTCAAAACTGTAACTCTGCCACTCAGGAACATTCACTGTCGTCTTGGTAAGCAACTCCAGTGTATATTTGGCCTTGTGTTTTGGGTTATTTTGCTGCAAAAAAAGGTGAATTTGTCTCCCAGTGACTGTTTGAAAGCAGACTGAACCAGATTTACCTCTAGGATTTTGCCTGCGCTTAGCTCTATTAAATTGATATTTATCCTAAACTCCCACGTCCTTGCCAATGACAAGCATACCCATAACATGATGGAGCCAACAACATGCTTGAAAATATGGAGAGCGGTACTCAGTGACGTGTTGTGTTAGATTTGCCCCAAACATAAGGCTTTGTATTCCGGACAAAAAGTTCATTTCTTGGCCACATTATTTTCCGTATTACTTTAGTGCCTTATTGCAAACAGGTTGCACGTTTTGGAATATTTTTTATTCTGGACATGCTTCCTTCTTTGTAATCTATTTATGTTAGTATTGTGGAGTAATTACAATGTTGTTGATTCATCCTCAGTTTTCTCCTATCAGTCATTAAAACTCAAACTGTTTCAAAATCACCATTGGCCTCATGGTAAAATCCCTGAGCTGTTTTCTTCCTCTCCGGCAAACGAGTTAGGAAGGACGCCTGCGTCTTTGTAGCGACTGAGTGTATTGATACACCATCCAAAGCGTAATTGATAACTTCAGCATGCTCAAAGGGAAACGCTTTCTTAAATTTTTACCCATCTACCAAATGGTTCCCTTCTTTGCAAGGCATGGGAAAACCTCCCTGGTCTTTGTGGTTGAATCTCTGCTTAAAATTCAATACTAGACTGAGAGACGTAACATAATTGGGGTGGCAGGGTAGCCTAGTGGTTAGCGCATTGGACTAGTAACCGGAAGGTTGCAAGTTCAAACCCCTGAGCTGAAAAGGTACAAATCTGTCATTCTGCTCCTGAACAGGCAGTTAACCCACTGTTCCTAGGCCGTCATTGAAAATAAGAATTTGTTCTTAACTGACTTGCCTGGTTAAATAAAGATAAAAAGAATATATAAAAAATAAATAATTGTGTGTGGTGCAGAGATCGGGGAGTAATTCAAAAAGCATGTTAACAGCTATTATTGCCCACAGAGTGCATCCATGCAACTTATTAAGCACCTTTTTCTACTCCTGAACATATTTAAGTTTGCAATAACAAAAGGGTTTAAATACTTGACTCAAGACATTACATTACATCTTTTCAGATTTTTATTAATTTGCAAAATAATCAAAATACAAAAATTCCACTTTGACATTATGGGGTATTGTGTGTAGATCAGTGACACAAAATCTGAATGTAATCTATTTTAAATTCAGGGTGTAACACAACAAAATGTGGAAAAAGTAAATTGGTGTGAATACATTCTGAAGGCACTGTAGTATGATGCACTCACTGTATATAGGCTTTTTGTTTTCTTTTGTTCTCCTGTTTTATTGACTGTATGTTTTGTTTATTCCATGTGTAACTCTGTGTTGTATGTGTCGAATTGCTACGCTTTATCTTAGCCAGGTCGCAGTTGCAAATGAGAACTTGTTCTCAACTAGCCTACCTGGTTAAATAAAGGTGAAATAAAAATAAATAAAAAGTATTGTGCCAAAATGAAATTGAAACTCTGTCTCCAGTTTAATATGTACTCTGTTGCAGTGACGGTCTGGCCCTCTGAAAACTACTTAGAACCACACCACCTTTCACCACCTGGGAAAAGATTACAGCAGAGAGGGTGATGTAACTGCATGTGCACTTTCCTGTTTAGCGTGTGGATTTTCCCAGGTGGTGAAAGGTGGTGTGGTTCTAAGTAGTTTTCAGAGAGCCAGACCGTCACTGCAACAGAGTACATATTATACTGGAGACAGAGTTTCAATAACATTTTGGCACAATACTACAGTGCATTCAGAAGGTATTCACACCAATTTACTTTTTCCACATATTGTTGTGTTACACCCTGAATTTAAAATAGATTACATTCCGATTTTGTGTCACTGATCTACACACAATACCCCATAATGTCAAAGTGGAATTTTTGTCTTGATTATTTTGCAAATGAATACAAATTTGAAAATATGTAATGTCTTGAGTCAAGTATTTAAACCCTTTTGTTATGGCAAACCTAAATACATTCAGGAGTAAAAAAAGGTGCTTAATAAGTGTCATAATAAGTTGCATGGACTCAGTCTGTGTGCAATAATAGGAGTTAACATGATTTTTGAAAGACTACCCGATCTCTGCACCACACACACACAATTGTCTGTTATGTCTCTCAGTTGAGAAGTCAATTTCAAGCAGAGATTCAACCACAAAGACCAGGGAGGTTTTCCCATGCCTTGCAAAGAAGGGCACCTATTGGTAGATGGGTAAAAATAAAAGAAAGCGTTTCCTTTTGAGCATGCTGAAGTTAACAATTACGCTTTGGATGGTGTATCAATACACTCAGTCACTACAAAGATGCAAGCGTCCTTCCTAACTCGTTTCTCAGAGAGGAAGGAAACTGCTCAGGGATTTTACCATGAGGCCAATGGCGATTTTAAAACAGTTCAGGTTTAATGGCTGTGATAGGAGAAAACTGAGGATGAATCAACAACATTGTAGTTACTCCACAATACTAACCCGAATTGATTACAAAGAAGGAAGCTTGTCCAGAATAAAAAATATTCCAAAACTTGCAACCTGTTTGCAATAAGGCACTAAAGTAATACGATAAATACTGTGGCAAAGAAATTAACTTTTTGTCCGGAATACAAAGCGTTATGTTTGGGGCAAATCTAACACAACACATCACTGAGTACCACTCTCCATATTTTCAAGCATGGTGTTGGCTCCATCATGTTATGGGTATGCTTGTCATTGGCAAGGACATGGGAGATATTTAAGATGAATATAAACTCAATAGAGCTAAGTACAGGCAAAATCCTAGAGGTAAATCTGGCTCAGTCTGCTTTCAACTGGGAGACAAATTCACCTTTTTTGCAGGAAAATAACCCAAAACACAAGGCCAAATATCCACTGGAGTTGCTTAGCAAGACGACATTGAATGTTCCTGAGTGGCAGAGTTAAATCTGTCTAGCAAGCTATTGACAGAGCTTTGACGTAGGGGGGTGAATACTTATCTAATCAAGATATAATGGTGTTTTATTTTTCATTAATTAAAAGGAAATCATATAATTTTTTCCCACTTTGACATTAGAGTATTGTGTGTGTGTGGAATAGCGTGTGGATTGTGCAGATAACATGGCAGCATGACCATCCCACAACACAATGGAATGCATTTTCACGTGTCTAAACGCCTTGAAATAAAATGTCTTGTGGTGTCAGTTGACTAGGTCAACAGTATGAAAGGAAAACTAACGTGAGAGTTGGGTGAGACTCACCTGGCCCTGTGAGCATGACAAAAGTAAGGTAAAGGCTCATTTGTCAATCTTATCTCAAATTACTACACAATATAGCATTCACTTTAGGCCCACGTAAACCCGTTTATCAACCAACAAAAGAAAGTGAGAGGTGAACACAGCTACATGCATGGTTATATTAGCAGGCCTATCAATCAGCCAGCATTGGAACTTGATAAAGCAGTCTGATTAGAGGCCAATCTCAGGCTGATCTTTATTTTAATGTTTAAAATGTTAACTTTATTTTACCAGGTTAGTCTCATTGAGATTAAATATCTCTGACCTGTCCAAAATAGCAGCACAAAATGTCATGCAAAAACATCTTTACAACATAAAACACAAAGTACTACAGTTTAAAAACATAAATGTACACATTGAGCATGCAAGATCTTGCAAGTTAATTGCAGAGACTCAGATACATCTCTTTCTATACGAGAGGCCATTCATTTCACATTTAGTCAGTTGGCAGATGCTCTTGTAAAATCAATTTGTATTTGTCACATGCTTCGTAAACAACAAGTGTGGACTAACAGTGAAACGCTTACTTATGGGTCCTTCCCAACAATGCAGAGAAACATTTTTTGAGAAAAAATGGAATAGTAAAACATGTAATAATAGATGCAGAATGAGTAACAATTACTTGGCTTTATTAAAATCTGTACAGGTACCGAGTCATTGTGCAAGGGGATGGGGTAATTTAGGTAGATACAGTTGAAGTCAAAAGTTTAAATGCACATATGTTGGAGTCATTAAAACTTGTTTTCAACAACAAATTTCTTGTTAACAATTTCTTGTCAGCGTTTTGGCAAGTCGGTTAGGACATCTACTTTGTGCATGATACAAGTAATTTTTCCAACAATTGTTTACAGACAGATTACTTCACTTATAATTCACTGTATCACAATTCCAGTGGGTCAGAAATTGACATACACTAAGTTGACTTTGCATTCAACTGCAGGGGCAGTGTTGAGTTGCTTGGATGAAAGGTGCCCAGAGTAAACTGCCTGCTCCTCAGTCCCAGTTGCTAATATATGCATATTATTAGTATTGGATAGAAAACACTCTGAAGTTTCTAAAACGGTTCGAATGATGTCTGTGAGTATATCAGAACTCATATGGCAGGCGAAAACCTGAGAGGAAATCCAAACAGGAAGTGGGAAATCTGAGGTTGGTCGATTTCAACTCTTTGCCATTCCAATATACAGTGTAAATGGAGTCATATTGCACTTCCTATGGCATCCACTAGATGTCAACAGTCTTTCGAACTTTGTTTGATACTTCTACTGTGAAGTGGGGGCGAATGAGAACTGACTGAGCCAGGTGTTTGGTAGAGTGCCACAGGCTCTGAGGTGCGGTCACGAGAGAGTTAGCTCTCGTTCCATTGCTATTCTACAGACATAGGAATTCTCCGGGTGGAACATAGTTGAACATTTATGATAAAAACATCCTAAAGATTGATTCTATACTTAGATTGACAAGTTTCTATGGGCTGTAATATAACTTTTTGAACTTTTCGTCCGACGTTCGGCTGGACCTGAACGCGAGTTTGGACTTGTTTACCAAACGCGCTAACAAAATAAGCTATTTGGACATAAATGATGGACATGATCGAACAAATCAAACATTTATTGTGGTACTGGGATTCCTGGGAGTGCATTCTGATGAAGATCATCAAAGGTAAGTGAATATTTATAACAATATGGCAGATATATTTTTGGCTGCTTTGTTGTCTGAACACTATACTCAGATTATTGCATGGTTTGCTTCTTCCGTGAAGTTATTTTGAAATCTGACACGTCAGTTGCATTAAGGAGAAGTATATCTCGAATTCCATGTATAACACTTGTATTTTCATCAACCTTTATGATGAGTATTTCTGTGAATTGATGTGGCTCTCTGCACAATCACCGCATGTTTTAGAACTACTGAATGTAATGTGCCAATGTAAAATTCGATTTTTTTTATATCGATATGCACTTTATCGAACAAAACATACATGTATTGTGTAACATGAAGTCCTATGAGTGTCATCTGATGAAGATCATCAAAGGTTAGTGATTAATTTGATCTCTTTCTGTGCTTTTTGTGACTCCTCTCTTTGGCTGGAAAAATGGCTGTGTTTTTCTGTGAGTTGGTGATGACCTAACATAATCGTTTGTGGTGCTTTCACTGTAAAGCATTTTTGAAATCAGACACTGTGGCTGGATTAACGAGAATGTTATCTTTAAAATGGTGTAAAATACTTATATGCTTGAGGAATTTTAATTATGAGATTTTTTTTGTTTTGAATTTGGCGCCATCCACTTAAACTGGCTGTTGGCAAGGTGGGACGCTACCATCCCACATATCCCAGAGAGTTAAAAAAAAAATAATACAAATAAAAATTCACTGATGTGTTGATTTCTGTGGCCAGTGTAGCAAGTCTCATTGATTACTATGGGTTCATTTCAGCAGCAGATAATATAAATGAGAAAAACAGACATGGCACGTGCAGTCTAGTTTCAGGCTTAGTTTCCACTAATTTCGGAACCCAGAACCAAATCCTGCTATTCATTCTGTGAGCAGAAGTAGCTAGATACATTGACTTGTCTAAAGCCTTCAACACTCACTCATTACTTATTCAGAGGCTTTCATCAATTGGCCTGGACCAGGCTGCGTGAAGCTGGTTAGAATTGTATTTTAACAGAGAACACAGAGACCTAGGTTTCTTTTTCAAAAGCACCCTTTATGATACAATATAAATACAGTACCAGTAAAAAGTTTGGACACACCTACTCATTCAAGGGTTTTTCTTTATTTTTACTATTTTCTACAATAATAGTGAAGACATCAACATAATGAAAAACACATATGGAATCATGCATTAACCAAAAAAGTGTTATATATATATATATAAATATTTTATATTTGAGATTCTTCAAAGTAGCCACGCTTTTCCTTGTGTGAGCTTTGCACACTCTTTGTATTCTCTCAACCATCTTCATGAGGTAGTCACCTGGAATGCATTTCAATTAACAGGTGTTCCATCTTAAAAGTTAATTTGTGGAATTTCTTAATGCGTTTAAGCCAATCAATTGTGTTGTGACAAACTCGGGGTGGTATACAAAGCATAGCCCTATTAGGTAAAAGACCAAGTCCATATTCTGGCAAGAACAGCTCAAATAGGCAAAGAGAAACAACAGTCCATCATTACTTTAAGACATGAAGGTCAGTCAATGCGGAATATTTCAAGAACTTTGAAAGTTTCTTCAAGTATAGTCGCAAAGATGAAACTGGCTTTCATGAGGATCGCCACAGGAAAGGAAGACCCAGAGTTACCTCTGCTGCAGAGGATAAGTTCAATAGAGTTACCAGCCTCAGAAATTGCAGCCCAAATAAATACTTCACAGAGTTCAAGTATCAGACACATCTCAACATCAACTGTTCAGTGGGGACTGCATGGTCATTATGATGGTCCTTATGGCCAAACAGTTCTATTTTTGTTTCATCAGCCCAGAGGACATTTTTCCAAAAAGTACGATCTTTGTCCCCATGAGCAGTTGCAAACTGTGGTCTACTTTTTTTTATGGCAGTTTTGGAGCAGTGGCTTCTTCCTTGCTGAGTGGCCTTTCAGGTTATGTCGATATAGGACTTGTTTTACTGTGGATATAGATATCTTTGTACCTGTTCCTCCAGCATCTTCACAAGGTCCTTTGCTGTTGTTCTGGGATTGATTTGCACTTTTTGCACCAAAGTACGTTCATCTCTCGGAGACAGAATGTGTCTCCTCCCTGAGTGGTATGACGACTGCGTGGTCCCATGGTGTTTATAATTGCATACTATTGTTTGTGCAGATGAACATGGTACCTTCAGGCATTTGGAAATTGCTCCCAAGGATGAACCAGACTTGTGCAGGTCTACAAATGTTTTTTTCTGAGGTCTTGGCTGATTTCTTTTGATATCCCATGTTGTCAAGCAAAGATGCACTGAGTTTGAAGGTTAGGCCTTGAAATACATCCACAGGTACCCTCCAATTGACTCAAATTATGTCAATTAGCCTATCAGAAGCTTCTAAGCCAACACATAATTTTCTGGAATTTCCCAAGCTGTTTAAATGCACCGTAAACTTAGTGTATATTAACTTCTGACCCACTGGAATTGTGATACAGTGAATTATAAGTGAAATAATCTCTGTAAACAATTGTTGGAAAAATTACTTGTGTCATGCACAACGTAGATGTCCTAACCAACTTGCCAAAACAATAATTTGTTAATTAACAAGAAATTTGTGGATTGGTTGAAAAATGAGTTTTAATGACTCTTCCGAGTTTTAATGACTCTTTCAACTGTAGTTAGCTAGCTAACTATAGCTACTGAAACAGATTGTTGTTTTGCTATGTTTTTGGGGAAGAACATTGTTTGCATCCATGAGCTAGCTAGTTTTATTTCATGACCAGCACTGTAGGTGTGCGAGACAACTTTACCAGCATCATAGCATACGTATCGATGAATCGTTGTTACATATGAAATACGAGTGAGTATAATCAATGTGTATACTGTAACTATGTAAAACAAAATGTACAAACGCTTTAAATTTTTTTGTGACGTGCAGTCATATTCATGTCCTTATTGGTCAACAAGCTTATTTGACATGTCAAATAGTGTTACAGTGTGTCTTGTTTGACAGGCTAAGACCCAAACAGCGTTCCATAGAAATTACGAGTAACTTGTGATGCCTTTTGGCCTGTCTAATACTCCTTCAGTCTTCCAGGCCTTTATCAACGAGGTGTTTCGGGAGATACTGGGAAGGGGCGTCATGGTTTATATATATGACATCTTGGTCTATTCTGCTGACCACGCCCAGCATGTCTCGTTAGTCAGGACTGTGCTGGGAAGACTGTTGGAGCATGATCTATATGTTAAACAAGAGAAGTGCTTGTTTTTCCAGAGGTCCGTGTTCATTTTGGGCTACCTAGTCCAGTGATTCCCGGAGCTTCAGCACGGTGGTCGCACCTCTTACCTCCCTGCTGAGAAGAGGTCCCCAACGGCTTCGTGGGACGGTGGAGGCGGAGAGGGCGTTCGAGACACTGAAGGCACGCTTCATCACTGCTCCCGTGCTGGCACATCCCGACCCCTCACTTCCTTTCATTGTTGAGGTGGATACCTTCAAAGTAGGAGTCAGGGCAGTGCTGTCCCAGTGCACAGGAAACCCTCCAAAGCTGCGGCCCTGCGCCTTCTACTCCGAGCAGCTGATCCCCGCTCAGAGGAACTATGATGTCGGGACCGGGAATTCTTTGCAGTGAAGAAGACTCTGAAGGCGTGGAGGCACTGGCTGGAGGGGTCCAAACACCCTTTCCTGGTGTGGATGGACCACCGCAACCTGGAGTACATCAGGGCAGCGAAGAGGCTAAACCCAAGACAGGCCAGATGGGCTCTATTCTTCGCCAGGTTCCAATTCATGCTTTCTTATAGGCCAGGCTCGAAGAACGTGAAGGCGGACTCCCTGTCTCACCTCTATGAAAAACCACGCCTATGTGCCCACGGGTGTGGGGGACCGACTCCTTACATGGGTGCCCCAGGCGCCTGTGTCGAGTCATCCTGGGATAAGCCGTACCAAGCCTGCCTGACTGAGAAGTCTCTTCCTGATCCATCTGTGCCCAGTCTAAGACACCCAGACACCTCCCGTATAAAAGATTCTTCCCCTGCCGGTTCCACAATGATCCTGGTCTCACCTCTCGGTGGACTTTGTCACTGACCTTCCCCCTCCCGAGAGAAAACCACCATTCTCTTCGTCGTGGACCGGTTCTCCAAAGCTTGTCGCCTCCTTCCTCTGCCTGGAATCCCATCAGCCATGCAAACTGTGGAGGCTCTTTATATGCACATCTTCTGGCACTACGGGATCCTGGAGGACATTGTGTCAGACCGTGGCCCTCAGTTCACCTCAAGCATATGGAAAGCGTTCATGGAACGCCTGAGGGTCACGGTCAGTCTCACCTCCGGGTACCGTCCTCAAGCTAATGGACAGGCAGATCAATCAGGAGGTGTGCAGGTTCCTGAGGTGTTACTGTCAGGACTGGAATGGGGAGTGGGCAGATTTTCCACCTTGGGCTGAGTATGCGCAGAACTCCCACCGCCACTCCTCCACTAACCTCATTCCTTTCCAGTGTGTGTTGTGGTATCAGCCGGCCCTATTACCTTGGCATCAAAGCCAGACGAGGCCCCTCCGCCTGCCCTTCCAGAAGCTCAGCCCCCGGTTTGTGGGGCCGTTTAAAGTCCTAAGGAGGGTTAATTGTGCTTGACCAGATACAATACTATTTTACAGTAAACAAATTGATAACAGAATTTCAGCATGCTTATAGGGAAGGACACTCAACAAGCACAGCACTTACACAAATGACTGATGATTGGCTGAGAGAAACTGATGATGAAATGATTGTGGGGGCTATCTTGTTAGACATCAGTGCAGCTTTTGAGCTTTTGATATTATTGAGCATAGTGTACTGCTGGAAAAACATATGTGTTACGGCTTTACACCCCCTGCTATAATGTGGATAAAGAGTTACTTGTCTAACAGAACACAGAGGGTGTTCTTTAATGGAAGCCTATCAAATATAATCCAGTTAGAATCAGGAATTCCCCAGGGTAGCTGATTAGGCCCCTTGCTTTTTTCAATGTTTATTAATGACATGCCACTGACTTTGAGTTAAGCCAGAGTTCCTATGTATGTGGATGACTCAACACTATTACATGTCATCTACTACAGCGACTGAAATGACTGCAACAGTCAACAAATAACTGCAGGTAGTTTCAGAGTGGATGGCAAGGAATAAGTTAGCCTTAAATATTTATAAAACTAAAAGTATTGGATTTGGAACAAAACACTCACTAAACCCTAACCTCAACTAAAACTTGTGTTTGGTTCTTATTTTTCAGAGTAAATAACTTACGGACAATAGAGAAGCTTAACCAAGTTTAATTCTTCCCAAAGGGCCGTCACAGCTGTATTCAGACAACAAAACATTTCTCACATCACAGGTACAGTGGGGCAAAAAAGTATTTAGTCAGCCACCAATTGTGCAAGTTCTCCCACTTAAAAAGATGAGAGGCCTGTAATGTTCATCATAGGTACACTTCAGCTTTGACAGACAAAATGAGAAGAAAAAATCCAGAAAATCACATTGTAGGATTTTTTGTTTGTTTGAAATGTACCCCTTTTTCTCTCCAATTTCGTGCTATTCAATTGTTTTAGTAGCTACTATCTTGTCTCATCACTACAACTCCCGTACGGGCTTGGGAGAGACGAAGGTTGAAAGTCATGGGTCCTCCGATACACAACCCAACCAAGCCGCACTGCTTCTTAACCTGTCGCGACTCTAGGGGCAGTATTTTCATTTTTGGGGAAAAAAACGTTCCCATTTTAAACGAGATATTTTGTCAGGACAAGATGCTAGAATATGCATATAATTGACAGCTTTGGATAGAAAACACTCAACGTTTCCAAAACTGTAAAGATATTGTCTGTGAGTATAACAGAACTGATGTTGCAGGCGAAAGCCTGAGAAAAATCCAATCTGGAGGTGCCCCATATTTTGAAAGCGCTGTGTTCCAATGAGTCCCTATTGAGCTGTGAATGTCCTATCAACCCCTAACCCTAACCCACAGCGTGCATCCAACCCGGAAGCCAGCAGCACCAATGTGTCAGAGGAAACACCGTGCACCTGGCAACCTTGGTGAGCACACACTGTGCCCGGCCTGCCACAGGAGTTGCTGGTGCGTGATGAGACAAGGACATCCCTACTGACCAAGCCCTTCCTAACTCGGATGACAAATTGTGTGTCGCCCCACGGACCTCCCGGCCTCGGCCGGTTACGACAGAGCCTGGGCACGAACCCAGGGTCTCTGATGGCACAGCTGGCGCTGCAGTACAGCGCCCTTAGCCACTGCGCCACCCGGGAGGCCCCATTATAGGATTTTTAATGAATTTATTTGCAAATTATGGTGGAGAATAAGTATTTGGTCAATAACAAAAGTTTATCTCAATACTTTGTTATATACCCTTTGTTGGCAATGACAGAGGTCAAACCTTTTCTGTAAGTCTTCACAAGGTTTTCACACACTGTTGCTGGTATTTTGGCCCATTCCTCCATGCAGATCTCCTCTAGAGCAGTGTTTTGGGGCTGTTGCTGGACAACACAGACTTTCAACTCCCTCCAAAGACTTTCTATGGGGTTGAGATCTGGAGACTGGCTAGGCTACTCCAGGACCTTGAAATGCTTCTTACGAAGCCACTCCTTCGTTGCCTGGGCGGTGTGTTTGGGATCATTGTCATGCTGAAAGACCCATCTTCAATGCCCTTGCTGATGGAAGGGAGTTTTCACTCAAAATCTTACGATACATTGCCCCATTCATTCTTTCCTTTACATGGATCAGTCGTCCTGGTCCCTTTGCAGAAAAACAACCCCAAAGCATTATGTTTTCACCCCCATGCTTCACAGTAGGTACGGTGTTCTTGGAATGCAACTCAGTATTCGTTGTCCTCCAAAAACGACGAGTTGAGTTTTTACCAAAAAGTAATATTTTGGTTTCATCTGACCATATGACATTCTTCCAATCTTCTTCTGGATCATCCAAATGCTCTCTAGCAAACTTCAGACGGGCCTGGGAATGTACTGGCTTAAGCAGGAGGTCACGTCTGGCACTGCAGGATTTGAGTCCTTAGCGGCGTAGTGTGTTACTGATGGTAGGCTTTGTTACTTTGGTCCCAGCTCTCTGCAGGTCATTCACTAGGTCCCCCCATGTGGTTCTGGGATTTTTGCTCACCGTTCTTGTGATCATTTTGACCCCACGGGGTGAGATCTTGCGTGGAGCCCCAGATCGAGGGAGATTATCATTGGTCTTGTATGTCTTCCATTTCCTAATAATTGCTCACACAGTTGATTTCTTCAAACCAAGATGCTTACCTATTGCAGATTCAGTCTTCCCAGCCTGGTGCAGGTCCACAATTTTGTTTCTGGTGTCCTTTGACAGCTCTTTGGTCTTGGCCATAGTGGAGTTTGGAGTGTGACTGTTTGAGGTTGGGGACATGTGTCTTTTATTCTGATAACAAGTTCAAACAGATGCCATTAATACAGGTAACGAGTGGAGGACAGGGGAGCCTCTTAAAGAAGAAGTTACAGGTCTGTGAGAGCCAGAAATCTTGCTTGTCTGTAGGTGACCAAATACTTATTTTCCACCATAATTTGCAAATAAATTCATTAAAATGTGATTATCTGGATTTTTTCTCTCATTTTGTCTTTCATAGTTGAAGTTTACCTATGATGAAAATTACAGGCCTCTCTCATCTTTTTAAGTGGGAGAACTTGCACAATTGGTGGCTGACTAAATACGTTTTTGCCCCACTGTATGTATTCACCCCCTTTGCTATGAATCCCCAAAATAAGATCTGGTACAACCAATTACCTTCAGAAGTCACATAATTAGTTAAATAAAGTCCACCTGTGTGAAATCAAAGTGTCACATGATCTGTCACATGATCTCAGTAAATATACACCTGTTCTGAAAGGCCCCAGAGTCTGCAAGGGGCACCACCAAGCAAGCTGCACCGTGAAGACCAAGGAGCTCTCCAAACTGTTCAGGGAGAAAGTTGTGGAGAAGTACAGATCAATGTTGGGTTATTATATTATATTTAAAAAATATCAGAAACTTTGACCATCCCACGGAGCACCATTAAATCCATTATTCAAAAATGTAAAGAATATGACACCACAACAAACCTGCCAAGAGAGGGCCGCCCACCAAAACTCACAGACCAGGCAAGGAGGGCATTAATCAGAGAGGAAACAAAAAGACCAAAGATAACCCTGAAGGAGCTGCAAAGCTCCACAGTGGAGATTTGAGTGTCTGTCAATAGGACCACTTTACGCCATACACTCCAAAGAGCTTAGCTTTACGGAAAAGTTGCCAGAAAAAAGCCATTGCTTAAAGGAAAAAATTAGCAAACACGCTAGGTGTTCTCCAAAATGCATGTGGGAGACTTTTCAAACATATGGAAGAAGGTACTCTGGTCAGATGAGACTAAAATTTAGCTTTTTGGCCATCAAGGAAAATGCTATATCTGGCTTAAACCCAAACCCTCTCATCACACCGAGAACACCATCCCCACAGTAAAGCATGGTGGTGGGAGCATCATGCTGTGGGGATGTTTTCCATCGGCAGGGACTGGAAAACTGGTCAGAATTGAAGGAATGATGGATGGCGCTAAATACAGGGAAATTCTTGAGGGCAACCTGATTCAGTCTTCCAGAGATTGAGACTGGGACGGAGGTTTACCTTCCAGCAGGACAATGACCCCAAGCATACTTCACCAATTTGGACTATGTTGTGTACAGTGCCTTGCGAAAGTATTCGGCCCTCTTGAACTTTGCGACCTTTTGCCACATTTCAGGCTTCAAACATAAAGATATAAAACTGTAATTTTTGTGAAGAATCAACAACAAGTGGGACACAATCATGAAGTGGAACGACATTTATTGGATATTTCAAACTTTTTTAACAAATCAAAAACTGAAAAATTGGGAGTGCAAAATTGTTCAGCCCCTTTACTTTCAGTGCAGCAAACTCTCTCCAGAAGTTCAGTGAGGATCTCTGAATGATCCAATGTTGACCTAAATGACTAATGATGATAAATACAATCCACCTGTGTGTAATCAAGTCTCCGTATAAATGCACCTGCACTGTGATAGTCTCAGAGGTCCGTTAAAAGCGTAGAGAGCATCATGAAGAACAAGGAACACACCAGGCAGGTCCGAGATACTGTTGTGAAGAAGTTTAAAGCCGGATTTGGATACAAAAAGATTTCCCAAACTTTAAACATCCCAAGGAGCACTGTGCAAGCGATAATATTGAAATGGAAGGAGTATCAGACCACTGCAAATCTACCAAGACCTGGCCGTCCCTCTAAACTTTCAGCTCATACAAGGAGAAGACTGATCAGAGATGCAGCCAAGAGGCCCATGATCACTCTGGATGAACTGCAGAGATCTACAGCTGAGGTGGGAAACTCTGTCCATAGGACAACAATCAGTCGTATATTGCACAAATCTGGCCTTTATGGAAGAGTGGCAAGAAGAAAGCCATTTCTTAAAGATATCCATAAAAAGTGTTGTTTAAAGTTTGCCACAAGCCACCTGGGAGACACACCAAACATGTAGAAGAAGGTGCTCTGGTCAGATGAACCCAAAAATTGAACTTTTTGGCAGCAATGCAAAACGTTATGTTTGGCGTAAAAGCAACACAGCTCATCACCCTGAACACACCATACCCACTGTCAAACATGGTGGTGGCAGCATCATGGTTTGGGCCTGCTTTTCTTCAGCAGGGACAGGGAAGATGGTTAAAATTGATGGGAAGATGGATGGAGCCAAATACAGAACCATTCTGGAAGAATGACTCCTGATGGAGTCTGCAAAAGACCTGAGACTGGGACGGAGATTTGTCTTCCAAAACATAAAGCAAAATCTACAATGGAATGGTTCAAAAATAAACATATCCAGGTGTTAGAATGGCCAAGTCAAAGTCCAGACCTGAATCCAATCGAGAATCTGTGGAAAGAACTGAAAACTGCTGTTCACAAATGCTCTCCATCCAACCTAACTGAGCTCGAGCTGTTTTGCAAGGAGGAATGGGAAATAATTTCAGTCTCTCGGCGTGCAAAACAGATAGAGACATACCCCAAGCGACTTACAGCTGTAATCGCAGCAAAAGGTGGCGCTACAAAGTATTAACTTAAGGGGGCTGAATAATTTTGCACGCCCAATTTTTCAGTTTTTGATTTGTTAAAAAAGTTTGAAATATCCAATAAATGTCGTTCCACTTCATGATTGTGTCCACTTGTTGTTGATTCTTCACAAAAAAATACAGTTTTATATCTTTATGTTTGAAGCTTGAAATGTGGCAAAATGTCGCAAAGTTCAAGGGGGCCGAATACTTTCGCAAGGCACTGTATGTCCATTACATGAAATCCAAATAAAATGCAGCAAAATAGGAAAAATGCCAAGGGGGATAAATACTTTTGAAGGCATTGTATCTACATGACTTAATCCATGTGTATGTATAGCGTGTATGTTATCATGTGTGTGTATGTGTATGCATGTGTCTGTGCCAATATTTGTGTTGTTAAAATCTAATTTTGCTGCTTGCGTAAGTTACTTGATGTGGAATAGATTTCCATTTAGGTATTGCTCTATGTAGTACTGTGCGACCTGAACCGCTCTCCTTGAAGTTTTTGATGATCCGATAAATGGTTGATTTAGGTGCAATCTTAATGGCAGCAGTATCCTTGCTTGTGAAGCCATTTTTTCTGCATAGCAACGATGAAGGAACGTGTTTCCTTGCAGGTAAGCATGGTTGACAGAGGAAGAACAATGATTCCAAGCACGACCCTCCTTTTGAAGCTTCCAGTCTGTTATTTGACCTCAATCAGCATGACAGAGTGATCTCCAGCCTTGTCCTCATCAACACTCACACCTGTGTTAATGAGAGAATCCCTGACATGATGTCAGCTGGTCCTTTTGTGACAGGGCTGAATTGCAGTGGAAATGTTTTTGGGGGATTCAGTTAATTTGCATGGCAAAGAGGGACTTTGCAATTAATTGCAATTCATCTGATCACTCTTCATAACATTCTGGAGCATATGCAAATTGCCATTATACAAACTGAGGCAGCATACTGTGAAAATTAATATTTGTATCATTCTCAAAACTTTTGGCCACGACTATAGACACTCTAATGTACTTGTACTCTTGCTCTGTTGTGCACTGGGGCCTCCCACTCCTCTTTCTCTTTCTAGTCATTTACAAAATTAACAATGTCTACACTGTATTTCTGATCAATTTGATGTTATTTTAATAGACAAAAAATGTGCATTTCTATTTCAAAACAAGGACATTTCTAAGTGAATCCAAACTTTCGAACATTAGTGTACGGATTCCCAGTCATGTGAAATCCATAGATTAGGGCTTTATTCATTCATTCCAATTGACTGATTCCCTTAAATGAGCTGTAATTCAGTATAATCTTTGACGTTGTTGCATGTTGCGTTTATATTTTTGCTCGGTGTATTACAATTTTCACCTAATTTTAACTTGAATATCTTGAAGATGGCCTTAATCTAAATGTAAAGTGACATCTGGTCTTACTTTGTGTATAGTAACGCCAGATGTGTATAGTAACCTTGCAACTATAGCTCTGTCTATACATTTGAGAGTGGTTAGATGTCTCCAGCTCCATCCTTAACCTTTTTACCTAAACAGTGGTTGGGAGTATGCTGCAGATATAATAACCCCCACCCCATGGCATGAGCAGTCATCAAAGACTTTGTTAGAATAGAATAAAGTAGAATAGAAAATAATACAATATGCTTTGTATTCACACCATCAGTATCCTAGGTTATATCACCCTTTAAATGAAGAGGGTAATATTTACTACTGTGGCTCTTCATTGATGTGTTTACAACAACCAATTCCATCATAACAAGAGAGCTGTTCATCCACCTACAAGGTCCAACTATATCATACAACTCAGCTTGATAAAGTGCAGTAGGCCTATAATCAGAGATTGGCAGTATTTCTGTTGCATGTATTTAAATTACTTTGAGTATTTTGTCATTTGTATTTCGCTGGCCTGAACTACAAACCAATGCATTTTGTAACAAGATACATTCAAGAACTGTAAATTGTATTTTTTTTTATAGCGGTTCACAATTTTGTGGCCCACTATCACCCCAAATTTGCTGCTTTGGTATAGGAAATCTAATAGCACTATGCTGTTTTAAGATTGTCTGCTAAATTACCAACATGTAAATGTTAAAATGAACACATGCAAAGCAAACTGGCCACTAGTCTTATGAGCTCCACCCCTTATTATAACATTACCCACTGTGCTTTGCAGGTTCTTTAGCACATTTCA
Source organism: Oncorhynchus masou masou (assembly GCF_036934945.1). NCBI lineage: Eukaryota > Metazoa > Chordata > Actinopteri > Salmoniformes > Salmonidae > Oncorhynchus > Oncorhynchus masou. The sequence goes on along the minus strand of NC_088217.1, from coordinate 63,522,637 downwards.
TTTTGGCCATTTTAGCAGCAACTTAAAGTCAGTGCATTCAACCATAAATCACAGTCATAGCAAGTAAAATGTCTGTTGCATTTACTGAGAACGTTGATCTGAATACAATGCTTTGCAAAAATACTTTTGCTTGATACATCTTTGGAGTATATTGTAGTTGTATCAATATAAAACTATCTTTGCCAATCTCTTCCTTTAATATATTTCATTCAAAGAACTTCAAAACATAAGCTCTTACAAACAAACATTCCTCTATGAGACTGCCTACAATTGTGGACCTAGTGGACTGAGCGAAGGTGGCCACTGATGATATGCCATCAATACAGAGATCACACGCTACAGGGTACCACCACAGTCCTGGAGGGGGCTCTCGACAAACAATAGACTGGATGGCATTTTGGGGGAAGAATCATATGTACAAAATGTTTGTTTTTCTGACCAATTCAAAGATGTCCTGCTTTCGAAATTCAACCTTGAACGTGGATTTGAATCTTTATGAAACAGGTTGAAACTGTTATAGGCTACAGCTGTGGTAAAGAACTCAAGTATGAGGCTGTCCAATGACTTTGCAGATTTTTCTACAGATTTATGAGAAACGGTTCACAACAAGCAAATGTTGGAAAAAGTGAGATTCTATGCCTATTAAAATCATTTCAATCCACATTTATTTAATAGGCTTTATTTATGCTACATTTAATTTGTTCCATATAACACAAAATAGCCTAATCCAGGTTGCCTAGTCAACTTTATGATGCAGTTTCTTAGCCTCCCCTTCTGTCTACTATACTGTTGCCTATACTGCAACATTTTAAGTAGCCTACCACAGGATAACAACAATGACTTATGACACAATTTCTATAGTCTAAGCGTTTCTCTTGAGTTAGAAACACATTTGTTAGACCGCCTATGAAGCATGTTATTCAGCCCCTTCTCTTACCTGTTGACTTCGATGTGCACTTGACAATTCTACCTCCATCATTGCGCTGATATTCCCTTGTGAATTTGCTCTTAAACACCCAGAGCCGTAATTATCTTTATAGTCCCTTACACTAACACAAATCAAATTAAATCTTACCGAACAGTGTCCTGAATATGAACATAGTTCACTTGTATAGAAATAAAAAATGAGGTCTAGAAATAATGAAAGCGTAAAGAAACCCCAACCGCTGAACGGCCCTGCCCACTAGCAGAGGCAGCCTGTCTGACAAGGTGGGAACGGCCCCTGGCGCTGTCTGGACACTGAGAGCTCGCCATAAAAATACACCCAGAATGTTTCCTTTTCATTCAGTGACATCTAGTGGGTATAGTCTATTAGTCGTATCCCATAAACCCGTAGGCAATACAACAAAATAGGCCTAGTTTAAGACACAATTTTACAAATACACGATTTTTGTAAATCAGGCCAACACCACTTCATGAACTGTACAAACAACACCTCACAAGGAAAGCACTCCAGGTATCCAACAACAACTCAACTCCCCCACACATCATTCCAAATGCTTCCATCTGGTGAGAGACTAAAACTGCCACTCGCTTGGAAGAATGGCCTAAAAAGTATTTTATCCCAAATAAGAAGGATGATCTGACGCGTAAATGCTCAATGTGCTTAATGTGTATGTTTTATGTCTGTTTTTATCCCTTTAATGTAAGCCAGAGCGCCAAATGCAATTTTCCATTCGGTGTAATTTAAAAAAAGTTTTCTAATCTATCTAAACCTACAGAATGCACAATTATTAGCATATGCACCTGTATGTAAGTAGTCTAAATTGGCGGTGGCCAGGTGCACAGTATTTCCTCCGACACATTGGTGCAGCTGATTAAGTGGGCATTGTGTCAAGAAGAAGTGTGGCTTGGTTGGGTTGTGTTTCGGAGGACGCACGGCTCTTGACCTTCACCTCTCCCGAGTCCATACGGGATTTGCAGTGATGAGACAAGACTGTAACTACTAATTGGATACCATGAAATTGGGGAGAAAAACGGGGTGTGAAAAATAAATAGAAAATATATAGACGGCCAACTGGTGGCCTGCAGGCCTATTTTATTTGGTTCTCCAAGTTCTGAGCAAAAAAACCTAATATTATTTATATATTTTTTTAATTGTTGGACCGTTAAAACATATGCAATTCAGTTCCAAGTCATTTTAATTTAGTAAATATCTTCCAGAAAGTATTCACACCTCTTGACTTTTTCCATATTTTGTGTTACAGACTGAGATTCTTGGTCACTTGGTCACTGGCCTACAATAACCCATAATGTCAATGTGGAATTATGTTTTTTGACATTTTTACAAATTAATTTAAAATGAAAAGCTGAAATGTCTTGAGTCAGTAAGTATTCAGCACCTTTGTATGGCACACCTACATAAGTTCAGGAGTAAAAAATGTGCTTAACATTTAACATTTAAGTCATTTAGCAGACGCTCTTATCCAGAGCGACTTACAACAAGTCATATAAGTTGAATACTATAATATTTTTTTATTTAATTTTTTATTTCACCTTTATTTAACCAGGTAGGCTAGTTGAGAACACGTTCTAATTTACAATTGCGACCTGGCCAAGATAAAGCATAGCTGTGTGGATAGATGGTTTCCAGTTTGCATAAAGCCCAGTGAAGTTCCTTGAGGGCCGTCTTGGTATCGGTTTGAGGGGAGATATACATGGCTGTGACAATAACCGAAGATAATTCTCTTTGGAGATCATACAGTCTGCATTTAATTGTGGGGTATTGTGGGGTGCATATGTATTCACCCCCTTTATAAGATCTGGTGCAACCAATTACCTTCAGAAGTCACATAATTAGTTAAATAAAGTCCACCTGTGTGCAATCTAAGTGTCACGTGAGCTGTCACCTGATCTCAGTATAAATACACCTATAAAGGCCCCAGAGTCTTCAACACCACTAAGCAAGGGGCACCATCAAGCAAGTGGCACCATGAAGAACAAGGAGCTCTCCAAACAGGTCAGGGACAAAGTTGTGGAGGAAGTACAGATAAGGGTTGGGTTATACAAAAATATCCTAAACTTTGAACATCCCACAGAACACCATTAAATCATTATTAAAAAATAGAAAGAATATGGCACCACAACAAACCTGCCACGAAAGGGCTGCCCACCAAAACTCACAGACCAGGCAAGGAGGGTATTCAATAAAAGATACCATAGATAACCCCGAAGGAGCTGCAAAGCTCCACAGAGGAGATTGAAGTATTGGAGCTGGGGAAAAAATAAAAAATAAGCAAACACGTTTGGTGTTCGCCAAAAGGCATGTGGGAGACTTTTCAAACATATGGAAGAAAGCACGCTGGTCAGATGAGACTAAAATAGAGCTTTTTGGCCATAAAGGAAAACACTGTGTCTGGTGCAAACCCCAACACCTCTCATCACCCCAAGAACACCATCCCCACAGTGAAGCATGAATGATGGATGGCGCTAAATACAGGGAAATTCTTGAGAGCAACCTGTTTCAGTCTTCCAGAGATTTGAGACTGGGACGGAGGTTCACCTTCCAGCAGGACAATGACCCCAAGCATACTGCTAAAGCAACAAGGAGAAACATTTACATGTCTTGGAATGGCCTAGTCAAAGCCCAGACCTCAATCCAATTGAGAATCTGTGGTATGATTTAAAGATTGCTGTACACCAGGAGAATCCATCCAACTTCCAGGTTTGCCTTGATGTTCAAAAATCCCAGTGGTTAGATGTGCGAAGCTTATAGAGACATACTCCAAGAGACCTGCAGCTGTAATTTCTGCAAAAGTTGTCTCTACAATGTATTGACTTTGGGGGTTGAATAGTTACGCATGCTGAACTTCTGTTTTTTTTTGTCTTGTTTCTTGGGTGTTTCACAAAAAAAATATTTAGCATCTTCAAAGTGGTAGGCATGTTGTGTAAATCAAATGATACAAGCCCCCCCCCAAAAAATCTATTTTAATTCCAGGTTGTAAGACAACAAAAGGGGAAAAATTCCGAGGGAGGAGAATACTTTTGCAAGCCACTGTACTTGAATAAATTTGGATTTAACCCCTTCTATCATAATAGCTTGGGTTCTGTCACTAAGATAAATCTGAAACCACAAACAGGCCAAGGCCTAACACAGACAACTTACTCAATAAGATAGAATGATTAACTGTATCAAAAGCTTGTGTTGATCTCGTTACAGCCTGAATTCAATATTGTTTAATATTTTTTTAGTCTCACCCATCTACACACAATACACCATATTGATAAAGTGAAAACATATTTTTAGAAACTTATGGAAAATGAAATACAGAGAAATTAATTTACATAAGTATTTAAACCCCTGAGTCAAACCTTTTGGCATCAATTACAGCTGTAACTCTTTCTGGGTAAGTCTCTAAGAGCTTTGCACATCTGGATTGTACAATATTTGCACTTGATTCATTTTTAAATTCTTCAAGCTCTGTCAAGTTGGTTGTTGGTCATTGCTAAACAGCCATTTTCAAGTATTGCCATTGATTTTCAAGCCGGTTTACGTCAAAATTGTAACTATGCCACTCAGGAACATTCAATGTCGTATTTGACATTCAATGTATATTTGACCTTGTATTTTAGGTTATTGTGCTGCTGAAAGATGAGTTTGAATTTGAACCAGGTTTTCCTCTAGGATTTTTTCCTGTGCTTAGCTATATGTGTCACACATACCCATAACATGATTCAGCCACCACCATGATAGAAAATATGAAGAGTGGTACTCAGTGAAGTGTTGGATTTGCCCCAAACATAACGCTTTGTATTCAGGACAGAAAGTCCATTCTTTGACACTTTTTTGCAGTTTTACTTTAGTGCCTTATTGTAAACAGGATGCATGTTTGGAATTGTTTTATTCTGTACAGGCTTACTTCTTTTCACTCTGTAATTTAGGTTAGGGATTGTGGAGTAACTACAAGGTTGTTGATCCATCCTCAGTTTTCTTCTATCACAGCCATTCAACTCTGTAACTATTTGAAAGTCACCATTGGCCTCATGGTGATCTCCCTGAGCGGTTTCCTTCCTCTCCGGCAACTGAGTTAGGAAGGATGTCTATCTTTGCAAATTGGGGAAAACCAACCTTCTTTCCCATTGAACTCCAGTGTAAAAGAGCCAACTTCATTGTCGATTTTTGGTATACAGAAATAACAAAACATCCCGAAAAGCTGCTGTGTTCAAAGTAAATGTAACCAGGTCAAATATCCCAAACTACAGTTTGCCATGCTCCCACATAGGAAAATGGAGCCTGCGTGAAACAGCCCTGTGGCTTCAGGCTACTCCGTGTGGGAGAGTGGGAAATTGTGGGGAACCGGTGTCCAAGTAGGCTTCATGTAGCTATGTGTGTGAAAAACATTTCATCATAGGTAAAACGTTTAACTCCTTTAGTGGCCCTCTATCACCCCAAATTTGCTGTAAAACGTTTAACTCCTTTAGTATAGTCCATTTGTAACTCCACTCACCTGTATCTGTATTTTCCGTTTGTTTGTGGTGTTGGGCTTGGTTAGCTTAATGTTTCGGTCAGTGGCTTTACTCAAAGTCAGTGGCATGCCGTTAGTAAAAATTGAAAAAAGCAAGGGCCTAAACAGCTACCCTGGGGAATTCCTGATTCTAACTGGATTATATTTGATAGGCTTCCATTAAAGAACACCCTCCGTGTTCTGTTAGACAAGTAATTCTTTATTCACATTATAGCAGGGGGTGTAAAGCTATAACACATACGTTTTTCCAGCAGCAGACTATGATTAATAATGTGAAAAGATGCACTGAAGTCAAACAAGACAGCCCCCACAATAATTGTATTATCAATTTTTCTCAGCCAATTATCAGTCATTTGTGTAAGTGCTGTGCTTGTTGAGTGTCCTTCCCTATATGCATGCTGAACTTTTGTTGTCAATTTGTTTCCTCTAAAATAGCATATATATATATATATATATATATATATATATATATATATATATATATATATATATATATATACAGTTGAAGTCATAAGTTTACATACTCTTTAGCCAAATACATGTAAACTCAGTTTTTCATAATTCCTGACATTTAATCCTCATCAAAAATCCCTGTTTTAGGTATGTTAGGACCACTAAATTTTAATAATGTGACATGTCAGAATAATAGTAGAGAGAATGATTTATTTCAGCTTTTATTTCTTTCATCACATTCCCAGTGGGTCAGAAATTTACATACACTCAATTAATATTTGGTAGCATTGCCTTTAAATTGTTTCACTTGGGTCAAACGTTTCGGGAAGCTTTCCACAAGCTTCCCACAATAAGTTGGGTGAATTTTGGCCCATTCATCCTGACAGAGCTGGTGTAACTGAGTCAGGTTTATATGCCTCCTTGTAAGCCATTTTGCCACAACTTTGGAAGTATGCTTGGAGTCATTGTCTATTTGCGACCAACCTTTAACTTCTTGACTGATGTCTTGAGATGTTGCTTCAATATATCCACCTCATTTTCCGTCCTCATGATGCCATCTATTTTGTGAAGTGCACCAGTCCCTCATGTAGCAATGCACCCCCACAGAGGTAGCCTGACTGCCATTAGGTACTGTGATGAGATCCTCAGACCCCTTGCAAGACAATGCTAGACCTCATGTGGCTGGAGTGTGTCAGCAGCTCCTGCAAGAGGAGGGCATTGATGCTATGGACTGGCCCACCTGTTCCCTAGACCTGAATCCAATTGAGCACATCTGGGACATCATGTCTCGCTCCATCCACCAACGCCACGTTGCACCACAGACTGTCCAGGAGTTGGCGGATGCTTTAGTCCAGGTCTTGGAGGAGATCCCTCAGGAGACCATCCGCCACCTCATCAGGAGCATGCCCAGGCGTTGTAGGGAGGTCATACAGGCACGTGGAGACCACACACACTACTGAACCTCATTTTGACATGTTTTAAGGACCTTACATCAAAGTTGGATCAGCCTGTAGTTTGGTTTTCCACTTTAATTTTGAGTGTGACTCCAAATCCAGACCTCCATGGGTTGATACATTTGATTTCCATTGATCATTTTTGTGTGATTTTGTTGTCAGCACATTCAAATGTGTAAAGAAACAAGTATTTAATGAGAATATTTCATTCATTCAGATCTAGGATGTTATTTTAGTGTTCCTGTCACGCCTTGGTCTTAGTATTTTGTGTTTTAGTTTATTAGTTAGTCAGACCAGGGTGTGACATGGGGTTATTATGTATTGTATTTTTGTATTGGGGTTTGTAGTGTTTGGGATTGTAGTTGATTAGGGGTGTGTGTGTGTGTGTTAATTAGGTTGGCTGCCTGAGGCGGTTCTCAATCAGAGTCAGGTGCTTCTCGTTGTCGCTGATTGGGAACCGTATTTAGGTAGCCTGGTTTTCGCTTTGCATTTCGTGGGTGATTGTTCCTGTCTCTGTGTTGTTTGCACCAGTCAGGCTGTATTAGGTTTCGTTCTGTTTGTTGTTTTTTTGTATTTATTAGTTATTCGTGTTAGTTCGTTCGTTTTGTCTTCACTAAATAAACATGAGTAACTTACACGCTGCATTTCGGTCCGACTCTCCTTCAACAACAAAAGAACGCCGTTACAGAATCACCCACCAAACACGGACCGAGCAGCGTGTTAACAGGCAGGTGCAGCGCAAAGAGGAGCCGCGTTTTAAGGATTTCTGGACATGGGAGGAGATCCTGGACGGAAGAGGACCCTGGGCTAAACCAGAAGAGTGTAGCCGCCCTAAAGCGCAGCAGGCAAAGAGTAAACAGGAGCAGCGTGTTAACAGGCAGCGACAGCTGGAGCAGCAAAGGGAGGAGGAATTATTCAGAGAATGGACATGGGATTTAACGACGTGGGAAGAAATAGATAGGTGGGCGGCCGACCCAGAGAGAGTGCCAGAGCCCGCCTGGGATTCACTGGAGCAGTGCGAAGAGGGCTATCGAAGAATGGAGTTAAAAAGAAAGTCACGGCGGCGCAGAGCAAAAACCGAAAAGCAGCCCCAAAATTTTTTTTGGGGGGGGCTATCAGGGAGTATGGCTGCGTCAGGTAGGAGACCTGCGCAATCTCCCTGTGCGTACCGGGGGGCTAGAGAGACCGGGCAGGCACTGTGTTATGCAGTGGTGCGCACGGTGTCCCCAGTGCGCGTGCATAGGCCGGTGCGGTATATTTCAGCTCCGCGTATCGGCCGGGCTAGATTGAGCGTCGAGCCTAATGCTATGAAGCCGGCTCTACGCATCCGGTCTCCAGTGCGTCTCCTTGGGCCGGTTTTCATGGCACCAGCCTTGCGCTCTGTGTCTCCGGTTCGCCTACATAGCCCAGTGCGGGCTATTTCTCCTCACAGCACTGGCAGGGCAACCGAGAGTATTCAACCAGGTAAGGTTGGGCAGGCTCGGTGCTCAAGAGCTCCAGTGCGCCTGCACGGTCCGGTCTATCCAGAACCACCTCCACACCCCAGCCCTCCAGTAGCAGCTCCCCGCACTAGGCTTCCTGTGCGTGTCCTCGGCCAAATACCACCAGTGCCAGCACCACGCATCAGGCCTACAGTGCGCCTCGCCTGTTCAGCGCAGCCAGCGCTTTCTTCCTCTCCTGCGCCGTCGGAGTCTCCCGTCTGTTCAGCGGTTCTAGAGCCTTCCTCCTCTACAGCGCTGCCGGAGCCTCCTGTCTGTATACAGCAGCCTGAGCTGCTAGTCTGCATGGAGCAGCTAGTCTGCATGGAGCAGCCAGAGCTGTCAGTTTGCATAGAGCAGTCTGAGCTGCTAGTCTGCATGGAGCAGCTAGTCTGCATGGAGCAGCCAGATCTGCCAGTCAACCAGACTCTTCCAGATCTGCCAGTCAGCCAGACTCTTCCAGTCAGCCAGACTCTTCCAGTCAGCCAGACTCTTCCAGATCTGCCAGTCAGCCAGACTCTTCCAGTCAGCCAGACTCTTCCAGTCAGCCAGACTCTTCCAGATCTGCCAGTCAACCAGACTCTTCCAGATCTGCCAGTCAGCCAGACTCTTCCAGTCAGCCAGACTCTTCCAGATCTGCCAGTCAACCAGACTCTTCCAGATCTTCCAGTCAGCCAGACTCTTCCAGATCTGCCAGTCAACCAGACTCTTCCAGATCTGCCAGTCAGCCAGACTCTTCCAGTCAGCCAGACTCTTCCAGTCAGCCAGACTCTTCCAGATCTGCCAGTCGACCAGACTCTTCCAGATCTGCCAGTCAACCAGACTCTTCCAGATCTGCCAGTCAACCAGACCCTTCCAGATCTGCCAGTCAACCAGACCCTTCCAGATCTGCCAGTCAACCAGACTCTTCCAGATCTGCTAGTCAGCCAGGATCCGCCAGTCAGCCAGGATCTGCCAGATCTGCTAGTCAGCCAGGATCCTCCAGTCAGCCAGGATCTGCCAGATCTGCCTGTCAGCCAGGATCCGCGAGTCAGCCAGGATCTGCCAGATCTGCTAGTCAGCCAGGATCCGCCAGTCGGCCAGGATCCGCCAGTCGGCCAGGATCCGCCAGTCGGCCAGGATCCGCCAGTCGGCCAGGATCCGCCAGTCAGCCAGGATCCGCCAGTCAGCCAGGATCTGCCGGATTCAACTTCCTGGCTGGGCTTCATCTCAGTACTGGGCTTTTTCTCAGTACTGGGCTGCCTCTCAGTGCTGGGCTGCCACTCAGTGCTGAGCTGCCCCTCAGTCCCGAGCTGCCCCTCAGTCCCGAGCTGCCCCTCAGTCCCGAGCTGCCCCTCTGTCCCGAGCTGTCCCTCAGTCCCGAGCTGTCCCTCAGTCCCGAGCTGCCCCTCAGTCACGAGCTGCTCCTCTATTATGTAGGGTTCTGGGTGAGGACTATTCGGCCATGGTCGGCGGTTAGGGTGGATTATCCATGGACGCGAAGGGGAGGAACAATGACAATTATGAAGTGGGGTCCACGTCTGGAGCCGGAACCGCCACCATGGACAGACGCCCACCCGGACCCTCCCTATGGTTTTGAGGTGCGTTCGGGAGTCCGCAACTTAGGGGGGTTCTGTCACGCCTTGGTCTTAGTATTTTGTGTTTTAGTTTATTAGTTAGTCAGACCAGGGTGTGACATGGGGTTATTATGTATTGTATTTTTGTATTGGGGTTTGTAGTGTTTGGGATTGTAGTTGATTAGGGGTGTGTGTGTGTGTTAATTAGGTTGGCTGCCTGAGGCGGTTCTCAATCAGAGTCAGGTGCTTCTCGTTGTCGCTGATTGGGAACCGTATTTAGGTAGCCTGATTTTCGCTTTGCATTTCGTGGGTGATTGTTCCTGTCTCTGTGTTGTTTGCACCAGTCAGGCTGTATTAGGTTTCGTTCTGTTTGTTGTTTTTTTGTATTTATTAGTTATTCGTGTTAGTTCGTTCGTTTTGTCTTCACTAAATAAACATGAGTAACTTACACGCTGCATTTCGGTCTGACTCTCCTTCAACAACAAAAGAACGCTGTTACAGTTCCCTTTATTTTTTTGAGCAGTGTATTTATTAAGGATCCCCATTAGTTGCTGCCAAGGCAGCAGCTACTCTTCCTGGGATCCAGCAACATTAAGGCCGTTATATACAATTAAATATATTACATTTCATAACACTTTTCACAACACATTAAGTATGTGCCCTCAATCCACTACTCTACTACCAAATATATACAGTACCAGTCAAAAGTCTGAACAGACCTACTCATTCCAGGGTTTTTCTTTATTTTTTTATCAGCCTTGCTTATTTAATTGGTCATCAACTCAGCCATTTCATTCGGGAAAAGGCCAAAGAAAGTTGATTTGCTGTTTAATGGATTAAATGTTTTGAAAAGTGAGGCGTGCAAATAAAAATGTAATATGAAATGTTACATTTATAAAAAATACTAAACAACCTCAGTACGACACTTTACAAAGACATTTTTGCCTCTTGGTATAATGGTTTTGGAATGAGAGTCACAAGGACCACTGTCATGAAGTGCTCTGGGGGGAGGATCATAGCCCCCCCCTCTCTCCAGTGTTTTATGACTTTACGACAGGTCATAAATACCTGGTAGGAACTGCCATGCAGTATTGAAGGAGAGAGAACAAAGAGCATCTCTTGGCTAAACTCCTAATCCCCAAAATGGGAGAATTAAACAATATTTCACCATTTGAGAATGTGGGAAGTGTTTGTGGACACTTAGGGGACAGTTATGACGAGTCTGTTTCATTTGGTGATCTCATGAAGGACAGGAAACAGACATACAGTGGGGTAAAAAAGTATTTAGTCAGCCACCAATTGTGCAAGTTCTACCACTTAAAAAGATGAAAGAGGCCTGTAATTTTCATCATAGGTACGCTTCAACTAAGACAGGCAAAATGAGAAAGAAAAATCCAGAAAATCACATTGTAGGATTTTTAATGAATTTATTTGCAAATTATGGTGGAAAATAAGTATTTGATTAATAACAAAAGTCACAAGGTTTTCACACACTGTTGCTGGTATTTTGGCCCATTCCTCCATGCAGATCTCCCTCTAGAGCAGTGATGTTTTGGGGCTGTTGCTGTGCAACACGGACTTTCAACTCCCTCCAAAGATTTGACTAGTAACCGGAAGGTTGCAAGTTCAAATCCCCGAGCTGACAAGGTACAAATCTGTCGTTCTGCTCCTGAACAGGCAGTTAACCCACCGTTCCTAGGTTGTCATTGAAAATAAGAATTTGTTCTTAACTGACTTGCCTAGTTAAATAAAGGTAAAATAAATAAAAACAGCTGTACTTTGGCTACACGGCTGGAAATGGTTCAACTCTGAGACTATTGATCACTACAGAATAAGAGCAAATTCTAGACAACACTAATTACTAGTCTGCAGCTACAAATTATGTAAACCTAGAATGAGAATACTGACAACCGCTGAAGCATCTAGACTATGAAAACATTTCCAAATGGTACCCTGAAGTATCCATTCTAACCACCTACAACCACAAAAGACATTGGGACTTCTGGGAAAGCTAACCAGAGACTCTGAACTCTACAGGACGATCAAAGATTCCAACAGAGAAGACAACAACGACATACAGGCGTAAATATATAAATTGCAAACATTATCGGATTAACGGCCGTTCATGTGCAAAGGATTAGCATTTCAATTAATATAATTAGACTGTGTAGTGAATCCATTTAGTCTTTCCCGCTCTTCATCAGTCCCCATCCCTTCCCTTCGTCTACCAAGCCGTCATATCGGCTTAGCCCACTAGGAACGTTTCTATCATTGTTAATAACCAATATCTACTGTTTGTTGATTTATTTCTATGATTAGTTACTTAATTAACCAGTTGTGACGAGCAAACCCGTATCCGGGAGCGTAATCATAGCCTCAAATGCATTAGCATAACGCAACGGACATAAATGCCCCTAGAAACTTTTCCTATTCATGAAAATTGCAAATGAAATGAAATAAATATATTCAAACACAAGCCCAGCCTTTTGTTAACAACACTGTCATCTCAGATTTTCAAAATATGCGTTACAGCCAACGCTAGACAAGCATTTGTGTATGTTTATCATGGCATAATGCTATGCTAGGCTCTGCTGGCAGCAGGCAACATTTTCACGAAAATAAGAAAAGCAACCAAATTAAATAATTTACCTTTGAAGAACTTCAGATGCTTTCACTCAGGAGACTCCCAGTTAGATAGCAAATGTTCCTTTTTTCCAAAAATATTATTTTTGTAGGCGAAAAAGCTCCCGTTTCTTCACCATGCATGGCTGAGAAATCGACCAAAAAATGCTACAACTATAACGCCAAACTTTTTTCAAAATTAGCTACATAATATCGACAGAAACACGGCAAACGTTGTTTAGGATCCATCCTCAAGGTGTTTTTAACAAATATATTCGATAATATATCCGTCGAGGCAGAAAAACGGCTACCTCAGTATTTTACGCAAGGTTTTCTGCGGGAGACACCATGTGACTACATGCCATATATGGTCCCTTACAGCCATTTTTCAAGGGAAATTGGGGAAAACGTGGAAAACGTAAGCTCATTCGTAGCTCATTCACAGCCATATAAGGAGTCATTAGCATGAGGCGGTTTTAAAAAATGCGGCACTTCCTGGTTGGATTTTTATCTGGGTTTCACCTGTAACATCAGTTCTGTGGCACTCACAGACAATATCTTTGCAGTTTTGGAAATGTCAGAGTGTCTTCTTTCCAAAGCTGTCAATTATATGCATAGTTGAGCATCTTTTCCTGACAAAATATCTTGTTTAAAACGGGAACGTTTTTCATCCAAAAATTAAAATAGCGCCCCCTAAATCCAACTGGTTAATAAATAGTAAAAATATTATAGTAAATTAAGCCAATTAAGCCAATTTGTATATTGCCGATTCATTATGGAAACTAGGGTTCGTGCAGAATTTTACAAGTTTTGGAATGAGACAAATGAGGTAACAATGAATCATTCAATAAGCAACGTTTTGCTAACATATGAAAATATCTGAAGAGTCGATTCGGGAAATAGAGACTCATTTTCCCATGGTGCCCCAACTTCCTAGTTATTTAAAGTTTACATGATTAGTTTATTCACGTAATGATAATTACACATAGTGAATTGATTTGATAAAATAAGTCTTCACATTTAATGATAGGCACAGACACTAAATTTTGACGCCCCGTGCGAGGAATCTAAAATAGGATGAGATCTTCATGTTTGAATTGTGCAAACAGATTACTGTACAAAAAGACCGCGTTAGATACGAATAGAGCCGTGTGGTGTGTGTGTGTAGAAGTTGTCCCGGTGTCACGTATCTGATGTCAGAGTGTCTTATGAGTGGTGAAGTCAGTGATTACATTTCTAAGTGCTAGGACACAGCTACTTACAGAAATTTGACAAATAGATGCATTGGGCCAAACATGTTATTTCTGTTTCTCATGTTTCAGAACCGGGTAGAACTCTGTCGTTATTAATTTCTCCAGCGAGGACAAAGATCCAGCCGATTGAAATTTGAGAATATATTAGCTGACCAAGTGATAAATCTCGGTCCCCAGCGTTTTCAGTAGTGTGGGTAGGGGACACTAATCTTTCTAAAATTACAGCGTGTTCCGGTAACTTAGTGCTAGCAAAGGAGATCGCCGAAAAGGGTTTGAACGTTTGACGTTACTAGTAAAACCGTTCCCTTGTTTATGGGGATCCTATGTTGTGCTTGAAAGTGTACAAAGTAGGATTAGCTTGCACAAGATGCTAAGCTAACAAAGGGAAAGCAGCCATTTTGTTTTTCCTGTGTCACATTGAAATTCCTCCACCCATTGTACTTCTGTTTGATTTCAGCTTTCTGGGGAGCCTAGTGGTTAGAGCGTTGGACTAGTAACCAAAATGTTGCAAGTTCATATCCCTGAGCTGACAAGGTACAAATCTGTCGTTCTGCGCCTGAACAGGCACTTAACCCACTGTTCCTAGGCTGTCATTGAAAAGAAGAATTTGTTCTTAACTGACTTGCCTAGTTAAATAAAGGTAAAATATATTTGTTTTAAATCAGTGACCCCTGGGGGTGAAGAATCACAAGTACATTTGTTTTAAAATAATAATTTAGGTGACACCCAAACGTGTTTCACGTTTATCAAATGGTTACTTATGATATCCAGCCAATCTCAACTGATTGGACATTGATGTTTCATTCAATTTATCTAAGAAGTTAAAATTGCCGATTTCTACAAATGAGCAATTTAAACTTTTCCACATTAACCTTGATACAGCAACACTCTCAGGTTAATTCAAGTTTAATTCCCAAATAGCCTATACAGGTTTGATTTATCATTAACATTGATTAATCAGTAAAATTTGCTTTTGCAAAGCTCATTCAGGACTACCTGAAGGAAGTTCCGCCTTCACGGAAATCCCAATGTGACTTCAGCCTTAGGGATAAGTGAACCTAGTGGTGAATGTACCATAACATGTGATCTACTGGTTACACTTGTGATAATCCAGACAATCTCAATAGATTTGATATCATCGTCTCATTCAATTTAATAAATTAAATAGTCGAACATAGGTTTTCAGGATCTTCCAATTAAGAGACTTTTTAAACTTTCCCATATTAACCTAGATGAACCAACTTCTCAGGTTAATTACAGTTTAATTCCCAGTTGCCTATACAGGTATAATTAACCATTATCATGGATTAATCAAGTCAATTTGCTTTTGCAAATTCATTCACGTCCAACTCCCACATTACCGATATAGTACTGATGGTTCATTAACATCTAGAAATAGATCAAAATCGTCTTTGCAACTTCCAAAGTATTCACAAACCATACTTTGGAAAAATAGGAAAAAAAATGTTTCTCCTCTCAAATGTTCTAATAATGTGCAAGCTATCAGAGGGAGTGGCCCCCACTCCCCCACTAATTAGTGAAACCTCACCCATAAAAGGATTGATTTCTGACCTCAGCAGCGATATCAACCCTAACTACGCCATTAGCGGAAAAACTGTAGAAATCGTGACAAAACGCTCTCCAAAATCAACCATCGGGCGCAGGACTTGTAAAGGTTCTCTCCAGTTTAGCCCTGATGTCTTGCCATCCAAGATTGATATCGGTCCAATACCGCAGTACACAGCTGAAGCACGAGCAGGAAATGGTAAACATAAAGGGACAGGTGGAGAGAACCGGGAAACTAATGACAAAAGAAGATAAATTCTGCTAACTATGGAACTGCGTTTGAAAATGGAACAATTAAATGTAATTGCAAAAACTTATGACCATGAACGAGCACAAACTCTTCAACAAAATCGTCTTCTACATAAACAAAATCGTCTTCTACAGGAACAACTCAATTTAGACAAAACTAAATATGACAATGTCCACGCCAAACTAGATAAATCTGACAAGTTATCTACAAACAGGAGTGTGCAACTTGATAACATGCATGCAGTTTTGTTCAACGTTACTCAAGGTAACAATGTCATACTCAAAATGCTGCAGACTATCAGTTAATGAACACAATGACTAAGTTGGATGACAGGTCCGCAGAACTCACTGAAGTCACTGACCAAATGAATGATGAGAGAACTCAGGTGATGAAGATGGAAATAGTGAGTTCTAAGCAAGCGAAAGAAATCTCATCGCTGAATCTCTCACTCCGTACTCAAGGCCTCTATCTGCAAACAATGGCATAAGTTTGAGAACGAAAGGAGCAAGTGCGACACTCACGTGTCCAAAATCAGTACTCTAAGTGCTCAAGTGGACTTTGCAATGTAGCATAATACCACCCTTAGGTACAATCTGTTGGAATTCCAGAACGGTTCGGCACTGAGTAATATGGCGCCTCTTCACCAACAAAGCCAAAGCTAGGCTTCTCCTCTTGGCCTTTCGGCCCCAATTTCCCCACAGGATATAGCCAACTCTCCCCGCCCCTTATGGCGCAGAACACCTTAGCAAACTCGTCAAGAATTTCTCCACCTTTGACCCCGTTCCAGGTCAGCCAAATGATACTGAGGCGTTCCTAGCTGACAAAGAGGACACCTTGGATGACTACCCGAATGCTACGGGGTCTGACAGGGTTTACCTGTTGAAGCGAACGACGAATAGATACGTGACGAGGTACATTCGTCTATAACAGCAACACATGCTTAACAACTACGCTAAACTTGCCACAGCTTTGAAATTAGAATTCAGTGGTTCTGTGACTCACAAACACGATAGATCACTGGCTAACACTGTCAAACAAGCTCGGAATGAACACCCACAAGCTTACTATCATGGGCTTCATTCAACTTACTTTGGCCTACTCACTGAAACAGGAATGGAAGAGCTGTTACCATTCAAACAAATGTTTCTGTCGAACATGTATCCTACCTTCATTACCTACTTGGGCCCTACAGCCCACATTGGCTTGCCTATCTTACAACTCAGAGAGCTTGCAAGCACAGCTTTTGAGACATCAAAGCTCGCAACGCTAAGAGCCCTGGCCACTCTGTTTTGAAGTTTGACCAGAAGCACTCACTCCAGTTAGAGGGTGCATTATCAGGTATTGGAGCATTGAGAGATGATGCACAACAATGGTTTCTACCACGAAACCACAAATACAATAGCCTACGCGGTCAAAATAACTGTAAAGTATGTCACCATCGAAATGACTACCGCTACAATCGACCTGTTCCTGAGTCCAAACCACAAAAATTGTCAGAGCACAAGATAACAAAGGGTTGAAGAACAATCAAAATGTAGACCAATGTTCTCTAGAAGTTCCACTACGTGAAGAACGAAAGCAAGAAATATTTGAGAAGGCCTAGACGGGGGATTGCCGGACACCAGGTCCACATGAATTAACACCCTTCGCAAGGACGTTAAAAATCGAATTTCTCCCGTTCTCACTCGAGACCCTATTCAGAGAACGCTCGATCAAGAAACAAGCCCACAGACTTTGTCTATATACTCTGATACAAAGGTTGCGAAGAAAAAGATCAAAAGCTTCGTTAGAGCCAAGCCCACTCAAAATCCGAAAAGCCGATCTGCTTTCACCTTGAACAGAAATAGCACATCACGTCGTTGCGAACGACCACTCAAGGCCGCAACACCGTTCAAGGCCGCCAGAGAAGAAAACAAATATATTTTTAAACTCCCCTATAAGAACAGTGAGGAGCAGACAGGCCCCTAGACAGGGATAATATTTAGAACACATCTAAGATATTACTGAGGTGTACCACACTGGTTGTAAAAGAAGTCCAGTGGACTTCCACCTCCAAAAACAAATGGCAGAAAAATGGCCATGCCTTGCCATGTGTGGTTTACAATTACAAATAGTAAAGTGCTCTAATCATATGTTCTGGTAGGATAATATTTCAGAATAAATCGGTAGGATAACTGGTCCCCTTGAGTACCAGCACCAATGCTACCACAGTCAGTCCAGCAACAATCAGTAAGAGGATTAGAGACCTCACAAGTCAAATTGCTATTGATAATTGCGACAGAGGAGTTAGTAGTCAGTCAGATTGCAACAAGTGTAAGGGAATCTCCAAAACACTCTTCTGATTGTCAACACACATGCACCTAATAAAATGAGCCCTCCATTCAGGAGGAAAGTTATTAGAAGTCATGAACCATGATCACACCGCGTACGATGGGTTCAGTGCTTAGAGAGTACTTCCGTAGTGAGGATAGTTCCTCTGTGAATAACATAGCTATAAAATAGACTCTTTCTTACCTATTACCACCACAATGGTGTAAGACACAGTGACGTGTAGTAAAACTACTACAGGTCCCCTTGTGTGTCTTGAGGTCGACATCAATTCTTACTGACCTCCAGGCATTGACCTGGAAATTATTTGATGACGTCAGACTCATTCTGAACAGGTTGCAACCTACCAGGATACTTGGTAATTTCCCTTGGCTTGTGGCTAATGGAAGCATAAACACACACGTAAAATGGAACATTTAATGAGAATTTATGCTCGGATCACTTCAGGGTTCGACACAAAACACCACCTTTAATAAAGTTGAAAATTTACGAGGTCTTTGACTCCACAACTACAGTACTCACCAATTTCTAGAGGTCCATAGGTCATCCCTGTAGACTGCCTGAAGCTGGTGCCTTGCAGCTGTAGACTTATCATGTAGTTATCACCTTGGGATAGTGCCCTAAGCAACACGCCGTAAAAAACACCCTAGATACGACACTAGACAATGCCATGATAGGGTAATTTTGCCAGGACCTTGGACGTATATAGAATACATTACTAATAGATGATTTTGGTGTGATATATATATCTTGTACATCTTTTGTTTATGCTCTCATTCCTTTTCATTTCAGTTCCTTTGACACTTAGGAAGTGATAGAGCCATAAACAAAGTCCCCATACAACCATCACTTAGTGCCACAATGATGCTCATTTTGGAAGAAATCTAATTATATATCTTGTGAGTGTGTGTGCGTTGTTAACATCTGCCTAAGTTACTGCCCAGGTCTTCCAGTCTGGACAACCAGGTGACATCGCCGGAACGGCGATCCCAATCCGGACACCCGCTGCCCATCCTTGTGTCGGCCTGTTCCATTTGCAGAAATCCTATCCGGGTTGACCAAAGGGGGACTGCAACGGCGATCACCAACCGGACAGCCACTGCCCATCCTTGCAGTGGGCTGCTCCGCTTTCAGAGAGCCTGCCAAGGTCAACCACCAGAGGGGGACTGCAACGATGATCCACAACCAGCACATCACGTGGTCAGTATTTTTATGTTGGTTTGCAACTTGCAGGATAATCAAAAGATTCAATCCAACTGAGGGGGACTGTTGTGACGGGCCCTGGGGGAGGATTATAGCCCCCCCCTCTCTCCATTGTTTTGTGACTTTACGACAGGTCATAAATACCTGGTAGAAACTGCTATGCCGTATTGAAGGAGAGAGAACAAAGAGCCTCTCTTGGCCAAACTCCTAATCCCCAACATGGGAGAATTAAACAATATTTCTACTTTTGAGAATGTGGGAAGGGTATGTGGACACTTAGGGGAAAGGTTATGATGAGTGTGTTTCATTTGGTGATCTCATGAAGGACAAGAAACACACATAACTGTATCTCTTAAAGTGTACATTTCCCATCTAAATATTGTGAAATGTATGTGACTAAACATGAAACTATTTGTGAAAATATGTAATGTGATGTTAACCTTCTAAATGAGAGTATGATTTTCATATAAAGATTAACTCAGTGGCCACGCCCACGTGAGCATAGACATTACGTCGGCGTCATGGAACTGCTCTTTTCTACTGAAGTGTATTAAACCCACTCCTCAAGAAATTCACATTAGACCAAAACATGCTGGGTGACGATGGTGTGTGAAGTGGTTTAACTACAACTATGCCAAAGAGACCCACGGTAAGCCGGATGTCTCGAATGGTTAAGGAGTCAGAGAGCGCCGGGACGTCGTTGTGGAAGTATCCATTCTAACCACCTACAACCATGAAAGACATTGAGACTTCTGGGAAAGTTAACCAGAGACTCTGATGAACTCTACAGGACGATCGAGGATTCCAACAGAGAAGACAACAACATACGGGCGTAAATATATAAATTGCAAACATTCCCGAATGAGCGGCCGTTCATGTGCAAAGGATTAGCATTTCATTTACTATAATTATAGACTGTGTTTAGTAAATTCATTGTCTTTCCCACTCTTTATCTTTGTCTACCAAGCCGTCATATCGGCTGAGCCCACTAGGAACTTTTCTATCATTGTTAGTAACCAATATCTACTGTTTGTTTGTGATGTATTTCTGTGATTATTTAGTTAGTTAATATATAAATGATTAAGTCAATTTGTATGTTGCTGATTCATTATGGAAACTAGGGTTTGTGCAGATAACACAGAATTGTACGATGTTTGGAATGAGACTAATGAGGTAACAATTAATAATTCATTAATAAGCAACTCTTTTGATAAGATATGAAAATATCTGAAGAGAATCATCTATCATCTAATATCAGTGTTACGGATACAGTTATCCTGTGTGTGTATCCTGTGTGTGTGTTTCTTTTCTCTCCTTCTCCCCTCACAGGTGAAAATCATCACTCCCCAATCAGTCAACAACCAATCATCAATCAGAAGACACACCTCCTCCAATTTCCTGACCTATCACAGTTCCTTCCCCATGGTTTAAAAACCCCATTTGTTTGTTCTAGAGGGCAGCCCAGCTCAGCCCAGCTCAGCCCAATCTCTCTGTAAATGCCATGTCTGTAGGTCTCTGTGTTTCACTCTCGCTTTGTGTCGTAACCTCTCTTTTGTTTAAGCACCTCATAGCACTTTGTCATCACCTGTGAGTATTGTTTTTGGTTATGGTGTTTGTGTTTGATTGCTGGTGGAAAAGGGGGAAACCAAGACAAGTCGCCCATGGGCATACACTACCCGTAGGTGAACTTTGTTAAATACACTAGTTAGAACTGGGCGGACCACCCACTGTATTTTTGGTTAGTTAGTTAGCTGTTGTTAAAGTAGGCTAGTCTAGCTTAGGGGTGTTTTTGAATACTTATTGTTTCTTTCCTTGGGTCCAGCTCAGCCCCTTTTCCTGCTCCCCCATTACCGTGTGTTTATAAATAAACCTAGAGTTTGACGGTAGATTTCAGTTGTCGTGCTTATTTCGTTCACACTTTTCCTTTGTCACAATAATAATTTGCATGAGTTATGTTACGAGTCTCATTACCATCCCCCCTAGACTGTCGGGCCAAAAGGGATTCGTAACAATCAGGAAAGAATCATCTATGCTATAAACATTTTCCCGTTGTGCCCCAACTTCCTAGTTAAAATATACATGAATAATTTAGTCACGTAATAATAATTACACAGAGAATTGATTTGATAAAATAAGTCTTCACATTTAATGAGTCACAGACACGACACCACAGTTTCAGTCCTGGTCAGGGTACCCCCCCCTAATTAACTCAATTGAGTAGGATAATGCCATTAAAAGCTGGTGCAAGCTGAGTTTTAGGCACAGTTAATTTTTCAGAGTTATAGTTCTGCTATTTCTAATAATTGATGTGTTAGCTGAAATAAATAGCATTCTACTGAAGTAATCAGACCTATTCTTACTATGACGAACTGCTTCAGCTTCTATTCATCTTGAATTCTACCATAAAAAAATATGTTTGACAGCTGAAGCAACATTTTTTTCAGGAAATGTACCTTTTCTAGTTTAGTCATATTTATCGAGTTTGCAGGCTAACTAGCATATATTGAGATGCAATGTCCCATCAATTGAATGCCCAAATCAACTTGAAGTATCTACAAAACAAGTTTTGCAGTCACATAACCCAAAAAGAAGGCTACAGCTAATCTTTTTCATAAAATTTACTATTCATGATTAACAAATGATTCACATTATTCGATTCATCGCGACTGAACAGAATCCCAAATACTACAATGGCGAAGTGTATCATTTGTTTCGTCAAAAATTATTTTGTTTTTAAAATGTGAAGCTGGCAGTGGCGATTTTAGCATGTAAATCTTGGTGGGGCAACAAAAAATAAATACAGTGCCTTGCGAAAGTATTCAGCCCCCTTGAACTTTGCGACCCTTTGCCACATTTCAGGCTTCAAACATAAAGATATAAAACTGTATTTTTTGTAAAGAATCAACAACAAGTGGGACACAATCATGAAGTGGAACGACATTTATTGGATATTTCAAACTTTTTTAACAAATCAAAAACTGAAAAATTGGGCGTGCAAAATTATTCAGCCCCCTAAAGTTAATACTTTGTAGCGCCACCTTTTGCTGCGATTACAGCTGTAAGTCACTTGGGGTATGTCTCTATCAGTTTTGCACATCGAGAGACTGAAATTTTTCCCCATTCCTCCTTGCAAAACAGCTCGAGCTCAGTGAGGTTGGATGGAGAGCATTTGTGAACAGCAGTTTTCAGTTCTTTCCACAGATTCTCGATTGGATTCAGGTCTGGACTTTGACTTGGCCATTCTAACACCTGGATATGTTTATTTTTTAACCATTCCATTGTAGATTTTGCTTTATGTTTTGGATCATTGTCTTGTTGGAAGACAAATCTCCGTCCCAGTCTTAGGTCTTTTGCAGACTCCATCAGGTTTTCTTCCAGAATGCTCCTGTATTTGGCTTCATGCATCTTCCCATCAATTTTAACCATCTTCCCTGTCCCTGCTGAAGAAAATCAGGCCCAAACCATGATGCTGCCACCACCATGTTTGACAGTGGGGATGGTGTGTTCATTGTGATGAGCTGTGTTGCTTTTACGCCAAACATAACGTTTTGCATTGTTGCCAAAAAGTTCCATTTTGGTTTAATCTGACCAGAGCACCTTCTTCCACATGTTTGGTGTGTCTCCCAGGTGGCTTGTGGCAAACTTTAAACAACACTTTTTATGGATATCTTTAAGAAATGGCTTTCTTCAAGCCACTCTTCCATAAAGGCCAGATTTGTGCAATATACGACTGATTGTTGTCCTATGGACAGAGTCTCCCACCTCAGCTGTCGATCTCTGCAGTTCATCCAGAGTGATCATGGGCCTCTTGGCTGCATCTCTGATCAGTCTTCTCCTTGTTTGAGCTGAAAATTTAGAGGGACGGCCAGGTCTTGGCAGATTTGCAGTGGTCTTATACTCCTTCCATTTCAATATTATCGCTTGCACAGTGCTCCTTGGGATGTTTAAAGCTTGGGAAATCTTTTTGTATCCAAATCCGGCTTTAAACTTCTTCACAACAGTATCTCGGACCTGCCTGGTGTGTTCCTTGTTCTTCATGATGCTCTCTGCGCTTTTAACGGACCTCTGAGACTATCACAGTGCAGGTGCATTTATACGGAGACTTGATTACACACAGGTGGATTGTATTTATCATCATTAGTCATTTAGGTCAACATTGGATCATTCAGAGATCCTCACTGAACTTCTGGAGAGAGTTTGCTGCACTGATAGTAAAGGGGCTGAATAATTTTGCACGCCCAATTTTTCAGTATTTGATTTGTTAAAATTTTTTGAAATATCCAATAAATGTCATTCCACTTGATTGTGTCCCACTTGTTGTTGATTCTTCACAAAAAATACAGTTTTATATCTTTATGTTTGAAGCCTGAAATGTGGCAAAAGTTCGCAAAGTTCAAGGGGGCCGAATACTTTCGCAAGGCACTGTACATTGAATAAAAATATAAACGCAAATGTTTCATGAGCAAAAATTAAAAAAAAATCCCTGAAACGTTCCAGACGCACAAAAAGCTTATTTCTCTCAAATTGTGTGCATAAATTTGTTTGCATTCCTGTTAGTGAGCATTTCTCCTTGGTCAAGATAATCCATCCACCTGACAGGTGTGTCATATCAAGAAACTGATTAAACAGCATGATCATTACACCTTGTGCTGGGGACAATAAAAGGCCATTTTAAGATGTGCAGGTTTGTCACACAACGCCACAGATGTTTCAAATTGAGGGAGTGCGCTATTGCCATGCTGACTGCAGGAATGTCCACCAGAGCAGTTGACAGAAACTGTCATGTTCATTTCTCTACCATAAGCTGTCTCCAACGTCGTTTTAGAGAATTTGGCAATACGTCCAACCTGCCTCACAACCGCAGATCATTGAGTATTTCTGTCTGTGTCTGAAATAAAGCCCTTTTGTGGAGAAAAGCTCATTCTGATTGGCTGACTGACAAGTGGGTGGGCCTATGCCCTCCCAGGCCCACCTATGGCTGTACCCTGCCCAGTCATATGAAATCAATAGATTCGGTCCTAATGAATGTATTTAAATTCACTGATTTCCTTATATGAACTGTAACACAATAAAATCTTTGACATTTTTGCATTCATATTTTTGTTCAGTGTCTTTAATCCTAAGCAATTGGTTGCTCCATGGAAACTCAGGGCTAGCACTTAAATATGCCACTGAATCTGAACACAATTTTATGTCTATATGCCAACATTACATTTAAACAATGCAGCCATACACTGGCTGAAATCAGTTGATAGGACTTAGACAAGCTGCAACAAGTACTGATATTGTATCATATAATAATTTCACCAAGAAAAAACATTTGTCTGTTTGCATACATTTTTGAGGCTATTTATTCAGAACATTGGTATAAAATCAACATAAACTATTTATATGATAATAATTATATTACACAATTGCTGATATGTCTTATATTCCTGCTGAAAGTATAATCCGGATTATACCTCTGCCATTCATTCCAATTAGACTGGTTTGAATTTAAATTTGAACCTAAACCTATTTCCTTGTTGAATATCAATCCTATGTTACTTATCTAAAGACAAATCCACAAAAAAAGCATTGCATGCTCAAATGTCAGCACTTTATTGATCAATTCCTTCAGGTACATAACCATAGTGCATATAGCCACTTCACAATTACCAACAGCCTTCTGGAATACTTATAACTTTCATTAAAGTAAACTAACTTAACTTTCAACAACTCCTGTGAAACCAGGGAATATATTGTCATTCCTTCATTCAGGAGGGAGAACCAGGGGCCTTCAGTAACCACCAGCTGATCAACCATGACTGATATCTCAGCATTACATCAAGTAATATTGGATTCTGTTCACAAGTAAGATGGGTCTGGCATAGGACAAATTCCATGACAACACAAAGATTGATGAGTCCTGGCCATTAAATAGTGATTTTGTGTCAGATCAAAAAGGGACAGCAAACTCAAACTAAAAACACATTTAACTTAAATATTTATCTTCAAATACAATGTTTTATGATGTCGCAGACTTCAAATATGCAACAAGATCTTGGCGGTCGCCATTCTTCTTGATGCCAGCAAAGATCATATTTGTTCCTGGAATGTATTTCTTAGGGTTTTCCAAGTACTCCATCAGGGTGGCTTCACCCCAAGTAATGCCTACAAGAGAATAATACAATCCCTTAGCTAAGGCAAGGAACTCTGTACATCAAGACAATATTCAGTTAATTATCTGACATTTTATTAATGACCTGCAAGTTTGGGGACAGCTATACATTTCCTCACTTGACAAGAAATGTAAATTGACTCAGACAGCACTAACTAGATAATGGCTAGAAGGGATCCAGCTTGTCAAATTGTGACTTTTTTCAGCAAACTAGGCGCATGTCACACATCACTACTTCACAGGTGACTAATTTGAACTTAAATATTTATTCTTTACCAAAACGCCTTTTTGGTGGCAGAAATGCCTTCTGGAACATGTGAACTTTCATTTGCCTTAAAAACAAACTTGTATGCCATCTGTAAATATAAATTAAATTACGGGCCTAGTTGGTTTAGCCACGGAAAAAGCCAGGAACCTTCCCGCTAGGCATAATTTGCTGAGATAATGGATGGGCTGGAAATCCCGAGAGAGGAGTTCGACTTAGTCTGCCATGTAGCATGCATCTGTCTATAACATGAGCTGCTCAGTATGTGCTGGTTAGCCGTTCTAACACAGCTTTTTTGAAAGATATCACGAACTGCAAAAGTGTTGCTAATACTCTCCACTTTCTGGAGAACGATCGTGCCATGCTGACTCTGAAAATGAATAAGACGATGAGGAAATCCCTGATTTAGGTAAAAACATTTTAATTGAATCAGACATTGTAATCTTCTGAAACGGCAATCAACAGTGTTGTTGACAAGAATTTTGAAATCAGTGAAATGCCTGGTGGAAGCAGAGTATGATACCTAAGAAAATTCTGCCGTTTGATTGCAAATATGCAGAGGGAGTAGAAAAGAGAACACAGAAGGCTGTTGTATGAAATCACCTGCCTCCAGAATACATCTTCAAACTAAGGGCAATCATGGCATCCATGACAGAGGGAGAAGCATTAATCCATGCATGCGTAAGAGTCTAGCTAGCTACATTTTCAGGTATTATACATTCATAATATTGTTCGAAAGTTGCTTTAATTGCAAGTTAAAGCATACTGTTAGCTAGCTAACATTACATGTATGATCTGTACAGTAACATTTTTTGTATCTCGGAAAACCATTTGCATTGCTAGTTATAGCCTTATGTTAACTATCTAGCTAACACTGAAACCAGTTGGTTAGCTTTGGCTATCTGCAGAGTCATGTATGGTAGTAACATAAGTTGGTATTTAAAAACATTTTTTTTAATTTTACCTTTATTAAACTGGGCAAGTCAGTTAAGAACAAGCTAGGTACATGTCTAAACAAAAGACTCAGCTATGCAAGTAACCATTTCATTATACCGTTTACACCTTCTGTATCCTGTGCATGTGACAAATAAACCTAGATTTTTGAAATAGTGTGTGTTTCCCATGTAGAATGCCCTTTTTTTTATTCCATCACACTCACAAACGTAAGCAATTTTCTGTAATTAGCTTGCCTTTAACTTGGAAATAATGATCTTGTTGCAAGTTTATTTACCTGTATTATTTTTTTTTAAATGTGCTAAAGTTAAATCAGTCAGCTATGATATGGTCATTAATTGAACTGACTACTCAGCTAAATTAACGTTAGCTAGCTAGCTAACTAACAAGCTGGAAATTGACCAAAACATTGTTTAGAAAGTTGCTTTTAGTTGCCTCATTTGCTAAATTTAGATATACTAAATTCATTTTTTAAACAGATGGGTTCATAGGTGTTAAAATATACCAGTTCTGCTATTTTGGACCACCATGCTGCTGATGTCATGCTGCCTGTCATTTTTCGGTTTATACTTTTTCATAACGACAAGTTTGATGTCAGATGACAATAGAATGTTCATGATGTCACTGCGACAACTGTCTAGAGACATGACAATAGACATAGTATAAACAAGTCTTTAGTCTTGGAATCTTTGGATGTTTAGCACATTACCATACTCACTCCATTTAGCACATGGCCTCACATTTGAATCCTTAAAGAGATGGGTGGGGCTAAGGTTTAAAAGGGTGTAAACAATGCTGATTGGCTGTAGACAATGAAGAGCTCTCTAGTAGGTGTACCAAAACATTCAAAGGGCCATTTTCTCAAAAGTGGGGTTACAAGTTGATGAACTTTCAAAGCCAAATTACTTTCCCCGTTGTTCCTCAACTGTAGTGTATGATATACCATTTTCTAGCCCCGAGTCTCTACTCCGAATGGAGACGATTTGACTTTCGTAGCAGGTTAGGAAAAATTTGGTAATTTGACAATCTGGATCCCTTCCAGCCATTTCCCACTAACTAGGACGATAGGTGAAAAGGCCTACCTTTGCTCTTGTTGGCGTCTGTGTAGGAGTAGCCCTCAGCCTGACCAGTCTTACGTCCGAACAGACCCCAAAGGTTTGGACCCACTTTATGCTTCCCACCGTCTTCGACAGTGTGGCACTGGGCGCATTTTCTGAACGAAGGCCTTCTTTCCCTTTGCAATGTCACTCATAGTAACCTAGTGTAAGATACAGAACACGTTAGGTTAGCTACACTTTGGTTTATCACCTAACGTTATCCAGGACTTGGTCTGGATTAGTCTGGGCAATACTCAGTTGACTAACAGCAAGCAACTGGGCCACCTCCCCGATGAAGGTGATTCTACCATCGAAAGGTCATTTGAGATGACGTGATCTAGCTACCAAATCAACAACTTTTTCTAGCTACCAAATCAACAACTTTTTGGGCCACTTCACGGGCCAAATCTGCCACACTGCCCTGAGCTAGCTAAGCCAGCTAAAGTTAGTTAACCATCAACGGAGCATTGTAGCTGACATCGCGTGCTTGTATCATTGCTGCTGGTATTCTACTAACAATATATTGATTTAGCGAACCAATACGTAATTTATAGTTAAAACCAAAACGAGTTAGCTAATTGTAATTGGGTTTCTTACTGCGACACATTTTTCTATAGAAGAAAGCTGACAGGTGAGTTGGCTCGTCAGATGGGTAGTGCTGTTAGTTTGTTCAAGTTAGTAATTTGCCACTATTATTGACAAGGAGCTGTCAGTGATGCTGAGCTAACTAGCTATAGCAAGCTAAGAAGAGGTCAATGATCTGCAATACATCTAACTACAATACATCTAACTACCTAATACATCTAACTACCTAAAAAATCTAAAAAATCATACACTTTAATCCAATCCATTATAAATGAAAGACAATCTAAAAGGGCATGGATGGAGGGGCACAGCCTTAGTCAATTGTTTCCGAATTGCAGGTTAGGTTTACGCAATTCCTATTCTTCAAAGCCCAGGACACGCTGTCCTACTCACATTAAATTTACCGGTCTATCATAAGTTTAGCAGAATACCAGCAGCAGTGATACGGTCGCAAGGTAAAACTAAATGAGTCACGATTATTACCTTTGAATAATATCTTTTTAAACCTGCCAAGGAATTGTCATCTATCGGTTGCTTATGGAATAGTCCTAGTGTGGGGGTAATTGAAGGTCACATCATTTTAGAGGCACCGGCATTTGACATCACACTCAGGCAGCACTTCAATCACGTGCTAGCTTTCGACGAATATGTAGTGGTACTGTCACAGGGCATGCGCATGTTGATTTTGGTCCAGCCACACCAGACGCGATCAGGATAAGAAGGTTGAAATATCAAAACAGACTCTGAACCAACTATATTCATTTGGGGACAGGTCGATACATTCATGGACATTTAGCTAGTTAGGTTGCAGTTGCTAGCTAATTTGTCCTGGGGTGTAAACATCAGGTTGATGTTTTATCGGAAACGCACAAGGTCCTTTTTTTCCTTGATCTTTGTAGAATTTTGATCCATTTTGAGTCACACAAAATCCTGTGTTCTCTACTCCGACAATTAATCTACAGATAAAAGGGAAAACCTAGTTGGTTTCTAGTAATCTTGCCTATTTTAGTCTTCCTCTATGGTCTTTATTGGTTGGAATCCAACTTAAAGGTGCATTACCATCACCTGGACTGGTGTGTGGACCTCAGTTCAGCCACAGATAGACAAATGAGACAGATATTTCACTGGATGTATACATGTGAAGCGTCCACTTGGCGTTTCCACTCACTACAATGCATGGTAGTGAGAGGAAGCCCAGTTTCCGGCAGTGGGAGAAGATGGATCAAGATGGATTTTGGCCTACATTCTGCTAATTTTCTCATCGATTAAACATTTGATCTACATACAATTTTCTGTTCCCAAACTAGAATATGTTACAAACAGAGTTGACTTTTGCAGATTTCACTAATTAAGTAACAAAAGGTTTAGTTGTTTAGGAGTGCAAAGGCATATTGAGTTATTGTACATATGCACTTCACAATGTAGGTGTTCCCTAACGGCAATATGCGCAGGCATGCTAGAACGCGCCAATAGGATCTCGCTAGCTCATGCTTGGCTCTGCCCACCTCCATGCTTGTGCTGCCCACTATGACTAAATTGTTCCCCCCTCACCAATCTACACACAATATCCCATAATGACAAAGCAAGAACAGAGACTTGTCCAGAAGCCACTCCGGCGTTGTCTTAGCTGTGTGCTTAGGGTCGTTGTCCTGTTGGAAGGTGAACCTTGGCCCCAGTCTGAGGGTTCTGAATCAGGTTTTCATCAAGGATCTCTGTACTCTGCGCCGTTCATCTTTCCTTGATTCCAGTTCCTGCTGCTGAAAAACATCCATACAACATGATGCTACCACCATGCTTCACCATAGGGATGGTATTGGTTTCCTCCAGACGTGACGCTTGGCATTCAGACCAAAGAGTTCAATCTTGGTTTCATCAGACCAGATAATCTTGTTCCCCATTGTCTGAGAGTCCTTTAGGTGCCTTTTGACAAACTCCAAGCGGGCTGCCATGTGCTTTTTATTGAGGAGTGGCTTCCGTCTGGTCACTCTACCATAAAGGCCTGAGTGCTGCAGAGATGGTTGTCCTTAAGGAAGTTTCTCCCATCTCCACAGGGGAAGTCTGTCAGAGTGACCATCAGGTTCTTGGTCACCTCCCTGACCAAGGCCCTTCTCCCCCGATTGCTCAGTTTGGCCAGGCGGCCAGCTCTAGGAAGTGTCTTGGTGGTTCCAAACTTATTCCACTTAAGAATGATGGAGGCCACTGTGTTCTTGAGAACCTTCAATGCTGCAGACATTTTTTGGTACCATTCCTCAGATCTGTGTTTTGAAACAATCCTGTCTCGGAGCTCTACAGACAATTCCTTCGACCTCATAGCTGGGTTTTTGCTCAGACATACACTGTCAACTGGGACAGGTGTGTGCCTTTCCAAATCATGTCTAGTCAATAGAATTTACCACAGGTGGACTCTAATCAAGTTTTAGAAACATCTCATGAGGATCAATGAAAACAGGATGCACCTGAGCTCAAATTGAGGTCTCATAGCAAAAGGTTTGGATACTTATGTCAATAAGGCATTCTGCTTTTTAGGAAAACAATGAATTTAATACATTTAAGAATAAGGCTGTAACATAACAAAATGTGGAAAAAGGGAAGGGGTCTCTACGAATGCACTGTACAGTATGTGTTAATGTATTTTGCAACGCTCACGCGTTGACTAGAGCCCGTCATTGTACAATGGATCAAACTTATCATAGTGGCCAGAACAAGCAAGGAAGTGGGCAAAGCCAAGCAAGAGCTAGTGAGATCCTTTCTGTGCGTTCTAGCATTTATTTGCATATTTCTATTTCGGAACACCTCATCTAAAGTGCGCTTGTGCAATAACTCAATTTGCCCTTGCACTCCTAAGCAACACAATTGTTTTGTAACTTTGGCAAAGGTAAAGTCCACAAAAACGCAGTATGTAGATCAAATGTTTCATCTATGAGAAAATTAGCAGAATGTCGGCCAAAATCCACCTCACTCGATATTCTCCCACTGGGCTTCCTCTCATCCCCATACTTGGTAATAAGTGGAAACGCCAACCGGATGCTTCACATTTCTACA
The DNA here is from genome assembly GCF_036934945.1 of Oncorhynchus masou masou. Taxonomy (NCBI): domain Eukaryota; kingdom Metazoa; phylum Chordata; class Actinopteri; order Salmoniformes; family Salmonidae; genus Oncorhynchus; species Oncorhynchus masou. The sequence continues at coordinate 63,491,407 of NC_088217.1, read as the reverse complement.
TCTGGTGAAATATCTGGCACATTGTTTTATCTGTGGTGGTATCACAGATTATATAGTGGCTGCCCTAACAACGAAAATACATGTCTTAAAAAATGGAAGGCAGTCAGGTGGAGGCAAGATCAGGTGGGACGATTCTAGCCAATGAGAGGGGAGATGTGTGTGTGAACCAAGGGTCCAGGGTTCACACTAGAGCAGGGTTTCACAAACTCATTCCTCGGGACCCCAATGGGTGCACGTTCTGTTTTTTGCCCTAGAACTACACAACTGATTAACTTGTTATCGCTGCAATCCCACTACTGGGATCGATATGACAACTACCAGTGAAAATAGAGGGCGCCAAATTCAAACCACAGAAATCTCATAATTACAATTCCTAAAACATACATGTGTCTTATATCATTTTAAAGCTATTCTCGTTGTTAATCCCACCAAAGTTTCCAATTTCAAATAGGCTTTTAAGTGAAAGCACAACAAACGATTATGTTAGCTCTCCACCAAACTACAATAAGCACAGCCATTTTCCAGCAAAATATAGCATTCACAAAAAGCATAAATAAAGATAAAATGAATCACTAACCTTGAATTATCTTCATCAGATGACACTCATAGGACTTCATGTTACACAATACATGCATGTTTTATTTGATAACGTTCATATTTATGGTGCGTTTTATATAAAAAAAAATCTGAGTTTACATTGGCGCGTTAGATTCACTAGTTCCAAAAACATCAAGTGATTTTGCATAGCCACATTGTTTCAACAGAAATACTCATCATAAATGTAGATGATAATACACATGGAATTATAGCTATACCTCTCCTTAATGCAACTGCTGTGTCAGATTTTTTTTTTAAGTTTACGGAAAAAGCAACACATGCAATAATCTGAGACGGCGCTCAGAACAGTAGCCAAATTAGCCTCCATGTTGGAGTCAACAGAAACCAGAAAATACATGATAAATGTTTCCTTACCTTTGATGAACTTCATCAAAATGCAGTCCTAGAAATCCCAGGTCCACAATAAATGCTTGATTTGTTCGAAAATGTCCTTTATTTATGACCAATTAGCTACTTTGGTTAGCGCGTTTGGGAAACAATTCCAAAGTCACAAAGCGCATCCACTATAACGTGACAAAATGTCCAAAAGTTCCGTAACAGTCAGTGGAAACATGTCAAATGATGTACTGAATCAATCTTTAGAATGTTGTTTACATATATCTTGAATAACGTTCCAACTGGAGAATTAGAATGACTTCAGATGAGCGGTGGAAAGCAAGTCCTTCCCCTGTGAACGCGCCTGGTGAAAGCATGGTCCACTCATGGCTGTGGTGACCATTTCCTGTGTCAATCGACACCCCTTCACATTAGAGTCATCAGACAAAGTTCTATTGACTGCTGACATCTAGTGGAATGTGTAGGAAGTGAAGACTCATCCATATATCACTGTAATTTCAATGAGACCTTGGTTGAAAATATGCCACCTCCAGATGAAAAAAAACAGGAAGTGGAATTTCTCAGGTTTTTGCCTGCTATATGAGTTCTGTTATACTCACAGACATAATTCAAACCGTTTTAGAAATGTCAGAGTGTTTTCTATCCAATACTAATAATGATATGCAAATATTAGCAACTATGACTGAGGAGCAGGCCGTTTGATATGGGCACCTTTCATCCAAGCTACTCAATACTGCCCCTGCAGCCATAAGAAGTTTTAAAATAATCAACTGATCATCAAGCTTTGATCATTTGAATTTGCTGTGTAGTGTTAGGGCAAAAAACAAAACGTGCACAGAGTTTGGGAAACACTGCGCTAGAGCTGTTCACGGATCCGCCTGTTCCTAAATATCCGAGACCGGATCCAAATTAGCCTCCATGTTGGAGTCAACAGAAACCAGAAAATACATGATAAATGTTTCCTTACCTTTGATGAACTTCATCAAAATGCAGTCCTAGAAATCCCAGGTCCACAATAAATGCTTGATTTGTTCGAAAATGTCCTTTATTTATGACCAATTAGCTACTTTGGTTAGCGCGTTTGGGAAACAATTCCAAAGTCACAAAGCGCATCCACTATAACGTGACAAAATGTCCAAAAGTTCCGTAACAGTCAGTGGAAACATGTCAAATGATGTACTGAATCAATCTTTAGAATGTTGTTTACATATATCTTGAATAACGTTCCAACTGGAGAATTAGAATGACTTCAGATGAGCGGTGGAAAGCAAGTCCTTCCCCTGTGAACGCGCCTGGTGAAAGCATGGTCCACTCATGGCTGTGGTGACCATTTCCTGTGTCAATCGACACCCCTTCACATTAGAGTCATCAGACAAAGTTCTATTGACTGCTGACATCTAGTGGAATGTGTAGGAAGTGAAGACTCATCCATATATCACTGTAATTTCAATGAGACCTTGGTTGAAAATATGCCACCTCCAGATGAAAAAAAACAGGAAGTGGAATTTCTCAGGTTTTTGCCTGCTATATGAGTTCTGTTATACTCACAGACATAATTCAAACCGTTTTAGAAATGTCAGAGTGTTTTCTATCCAATACTAATAATGATATGCAAATATTAGCAACTATGACTGAGGAGCAGGCCGTTTGATATGGGCACCTTTCATCCAAGCTACTCAATACTGCCCCTGCAGCCATAAGAAGTTTTAAAATAATCAACTGATCATCAAGCTTTGATCATTTGAATTTGCTGTGTAGTGTTAGGGCAAAAAACAAAACGTGCACAGAGTTTGGGAAACACTGCGCTAGAGCTGTTCACGGATCCGCCTGTTCCTAAATATCCGAGACCGGATCCATAATTCTAAATAATGTCATGGGTCTGGGTCGGATCTGATATGATTGTCACTGGTCACTCACTGTATGTGTAATTTTAACTGACTTTTCCGGAAGGACCCGCACAGATCCAAATGCGACTGCTGCAGTAGAGAGAGAGAGACATTTTATAATTTATTCTGCTTCTCTTGCTTTTCACAAGAGTGGAATGTGGCACGTGGAGCTTGTTGTTGTTGGCCAGTCATAAGTCATCATATAAGATATAGTCATAGAGCCTCCAGGTGTGGTAAAAGTTAGGATCAAATCAAGCTTTATTTATACAGATCAAATCAAGCTTTATGTATACAGCACTTTTCAGACATGGAATGCAACACAATGTGATTCACAGGAAAATGAATATAACAATGAAAAAAACAAAGAATAACAACAAAAACTGAATGACTAAAAACACCCTAAGGAAAATCAAAGATTAAAAAGGTGTTTTAAAATCTCTTAACAATGTCAACAGTCTCGACCCCCCTTAGGTTCTTTGACAGTCTATTCCAGAGGCTGGGGGCATGGTAACTAAAGGTTGCTTCTCCATGCCTCTTGGTCCTCGGCTTTGGGATAGTTAAAAGAACAATGCCAGAGGACATGAGGGACCTACTGGGTTCATAACTTAAAAGCATGCCTGACATGTATTGGGGTGCACAAACATGGATTGATTGAAAAACCAATAGAAGAATCTTCAAATGAATTCTAAAACTCACAGGCAAACAGTACAGAGACCTTAAAACCGGTGTAATGTGTGCTCTCCATCTTGTATTAGTCAGTACCCATCATGCATTATTCTGTATGTTTTGCAGTTCACCAATGGCTTTCTTGGGTAGACCAGACAGGAGAGCATTACAGTGGTCAAGCCTGCTTGTAATAAAAGCATGGATGAGTTTCTCTGTATAAGCCTGAGAGAGAAACGGCTGCACCTTGGCAAAGTTCCTCAGGTGGTAAAAAAGCTATTTTGGTCACATTCCTAATGTGTGATTCAAAATTGAGTTCAGAATATAAATGTAACCTTTATTTAACTAGGCAAGTCAGTTAAGAACACATTCATATATACAATGACAGCCTACTCCGGCCAAACCCGGACGACGCTGGGACACCCTACGGTGTGCCACCCTACGGAACTCCCAATGACAGCCGGTTGTGATACAGCCTGGAATCAAACCAGGGTCTGTAGTGACGCCTCTAGCACTGAGATGCATTGCCTTACACCACTGCGCCACCCAAGAGCCTAAAACAACACCTAGGTTTTTTATCTTTATTGCCCATGAATTAAAATGTGCTGCCAGATTCTCTCATTGTGTTTTGGATCCAAAAGTAAGTACCTCAGTCTTGTCTTGATTTAGCTGAAGGAAGTTGTGAGCTATCCTAGTATATAGAGTCTAATAATTTATCCATTGAGCTAAAATCCTCTGGTGACAGAAATGTAAAGGTGTGCATCATCTGCGTAGCAGTGAAAATCAATGATGTGCATTCTGGTAACGCTGCCAAGGAGTAACATATATAAACTGAACAGTACCGGACCCAAAATGTATCCTTGTGGAATGCCACGTGTTATGTATTTTCTCTGAGTTATGTTCACCAAGGGTGACAAAAAACTCTCGACTGGTTAAATATGTCCTAAACCAATTTAGAACGGGACAGGAGAGACTTCTTCAGCCTGTCCAGAAGACATCATGGTCAACAGTGTCGAATGCAACACTTAAATCCATGAGTACAGGAACAGAGAGATATTTGGCATCTGTGTTGGCTCTAAGATCATTTACAATTTTAACTAAGGCTGTGTCACGGCCGTCGAAAGAACTGGACCAAACCGCAGCATGGTGAGCGTACATATTCCTATTTATTAGGATGACGCCGACAAAAACAATAAACAATACAAACTCAACCGTGAAGCTTGAGGGCTATGTGCCACAAACAAAGTTAACTACCCACAATCACAGGTGGGAAAAGGGGCTGCCTAAGTATGGTTCCCAATCAGAGACAACGATAGACAGCTGTCCCTGATTGAGAACCATACCCTGCCAAAACAAAGAAATACAAACATAGAAAATAGAACATAGAATTCCCACCCAAATCACTCCCTGACCAAACCAAAAGAGAGACATAAGAATAATAATAATAATAATGCGGAGCGAGCGGTTGGAGCGAGCGGTCGCATCTACACTTCGGTCCGCAGGTAGTATAACTTTTCATTACATTTCGTTATAGTACAACGGTTTGATTTGTCTAATCTTAGCAATTTCTTCTTAGCTAGCTACATAGCCGTCTTTGTATCAACGATAATTGCATAATTATCGTATTTCGTCGTCCTAACGTATCTGCCCAGCAGCTAGCTAAGCAGCTAGCTATCATCCACTGTCCACCAGCACTGTAGAAACTATTACACTCAACTGAACGACTCGATTAGCGTAGTGTCAGCTAGCTACATAGTTGTCTTCGCTGTCTTCGTATCCAAGATAATTGTGCAGTTTAGAGTGTGTAGACTTAGAGTGATTATCTTAATTTACCGAGGTTAGCTAGCCAGCTATTTGTCGTCCTTAACGTAGGAAATGCTGCTAGCTAGCTAGCCAACAGCTAGCCAACCTCTACCGAATTGAACTCCAACTACCCGGTCAACATTCGCGTCGCTCCACAGGTAGTATCACATTTTCATTTCACTTCATTACAGTACAACGGTTTGATTTGTTTGATCGTAGCTAGCCAGCTACATAGCCGTCTTTGTATCTAAGACAATTGTGTAGTCTAGAGCGATTTTCTAGGTTAGCTGGCCAGCTATTGTCGTTCTTTTAACGTAGCTAGCCAGCTAGCCCCCGAATAGCAGCACTGTAGTAACTATTACAGTACAACGGTTTGTTTTGTTTGATCGTAGCTAGCTAGCTACATAGCCGTCTTTGTATCTAAGACAATTGTGTAGCCTAGAGCGATTTTCTAGGTTAGCTGGCCAGCTATTGTCGTTCTTTTAACGTAGCTAGCCAGCTAGCCCCCGAATAGCAGCACTGTAGTAACTATTACAGTACAACGGTTTGTTTTGTTTGATCGTAGCTAGCTAGCTACATAGCCGTCTTTGTATCTAAGACAATTGTGTAGCCTAGAGCGATTTTCTAGGTTAGCTAGCCAGCTATTGTCGTTCTTTTAAGGTAACGTAACGCAATCAACCTGCTAGCTAGCCAGCTAGCCCCCGAATAGCAGCACTGTAGAAACTATTACACTCGACGGAACGACTTGATTAGTGTAGTGTCAACATCGCAGCCACTACCAGCTAGCCTACTCCAGCAGTACTGTATCATTTCAATCATTTTAGTCAATAAGATTCTTGCTACGTAAGCTTAACTTTCTGAACATTCGAGACGTGTAGTCCACTTGTCATTCCAATCTCCTTTGCATTAGCGTAGCCTCTTCTGTACCCTGTCAACTATGTGTCTATCTATCCCTGTTCTCTCCTCTCTGCACAGACCATACAAACGCTCCACACCGCGTGGCCGCGGCCACCCTAATCTGGTGGTCCCAGCGCGCACGACCCACGTGGAGTTCCTGGTCTCCGGTAGCCTCTGGAACTGCCGATCTGCGGCCAACAAGGCAGAGTTCATCTCAGCCTATGCCTCCCTCCAGTCCCTCGACTTCCTGGCACTGACGGAAACATGGATCACCACAGATAACACTGCTACTCCTACTGCTCTCTCTTCGTCCGCCCACGTGTTCTCGCACACCCCGAGAGCTTCTGGTCAGCGGGGTGGTGGCACCGGGATCCTCATCTCCCCAAGTGGTCATTCTCTCTCTCTCCCCTTACCCATCTATCTATCGCCTCCTTTGAATTCCATGCTGTCACAGTTACCAGCCCTTTCAAGCTTAACATCCTTATCATTTATCGCCCTCCAGGTTCCCTCGGAGAGTTCATCAATGAGCTTGATGCCTTGATAAGCTCCTTTCCTGAGGACGGCTCACCTCTCACAGTCCTGGGCGACTTTAACCTCCCCACGTCTACCTTTGACTCACTCCTCTCTGCCTCCTTCTTTCCACTCCTCTCCTCTTTTGACCTCACCCTCTCACCTTCCCCCCCTACTCACAAGGCAGGCAATACGCTCGACCTCATCTTTACTAGATGCTGTTCTTCCACTAACCTCATTGCAACTCCCCTCCAAGTCTCCGACCACTACCTCGTATCCTTTTCCCTCTCGCTCTCATCCAACACTTCCCACACTGCCCCTACTCGGATGGTATCGCGCCGTCCCAACCTTCGCTCTCTCTCCCCCGCTACTCTCTCCTCTTCCATCCTATCATCTCTTCCCTCTGCTCATACCTTCTCCAACCTTTCTCCTGATTCTGCCTCCTCAACCCTCCTCTCTTCCCTTTCTGCATCCTTTGACTCTCTATGTCCCCTATCCTCCAGGCCGGCTCGGTCCTCCCCTCCCGCTCCGTGGCTCGATGACTCATTGCGAGCTCACAGAACAGAGCTCCGGGCAGCCGAGCGGAAATGGAGGAAAACTCGCCTCCCTGCGGACCTGGCATCCTTTCACTCCCTCCTCTCTACATTTTCCTCCTCTGTCTCTGCTGCTAAAGCCACTTTCTACCACTCTAAATTCCAAGCATCTGCCTCTAACCCTAGGAAGCTCTTTGCCACCTTCTCCTCCCTCCTGAATCCTCCTCCCCCTCCCCCCTCCTCCCTCTCTGCAGATGACTTCGTCAACCATTTTGAAAAGAAGGTCGACGACATCCGATCCTCGTTTGCTAAGTCAAACGACACCGCTGGTTCTGCTCACACTGCCCTACCCTGTGCTCTGACCTCTTTCTCCCCTCTCTCTCCAGATGAAATCTCGCTTCTTGTGACGGCCGGCCGCCCAACAACCTGCCCGCTTGACCCTATCCCATCCTCTCTTCTCCAGACCATTTCCGGAGACCTTCTCCCTTACCTCACCTCGCTCATCAACTCATCCCTGACCGCTGGCTACGTCCCTTCCGTCTTCAAGAGAGCGAGAGTTGCACCCCTTCTGAAAAAGCCTACACTCGATCCCTCCGATGTCAACAACTACAGACCAGTATCCCTTCTTTCTTTTCTCTCCAAAACTCTTGAACGTGCCGTCCTTGGCCAGCTCTCCCGCTATCTCTCTCAGAATGACCTTCTTGATCCAAATCAGTCAGGTTTCAAGACTAGTCATTCAACTGAGACTGCTCTTCTCTGTATCACGGAGGCGCTCCGCACTGCTAAAGCTAACTCTCTCTCCTCTGCTCTCATCCTTCTAGACCTATCGGCTGCCTTCGATACTGTGAACCATCAGATCCTCCTCTCCACCCTCTCCGAGTTGGGCATCTCCGGCGCGGCCCACGCTTGGATTGCGTCCTACCTGACAGGTCGCTCCTACCAGGTGGCGTGGCGAGAATCTGTCTCCTCGCCACGCGCTCTCACCACTGGTGTCCCCCAGGGCTCTGTTCTAGGCCCTCTCCTATTCTCGCTATACACCAAGTCACTTGGCTCTGTCATAACCTCACATGGTCTCTCCTATCATTGCTATGCAGACGACACACAATTAATCTTCTCCTTTCCCCCTTCTGATGACCAGGTGGCGAATCGCATCTCTGCATGTCTGGCAGACATATCAGTGTGGATGACGGATCACCACCTCAAGCTGAACCTCGGCAAGACGGAGCTGCTCTTCCTCCCGGGGAAGGACTGCCTGTTCCATGATCTCGCCATCACGGTTGACAACTCCATTGTGTCCTCCTCCCAGAGCGCTAAGAACCTTGGCGTGATCCTGGACAACACCCTGTCGTTCTCAACCAACATCATGGCGGTGGCCCGTTCCTGTAGGTTCATGCTCTACAACATCCGCAGAGTACGACCCTGCCTCACACAGGAAGCGGCGCAGGTCCTAATCCAGGCACTTGTCATCTCCCGTCTGGATTACTGCAACTCGCTGTTGGCTGGGCTCCCTGCCTGTGCCATTAAACCCCTACAACTCATCCAGAACGCCGCAGCCCGTCTGGTGTTCAACCTTCCCAAGTTCTCTCACATCACCCCGCTCCTCCGCTCTCTCCACTGGCTTCCAGTTGAAGCTCGCATCCGCTACAAGACCATGGTGCTTGCCTACGGAGCTGTGAGGGGAACGGCACCGCAGTACCTCCAGGCTCTGATCAGGCCCTACACCCAAGCAAGGGCACTGCGTTCATCCACCTCTGGCCTGCTCGCCTCCCTACCATTGAGGAAGTACAGTTCCCGCTCAGCCCAGTCAAAACTGTTCGCTGCTCTGGCCCCCCAATGGTGGAACAAACTCCCTCACGACGCCAGGACAGCGGAGTCAATCACCACCTTCCGGAGACACCTGAAACCCCACCTCTTCAAGGAATACCTAGGATAGGATAAGTAATCCTTCTCACCCCCCCCTTAATGATTTAGATGCACTATTGTAAAGTGGCTGTTCCACTGGATGTCAGAAGGTGAATTCACCAATTTGTAAGTCGCTCTGGATAAGAGCGTCTGCTAAATGACTTAAATGTAAATGTAAATGTAAGAAGCTCTCTAAGGTCAGGGCGTGACAGGCTGTCTCTGTGCTGTAGTGGGCCTGGAAACCAGATTGGAAAATAAAAACATTGGCAATTAAAATATAATTTTGCTGTTTGAAAACCAATTTCTCCAGAATTTTACTTAAGAATAGAAGGTTGGAGATTGTCCGAAACTTGCTAAGAGCTGAAGAATCTAGATACATTTTCTTCAGAAGGGGTTTCACCATAGCAGTTTTTAGTGCAGTGGGGAAAGTGGCTGTGAACAGGGAGTGATTAATAACATTAGTTTGCATTTCTTCAGATATTCAATTAAGAACTGTTTTGAAAAAGGTGGTGGGGTAGGATTAAGAAGGCAGGTAGAAGGCTTAAGTTGTGATATCATTTTCCTGAGCATGTCTGTGTCAACCAGGGGAAATAAATTCATTGTTACTTTGTGTGGTAGGCCTGAGTACATATCAAACTTCGCATCAGGTCTTGCTTGACTGATACCCAGCTTTATCTCTGAAATATGCAGCCAACTCATCACATTTAGATGCGGAGGAAAATTTGCATAAGGTAGGTTTGAGGGGGTAGGATTTATCAGGCCATCAATGGTCAAAAAGAGCACTCTCAAATTATTCTGATTATTAGTGATCAAATTAGAAAAATGAGCCTGTCTGGCATTTCTATTTGCCTTGTTATATGCCAAGTTGCTCTCACAGAATATCAGAATGGACCTGCAACATTGACTTTCTCTGCTTCTGCTCTGCCTTTCTGCATTTCTCTTTAATTTATTAGTTTCCTCACTCATCCAGGGGCTCTCCGTTTGGATGTAGCCTTTTTCAACATTACTGGAGCTATGGCATCAATGGTGGGGGGGAGGGGGGGGGGTTCAATAAGAGCAGCACTGCAGGCTGAAGACAGCCATGTTTCAGTGAGCAACATGCAATAAACAAGAAAAGTTACTAGTGTACTAGTGATTGTGCAAACATTTAAAAGTGACATAATCAATGAGTGTGTGCCACTCTGCCCCTGGGGCATCTGCGTAGAGGTAACCAATGAATTAACAACCAAATTATTAATGTTACAACCATGTTTTCTGACAGTCTTCAATCAATAGGTAAAGGAGAATGATAGGCTACAATGACCAAGAGCAGCTACTGGCTACCTAATATTCTTAATGGAGTTTTTTCTATTTGTAACTGTAGGAGAAAGACAAAGCATATGCACTGCAGCCTCAATTAGCCTAGCTAGCTAAATTTGGCTAACTTAACTAGCTTCTCCCGGTTTGATGCAGTCAAGACATACTATGTAATCATATTTGATGATAACCTTCCTATGGCAGCTTTCGTCTACTATAGCACGAGTCGGCTTGTTTGGTTGCTGTCTTTCTCCCTCCCTGCTCCCCATGCCACTTGCTCACAGTATGGCCCTTCCCCCGCCTGCTAGAGTGGCACCTCTCTCTCCTCTCACGCTTTGTCAACTCTGTTTATTAAAGTAGCTTAATAAATTACTTTTCAGCTGCTTCCCTCACTCCGTTTGGACAGGTTATGGATCCAACCAGGTCTATACTAAACGGGTCTAGTTGTCCTAAGGACCATGCAAAACGCTAGTGTCAGTGTGGGAAAGCCCCAGTTCCATTTCGGAATGGGTCAAACTGTTTGGACCCATGAAGACTTCTAGTTCACAGGCTCTTAACATTTTTGCTTCAGTACTGCAGTTTAAAAGGACAATTAGCAGTTGCTTCATACATTTTTTTTACTTAAATGAATGATATGTATCCATTGATATTTGAAGAATATAACTTATAAATGCATCATAAAATCAGTTCAGCTGTCGTACCCCATCAGAACACAAAATATAAGCTTGCTTTACTCCATCGTTTGTATACAAAGAAAATGTAAACAAACACTATAATAGCCTCAAAACATGGTTAAAATATAATGTTGATATCAGTGATGGTCAGTCCTTGCATCCATAGCTCTATCAATTTGAGAGTGGTTACATTTCTCCAGCCTCATGCTTCAGCTTTTTACCGAACCAGGGATGAAGACACCACTTTGTTATTGTTTCTACTGCTGATTGTCGCTTTAACTGATGCCCTGCCCAGAAAGAGAATTTACATACACGGCCTCATAGAGAGGTCAGATTTGAAAATTCCTAATAAGACACTTTAGTCATCAATTTTGTGCACATTGAGTTATTCAAATAATTGTCGCTACCCGTTTTCAATCAGCTTCTTGATATGCCACACCTATTAGGTGGATGGATTATCTTGACTAAGAAGAAATACTCACTGACAGGGATAAACACATTTGTGCACGCTTTTTGTGCTTATGGAACATTTCTGGGATATTTTATTTCAGCTCATGAAACATGGGACCAACACTTTACATGTTGCGTTTATATTTGTGTTCAGTGTAGAAATTGTCTATTGATTGAAACTACTGTTGATATAAGCATTAATGTTATAATGGTTAATAATTACTGGCAAGAGTTAATTATAGGGGTCTCTATATAAAATCTCAATGGTGCCCCACCTTTGATTAATTTGGATAGGATAACCAAATTAATTACAATTAATTAGATCAAATAATTATTCCAGCAATTAATCAATAATGCAAGGACCTCCAGGGGCACCTGGCATAATTCAAGGACCTCCACCTGGGCGAACCGGCCGAGAAATAGGTGCTGGGCAAGCCGGCTGGGGGGGGGGGACGACAGGTGTGACAGTACCCACCTGGGCGAGCCGGCCGAGACATAAACGCCTGTCGATCCCGCTGCGACGTGGAAGCCCAATGATCCGACAAAGACGTGACAGTCTGACGAGCTGGCTGGGCAAACAGGACCTGACGATCCGGCTGAGGCCCAACGTGGGATGGGCGCCGTCCAAGCCAACCGGGGCAAGAAAACTTTGAGTCAGCTAGGGCGTGGAATCCCAAGGAGCTGGCTAGACACCCCCGGTTCCATCGGTGGCGACCCAGAACTGACTTCCCCACCAACCGGAACACAAGTACTCCCCGTTGCTTCGTGTGATAGCTTTGGGATTCTGCAAAGACCTGACACAGGAGATGAGAAACAGGTACGTGGAGTCAAACATTTATTCAGGAACAGACATAGACCACGGCAGGAACAGCGTTAGCACACGGGAAAACAAGGACATATGACAAACAATCACGAGGCAGGGAACAGAGCTAGGAAACAGACAGATATAGGGAAGGAAATTAAACAAGTAATTGAGTCCACGTGAGTCCACGTGAGTCCAATGAGCACTGATGCGCGTGACGGGGAAAGGCAGGTGTGCGTACTGAAGATGGCTTGATTGCATAATGTTGGGGAGTCTGGCACCCTTAAGCGCCAGAGGGAGGAAGAGCAGGAGCAGGCATGACAATATGTTTTCATAAGGATTTTATCACAACTAAAGTGGCCAAATATCTTCTTAAAATTAAGCACATTAATCCGCTTTACAACCGGTGTAGAGCCTAACTGGCATACGTTGGGCGGCGCGTGAGTTTCAAGTTTCGTGACGATCATTTTCACCATAAAAACGCACCTTTATAATAAAGTAATACATGCATAATCACATTCGTGGTGACTTTTGAGAACAGTGTTTTTCCGCTAATTGATTGCATTTTGGAACATTTGCGGTTATAGCCTACTGCTGTGTGAGTATTGCTGCGCTTATAATGTGAAGAAATAGCCTAATTGTTTATCAACATTTTAAGCTAAACGTTCTGATCTGTTGAATCAGCCTCATTGCTTTAAAAAAATGCTGGTGGTTGTATTGATTTGGGATCTATCACATCCCACAACTGTCCCAGACTATGTTTGGAATAATTTTTTTGTCATACAGAAACCCCAAATGTTTGACCAATAGAATAGGTCAACTTTTGTACTATGGGGGATAGTAGATTGACATAGGTTAGAGCATTTGCTGTTCGTTAGGCCTACTCATCTTGTTGGCTGATGAAAAGTAAATATGGACAGTTCTTTTACTATCTTCAATATGCGCCTCGGCATTCGATAAGAAGGATGCACGCAGTTGTGTCCCGATGTGTCTGTCTTCACTTGTAGCCTGCTTTGGAGCTGAGATGCTTATCTGAAGACATCCCTTCAAGAGGACCATTTCTTGAAGGACACTTAAGTACACTCTTCTCCACAGCTTTACTGTGTTTGTTGGGACTGGGGTGATCAGATGTCTTTCTTCTGCATGGAATCGAAAATGTTGATCTCTCTGGGTAAGCTCGCCATCCCGGTGTACAACTGAGCAAGAGGACAGGTACATTACAGTGTCTAGTTTGAGAAGTCCTCAACTGGCAGCTTCATTAAATAGTACCCGCAAAACACCAGTCTCAACGTCAACAGTGAAGAGGCAACTCCGGGATGCTGGCCTTCTCGGCAGAGTTCCTGTCCAGTGTGTGTTCTTTTACCCATCTTAATCTTTTCTTTTTATTGGCTAGTCTGAGATATGTCTTTCTTCACAACTGCCTAGAAGCCCAGCATCCCTGAGTCGCCTCTTCACTGTTGACATTGATACTGGTGTTTTGCGGGTACAATTTAATTAAGCTATTTTTCAAACTAGAAACTAATGTACCTGTCCTCTTGCTTCAGTTGTGCACAGGGGCCGCCCACTCCTTTCTATTCTGGTTAGAGCCCGTGTAACAGTATAACTTTAGACCGTACCCTCGCCCATACCCGGGCGCGAACCAGGGACCCTCTGCACACATCAATAACAGTCACCCACGAAGCATCGTTACCCATCGCTCCACAAAAGCTGCGGCTCTTGCAGAGCAAGGGGAACCACTACTTCAAGGTCTCAGAGCAAGTGACATCACCGATTGAAACGCCATTTAGCGTGCACCGCTAACTAAGCTAGCCGTTTCACATTCGTTACACCCGTTTGCTCTGTTCTGTGAAGGAAGTAGTACACAGTGCTGTACAAGATCTTCAGTTTTGGCAATTTCTCACATAGAATAGCCTTCATTTCTCAGAAAAAGAATAGACTGATGAGTTTCTGCTTTCAGTTTCCAGCTACAATAGTCATTTACAACATTAACAATGTCTACACTGTGTTTCTGATCAATTTGATGTTATTTTAATGGACAAAATATTTGCTTTTATTTCAAAAACAACATTTCTAAGTGACCCCAAACTTTTTGAACAGTACTGTATCAACCCTACAGTCAAGGTAAATATGTTTCCCCTTCTCTGCAACTGCATGTGTGAGTTTGAGTGAATGAAAGGGAGATCGAGACAGAAAGGGAGAAAAAAGGGTTGTGCACCTGAAAATGACAAGGGCAAGTTAAAATGTGATTTATTTGCTTTACAGTGTACACTCAGATAATATATGAATTGTTTCTGCTAAATACAATTAAATCAACCCTTCTATCAGTCAAAGCGTTTACCTCAATGGTGTCTCCTCTCTCTTCATCGGATCGTGGCCGTCCTCAGTTTGATCCAATCGCTTGCTGGTTTTTGTGACTGCACTTGAAGGAACTTTAAAGTATTATATATTATATATTGACTGACCTTCATGTTTTAACATAATGATGGTGTCACACCCTAATCTGTTTCACCTGTCTTTGTGCTTGTCTCCACTCCCCTCCAGGTGTCGCCCACCTTCCCCATTATCCCCTGTGCATTTATACCTCTGTTTGTCTGTTGCCGGCTCGTCTTGTCAAGCCTACCAGCCTGTTTTTTGTACTCCTGTTTGCTTGAGTGCCTGTTTTCTAGTTATCCCGGTTTTGCTCATTCTGCCTGCCCTGACCCTTTCTGCCGTTCTGTACCTTTTGACACTGCCCTGGATTACTGACCTGAGCCTGCCTGCCACTCTGTACCTTACGGACTCTGCCCTGGAATACCGATCTCTGCCTGCCCTTGATCTGTCGCTTGCCTGCCCCATCTAAACGGGTGGCATGTTGGACACACACGCACACAGGTAGGCTTAAGTTAATAAAGCATCACAGTGCTAGTCTGAATGTAAAAGGACAGTGTAACAATTGTGTTCCTCTTTAGGCTGATGGAGCTGTAAGTGAGTCAGGACTTGGATTTAGAAGAATGTAACGACTCATCTTATGTCTGAAGCAAACATGCTTGTGGTACATGGGTGGCATGTTAGACATGAACATACACACACACACAGGAGACGGATAGTAGGAGTCTCCGTTTATTATAGTACAAGGGGCAGACAGTCGTAATCCAAGTTAGGCAAGAACAGGACAGAAGGCGATCGGTGGGTCAAGACCATAGCATCTCTAGTAAATTCCTGAGTACAGTACTTGGAGGCTATGCTTTGCGAAAAAAGGTTGAGGAGGTGGACGAATGTAGTTTATTTGGGGAAGGTATCAAACAGGAACTACCCCTCTCTCTCCAACTTGCAGTGCAAAACATAGGGTTTCAGTTACTCGGCACCAGTGACGCTTATTTCAGGTTTTTCTTTGATGGCACACTACAGTTATACTGCAGTCTTTTGTTGTTAAGGATGACATTTGGCGTCTGTCCTTAGGCCTGAATTCATGCGTTCACTGCTGTCTGTGCGCATCTCTGCTACTCATCTCTGACCAGGGGAAAAATGTAATTTCTAGTCTAACCACATTGCATTTTGGAACTTAAGCTATACCACCCTTTTTCAAGTCTATTTGCTAATTTTTCATGCCTCTAACATGCAGTGGTGAAATACCCTACTGTTTTCTTGTCATTTTTGTTTTCATTGTGTTACCGGTACAGCGTAACCAAGCTATTTATTTTGCCTACCGCCTTTTATCCCTGACTTTTATTACAAGTTTTGTTTGCACATAGCTTCACATGAAATTACTTCCTGCATGACAGAGCCTATATATGACACACTGTACAAAACAATTAATCATGTTGAATAGGCGTAAGCTTTTTTCATCAATGCTTAGTCATTTGCATTCAGTCACATGCATTCACAAGTTGTAACATGGCTGATTGTGCTATCTTCATGTCATAGCAACCAGCGCTCTATGCGTGCGAATTAAATGTCATAATCTTGTTTGTGTCCGTAGTATTCTTGTTTAGTGCCATGAAGTAGGAGTTTCTGGGGAAAAAGAAGGCTAGTGCAGCTAAGTGTCAATGTCTTATGTGTCAGCTAGTTCAAAGGAGATTACATGTGGTAAATGTTGACTAAAAATAAAGTTGGGTCATAAAATGGGAAGGTGAATAAATTAACCTGCCGATAGCATACAGACAAGATTAATGTAATTCGGCCTAGTCTATGTATGCTGCCACAACAAGCGGGTGCATGTTGGAGTTGTCAGACTAGTCACCCAAGTCATAGACCGTTCTCTCTGCTACCACACAGCAAGCGGTACCAGAGCGCCAAGTCTAGGTCCCAAATGCTCCTTAACAGCTTCTACCCCCAAGCCATATGACTGTTGAACAATTACTCAAATGGCCACCTGGACTATTTACAATGACTTGGTACCGGTACATTTTTTACTTTATTTCGTGAAATATTTTCGCAACTCTTTCTTAAACTGCGTTGTTAGTTAAGGGCTTGTACCTGTTGTCACACCCTGATCTGTTTCACTTGTTTGTCTCCACTCCCCTCCAGGTGTCACCCATTATCCCCTGGGTACTTTTGCCAGTTTGTCTTGTTTGTTCAAGTCAACAAGCGTTTTCTCAGCTCCTGCTTTTTCCCAGTCTCTTTTTCTCGCCCTCCTGGTTTTGACCCTTGCCTGTCCTGACTCTGAGCCCGCCTGCCTTACCACTCTGCCTGAGCCTGCCTGCCATCTGTTACCTTTGCCCCTACTCTGGATTACCGACCTCTGCCTGACCTGAGCCTGTGTCGTCCTGTACCGTTGCCCCACAACTCTGGATTATCAATCCCTGCCTGCCTTGAGCTGTTTGCCTGCCCCTGTTGCTGTAATAAACATGGTTACTTCAACAGTCTGCGTTTGGGTCTTAACTGAGACGTGATAGATATATTCGGTGCATGTGACAAATACAATTTTATTTGATTACATGAGTGAGAAGTTGTATGGGTGAGAAGTATGTTTGCCCCCTAACTCGTATGTACACAGTCAGTTTCTAAACCCAGAGGCGCAACATTGCAAGATTTCCGGGAAAGCTTACAAAACATACCAAGCAGACCAGGCCATGGTTTGAGAAGTCAGTGAGAGAAGGGAGCAACACTTCCTTAGCTGTTAATTTTCTCAAATTCAAGGCATAACCTAGTGAAAGTGACAAACTGACACATTAAAAAAATTAAATAAATAAAAATGTTATAGTGCTTTCGATTTGATGCGCAGTTCAGCGTGAGACGACCGTAAGACCCGACGTGTTTCTATGCATGAGCTTAGCTAGCCAATGTTGCATGACAATACCTACAAGCGTGATCGGGGATTTCTATTGGAAAAGCAGTTTCTGCTCTTACTGTACTCTTTGATAGTGTTGTACTGACACCTACAAAGAGATTTGATCACATTCGCCATTGCTATTTCCTTTAGCTACTGTCTTGGCCTAATTGAATACCTGTACAACGTCATAAAACGATTTCTGAGTAAAGGTTCAAAGCATGCTGCTTTGTTTTTAGCTGTTGGCCATATATTAGCATTGCTATAAGTATCATGTGCCTTTGTATATAATAGTACTGTATAGTGTTGTTTCATTAGTTAGTTAGCTAACCACTACTTGCAAATAAGGGCATTATTGTCACCATAAATGTTGACTGATGGGTGTTTTTCAGGTGGAGTTGTAATGCTTGTGCACAGTTTAATGACGTGTCTAATTTACAACAGGAAACGTGTATGTATGGCATCCAAGTTCATAAATCAAAATATTTTTGTCATGCCTTTTCAGAAAAGGCGCATGCAGATATTTAGTTACATTTTAAACAATGGTTATAGAGCCCCACAGTGGCGGTGTCATAACATAAAACAATCCTGTATGGTGAAGAAACGATTGGAACCATTTCCCTGTTTGACCGCTACGTTTTATGGGTATTATGACTCATACTGTGCTACTCTATAAATAAGGCCCCTGATCTGCTTGGTGTGTCTTGATGTTGCGCCCATTGACCTTTTTTTATTTTTTCTCATGTAAAAATGATTCTGTTTCTGGTTAAGCTATTTCTAATCTTTTGACTTAATGGGTCACACCAGAGATTTAGCTATTAGGCTATTAAACATTTGGAACCACGATAGCGTACATTTTGTTGACATTCGTATATTATATATATAGATTTTTCTATTTATTGGACCTTTTTTTTCTCCCCAATTTGATCTTGTCATCGCGGCAACTCCCCAACAGGCTTGGGAGGCAAAGGTAGAGTCATATCGAAACATAAACTGCGCTTAACCCGGAAACCAGTCACACCAATGTGTCTTAGGAAACACAGAGAACAGCACAAATAACAAGAAGGTAGAGACAATGCATCACACAAAGCAGCCACAACTGTAATTAAAAGTGTCCATGATTGAGTCTTTGAATGAAGAGACTGAGATAAATCTGTCCAGTTTGAGTGTTTGTTGCCGCTCATTCCAGCCGCTAGCTGCAGCGAACTGAAAAGACGAGTGTCCCAGGGATGTGTGTGCTTTCGGGACCTTCAACAGGATGTGATGCCAGAACGGGTGTATGTGGAGGATGAGGGCTGTTATAGATATCTCAGATAAGGGGGAGTGAGGCCTAAGAGTTTTATAAATAAGCATCAACCAGTGGGTCTTGCGACGGGAATATAGAGATGACCAGTTAACAGAGGAGTGTATATAGTGATATGTCCTATAAGGCGCATTGGTTGCAAATCTGATGGCCGAATGGTAAAGAACATCTAGCCACTCGAGAGCACCTTTACCTGCTGATCTATAAATTATGCCTCCGTAATCTAGCATGGGTAAGATGGTCATCTGAATCAGGGTTAGTTTGGCAGCTGGGGTGAAAGAAGAGCGATTGCGATAGAGGAAACTAAGTCTAGATTTAACTTTAGTCTGCAACTTTAATATGTGCTGAGAGAAGGACAGTGTACTGTCTAGCCATACTCCCAAGTACTTGTATGAGTTGACTATCTCAAGCTCTAATCCAGAGATGGGCAACTTCAGTCCTCGAAGTGTGACACCAATCAGGCCTTTCTCCATCCCTAGCAAACACAGCTGATTAATCAAATTGCATTCTAAACTGACGTTCATGATTAGGTGATTGGAGGCAGGTGTGTTAGCTGTGGCAAAACTGTGACACCAATCAGACCCTTGAGGACTGGAATTGCCCACCCCTGCTCTAAACCCTGAGGTACTAATCACACCTGTGGGGAGAATGGCATTCTTCTTACCAAACCACATGACCTTTGTTTTGGAGGTATTCAGAACAAGTTTAAGGGTAGAGAAAGCTTGTTGGACACTAAGAAAGCTTTGTTGTAGAGCATTTAAAACAAAATCCAGAGAGAGACCAGCTGAGGGTAAGACTGTATCTGCAAATAAATGGATGTGAGAGCTTCCTACTGCCTGAGCTATGTTGATGTAAATTGAGAAGAGTGTGGGGCCTAGGATTGAGCCTTGGGGTACTCCTTTGGTGACAGGTCGTGGCTGAGACTGCAGATTCTGACTTTATACACTACACTCTTTCAGAGATAGTAAGCAAACCAGTACAAGACCACTCAGACACCTATGCTCCTTAGCCGGCCCACAAGAATGGAATGGTCTGCCTGCAGGGAGAAACTTTGTAGCGGGGCATGGAAAAAAGGGAGAAGCATTTATTGAAAAGTGATTGCATTTGGCCAAGTCAATAAAAATAGCAGTACAACATTGCTAAGAATCCAGGGCAATTGTGACATCATTGAGGACCTTTAAGGTTGCAGTAACATATCCATAACCTGAGTGGAAAGCAGATTGCATACCAGAGCGAATACGAGACATCAAAAAAGGCACGCAGTTGATTCGTAACAAGTTTTTCCAACACTTTTGACAAACGGCAAAATAGAAATAGGCCTATAAGTTAGGATCAGCTGTATCTCTCCTGGCTGCCTTCCAAGCAATGGGAACCTTCCCAGAAAGGAGAGACAGGCTTGGTGATTATAGGGGCAGCAACCTTAAAGAAGAAAGGGTCTAAACCATCTGACCCAGATGGCATTTTGGGGTCAAGTTTCAGGAGCTCCTTTAGCACCTCGGACTCAGTAACTGCCTGCAGGGAGAAACTTTATAGCGGGGCATGGAAAAAAAAGGGAGAAGCATTTATTAAGCTGGCGCAGGCGCAAGGATAGGCATAGCATTGGTTTTGGAACCAGGCTGCCTCCTGGCTGATGGCGAAGTAGGCTCAAAACAAAAGTGATGTAGGTCTGCACCAGTTGTGTAGTGCATTTTTTTTTTTAGGTGAGGTAGTGCATTTTCAGATTTTGATGAAGTCATTTCCACCGACTGATGTAGCCTATCATTATATAGAATATGCATAAAATGCAAGGTCTGTCTATGGCCACATTGTCTCAAGAACATTTTCTATTTTTAATACCCTCAAACACCAAGTTTATCAAGGCACAAGGTGAGACCCAGATGCAGATGGTTAGAGTCTTACAATGTTTATTAATCCAAAGGGGTAGGCAAGAGTGGTCGTGGACAGGCAAAAAGGTCAAAACCTGTTCAGAGTCCAATAGGTACCGAAGGGCAGGCAGAATCAAGGTCAGGGCAGGCAGGGGTCAGAACTGGGAGGACAAAAAGAATAGGAAAGGAGTGCGGGGAAAAACACGCTGGTTGACTTGACTAAACATACAAGACGAACTGGCACAGAGAGACAGGAAACGCAGTGATAAATACATAGTTATTCACGTTTTACCGGTGAAACTGGTATTTGATTGATCTCAACCAGTTGCATGGGAATATACTATGCATTTCAATCTTCATTGACTACTTTTTTGTGAGTGAATTAGAGCAGATGGAGTTAACAAGTTTCTTGTATTTTGTTTCAATCAAGCATATCCTGCCTAGGTGGCACGCTCTGAGTTTTGGTGCATTTTTTGGGTGACTATTCAGCTTCTGCTAACCATCCGGAAATCTCATAAGATCTGAGGCGGTGTTTTTGGTGTAACAGTACTGTTATAGGCCTACTATGCTACGTTATTACTGTATATTTGGTTCTGTTATGTAAAATACAAATTCATCATTATGTGATCTTGCAAGACATTGATTCAGCTTTGATTTAACTTTACCTCTTCTTACAATGGTGCTCATTTAGTAATCTTCTATTTGTAATAAGTGATGAGTACGACTATTCGGCGTAAGCAACAGATCTTGATAAGTGTTATTTTAAATGTTTGGAGTGCCCTTCATGGTTCTGAAAGGATAGCACCAGGATTGTGCAATGATGTTCTATAAGTTGAACCAACTTGTGGTGCTGAATGATAGCTCTGCCATTTGGCCAGTTCAGGAAAAATAAGTGCAGTATAGCCTAATAGGCTATTTCGACTATTTCGTATAGCTATACGTAGGCTATAGCCTCATGTAAATACAAATACATATCGCTTAATTTCATTGCACTGTTTGTAGGAGAGCTTAAATTGCGAGTGAGCATGTAATTGCGTTGTGTAGTTTACACTACACTGTATCATAAATAAACATTGATTCCATTAGTTGAAAGCATGGTTACAATATACCCTATTAGAGAATAAAAGAAAAGAGGTGAACTATCAATTAATATAATTTATTTGCATAGATTGAAACATGCTATCAAATCAATTGACCAAGTAGTTAACACATCATTAATACATAAAATTGCAGGAAACAGCTTTAAAACAGCCATACAATCTTTAGTGTGGTATATTCACACATCTCAAACTATAACCTATATGTATTATTACCTCCAATTCACATTTCCAATTTCCCACGATGACATACCAAGCTAGAATGGGGCCCTGAGTCTCAACCAATTGCCAATATAGGCTAAATATCTCAAGCAGGGCTACAGCAACTTCTAGAGAGGGCCAGGCTCCTTGGGCTTTGCGGTGGCCGTTCTGCTTTGGTTGTCCTCAGCAGAACGGTGTCGCCATAACCAAGAGGTTACATATCGTTCTGGGTTCCACTGTGCAAGAGGGAGTCTGGAGTTTTATAAAACATAAATTTCACAAGGTGAAATAAGTTAAATTTTTTCAATGTTCTGATTGGCTAATGTGCACACACACAGTTTTTCATCATTCTCCCCACCACCAGAGAGAAGACAGGGAAGAAACCACACTTTGCCTATCTATCGTTTTTCATGCAATTTTTTGTAGTAATTAAATATAATTCATTTTTCCAGAAATCCTCCCCTCAGCAGCCTCAACTGCTTTGCAGATTTCTGTTTGATTTGAGCAGGGCGCTCCTCACTCGAGGCTTCACTAGTCACGTTTAGGGCCATAGGCTGGTTCAACCCCAGCCAGCTTAATAGAACTCTGCCAGTCACGCATTGACCAAGTTCTATGGGTCAAATGTAAGGGTCTTAATACAGTTGTATTACACAACAGAATGACTGTGTAACTTGGATATCCGCTGTCACACTAAGGCCAGTGCAAGATGAGCTGTCATGGTGGGGGGGAACAGTTACAGACCGACTGTCTCCACACGATCTCATGCAGAATCAGTTAAAGGATGCAGCTGTATCGGGAATCTTGGAACGGAAAAGTCAAAGGACGATGCCTAAACCAACAGAATGTCAACAAGTTATACAAGGTGAAACAGTTACTGCAAGAGTGGAACAGGCTCAATGTCTCACCAGATGGATTATTACAAAGGAAAAGAGCAAAAAGGACACAAGTTGTGGTACCAAGTCTGTATAGTACACTGATTTACAAGTACTTACACACATGCTGAAATGGCCCATCTAGGAACAGAAAGAGTGTTGAACTTAGCACTAGAAGGCTTTTATTGGCCATGCATGCAACATGACATTGAACACTTTATTACTAAAGTGTGTAAGTGTATCAAACAAAAGAAACCCTGTGTAATAACTTGGGCCCCGATGCAACATGTACGAGCTACAGCTCCTTTCGAGATTATTTCAATTGATTGTGCATTTGGAGAAAAGCAGAGGGGGCTACGAGTATATTTTAGTTAGTTTAGATACCTACAAAATTTGCACAAGCCTACCCCACCAGAAATAAGTCAGAAAACTGCAGTAAAACAAATATGATTTTTTTCTCCCAAAGTTTGGCCTTGTCAAAAATTCATGATGATCAGAGAAGAGAGTTTGACAATTAGTTATTTAGAGTCTTGCAGGACTGTAAGGGAAATAGCCAATTCCAGAACCTCTCCATATCATCCACAGGGGAATCCGGTGGAAAGATTTAACCGTACACCGTTATCAATGTTGCGCATACTAGATAAAGAGAAAAAGGCCAACTGGGGTGATTATCTGAACAACGTCATTCATGCATATAACTGTACCACCAGTGATGCTACTGGGTTCTCACCATATTTCCTGCTATTTGAAAGGGCTTCACTGCTACCTGTTGACCTTGTCTTTGGGTTACAGATAAAGAAACAGGAGAAATCATACCAGGATTATGCTAAGAAGTGGTAGCAACAGATGGCGGAAGCCTATGACATCGCCATTAGGAACATGGAGTAATCAACAGCAAAGGGAAAAGCCTACTACGATCAGAAGAAAATGAGGTCTGGTCTCAGGGGATCGTGCACTGGTGAGGAACATGTCAGAACGTGGATGGCTGGGAAAGCTAAGATCACACTGAGAGGACCCAAATACATGTGGTGGTAACCAGGAAAGGTAATGACAGCCCTGTCTATCTGGTCAAACCCACGAGGGGTACAGGCAGGGCCCAGGTTCTGCATCCCAATATGCTCATGTCATGTAATTCCCTACCATTTGAGGAACCTGTTGAAACACCCAGTAGAGGTCTGTGGAGAAGGGAACCACCCCTTCTCCACAAGGGGAAGCAAAAAAATGGGGAGCGCGCTGAGTCTGAGAGCTCAGATGAGGATTCTTATCCAGTTTTCATCAATAGGTCACATAGGGATGAAGAGGGCAGACAGAGTAGCACACAGCTAGTATCAGATAATGGTGAGGAACGGGGTCAGACTGATAAACTTCATTGTGAAGGAGTGCCAACCACTCCTCAGAGAGAGGAAGGAGAGAATGGGGGTAAATATGGAAACAGCCTAGGGCTCAGACTCAATCATCTCATGATGAAGTGGACACCTGAGTCATTGGGGTCACCAATGACCTTGCCCCGCTGTTCAGCCTGGCAGAGGAGGCCCAGAGACATTCAGACCTATAACACTTTAGGGCTGCCCAGTTCTTATCAGGACACCAACTAGAGATGTGTGTATATATTTTCTTGTTTACCTTTACTAATCACAGAGTGATAATGTTTGGTAGGGGTTGCGTCTTTGCCCATAAAGGTAGACTGGACATGTCTAGATAGTTATATTGCTGTTAGGCCAATTTTCTCAGTTGTTCTCATGACCAGTACTTACATCCTCTTTGTTTTGAGGCCAGTGAAATGTTTAGGACATTTCATTTTTGCCGGGGGTGTTGTAAGGCTTAATACAGTTGTATTCCAGCCACTAGGGGGTACTCTGGTGAAGCCCATGGGAAATACAGAAATATAGTTTAAGTGAATTGGGGAGAGCAAGAATAAGAAACAAAAAAAATGGCTGTAAACTGCTGTTACATGTGCTGACATGAAGTAAACCATACCTTTGTGTTGTAGTTTATATTATAAGCTCATAGAAAGGGTAACACAAACAAACGCACAAATGATTGGTTGACAATAGAGCCTCCCACGATGCAGGAAGAAGGTGGTGAAGAGGAACTGCAGAAATTTGCAGTCAAAGCTTAATGACCTTTGACTGCATTAACTTTTGTGATCAGTGAAAGTCTGAAAATGTGTATTTTCATAATGAAAGGCGACAAAAGTTAACTGCTTTCAAGACTAAGCTGAAACTGCAAGTTAAAATGTGCCTACATTTTTGCATAGATTCCAATTGATTTGTTCTGGTTCCAAGTGGAAAACTCGGAGAAACGCTGTGTTCGTGTGCTATCAGAACGTACCGAGTTATAACGAACGTATTTACGTATATTCTTATTGGTTGATTCTGGTACATTCAAATGGAAACTCAGAGACCATGTTTCCGAGTTGACTTGAACGCAGCATCAAACATGTACTATGTGACGCACACAACGTCATTTCTTGATAACCAAAATGGAGGACTACTCATCCAAGCAATCAGTTGAAAATCTTGACAATCCTCCTAACAGTCGCTTGTTTCTCGTAACAAGTCGATCAGTTTCAGATGATGTTATTCGAGAGAAATTTTCTGTATTTGGAGAGGTCCAAGGTGTATGGGTGGTTAAGGACAAACAGACGAAAGAATCGAAGGGGATCTCCTATGTTAAATTCGCGAAGTCTTCGGAAGCATGCACCGCAATGGAGGACATGCATGGAAAATGCCTGTTAGACGGAACGAAGCCCATTAAGGTTTGCATGCACATACATCTAAACTTAATACGACCTCATCCAAGTTTCTAACATTCACTATTTATTTCCTTACGTATTTAAAAAAAAAGATTCCATGCTGGGCCCTGTTCACCAATAGCGATGGAAGGTTTTACCCGTATTTTAACGATGCACGTTTCCTGCAACTGCCCGAAACATCAAGCAGAGAAAATGGTCGCCACAGTACTTCGTCGAAGGTGAATACATATAGTATGGAAAGAAAGGGAGCGCTGTTCTCGGATCAGCTTTCTCCGTTCAAATCTTTCCTCGAAGGTGCATCATGCAGAACTCGCCCCGCCATTCCCTGGTTGCATCTAATAGTTCGCAAACAATGTATGTCTCGAGAATCCATTGTTCCCTCAAAACCGCCCTGACATTTTTTCAATAACCAGGGCCGGATGCAATTCCACAATACTTACATGATGGAAATTAACTGAATCTTTTTTTAAATACCACAAATGACCGAAATAAGTGGCTAATCTGACACTGACAAATTGAGATCATTATGGTCTTGAATTCAAACAAACAATAGGTCAGGAAAATGACGCAACACAGATTGTACAATAGTAGTGTGTGTGTGTGTGTGTGTGTGTGTGTGTGTGTGTGTGTGTGTGTGTAATAGTATAATAACAATTTACTATTCTACATTTTGTAAAATAGGAGTGAAGACAACTGATATAACACATGGAATATTTAGTAACCCAAAAACATTGACACAAATCAAAATATTTTATATTTGAAATTCTTCAAAGTTTAACACCTTTTGCCTTCACAGCTTTGCACAGTCTTGGCATTCTCTCAACCAGCTTCATGAGGTAGTCAGCTGGAATACATTTAAATTAACAGCTGTGCCTTAAGTTAATTTGTCTTTCCTACTTAATACATTTCAGTCAATCAGTTGTGTTGTGACAAGTTAGGGGTGGAATACGGAATATAGCTTTATTTGGTAAAAGACCATGCCCATATTATGGCAAGAACAGCTCAAATAAGCAAAGATAAACGACAGTCCATCATTACTTTAATTGCTCTGGGATATGTGGGACAGTAGTTTGCCAACAGCCAGTGAAAGTGCAGGGCAATCTGCCAGACTTCTGACTCGTTCCTCTCTTTCGGTCCCTGGGAATGCACCTGGGAGTGCATTCTGACTGAATGAGAGAGGAATGAGTCAGGTGTCTGGCAGATTGCCACAGGCTGAGGTGTGGTCACGAGTTAGCTCTCGTTCCATTGCTTTTCTACAGACATAGGAATTCTCCGGTTGGAACATTATTGAAGAATTATGATAACATCCTAAAGATTGATTCTATACTTAGTTTGACAAGCTTTTACTTTAAACAAAAGAAGCTATTTGGACATAAATGATGGACATTATCGAACAAAACAAACATTTATTGTGGATCTGCGATTCCTGGGAGTGCATTCTGATGATCATCAAAGGCAAGTGAATATTTATAATAGAAGTAGAAGCCTGAAACAATGTTCTAGACTGTTGACATCTAGTGGAAGCCTTCGGAAGTGCAACAACCAATATCCCACTGTATCTACAACAGGGGCTGAGTTAAAAAAAAAAAAAAACTAGAAGCCTCAGATTTCCACTTCCTGGTTGGATTTTTCTCAGATTTTTGCCTGCCATATGAGATCTGTTATACTCACAGACATCATTCAAACTGTTTTAGAAACGTTGGAGTGTTTTCTATCCAATACTACTAATAATATGCTTATATATTAGCATCTGGGACAGAGTAGCAGGCAGTTTACTCTGGGCACCTTATTCATCCAAGCTACTCAATACTGCCCCCCTGTCACCAAGAAGTTAAGACATGAAGGTCAGTCAATGTGGAAAATTTCAAGAACTTTGTTTCTTCAAGTGCAGTTGCAAAAACCATCAAGCGCTATGATGAAACTGGCTCTCATGAGGACCGCCACAGGAAAGGAAGACCCAGAGTTACCTCTAATGCAAAGGATAAGTTAATTAGTTACCAGCCTCAGAAATTGCGTCCCAAATAAATGCTTCAGAGTTAAAGTTAGACACATCTCAACATCAACTGTTCAGAGGAGACTGCATGAATCAGGCCTTCATGGTCGAATTGCTGCAAAGGAACCTTAAGGACACATATAAGAAGAGACTTTCTTGGGCCAAGAAATACGAGCAATGGGCATTAGAGTAGTGGAAATCTGTTCTTTTGTTCTTATGACTCCAATTTTGAGGTTTTTGGTTCCAACCGCATAGTCTTTGTGAGACGCAGAGTAGGTGGACGGATGATCTCGTGTGGTTCTCACCGTGAAGCATGGAGGTGTAGGGGTGCTTTACTGGTGACACTGTCAGTGATTTATTTAGAATTCAAGGCACACTTAACCACCATGACTACCACAGCATTCTGCAGCGATACGTCATCCCACCTGGTTTGCGCTTAGTCCCACTATCATTTTTTCCCCACAAGACAATGACCCAACACCTCCAGGCTGTGCAAGGTCTATTTTACCAAGAAGGAACGTGATGGAGTGCTGCATCAGATCTGGCCTCCCAATAACCTGACCTCAACCCAATTGAGATGGTTTGGGATGAGTTGGACTGCGGAGTGAATGAAAAGCAGCCAACAAGTAATCCGCATATGTGGGAACTCCTTCAAGACGGTTGGAAAAGCATTCCTCATGAAGCAGGTTGAGAGAATGCCAAGAGTGTGCAGAGCTGTCAAGGCAAAGGGTGGCTATTTTTTGAGAATATAAAATATATTGATTTAACACTTGGTTACTACATGATTCCATGTGTTATTTCATGTTTTTATGTCTTCATTATTCTGCAATGTAGAAAATACTACAAATAAAGAAAAACCTTCAATGAGTAGGTGTCAACTTTTGACTGGTACTTTTATTTAATTTAACCTTTTTAACTTAAGAACAAATTATTATTTAGAATGACGGCGTTCACCAGCCAAACCCGGATGACGCTGGGCCAATTGTGCGCTGCCCTATGGGATTCCCAATCACGGCCAGTTGTGATACAGCCTGGATTTGAACCAGGGTGTCTGTAGTGACTCCTCTAGCTCTGAGATGCAGTGCCGTAGACTGCTGCACCACTCGGGAGCTCGAGCCTATAAAAATGTGTTATCAGACTCCACCCCACTGATCCTCAACACTGGGGCCCCACAAGGGTGTGTTCCCAGCCCTCTCCTGTACTCCCTGTTCACCCATGACTGCGTGGCCATGCACACCTCCAACTCAATCAAGGTTGCGGAGGACACAACAGTGGTAGGCTTGATTACCAACAATGACGAGACGGCCTACAGGGAGGAGGTGAGGGCTTTGGGAATGTGGTATCAGGAAACTAACCTCACACTCAATGTCAACAAAACAAAGGAGCTGATCATGGACTTCAGGAAAGCGCAGAGGGAGCTGACCCTTATCTTCATTGCCGGGACAGTAGTGGAGAAGGTGGGAAGATCCTCGGCATACACGTCACAGGCAAACTGAAATGGTCCACCCACAAAGACTGCGTGGTGAAGAAGGCGCAACAGCACCTCTTCAACCTCAGGAGGCTGAAGAAATTTGACTTCTAACCCAGAACACAAACTTTTACAGATGCACAATCGAGAGTTTCCTGTTGGGCGGTATCACCGCCTTGTACAGTAACTGCTCCGCCCACAACCGTAAGGCTCTCCAGAGGGTAGTGAGGTCTGCACAACGCATCACCGGGGCCAAACTACCTGCTCTCCAGGACACCTACACCACCAGATGTCACAGGAAGGCCAAAAAGATCAAGGACAACAACCACACAAGCCACTGCCTGTTCACCCTGCTATCATCCAGAAGGCGAGGTCAGTACAGGTGAATCAAAGCTGGGACAGAGAGACTGAAAAACAGCTTCTATCGCAAGGCCATCAGACTGTTAAACAGCCATCACTAACATTGAGTGGCTGCTGCCAACATACTAACTCAAATATCTAGCCACTTTTAATAATAAAAAATGTGTTGTATCACTAGTCACTTTAAACAATGCCCCCCAGGTGACCCGAGAGCATATAGTTCTGGGCCAAGTCTACAGCCTATCTCATCTGTAGCCAGTTCTTGTTATTTTTTGTTTCAGGGGATAGTGTAACTGGATTTAATACTTGTGCATGGCTCTGTGATGTAGGGGATGCCGATCTTAATAAGAACAAATATGTACAGTCACGGGTACAGACTTAAGTCAAACTCGTTTGTAATGAAAAACCTAGACTTCCTATTCAAAACCTAGTATATGGTCAAAGTTGGGGGTACATGGAGAGACTATCTGTAATTATGGGCTTTTTGTTTTATGCTACAATGTCATTACTCATTTACATTTATTTGTATTAATAAAAGCCCTACTTGACTAACTTACTAATGTGTATGTGACCAGTAAAATTGGATTTGATTTAAAGGATCGTTCCATGTAATTTCAGCAAGCCATGACACCCACAATCTGATTGTTCTGAAATTGTTTCTTTAGTTAAATGGATAAGGTTAGCATTCCTGCAACATTATTTTGTTGAATTATAATTTTCTGAGAAATTAAGCCATTGATTGTACCCAAATTGTTATAAATAAAAAATAGAGTACATATCTAAATTGGACCAAAACATTTTCTGTCTAAAACATGAGGATTCCGAAGAATTGTCAAAAGCCATCCACGCATACTCGTTGTGTTGGGTGTGTCCAATTTAAGTTCTGTGTTTGACAAATAGTATGGAGCTGTGGCTCGGTGTATTGTTTCTTCTTACTATGTAATGCATTCTCAGTGAATGTGGTGATGGTTTTTTTCCCCGTTCAGAGAAAGTCATTGAAGTCTTCTGACCACTAGATGGTGCTATTCCTGCTATTAGTAGATTAAACAAATCTACACACTGCTCGAAAAAATAAAGGGAACACTAAAATAACACATCCTAGATCTGAATAAATGAAATATTATTCTTAAATACTTTTTTCTTTACATAATTTGTGTGATTGTTGTCAGCACATTCAACTATCAATAGAAATGTATCAACCCATGGAGGTCTGGATTTGGAGTCGCACTCAAAATTATTGGAAAACAACACTGCCAGGAAGAATAGGAACTGAGAAGTGGTCTGTTGTCCCCACCTGCAGAACAACTCCTTTATTGGGGGTGCTAATTGCCTATAATTTCCACCTGTTATCTATTCCATTTGCACAACAGCATGTGAAATTTATTGTCAATCAGTGTTGCTTCCTAAGTGGACAGTTTGATTTCACAGAAGTGTGATTGACTTGAAGTTACATTGTGTTGTTTAAGTGTTCCCTTTATTTTTTTGAGCAGTGTATATATATTAGACCCCCCTCACTGTTGAAGGGTTAGTTCACCCAAATGACAAAATTACATTTTCATTACCCTGTAAGCAGTCTATAGACAAGGTATGACAGCAACCCATGCTTGGCCACTGTTTCAAATGATAATATAGTTACCATTGACATGCATTAGGTTTGTGCCACAAATGCTAAAAAAGTTTGTTTATCTGGCAACTGATTTAAATGCAAACATTGGTTCCTGTCGTACCTTGTCCATGGACTACAGGGTAAGGAAACCAATGTATTTATTATGGATCCCCATTAACTGCTGCCAAAGCAACAGCTACTCTTCCTGGGGTCCAGCAAATTTAAAGCAGTTTATACCATTTAGAAACATTACAATACATTCACAGCTTTCACAACACAGTGTGCCCTCAGTCCCCTACTCCACCACTACCACATATCTACATTACTATATCCATGTGTTTGTATGTGTCTGTGCCAATGTTTGTTGTTCCATGAGGTGTTCCATGAGGTGTTTTTCCATGTTTTGTGGGGTATGTATGGGTGTCTGAGCTGTGTGCCAGTAGTTTAGACAGACCGCTTGGGGCATTCACCGGGTGAGCTATACCTTTAAAGTAAAGATTCACCCATTTTGAATGTAATATTTATTTTTGTACATCTCTGAATGTCGTTCTATCCATTCCCTGGGTCACTTCATGTTTTTATCTATATCTTAGACATTTGGCCAGTGTGACGTAGCATTGCAATAAAGCCGCTCTCACCACACTGGAAGATAATAGGATTTATTTAAATGTGTAATAGTTAATTTAAAAAACAAAACAAATTACATACCTTATTTACATAATTATTCAGACCCTTTGCTATGAGACTTGAAATTGAGCTCCGGTGTATCCATTTATCATCCTTGAGATGTTTCTGCAACTTGATCGTGGTACACCTGTTGATTTGGAAAGGCACACACCTGTCTATATAAGGTCCCACAGTTGACAGTTCATGTCAGAGCAAAAACCAAGCCATGAGGTCGTAGGAATTGTCTGTAGAGCACCAAGACAGGATTATGTCGAACAGATCTGGGGAAGGATACAAAACAATCTGCAGTATTGAAGGTCCCCAAAAACACTGTTTGGAACTACCAGGACTCGTCCTAGAGCTGGCAAAACTGATCAATCGGGGTCGAAGGGAGGTTACCAAGAACCCGATGGTCAGTCTGACAGAGCTGCTGATAGGAGAACCTTCCAGAAGGACAACCATCCCTGCAGCACTCCACCAATCTAAGTGGGCCTTTATGGTAGAGCGGCCAGACGGAAGCCATTCCTCTGTAAAAGGCACAACAGCCTGTTTTGGATTTTTCCAAAATGCACCTAAAGGACTCTGACCATGAGAAACAAGATTCTATGGTCTGATGAAACCAAGATTAAGTTCTTTGGCCTGAATGCTAAGCATCATCTGGAGGAAAACTGGCACCATCCCTACGGTGGTTCGTGGTGGTGGCAGCATCATGCTGTGGGGATGTTTTTCAGCGGCAGGGACTGGGAGATTCGTCAGGATTGAGGCAAGTGGTGCTAAGTTCAGAGATCTTTGAAAACCTTCTCTGTAGCGCTCAGGACCTCAAGCTGGGGCGAAGGTTCACCTTCCAACAGGACAACGACCATAATCACACAGCCGACATACCCAAGACGCAGACATGGCTTTGGGACAAGTCTCGTTCTTGAACCCAATTAACTATCTCTGGAGAGTCCTGAAAATAGCTTTGCAGCAACACTCCCCATCCAACCTGACAGCTTGAGAAGATCTGCAGAGAAGAATGGGAGAAACTCCACTATTACAGGTGTGCAAAGCTTGTAGCGCCATACCCAAGAAGACCTTAAGGCTGTAATCTCTGCCAAAGGTGCTTCAACAAAATATTGAGTAAAGGGTCTGAATATTTTTTCTAATATTGCACAAATGTTAAACTGTTTTTGCTTTGTCATTATGGGGTGTTGTGTGTGTGTGTGTGTGTAGATTGAGGAAAAACACCCACAATTTAATCCATTTTAGAGTAAGGCTGTAACGTAAGAAATTGTGGAAAAAGTCATGGTCTGAATACTTCCCAAATGCACTGTATACAAGTTATGCATTTTGACTGAATATGACTACTGTTTCAGGTGTTCATTGCCCAGTCAAGGTCCTCTGGTAGACACAGAGATGTGGAGGATGAAGAGCTCACCAGAATATTTATAAAGATTCCCAAAACATTCACAGAAGAAGATCTGAAAGACACATTCAAGGTACGAGGTCCATTGCATTGCATTTTATCACTTGGTGAAATATTTCTGGCCAATGTGACCACCTGTACATTTTAATAATTTAGCAGACGCTTGCTCAAGGGCACATCGACACACCTTGTCGGCTCGGGGATTTGAACCAGCAAACTTTCCGTTACTTGCTCAATGCTCTAAACACCTACAGCCCTTAAGATAGCAGACCAATATAATTTTTAAAACATTTTTTTTTTGCTTGTAGGAGTATGGGGACATAGAATACTGTGTGATCATAAAGAATAAAACCACAGGGGAGAGCAAAGGCTTGGGATATGTGAGGTATCATAAGCCGTCACAAGCAGCCATTGCCATTGAGAACTGTGATAGAGGTAAGCAGGCATCAGCCCTTTCATCGAAGCCTCAGAATGGATAAACTCAAGTTAAAACACTTTCCCTTTCAATGATTTCACTGTAGAATTTCATTTGTATCAATTTAACCCATGTCTGTGCAACCAGCCTACAGGGCTGTTCTTGCTGAGCCCCGAAGCAAGAACTCATCTGCAGATAATGACTATCACAGCAGTGGCAGAGCAGAGCACATGTCGAGTGACCTGGGAATGAACCCCTATTCCTTTGGAGTGTGTATGTGAAGTACTTCATTCTGATTCAGAATGTCACCTTTGCTTTCATTTGCATTTGCTTTAATCTAGCTGTGGTCTGACATCTGTCTGTGTTCCCTACCTGACAGCTGACCCTGGCAGTTATGCCGTAACTGACTACCGATCCAGTGACCTCATCACCAGGTGCCTAATGGTATCCTCGAGAGCTAGTGTTACCCAGGAGCAGATTTATGGCCTCTTTGACCTCATACCAGGGATGGATTACTGTGAGATGCAGCGGGATCATTGTGGGCTCAACAAAGGTATTATACATTGATAATTATGTATTTAATAGGGGAAGATGTGGTTAAATAAAATTTGAGTCACACATTGATTTATCAAGAGTAACACTTTAGACATTACTATAAAGGCATCTATAAATTGTTCATAATGCTTATAAGACATTCTGGAATAAGCCTACTCATTATGTTTGTTAATATACATATTTTTTTTACATTCTTATGTCGTGTTACCCACAAAGATTAACACTCCTAATTTTGTATTTAAATTGTTCATTCATTTTTGTTGTTGCTCACGATGCATTTAAAACGTTCCCCCCCCCACAGGACATACTGTGATTCGCTACAACAACCTGGGCTCTGCCCTCTACGCCAAAGAGAAGCTGAATGGCTTTGAGTATCCCCCTGGAAACCGCCTCATTGTGGCCCACATAGAGGATGGAGAAGACAGGACCAGGTACAGACTTATCATTTGATGGTACACTTAAAATGTGTCAAATGTCTTGATTTTTGTCTATCAATAATGATAATAGATTTATTTGAAAGTAATACGCATTAAAGCATGATCTTTAAGTTTATTTGATCTTGTACATATTCATTGCTAAAGACCTTCTCCAGCCATCCACTGACCCAATTTATGACATGATTTACCTGAGACTGGAAACTTTCGATGTCAGTGACTAGGCCATAGTTAGTTGTGTTTAGTTGTCGCCAATGTTGTCGAAAGATAGTGTAAGTCAATTTAGTTTATTAGGATCCCCATTAGCTACTGCACATGCAGCAGCTACTCTTCCTGGGGTCCACATACAAAGTACAGAACAGTTAGACAAGAACACAAGATATTACATAAAATTATATATGTATTAGAGGTCGACCAATTATGATTTTTTCAACGCCGATACCGATTATTGGCGGACCAAAAAAAAAAGCCGATACTGATTAATCGGCCCATTTCTTTTATTATTTTTTGTAATAATGACAATTCCAACAATACTGAATGAACACTACCGAATGAACACTAACTTAATCTAATACATCAATAAAAATCTATTTATCCTCTAAATAATGAAACATGTTCAATTTGGTTTAAATAATGCAAAAACAAAGTGTTGGCGAAGTAAAAGTGCAATATGTGCCATGTAAAAAAGCTAACGTTTAAGTTCCTTGCTCAGAACATGAGAACATATGAAAGCTGGTGGTTCCTTTTAACATGAGACTTCAATATTCCAAGGTAAGAGGTTTTAGGTTGTAGTTAATATCGTATTTATAGGACTATTTCTCACTCTACCACTTTCATATACCTTTGACTATTGATGTTCTTATAGGCACTATAGTATTGCCAGTGTAACAGTATTGCTTCCGTCCCTCTCCTCACCCCTAACTGGGCTCGAACCCGGAACACAACAGCCACACTCGAAGCAGCGTTACCCATCACTCCACAAAAGCCGCGGCTCTTGCAGAGCAAGGGGAATAACTACTCCAAGTCTCAGAGCGAGTGAAGTTTGAAACGCTATTAGAGCACACCCCGCTAACTAGCCTCTTAGAGCAAGGTGAGACGCTAGCGTCTCACTTAGCCAACAGGAAATGCAAATGCGCAACGCCAAATGCTAATAGTACTCGATAAGACTCAAACTTTCATTAAAACACACATGCAGGGTACTCAATTAAAGCTACACTCGTTGTGAATCGAGCCAACAAGTCAGATTTTTAAAATGCTTTTCGGCGAAAGCATGAGAAGCTATTATCTGATAGCATGCAACCCCCCGAAATACCTGAAGGGGATGTAAACAAAAGAATTAGCGTAGCTGGCGCTACACAAAACGCAGAAATAAAATATAAAACATTCATTACCTTTGACGAGCTTCTTTGTTGGCACTCCTATATGTCCCATAAACATCACAATTGGGTCTTTTTTTAATTAAATCCGTCCATGTATACCCAAAATTTCCATTTATGAAGCCCGTCTGATCCAGGAAAAAACACCTTTTCAAAATGCAACGTCATTTTTTTTTAAATTAAAAAAGTTGGCTATAAACTTTGACAAAACACTTCAAACTACTTTTGTAATCCAACTTTAGGTATTAGTAAACATAAATAATCGATCAAATTGATCACGGGCGATCTGTATTGCATAGCAGCAGGTCTTGAAATGATGGTCGATATTCTCTCATGAAAACTTCCTTTGGTGTACCCTGATGACAGGAAGTGCCTATTCTTCATTTCACCAAGGAATAACTTCAACCCAATTGCCAAGACTGGTGACATCGCGTGGAAGCTGTAGGATTTGTAAACTGGGAGCTATCTATTTTCCCTTGCCATAGACAATACAGACAACTGGCGGAAGGAAATCTTTTTTTTTTTGTGATCAGTTTTCCTTGGGGTTTTGCCTGCTACACACGTTCTGTTATAGTCACAGACCTGATTTAACCAGTTTTAGAAACTTCAGTGTTTTCTATCCACACATACTATTCATATGCATATACTATATTCCTAGCATGAGTAGCAGGACGTTAACATTTTTCCCGATGTTTAACAAAAAGTTGAAAAAATTAACCCGATCTTTAAGAGGCTAGCGAGCCATTTCACATCAGTTACACCAGCCATTAGGCTGATAGGCTTGAAGTCATAAACAGCGCTGTGCTTGCGAAGAGCTGCTAGCAACACGCACAAAAGTGCTGTTTGAATGAATGCTTATGAGTCTGCTGCTGCCTACCATCGCTCAGTCAAACTGCTCTATCAAATCATAGACTTAATTATAACATAACACACAGAAATACGAGCCTTTGGTCATAAATATGGTTGAATCCAGAAACTATCATTTGGAAAACAAAACGTTTATTATTTCAGTGAAATACGGAACCGTTCAGTATTTTATCTAACTGGTGCCATCCCGAAGTCTAAATATTCTTGTTACAGTGCACAACCTTCAATGTTATGTCATAATTACATAAAATTCTGGCAAATTAGTTTGCAATGAGCCAGGCTGCCCAAACTGTTGCATATACCCTGACTGCGTGCAATGAACGCAGGAGAAGTGACACAATTTCACCTGGTTAATATTGCCTGCTAACCTGGATTTCTTTTAGCTAAATATGCAGGTTTAAAAATATATACTTCTGTGTATTGAGTTTAAGAAAGGCAAGCTGACAAGGTACAAATCTGTCATTCTGCCCCTGAACAAGGCAGTTAACCCACCGTTCCTAGGCCGTCATTGAAAATAAGGTGTTCTTAACTGACTTGCCTAGTTAAATAAAGGTATTTTAAAAAATCGTCAAAATTAGCGCCCAAAAATACTGATTTACGAGTGTTATAACTTGAAATCGACCCTAATTAATCGGCCATTCCGATTAAATTGGTCGACCTCTAATATGTATGTATATATTAAAGACACCAAGAGACAACAAAGACCCGAGCAATCGCAATTTAAAAAAATGTTTGATTTGCTCCTGTCTCCGTGGACTTATCCATTGCGAAGGCCATGGGGATGGCACAGTCCATCACTCTAAGACAAACAATTGTATATGGTTATATTATGTAAAAATAATGGTGCAACACTAATATGCCTTGTTAAATAAAGGTAAAAAAGAAAATATATAATTATAATTTATAACATGCGCTTTCTCCCGCGTTAGATACGTTCGCTGTCTAAGAACCAACAATCTTCAGTACACCATAGAATTGGCGTCTTTCCTATGTTGCTATGTGCATAATAACAAAGTTAACCAGCCTATTGGGTTTGAGAACAATGCGGTGGAGGCTGCAGCGGCAGAGACGAGGAAACAGTCCTTGCCTTAGCCTAATTGTCTGAGAATATTGAGGAGAGAGGAAACTCCAAATGAATTAGGTCTATAATCAATAGCCTAACTTTTAAATATGCCTGGCTTTAGGAATCATCCATATACAGTGCATTCGGCAAGTATTCAGATCCCTTATTTTTTCCACATATTTGTTAAGTTACAGCCTTATTTTAAAATGGTTTACATGGATCAATCTACACACAATATCCCATAATGACAAAGCGAAAACAGGTGTTTAGATTATTTTAGCAAATTTATAAAAGAATAAAAAACACACCTTATTTACATAAGGATTCAGACCCTTTGCTATGAGACTTGAAATTGAACTAAGGTGCATCCTGTTTCCATTGATCATCCTTGATGTTTCTACAACTTGAATGGAGTCCACCTGTGGTAAATTCAATTGATTGGACATGATTTGGAAAGGTCAGGGAGGTGACCAAGAACCTGGTGGTTACTCTTACAGAGCTCCAGAGTTCCTCTGTTGAGATGGAAGAACCTTCCAGAAGGACAACCATCTCTGCAGCACTCCACCAATTAGGCCTTTATGGTAGAGTGGCCAGACGGATGCCACTCATTAAAAGGCACATGACAGCCCGCTTGGAGTTTGCCAAAAGGCACCTAAAGACTCTGACCATGAGAAACAAGATTCTCTGGTCTGATGAAATCAAGATCAAACTCTTGGTCCTGAATGCCATGCGTTATTTCTGGAGGAAACCTGGCACCATCCCTACAGTGAAGCATGGCAGTATCATGCTGTGGGGATGTTTTTCAGGGACTGGGAGACTGCTCCGTTCTCTCAATCCTGAATAAAGTACAGAGATCCTTGATGAAAACCTGTTCCGGAGAGACCTGAAAATAGCTGTGCAGCGACGCTCCCCATCCAACCTGACAGAGCTTGAGAAGAATGGGAGAAACTCCCCAAATACAGGTGTGCCAAACTTGTAGCGTCATACCCAAGAAGACTCGTGGCTGTAATCACTGCCAAAAGTGCTTCAACAAAGTACTGAGTAAATGGTCTGAATACTTATGTAAATGTGATATTATCAATGCATCGTTCAGCCATTTTGGTTCCTTTGCTCATGGTAGAGCATCTTTACTTGTCTGATGGTGGGCAGCAGCATCTGGAAGACAGGAGGGAGCAGTGTCTGCTGGAGGAGCTGCTCGGGATAGAATAGATTAGTTGAAATAAAATAGATTAGTTGAAAAGCACACTGTCAGGTCTGGGGCAAAATAGCTCATAGAAAATACTTTTCTTCCCAGAATAACTTTGGTAGCCTTCAAATCAGACAACAGGAACAAACAAAAAAATCAGACTGGTTTCAGTCCATATCATAGGTCATCTGCCGCCTTACAGAATCTCTGTTACTGTCCAATGCGGGTATCATAATTTAGTACTGACAATATTTAATGGCGTGCAAACGAAAGCTTGACTTGCAATAAACAAAATGTCACAAACAAGAATTCAGTGGGGAGGATCATGTTACTACAACATGAATATAATTATTCAATTTTATTCCACTGCGCACTACCATGCCGTTGAGGGAGTTTAAGCTGGACTGGGGTGCACCGAGCTCGGCCCATGACGTGAATAGGTGAAAGTGGTGAGGGATGAGCGACCTGGTCATATTGTCAACAAGATGTCATGGTTATTTGTTCAGAAACATACTTTATGGAAATACATGTTGTATGTGTTAGACTTTTACAAGTTGTCATGACTTCTGTGAGGATCCGAAGAATCAGGTTACAGTGGGTCCGCTCTACAGCACCCTCTTTCCCATAGGGAGAGGGGTGAAGTTGGCCGTTTTATTACCTCATAGAAACTTTCTCTTCTTTGTCATGCAATATTGAGGGAGAGAACCTCTGTGGAACAAAGGGAGTCCTCCCACAAACTCCAACATCAATAGATTGGGGAATGAAACAATATTTCATT
This sequence comes from Oncorhynchus masou masou, assembly GCF_036934945.1. Lineage (NCBI taxonomy): Eukaryota > Metazoa > Chordata > Actinopteri > Salmoniformes > Salmonidae > Oncorhynchus > Oncorhynchus masou. Next base: position 63,451,524 of record NC_088217.1, on the reverse strand, counting down.
GTCCAAATATTTCATTGTCCCCCCCGAGCAGGCGGATGGTGTTGAACCGGACGTCACGAATGCTTAGACTCCACCAGACCAGCTACGTGCAGCACCAGCAGTACACGTTGAAATGGTTAAGAAATCTACACAACTTAAGACCACATTTAGTCTGCAGCTGTATATGTAAAATAGTCTGGGAAACTCAACCGATGACGTGAGGAGGTCGTTCGATAGAGAAATGTCCATTGGTACGTCTGATGTAACTATTATAACTAGAGGTCGACCGACTCATCGGAATGGCCGATTTAATTAGGGCCGATTTTCAAGTTTTCATTACGTCGGAAATCAGTATTTTTGGACACCGTTTACACCATTTATTTAATCTTTATTTAACTAGGCATGTCAGTTAACCCACCGCTCCTGGCCCGTCATTGAAAATAAGAATGTGTTAACTTTTTATGGCTGCAGGGGCAGTATTGAGTAGCTTGGATGAAAAGGTGCCCATTGTAAACGGCCAGCTCCTCAGTCTCAGTTGCTAATATATGCATATTATTATTAGTATTGGATAGAAAACACTCTAAAGTTTCCAAAACTGTCAATATTGTCTGTGAGTATAACTGTCTGTGAGTATAACTGATATTGCAGGCGAAACCCTGAGGAAAATCAAAGCAGGAAGTGGCTTCTATTTTGAAAACCCCATGTTCCATAGCCTCCCTTTGCTCCATTTAAAGGGATATGAACCAGATTCCCTTTCCTATCGCTTCCTCAAGGTGTCAACAGTCTTCAGACATAATTTTAGGCTTTTATTTTGAAAAACGAGCCAGAACGATAGCATCGCGTCAAGTGGTCACATGAGTTTTGCTCACACAACAGAGTTTGGATAGGTGTTGCCTTTCCCTCTCCAACTGTGAAAGACATTTGCGGTTGCTATATTATCGACTATATTTTAAAAACAACCTGAGGATTGATTATAAAAAAAAACGTTTGACATGTTTCTGTGGACATTATGGAAGCTATTTGGAATTTTTGTCTGCGTTGTCGTGACCGCTCTTTCCTGTGGATTTCTCAACAACGCGCCAAACAAACGGAGGCATTTTGGATATAAAAATAATCTTTATAGAACAAAAGGAACATTTGTTGTGTAACTGGGAGTCTCGTGAGTGAAAACATCCGAAGATCATCAAAGGTCAACGATTCATTTGATTACTTTTCTGATTTTCGTGACCGAGCTACCTGATGCACTTAATGTTTTATCGTGCAATCGATAGACTTACACAAACGCTTGGATTGCTTTCGCTATAAAGCATAATTTCAAAATCTGACATGACAGGTGAATTAACAAAAGGCTAAGCTGTGTTTCCCTATATTGCACTTGTGATTTGATGAATATAAATAATTATAGTAATATTTATTGTATGTAGCGCTATGCTATTCAGCGGTTGTTGATGACACTTATATCCCGATAGTGGGGTTGCAACCATAAGTTAACTGCCTCATTCAGGGGCAGAACGACAGATTTTTACCTTGTCAGCTCGGGGGATTCAATCTTGCAACCTTACAGTTAACGCCCTAACCACCTGATTACATTGCACTCCACGGGGAGCCTTCCTGTAACCCGAATGCAGTAAGCCAAGGTAAGTTGCTAGCTAAACTTATCTTATAAAAAACACTCATTCAATTATAATCACTAGTTAACTACACATGGTTGATGATATTACTAGTTTATCCAGCGTGTCCTGCGTTGTATACAATTGTGTACCTAACCATAAACATCAAGGCCTTTCTTAAAATCAATTTATTTTTAAACCTACATATTTAGCTAAAAGAAATCCAGGTAAGCAGACTATTAACCAGGTGAAATTGTTTGGGCTCCCTAATTTGCCAGAATTTCACTTATGTCATTACATTGAAGGTTGTGCAGTGTAACAAGAATATTTAGACACATGGATGCCACCCATTAGATAAAATACAAAACTGTTCCGTATTTCACTGAAAGGATAAATGTCTTGTTTTCGAGTTGATAGTTTCCGGATTTGACCATATTAATGACCTAAAGCTCATATTTCTGTGTGTTATTATGTTATAACTAAGTCTATGATTTGATAGAGCAGTCTGACTGAGCGGTGGTAGGCAGCAGCAGGCCTATAAGCATTCATTCAAACAGCACTTTGGTGCGTTTTGCCAGCAGCTCTTCGTTGTGCTTCAAGCATTGCGCAGTTTATGACTTCAAGCCTATCAACTCCCAAGATTAGGCTGGTGTAACCGATGTGAAATGGCTGGCTAGTTAGCGGGGTGCGCGCTAATAGAGTTTCAAACGTCACTCGCTCTGAGACTTGGTGTAGTTGTTCCCCTTGCTCTGCATGGGTAACGCTGCTTCGAGGGTGGCTGTTGTCGATGTGTTCCTGGTTCGAGCCCAGGTAGGAGCGAGGAGAAGGACGGAAGCTATACTGTTACACTGGCAATACTAAAGTGCCTATAAGAACATCCAATAGTCAAAGGTATATGGAATACAAGTGGATAGAGAGAAATAGTCCTATAATAACTACAACCTAAAACTTCTTACCTGGGAATATTTAAGACTCATGTTAAAAGGAACCACCAGCTTTCATACAATGCCTTGCGAAAGTATTCGCCCCCCTTGAACTTTGCAAACTTTTGCCACATTTCAGGCTTCAAACATAAAGATATAAAACTGTAATTTTTGGTGAAGAATCAACATGTGGGACACAATCATGAAGTGAAACGACATTTATTGCATATTTCAAACTTTTTTAACAAATCAAAAACGGAAAAATTGGGTGTGCAAAATTATTCAGCCCCTTTACTTTCAGTGCAGCAAACTCTCTCCAGAAGTTCAGTGAGGATCTCTGAATGATCCAATGTTGACCTAAATGACTAGTGATGATAAATACAATCCACCTGTGTGTAATCAAGTCTCCGTATAAATGCACCTGCACTGTGATAGTCTCAGAGGTCCGTTAAAAGCACAGAGAGCATCATGAAGAACAAGGAACACACCAGGCAGGTCCAAGATACTGTTGTGAAGAAGTTTAAAGCCGGATTTGGATACAAAAAGATTTCCCAAGCTTTAAACATCCCAAGGAGCACTGTGCAAGCGATAATATTGAAATGGAAGGAGTATCAGACCACTGCAAATCTACCAAGACCTGGCCGTCCCTCTAAACTTTCAGCTCAAACAAGGAGAAGACTGATCAGAGATGCAGCCAAGAGGCCCATGATCACTCTGGATGAACTGCAGAGATCTACAGCTGAGGTGGGAGACTCTGTCCATAGGACAACAATCAGTCGTATATTGCATATATCTGGCCTTTATGAAAGAGTGGCAAGAAGAAAGCCATTTCTTAAAGATATCCATAAAAAGTGTTGTTTAAAGTTTGCCACAAGCCACCTGGGAGACACACCAAACATGTGGAAGAAGGTGCTCTGGTCAGATGAAACCAAAATTGAACTTTTTGGCAACAATGCAAAACGTTATGTTTGGCGTAAAAGCAACACAGCTCATCACCCTGAACACACCATCTCCACTGTCAAACATGGTGGTGGCAGCATCATGGTTTGGGCCTGCTTTTCTTCAGCAGGGACAGTGAAGATGGTTAAAATTGATGGGAAGATGGATGGAGCCAAATACAGGAGCATTCTGGAAGAGAACCTGATGGAGTCTGCAAAAGACCTGAGACTGGGACGGAGATTTGTCTTCCAACAAGACAATAATCCAAAACAGAAAGCAAAATCTACAATGGAATGGTTCAAAAATAAACATATCCAGGTGTTAGAATGGCCAAGTCAAAGTCCAGACCTGAATCCAATCGAGAATCTGTGGAAAGAACTGAAAACTGCTGTTCACAAATGCTCTCCATCCAACCTCACTGAGCTCGAGCTGTTTTGCAAGGAGGAATGGGAAAAAATTTCCCAATTTCTCTCGATGTGCAAAACTGATAGAGACCCCAAGCGACTTACAGCTGTAATCGCTTCAAAAGGTGGCGCTACAAAGTATTAATTTAAGGGGGCTGAATAATTTTGCAAAAATTAGGTCCAAACGGATTTCTTCCAAAGAGACTATTTAAACGTACCACGTTAACCTAGTGGCAGCATTGCTTTCAGGTTAATTACAGTTAATTCCCAAATAGCCTATACAGGTATGATTACTTAACATTGATTAGTCAATTAAATTTGCTTTTGCAAATTCATTCACTTTCAACTCCCCCATTACTGATCCAGTATTGATGGTTCATTAACGTCTTTAAATAGATTAACATAGTCTTTGCCGCTTCCACCACCTCAAAAAAAAATACTTTAAACATTATTTTAACATGTTTTTTTTGTATGTGCAAGCTATCAGAGGGGTGGTTCCCAGTCTCCCGCTAATTAGTGAACCCTCACCGATTGATCATTGACCTCAGCGATACAAACCCTAACTATGCTATTAGTGGAAAGACAGCAGAAATTGCGAAAACAATCATCGGACGCAGGCATTGTAAAGGTTCTCTCCACTTTAGCCTTTATGTATCGCCATCAAAGATTGGCATCGGTCTAGTACCCCAGTGTTTAGCAGAAGCATGTGCAAAATATGGCTGATATGAAGGGACAGGTGGAGAGAACCGAGCAAATATCGACAAAAGCAGGAAATGAAAACATTCTGCAAGCCGAGGACCTGTACTTTGAAAACTGAACAATTTTAAAAGTAATTACAAATACTAGACGATGAACGAGCACAAACTTTAAAACAAAATCATTTTCTACATGAACAACTTCGATTTAGCCCAAACTAAATACGACGAAGGCCACGCTAAACTAGATAAATCTGTCGTTATCTACAAACAGGAGCGCGCAAATTTGATAACATGCAGGCAGTTTTGATGAACGTTACTCAAAACAAATGCTGCAAACCAAAGACTATCAGTGTATGAACATAGTGACTAAGTTGGATGCCAAATCAGCAGAACTCATTGAAGTCGCTGATCAAATGAATGATGAAAGAACTCAGGTGATGAAGATGGGAATATTGATTTTTAAACAAGCGGAGGAAATCTCATCACGGCTCTCGGTCCATACTCAAGACCTCCATCTGCAAACAAGGACGGATAAGTATGAGGCTGAACGAAGCAAGTGCAACACTCAGGTGTCTGAAATCAGTACTCTAAGCAATCAAGTGTACTCTACTATGCAGCAGAATACCACCCTTAGGTACCATCTGGTGGAATTTCAGAATGGTCATGCGCTACAGTGTGACTACCCAACCAAGCAACCGGAGCCCGTACTCAATGGAGTGAAGATAGGTTTCAGACTTTGCCTCTCTCGTGCGTCCCTAGGTCTTCTCCTCTTGGCCGTTCAGGTAAAGAGTAATATGGTGCTTCTTCGCCAACAACGCCAAAGCTTGGCATCTCCTCTTGGCCTTTCGGCCCCACCCGCGAACCCTCTCCACCTGCTTGGCATGGAATGCCATGACAAACTCGTCAACTTTCCGACCTTTGACCCAGTTCCAAGTCAGCCAAACAACACTTAGACTTTCCTAGCTGACATAGAGGATGGCTACCTGAACGCTGCGGTTTCTGATAGGCTTTACCTGTTGAAGTGAACGTCATAGACACGTGACAAGGTTAATTCGTCTAGAACAGCAACACGTGCAAAACGACTACACTAAACTTGCCACCGCTTTGAAATTAGAATTCATTGGTTCTGTGACTTGCAAACACGATAGCTCCCTGGCTAACACTGTCAAACAAGCTCGGAATGAACACCCACAAGCTTACTATCATAGGCTTCATTCAGCTTACCTTGGTCTACTCACTGAAACAGGAATGGAAGAGCTGTTACCATTCAAACAAATGTTTCTGTCGATCATGTATCCCACCTTCATTACCTACTTGGGCGGTGCAGCCCACGTTGGCTTGCCAATCTCACAACTCAAAGAGCTTGCAAGCACAGCTTTTGAGGCATCAAAAGCACGCAATGCTAAGAGCTCTGACATCTTGGTTTTGGAGTTTGACCATGAGCACTCACTCCAGTTAGAGGGTGCATTATGAGATATTGGAGCGTTGAGAGCTGCTGCACAACAACTGTTTCTGCCATGATACCAATACCCACTGCGGTCTAAATAATAAATAAAGTATGTCTATCAAAACGACTGCCGCTACAATCGACCTGATCGCTACGTTCCTGCACCCAACCCACACAGTGTCATAGCACACGGGTAACAAAAGGTTTGATACGACCAAAACGTGACCAATGTTCCCTGGAAGTTCTATGTGAAGAACCTAAAGCGAGTCACATTTTGGAAAAGGGAAAAAGATCAGACACAGTGGCTAGACTGGGAATTGCTGGACAACAAGTCCACAGGAATTAACACCCGTAGCAAGGACGTTAAATCTTATTTCTCCCGCTCGAGACCCTATCCAGGGCTCGCTCGATCAAGATACAAGCCCACAGGCTTTGTCTATAGACTGATACAAAGGTTGCAAAGAAAGGTCAAAAGCTTGGCAAAATCCAAGCCCACTCAAAATCCGAGAAGTCAATTTGCTTTCCCCATGAATAGAAACGGAACATTACGTCGTTAAGAATGTCAATTAACCTCTAGCGTCGAGCAATCCTGTATCAGGAGCGTAATCATAGCCTCAAGCTCATTAGCATAACGCAACGTTAACTATTTTTGAAAATCGCAAATGAAATAAATATATTGGCTCACATGCTTTAGCCTTTTGTTAACAACACAGTCATCTCAGATTTTCAAAATATGCTTTTCAACCATAGCTACACAAGCATTTGTGTAAGAGTATTGATAGCTAGCATAGCATTAAGCCTAGCATTCAGCAGGCAACATTTTCACAAAAACAAGAAAAGCATTCAAATAAAATCATTTACCTTTGAAGAACTTTGGATGTTTTCAATGAGGAGACTGTTAGATAGAAAATGTTCAGTTTTTCCAAAAATATTATTTGTGTAGGATAAATCGCTCTGTTTTGTTCATCACGTTTGGATAAGAAAACCCCCCATTACAACGCACTGTTTTTCCAAATTAACTGCATGATATCGACAGAAACATGGCAAACGTTGTTTAGAATCAATCCTCAAGGTGTCTTTCACATCTTTTCGATGATAAATCATTCGTGGCAGTTGCCTTTCTCTTCTGAACCAAGTGGAAACGACGGAGGACACCAGGCGGACACCTGGTAAATGTAGTCTCTTATGGTCAATCTTCCAATGATATGCCTACAAATGGGTCACAATGCTGCAGACACCTTGGGGAAACGACAAAGTGTAGGCTCATTCTTTGCGCATTCACAGCCATATAAGGAGACATTGGAACACAGCGCATTCAACATCTGGGGCATTTCCTGTATGAAATTTCATCTTGGTTTCGTCTGTAGCATTAGTTCTGGGGCACTCACAGACAATATCTTTGCAGGTTTGGAAACGTGAGTGTTTTCTTTCCAAAGCTGTCAATTATATGCATAGTCGAGCATCTTTTCGTGACAAAATATCTTGTTTAAAACGGGAACGTTTTTTATCCAAAAATTAAGAGCGCCCCCTATATATCGAAGAAGTTAAATGCAACTCAAAACAGCCATACCTGGAAACAGTCCTGAAGGGCTGCTTAACCTGTCATGCGCTAATTGATTTGGGCTCGACAATATCGCTCATCATAGAACAATGTTAGAGATCTTTAAAGGGCTTTCAGGCAGACTAAACATTGGTTATAACGGGAACGATGCGACAATACACTTCGAGGTTTCACTCAGACTACCTCATCTCTAACATTGATAGTTATGCTAAAACTACACTTCCGGGATGTATCGCTTGTTCAACCTGTGTATGTTACCAGCCTTGAATCTGAACCCCTGCTACTCGGTGCACACTTGATGGATCGTTTACTCCCACTGATGGATTTGAAAACCAACCACGTTTGGTCACAGGTCAGTGCCTTCTCCGCTGACCACACTGTCTTCTGCTTTGTGGGGGACTGTCACCCCTTACAATGACACTAATGGCGTCAGTCCTGCAACTGACCCGATGACTCCCACTGGTGAAACACTATCACAGACAGATATCCTCGTCTCAGTTCGCAGGTACTGAAGAGGTTGCCACATGCGGACGCTGTGACTGAGGGGCCTCGACAGCCCCCTGAGATTTTTGAAGCACAATCAACAGGGGATTTGGTTAAAGCTTACAGCCAATTTAATAACGCGGTCGCTGACAACTCGTCCATAGGGTCCAATCTTTTTGTTTGAGCCTCAGATAATACCAACCGCTGGTGGGGAGCTCCCGAGACACAAAGGGGAGAATAGTAGCCCAGACCCATGAGTTTCATCGAGGCTGCTGGCGGGGTCGAAACTACGTGCAACACTGTGCAAGGCCGCCAGAGCAGGAAACATTTCTAGTTTTAAACTTCCCCTTTAGAACAGAGAGGAGCGGACAAGCCTCTTGACGGGGATAACCTTACAACACATCTAAGATATCACTGAGGTGTACCACGCTGGTTCTGAAAGAAGTCCAGTGGACTTTCCACCTCCAACAAATGGCAAAAATAACCATTCTTTGCCGTGTGTAGGTTAAACTACAATGCAACTAGTAAAATGCTCTAATCGTGTTCCGGTAGAATAACTGGTCCTCTTGAGTACAACTACCAATGCCAGCACAGTCAGTCCAGACCCAATCAGTAAGAGTGTTAGAGACCTCCCAAAACAAATTGCTATTGATAACAGCGACAGAGGAGATTGCAACACATGTAAGGGAATCTCCAGAACACTCTTCTGATGGTTAACTCACACGCCACTAATAAATAGAACCCTCCATCGTGAGGTTAGCTCCTCCGTGGATAACATAGCTATAAAATAGACTCCATCATACCTATCACCACTACAATGGTGTAAGACATTGATGTGTAGTAAAACTACTACAGGTCCCCTTAACACGTCTTGAGGTCGACATCAAGTTTTACTTTCCAAGTCAATGCCTGGAGGTCTGTATTTAACGTCAGACTCATTCTGAACAGGTTGCAGCCTACCCGGATACTTGGTAATTTCCCTTGGATGCATTGGCGTCAAAATAGGCCAGCATCCCTGTGGAATGCAACTCAATATTAGGAAGGTGTTCCTAATGTTTTGTACACTGTGTATAATAGCCAATTTGGCTATATTAGCTAGCTACTAGTGTCTCCCCGTGCCCCTTGAGCTTTATAGTTCCCTCCGTCAAAGTCCTCGCAAACACTGTCTGTTCTTCTTCTGTGGGGTCTTCCACTGGCTGTTGTTGCCGGTACGGCCTTAAAACACCATATCGATACAGCTAGCATGCCCGAAAGAAAATGTTGCCAGCAACACAGGCAACCTTTTCTGCCACACATTACCAAAAACCTGCCCACTGTGTTTGACAATGAATACAGGTTGAAAATGAAGCATTGCGATTGATTTATCAAATTTGAAGTTGAATTTTGACAGTCTTGAACCACATAGTATGGATGGAAAAGCATTGTCAATTGCCAATTGATAATATTATTTTTTTGTCACAAGGAATTGAAATGGCTAACATTTGAAAAACTGTCATTTAATCATTTACATTATATTTTTAAATGTCAGTGGATAGTACCATGGAAATGGAATATCAAAAACAAATTGCTATTTCCTTTTCAAATTGTCAGACATTATGCATACTTAATCATGAATATTATAATGCAATATATTTTGCATTTCAATTAGAATTTTATCACATGCATACACATTTACAAAAAGAAATAGCACACATGATATTGATTTATCATTCTCCCATTTACATTTCCAATATCTAAAGACTTTCTTGTTGTTTTTTTTATTTTGACAACAGAGCAATGTAAAATATAAATATTTAGGAAATGTCGGCGCAGGTTCTTGGAGTTATTTTTAATGTACAAAATCAAACGTCAGTGGCCGTTGGCCTACGGCAGTTCTAGTGTTAAAACTGGCCTTAAAACCCGTCTCTTTAGGAAAGCCTTCTTAGTTAAAGCTGTGTTCCTTGTCCGTTGAAGTGTCAACTGTGTTCTTTGTCAGTGGCCCTGGCTAGTTTGTCTTGTTTTAATTTATTTTATTGCACTCACTGCATTGTTTTTCATTGAAAGCGTGTTATAAATTATTAATAGTATTTACTACAATTGGATACACGCAGCTTAATTTCTCTCACAACCAGTTTCCCTAGAAGTACCAGTACTCACAAGAATAAAGGTTTTTTTATCGATAGAAGGAATGCATCAAATTGGATGTCTACTTTGTGGTTGTCACTGTCCCTACCCGTCCTTTCGAGTACATTCTAGAAATGCTGAGAGATATATTTTTAAAAACAACTCTAGTGGGTCACCATTGTAAGACAATTGTCATGTCGTTTGTTAGTCCTGTCGGGAAGATGGCAATGCAGCTGGTTGCTGCTCAGATGATGTCAATGGTGTGGAATGGTCCTACCACCAGCCAGCAACTGATGAAGATGAGCACAGTAAGCAACAGTGTTTGTTACATAATGGAAACAGTGTTTGAATGTACTTGCACTTTGCAGTTATTCCTGTATCAAGATTGGCATAGATCCTCAGAGGAGCTCACAACCACAATTAAAACACCTAGTAGACAGGTTGTACATTTTCTAGATCGTAGATTTTCAATTATTTGCTTTTGGGATGTTGGTGTGCGCATGGGTACTCTGTTAATCTCTTGATGTGACGTGTCTCAGGGTTACCGCACTGCCTCTCCGATGCCCCGTGTCCAGACAGATGTATCACTTCCCTCCCTGAAGAACCTGGCACCCCCAGATAGCCGGGTTAAGGAGCGTCTCTTTGTGGTCTTCAGCCCTGCACCTCTTCCCATGGACGTCCTGGAAGATGTCTTCTGGTATGGAAGAACTTAAAATAGCTAATCTGAGTCCTTCAGTTCACAATCCCAATGAGTCCTTGCACTGATAACAACACATTAATTGAAGGTTTTATAAATTGCTGCTTATCAACATTATTTTAATATTTGTAAACCAAGATAATTAAATACATGTATAAAGCCTGGTGTTCATGGTTTATATAGGATTAGGACCATCATTAGTCTTGTCCACCAGGCGGCTCACTCTTTGTCGAACCGTCTGGATCCTGAGAGCCTCAGATAGCGACTTAGACAGAGCCTATGACAGGAGCGGGTAATATCCCCCCGCTTGATTTTAATTGACTAATCTCTGTCTATCACCATCTAGCATTCAACTTAGAACAGGGTTCCGCAACTGGCACAATACATTATTTTATTCTCAGATCTTGAGGGGCCAAATAAAATGTTCAGTACATTCGGAAAGTATTCAGACCACTTGACTTTTTCCACATTTTGTTACGCTACAGCATTATTTTAAAATGGATATAACATTTAAAAAATTGTCATCAATCTACACACAATACCCCATAATGACAAAGTGAAAACAAGATTCTCTGGTCTGATGAAACCACGATTGAACTCTGTGGCCTGAATGCCAACCTGACAGAGCTTGAGAGGATCTACTGAGAAGAATGGGAGAAACTCTCCAAATACAGGTGTGCCAAACTTGTAGTGTAATACTCAGTCGCTGCCAAAGGTGCTTCAACAAAGTACTGAGTAAATGGTCTGAATACTTATCACATTTACATATCAGTTTTTCATTTTTTAATACTTTTGAAAAACACTCAACCTGCTTTTGCTTTGCCATTATGGGGAAAAAGCCAAGTGCTCTGAATACTTTCCTGAAAAAGGAAGGTTTCTTTTTTTGCTGAGAAATATTTTTCAGGACCCTGTCTTTCAAAGATAATTTGTAACAATCCAACTAACTTCACAGATCTTCATTTGTAAATGGTTTAAACACTTTCCCATGCTTGTTCAATGAACCATAAACAATTAATGAACAAGAGGCCTTTCTACAAACTCTGAAAAACCCCAAAAGAAAGATGCCCAGGGTCCCTGCTCACCTGCGTGAACGTGCCTTAGGCATGCTGCAAGGAGGCATGAGGACTGCAGATGTGGCCAGAATAAAAAAAAAATCAATGTCCGTACTGTGAGACGCCTAAGACGGCGCTACAGGGAGACAGGACAGCTCGTCCTCGCAGTGCCAGACCATGTGTAACAGCACCTGCACAGGATCGGTACATCCGAACATCACACATGCGGGACAGGTACGCTACAGCACACAGCATTATCAGGATGAGCCTGCAGGAAGGGTATGAGTTACACCAGGAACGCACAATCCCTCCATCAGTGCTCAGACTGTCTGCAATGGGTTGTAAGCGACTGGACTGGGGGCTTGTAGGCCTGTTGTAAGGCAGGTCCTCACCAGACATCACCAGCAACAACGTTGTCTATGGGCACAAACCCACCGTTGCTGGACCAGACAGGACTGGCAAAAAGTGCTCTTCACTGACGAGTCAGGGTTTTGTCTCACCACGGGTGATGGTCGGATTTGCGTTTATCGTTGAAGGAATGAGCGTTACACCGAGACCTGTACTCTGGCGCGGGATCGATTTTTGGAGGTGGAGGGTCCGCCATGGTCTGGGGCGGTGTGTCACAGCATCATCGAACTGAGCTTGTCATTGTAGGCAATCTCAAAGCTGTGTGTTACAGGGAAGACATACTCCTCCCTCATGTGGTACCCTTCCTGCTGGCTCATCCTGACATGACCCTCCAGCATGACAATGCCACCAGCTATACTGCTCGTTCTGTGCGTGATTTCCTGCAAGACAGGAATGTCAACGTTCTGCCATGGCCAGCGAAAAGCCCGCATCTCAATCCCATTGAGCACGTATCGGACCTGTTGTATCGGAGGGTGAGGGCTAGGGTCATTCCCCCCAGAAATGTCCAGGAACATGCAGGTGGCAGAGTGGGGATAACATCTCACAGCAAGAACTGGCAAATCTGGTGCAGTCCATGAGGAGGAGATGCACTGCAGTACTTAATGCAGCTGGTGGCCACAGGAGATACTGATTTACTTTAGATTTTGACCCCCCCTTCATTACGTTGACGATAAACGCGAATCAGACCATCACCCCTGGTGAGACAAAACCAAGACTCTTCAGTGAAGAGCACTTTTTGCCAGTCCTGTCTGGTCCAGCAACGGTGGGTTTGTGCCCATAGGTGACGTTGTTGCCGGTGACGTCTGGTGAGGACCTGCCTTACAACAGGCCTTCAAGCCCTCAGTCCAGCCTCTCTCAGCCTATTGCGGACAGTCTGAGCACTGATAGAGGCACTGCTCTGAAGTCCAATGGAGGCGAGCTTTACACCATTCCAGCTGAAGCTTGGCATTGCGCATGATGATCTTAGGCTTGCTCGGCCATGGAAACCCATTTCATGAAACGCCCAACGAACCGTTCTTGTGCTGACGTTGCTTCCAGAGGCAATTTGGAACTCTGTAGTGAGTTTTGCAACTGAGGACAGATTATTTTTACGCTCTACACCACTTGGCGGTCCAGTTCTGTGAGCTTGTGTGGCCTACCGCTGAGCTGTTGCTCCTAGATGTTTCCACTTCACAATAACGGCGCTTAAAGTTGACCGGGCAGCTCTATCAGGGCAGAAATTTGTCAAACTGACTTGTTGGAAAGTTGGCATCTAATGAACTCTTCAGTAAGGCCATTTTACTGCCAATGTTTGTCAATGGAGATTTCCTGGCTGTGTGCTTGATTTTATACACCAGCAACCGGTCTGCCTGAAATAGAAGAATAGACGAATCCAGTAATTTTGAAGGGGTGTATATATACTGCTCAAAAAAATAAAGGGAACACTAAAATAAAACATCCTAGATCTGAATGAAATATTCTTATTAAATACTTTTTTCTTTACATAGTTGAATGTGCTGACAACAAAATCACACAAATGATCAATGGAAATCAAATGTATCAACCCATGGAGGTCTGGGTTGGAGACGCACTCAAAATTAAAGTGGAAAACCACACTACAGGCAGATCCAAATTTGATGTAATGTCCTTAAAACAAGTCAAAATGAGGCTCAGTAATGTGTGTGGCCTCCACGTGCCTGTATGACCTCCCTACAACGCCCGGGCATGCTCCTGATGAGGTGGCGGATGGTCTCCTGAGGGATCTCCTCCCAGACCTGGACTAAAGCATCCGCCAACTCCTGGACAGTCTGTGGTGCAACGTGGCGTTGGTAGATGGAGCGAGACATGATGTCCCAGATGTGCTCAATTGGATTCAGGTCTGGGGAACGGGCAGGCCAGTCCATAGCATCAATGCCTTCCTCTGGCAGGAACTGCTGACACACTCCAGCCACATGAGGTCTAGCGTTGTCTTGCATTAAGGAGGAACCCAGGGCCAACCGCACCAGCATATGGTCTCACAAGGGGTCTGAGGATCTCATTTCGGTACCTAATGGCAGTCAGGCTACCTCTGGCGAGTACATGGTTGGCTGTGCGGCTCCCCAAAGAAATGCCACCCCACACCATGACTGACCCACCACCAAACCGGTCATGCTGGGGGATGTTGCAGGCAGCAGAAGTTCTCTACGGCGTCTCCAGACTCTGTCACGTCTGTCACATGTGCTCAGTGTGAACCTGCTTTCATCTGTGAAGAGCACAGGGCACCAGTGGTGAATTTGCCAATTTTGGTGTTCTCTGGCAAATGCCAAATGTCCTGCACGGTGTTGGGCTGTAAGCACAACCCCCACCTGTGGACGTCAGGCCCTCATACCACCCTCGTGGAGTCTGTTTATGACCGTTTGAGCAAACACATGCACATTTGTGGCCTGCTGGAGGTCATTTTGCAGGGCTCTGGCAGTGCCCCTCCTGCTCCTCCTTGCACAAAGGCGGAGGTAGCGGTCCTGCTGCTAGGTTGTTGGCCTCCTCCACGTCTCCTGATGTACTGGCCTGTCTCCTGGTAGCGCCTCCATGCTCTGGACACTACACTGACAGACACAGCAAACCTTCTTGCCACAGCTCGCATTGATGTACCATCCTGGATGAGCTGCACTACCTGAGCCACTTGTGTGGGTTGTAGACTCCGTCTCATGCTACCACTAGAGTGAAAGCACCGCCAGCATTCAAAAGTGACCAAAACATCAGCCAGGAAGCATAGGAACTGAGAAGTGGTCTGGTCACCACCTGCAGAACCACTCCTTTATTCGGGTTGTCTTGCTAATTGCCTATAATTTCCACCTGTTGTCTATTCCATTTGTACAATAGCATGTGAAATGTATTGTCAGTGTTGCTTCCTAAGTGGACAGTTTGATTTCACAGAAGTGTGATTGACTTGGAGTTACATTGTGTTGATTAAGTGTTCCCTTTATTTTTGAGCAGTGTGTATATACACACTACTATACTACTAATATATATACACTGCTCAAAAAAATAAAGGGAACATGCCTTAAACAACAAATATGCCTCTCTCTTTGCACTGAGCATTAAGGAGATGGATTGGGGTTAAGGCCCTGCGACAGCCGTCCAGGGCGTGTAATTGTACGTCAAGCTGCTTCACGCTACAGGACTTGGGCTCCTGTCTCTATGGGCCGTTCTGGCTCGGTCAAGGCTTACTGTAGGAGGCTCTCTCACCTAGACTTTGGAACCTTGCTCCCTTAGTCGCAGAGCATCACACACTGTTTCCATGCTCTGGAGAGGGTCGAAATTAACCTGGGGACGAGGTCACAACTGTACATGGTTGAAACGCACACACACACACATACACTCACACACACACACACACACACTCACACACACACACACTGACTAATGTCCCTAAAGACATACAATATTTAGTTACCTAATGGTTAACAAACTATTTCATAATGTTTTCTAAGCAATCAGGCCTAATAAAGTACTTACTGATGGTTCTTTCTGCAGTCGATTTGGTTCCCTTGTGGAGGTGCACCTCGTGCCTGGGAGGAACGTAGGCTACATGAAGTATGCAGAGAAAGAGAGTGCGGGCGACGCTATGGCTGCTTTGCATGGTAAAATGGTGAACGGAGTGAGGATGAAGGTGATGCTGGCTGACCCGCCCAGGGAACCAAGGGAGGAGTCCCACAAGCGCCCGCGGACATACTAGCCAATTCCTAGGTAAAAGAGGTAAGTCAGTTTCAAAGTTAAGATTTAATGTATTTTGTTAATGCTAAATTAACATTGTTAACCTTAAAATTAACCCTTAAATTATTAATTTTGTAAAGCTTTTCAATTATATTTTCTTAATTATGCATGTGTGTGTATTCCACTCTGACTAATACTGTGAAAATTATGATAATGTTTTAGTGTAAGCTATTTGAAACGACCGCCTGAAATTTCAGCCTATTAAGGTGGGATAGCGTTTTGGCCTACCTGGTGACATCATCCAAACCTCTCTACCAATAACATCTATTTTTCTGTTTCCCACTCCCTATTCAGACCATTCACTCCTAGAATAAAAAATCATTGTTGCTTGTGAAAATGCTATTTGCTAAGAAGCTATTTTTGTTTTTCAATCAAAATGGTAAAAAATAATCACATTTAAGGTGCTTTAATTTTTACCCAGAAATGATTTAATATTGAGAGAAAAAATGGCTGCATTGGACCTTTTTTAAGTATTAGTTATATATTTTTTTACTACCAACTCAACATTTTTCATTTAAATTTGTGCAACGATTGCTTTTTTCGCGAATGCGATTTTGTTAAATCAACCCCCGTTTGGCGGAGTAGGCTGTGATTCAATGATAAATTAACAGGCACCGAATTGATAAGATAAGTTTAATGCTAGCTAGCAACTTACCTTGGCTCCTTGCTGCGCTCACGTAACAGGTTGTCAGCCTGCCACGCAGTTTCCTCGTGGAATGCAATGTAATCGGACTCCAAAAATGCTGATTATGAACTTCAAATCGGCCCCAATTAATCGGTCGACCTCGAGTACACATGAAATTGTGTAATTACGAACATTTTCCGCAATGTTATATTCCATTTTGTGCGACTCAAGCGGTTTCCCCTACGAGCTGTGCTGCTTCTGTGTAGCCTGCGTAGCATAGCTTGTCTAAGAAACCGCTTTATTCCTTGCAAAACTGGTTATGTTTACACTGGTCTCATAGCACCATCAACTAATATGGCACGCAAGCATTTCACTATACCTGTAATAACATCTGCTAAATATGCGACCAATAAAATGTTATCTGAAAGTTTGATTGACAAAAATGGTACAAAGTTTAATAACAGCGTAATTACATACTTCCAAAGGGTAGTATTTTCTAATGGAGCGCGTGGCCTGAGTCTGGTGAGACTACCCAAAAGTTTACTCCCTCAGATCAGATTGATGGCGGCTGGTAGTCACAGTTTGAATTGAGTGACAATGCCAGGGAAGGCTTTAGAAGCCACATGTCTCACTGTACCCTGAATGTTTTTGTTTCTGCAGAGGTGACCACGGACATGACCACGGACATGACTGGACATGACAACGGACATGACTGGACATACTGAGACGATGACACGACCAACTACTACAGACATTGATTTCTGTACCTTTTTGTGACATTGCCACTAGCATCAAACTTGCAAGGCGTTTCTTTTCATAATGTGAGGTATGATGTCAGTTAGGACTTACAGTAGTGTAGTCACAGTTAATACTACTTACGATATATACTCAAGCTTGTTCACCATGTATGTACCCTGAATTGCTCAATAAACAAAAGGATAAGTTTGTCTGGTCTGTTAATCATTGATTGCATTTCACAGACACCATAATATCTCTATTATACAACGGGTGGGTCTAATCCTAAATGCTGGTTGTTTAAAACCACATTCCAGCTGGTGTCTATTCCACAAGTTAACACCGGCTATATCTATGATGTTAAAGTGCCTATTTACTCTGTTCAATCTGACTGCGCAATCCACTGTCTCATCTGCCCATCCAGGCAAATTATAAAGTTGATCTCCAATATAAAAAGCATCTAGACATTCTCACATTCTTTTAGACTAACATTTCGTTTTCAGCAGCGGGGATTTTTATAAACCTTGCTGTCTGTCTCCAACGTGCAACAGCTGCCCCATAGTAATGAACATGTCGGAACGATACAGGCGTTTTTCAGCCAGTCGAAATCGTAAATGGGCTAGCATAATTTTTTTGTATATATACAAAGACGTGAATTTGAAAAAAGGTCAAACGAGATGAAGTGCAGCTTGTTTGATGTCTTGCCAGCTTCAGTTTGAAGTGATTGTGTTAACTTCTTATGACTGAGGTCCCGTTAACGGGATCGATATGACAGCAGTTAGTGAAAGTGCAAGGCGCCAAATTCAAACAGAAATCTCATAATTAAAATTCCTCAAACATACATGTATTTTACAACATTTTAAAGAAACCTGTTAATCCCACCACAGTGTCCGATTTCAAAAAGGCTTTACGACGAAAGCACACCAAACGATTGTTAGGTCAGTACCTAGTTACAGAAAAACACAGCCATTTTCCCATCCAAATAGTCACAAAAAATAGAAATAGAGAAAATGAATCACTAACCTTTGATCTTCATCCGATGACACTCATAGGACTTCATGTTACACTATGTTTTGTTCGATAAAGTTCATATTTATATCCAAAATTCTCAGTTTACATTGGCGCGTTACGTTCAGTAATGTTTTCGTAGTCGAGCAGAGGACGGGTTCACACGAGCGCAGGCCAGCGTGGTGTGCACAAATTTAACTTGAGTACTTGCAAGTGTGACTTTAAGTGTGCAGAACCACATTGCCATATGCAGTAAATTATTTGGAGGCCAGAGGCTTTTGTTCCCTTGAAGAAATAGTTCAAGACATCCCCACAGATCTCCTCTCACCAATTTTCCTGTTTGCTCTCCAAAATCCATTTTGCTCTCGCAACTGCTTACTATCTTTTTATACCAGGAAAGTTCTAGCTTGTAGCAGTCTACTGAAACTCAAATGGTCAGGTTTTTGGGCCAGTCATGGCTTGAGTGATCTCTTACCGCTTTTTTGACCACAGAAGATGGAAGGGGATGGTGAACGATGGCTGATGTAAGTTTGATTCGTTTTTCACTAGAGAAACCGACCAGCTAGCTAATCAACTATGATTTCAAATTTGCATGTAGTTATTTTGTCTTTTGTTATTAAAGCAGGCTATTGATGAGCCAAGCTAGGTTAATGTCAGTTAGCAGAAAGCGAACTAGCTAATGTTAGTCAGCTAACATTTAACCCTGTGGTTTAACCAAAGGTAGTATCGTTTTCTATAGTCTCTGGTTTAACTAAGAGCAATGTAGATATGTTGAGGAAGGGTTTAATAGAGGAGGAGGACTTGGAAGACCAGTATGACTGAGTGGCAGGAGAGGGGGGAGCAAGGGGCCCCAGCATCTTGTTTCCTTTGAGGAGTTTGTAAGTTTGGTTGACTCACATGTTACTGAGATGTGATTATCATTACGACTTGATGCGGTGGTACATAGATTTAAAAAAAATCTATGACACGTATGTTTCTTAAATTGAAATGTATGAAATAAAAAATTCACCATTTCATGGTGTGTTTAAGTTGTTACAGTATGTCTGATATTTGTCTCAAACATTGTTTCCCCCTGCTGGTGTCAAGGTCGGACCAGGTCTCATGAGATTTTATCTTAATGAGACTAACTTGAATAAATAAAGGTATACAGTTTTGCTTTGGTACTGCAGTTCAGTTTAGCTGATGCCTGGCCCAGAAAGAATAATTTCCATTGCCGGCCAGATTTGAAATTTCCTTCACCTTTTTCCACAAAACACCCACTGAATTATTCAGTTAATTATTACAGAGGCCGCAAGTATGTGTGTGTATATGTGTATATACATATACATATATATATATGTGTGATAGTCTATGTTTTATATATAAAACATAGACTAACAGACTTATTTTATATTCATCCAATGTCTGTCATGTTTTCGTTGCTAGTGCCATGCGCATCCAGTATAAACTGGATGCAACCTGGAATCGGCGTGAGTAGATTACCTTGAAAACAACAGTCGGACATCTTGTACACAGTCTTGAGTTTTTGTTATACCTCATTGGGGGGGAAATGAGAACATACAGGGAAGACCCTCACTGGGGGAGCCAAAAGGGTCAGGGTCCGAAACAAATAATAGGGCATATTTATAGCCCCCATCCGCATACTTCAAGATTTAATAACTTTTACCCTTGTCAGTTTTTTGTGCAATAAATGAGAATGACCTCAAATCATTTCTCTCTCCATCCCTCTTTCCATGCAGGTCCATTGTCACTAATATGTGGTGTTGAAGTTTGTCTCTGCTCAGCTGACAGACAGGAGATACAGGAATCCATTCTGTTCCAAGTAGGTTACATTGGCTTTCCTCTATACACAGCACTCTGGGGACTACTCCAAGTATTGGTATTTTATTAGGAACCCCATTAGCTGTTGTAAAAGCAGCAGCTACTCTTCCTTGGGTTCACACAAAACATGAAACAATACAGAACATCATTGGACAAGGACAGAACTACATACATTTTTTAAAAGGCACACATAGTTGTATATGTGTTGATGAGTAGACTATCTAGGTCAAGTAGAGGAGAGGTGTTGCTTTCTGTTATTTCAAACCAGGTTTGCTGTTTATTTGAGCAATATGAGATGGAAGGAAGTTCCATGCAATAAGGGCTCTATATAATACTTTGAGTTTACTTGAATTTGTTCTGGATTTGGGGACTAAAAAAATATCCCTGGTGGCATGGCTGGTGGGATAAGTGTGTGTCAGAGCTGTGTGTAAGTTGACTATGCAAACAATTTGGGATTTTCAACACATGAATGTTTCTTATAAAAGTAAGTGATGCAGTCGGTCTCTCCTCAACTCTTAGCCAAGAGAGACTGGCATGCATAGTATTTATATCAGCCCTCTGATTACAATTAAGAGCAAAACGTGCTGCTCTGTTCTGGCCAGCTGCAGCTTTATTAGGTCTTTCTTTGCAGCACTGTACCACACGACTGGACAATAATCAAGATCCAAGCACTAAAGCAATGATTTGTACCAAATACAATGCTCTTAGTTTTAGAGATGTTCAGGACCAGTTTATTACTTACTGGCCACTCATTCCACAACAAACTGCAACTATTTAAGGGTTTCAGTGACTTCATTAGCTGTTGTTGCTGATGTGTATATGGTTGAATCATCAGCATACATTTACACACATTCTTTGTTTAACGCCAGTGGCAGGTCATTTGTAAAAATAGAAATGAGTAGAGGGCTTAGAGCTGCCCTGCAGTACACCACACTTTGCATGTTTTACATTAGAGACGCGACCATTAAAGAAAATACTTTGAGTTCTATTAGATTGCCATATCGTGGATTTCAGAGCTGAGGTTGAAAAGCCATAGCACTTAAGTGTTTTCAACAACAGGTTATGGTCAATAATATCAAAGGCTGCACTGAAATCTACCAGTACAGCTCCCACGATCTTCTTATCAATTTCTTTCAACCAATCATCAGTCATTTGTATCAGTGCAGTAAATGTTGAGTGCCCTTCTCTATAAGCATGCGCCCCACGCCAAAATACTTTTCCAAACCAGCACGTGTCAAAAAATGCCAAATAGAGATTAAAATAAATCACTTTTGAAGATCTTCCTGTTTGCAATTCCAAGGGTCCCAGCTACACAATGAATGGCCGTTGTGTTCAATAAAGTCCTTCTTTATATCCCAAAAATGTCTGTTTTAGTTGGCGCGCTTGATTTAGTAATCCACTCGTTCAACATGCATACAAACAAATCCAAAAAGTTATCGGTAAAGTTTGTCCAAACAAGTCAAACGATGTTTCTAATTAATCCTCAGGTATTCTAATATCTAAATAAACTATAATATTTACAACGGAGAATAGTATGTTCAAAGGGAAGATGAATAACGAAAAGCGTGATCTCGTTCACGAGCGCAACATGACTGTTTTTCTAATGCGGGACACCTTGGAAAAACTACAAATAAGCCTGAAACCCTTTCTAAAGACATGACATCTAGTGGAAGCCATAGGAACTGCAATCTGGGAGGAATTATTTTGTATTTCCCATAGGCTGGCATTGAAATGGCCTGTGACCTCACAAAAAAAAAAAAAACATTTCGGGTGGATTCTCCTCGGGTTTTCGCCTGTCATATTACTTATGTTATACTCAGACATGCTTTTAACAGTTTTAGAATCATCAGAGGGTTTTCTATCCAATGCTACCAATTATATGCATATCCTAGCTTCTGGGCCTGAGTAACAGGCAGTTTACTTTGGGCACGTAAGTCATCTGAAATTCCGTATGTATGTGTATATATGTGTGTGTAATATATATATATATATATCACACACACACACAGAGTGGGGAGAACAAGTATTTGATACACTGCCGATTTTGCAGATATTCCTACTTACAAAGCATGTAGAGGTCTAATTTTTATCATAGGTACACTTCAACTGTGAGAGAAATCACATTGTATGATTTTTAAGTAATTCATTTGCGTTTTATTGCATGACATAAGTATTTGATACATCAGAAAAGCAGAACTGAATATTTGGTACAAAAACCTTTGTTTGCAATTACAGAGATCATATGTTTCCTGTAGTTCTTGACCAGGTTTGCACACACTGCAGCAAGGACTTTGGCCCACTCCTACATACAGACCTTCTCCAGATCCTTCAGGTTTTGGGGCTGTCGCTGGGCAATACAGACTTTCAGCTCCCTCCAAATATTTTCTATTTGGTTCAGGTCTGGAGACTGGCTAGGTCACTCCATGACCTTGAGATGCTTCTTACTGAGCCACTCCTTAGTTGCCCTGGCTGTGTGTTTTGGGTCGTTGTCATGCTGGAAGACCCAGCCACGACCCATCTTCAATGCTCTTACTGAGGGAAGGAGGTTGTTGGCCAAGATCTTGCGATACATGGCAACATCCATCCTCCCCTCAATACGGTGCAGTCGTCCTGTCCCCTTTGCAGAAAAGCATCCCCAAAGAATGTTTCCACCTCCATGCTTCACGGTTGGGATGGTGTGCTTGGGGTTGTACTCATCCTTCTTCTTCCTCCAAACATGGCGAGTGGAGTTTAGACCGAAAAGCTCTATTTTTGTCTCATCAGACCACATGACCTTCTCCCATTCCTCCTCTGGATCATTCAGATGGTCATTGGCAAACTTCAGACGGGCCTGGAAATGCGCTGGCTTGAGCAGGGGGGCCTTGCGTGCGCTGCAGCATTTTAATCCATGACGGCTTAGTGTGTTACTAATGGTTTTCTTTGAGACTGTGGTCCCAGCTCTCTTCAGATCATTGACCAGGTCCTGTCGTGTAGTTCTGGGCTGATCCCTCACCTTCCTCATGATCATTGATGCATACACACGAGGTGAGATCTTGCATGGAGCCCCAGACCGAGGGTGATTGACTGTCATCTTGAACTTGGACTTATACACACATACATACATACATACATACATTCAGTTGAAGTCGGAAGTTTAATACACTTAGGTTGGAGTCATTAAAACTAGTTTTTCAACCACTCCACATATTTCTTGTTAACAAACTATAGTTTTGGCTAGTCGGTTAGGACATCTACTCTGTGCATGACACAAGTCATTTTTCCAACAATTGTTTACAGACAGATTATTTCACTTATAATTCACTGTATCACAATTCCAGTGGGTCAGAAGTATACAGACACTAAGTTTACTGTGTATGTGGAGTTTTGCAGAGATGGTTGTCCTTCTGGAAGGTTCTCCCATCTCCACAGAGGAACTCGAGAGCTCTGTCAAAGTGACCATCGGGTTCTTGGTCACCCCCCGATTGCTCAGTTTGGCCGTAGGAAAAGTCTTGGAAGTTCCAAACCTCTTCCATTTAAGAATGTTTGAAGCCACTCTGTTCTTGGGACCTTCAATGCTCCAGAAATGTTTTGGTACCCTTCCCCGGATCTGTGCCTCGACACAATCCTGTCTCGAAGCTCTATGGACAATTTCTTTGACCTCATCGCTTGGTCTTTGCTATGACATGCACTGTAAACTGTGGGACCTTATATAAACAGGTGTGTGTCTTTCCAAATCATGTCCAATCAATTTAATTTACCACAGGTGGACTCCAAGTTGTAGAAACATCTGAATGATGGTCAATGGAAACCTGATGCATCTGAGCTCAATTTTGAGTCTCTTAGCAAAGGGTTTGAACATTTATGTAAATAAGGTATTTCTGTTTTTTATTTATAATACATTTGCTAAAATTTCTTAACCTTCACTTTGTCAATATGGGGTATTGTGTGTGTGTGTGTGTGTGTGTGTGTGTGTGTGGTTTGATGAGGGGGAAAAAATATATATAATACATTTTAGAATAAGGCTGTAACGTAATAATTTGGGGAAAAGTCAAGAGGTCTGTACTTTCCGAATGCATTGTATGTATCCCTCCACATTCCTCAAACTCCAGTTTCCTACTTTTGGTTACCTTTTTACCCATGTCTATGGATTGTACAATGACTTTTTAAGTTTGGACTTCCACTCCTACTAAATCTATAATATCTCCTGTATTGTTCTGTTCTCTTTATAGATTATGCTGATGCCCCATTGTAAGAACCTGGAGATCTTCACTGGTTCTGAGGGAGGTGATGTTGCTACAAACAATGCCTGGGACAGCTTCCAGCCCTACTGTTATCTGGAGAACAGTCAGAGACTGGTCAATACATCTGCTACAACTCCATCTTTAGTGTGTCAGCTCTGCTGCACCTGGGCACTAAAGGTATGGCACTGCACTCCCAACAGTTGTGAATGCTTAAACATACATGTATGCTCATTTGTGTTTCTTAAAGTGTCAATTAGCAGTTGAAACCAAAACAAAGCGAACTCCCCACTGCCGTTTTTGTTAAAAGCTGAGGGATGGGGCTGGAGAAATGTAACCACTCCCAGAGCTATTGATGCACCATTGGAGGAGACAACCCGTCTCCTCGCCTCAGACCTCCAATGGGTTTTGAGAAGGATGCAAGGAGTTGAGCAGAGATAAATTGTATCTGTTTGCACCATATCTTTGTTCTGCTTGTGCTCTTTCAACAGATTGATCTGGCTTGCTGATAACATCTGATCTGATGAGACTCCCGATGTGATTTGACTCCTGTATTAATGACTTCAATAAAACTTCCAATGCCAAATTGAGATTGGTATTCTGCAATTGATAGACAATGGTAGTTCCCAGTCAGACAATAACTATAAAACAAATGTTTTCCTCAGTGAATGTGTTTTGCTCTCAGTCCTCCTTTTGAATGTTGTGTGTACTGATTCAGTTCTAAACAACTGTCAAATCCATCCTCACTTCCTCGATCACTGCAACGGAGTGTCTGGTCTTCTGAGAGGGTCCTTGGCTGCCACCTGCCCTGCATCGAGGTCCTGCAGGGCAAGGAAGCGTGCAGGAAAGATCATTGCCGACCCCTTCCATCCCCTCTTCCAAAGACTCCCGTCTGGCAAATGGTTAAGGTCAATCACGACCAAAACCTCCCGCCACCTGAACAGTTTCTTCCCCAGCGCCGTGGCCCTCACCACCTGGTCCACAGATCATCCGCTCATCCACAGACTATGTACCTTGCACTATCATCCCAGAACTGCACATTGTTCTTCGCATCTCTTACATGCATCATTTATGTAGTGTAGCTTATAGCGTAGTTTAACGTTTTTAGCTTAATGTTCATTGTATGTACACTGGATCTGCATCTATATTTGGTCTGCCAGCACCATTTCAGAGTCAAATTCCTGTACATGTATTTGTCGAATAAAGCTGATTCTGACATGTTAACCTGAGTTTAGATGATTTAGTATTCATGTCAGTTTACATTCTATTTGGGACTGGTTATGCATTGTATGCAGATTCTCTCCTTTGTGTCTTCATATTCAAATTCCCCATGTGCTGAGTGTCTCCCTTTGGGATTAATACCCTAAATATTGGATCCTGCTTTCAATTAGTGGACTTGTTTTATGGTGTTTGCTAGAGCTGATTGCTTTTCGTTTTACAGATTGTTTTTGGCTAACCAGTAATTAGCTGGCTAACTTTAGCAAGTAGATTCCACTCAAGGTATAGTATATCTATGTATTTATTTTTAATTCCTTCCTGTGTGTACCTAGTTGTTCGGGTGCTTACTATTCAAGTCTGCTAACAAGCTAAACAGACGGCTCTGTAGTGCATCTGTGCAAACGGAAGGCTCTTTATAGCCAATCACAACACGACTGGCCAATGGCAGTAATTTGAATCACGGTTCTTTGTATTGTATGTATTGTTTAAGGATGCAATGTGCATAAATTGTTCTGCAATTTCCTGGTTGTTAAAATTATAGTTTGCCTTATTTAAGTTTGACAAAATGAACAATGTAGAGAATCATACCATCCAAACTGCTGGGAGATATCTTTCCAATAACCCCAGATATTGTATTTTCAGCTGTTTTGAAGGTGGTGTACAAAACCAGAAATAATACACTAAAGTTGTGCATGAGAAGCATAGAAATAGCACACACAAAACAGATACACTGCTTCTTAGGCTTATGAGAATGACATAACTCACATTTCTATGTGAATTTGGTTGGGTTGCCCAAAGGTCACATATCTGCTTTGAGACTTTTATCTGAGCAATGGAGGAAACAGAACAGCTGCACCCCCATGTTTTTACCAGAAAAGTATCATGATTCATTGGGTAATTTGTCATTTTCAATGATTGTTTTGAGTTAAGTCTAATAGTCAATTTTATATGCACTGCTCAAAAAAAATAAAGGGAACACTTAATCAACACAATGTAACTCCAAGTCAATCACACTTCTGTGAAATCAAACTGTCCACTTAGGAAGCAACACTGATTGACAATACATTTCACATGCTGTTGCGCAACAGGTGGAATTTATAGGCAATTGGCAAGACACCCCCAACAAAGGAGTGGTTCTGCAGGTGGTGACAACAGACCACTTCTCAGTTCCTATGCTTCCTGGCTGATGTTTTGGTCACTTTTGAATGCTGGCGGTGCTTTCACTCTAGTGGTAGCATGAGACGGAGTCTACAACCCACACAAGTGGCTCAGGTAGTGCAGCTCATCCAGGATGGATCATCAATGCGAGCTGTGGCAATAAGATTTGCTGTGTCTGTCAGCGTAGTGTCCAGAGCATGGAGGCGCTACCAGGAGACATGGAGGAGGCCGTAGGAGGGCAACAACCCAGCAGCAGGACAGCTAACTCCACCTTTGTGCAAGGAGGAGCAGGTGGAGCACTGCCAGAGCCCTGCAAAATGACCTCCAGCAGGCCACAAATGTGCATGTGTCTGCTCAAACAGGTCAGAAACAGACTCCACGAGGGTGTGCTTACAGCCCAGAGGTAGCCTGACTGCCATTAGGTACTGAGATGAGATCCTCAGACCCCTTGTGAGACCATATGCTGGTGCGGTTGGCCCTGGGTTCCTCCAAATGCAAGACAATGCTAGACCTCATGTGGATGGAGTGTGTCAGCAGCTCCTGCAAGAGGAAGGCATTGATGCTATGGACTGGCCCACCCGTTCCCCAGACCTGAATCCAATTGAGCACATCTGGGACATCATGTCTCGCTCCATCCACCAACGCCACGTTGCACCACAGACTGTCCAGGAGTTGGCGGATGCTTTAGACCAGGTCTGGGAGGAGATCCCTCAGGAGACCATCCGCCACCTCATCAGGAGCATGCCCAGGCGTTGTAGGGAGTTCATACAGGCACGTGGAGGCCACACACACTACTGAGCCTCATTTTGAATTGTTTTAAGGACATTACATCAAAGTTGAATCAGCCTGTAGTGTGGTTTTCCACTTTAATTTTGAGTGTGACTCCAAATCCAGACCTCCATGGGTTGATACATTTGATTTCCATTGATAATTTGTGTGTGAATTTGTTGTCAGCACATTCAACTATGTAAAGAAAAAAGTATTTATTCAGATCTAGGATGTTATTTTAGTGTTCCCTTTATTTTTTGAGCAGTGTATTATATAATAAACGAATTGTATTTGTCCCCTGCCCTGTCACCTTAAGATAAGCGATCAAAAACATTCAAGTTTTCCTTTGCTCCCTCATTCCACTGTTTTGGTTCAGTGACGTTAGAAAGCACTATATGCATCACTGGTGTTTAAAATGAAAAGGCACCTACAAAATAAAATTGTATATCAAATCAAATGTATTTACAAAGCCCTTCTTACATCAGCTGTCACAAAGTGCTGTACAGAAACCCAGCCTAAAACCCCAAACAGCAAGCAATGCAGGTGTAGAAGCACAGTGGCCAGGAAAATCTCCCTAGAAAGGCCAGAACCTAGGACGAAACCTAGAGAGGAACCAGGCAATGAGGGGTGGCCCTTTTGGCTGTACCGGGTGGAGATTATAACAGAACATGGCCAAGATGTTCATAGATGACCAGCAGGGTCAAATAATAATAATCACAGTAGTTGTCGAGGGTGCAACCTCAGGAGTAAATGTCAGTTGGCTTTTCATAGCCGATCATTCAATTTCTCTATATCCATTGTGTTGTGCTGTTACATTTGTATTGTTGTCCAATAGTGTTAGTTTCATATAATTTGAGCTGCGTTCACCACGAGCGAATTCATCATTTCGCCTTGCCATGGTGCACACGGGCATTTCTGATAGGTAGGCTACAGCGAAGCCTTAAGGTTACACCATAGCAGCAAACTGCATGTCCTGTAGCTCACAGGCTGTCAATGACTAGCACCCAAGAATATTGTGAGAAATAATCAGGCCTAATATTACGTGATTAAATCTGAAAAAATTATACTCCCCAAACTGCTTACAGGCATTTACCACCGTTCTGCATTTGCCATCTATTTTCCCAATTCACATTCTTAAAATGTCTTAATTCATTTACAAATGTAAGTCCTGGTTGAGCCCAATATGTGCTTTACAGTTACAATTTAGCCAAGCTGTGTCTATGCACCTATGGACCTTGCAATGTGTAATTTGCCTGCAGCTCCAAATCAAAATCAAATGTTATTGGTTACATACACATGGTTAGCAGATGTTAATGCGAGTGTAGCGAAATGCTCCACGATCTCACTCTCTATTCCAGCACAGTCAGGGGGTCAGAGATGGCACAGGATAGGGATTCTCAATTAAGTTAAAATATCCTTGAATCTTGACTCAAACACACACACAAATGCATCATAGCATGTTGCAGTATGTCTGGCTTGGATGTGGTAACTGCTCTTAGTTTTGGGAAATGAACAAACTGTCAGGTATGAATCGTGTGGTGATTTTATTTTGAAATGCTGTGACAACATAGCATTTTTCCCAGTTGTAGCTTTCCCTATGAGCTGGAGATTCACCGTGTTCAGGTGGCAGGTGATGTCAGTTAAAAATTCCAGCTTTAATATCCACTGTGGATCATCCAGCTCTGGCTCCTCTCACCTTACTTCAAATCAAATGTATTTGTCACATACACATGGTTAGCAGATGTTAATGCGAGTGTAGCGAAATGCTTGTGCTTCTAGTTCCGACAAGGCAGTAATAACCAACGAGTAATCTAACCTAACAATTCCAAAACTACTACCTTATACACACAAGTGTAAAGGGATAAAGAATATGTACATAAATATATATGAATGAGTGATGGTACAGAGCAGCATAGGCAAGATGCAGTAGATGGTATAGAGTACAGTATATAGATATGAGATGAGTAATGTAGGGTATGTAAACAAAGTGGCATAGTTTAAAGTGGCGAGTGATACATGTATTACATAAAGATGCAGTAATGATATAGAGTACAGTATATACATAGATGAGTAATGTAGGGTATGTAAACATTATATTAAGAAGCATAGTGGCTAGTGATATATTTTACATCAATTTCCATCAATTCCCATTATTAAAGTGGCTGGAGTTGAGTCAGTGTGTTGGCAGCAGCAACACAATGTTAGTGGTGGCTGTTTAACAGTCTGATGGCCTTGAGATAGAAGCTGTTTTTCAGTCTCTCGGTCACTGCTTTGATGCACCTCTACTGACCTCGCCTTCTGGATGATAGCGTGGTGAACAGGCAGTGGCTCGGGTGGTTGTTGTCCTTGATGATCTTTATGGCCTTCCTGTGACATTGGGTGGTGTAGGTGTCCTGGAGGGCAGGTAGTTTGCCCCCGGTGATGCGTTGTGCAGACCTCACTACCCTCTGGAGAGCCTTACGGTTGTGGGCTGAGCAGTTGCCGTACCAGGCGGTGATACAGCCCGACAGGATGCTCTCGATTGTGCATCTGTAAAAGTTTGTGAGTGCTTTTGGTGACAAACTGAATTTCTTCAGCCT
Organism: Oncorhynchus masou masou; assembly: GCF_036934945.1. Taxonomy (NCBI): domain Eukaryota; kingdom Metazoa; phylum Chordata; class Actinopteri; order Salmoniformes; family Salmonidae; genus Oncorhynchus; species Oncorhynchus masou. The sequence continues at coordinate 63,421,359 of NC_088217.1, read as the reverse complement.
CCTGAGGTTAAAGAGGCACTGCTGCGCCTTCTTCACAACGCTGTCTGTGTGGGTGGACCATTTCAGTTTGTCCGTGATGTGTACGCTGAGGAACTTAACATACTACCTTCTCCACTACTGTCCCGTCGATGTGGATAGGGGGGTGCTCCCTCTGCTGTTTCCTGAAGTCCACGATCATCACCTTTGTTTTGTTGATGTTGAGTGTGAGGTTAATTTCCTGACACCACACTCCGAGGAACCTCCTCCCTGTAGGCCGTCTCGTCGTTGTTGGTAATCAAACCTACCACTGTAGTGTCGTCCGCAAACTTGATGATTGAGTTGGAGGCATGCATGGCCACGCAGTCGTGGGTGAACAGGGAGTACAGGAGAGGTCTCAGAACGCACCCTTGTAGGGCACCAGTGTTGAGGATCAGCGGGGTGGAGATGTTGTTACCTACCCTCACCACCTGGGCGTGGCCTGTCAGGAAGTCCAGTACCCAGTTGCACAGGACGGAGCCGAGACCCAGGGTCTCGAGCTTGATGACGATCTTGGAGGGTACTATGGTGTTAAATGCCAAGCTGTAGTCGATGAACAGCATTCTCACATAGGTATTCCTCTTGTCCAGATGGGTTAAGGCAGTGTGCAGTGTGGTTGAGATTGCATCGTCTGTGGACCTATTTGGGCAGTAAGCAAATTGGAGTGGTCTAGGGTGTCAGGTAGGGTGGAGGTGATATGGTCCTTGACTAGTCTCTCAAAGCACTTCATGATGATGTTAGTGAGTGCTACGGGGCGGTAGTCGTTTAGCTCAGTTACTTTAGCTTTCTTGGGAACAGGAACAATGGTGGCCCTCTTGAAGCATGTGGGAACAGCAGACAGATAGGTATTGATTGAATATGTCCGTAAACACACCAGCCAGCTGGTCTGCACATGCTCTGAGGGCGCGGCTGGGGATGCCGTCTGGGCCTGCAGCCTTGCGAGGGTTAACAGGTTTAAATGTTTTACTCACCTCGGCTGCAGTGAAGGAGAGTCCGCATGTTTTCGTTGCAGGCCGTGTCAGTGGCACTGTATTGTCCTCAAAGCGGGCAAAAAAATTATTTAGTCTGCCTGGGAGCAAGACATCCTGGTCTGTGACTGGTCTGGTTTTCTTTTTGTAGTCCGTGATTGACTGTAGATCCTGCCACATACCTCTTGTGTCTGAGCTGTTGAATTGAGATTCTACTTTGTCTCTATACTGACGCTTAGCTTGTTTGATTGCCTTGCAGAGGGAATAGCTGTACTGTTTGTATTCGGTCATGGTTCCAGTCACCTTGCCCTGATTAAAAGCAGTGGTTCGCGCTTTCAGTTTCACGCGAATGCTGCCATCAGTCCACGGTTTCTGGTTTGGGAATGTTTTAATCGTTGCTATGGGAACGGCATCTTCAATGCACGTTTTAATGAACTCGCACACCGAATCAGCATATTCGTCAATGTTGTTGTCTGACGCAATACGAAATATATCCCAGTCCACGTGATGGAAGCAGTCTTGGAGTGTGGAATCAGCTTGGTCGGACTAACGTTGGAGTTTCTGTTTTAGTTTCTGTCTGTAGGCAGGGATCAACAAAATGGAGTCGTGGTCAGCTTTTCCGAAAGGAGGGCGGTGCAGGGCCTTACAGTGCCTTGCGAAAGTATTCGGCCCCCTTGAACTTTGCGACCTTTTGCCACATTACAGGCTTCAAACATAAAGATATAAAACTGCATTTGTTTGTGAAGTATCAACAACAAGTGGGACACAATCATGAAGTGGAACGACATTTATTGGATATTTCAAACTTTTTTAACAAATCAAAAACTGAAAAATTGGGCGTGCAAAATAATTCAGCCCCTTTACTTTCAGTGCAGCAAACTCTCTCCAGAAGTTCAGTGAGGATCTCTGAATGATCCAATGTTGACCTAAATGACTAATGATGATAAATACAATCCACCTGTGTGTAATTAAGTCTCCGTATAAATGCACCTGCACTGTGATAGTCTCAGAGGTCCGTTAAAAGCGCAGAGAGCATCATGAAGAACAAGGAACACACCAGGCTGGTCCGAGATACTGTTGTGAAGAAGTTTAAAGCCGGATTTAGATACAAAAAGATTTCCCAAGCTTTAAACATCCCAAGGAGCACTGTGCAAGCGATAATATTGAAATGGAAGGAGTATCAGACCACTGCAAATCTACCAAGACCTGGCCGTCCCTCTAAACTTTCAGCTCATACAAGGAGAAGACTGATCAGAGATGCAGCCAAGAGGCCCATGATCACTCTGGATGAACTGCAGAGATCTACAGCTGAGGTGGGAGACTCTGTCCATAGGACAACAATCAGTCGTATATTGCACAAATCTGGCCTTTATGGAAGAGTGGCAAGAAGAAAGCCATTTCTTAAAGATATCCATAAAAAGTGTTGTTTAAAGTTTGCCACAAGCCACCTGGGAGACACACCAAACATGTGGAAGAAGGTGCTCTGGTCAGATGAAACCAAAATCGCACTTTTTGGCAACAATGCAAAACGTTATGTTTGGCGTAAAAGCAACACAGCTCATCACCCTGAACACACCATACCCACTGTCAAACATGGTGGTGGCATCATCATGGTTTGGGCCTGCTTTTCTTCAGCAGGGACAGGGAAGATGGTTAAAATTGATGGGATGATGGATGGAGCCAAATACAGGACCATTCTGGAAGAAAACCTGATGGAGTCTGCAAAAGACCTGAGACTGGGACGGAGATTTGTCTTCCAACAAGACAATGATCCAAAACATAAAGCAAAATCTACAATGGAATGGTTCAAAAATAAACATATCCAGGTGTTAGAATGGCCAAGTCAAAGTCCAGACCTGAATCCAATCGAGAATCTGTGGAAAGAACTGAAAACTGCTGTTCACAAATGCTCTCCATCCAACCTCACTGAGCTCGAGCTGTTTTGCAAGGAGGAATGGGAAAAAATGTCAGTGTATCGATGTGCAAAATTGATAGAGACATACCCCAAGCGACTTACAGCTGTAATCGCAGCAAAAGGTGGCGCTACAAAGTATTAACTTAAGGGGGCTGAATAATTTTGCACGCCCAATTTTTCAGTTTTTGATTTGTTAAAAAAGTTTGAAATATCCAATAAATGTCGTTCCACTTCATGATTGTGTCCCACTTGTTGTTGATTCTTCACAAAAAAATACAGTTTTATATCTTTATGTTTGAAGCCTGAAATGTGGCAAAAGGTCACAAATTTCAAGGGGGCCGAATACTTTTGCAAGGCACTGTATATGCGCCACGGAAGTTAGAATAACAAATTTGATCCCGGTCTTTGAATAAATGCCTTGTGTCATTCAGATGCACTTCGTAGCCTACTCTGTAACTTAACCAGTTTCTGTTTCTACTGTGTGCATTAATTGTATTTTGTACACGCATCCAGATAGCTACTTTGTGTGGGGACTATACTTTAGGGATGGGAGAGATTCTCTGAATATTTATTTGTATGGCTTTGGCAGGACAAGGTTATCGGTACAGTATTACGCTACGGTCACGAGACGCAGGCCTCCTAATTGTCCCTAAAATTCCTTAGCAAACAGCTGGAGGCGTGGCTTTCTCCTATAGAGCTCCATTTTCATGGAATGGTCTGCCTACCCATGTGAGAGATGCAGACTCGGTCTCAACCTTTGTCTTTATTGAAGACTCAGGTCATATGATTGAGTGTAGTCTGAACCAGGCGTGTGAAGGTGAACGGAAAGGCACTGGAGCAACTAACGCTCTTGCTGTCTCCGCCTAGCCGGTTCCCCTCTCTCCACTGGGATTCTCTGCCTCCAACCCTATTACAGGGGCCGAGTCACTGGCTTACTGGTGCTTTTCCATGCCGTCCCTGAGGGGTGCGTCACTTGAGTGGGTTGAGTCACTGACGTAGTTGGGCCCGTCTGAAGTTTGCCAATGACCATCTGGATGATCCAGAGGAGGAATGGGAGAAGGTCATGTGGTCTGATGAGACAATAGAGCTTTTTGGTCTAAACTCTACTCGCCGTCATAATTGAAGTGTACCTATGATGAAAATTACAGGCCTCATCTTTTTAAGTGGGAGAACTTGCACAATTGGTGGCTGACTAAATACTTCTTTGCCCCACTGTATGTCATGCAATAAAATGCAAATTAATTACTTAAAAATCATACAATGTGACTTTCTGGATTTTTGTTTTAGATTTGTCTCTCACAGTTGAAGTGTACCGATGATAAAAAGTACAGACCTCTACATGCTTTGTAATTAGGAAAACCTGCAAAATCGGCAGTGTATCAAATACTTGTTCTCCCCACTGTGTCACTTCAGTATTCCATAGTAATATCTGTCAAAAATATCTAAAGACACTGAAGCAGCAAACTTTGAAAATTAATATGTCATTCAAAACTTTTGGCCATGACTGTAGAATCGATGTTTAACTTCTGGTTGAAGTTAGCTACAAATACAAAGTTGCCAATGTCTTTCCAATTGTTACAAACAAGCGAAGAATGGGAAAAAAATGAGATACTTCAAGTGAAAACTGGCTGTAAACGTAACAAAATGAATACTTATGTAAAAGTTTATTTAATACATTTGCTGAAATAAAATTATAGAGTATTGTGTGTAGATTGAGGTAAAAAAAGAAGAAGAAAAACTTAATCCATTTTAGAATAGGACTAACATAACAAAATGTGGAAACAGTTAAGGGGTCTGAATACTCATGTTCATTCAACAGTTATATTTCACGAATTGTAGGCTACTGTCTGTAATTGCCTCAATATTTCATGTGTGCAGTGCTAAATCTTGATGTAATTCATTATAGGGTAAGAATTAGAGTAAGCTACTTTAATATTTGCAGCCATTGGTAAGATCTTTTTAGTGGCTGATCAATTGTAAATATTGTGGAATAATTCTAATGGTAAGGTACATTTTGAATGGAAAAAGCCGATCCGAGAGCAGCGTTTGCCTTTCTTTCGCTCCTATCAGTATCGACACATGCCTCAACGACACACTTAGCAAAGTTCTCTTTGTGTGGTGCTTTGGGAAACCATATTACATTGTCGGCCGTTGTAGGAAAGACGCATTGTTAAAAACACTCATAAGCCTAAATTCCAGCGGTCGGGAAACCGGGCCCATGATGTATTCCCAGAGGTCTCTACGTCATGGGTCATTATTCTGTAAAACTCAATATATGCAGATTCCAAAAGTGTAAAATAATTAATTGCATGAATATGGAATTGTACTTAATTCAATCAGGTTTTTTTACACTAGAACCCCCTTCCTTGTACATGCTCGAAAGGAGTTGCACAATCTGTCATGGTATGGTCTAATAACAAAAGTCAGGAGGATGCTTATACGATAGAACACAACATCAATATACAGGATTCAGGACAGCCAGAAAGAACTGGCGATTTCACATGAACCAGTTTCAAGACCATACAGTTTGAGATGTACCCCCTCTCAAATCCTTTTCACTCTCTTAGCAATCAGGACCACTAAGGGGGGAAAGAAACTGCAGCAGCAACAAGGTGTGAGCATCAGGATGTTTTATTGTGAATCTGTTTTAGTCATCTCTTATTCATAGTCCATGAGGCACTGTTCTACTAGAAGTCATCATTGTCAGTCATCCAGGTCCAGTGTGTTGAGTTCCTCATCCAGTTCGTCTAGGTCCTCGCCAGTGAAAAGGTTCTCGTCCACAGGCACGGGCTCTGCTTCCTTGTTGTCGAGAGTCTCGTCTTCCCCATCGTGACCATTCTCCTCCACACCTCCACAAGCCCCGTTCAGCTGGTCATCTGGGAGAGGGCGCAAGGCACAGGTTCAGAACATCACATCTGCTCAGTCAAAGGCATCAGATATATACGCAGCATCTGTGCTGTGACCCATGAATGAAATTGCAATGGTAGGTGACGTGTCAAGAGAGTCATTCAACTTTGTTCAAGGGGCATATGGGATCAGAATGGACATTTTTGGATTTAAAAATAATTTTATATAGCCATTGATTCCTGAAGAATTTAACTTATAAATTCCCATGAGTTTAGTTAAATTGTCATACCCCATCAGAACCGAAAATAAACTTGTTTTACGCCATTGTTTACAATTACATTGCTTACAAACAAACACTGTATACGCTTAAAAGGGGAAATCCTCAGTTGAAACAAAGCATTCTCCCTGCCCATTTCAGCAAAAAGATATGGGATGGGGCTGGAATTCACTCAAAATCATAAACAGAGCTATGGATGCAAGGACTGACCATCCATGATATCAAAATGATAGTTTTAAAACTGGGGTTGGAACCGCTTCAGGGAACAGAAAAATTTCATTGAGTAACAGAATTGGACCCGGGAACAAAAGTGATCCATACTCCAGAACAGAATCGTTATTTTAAAAAGAATGGAAATCAGTTAATAACATTTTACGTTCCAGGCATTTTTTTCTAGCCCTGCAAGCTGAAAATATTTGTCATTGTGTGCGCGCAGGCTCCCTGCCCTTCCCCCTCCAAAGTATAGGCTACTGTACTGATGTTAAAACCGTGAGAAGATCGGGAGCTTTTTTATTAGCTAGAAAAGAATGGATTAACTTTTTGAATGCTACTTAAAGATTACTATAGGCCTAGTTATTACATTTCACATTGGATTTATTCATTACAAAAAAGATAAAACGTGTTTTTAATTCTGGTGCCGCTGTACACACACGCTTGTAAGCTAGCTCAAAGGAGAGTCAAAGTTCCTTCATAGAAGCTGCTTCTCCTAGGCATAATTCTGTGGACCTAATTGAGATAATGCATGTCATAACAAGATGCCTAGTGCTTCAAGCCTGCTCTTCAACCCTCTCTTCACTCTCAACCCATCTGTAAAATGTCAGTCACATCTTGTGCCATTTTAACCATGTTTTACTTCGCTTACAAACATAGGAGTAAGACAAGCTTATATTTAGGATTCTGATGGGGTATGACAGCTGAACTTAAGCTCATGAGGCATTTATAAGTGCTATTCTTCAGAAGTCAATGGGTACATATCATAAGTCTGAAAGTATATGTACCAACTACAGATTGTCCCTAAACTATAATTTTAAACTATAATCTCTTTTTAAACTATAATCTCATGAAAGTCCGTTTTTTTGTATCATTAGGTCTGTCTACGAATTTGAGAGTTTACCGGCTTTCAACAGAAACAAGTGAATCTCAGATTGCCCCTTTAAAAGACTGAGGGCCAATTGTATGATAGAAAGAGGTTTAAAGCCATACAGTACTGTGGAAAAGTTTTAGGCAGGTGTAAAAAATGCTTTAAAGTAAGAATGCTTTCAAAAATAGACATGTTAATAGATTATATTTATCGATTAACTAAATGCAAAGTGAGTGAACAGAAGAAATATCTTAATCAAATCCATATTAGGTGTGACCACCCCTTCAAAACACCCTACTTCAAAACAGCATAAATTCTTATAGGTACGCTTGCACAAAGTCAGGGATTTTGAAGGCATATAATCAGGTGTATGATTAAACAATTATACCAAACAGGTGCTAATGATCATCAATTCAACATGTACGTTGAAACAGTCATTAACTGAAACAGCTGTGTAGGAGGAATAAAACTGGGTGAGGAACAGCCAAACTCCGCTAACAAGGTGAGGTTGGTGAAGACAGTTCACTGTCAAAAGTCATACACCATGGCAAGACTGAGCACAGCAACAAGACACAAGGTGGTTATACTGCATCAGCAAGGTCCCTCCCAGGCAGAAATGTCAAGGCAGACAGGGACTTCCAGACGTGCTGTCCAGGCTCTTTTGAAGAAGCAAAGATACGAGCAACGTTGAGGACTGTACAGTTGTGGCCAAAATTCTCGAGAATGAAAATTAATATTTGTGACAAAGTCTGATACCTCATTTTGTATGATGGCAATTTGCATATACTCCAGAATGATATGAAGAGTGATCAGATGAATTGCAAAGTCCCTCTTTGCCATGCAAATTAACTGAATCCCCAAAACACATTTCCACTGCATTTCAGCCCTGCCACAAGAGGACCAGCTGACATCATGTCAGTGATTCTCGTGTTAACATAGGTGTGAGTGTTGACGAGGACAAGGCTGGATATCACTCTGACTCGCTGATTGAGTTCAAACAGACTGGAAGCTTCAAAAGGAGGGTGATGCTTGGAATCATTGTTCTTCCTCGGTCAATCATGGTTACCCGCAAGGAAACACGTGCAGCCATCATTGCTTTGCACAAAAAGGGCTTCACAGGCAAGGACATTGCTACCAGTAAGATTGCACCTAAATCAACCATTTATCGGCTCATCAAGAACTTCAAGGAGAGCGGTTCAATTGCTGAAAATCCAGCAAGCTCCAGGACCGTCTCCTAAAGTTGATTTAGGGGAACCACCAGTACAGAGCTTGCTCAGGAATGGCAGCAGGCAGGTGTGAGTGCATCTGCACGCACAGGGAGCCGAAGATTTTGGAGGATTGCCTGGTGTCAAGAAGGGCAGCAAAGAAGCCACTTCTCTCCAGGAAAAACATCAGTGACAGACTGATATTCTGCCAAAGTTACAGGGATTGAACAGCTGAGGACTGGGGTAAAGTCATTTTCTCTGATGAATCCCCTTTCCAATTGTTTGGGGCATCCGGAAAAAAGCTTGTCCGGAGAAGACAAGGTGAACGCTACCATCAGTCCTGTGTCATGCCAACAGTAAAGCATCCTGAGACCATTCATGTGTGGGGTTGCTTCTCAGCCAAGGGAGTGGGCTCACTCACAATTTTACCTAAGAACACAGCCATGAATAAAGAATGGTACAAACACATCCTCCGAGAGCAACTTCTCCCAACCATCCAGGAACAGTTTGGTGTTGAACAATGCCTTTTCCAGCATGATGGAGCACCTTGCCATAAGGCAAAAGTGATAACTAAGTGGCCCGGGGAACAAAACATCAATATTTTGGGTCCATGGTTGGAAACTCCCCAGACCTTAATCTCATCGAGAAATTGTGGTCAAGAGGCGGGTGGACAAACAAAACCCCACAAATTCTGACCAACTCCCAAGCATTGATTATGCAAGAATGGGCTGCCATCAGTCAGGATGTGGCCCATAAGTTAATTGACAGCATGTCAGGGCGGATTGCAAAGGTCTTGAAAAAGAGTCAACACGGCAAATATTGACTCTTTGCATCAACTTCATGTAATTGTCAATGAAAGCCTTTGACACTTATGAAATGCTTGTAATTATACTTCAGTATTCCATAGTAACATCTGACAAAAATATCTAAAGACACTGAAGCAGCAAACTTTGTGGAAATTAATGTGTCATTCAAAACTTTTTGCCACGACTGGTAGTGGTCGGCCAAGGAAACTTACTGAAGCAGATGAAAGACACATGCTTACTTCACTTCACAACCGGAAGATGTCCAGCAGTGACATCAGCTCAGAACTTGCAGAAAACAGTGGGACCCTGGTACACCCATCTATTGTCCCAAGAAGTCTGGTTAGAAGCGGCCTTCATGGAAGACCTGCGGACAAAAAGCCATTCCCTCGATGTGCAAACAAGGCCAAGCGACTCAACTATTCCTGAACACACAGGAACTGGAGTGCAGAAAAATGGCAGCGGGTGCTCTGGGCTGATGTAAAAATATTTGGCTATAGCAGAAGGCAGGCAGTTTGTTCGCCAAAGGGCTGAGGAGCTGTGCATGAATGAGTGTCTGCAGGAAACAGTGAAGCATGGTGGAGGTTCCTTGCAAGTTTAGGGCTGCATTTCTGCAAATGGAGTAGGGGATTTGGTCAGAATGAACTGGAAGTACAGGCAGATACTTATCCATCATGCAATACCATCAGGGAGGCATCTGATTGGCCCCAAATGTATTCTGCAGCATGACAACGATCCCAAGCATTCAGTGAAAGAAGAACAAGGAGTCCTGGATGTGATAGTATGGCCCCCACAGAGCCCTGATATCAACATCATCGAGTCTGTCTGGGATTACACGGAGAGCGAGAAGCACCCTAAATCCACAGAAGAACTGTGGTTAGTTCCCCAAGATGTTTGGGCCAACCTACCTGCCGAGTTCCTTAAAAAACTGTGTGCAAGTGAACCTAGAAGAATTGATACTGTTTTTAAGACAAAGGGTGGTCACACCAAATATTAATTTGATGTAGATTTTTCTTATTTTCACTCACTTTGCATGTTGTTAATTGATAAATATAATCTATGAACATGTCTATTTTTGAAAGCATTCTTATTTTAAAGCATTTTTTCACACCTGCCTAAAACTTTTACGCAATATATACGTGTTATGGAAAACATTTGGGATAGAAAGATAAATGCTATAAAAAATTTGAGATCTAGGATGATGTGGCTTCCATTCATTTTATTGGCAGAATAATTCCAAACACTCACCATTCGTTTCCTTTGTTGGCTTCGATTTGGCTGTGAATCTGTCAACTGCAGCAACAGTTATCCCGGTGTTATCAACTTCCTTTGGAACAAACCTGGCTAGATCAATGTCCTGGAACTCCTGAACATCTTCAACCTGTGGGGAGGGATAACCAGTATCAATTAGGTCGACTGATTAACTTTTTAGGGATAGGGGGCAGCATTTTCACTTTGGATGAATTGCGTGCCCATAGTGAACTGCCTCCTACACTGTCCCAGATGCTAATATATGCATATTATTATTACTATTGGATAGAAAACACTGAAGTTTCTAAAACTGTTTAAATTATGTCTGTGAGTCTCATATAGCAGGCAAACTTCCTAACAGGAAGTGGAAATTCTGGGGCTGGTTAATTTTCAACTCATCGCCTATTCACATCCCAGTAAGATATGGATCTGTTCACACTTCCTACGCCTTCCACTAGATGTCAACAGTCAGTAGAACGTGGAATGAAGCCTCTAGTGTGATTTGGGACCGGATGGCAGATATTTGAGTCGGTGGTCTGGCAGAATGCCAGTTCCTGGTCAGGCGCATTTCTCATGATATCGCCATTACTCTGTAGACAAAAACGAATGCTCCGGTTGGAACATTATTGGATATATATGATAACAACATCCTGAAGATTGATTCTCTACTTAATTTGACCAGTTTATGGAATATAACTTTTTGAAGTTTTCGTCCGAGTTCGCCTGGACTGGCACCAGCGTTTGGACATGTGAACTAAACGTGCTAGCAAAAGTAGCTAATTGGACACCAGTAATGGACATTATCGAACAAAACAACGATTTATTGCAGAACTAGGATTCCTGGCACTGCATTCTGATGAAAGATCAAAGGTAAGCAAATATTTATGATGTAATTTCGTATTTCTGTTGACTCCACCATGGCGGAGAAATGTTGTGTACCTCTGAGCGCCATCTCAGATTATTGCATGGTATGCTTTATCCGTAAAGTAAAAAAAAAAAATCTGACACAGCGGTTGCATAAAGAACTAGTGTATTTTTAATCTTATGTAAAACATGTATCTTTCATCTAAGTTTATGATGAGGATTTATGTTATATGACGTGGCTCTGCAATTACTCTGGATATTTTGGAGGCATTTCTGAACATGGCGCCAATGTAAACCGAGATTTGTGGATATAAATATGCACATTATCGAACAAAACAAATGTATTGTGTAACATGATGTCCTATGAGTGTCATCTGATGAAGATTATCAAAGCTTAGTGATTAATTTCTCTCCATTTCTGCTTTTGTGACTATCTTTGGCTGGGAAAAATGCCTGTGTGTTTTTTGGAATTTGGTGGTGAACTAACATAAATGTATGTTGTGTTTGCTGTAAAACATTTTAAAAATCGGACACGATGGGTAGATTAACAAGATGTTTATCTTCCATTTGCTGTAACTTGTTAATGTGTGAAAGTTAAATATTTCCCCAAAATATTTGAATATCCTGCGCTGCCTTTTCAGCGGAATGTTGGGGGGGAATTCTTTGTCAGCTCGGGGATTTGATCTTGCAACCTTCCGGTTACTAGTCCAACGCTCTAACCACCTGCCTTACATTGCACTACACGAGGAGCCTGCATGGGAGGCTGACGAGCTGTTACGCGAGTGCAGCAAGAAGCCAAGGTAAGTTGCTAGCTAGCATTAAGATAAGATTGATTGTTTTTGATAAACTTAACATAATCACTAGTTAACTATACATGTTTGATGATATTACTAGTTTATCTAGCGTGTCCTGCGTTGCATATAATCGATGCGGTGCCTGTTAATTTCTCATCGAATCACGCCCTACTTCGCCAAACGGGTGATGATTTAACAAGCGCATTCGCAAAAAAAAAACACTGTCGTTGCACCAATGTGTACCTAACCCTAAACATCACTTTCTTCTCCAACACTTTGTTTTTGCATTATTTAAACCAAATTGAACATGTTATTTGAGGCTAAATTGATTTTATTGATGTATTATATTAAGTTAAAATAAGTGTTCATTCAGTATTGCTGTAATTACCATTATTAAAAATAAATTAATGAACTTAAAAAATTGTCTGATTAATCGGTATTGGCTTTTTTTTGGTCTTCCAATAAATGGCTATCAGTGTTGATAAATCATCATTGGTCGACCTCTAGTATCAATGTTATACATATGTATCACTTCATGATAATGAAATCTGGTGAAGCGCCAACACATCCTCAAGCTACTTCAATAAAGATTTCATGAGTATCCTGAGATACATGCCTATTGAAAAATCTGCTTTATCAGGCTTACCTCAAAGTCATCATCGTCCTCAACATATTTTATGTCATCAGCCTCCTCATCGTCATCATCAGCCAGATCTGGGCAAAACTCAAATACTTGACGGCCGCTAACCTACACAACAACAACAACTCATATTAGTATTAAAATGTTTTCAACTCATCTGTAAGATGTGATACTGCAATCAAAATATATGATTATTTTGAGCTTTGGCAACGTCCTCTGGTAGAAAACAAAATTAAATCTCACCCCAAAGGACCTGCCAGCTTTGAAATCAGCTTTCTTTTTCTCTATGTCTTGCTCTGCCTTGGCCACTTTTTCTTGCCTTTTCCTCTTTTTCCAGGCCAAGAAGGTCTCCAGAGTTATTCGGGTGACATTTGGTCCAAGAGCAGATCGCTGACAGACAAAGTAATTGTTTGGTAACATTTCTTAAACAGTAAAAGCCCACGGAAACTTCACAGGATCTCAATCTCAGCACTGTCATTGAATAAGTCACAAGTTAGATAAAAAACATTTTTTTAAAGTATGTTGGTCACAGAGTGAATGCAAACATTAACAGAGTTAACAGCCAGTTCTGGCATCCATAGCTCTTTATGCCTTTCAGAGTGGATAAAGTAGCGAGGCTGCCGATTGAAACAAACATTGTGGCTTTAAGTGTAATATGGGCCAAATAATAATATCTCAAGTAGGAAGTTGAATTTGTGAAAAAATGGCCACATCTACCTCATTCTCTATCAACTCTTCCATTGAGATTTCATCTTCCTTTTCATCCTTCTTCTTGTCTTTCTTTAGCACAAACCCAGCAGGCAATGCATGGCGGTACATACAAGTGTCAGCTCCACTAGGACATACCCAAAACCAACCATATTTGTTGTTTTCAATGGCATCAAGGAAATGCTTGCAAACCTACAAGACGACAAAAGCAGAAGTCAGTCTAAAGTCAATGTATCCTAATATACAGTGCATTTGGAAAGTATTTAGACCCCTTGACTTTTCCCACATTGTTACTTTACAGCGTTATTCTAAAATAGATTAAATTGTTTCACCCCCCTCAATCTACACACAATACCCCATAATGACAAAGCAAAAAGAAATTGACATTTTTGCAAATTGTTGGAAAATAAACTGAAATATTACATTTACATAAGTATTAAGACCCCTTACTCCATACATTTGTTGAAGCACCTTCGGCAGCGATTACAGCCTATAGTCTTATTGGGTATGACGCTACTAGCTTGGCACTTCTGAATTTCTCCTATTCTTCTCTGCAGATCATAAAAGCTGTGTCAGGTTGGATGGGGAGCGTCGCTGAAGATATTTTCAGGTCTCTCCAGAAATGTTCAATCGAGTTCAAATCAGGACTCTGCCTGGGCCACTCAAGGACATTCAGAGACGTGTCCTGAAGCCACTCTTCTTGGCTGTGTGCTTCGGGTCGGTGTCCTGTTGGAAGTCATGCGTGCTCTGGAGCAGGTTTTCATCAAGGATCTCTGTACTTTGCTCCGTTCATCTTTCCCTCGATCTTGACTAGTCTCCCAGTCCTTGCCACGGAAAAACATCCTGACAGCATGATACTGCCACCACCACCATGCTTCATCGTAGGGATGCTGACAGATTTCCTCCAGATGTGACACTTGGCATTCAGGCCAAAGAGTTCAAACTCCATCAGACCAGGGAAATCGTGTTTCTCATGGTCCGAGTCATTTAGTGTCTTTTGGCAAACTACAAGCGGGCTTCCATGTGCCTTTTACTGAGGAGAGGCTTCCGCCGAGTGATGCAGAGATGGTTGTCCCATCTCCACAGAGGAACTCTGGAGCTCTGTCAGAGAGACCATCAGGTTCTTGGTCACCCTGACCAAGGCCCTTCTCGCCCAATTGCTTAGTTTGGCCCGAGCAGCCAGCTCTAGGAAGAGTCTTGGAGGTTCCAAACTTCTTCCATGTATGAATGATCGAGGCCGCTGTGTTCTTGGGGGACATTCAATGCTGCAGAAATGTTTTGGTACTCTTTCCCAGATCTGTGCCCCGACACAATCCTGTCTCGGAACTCTACAGACAATTCGTTTGTCCTCATGGCTTGCTCCGACATGCACTGTCAACTGTGGGACCTTATATAGACAGGTGTGTGTCTTTCATGTCCAATCAATATAATTTTTCACAGGTGGACTCCCAAGTTGTAGAATCATTTTAAGGATGACCAATGGAAACATGATGCACCTGAGCTCAATTGAGTCTCACAGCAAGGGGTCTGAATACTTATGTAAAATTGCAAAACCTGTTTTTGCTTTGTTATTATGGGGTATTGAGTGTAGATTGATGACCATTTTTGTTTTTTTGTTTTTTACATGTAATCCATTTTAGAATAAGGCTGTAACAAAATGTGTAAAAAGGGAAAGGGTCTGAACATTTTCCGAACGCACTGTATAGTAGTGATGAATCTTAGCTCTTAGAGGGATGTGCCAAAACATACAATTTGAGTTTTTGAGCTTTGAGCTTTTTTCTTTTCAGCTTCTCCGTGCTTCTGGTTCACAACCTCCTCCAACTTCTTCTCATCCCAATTATCCATGGTGTCTATACAAAACAGGATAAATAGTCAGCTCTACAAAACCCAGCAGAGATATCAGCTTCTGCTTTTTATCAGTTTCTTAACTGCTGACAACACTAATGGTTAGAAGACACTAACCTTTCTCAAGCTCATCATCTCTCTTGTCAACATAGAGGCTCCGTTTTTCACACTTCCTCTCGAGTGTCAAATCGTGGGAGAACTTGCACTTGTCTCCTTTGGTGCATTGGCCTTGCTTGAAGAAGGCACAAAGAACTGACTTTGGGTCCACCCCTGCAGAATTAAGAGGAAAATATAATAAGTACTGAATGTTTCTTCTTGCGCTCATTACCTCAGGGTCTTTCCTGCCACTGTTGCCAGTTATGTGGATTTAATAGAATAACTACACATTAAGAAAAAATTATTCTCTTTTGTTATTGTAACCCAACACAGGGTAACAATATTGGGTAATTATTTAAATTATGTACAGTACAAGTCAAAAGTTTGGACACCTACTCATTCAAGGGTTTCTTTATTTTTTTTACTATTTTCTACATTGTAGAATGGAAAATAAATCAAAACTATGAAATAACACATGGAATCATGGGTTAAACAAATCAAATCAGAATATATTGTAGATTCTTCAAAGTAGCCACCCGTTGCCTTCATGACAGCTTTGCACTCTCGGCATTCCCTCAACCAGCTTCACCTGGAATGCTTTTTCAACAGTCTTGAAGGAGTTCCCACATATGCTGAGCACTTGTTGGCTTTTTCCCTTCACTCTGCAGTCCAACTCATCCCAAACCATCTCAATTGGGTTGTGGTTGGGTGATCGTGGAGGCCAGCTCATCTGATGCAGCACTCCATCAATCTCATTCTTGGTCAAATAAACCTTAAACAACCTGGAGAGATGTTGGGTCATTGTCCTGTTGAAAAACAAATGATAGTGGGACTGAGCCCAAACCAGACGGGATGGGGTATAGCTGCGTAATGCTGTGGTAGCCATGCTGGTTAAGTGTGCCTTGAATTCTAAATAAATCACCTACAGTGTCAGCAGCAAAGCACCCCCACACTTCACAGTAGGAACCACACATGTGGAAATCATCCGTTCAACTACTCTGCATTGGTTGAAGACAATGCGGTTGGAACCAAGAATCTCACATTTTTACTTATCAGACCAAAGGACAGATTTCCACTGGTCTAATGTCCATTGCTGTGTTTCTTGGCCAAAGCAAGTCTTTTCTTCTTATTGGTGTCCTTTAGTAGTAGTTTCTTTGCAGCCTCCCCTGAACAGTTGATGTTCAGATGTGTCTGTTACTTGAACTCAAGCATTTATTTGGGCTGCAATTTCTGAGGCTGGTAACTTTAATGAACTTATCCTCTGTAGCAGAGGTAACTCCGGTGCTTCCTTTCCTGTGGCGGTCCTCATGAGAGCCAGTTTCATCATAGCGTTTGATGGTTTTTGCAACCGCACTTGAAGAACCTTTCAAAGTTCTTATTTAAGCTGTTCACACCATAATATGGACTTCGTCTTTTACCAAATAAGGCTATCTTCTGTATACCACCCCTACAATGTCACAACATAACTGATTGGCTCAAACGCATTAAGGAGAAAATAAATTCCACAAATGAACTTTTACCAAAGCACACCTGTTAATTGAAATGCATTCCAGGTGACTGCCTCATGAAGGTGATTGAGAGAATGCAAAGAGGGTGCATATCTGTCATCAGGGCAAAGGGTGGCTACTTCGAAGGATCTAAAATATATTCTGATTTGTTTAACACATTTTTAGTTACTACATGATTCCATGTGTTAATTCATAGTTTTGATGTCTTCACTATTATTCTACAACTTACAAACTAGTCAAAATAAATAAAAACCCTTGAATGAGTAGGTGTGTCCAAACTTTTGATTGGTACTGTACAACATAAACATTAACATTTATTACAAACTCATTCATTGAAACATGCAATACAATCTGTAAGAACTTCATTAACATAACAGTAAACATCGAATTTGTTAAAGGTGTTACAAATTATTTTACATGTTAGTGTTAATCTTGTAATTTGATGCATTGCAATAAACCTTTCTTTAGAGACAACTTAGAGAAAACATTGCAAATTGTGTTAATTGAAACTTGATATAACCCTCCTGAGAAAACAATCCACTAATGGAATGAATAATTTAGAATTTTAACATCCGTCATTGCAAATAAGAACTTAAAAATAAAATATCTTATAGTATCTCCGACACAAAACCGCAATGATGCAACTCTATGCACACTTGATGGCTTTTCTGCCTGGTGCATAAAGATGGTCTGAAATTGCTCAGTTTATATCATAATAACTTTTTGCACCTTTGCCCTGTTCTAATTCTTGACAAACAGTAGAGGGTAGTCCACATAGACCTAATCAGTGATAAAGACTGACATTAGGAGTTTGTTAAGCATTCAATAGGGTAAGGTTGCAAAATATCCTTTTATATTAAACAGAGCATTTTTCAGAATATATGTACCAGAGGAAACTTTGTAGCTGAATACAGAAGACATTTCCATCCTCACCTTTAGCGACTTTCTGAGCAGCCACCACTGGCTTGAAAAGCTCGTTCAGCTCATCTAACTCTTTCTTCTTGTCACCCTTTCTGTTCTTGTCCCCTTCAGCAGCAACCTAGGAAAACAGGATCTAGTTAGTCACAAGTCCACAACAGGAACCAGGTTGGCCGGTCTCCTGACCTAATAGCAAGCTATAGCTTAAGCTTACCTCAATTAGCCCGACTAACCGGTGCCTGTATATAGCCTAACTACTGTTATTTTTCACTCTTTTCACCGTTGTTTTATTTCTTTACTTATCTATTGTTCACCTAATACCTATTTTTTACTTACATTTTTTACTGTTGGTTAGGGCCTGTAAATAAGCATTTCACTGTAATGTCTACACTTGTTGTATTCGGCACATGTGACAAACTGATTTTGATTAGGTCAGCTTTACATACATTTACATTTTTCAGAAGGTGCCTTGTTTTGCCAGAATGTTGAATAAAGTGTCATTTGGACTTACTCTGCCAATTGTCCACTTTGTTGGTCCTATGCCATTGGACATTTTTGACAAAATATCTAAAAATAGCATAAATAGGAAGGTATACCAGTTTAATTTGAGGACCAGGATGTTGACAACTGTACCATACAGATTGCAAAATAGTTGGGTAGAGATTTTTGATGTACCGATTCCATGGTACAGGGTGTATGAGTTGATATATAAAACAACGCAAGATTCAAGACTTCGTGCTTTTCAGCTAAAATTATTATATAGAATTCTTGCCACCAAAATGTTGAATATTTGGGGCAAAAATTAATCGAAGCGCTGCAGATTTTGTTGTGAGGATACAGGATCAATGGACCACTTATTTTGGTATTGCCCTCAGGTAGGTAGCCTGTTTCTGGTCTCAGGTTCAAGAATGGCTGAAAATGCATAGCATTGATCTAAAATTGACCCTAGAAATAGTACTGTTAGGAGATCTGGAGATCTCAGTCAATTACTAATAAACTAATACTCTTAGTAAAAGTATTTATCTTCAACATGCAATCTGTAGATGCTATTTGATTAGATAGATTGAAATTGTACTTTAAACATCATAGCATAGTTGAAAGATATGCTTTGCGTAGAAACACGAAGTGGGTGGACAGCAGAGATAGATGGGATGGGCTGTGGGAAGCTGAGGGTTGGTATGTGGAATTGGAGACAAGTGGGAGTGGAGTTGCTGTGTGAGAGAGAATGATGGTCAAAAGATAAAGGGGAAAAAATGTCCAAATAAAACATAATAAAAGTACGACACTAAGTGGCAGTGTTTTTACAACTAATGACGGTTTGCCTGAGGCTGATGCCGCGTGCAGGTGTTTGTGCACATGCATGTTGTGACGGCCCTGAATTTGTCTGAACCGTCTCAGTGCTTCTCCTTCCAATAGGGCGCATCCCCTTTAATTACCAATTAAATAGCCAGCCTCAGCTGCGCAAAAGTGGGGTTGTGATGGAGACGCGAACGAGGATGTGTTCAAACCTTAGTTCCGAAGCTTCTCGCTTCCGTTTGTTTTGTTGTATTTAAAAGTGTGCTTTGTAGCATAATGTTTGCAGTCGTGCCAACATATCTCATCAGCCACCTGGTGGAAGGCACTGTGTATCTGAGGCTCTTTCCCCTGTTGCTTCCATCATCCTCCAAATCCCACCAACATCAGCCGCCTCAGAGCGCAACTGGTCCTTGTTTGGGAACACACACCAAAGCACGCAACAGGCTGACCAATACAAGGGCTGAAAAATTGGTGGCCCTCCAGGCAAATTTGCGCTGTTTGAGCCTGACAACGAGCCATCCTCAAAAAGGTTGGAAAGTGACAGCGAAGATGAGGCCTCGGCGTCTGATGTTCAAGAGGTGGACATTGAGGGGGTCCAGGGAGAAGACTTCGAAGCCGGAGTGTTAGAGAATCAAAGCTTTAGTTTCGAGACTATAATTTTACAGATGCATGTTGAAAACATTTTTGGGAGATGCGATGGATCATTGGGGATCATTCAATATTCCCTTTTGTTGTTCAGTGAAATCATCCCATGTGAAGAGTCAACTCGTTTAATTAAAGTTCAATTCGTAACTACATCTATTTATTTCTATTGGAAGGATTTAATCGTTTGCAATTATGTCTACTTATGATAATGTAAAAGGTTTATGTCTCCATATTATATGGTAAATATATACAATGCAAAAAACATCTACATTTAAATGGTATTAATATTAATTTGCATATATTATGTTAATTCCCATATATTCCCTTTATAATTCCCATGGAAAGTGCCACCTCTGAATATTCCCCAAAATTTGCAACCCAAGTTACAAATATTTTTATTCAACTGAAGCAAGCCCACAAATTCAGTATATTAACATTTTCTAGTTTAGTAATTTATCTTAGCTGCCTTAGAAGTATTTACTTTGCAGGCTGACGAGCATGTAGAGCTGCAATGTCCCAACATTGGATGATAAAATTCAAATGGAAGTATCTACTAAACAAGTTGAAGCCACATAAGCCAAAAGCCTACATTAATATTTTTTCCTAAAATAAATGGCCGCGAAAAGGTCATACGTCACGTGTACCCCATATTTGGTCTCTCTCGCTCTGCTGTCTGTGCATCTTGCTAGCTGTCACTCAAAGCTGAGGGCTGAAGCTCGAATTGCTATAGGGCCCCCTGGGTGGGGGGAAACGGCACTGCCCAGCTTCCAGAAAAGTGTCTTTGAAACTAGGAATTTCGTGGCTAATTGAGGCAAGACTAATTCTGCTTATTTATTATGCATGCATGAACTGCACATTGACACATCCAGCCTAGTGGGAGGTTTCGCCAAAGTTCCGGAGCATGTCTTTAATACTTTCCTGTGGATGTTTTGTCTCAAATTTCCAACAGCATAACACGGACCCCAAACCGGCTGCACGCGTGCACCATCGTGCATAAATGTCTTTTGCCACCCCACACACGATCACGACACTCAGATTAAAATATCAAAACAAACTCTGAACCAATTATATTAATTTGGGGACAGGTTTAAAAGTATTAAATATTTATGGCAATTTAGCTAGCTAGCTTGCATTTGCTAGCTAATTTGTCCTATTAAGCTAGTTTGCTGTTGCTAGCTAATTTGTCCTGGAATATAAACATTGATTTTTTTTATATACCTGAAATGCACAAGGTCTTTTCCTCCACCAATTAATCCAAATATAGAGCGGTCAACCGAATAATTTCAAGTCATCTCTCCACCTTCCAGGCTTCTTCTTCTCTTGACTTTATATTGCGATTGGCAACTTTCATAAATTAGGTGGATTACTGCCACTGACCTATTTTGTCTTTCAGTCACCCACGTGGGTATAACCAATGAGGAGATGGCGTGGAAACCTGCGTCTATAAACCAATGAGATGGGAGAGGCAGGACTTTCAGCATGATCTGCTTCAGAAATAGAACTGACTTCTCTTTTAGCTCTTGGCAACGCAGACGCTCATTGGCGCGCGTGAGCAGTGTAGGTGCAATAATTGAATAATATAGAAATCTACATGTATTTTACAACGCTCGGGCACACGACGCGAGCGGTGTAGTTATAGCCTGTAATAAGGACGAACTCAGAGGACAACCAGGAGAGTA
This sequence comes from Oncorhynchus masou masou, assembly GCF_036934945.1. Lineage (NCBI taxonomy): Eukaryota > Metazoa > Chordata > Actinopteri > Salmoniformes > Salmonidae > Oncorhynchus > Oncorhynchus masou. The sequence goes on along the minus strand of NC_088217.1, from coordinate 63,400,004 downwards.
AGATCAACTGAAGTTTATTCAACATTCTGACTTGTAAAGGGTTTGTTCAGTCTTCTGGAATATACAGTGGGGCAAAAAAGTATTTAGTCAGCCACCAATTGTGCAAGTTCTCCCACTTAAAAAGATGAGAGAGGCCTGTAATTTTCATCATAGGTACACTTCAACTAAGACAGACAAAATGAATTTCTCTCTCCAGAAAATCACATTGTAGGATTTTTAATGAATTTATTCGCAAATTATGGTGGAAAATAAGTAGTTGGTCAATAACAAAAGTTTCTCAATACTTTGTTATATACCCTTTGTTGGCAATGACAGAGGTCAAACGTTTTCTGTAAGTCTTCACAAGGTTTTCACACACTGTTGCTGGTATTTTGGCCCATTCCTCCATGCAGATCTCTAGAGCAGTGATGTTTTGGGGCTGTTGCTGGGCAACACGGACTTTCAACTCCCTCCAAAGATTTTCTATGGGGTTGAGATCTGGAGACTGGCTAGGCCACCCCAGGACCTTGAAATGCTTCTTACGAAGCCACTCCTTCGTTGCCCGGGCGGTGTGTTTGGGATCATTGTCAAGCTGAAAGACCCAGTCACGTTTCATCTTCAATGCCCTTGCTGATGGAAGGAGATTTTCACTCAAAATCTCACGATACATGGCCCCATTCATTCTTTCCTTTACACGGATCAGTTGTCCTGGTCCCTTTGCAGAAAAACAGCCCCAAAGCATGATGTTTCCACCCCCATGCTTAACAGTAGGTATGGTGTTCTTTGAATGCAACTCAGTATTCTTTGTCCTCCAAACACGACGAGTTGAGCTTTACCAAAAAGTTCTATTTTGGTTTCATCTGACCATATGACATTCTCCCAATCTTCTTCTGGATCATCCAAATGCTCTCTAGCAAACTTCAGATGGGCCTGGACATGAACTGGCTTAAGCAGGGGGACACGTCTGGCACTGCAGGATTTGAGTTCCTGGCGGCATAGTGTGTTACTGATGGTAGGATTTGTTACTTTGGTCCCAGCTCTCTGCAGGTCATTCACTAGGTCCCCCCGCGTGGTTCTGGGATTTTTGCTCACCGTTCTTGTGATCATTTTGACCACACGGGGTGAGATCTTGCGTGGAGCCCCAGATCGAGGGAGATTATCAGTGGTCTTGTACGTCTTCCATTTCCTAATAATTGCCCCCACAGTTGATTTCTTCAAACCAAGCTGCATACCTATTGCAGATTCAGTCTTCCCAGCCTGGTGCAGGTCTAGAATTTTGTTTCTGGTGTCCTTTGACAGCTCTTTGGTCTTGGCCATAGTGGAGTTTGGAGTGTGACTGTTTGAGGTTGTGGACAGGTGTCTTTTATACTGATATCAAGTTCAAACAGGTGCCATTAATACAGGTAACGAGTGTAGGACAGAGGAGCCTCTTAAAGAAGAAGTTACAGGTCTGTGAGAGCCAGAAATCCTGCTTGTTTGTAGGTGACCAAATACTTATTTTCCACCATAATTTGCAAATAAATTCATTAAAAATCCTACAATGAGATTTTCTGGATTTTTTTCTCCTCATTTTTGTCTGTCATAGTTGAAGTGTACCTATGATGAAAATTACAGGCCTCCCGTCTTTTTAAGTGGGAGAACTTGCACAATTGGTGGCTTACTAAATACTTTTTTGCCCCACTGTATATGTTATTATTAGCAACTAGAGTGGGAAGTTCACACTCAGAATTAAGATGCTAGATCCAGTCAAAAATTAGGCTAGATGTGTCAATTCAAAGTAAATTAGCGAGAAAACATATATAGATTGATGTAGCCATAAGAACCTGACTTATGTAAATTTCTTCTCTAGTTGGAACAGAGCTATGCCAGAACGTGGACAGCGCGGAATATGGCTAGGAAAATGTAACTCAATCCTGGGATAGAATATGTCACTGTACTCTTAATTTCTCCCAAATGATAATTGTTTAATTGATAAGATTGAAATATTGCCCATTTTTTATTAAACTGCCTTTTTCATCAGCCTGATAGGCTAGCAAATGCTATAGCAGTCCATTGAATCCCAAGAAAATGCAACGCTTAGGGGGTGCAGTAGCTACCTTAAGTGTTGTAAAATCCAGCGTATTGCTTTTAACATTAGCTGTCCACATTCTGGCATAACACACTCTTCCGACTAGCTCTAGCTCTCAAAAACTCGAGGGAGCATTTTGTCTTCTCCTTACAGTTGTCAGCGTCACCCACAACTGGCTCGTGTGACCTACAATCCCGACTGTTTTGAAGTTTAGAAACGTAAATAATCGTTGCTTGCGATACAACTTTCGAAAACATTTAGCCCTTAGTGAGAAAGAAACATTCAAATAAAAAATATACAATTACTGAAGCAGTGTTGCACAGATCCATACAGCTATGGGTGGCTCCATCCGACCTAACTACACCTGAGTTACGCTTACACACAAGTGTTTGGAGCATGCTAGATAGCTAATTAGCACAGGTGGTCACTTCTGTGGTTGTGGTCCAAACACTTAAAAGACCCACCCTATCCCCTCAGCCCTCAAATTAAGTGGACACTTCTGATGACATCTCATGAGTATAAACTTACTCGTTCATCCCACGATGATTGTGTTTTCAGCCACCAGTAGCTTGTGGGACTTGTGCTGGACTAGTAACTGGAAGGTCGCAAGTTCAAACCCCCGAGCTGACAAGGTACAAATCTGGCGTTCTGCCCCTGAACAGGCAGTTAACCCACTGTTCCTAGGCCGTCATTGAAAATAAGAATGTTCTTAACTGACTTGCCTGGTAAAATAAATTAAAAATTCAATATATAATTATTAATATACACCTACTGTATGATATTTAACTGATGTTAGACTGCCTAGCTAGAACTTCTGCAGGAAAATGTTTTATTTCCAAAAGATAACCAAACAAAAACATATTTACGAGATGTGTTTGTGCCTTCATGTGCATTAGCAGCACAATTTCCAACTTATTTGCATTCGTTTTTACTTACACTTGTATGCTGACTAGGTACATTCGAACGAGAGATAAGACGAACAAAGGCCGGGTTATTATGGCTATAGATTGTTGATGTTCTAATGGTAAACATATCTGTAGAAATTACATGTCAGGCCAGTGGTCATTCGGACAATTAATTGAGAAACAATACGACTGTAGGCCTAGCTGCTCAATCTTACCTTACTACCGGGAACTTGCTTGACTTGCTGAGAGACATTCTTGATAAATTTCTGTTGTTTTCCACCCTTTTTGTTCTTCAAACCAAATGTCTTGTCCTATATAGATAAACAAATTCAATATCAGCAATTTAATAAAGGACTTAACGTTAGTTGGCAGGCTACCTAGAAGAAACCTCAACGACAAAATAATAAGGTTTCTGGCGCTAGCTATCGAAGTAGTTATAGTAGCTGACTAACTAGCTAACTTTACCGACAAATGTGAGATAACTAGCTAGCCAACCTTTCATCTGTGTTACAACTACTAACTAAGCAGTTAATTCAAGCCGTGGACAGACGATCACACAACTTAGCTACACTTAACATTAATTCGAATAAATACGATTGTAACCTTTGCTAGTTACTGTCTGCAGCTAACAAGCTACATCATGCAAGCACAAGTTAGCTACCAGTAGCTACCACGTTCTTAAAAAGGGATTAGCATAAGAACGCTAACGTTCGTTGGGTTGGTACATAGCAAATAACGATTGGAGAGTGTTCTTTCAACAATACGTGGTATAACTAGCTAGCATCTAACGTTATCCGTCTAACTTACTAGCTTCACAAAATAACATTTGAACGTTACTGTAACTTAGCTAGCTAACTAGCTTAGCATTATCCCATGTAATTTGGATCTCGTGCGCAAAAGGGATTTCACCTCAATGATCTTTTCCTTCTTCTTTTCTTGCGTTTTTTTACTACCTGCGGCAGCTTGAACTGGTTTCTTCGGAGGCATAGTGACTGATGTAACTATATTTTTTTGAATTATTCTATTACGATAGCCACCGCTACATGCAGTACTAACAGGCCACTCCGTGACAACTTGTTACCAAGTTGACGCTGAATGATGTCAGTGGTAATTCTTCTTCTTCCTAGGTGTTTTTGGGGGGCGGTTGGCATCCAACATAATGGTGCATTACCGACACCTACTGTGCTGGAGAGTTTTGACCATCGTTTAACGTCCTCGTTCCTCAACGGTTGTCACTCTATACCACAACCACAAAGTTAAAATCGTGGCTACATCGTACAAATTCATGAAATGTACACTAGAGGACGAACAAAAACACGTCTGCACTGCTACGCCAGCTTGGATTGAGGTATCTAGCGTAGATTGTAGGACGGCCGGGGTGTTGAGCATATTTTTTAATTTTACCTTTATTTTACTAGGCAAGTCAGTTAAGAACAAATTCTTGTTTTCAATGATGGCCTAGGAACAGTGGGTTAACTGCCTGTTCAGGGGCAGAACGACAGATTTGTACCTTGTCAGCTTGGGGATTTGAACTTGCAACCTTTTGATTACTAGTCCAATGCTCTAACCACTAGGCTATCCTGTCGCCACAATTTATGTCACCAAGCAGTACAAATTCTTACAATAGAAGGGGGGGGAATCAATTCACATATGGTGTCCAGGGCACAGCTCGGAGCTGAGGGGGCTCTATAACAAGCGGCAACAGTGAGGGACTTATTTCTGGGGAGATGGATATTTAAAAGTAGAAGCTCGAACTGTTTGGGCATAGACCTGGATAGTATGAAAGAACTCTGCAGGCTATCTCTACAGTAGATTGCAATTCTGCTGCTTTTAGCAGTTCTGTCTTGACGGAAAATGTAATTGGGGATGGACATTTCCGAATTTTTGGTGGCCTTCCTAAGCCAGGATTCAGACACGGACAGCTAGGACATCAGAGTTGGCGAAGTGTGCTAAAGCAGTGAATAAAGCAAACTTAGGGAGGTGGCTTCTGATGTTAACATGCATGAACCCAAGGCTTTTACGGTTGCAGAAGTCAACAAATGAGAGTGCCTGGGGACACACAGGGCCTGGGTTAACCTCTACATCACCAGAGGAAACGAAGAAGAGTAGGATGAGGGTATGCTAAAGGCTATAAGAACTGGTCGTCTAGTGCTTTGGGAACAGAATAAAAGGAGCACATTTCTGGGCGTGGTATGGTAGATTCAGGGCATAGTGTATAGACAATGGTATGGTAGGGTGCGTGTACAGGGGGGGGTAAACTTAGGCGTTGAGTGACGATGAGAGAGGTTACATCTCTGGAGGCGCCAGTTAAGCTAGGTGCGGTCTCGGGAATGTGTGGGCAGGGGAGGGGCTATCTGAGGCATGTTGAGCAGGACTAGGGGCTCTCCAGTAAAATAAAACAATGAGCTCTGCCCTAAACAACAGTATACATATTGACAGAGAAAGGCATAAAGTGTTGATTGGGAGAGGTAAGACAACAACGGGTAAACGGCGATGAATGGGCAGAGAGGGTCAGTTAGCTTACACACAGGGCCGGCCTGAGATCGAGGCTGTGGCCGACAGATAAACAGAATGAAGTACCGTGTTAATGAACAGTATTTCATTTTTTTGTGTGCTATTTCTTACATTATCAGCCCAGGAAATATTTTTTTGTTATTACATACAGCCGGAAATAACTTTTTTATATCAGAGCGGTGGTAACTAATCAGAATTACGACCGGGAATACGGCTTTCCCGAATTGGTTCCTTTGTTCGTACCCCGCAGGGCAATTTAACTGATTCCAGAGCCTGATCCAAAACACCTCCGGCTGAGAAGAGGTATTCGGAGTGGACTACTAGTCTGACTCAGGAGGCGCTCACACAATCCACCGCTTCCGAGTATATTACTCGCTAACGTTCAGTCTCTGGATAATAAAGTAGACAAGCTCAGGGCAAGAATCGCCTTCCAGAGAGACATCAGGTCTCTCTTGGAACATACTGTCTTTGTACATACAGCCAGCTGGGTTCTCAGTATATTGCGCAGACAGGAATAAAGCTCTCCGGGAAGAAGAAAGACGGGGATGCTTGTTTCACAATTAACCACTCAAGGTGTGATTGTGATAACATACAGAAACTCAAGTCCTTTTGTTCACCCGATCTAGAGTACCTCACAATCAAATGCTGACTGTATTACCTCCCAAGTGAAATATCTTCGGTTATAGTCACAGCCATGTATATTCCCCTTCAAGCCGATACCACGACAGCCCTCAAAGAATTTCCACTGGACTTTATGCAAACTGGAAACCACATATCCTGAGGCCACATTTACCCACTACCCACTGCATCTCAGTGCTAGAGGGATCACTACAGACACCCCGGTTCGAATCCAGGCTGTATCACAACTGGCCGTGATTGGGAGTCCAATAGGGTGGCGCCCAGTGTCATCCGGGTTTGGCCAGTGTAGGCTGTCATTGTAAATAATATTTTTTTCTTAACTGACTTGCCTAGTTAAATAAATGCTAAATAAATAAAATAGAGGCGAAAGAAACACACACCTATTTAGGCGAGGTGCTGGCTAGCGCTTGAAGTACACAAGTACAGCTTGTCTGTCGAAACGTTGGTAATTAAATTATTGCATCTGAGCTCCTAGAGTATGCAGCTCTCCTTAAATAAAATATAAATAAAATTAACACACAATACACACATCTAAGTAAAGGAATGAAATTAGAATATATAAATATATGGTCGAGCAATGTCAGAGCGGCATAGACTAAGATACAGTAGAATAGAATACAGCATATACATATGACATGAGTAATGCAAAATATGTAAACATTATTAAAGTAACTAGTGTTCCATTAATTAAAGTGGCCAGTGTTTTTTTTTAAAACACACACTTCAGTGGAACCCACAGGACAAGACAGGAAGGAAGACATGGAGAAGGACTGATGAAGAAGAACGGAATCATCTCGAATTAAGTGAAGCAAACGGCCCAGAACAGGGTTCAGCAGTGATGCACTGTTGACACCTTATGCTTAATTTAGGAGCTCAAAGGAATGTCAACTCATATAGGGAGGGATTTCACCACCCCCTGCTGGACCAGAAGTAATGTTGCCAACACTGACCTTACATTTCTTAGGAATTATAAGGAATAACTCTACTCATCATTCAAGCCACGTAGGGGGGGATTTAACACCACATACTGGATGAGAAGTGCTATTCACAATGGCCACAGACTCATCTACCCTCAACCGGTACAATTTTCACAAGTATATGGGAAGAAAAAGCTACAACAACATATCATCAAATAGGCAGTGGTTTCAAAACTCTAAACACATTATCAAGTAGAGTACACCAAATCATAGTTACTTTTTCATCAACAAATACATGCATCACATTGCAATACATGTTCTTATAAAGTCATTGCTTTTCAATGCTCACATTACTTTTGTTGTGATATTATTTTTCATTTGTTAATGACTTAATCCGGTGTTAACCTACAGATTTTTTACTGCTTTGTCTAATGCAGGATTGGAACACTGCATCATGAAATTGTCTGTTTGTGAAGTATAACATGAGGGTAACTTAAATTGTACTAATTTATAAAAAACGTTTCTCTCTAACCTAGTGCATTATTTATCTGTAGGCTCCCCTACTGGTATATGTATATTAAAACACTTTCTAGATGCCATTACATTATATAGCCTGTATATAACTTTTTCTCAGTGACTAAATATTCCATGAAAGCACCTCAAATAGTTTTGTTGCAGTGAATTAAAAAGTTGAAATTAGACAGATGACCTTATTTGCTGAGCAAGAGTGTGCGCATCCAGGGAAAGTGTTGGAAAAAAAAACATTGCCGACATAAAGTGGTTTCTGTGAGAATTACAGGAGGGGGGTTATATAGATTCTGGGGTCTATTGGATGAGGGGTGTACTGAACTGTGCCTATAGCATGTCAAAATTCCCTCAAACGGTAAATAGCCCTTGCCAACTGGGCTGAGGCGCTGTCCATTTCAGCACCACGGAGCTCCTCTAATTCCTGTCTCATGAGTGGAGATGCAGCAGAAGCCATCTCTCCATTTAATGGTGCTGAATACAGCAATGCATGCGCAGTCTTCCTTTCTACTTCCTGATTTTGCCAATTGTTTGGTTCCACTTTTTTGGTCTGCCATGCGTCTTTGACTATTGTAGATAATCCCTTTGGATTGATGCCTTTTATTTTAACAGGTTATGTCGTTTTGACCGCTGTTTTGTCCCGCGTAGTTTGCATTCGCCAGGTGATTTATGCCCCAATAACTTTAGTTCTTTGATGTTGGCATTTAACCTGCAGGCTGTATTTAGGGCCTTTAATGTCTTTTCATTTTGTGAAGCTGTCGAGATGTCAAGAAGTTTCGATTTATGAGAAATTATTCTTTCATGTAGTTGATTTATCAACACTGTAAAAAAAATGTTTTTGCTGCCAAGTAGATTTTGTAAACAAAAAAATAAAATAATAATAATATACTCATGAAACTGTTTTCTATATCTGTGCTCTAATATTTTACGTTAATAAAAAAAAATACAAAAACATGAAGACTAAATCCTACTTCAGAAGGCTTCTTAAAATCTAAGCATATTGTATAAATCACTCCAAAGAGAGAAGAGTGTACTCAATGGGAGTCATTAGGATCTAATATTCTCCATTGTGAAGTTGTCATATGCTGAGGCAGTAAAGAAAGTAGAGGAAGATGGGGCCAAGGGGGAAGAATCCTGAGAGGAGTAGTGTGATACATTGGAAGTCAAGGATCCAGTTACAGAGTGAGGTGTTTACTCCCAGGGACCTTAGCTTAGTGATGAGCTTTGAGGGAACTATGGTGTTGAATGCTGAGCTGTAGTCAATGAATAGCTTTCTCTCATAGGTGTTCCTTTTGTCCAGGTGGGAAAGGGCAGTGTGGAGTGCAACTGAGATTGCATCATCTGTGGATCTGTTGGTGCGGTATGCAAATTGGAGTGGGTCTAGGGTTTCTGGGATAATGGCGTTGATGTGAGCCATAATCAGACATTCAAAGCATTTCATGGCTGCAGACGTGAGTGCTACGGGTCGGTAGTAATTTAGGCAGGTTACCTTAGTGTTCTTGGGCACAAGGACTATGGTGGTCTGCTTGAAACATGTTGGTATTACAGACTCAGACAGGGAGAGGTTGAAAATGTCAGTGAATACATTTGCCAGTTGGTCAGTTCATGCTCGGAGTACACGTCCTGGTAATCTGTGATTGTTGACCTGTTTAAAGTTCTTACTCACATCGGCTGCAGAAAGAGTGATCACACAGCCGTCCGGAACAGCTGATGCACTCTTGCATGTTTCAGTGTTACTTGCCTCGAAGCGAACACAGAAGTTATTTAGCTCGTTTGGTAGGCTCGTGTCACTGGGAAGCTCTCGGCTGTGCTTCCCTTTGTAGTCTGTAATAGTTTGCAAGCCCTGCCACATCCAACGAGTGTCGGAGCTGGTGTAGTACGATTCGATCTTAATCCAGTATTGATGCTTTGCCTGTTTGATGGATTGTCAGAGGGCACAGCGGGATTTCTTATACGTTTCCAGGTTAGATTCCCAATCCTTGAAAGCGGCAGCTCTACCCTTTAGCTCAGTGCAAATGTTGCCTGTAATCCATGGCTTCTGGTTGGGGTATGTACGTACAGTCACCGTGGGTCCCAAGTTCTCTGTGCGCTTATTGATAAAGGTAGTGACTGATGTGGTATACCAATGCCATCGGAAGAATCCCGGAATATATATTCCAGCATGTGCTCGCAAAACAGTACTGTAGGTTAGCATTAGGATCATCTGACCACCTTTTGAATTAGAAACATTTTTCAGCACTTTTTGTAAACATGGCCAAAAATGTTTTTGTTTTTTTAAAGGACTATTGGCCATGTTCAGGAAAAAGGGCTGAAAAATATGTTTCAAATTCGTGACGCGTTTCTGGGTAACGAACTTGAAACTTATTTTTCACCACTTTTTCGAAGAACTAGCGGCGTGACAGAGGGCCTAAAAAAATATTTCCGACCATGCCAATGAAAAAGTGCTGAAAAATATGTTTCAAATTTGTGACCCAGAAATGGTGTCTCCTGTCAAGCCGAACTAGCGGAATTCCGGATGGGACCTAAAAAGAGATTTTAAACCACTTTCATGAAAAAATGCTGAAAATTGTGTTTCAAATTTGTGACCCAGAAACGGTTTCTCCTGTCATGCCGAACTAGCGACTTGCCAAACGGAGCCTGAAAAAAGATTTGCGACCATGTTTATAAAAAAGTGCTGAAAAAATGTCTCAAATTTGTGAAACCAGAACATTGTCTCACATCATGCCGGACGAGCGGCATGCCGGATGGTACCAAAAAAAAGTGGTTATTGTTTGATAGGAACACTGTGGACACTGGACAATTTTCAGCAAGTTTCAACCATGAAATACAAAAATAAACACTTTTCCACAAACAAGGTCTAAATCATGTTTGATGCACTCTGGATGTAATTTTTTGTTGTTGTACTGTTTAAATGAGATGATATGAACACTGTGGACAATTTTCAGCAAGTTTCAACCATGAAAAGGATAAATAAACACTTTTCCATTAACAAGTTCTAAATCAAGATTGAAGCACTCTGTAAGCAAAAAAAAGTTCAGTACTGTTTGAAATAGATGATAGGAACACTGGACAATATTCAGCAAGCTGCAACCATGAAATACAGAAATAAACACTTTTCCATAAACAAGGTCTAAATCATGTTTGATGCACTCAGGATGTATTTTTTTTGCTGTACTGTTAATTCAGGATGATATGAACACTGAGGACAATTTTCTGCAAATTTCAACATTGAAATACAGAAATAAACACTTTTCCGAAAACAAGGTCTAAATGATGTTTGATGCACTCTGGATGTAATTGTTTTTACTGTACTGTTAATTCAGGAATATGAACACTGTCTGTGGACAAATTTCAGCAAATTTCTACATTGAAATACAGAAAAAAACACTTCTCCAAAAACAAGGTCAAAATCATGTTTGATACACTCTGGATGTAATTTTGTTTACTGTACTGTGAATTCAGGATGATATGAACAATGTCTGTGGACAATTTTCAGCAAATTTCTACATTGAAATACAGAAAAAAAACACTTCTCCATGAACAAGGTCTAAATCATGTGTGATGCACTCTGGATGTATTTTTTGTTGTTGTACTGTTTATTCAGGATGATATGAACACTGGATCATTTTCAGCAAATTTTAACATTGAAATACAAAATTAAACACTTTTCCAAAAACAAGGTCTAAATCATGTTTGATGCACTCTGGATGTAATTGTTTTTGCTGTACTGTTAATTCAGGATGACAATGAACACTGTCTTGTGGGCAATTTTCATCAAGTTGCAACATTGAAATATAGAGATAAAAACACTTTTCCGAAAACATGGTCTAAATCATGTTTGATGCACTCTGGATGTAATTTTTTTAATGTACTGTTAATTCAGGATGAAATGAACACTGTGACAATTTTTTATAAATTTCAACAATGAAATACAGAAATAAACACTTTTCCAAAAACAAGGTCTAAATCATGTTTGATGCACTCTGGATGTAATTTTTTTTGCAGTACTGTTAATTCAGTATGATATGAACACTGGACAATTTTCAGCAAATTTTAGCATTGAAATACAGAATTAAACACTTTTCCAAAAAAGAGGTCTAAATCATTTTTGATGCACTCTGGATGTATTTTCTTTTGCTGTACAGATTATTCAGGATGAGATTAACATTGTGGACACTTTTCAGCACGTTGCAACATTGAAATACAGAGATATAAACACTTTTCCAAAAACAAGGTCTAAATCATGTTTGATGCAATCTGTATGTAATTGTTTTAATGTACTGTTTATTCAGGATGAAATGAACACTTTGGACAATTTTTTATAAATTCAACAATGAAATACAGAATTAAACACTTTTCCAAAAACAAGGTCTAAATCATGTTTGATGCACTCTGGATGTATTTTTTTTGCTGTACTGTTAATTCAGGATGATATGAACACTGTGGACAATTTTCAACAAATTTTAACATTTAAAATTTGAATTAAACACTTTTCCAAAAACAAGGTCTAAATCATGTTTGATGCACTCTGTATGTAATTGTTTTTGCTGTACTGTTTTTTCAGGATGAAATGAAGACTGTGGACAATTTATTTATCAAATTTCAACAATGAAATACAGAAATAAACACTTTTCCAAAAACAAGGTCTAAATCATGTTTGATGCACTCTGGATGTAATTGTTTTTGCTGTACTGTTAATTCAGGATGATATGAACACTGTCTGTGGACAATTTTTAGCAAATTTCTACATTGAAATACAGAAATAAACACTCCTCCATAAACAAGGTCTAAATCATGTTTGATGCCTTCTGGGTGTATTTTTTTGGTTTACTGTTAATTCAGGATGATATGAACATTGTCTGTGGACAATGTTTAGCAAATTTCAACATTGAAATCCAGAAATAAACACTTTTCCGAAAACAAGGTCTAAATCATGTTTGATGCACTCTGGATGTATTTTGTTGCAGTACAGGTTATTCAGGATGATAGGAACACTGTGGACAATTTTCAGCAAATTTTAACATTTAAATACAGAAATAAACACTTCTCCATAAACAAGGTCGAAATCATGTTTAATGCACTCTGGATGTAATTCTTTTAATGTACTGTTTATTCAGGATGAAATGAACACTGTGGACAATTTTTAATAAATTTCAACAATGAAATACAGAAATAAACACTTTTCCAAAAACAAGGTGCAAATCATGTTTGATGCACTCCGGATGTAATTGTTTTTGCTGTACTGTTAATTCAGGATGATATGAACACTATCTTGCGGACAATTTTCAGCAAATTTCTACATTGAAATACAGAAATAAACACTTCTCCATAAACAAGATCTAAATAATGTTTGATGCAATCTGGATGCATATTTTTTTTTGCTGAACTGTTTATTCAGGATGATATGAACACTGTGGATAATTTTCAGCAAATTTCAACATTGAAATACAGAGATAAAAACATTTTCCTAAAACAAGGTCTAAATCATGTTTGATGCACTCTGTATGTAATTGTTTTAATGTACTGTTTATTCAGGATGAAAGGAACAATTTGGACAATTTTTTATACATTTCAACAATGAAATACAGAAATAAACATTTTTCAAAAAACAAGGTCTAAATCATGTTTGATGCACTCTGTATGTAATTGTTTTTGCTGTACTATCAATTCAGAATGACATGAACACTATCTTGTGGACAATTTTCAGCAAATTTTAGCATTTAAATACAGAATTAAACACTTTTCCATAAACAAGGTCTAAATCATGTTTGTTGCACTCTGGATTTAATTGTTTTAATGTACTATTTATTCAGGATGATATGAACACTGTGGACAATTTTCCGCAAATTTCAACATTGAAATACAAAAATAAACACTTTTCAAAAAAACAAGGTCTAAATCATGTTTGATGCACTCTGGATGTATTTGTTTATGCTGTACTGTTTATTCAGGATGATATGAACACTGTGGACACTTTTCAGCAAGTTGCAACATTGAAATACAGATATAAAAACACTTTTCCAAAAACAAGGTCTAAATCATGTTTGATGCACTCTGGATGTATTTTTTTTTGCTGTACTGTTTGTTCAGGATGATCTGGACACTGTCTGTGGAAGATTTTCAGCAAATTTCTACATTGAAATACAAAAATAAACACTTCTCCAAAAACAAGGTCTAAATCATGTTTGATGCACTCTGGATTTAACTGTTTTTTTTGCAGTACAGGTTACTCAGGATGATATGAACATTGTGGACACTTTTTAGCAAATTTCAACATTGAAATACAGAAATAAACACTTCTCCAAAAAAAAGTTCTAAATCATGTTTGATGCACTCTGGATGTAATTTGTTTTGCTGTATTGTTTATTCAGGATGAAATGAAGACTGTGGACAATGTATTTATCAAATTTCAACAATGAAATACAGAAATAAACACTTTTCCAAAATCAAGGTCTAAATCATGTTTGATCAACTCTGGATGTAATTTTTTTTGCTGTACTGTTTATTCAGGATGATCTGAACACTGTTTGTGGAAAATTGTCAGCAAAATTCTACATTGAAATACAAAAATAAACACTTCTCCAAAAGCAAGGTGAATATCATGTTTGAGGCACTCTGGATGTATTTTTTTTGCTGTACTATTTATTAAGGATGATATGAACACTGGACAATTTTTATCAAATTTCAACAATGAGAGACAGAGATAAAAATATTTTCCAAAAACAAAGTCTAAATCATGTTTGATGCACTCTGAATGCATTTTTTTTGCTGTACTGTTTATTCAGGATGAAATGAACACTGTGGATAATTTATTTATCAAATTTCAACAATGAAATACAGAAATAAACACTTTTCCAAAAACAAGGTCTAAATCATTTACATTACATTTACATTACATTTAAGTCATTTAGCAGACGCTCTTATCCAGAGCGACTTACAAATTGGTGAATTCACCTTCTGACATCCAGTGGAACAGCCACTTTACAATAGTGCATCTAAATCATTAAGGGGGGGTGAGAAGGATTACTTATCCTATCCTAGGTATTCCTTGAAGAGGTGGGGTTTCAGGTGTCTCCAGGGAAGGTGGTGATTGACTCCGCTGTCCTGGCGTCGTGAGGGAGTTTGTTCCACCATTGGGGGCCAGAGCAGCGAACAGTTTTGACTGGGCTGAGCAGGGGAACTGTACTTCCTCAATGGTAGTGAGGCGAGCAGGCCAGAGGTGGATGAACGCAGTGCCCTTGCTTGGGTGTAGGGCCTGATCAGAGCCTGAAATGCAAAAATAAACACGTTCCCCTCACAGCTCCGTAAATCAAGCACCATGGTCTTTTAGCGGATGTTTATTCAACTGGAAGCCAGTGGAGAGAGCGGAGGAGCGGGGTGATGTGAGAGAACTTGGGAAGGTTGAACACCAGACGGGCTGCGTTCTGGATGAGTTGTAGGGGTTTAATGGCACAGGCAGGGAGCCCAGCCAACAGCGAGTTGCAGTAATCCAGACGGGAGATGACAAGTGCCTGGATTAGGACCTGTCCTGTCTTCCTGTGTGAGGCAGAGTCGTACTCTTCGGATGTTGTAGAGCATGAACCTACAGGAACGGGCCACCGCCATGATGTTGGTTGAGAACGACAGGGTGTTGTCCAGGATCACGCCAAGGTTCTTAGCGCTCTGGGAGGAGGACACAATGGAGTTGTCAACCGTGATGGCGAGATCATGGAACGGGCAGTCCTTCCCCGGGAGGAAGAGCAGCTCATGTCTTGCCGAGGTTCAGCTTTTTTTGGTGATCCGTCATCCACACTGATATGTCTGCCAGACATGCAGAGATTTCCAAAATTCGCCACCTGGTCATCAGAAGGGGGAAAGGAGAAGATTAATTGTGTGTCGTCTGCATAGCAATGATAGGAGAGACCATGTGAGGTTATGACAGAGCCAAGTGACTTGGTGTTTATAGCGAGAATAGGAGAGGGCCTAGAACAGAGCCCTGGGGACACCAGTGGTGAGAATCATGTGGTGAGGAGACAGATTCTCGCCACGCCACCTGTAGGAGCGACCTGTCAAACGCAATCTAAATCATGGGCACTCTGGGAGATGCCCAACTCGGAGAGGGTGGAGAGGAGGATCTGATGGTTCACATGAAATCAAGGAAATAAACAGCCGATAGGTCTAGAAGGATGTTTGAGCACTCTGGAGAGAGTTAGCTTTAGCAGTGCGGAGCGCATCCAAATTGATACAGAGAAGAGCAGTCTCAGTTGAATGACTAGTCTTGAAACCTGACTGATTTGGATCAAGAAGGTCATTCTGAGAGAGATAGCAGGAGAGCTGGCCAAAAAGGACGGCATCATGTTTTCAAGAGTTTTGGAGAGAAAAGAAAGAAGGGATACTGGTCTGTAGTTGTTGACATCGGAGGGATCGAGTAAAGGTTTTTCAGAAGGGGTGCAACTCTAAATCATCTTGAAGACGGAAGGGACGTAGCCAGCGGTCAGGGATGAGTTGATGAGCGAGGTGAGGTAAGGGAGAAGGTCTCCGGAAATGGTCTGGAGAAAGAGGAGGGGATAGGGTCAAGCGGGCAGGTTGTTGGGCGGCCGGCCGTCACAAGAAGCGAGATTTCATCTGGAGAGAGACTGGGAGAAAGAGGTCAGAGCACAGGGTAGGGCAGTGTGAGCAGAGCCAGCGGTAAATCATGTTTTGACTTAGCAAACGAGGATCGGATGTGAACACTGTGGACCTTCTTTTCAAAATTTGACGAAGTCATCTGCAAAGATGGGAGGAGGGGGGGAGGGGGAGGAGGATTCAGGAGGGAGGAGAAGGTGGCAAAAATAAAGAGCTTCCTAGGGTTTGAGGCTGGATTTTTTGGAATTTAGAGTGGTAGAAAGTGGCTTTAGCAGCAGAGACAGAGGAGGAAAATGTAGAGAGGAGGGAGTGAAAGGATGCCAGGTCCGCAGGGAGGCATGAGTTTTCCTCCATTTCCGCTCGGCTGCCCGGAGCTCTGTTCTGTGAGCTCTAAATGAGTTTGAGCCACGGAGCTGGGGAGGTGAGGACTGAGTTTATTCGGCCTGGAGGATAGGGGACATAGAGAGTCAAAAGATGCAGAAAGGGAAGAGAGGAGGGTTGAGGAGGCAGAATCAGGAGATAGGTTGGAGAAGGTATGAGCAGAGGGAAGAGATGATAGGATGGAAGAGGAGAGAGTAGCGGGGGAGAGAGAGCGAAGGTTGGGAATAAACGCGATACCATCCGAGTAGGGGCAGTTTGGGAAGTGTTGGATGAGAGCGAGAGGGAAAAGGATACAAGGTAGTGGTCGGAGACAATTTTGGAGGGGAGTTGCAATGAGGTTAGTGGAAGAACAGCATCTAGTAAAGATGAGGTCGATGTATTTTTTTGCCTGCCTTGTGAGTAGGGGAAAGGTGAGAGGGTGAGGTCAAAGAGGAGAGGAGTGGAAAGAAGGAGGCAGAAAGGAATGAGTCAAAGGTAGACTGGATGGGGAGTTTAAGGATGTATGCCCAGGACTGTGAGAGGTTGAACATTGTCCTACAGGAAACAGCTTATCAAGGCATCAAGCTCATTGATGAACTCTCCGAGGAAACCTGGAGGGCGATAAATGATAAGGATGTTAAGCTTGAAAGGGCTGGTAACTGTGACAGCATGGAATTCAAAGGAGGCGATAGACAGATGGGTAAGGGGAGAGAGAGAATGACCACTTGGGAGAGATGAGGATCCACTTTGCCACCACCCCGCTGACCAGAAGCTCTCGGGGTGTGCGAGAACACGTGGGCGGACGAAGAGAGAGCAGTAGGAGTAGCAGTTTATCTGTGGTGATCCATGTTTCCGTCAGTGCCAAGAAGTCGAGGGACTGGAGGGAGCTGCTGTTTATTCAGGCTGAGATGAACTCTGCCTTGTTGGCCGCAGATCGGCAGTTCCAGAAATACCGGAGACCTGGAACTCCAAAAACGTGGGTCGTAAATCGTGCTGGGACCACCAGATTTTTTGCTGCTGTTTATTCAGGATGAAATGAACACTGTGGACGTTTTATGGTCTGTGCATTGAGAGGAGAGAACAGGGATAGATAACACATAGTTGACAGGCTACAGAAGAGGCTACGCTAATGCAAAGGAGATTGAATGACAAGTGGACTACACGTCTCGAATGTTCAGAAAGTAAACACTTTACAAAAAGCAAGAATCTTATTGACTAAAATGATTGAAATGATACAGTACTGCTGGAGTAGGCTAGCTGGTAGTGGCTGCGATGTTGACACTACACTAAATCATGTTTGATGCACTCTGGATGTATTTTTTTTGCTGTACTGTTTGTACAGGATGATCTGGACACTTTCTGTGGAAGATTTTCAGCAAATTTCTACATTGAAATACAAAAATAAACACTTCTCCAAAAACAAGGTTTAAATCATGTTTGAGGCACTCTGGATGTAATTGTTTTTGCTGTGCTGTTTATTCAGTATGATATGAACACTGTGGACACTTTTCAGCAAGTTGCAACATTGAAATACAGAGATAAAACACTTCCAAAAACAAGGTCTAAATCATGTTTGATGCACTCTGGATCATTTGTTTTTGCTGTACTGTTTATTCAGGATGAAATGAAGACTGTGGACAATTTATTTATCAAATTTCAACAATGAAATACAGAAATAAACACTTTTCCAAAATCAAGGTCTAAATCATGTTTGATGCACTCTGGATGTATTTTTTTTTTGCTGTACTGTTTATTCAGGATGATATGAACACTGTGGACACTTTTCAGCAAGTTGCAACATTGAAATACAGAGATAAAAACACTTTTCCAAAAACAAAGTCTAAATCATGTTTGTTGCACTCTGGATCATTTGTTTTTGCTGTACTGTTTATTCAGGATGAAATGAAGACTGTGGACAATTTATTTATCAAATTTCAACAATGAAATGCAAAAATAAACACTTCTCCAAAAACAAGGTCTAAATCATGTTTGATGCACTCTGGATGTATTTTTTTTTTGCTGTATTGTTTATTCAGGATGAAATGAAGACTGTGGATAATTTATTTATCAAATTTCAACAATGAAATAGAGAAATAAACACTTCCAAAATCAAGTTATAAATCATGTTTGATGCACTCTGGATTTAATTTATTTTGCTGTACTGTTTATTCAGGATGATCTGAACACTGTCTGTGGAACATTTTCAGCAAGTTGCAACATTGAAATACAGAGATAAAAACACTTCCAAAAACAAGGTATAAATCATGTTTGATGCACTCTGGATTTAATTTTTTTTGCTGTACTGTTTATTCAGGATGATCTGAACACTGTCTGTGGAACATTTTCAGCAAGTTGCAACATTGAAATACAAAAATAAACACTTCTCCAAAAACAAGGTCTAAATCATGTTTGATGCACTCTGGATCATTTGTTTTTGCTGTACTGTTTATTCAGGATTAAATGAAGACTGTGGACAATTTATTTATCAAATTTCAACAATGAAATACAGAAATAAACACTTTTCCAAAATCAAGGTCAAAATCATGTTTGATGCACTCTGGATGTAATTTTCTTTTGCTGTACTGTTTATTCAGGATGATATGAACACTGTGGACACTTTTCAACAAGTTGCAACATTGAAATACAGAGATAAAAACACTTTTCCAAAAACAAAGCCTAAATCATGTTTGATGCACTCTGGATCATTTGTTTTTGCTGTACTGTTTATTCAGGATGAAATGAAGACTGTGGACAATTTATTTATCAAATTTCAACAATGAAATGCAAAAATAAACACTTCTCCAAAAACAAGGTCTAAATCATGTTTGATGCACTCTGGATGTATTTTTTTTTTTGCTGTATTGTTTATTCAGGATGAAATGAAGACTGTGGATAATTTATTTATCAAATTTCAACAATGAAATAGAGAAATAAACACTTCCAAAATCAAGGTATAAATCATGTTTGATGCACTCTGGATTTAATTTTTTTGCTGTACTGTTTATTCAGGATGATCTGAACACTGTCTGTGGAACATTTTCAGCAAGTTGCAACATTGAAATACAGAGATAAAAACACTTTTCCAAAAACAAGGTATAAATCATGTTTGATGCACTCTGGATTTAATTTTTTTTGCTGTACTGTTTATTCAGGATGATCTGAACACTGTCTGTGGAACATTTTCAGCAAGTTGCAACATTGAAATACAAAAATAAACACTTCTCCAAAAACAAAGTCTAAATCATGTTTGATGCACTCTGGATCATTTGTTTTTGCTGTACTGTTTATTCAGGATGAAAGGAAGACTGTGGACAATTTATTTATCAAATTTCAACAATGAAATGCAAAAATAAACACTTCTCCAAAAACAAGGTTTAAATCATGTTTGAGGCACTCTGGATGTAATTGTTTTTGCTGTACTGTTTATTCAGTATGATATGAACACTGTGGAAACTTTTCAGCAAGTTGCAACATTGAAATACAGAGATAAAAACACTTCCAAAAACAAGGTCTAAATCATGTTTGATGCACTCTGGATCATTTGTTTTTGCTGTACTGTTTATTCAGGATGAAATGAAGACTGTGGACAATTTATTTATCAAATTTCAACAATGAAATACAGAAATAAACACTTTTCCTAAATCAAGGTCTAAATCATGTTTGATGCACTCTGGATGTAATTTTCTTTTGCTGTACTGTTTATTCAGGATGATATGAACACTGTGGACACTTTTCAGCAAGTTGCAACATTGAAATACAGAGATAAAAACACTTTTCCAAAAACAATGTCTAAATCATGTTTGATGCACTCTGGATCATTTGTTTTTGCTGTACTGTTTATTCAGGATAAAATGAATACTGTGGACAATTTATTTATCAAATTTCAACAATGAAATGCAAAAATAAACACTTCTCCAAAAACAAGGTCTAAATCATGTTTGATGCACTCTGGATGTATTTTTTTTTTGCTGTATTGTTTATTCAGGATGAAATGAAGACTGTGGACAATTTATTTATCAAATTTCAACAATGAAATAGAGAAATAAACACTTCCAAAATCAAGGTATAAATCATGTTTGATGCACTATTGTTGTAATTTTTTTTTGCTGTACAGTTTATTCAGGATGATCTGAACACTGTCTGTGGACAATTTTCAGCAAATTTCTACATTGAAATATAAAAATAAACACTTCTCCAAAAACAAGGTCTAAATCATGTTTGAGGCACTCTGTATATATTTTTTTGCTGTACTGTTTATTCAGGATTATATGAACACTGTGGACACTTTTCAGCAAGTTGAAACATTGAAATACAGAAAAAAACACTTTTCCAAAAACAAGGTCGAAGTCATGTTTGATGCATTCTGGATGTATTTGTTTTTGCTGTACTGTTAATTCAGGATGATATGAACACTGTGGACAATTTTTATCAAATTTCAACAATGAAAGACAGAGATAAAACATTTTTCAAAAACAAAGTCTAAATCATGTTTGACTCACTCTGGATGTATTTTTTTTGCTGTAATGTTTATTCAGGATGAAATTAAGACTGTGGACAATTTATTTATCAAATTTCAACAATGAAATACAGAAATAAACACTTTTCCAAAATCAAGGTCTAAATCATGTTTGATGCACTCTGGATGTAATTTTTTTACTGTACTGTTTATTCAGGATGATCTGAACACTGTCTGTGGAAAATTTTCAGCAAATTTCTACATTGAAATACAAAAATAAACACTTCTCCAAAAACAAAGTCTAAATCATGTTTGATGCACTCTGGATCATTTGTTTTTGCTGTACTGTTTATTCAGGATGAAAGGAAGACTGTGGACAATTTATTTATCAAATTTCAACAATGAAATGCAAAAATAAACACTTCTCCAAAAACAAGGTTTAAATCATGTTTGAGGCACTCTGGATGTAATTGTTTTTGCTGTACTGTTTATTCAGTATGATATGAACACTGTGGACACTTTTCAGCAAGTTGCAACATTGAAATACAGAGATAAAAACACTTCCAAAAACAAGGTCTAAATCATGTTTGATGCACTCTGGATCATTTGTTTTTGCTGTACTGTTAATTCAGGATGAAATGAAGACTGTGGACAATTTATTTATCAAATTTCAACAATGAAATACAGAAATAAACACTTTTCCAAAATCAAGGTCTAAATCATGTTTGATGCACTCTGGATGTAATTTTCTTTTGCTGTACTGTTTATTCAGGATGATATGAACACTGTGGACACTTTTCAGCAAGTTGCAACATTGAAATACAGAGATAAAAACACTTTTCCAAAAACAAAGTCTAAATCATGTTTGATGCACTCTGGATCATTTGTTTTTGCTGTACTGTTTATTCAGGATAAAATGAATACTGTGGACAATTTATTTATCAAATTTCAACAATGAAATGCAAAAATAAACACTTCTCCTAAAACAAGGTCTAAATCATGTTTGATGCACTCTGGATGTATTTTTTTTTGCTGTATTGTTTATTCAGGATGAAATGAAGACTGTGGACAATTTATTTATCAAATTTCAACAATGAAATAGAGAAATAAACACTTCCAAAATCAAGGTATAAATCATGTTTGATGCACTATTGTTGTAATTTTTTTTTGCTGTACAGTTTATTCAGGATGATCTGAACACTGTCTGTGGACAATTTTCAGCAAATTTCTACATTGAAATATAAAAATAAACACTTCTCCAAAAACAAGGTCTAAATCATGTTTGAGGCACTCTGTATATATTTTTTTGCTGTACTGTTTATTCAGGATTATATGAACACTGTGGACACTTTTCAGCAAGTTGCAACATTGAAATACAGAGATAAAAACACTTTTCCAAAAACAAAGTCTAAATCATGTTTGATGCACTCTGGATCATTTGTTTTTGCTGTACTGTTTATTCAGGATAAAATGAATACTGTGGACAATTTATTTATCAAATTTCAACAATGAAATGCAAAAATAAACACTTCTCCTAAAACAAGGTCTAAATCATGTTTGATGCACTCTGGATGTATTTTTTTTTGCTGTATTGTTTATTCAGGATGAAATGAAGACTGTGGACAATTTATTTATCAAATTTCAACAATGAAATAGAGAAATAAACACTTCCAAAATCAAGGTATAAATCATGTTTGATGCACTATTGTTGTAATTTTTTTTGCTGTACTGTTTATTCAGGATGATCTGAACACTGTCTGTGGACAATTTTCAGCAAATTTCTACATTGAAATATAAAAATAAACACTTCTCCAAAAACAAGGTCTAAATCATGTTTGAGGCACTCTGTATATATTTTTTTGCTGTACTGTTTATTCAGGATTATATGAACACTGTGGACACTTTTCAGCAAGTTGAAACATTGAAATACAGAAAAAAACACTTTTCCAAAAACAAGGTCGAAGTCATGTTTGATGCATTCTGGATGTATTTGTTTTTGCTGTACTGTTAATTCAGGATGATATGAACACTGTGGACAATTTTTATCAAATTTCAACAATGAAAGACAGAGATAAAACATTTTTCAAAAACAAAGTCTAAATCATGTTTGACTCACTCTGGATGTATTTTTTTTGCTGTAATGTTTATTCAGGATGAAATTAAGACTGTGGACAATTTATTTATCAAATTTCAACAATGAAATACAGAAATAAACACTTTTCCAAAATCAAGGTCTAAATCATGTTTGATGCACTCTGGATGTAATTTTTTTGCTGTACTGTTTATTCAGGATGATCTGAACACTGTCTGTGGAAAATTTTCAGCAAATTTCTACATTGAAATACAAAAATAAACACTTCTCCAAAAACAAAGTCTAAATCATGTTTGAGGCACTCTGGATGTATTTTTTTGCTGTACTGTTTATTCAGGATGACATGAATACTGTGGACACTTTTCAGCAAGTTGCAACATTGAAATACAGAGATAAAAACACTTTTCCAAAATCAAGGTCTAAATCATGTTTGATGCACTCTGGATGTAATTTTTTTTGCTATATTGTTTATTCAGGATGAAATTAAGACTGTGGACAATTTATTTATCAAATTTCAACAATGAAATACAAAAATAAACACTTCTCCAAAAACAAGGTCTAAATCATGTTTGATGCACTCTGGATGTATTTTTTTTTGCTGTATTGTCTTTGCTGTCTTCGTATCCAAGATAATTGTGTAGTTTAGAGTGTGTAGACTTAGAGTGATTATCTTAATTTACCGAGGTTAGCTAGCCAGCTATTTGTCGTTTAACATTGAAAGGAGATAAACACTTCTCCAAAAGCTAGCTAAATCATGTTTGCCAACTCTGGATGTAATTGAACTTCACTGTTTATTCAGGATCAACATTGAACACTGTGCTCCACAGGTAGTATCACATTTTCATTTAAAACTTCATTACAGTACAACGGTTTGATTTGTTTGATCGTAGCTAGCTAGCTACATAGCAGGTCTTTGTATCTAAGACAATTGTGTAGTCTGAGAGCGATTTTCAAAACAAGGTTATCATAGCCAGCTATTGTCGTTCTTTTAACTGTACTGTTTATTCAGGATAATCAACACTGCTGTAGACAATTTTTTAGCAAATTTCACTGAAAGCCCCAAAAATAAGCACTGTCCAAAAACTATTAAATCATGTTTGACGGCACTCGATGTATTAGTGTAGTGTCATTCAACGCAGCCACTGCCAGCTAGCCTACAAAGTCAACAACGCACCCACAATGAAAGAATAAAATGTTTTCCAGCTAGCCTACTCCAGCAGTACTGTATCATTTCAATCTTTTTAGTCAATAAGTTTATTCTTGCTAAATAAGACTTAACTTTCTGAATTTCAACGTGAAATACAGTCCACTTGCCAAAAACAATCTCATGTTTGATGCACTCTGGATGTATTTTTTTCTGTACTGTCATTCATGATGTCTATCTATCCCTGTGGACAATTTTCCTCTCTGCACAGACCATACAAACGCTCCACAAGGTCTAAATCATGTTTGGCACTCTGGATGTATTTTTTTTTGCTGTACCTAATGAACACTGGTGGTCCCAGCAACGCACAATGAAACCCACGTGGAGTTCCAGGTCTAAATCATGTTTGAGCCTCTGGAACTGCCTGTTTATTCAGGATGCCTACAACTGTGGCAGAGTTCATCTCAACCTGAAATGCCTAAACACCTCCAGTCCCTAAACTTCTTGGCACTGACGGAAACATGGATCACCACAGATAACACTGTGGACTCCTACTGCTCTCTCTTACGTCCCCAACGTGTAAATCATGTCGCACACCCGAGAGCTTCTGTTCATTCAGGATGGTGGCACCTGTGGATCCTCATCTCTCCCAAGTGGTCATAAACACTTCTCTTTCAAAGTCTAAATCACCCATCTGATGTATTTTCGCCTCCTTTGAATTCCATGCTGTCACAGTTACCAGCCCTTTCAAGCTTAACATCCTTATCATTTAAACACTTTTCCCTCCAGGTGCCTCGGATGAGTTTTTGCACTGTCAATCAGAGCTTGATGCCTTGATAATTTATTTCCTTTCCTGAAGGACGGCTCACTCTCACAGTCTAAATCATGTTTGATGCACTCTGGATGTTTTTTTGCTGTTTGTTTATTCAGGATTGAACACTCTGACCTTTTTTTCAACTTCTCTCTTTTGAAATACAGAAATAAAACACTTTTCCAAAAACAAGGTCTAAATCATGTTTGATGCACTCATATTTTTTTAGATGCTGTTTATTCAGGATAACCTCATTGCAACTCCCCTCCAAGTCTCCAACACTACCTTGAAAAAATCCTTTTCCCTCTCGGTCTCATCCAACACTTGGACACTGCTGTTTATTCAGGATGGAAATGAAGACGTCCCAATTTCGCAAATTTCAACTCTAAACACCCCGTCTAAATCATGTTTGATGCACTCTGGATGTTTTTGATCTCTCCTCTTCCATCCTATCATCTCTTCCCTCTGCTCATACCTTCTCCAACCTATCTCCTGATTCTGCCTCCTCAACCCTCCTCTCTTCCCTTTCTGCATCCTTTGATTTTTTTCTCTATGTTTATCCTCCAGGCCGACAATTTTCAGCGGTCAACTGAAATCCCGCTCCGTGGCTCACTCTGGATGTACTTTTTGCTGTAGTTCATTCAGAACAATGCTCCGGGCAGCCGAGCGGGAATGGAGGAAAATAAAAACACTTTTCCTGCGGACCTGGCATCATGTTTGACTCCCTCTGGATACATTTTTTCCTCTGTATTCTGATGAAATAAAGACATTTTTCTTCCACTCTGAAATTCCAAGCAAATAAACCTCAAACCCAAGGTCTAAATCATGTTTGCCACCTGGATGTATTCCTTTTTCCTGTACTGTTTATTCAGGATGAAATGAACCCCCTCCTCCCTCTTGCAAAGATCAACATTTCAGAAATAAACCATTTCCAAAAAGAAGGTCTAAATCATGTTTGACATCCGATCCTTTTTTTGCTAAGTCAAATGATATGAACACCGCTGGACATTTTTCTTCTCTCATGTAATTTTTTTGCTGTACACTGCCCTACCCTGTACTCTGACCTCTTTCTGTCCCCTCTTTCTCCAGATGAAATCTGGACAATTTATTTGTCACGGCAACGGCCGCTTTTCCAAAAACAACTAAATCATGTTTGCCCACTTGATGTATTTTTGCTGTACTGTTTATTCAGACCATTGAACACTGTGGACCTTTTCCCAAATTTCAACCTGAAATACAGAAATAAAAACATCCAAAAACAAGGTCTAAATCATGTTTGACCTCTGGCTACGTTTTGCTGTCCTGTTTATTCAGGATGATGAAGCTGTGGACAAGAGTTGCAAATTTCAACTGAAAAAAAATAAACACTCGATCCCTCCGATGTCAACAACTAAACCAGTATCCCTTCTGGATTCTTTTTTCCAAAACTGTTTATTCAGGATGATATGAACCTGTGGACAGCTCTCCAGCAAGTTCTCATTGAAATCAGAATGACCTTCTTGATCCAAATCAGTCAGTATTTTTTTCAAGACTGTCATTCAACTGAAATGAAGACTGACTATTTCTCTGTATCACGGAGGCGCTAAACACTGCTAAAGCTAATCATCTTTCTCCTCTGCTCTCATCCTTCTAGACCTATCGGCTGCCTTCGATTATCAAATTTCAACATTGAAATACAGAAATAAACACTTCTCCAAAATCAAGGTCTAAATACTGTGAACCATCAGATCCTCCTCTCCACCCTCTCCAAAAACAAGGCTAAATCATGTTTGCGGCCCACTCTGGATGTTGCGTTTACCTGTAGGTCGTTTACCAGGATGGCGTGGACGAGAATCTGTTCAACTGAAATACAGAAAAAACCACTTGTCCCCCAAGGGCTCTGTTTGAGGCCCTCTCCTATTTTTTTCGCTGTACTGTTTATTCAGGAGAAATGAACTTGGCTCTGTCATAACCTCACATGGTTCTCCTATCATTGCTATGCAAATAAACACACAAATTAATCTAAATCATGTTTCCCACTCTGATGATTTTTTTGGCTGTACTGTTTATTCAGGATGCATGTCTGGCAGACATATCAGTGTGGATGACGGATCACCAAAACCTCAAGTCTAAATCATGTTTGCAAGCACTGGATGTTTTTTTGCTGCTGTTTCCTCAGGGAATGGACTGACCAAATTTCCATTGAAATGATCTCGCCATCACGGTTGACATGTTTGACTCCATTGTGTATTTCCTCCCAGAGCGTTTAAGAACCTTGGCGTGATGGAGGTCTAAATCATGTTTGATGCACTCTGGATGTATTTTTTTTGCTGGACTGTGAAATTTATTTACCAAATTTGTACCCTGTCGTTCTCAACTAACATCTAAAGGCGGTGGCCCGTTCCTGTAGGTTCATGCTCTACAACATCCGCAGAGTACGACCCTGCCTCACACAGGAAGCGGCGCAGGTCCTAATCCAGGCACTTGTCATCTCCCGTCTGGATTACTGCAACTCGCTGTTGGCTGGGCTCCCAAATTTCCTGAAATGCAAAATTAAACACCCTACAACTCATCCAAATCATGTTTGAGCACTCTGGTGTTTTTTTGCTGTACTGTTTATTCAGGTCATGAACCGTGGACTTTTCAGCAAGTCTCCACTGGCTTCCAGTTTAAAACACTTTTCCAAAATCCGTCTAAATCAAGACCATGGTCATTTGTTTTTGCCTGTTTATTCAGGAAATGAACACTGTGACAAACGGCAAATTTCAACAATGAAATACAAAAATCCAGGCTCTGATCAGGCCCAAAACCCAAACTAAAAGGGCACTGCGATGTCATTTTTTTGCTGCCTGTTTATTCAGGATCCCTACCACTCAAAGGAATTGAAATACAGAGTTCCTTTTCTCAAAGCCCAGTCAACACTGTTTTGCGCTGCTCTGGCCCCCAACTGTGGACAATTTTTCAGCAAATTTGGTGTCTAAATCATGTTTGATGCACTCTGGATGTATTTTTTTGCTGTACTTAACAGACTCCCTCAAACTGTGGACACGCCAGGACAGCGGAGTCAATCACCACCTTCATGTTTGAGACACCTGAAACCCCACTGTTTATTCAAGGAATACC
Organism: Oncorhynchus masou masou; assembly: GCF_036934945.1. Taxonomy (NCBI): domain Eukaryota; kingdom Metazoa; phylum Chordata; class Actinopteri; order Salmoniformes; family Salmonidae; genus Oncorhynchus; species Oncorhynchus masou. Next base: position 63,371,888 of record NC_088217.1, on the reverse strand, counting down.
TAGGATAGGATAAAGTAATCCTTCTCAAAAACAAAGTCTAAATGATTTTGATGCACTATTGTATTTTTTTTGTGGCTGTTCCACAGGATGTCAAAGGTGAATTCACCAATTTGTACAATGCTCTGGATAAAGAGTGTCTCTAAAAACATAAAATGTTTGATGCAATGTATTTTTTTATAATTGTTTAATCAGGATGAAATGAAGACTGTGGACAATTTATTCATCAAATTTCAACAATGAAAGACAGAGATAAAAATATTTTCCAAAACAAAGTCTAAATCATGTTTGATGCACTCTGAATGTATTTTTTTGCTGTACTGTTTATTCAGGATGATCTGAAGACTGTGGACAATTTATTTATCAAATTTCAACAATGAAATACAGAAATAAACACTTTTCCAAAAACAAGGTCTAAATCATGTTTGAGGCACTCTGGATGTATTTATTTTGCTGAATTGTTTATTCAGGGTGAAATGAGACGGTGGACAATTTATTTATAAAATTTCACCAATGAAATGCAAAAATAAACACTTCTCCAAAAACAAGGTCTAAATCATGTTTGATGCACTCTGGATGTAATTGTTTTTGCTGTATTGTTTATTCAGGATGAAATGAAGACTGTGGACAATTTATTTATCAAATTTCAACATTGAAATACAAAAATAAACACTTCTCCAAAAACAAGGTCTAAATCATGTTTGAGGCACTCTGGATGTATTTTTTTACTGTACTGTTTATTCAGGATGATATGAACACTGTGGAAACTTTTTAGCAAGTTGCAACATTGAAATACAGAAATAAACACTTTTCCAAAAACAAGGTCTAAATCATGTTTGATGCACTCTGGATGTATTTGTTTTTGCTGTACTGTTAATTCAGGATGATATGAACACTGTCTGTAGACAATTTTCAGCAAATTTCAACATTGAAATACAGAAATAAACACTTTTACAAAAACAAGGTCTAAATCATGATGGATGCACTCTGGATGTACTTTTTTGCTGTATTGTTTATTCAGGATGATATGAACACTGTGGACAATTTTCAGCAAATTTCAATGTTGAAATACAGAAATAAACACTTTTCCAAAAACAAGGTCTAAATCATGTTTGATGCACTCTGGATGTATTTTGTTTTGCTGTTCAGGTTATTCATGATGATATGAACACTGTGGACAATTTTTAGCAAATTTTAACATTGAAATACAGAAATAAACACTTTTCCGAAAACAAGGTCTAAATCATGTTTGATGCACTCTGGATGTATTTTTTTTTTGCTGTACAGGTTATTCAGGATGATATGAACACTGTGGACAATTTTTTGCAAATTTTAACATTGAAATAGAGAAATAAACACTTTTCCGGAAGCAAAGTCTAAATCATGTTTGATGCACTCTGGATGTAATTTTTTTTGCTGTACTGTTTATTCAGGATGATATGAACACTGTGGACAATTTTCATAAAATTTCAAAATTGAAATGTGACAGACGTGACAGTCTGGAGACGCAGTGTGGAACGTTCTGCTGCCTGCAACATCCGCCAGCATGACCGGTTTGGCGGTGTGTCAGTCATGGTGTGGGGTGGCATTTCTTTGGGGGGGCGCACAGCCCTCCATGTACTCGCCCGAGGTAGCCTGACTGCCATTAGGTACCGAGATGAGATCCTCAGACCCTTTGTGAGACCATATGCTAGTGCGGTTGGCCCTGGGTTCCTCCTAATGCAAGACAATGCTAGACCTCATGTGGCTGGAGTGTGTCAGCAGTTCCTGCAAGAGGAAGGCATTGATGCTATGGACTGGCCCACCCGTTCCCTAGACCTGAATCCAATTGAGCACATCTGGGACATCATGTCTCTCTCCATCCACCAACGCCACATTGCACCACAGACTGTCCAGGAGTTGTCGGATGCTTTAGTCCAGGTCTGGGAGGAGATCCCTCAGGAGACCATCCGTCACCTCATCAGGAGCATGCCCAGGCGTTGTAGGTAGGTCATACAGGCACGTGGAGGCCACACACACTACTGAGCCTCATTTGGACTTGTTTTAAGGACATTACATCAACGTTGGATCAGCCTGTAGTGTGGTTTTCCACTTTAATTTTGAGTGGGACTCCAAATCCAGACCTCCACGGGTTGATAAATTTGATTTCTCTTGATAATTTTTGTGTGATTTTGTTATCAGCACATTCAACTATGTAAAGAAAAAAGTATTTAAGAAGAATATTTCATTCATTCAGATCTAGGATGTGTTATTTTAATGCTCCCTTTATTTTTTTTGAGCAGTGTATATAATAATGTTCAGACAAGTTAAAGTGTAGGGAGCATTCGTTTTTACTCACCAAGAAAGACTTAGTAAGCTAATGGAATTCACGATCTGGTTACCTATAAGTACAAACAGTTATGTTTTACATTACATCTCTATTAACTTATTTCAGGAAATCATCTAAACTGCCCACAATGCAGTATTTCTCAATGCCATATGGAGGATCTACTCTGTGCTACTGAGTTTGTATGCCAGTGTAACGGTGTAATGAAGATACATGTTTTAAATATATTTAACCTTTATTTAACTAGGCAGGTCAGTTAAGAACAAATTCTTATTTACATTGTCAGCCTACCCCGGGCAAACCCTAACCCAGATGATGCTGGGCCAGTTGTGCGCAGCCCTATGGGACTCCCAATCACGGCCTGTAATGATACAGCCTGGATTTGAACTAGGGTCTGTAGTGACGCCTCTAGCACTGAGATGCAGTACCTTAGACTGCTGGGCTGCTCGTGTGTTTGTATTACTCAGTGTAATACAGTCAGTGATAAAGGTATGGGAATCTTGGTAATCCACAGCAGATTTTTTGAGAATTTGAAAATTGAGTGGTCCTGGGATAGAAATGTATAAACTTGCCATTACATCATACATTAGCAATTTATGTTTTAGTAACTACTGTTGTTGGTTTGGCGTCAAATATTCCTCTCTTTATATGTTATATGCCAAATCTCAGTTTTCCATGTGGGTTTTATGCTAAGGTTCCCTCTTTCAAGTTGGTAGCTAAATGGAAAATGCATATTTTTAGGAGTGCTATTTTTACCCCGTCGACTACTGATCATTCAACGTATATGTTTTATAAACTCATGAACACCAGCCAGTTTATTAGCCCGGTTGTTAGTTTAGGTGTATTATACTTCTTCGCCACCAGAGGGGGACATTGAATATTCTTTCAGGTTAATTTGATATATTTTGATACTAAAATGTATGACAGTTTATTCTGATGTTGTAAATATGAGATTACACATAGAAACCATGCATTTATTTCTATTATAGTAAATTAGGAATTAGTAGGAATTGTTAAATCCATTGTATGATCACAATAACTATAAAAGACATTTCAATTGTTTTTTTGTTTGTATATTATAGGGCAGATTTATGGAAAAATGCTATGGGAGTGCTACTTATATCCCATCACTACTGATCATTCATCCATACTGTGTGTGTCCCATCATTGCAGCTTTGGAAATAAACTATCCATTAACTATCCATTCATTGCACCTTCCTGTGTTGACTCACTGACTTGAGGGAACAGGAAGGTCACACTAGGTTGATATCTTGCTCAAGCTTGCAAACGTTAGCCACACCTCATGCTTTCATATACTGTGTGGTTGTGGTATCTAGTGGGAACGTGTTAGCATGGTGGTCTCTGGTGCCTTCTTGCCGTGGGTTTAAAACGACAGAGGAAATCAATTTGCTTGCTCCTTTTTGTTTTGGCAACTTTTCAATAGGGATGTTACGTTTGACACCAGAGGTTTGAGGCATGCGTCCAAATTTCTAAGCAGTAAACTTCAAAGCAGTGTGCCGATGCCTGTATCACTTTATCAGCAGCACGTCATCAATGGCGTCTGAAGATTCATTTTGTCGAAACAACCACCTGATTGGTTTGGTATTGGGCTTGTTTGACATTGCAGCCAACTGCTGACTGACTGACCTACAAATCACCTTGCATAATAAATAACTACTCATTATTATTTATAAATCAGTCAACCAGTCATAATTTACTCACAATGTCGCATGGATTTGATGCTCTCGAACATGGCCAGTGGTTTAGTAGATGACATAAAGGCGACACTGCGCAGACACTATGACATGTGTGACGTCATCTATAAAAATGTGGCTGTTCTAAATTATGTGTCGCTCAAAGCCTTGAGTAATGAATCTATTTTTGACACAATTGGCTGGAAAGTGTCAATGCTTCAGGAAGCTTTGTTTCGCATCCCTACTTTTCAGCATGTTCTCTGTGAAGTAGACTATGGGAGTTTTGTAACTTTTACAACCTTGGCTTACTGCTAGCGCACTAGCTGACTGACATCTGTAATCTTTCTATTTTGGATAGTGGGGATTTTCCCTGACATCATTCTGTATGTCTCTGCTCTTTTGATCTGCAGTTATGTTTTAGTTGGGTTTTGTTCATCGTGTTGTAACTGGTCTCTGGTGGTCGGGCTCCAGCTCGCTGACCATAGCTAGTTTGCTAAATAGCTAATGTTAGCTGGCTGGCTAAGATAACTGCTTATAGCTAACATTCTTTGATTTTGGTTAGATGGCGTTATGTATTCCCAAAACTGTGGTTTGCTTTAATCACTCAAATCATGAGCGCAAACAATTGGTTTAATTTGAAGTTCTACATTTGATGGTATTTCTGTTGTAGTTTACATAGGGAATAGGCTGGTCTTCCATATTACATCACATCACACCTGCCCAGACCCACTAGAACACACCCCCATCTCCATTAACTACATCACACCTGCCCAGACCCACTAGAACACACCCCCATCTCCATTAACTACATCACACCTGCCCAGACCCACTAGAACACAGCCCCATCTCCAGCGCCCGCATCAGCACCATTTTATTTCTCTCCGACACTTTCAACTTGTAGATGAAAAAGCATTTGACCTTTCCGTTGCGTTAACAACGGAGGATTGGTTGATTTCCAGGTTTTAATTAAGTATAATATTTAAGATGATTGACGAGAAAAGTATTGTCCAACTCTGGGGTATCTCACTGCACACTCAAATGCCAGCGTTTGAAATTTGCAGACAGACAGATTAAAAGTAATTTTACATTGCATATCTGTACTTCTGACAGCCAACTTTCTAACTCCACCCATAACTTTTGGATGTTATAACATTCCCAGGAGGCATGGATTATTGAGTCATTGTTAGTTTTACACGGAAGACATGACTCTACCATTGTGCTGTAGAATTGTATAATAAGGGACTATCATTTGTCCCAACATCACTGGCCACAGACTTTGATGCAGTGAAAGACTTCCAAAAGTTTTCCTGCAGTTTGAGATCGACTGAATTTCTATTTATTTTTTTACACCTGTCAATGTAAATCCATTGAACGAGTCAAGTTACCAGACAGGACATATTGCTAATGCTCTTCTCAACAATAACCTGAATGACAATTAACTTGTGGTGGTGATGACGGCCTATTGGATGACGTCGTCCATCGGGATTCCCCAAGAAAGACGATGCTCTGGATTGATCACTGGAGTCAGATGTGAAGGAGGAGGTTGATCATCAGGAGTCAGATGTGAAGGAGGAGCTTGATCATCAGTGAACCTCTAGGATTGTGGCTGGGCTGGCGTTTACACTTCCAGCTTGGTCAAATATTTTGATACATTGAATGTTGATATTTTGAACCTATGTTATATATTTGTACCTCCTGTTTCATGAAGTGATGTCACTAGGTACTGCCCCTATATATACAATGCATTCAGAAAGTATTCAGACCCCTTCACTTTTTCTACATTTTGTTACATTACAGCTTTATTCGAAAATTGATGAAATAAAACATTTTCCTCATCAATCCACACACAATACCCCATATTGACATCACTATAACCCATAATGACATCACAGTACCCCATAATGACAAAGCAAAAACAGGTTTTTATAAATGATAAATTTAAAAAAAAATGTGATTTTCTTTCAAAAACAAGGACATTTCTAAGTAACCAAAACCTCTTAACGCTAGGGTACATCATGATGTATTGTTACAGCATCTATGAGCAGTATAGACCTAGTCTGTTGATTATATACATCTACATGATGTATTGTTACACCATGTAGGAGCAGTATAGACCTAGTCTGTTCATTATACACATCTACAAGATGTTTTGTTACACCATGTAGGAGCAATATAGACCAAGTCTGTGCATTATATACATCTACATGATGTATTGTTACACCATGTAGGAGCAGTATAGACCTTGTCTGTCGAGTATATACATCGACATGATGTATTGTTACACCATGTAGGAGCAGTATAGACCTACAGTAGCTAGCTACTTATTTAGATGTTGTTTGGCTTAATGAAACTGCCTTAAATGAGCTGTAGTAAATCAAATCAAATTTATTTATATAGCCCTTCGTACATCAGCTGATATCTCAAAGTGCTGTACAGAAATCCAGCCTAAAACCCCAAACAGCAAGCAATGCAGGTGTAGAAGCACGGTGGCTTGAAAAAACTCCCTAGAAAGGACAAAACCTAGGAAGAAACCTAGAGAGGAACCAGGCTATGTGGGGTGGCCAGTCCTCTTCTGGCTGTGCCGGGTGGAGATTAAAACAGAACATGGCCAAGATGTTCAAATGTTCATAAATGACCAGCATGGTCGAATAATAATAAGGCAGAACAGTTGAAACTGGAGCAGCAGCACGGCCAGGTGGACTGGGGACAGAAAGGAGTCATCATGTCAGGTAGTCCTGGGGCATGGTCCTAGGGCTCAGGTCCTCCGAGAGAGAGAAAGAGAGAGAGAGAGAAGGAGAGAATTAGAGAACGCACACTTAGATTCACACAGGACACCGAATAGGACAGGAGAAGTACTCCAGATATAACAAACTGACCCTAGCCCCCCGACACATAAACTACTGCAGCATAAATACTGGAGGCTGAGACAGGAGGGGTCAGGAGAAAACAATGTTAACTTTCACTGCTATGAGGATGACACACAGCTGTACATTTCAATGAAACATGGTGAAGCCCCAAAATTGCCCTTGCTAGAAGCATGTGTTTCAGAAAGGAGGTGGATGGCTGCAAACTTTCTACTTTTAAACTCGGACAAAACAGAGATGCTTGTTCTAGGTCCCAAGAAACAAAGAGATCTTCTGTTGAATCTGACAATTAATCTTAATGGTTGTACAGTCGTCTCAAATAAAACTGTGAAGGACCTCGGCGTTACTCTGGACCCTGATCTCTCTTTTGATGAACATATCAAGACCATTTCAAGGACAGCTTTTTTCCATCTACGTAACATTGCAAAAATCAGAAACTTTCTGTCCAAAAATGATGCAGAAAAATTAATCCATGCTTTTGTCACTTCTAGGTTAGACTACTGCAATGCTCTACTTTCCGGCTAACCGGATAAAGCACTAAATAAACTTCAGTTAGTGCTAAATATGGCTGCTAGAATCCTGACTAGAACCAAAAAATGTGATCATATATTACTCCAGTGCTAGCCTCTCTACACTGGCTTCCTGTCAAGGCAGGGGCTGATTTCAAGGTTTTACTGCTAACCTACAAAGCATTACATGGGCTTGCTCCAACCTATCTCTCTGATTTGGTCCTGCCGTATATACCTACACGTACGCTACGGTCACAAGACGCAGGTCTCCTAATTGTCCCTAGAATTTCTAAGCAAACAGCTGGAGGCAAGGCTCCATTTTTATGGAATGGTCTGCCTACCCATGTGAGAGACGCAAACTCGGTCTGAAACCTTTAAGTCTTTATTGAAGACTCATCTCTTCAGTGGGTCATATGATTGAGTGTAGTCTGGCCAGGAGTGTGAAGGTGAACGGAAAGGCTCTGGAGCAACGAACCGCCCTTGCTGTCTCTGCCTGGCCGGTTCCCCTCTTTCCACTAGGATTCTCTGCCTCTAACCCTATTACAGGGGCTGAGTCACTGGCTTACTGGTGCCCTTTCATGCTGTCCCTAAGAGGGGTGCGTCACTTAAGTGGGTTGAGTCAACAGAAGATCTATTTGTTTCTTGGGACCTAGAACAAGCATCTCTGTTTTGTCCGAGTTTAAAAGTAGGAAGTTTGCAGGCATCCACTTCCTTATGTCTAAAACACAGGCTTCTAGCGAGGGTAATTTTGGGGCTTCACCATGTTTCATTTAAATGTACAGCTGTGTGTCATTTGCATAGCAGTGCAAGTTAACATTATGTTTTTGAATGGCATCCCCAAGAGGTAAAATATATAGTGAAAACAATAGTGGTCCTAAAACGGAACCTTGAGGGACACCGAAATTTACAGTTGATTTGTCAGAGGACAAACCAATCACAGTGACAAACTGATATCTTTCCGACAGATAAGAACTAAACCAGGCCAGAACTTGTCCGTGTAAACCAATTTGGGTTTCCAATCTCTCCAAAAGAATGTGGTGATCGATGGTATCAAAAGCAGCACTAAGGTCTAGGAGCATGAGGACAGATGCAGAGCCTTGGTCTGATGCCATTAAAAGGTAATTTACCACCTTCACAAGTGCAGTCTCAGTGCTAAGATGGGGTTTAAAACCAGACTGAAGCATTTCCTAGACATTGTTTGTCTTCAGGAAGGCAGTGAGTTGCTGTGCAACAGCTTTTTCTAAAAATGTTGAGAGGAATGGAAGATTCAATATAGGCCGATAGTTTATTATATTTTCTGGGTCAAGGTTTGGCTTTTTCAAGAGAGGCTTTATTACTGCCACTTTTAGTGAGTTTGGTACACATCCGGTGGATAGAGAGCCATTTATTATGTTCAACATAGGAGGGCCAAGCACAGGAAGCAGATCTTTCAGTAGTTTAGTTGGAATAGGGTCCAGTATGCATCTTGAAGGTTTAGAGGCCATGATTATTTTCATCATTGTGTCAAGAGATATAGTACTAAAACACTTGAGTGTCTCTCTTGATCCTAGGTCCTGGCAGAGTTGTGCAGACTCAAGACAACTGAGCTTTGAAGGAAAACGCAGATTTGAAGAGGAGTCTGATTTTTGTCCTCTGACGTCCTTGGGTAGGCAGAGGGAGTCTGGAAGGGCATCAAGGAATCTTTGTGTTGTCTGTGAATTTATAGCACAACTTTTGATGCTCCTTGGTTGGGGTCTGAGCAGATTATTTGTTGCGATTGCAAACGTAATAAAATGGAAGTCCGATAGTCCAGGATTATGAGGAAAAACATTAAGATCCACAACATTTATTCCATGGGACAAAACTAGGTCCAGAATATGACTGTGACAGTGAGTAGGTCCAGAGACATGTTGGACAAAACCCACTGAGTCAATTATGGCTACGAAAGCCTTTTGGAGTTGGTCTGTGGACTTTTCCATGTGAATATTAAAGTCAAAAATGAGAATATTATCTGTGACTACAAGGTCCGATAGGAATTCAGTGAACTCAATGAGGAACGCTGTATTATGGCCCAGGAGACCTGTAAACAGTAGCTATAAAAAGTGATTGAGTAGGCTGCATAGATTTCATGACTAGAAGCTCAAAAGACGAAAACTTCATTTTTTTTTGTAAATTGAAATTTGCTAACGTAAATGTTAGCAACACCTCCGCCTTTGCGGGATGCACGGGGGATATGGTCACTAGTGTAACCAGGAGGTGAGGCCTCATTTAACACAGTAAATTCATCAGGCTTAAGCCATGTTTCAGTCAGGCCAATCACATCAAGATTATGATCAGTGATTAGTTCATTGACTTTAATTGCCTTTGAAGTAAGGGATCTAACATTAAGTAGCCCTATTTTGAGATGTGAGGTATCACGATCTCTTTCAATAATGACAGGAATGTAGGAGGTCTTTATCCTAGTGAGATTGCGAACACCGCCATGTTTAGTATTGCCCAACCCAGGTCGAGGCACAGACACGGTCTCAATGGGGATAGCTGAGCTGAATACACTGACTGTGCTAGTGGCAGACTCCACTAAGCTGGCAGGCTGGCTAACAGATAACAATATCTCTATACTCTCTACACTCACCAGTTTTAGCTATAGCCAGCACCATCTTCAGATTAGCCTTAACGTTAGTAGCCCTGCCCCGTGGTAAACAGTGTATGATCGCTGGATGATTCGTTTTAAGTCTAATACTGCGGGTAATGGAGTCACAATGACTAGGGTTTTCAATTTGTCAGAGCTAATGGTGGGAGGCTTCCGCGTCTCAGACCCTGTAACGGGAGGAGTAGAGACAAGAGAAGGCTCGGCCTCAGACTCAGACTCACTGCTTAATGGGGAAAACCGGTTGAAAGTTTCTGTCGGCTGAATGAGCGACACTGGTTGAGCATTCCTACAGCATTTCCCTCCAGAAACCATGAGAAAGTTGTCCGGCTGCAGGGACCGTGCGAGGGGATTTATACTAATGTAACTATCTGTACTTACTGGTGGCACAGATGCTGTTTCATCCTTTCCTACACTGAAATTACCCTTGCCTAATGATTGCGTCTGAAGCTGGGCTTGCAACACAGCTAGCTTCGCAGTAAGGCGATCATTCTCCTGTATATTATGAGTACAGCGACCACATCCAGATAAAGCGTCCTGAGTGAAAAAGTTGAATGAAAAAAATTTGAGTGAGGGAAAAAATACAAATAAAAACCGCAATTAAAAAGTAAAAACCGTAAAGTTGTTAGGTAGCAAAGTAAGTTGGCATCAGAACGCACAAAACACACAGCAACACGTAAACAAGTCTGCAAGTTGTGACCAGGTAACCAGATGAATCAAGGTGAAAGCCGCCTATTCTTTCTTTATTTGTTTAATACATGTTATTGTAATCTATTGTTTATATACTATGAGGGTTGTTGACGTCAACCGCCTGTATTCAATGGAGAGAGATGCTTAGCTACTAGCATGAATATGCATAGCGATCTGGAGACAACACATAGTGTTTTTATCAAAGTTTTCGGTATGTCACGTGTCCACAACTTAAGCATTATGAAATAAGCCATTCATTTTGTTGTTGACCAAATTCGACACTTTCCACAGTGCGTTGACAAATGTTTCCACTTGGATACAACCTACTATAGTCTACTGGCTTGACCTAGAATGCTAAAGTTTTAAAATTCCTGGATTTGAAATTAATATTTTACAAATTATCATTATTATGGATCTTCCCATCCACGTGTGGGATCCCTCTCCTTTGTCGTCCTCTCTACACCAATAACAGACAACTACTCTGGGACTCCCAATCACAACTGGATGTGATACTGCCTTGATTCGAACCATGCAATGAGATGTATTGGCTTAGACCGCTGCTTCCGTGTGTGTGTTAACTATTTAACTGCACTAGAATGCTTAAAAGGCAGAAACATTTTTAAATATTGGTTATCGGTTTCGTTTTTTGGGGCAAGGAAAATATTGGCCAAATATGTAATATCGGTGCAAACATCACGGACAAACTGAATTGGTCCACACACACAGACCGCGTGGTGATGAAGGCGCAGCAGCGCCTCTTCAACCTCAGGAGGCTGAAGAAATCCGGCTTGTCACCAAAAGCACTCACAAACTTTTACAGATGCACAATCGAGAGCATCCTGTCGGGCTGTATCACCGCCTAGGACGGCAACTGCTCCACCCACAACCGTAAGGCTCTCCAGAGGGTAGTGAGGTCTGCACAACACATCACCGGGGGCAAACTACCTGCCCTCCAGGACACCTACACCACCCAATGTCACAGGAAGGCCGTAAAGATCATCAAGGACAACAACCACCCGAGCCACTGCCTGTTTACCTTGCTATCATCAAGAAGGCGAGGTCAGTACAGGGAGACAGACAGACTGAAAAACAGCTTCTATCTCAAGGCCATCAGACTGTTAAACAGCCACCACTAGCATTGAGTGGCTGCTGCCAACATACTGTCTCAACTCCAGCCACTTTAATAATGGAAAATTTATGTAAAAAATGTATCACTAGCCACTTAAAAACAACGCCACTTCATATAATTTTTACATACCCTACATTACTCATCTCATATGTATATACTGTACTCGATACCATCTAATGCCGTTCGTTACCATCACTCATTCATATATCTTTATGTACATATTCTTTATCCCTTTACACTTGTGTGTATAAGGTAGTTGTTGTGGAATTGTTAGGTTTGATTACTCGTTGGTTATTACTGGTTATTACTGCATTGTCGGAACTAGAAGCACAAGCATTTCGCTACACTGCTTGCATCCGTAATGGGTCTGCGGTCAAACGACCACCCCTCATCACTGTCAAACACGCCCTAAAATACTTCAGCGAGCAGGCCTTTCTAATCGACCTGGCCCGGGTAGCCTGGAAGGATATTGACCTCATCCCATCAGTAGAGGATGCCTGGTTGTTCTTAAAAAGTGCTTTCCTCACCGTCTTAAATAAGCATGCCCCATTCAAAAAATGTAGAACTAAGAACATACATAGCCCCTGGTTTACTCCTGACTTGATTTCCCTTGACCCGCACAAAAACATCCTGTGGCGTACTGCATTAGCATCGAATAGTCCCTGCAATATGCAGCTATACAGGGAAGTCAGGAACCAATGTACACAGTCAGTTTGAAAAAGCTAGCCTTTGCTTTCCTAACAGAAATTTTGCATCCTGCAGCATTAAATTCCTTTCACAGTGTCCCAATGTCTTGGGACTGTGAAATCCATGGAGAATAAGAGCACCTCCTCCCAGCTGCCCACTGCACTGAGGCTAGGAAACACTGTCACCACCGATAAAAATCTATGATAAACGAGAATTTCAAACATTTCTCTACGGCCGGACATGCTTTCCACCTGGCTACCCCTAACCCAGCCAACAGCTCTGCACCCCCCGCAGCAACTTTCCCAAGTCCACTCCCCCGCCTCTCCCTCACCCAATTCCAGATAGCTGATGTTCTGAAACAGCTGCAAATCTGGACCCCTACAAATCAGCTGTGCTAGAAAATCAGGACCCTCCCTTTCTAAAAATGATCCGCAGCAATTGTTGCAACCCTATTACTAGCCTGTTCAACCTCTCTTTCGTATCGTCTGAGATCCCCCAAAGATTGGAAAGCTGTCACGGTCATCCTCCTCTTTAAAAGGGGAGCCAATCTAGACCCAGACTGTTACAGACCTATATCAATCCTGCCCTCTCTTTCTAAAATCTTTGCAAGCCAAGTGAACAAACCGATCACCGACCATTTCGAATCTCACCGTACCTTCTCCACTATGCAATCAGGTTTCCGAGCTGGTCACGGGTGCACCTCAGCCACGCTCAAGGTCCTAAATGATATCAACCGTCATCGATAAAAGACTATTGTGAAGCCGTCTTCATCGACACAAGGCTTTCGACACTGTCAATCACTGCATTCTTATCGGCAGACTCAACAGCCTTGGTTTCGCTAATGACTGCCTCGCCTGGTTCACCAACTACTTCTCAGATAGAGTTCAGTGTGTCAAATCGGAGGGCCTGTTATCCGGACCTCTGGCAGTCTCTATGGGGGTGCCACAGGGTTCAATTATCGGGCCGACTCCTTTCTCTGTATACATCAATGAGGTCTCTCTTGCTGCTGGTGATTCCCTGATTTACCTCTACGCAGACGACACCATTCTGTATAAATCTGGCCCTTCTTTGGACACTGTGTTAACAAACATCCAAACGAGCTTCAATGCCATACAACACTCCTTCCGTGGCCTCCAACTGCTCTTAAATGCTAGTAAAACTAAATGCAGGCTCTTCAACTGATCGCTGCCCCGCACCCTTTCGCCGGACTAGCATCACTACTCTGGACGGTTATGACTTAGAATATAACTACAAATATCTAGATGTCTGGTTAAGCATCTCCAATCCAAAATTAACTCTGGAATCGGCCTCGTATTTCGCAAATAAGCATCCTTCACTCATGCTGCCAAACATACCCTTGTAAAACTGACTATCCTACCGATCCGTGACTTCGGCGATGTCATTTACAAAATAGCATCCAACACCCTACTCAGAAAATTGGATGGAGTCAATCACAGTGCCATCTGTTTTTGTCATTAAAGCCCCATATAATACCCACCACTGCGAGCTGTATGCTCTCGTTGGCTGGCCCTCGCTACATATCTTTCGCCAAACCCACTAGCTCCAGGTCATCTATTAGTCTTTGCTAGGTAAAGCCCCACCTTATCTCAGCTCACTGGTCACCATAGCAACACCCACCCATAGCATAAGCTCCAGCAGGTATATTTCTCTGGTCAAAGCCAACACCTGCTTTGGCCGCCTTTCCTACCAGTTCTCTGCTGCCAATGACTGGAACGAATTGCAAAATCACTGAAGCAGGAGACTTATATCTCCCCCACTAACTATAAGCATCAGCTGTCAGAGCAGCTTACCGATCTCTGCACCAGTGCACAGCCCATCTGTAAATAGCCCACCCAACTACCTCATCCCTATATTATTTTGTGCTCTTTTGCACCCCAGTATCTCTACTTGCACATCATCCACTGCACATCTGCTAAATTGTAATTATTTCACCACTATGGCCTATTTATTTCCTTTCTACATTTGCACACACTGTATATAGATCTTTCTATTGTGTTATTGACTGTACGTTTGTTTATCCCATGTGTAACTCTGTTGTTTTTGTCGCAATGCTTTGCACAAGAAAATGTTCCTTTGCTCCCTGTGTGGAAAGAGTTTTACCAAGTTTGGGGGCTCTTTATTTGTTACTTTTATTACTTATTTGTATTTTTTTAAGGTATTTTTAAATTATTTAAAAAAAAACTGCATTGTTGGTTTGGGCTTGTAAGTAAGCATTTCACTGTTGTATTCGGCACATGTGACAAATAAGATTCGATTTGATAGTCTATTAAGTTGTTATATACAGTGGGGCAAAAAAGTATTTAGTCAGCCACCAATTGTGCAAGTTCACCAAAACATCTGCCCAGAGGGAAATTACAACCCCTTCTCGTTCCACATGACCATGGTCGTTGTTGTTATTAGTCAGCTAGCGGGCTGGTTAAATTAGCATTAGCCTAGCTAGCTAACATCCCCAACCATGAGTTCACTAAGCTACTCTCCTCCTGCTAAAGAAGAGGAGAATATCACAGTAAAACAAGAAGTAGAGGGTGAGGCCGTTACTGTGAAAGAAGAAAAAGATGCGTTCGGAGTAAAAGAGGAGGAGGATGTTACAGTAAAAGAAGAGGAGGAAGAGAAAGAGGAGGATGCAGTTTATGGAGTGAAAGAGGAGGATGCAGTTTATGGAGTGAAAGAGGAGGAGGGGGAGATGACTGTGACATCAAAAAAGGAGGAGGAAGAGGAGGAGGAAACTGGATATCTGGGCCCGGTTTCCCAAAAGCATCTCAATTAAGGCATCCAATGGTTCTAACGGTAAACTTAACCGTAAGATGGTTTTGAGAAACCGTTCCCTGATTAACACTAGTAAGTACTGTCTTAAACACAGAGGCACAAATTCTGCAGTTGTTGTACTAATGTTTGGTGTTAAAGCAGAAATCTGCAATTGCTACATCCATATTGTGACTTTTAAATTATTTATTTATAGCCATTGATTCTTGAAGAATATAACACGTGCTTCATGAGCTTAGTTCAACTGTTGTTCCCCATCAGATCCCCAACTAAGCTTTTTTGCTCTAATGTTTAGAAACAATGTAAATCAACACTGTATAGCCTGTATAACATGGTTAAAACTATAATGCTGGTATCATGGATGGTCAGTCCTTACATCCTTAGGTCTGTCTATGAATTTTGAAAGTAGTTACATTTCTCCAATCCCTTCATCATCTTATTACCAAAACAGTGGTGGAATGACAGATTTGTTATTGTTTGAACTGCAGATTGCTGGGTTGTGTGGATTTTTTAAACAGCAACAAAATGGCTGCCCAGAGGCTTGGTTTGGTAAACAGCTGAGGGACGGGGGAAGGAGAAGTGTAACCACTCTCAAATTCATAGAGAAAGCTATTGTAGTAACCATAACCCTACACCTAGCGACCTCGTCAAGAAGTTCAGACATCTTGGCGTAACAGTTATAAGGTGTTGGCTTGACAGTCGCTGGACCCAGGTTTGAGTTCAGCTCAGGGTTAATCCCTGAATTCACTACACTATGAATACAAGGACTGGCCATCCATGAGGTTAAAATTATATCATCTTAAACAGATTTTGAAGCTGTATAATATATGATATAATTGCCAGTGAAGATGTCCTGTGGGGGCAAATTATTAGAGCTGTTGATAAGTAATTGTATAATATTCAGCCAATTTTTTTCCATGCCATTACATTGAAAGCAAGACATACCTAGATTCAATTACATTCATGAATTGATTTGAAACTTTTGTTTCAAACTCTTCTCAAAGTTGGTGCCTTGACGGATTTGTAAAAAATGGTTTGTCATGAAACACTTATTTATTTAAATGTAACCTTTATTTAACTAGGCAAGTCAGTTAAGAACACATTTTTATTTACAATGACTGCCTACCCCAGACGGCGCTGGGCTAATTGTGTGCTGCCCTATGGGAATCACGGCTGGTTGTGATACAGCCTGGATTTGAAACAGGGTGTCTGTAGTGACACCTCAAGATGCACTGAGATGCAGTGTCCGCTGCGCCACTCGGGAGCCCCAAAATCATGTTCTAGTGCTGTACCCAACTAAAATACATCTTGGTCAACCAAGTGTCATCTGTTCTTTCTAACAATCGCCCCAAGTGTTTTTATAAAATCTGTATGTACTGAACTTGTATGTTGCTTTAAGCACGCTGTTTGATTAAATAAATAAGAGACACAAATGACTAGAGGGAGCCAGTCGTTAACATAACCTGACCAGAGGGCGCCCCCCTCCCCCTCTGCTGCTGGACTTCGTTAATTCTGCCATTCTGCTCCTGAAGTTTTCAGTAATAAACTACATTAGCAGTCGGCAACCTTTTCCAGTTGGAGTGCCAATTTATCGGACCATTTCCACCAATTTTCACTCACTGTATATATACTTTTTGTTTTCTTTTGTTCTACTGTATTATTCACTGTATGTTTTGTTTATTCCATGTGTAACTCTGTGTTGTTGTATGTGTCGAATTGGTACTTACGAATTGCTTTATCTTGGCCAGGTTGCAGTTGCAAATGAGAACTTGTTCTCAACTAGCCTACCTGGTTAAATAAAGGTGATATAAAATAAATCAAATAAATATAAAATCTGTGTGCCAGTTATGACTTTCATGTGCACATTTTCGTGCAACAGTTTCAGTTAATTTATAATAGTATTCTAAAATCATTGTATGTGATTAATCTACATTCTATCTAATTGAAAATTATACAAATCTAAGAGTAACTTTTATTGCCATTGCCAACTATGTAAAAAAAATTGCCTACATAAAGCCAACAAATAAAAACATTGCATTCTGTAGGTAGAAAATATCCTGATAAAAATAAATACCCCCGAAATTGCATTGGCTGCACATGGCCTGTCTACAACAAACTCAAAACATTGTATCAACTATCAACTGGGTCAGCGAAACTCGGAAAGCAAGCTTGCAACATTGTATAAAATATTCTAGGCCTTCAGCTTCCTGCTCCAGTGAGTTTGGGACAGACACAGCTGTAGGCTATTTGTGCAAAGGATAAGAAGTAATCAGGTATTTTATGACATTTCCACTGGATCAGAGGATTACATCTTTCCATTTTATTCTGAGTGGTTATCGAAAGGGTGAGAGCTGGAAATATTTTACGAAAATACTTTGAGGAACTATTGTCATTCACAATTGATTTTGATTAGACTTTGTTTACTTGCTGTTTGGAGGTGAAGAAAAAAATACTTTGAGAAGCTCCACAACTCATTAGTGGTGGTGCGTTAAGATAATCAGAAATATTATCAGACATTCCCAAATGGGCACATTTATAGACCTACTTTTGTGTGCAAGCCAGGTAGACTAGTCCTGCTTCTATATGTGTAATCAGGTGTGCGTCCTTACTCAACATTGACAGGAGTGTTTCAAACAAAAGACAATGAATAAATGGACAAAACTGACTCTTGTGGGGTCAGGTCTGGGTGGTCTGCCAGGGGCAGTTTCATTTAGTAGCCGTTTGGGTCGGTTAGGGAATGATTTTATTTCCCCATAGTATGTTGTACCGAAGATGACTGACTGAAAGGGAGTGTAACTTTGATTATAACTACACTTCCCTGAAGGAGGGAAATGAGGTACAACACCTGTTTGTCGACACCCTTTCCTGGGTCGGTGAAATATATTATTACATTTAAGGAATAAATCCAAGCCTCACTCTCATCACATGTGGAAGGTGGGCTTCCAGTGAGGTGTGGATTTGTGATAGTATGTTGTACCTAGTTTCCCTCCTTCAGGGAACAGTAGGTATAGTCATAACGTTACGCTTGTCATATGATGAACTTCAACTTAAATACGGGATCTTGCTGTCGGACAGTTTTTTGTATTCTGAAATGCACTCGAACTATGTATAATTTAGTGGCACCTTATGTTACGCTGGGAAAACCGTTTTCATGGGTACAGAACACTAAATAATTTCAGTTTGCTAAATCCAATGGTTTTTAACTGAGTCATCTGTAATCCAAGATGGGGAAGCATTAAGACGTGTTTGTTGTAAATGGTATGTTTTTTTTTGTATATATTGCAATATATTTAAATCTTTTCCATTTTTAAATTAAATATACCTTCCGGCAACCCGTCTCACCCATTATGATACGGATCTGCTATTTTTTTTAGACCTTATAGCTAGAACCTCCATCAGAAGCGAGCCATCAGAAGCTAACCAGCTAATTAGCTACTAGCAATTTAGTCATTGTTAGCCACTGCTGGCTGACACCAGCCGCTTTTAGCCTGGATAATACATGCCAGTATGCACAGCGCGATATCAACCCTGAGCATATCGGACTGTTTTATCACCTTATTCCTGCCTGTAAGCTCTGGACCATTACACCGGATAATCGCAGCTAGCTAGCTGCCACCGAGTGGCCCAGCCCCGAAGCTAGCCTTGAGCCAGGCCCATCCCCCGGCCTGCTCAGTGGACCCTATGATCACTTGACTACACAGCTGATGCCTTCCAGACTCTTCACTAAGATGACTAGAAGCCACTACATCACCGGAATCCTGCCGTAAGTTCTGGACATTTACACAAGATTGGCTTTAGTGGCTAACACCCTTGTCCCGAAGCTAGCACCAGTTAGCTTCGAGCCAGGTGCTTCTCCCATCCTACAATCCAAGCTAAATGCCCTCAATTTCACACAAATGATCAAGGAACCCACCAGCGATTATTGCCTGCATACGTTATGGGTCCGCGGCCAAACGACCACCCCTCATCACTGTCAAACGCTCCCTAAAACACTTCTGCAAGCAGACCTTTCTAATCGACCTGGCCCGGGTATCCTGGAAGGATATTGACCTTCTCTCTTCAGTAGAGTATTCCAAGTTGTTCTTTAAAAGTAATTTCCTCACCACCTTAAAAATAAGCATGCCCCTTTCAAAAAATGTAGAACTAAGAACATATATAGCCCTTGGTTCACTCCAGACCTGACTGCCCTCTGCCAGCACAAAAATATCCTGTGACGTACTGCACTAGCATCGAATAGTCCCCGCGATATGCAACTTTTCAGAGAAGTCAGGAACCAATACACACAGTCAGTTAGGAAAGCAAAGGCTAGCTTTTTCAAACAGAAATTTGCATCCTGTAGCTCTAACTCCAAACAGTTTTGGGACACCGTAAAGTCCATGGAGAATAAGAGCACCTCATCCCAGGAAACACTGTCAGCACCGATAACTCCACGATAATCGAGAATTTCAAGAATCATTTCTCTACAGCTGGCCATACTTTCCTCCTGGCTACCCCAACCCAGGCCAACAGCTCCGCACCCCCTGCAACTACTTGCCCAAGCCTCCCCAGCTTCTCCTTCACCCAAATCCAGATAGCTGATTTTCTGAAAGAGCTGCAAAACCTGGACCCGTACAAATCATCTGGGCTAGACAATCTGGACCCTCTCTCTCTAAAATGATCTGCCTCCATTGTGCTACCCCTATTACTAGACTGTTCAACCTCTCTTTCGTATCGTCCGAGATTCCTAAAGATTGGAATGCTGCCGCGGTCATCAACCTCTTCAAAGGGGGTGACACTCTAGACCCAATCTGTTACAGACCTATATCCACCCTGCCCTGCCTTTCTAACGTCTTCTAAACCCAAGTTAACAAACAGATCACTGACCATTTTGAATCTCACCATACCTTCTCTGCTGTGCAATCCGGTTTCCGAGCTGGTCACGGGTGCACCTCAGCCATGCTCAAGGTACTAAACAATATCATAACCGCCATCGATAAAAGACAGTACTGTGCAGGCGTCTTCATTGACCTGGCCAAGGCTTTCGACTCTGTCAATCTCCGTATTCTTATCGGCAGACTCAACAGCCGATAAGAAAAACCGATCCGATCAATCAACAACCGATCGCTGCCCCCACCTGCCCGACTAGCATCACTACTCTGGACAGTTCGGACTTAGAATATGTGGGAGGCTACAATACCTAGGTGTCTGGTTAAACTCTCCTTCCAGACTAATATTTAGCATCTCCAATCCAAAATTAAATCTAGAACCGGCTTCCTATTTTGCAATAAAGCCTCCTTCATTCACGCTGCCAAATATACCCTCGTAAAACTGATCCTACCGATCCTTGACTTTGGCGATGTCATTTACAAAATAACCTCCAACACTCTACTCAGCAAATTGGATGCAGTCTATCACAGTGCCATCTGTTTTGTCACTAATGCCCCATATACCACCCACCACTGCGACATGTATGCTCTTGTCGGCTGACCCTTGCTACATATTCGTTGCCAAACCCATTGGCTCCAGGTCATCTATAAGTCTTTGCTAGGTAAAGCTCTGCCTTAACTCAGCTCACTGGTCACCATAGCAACACCAACCCGTAGCACGAGCTCCAGCACAAGCTCCTCATTGGTCAACACCTCCTTTGGTCGCCTTTCTTTTTCCGTTCTCTGCTGCCAATGACTGGAACGAATTGGAAAAATCACTGAAGTTGGAGACTTATATCTCCCTCACTAACTTTAAGCATCAGCTATCTGAGCAGCTTACCGATCGCTGCAGCTGTACACAGCCCATCTGTAAATAGCCCATCCAACTACCTACCTCATCCCCATGTTTTAATTTACTTTTATTGCTCCTTTGAACACCAGTATTTCTACTTGCACATCAATCTCTCCAGTGTTAATTTGCTAAATTGTAAATACTTCGCTACTATGGCCTATTTATTGCCTTACCTCCGTATTCCATTTGCATACACTATATAGATTTTTCTATTGTGTTATTGACTGTTCATTTGTTTATCCCACGTGTAACTCCGTGTTGTTTTTGTCACACTCCTTTGCTTTATCTTGGCCAGGTCACAGTTGTGAATGAGAACTTGTTCTCAACTGGCCTACCTGGTTAAATAAGGGTGAAATAACTTTTTTTTAAATAAACAAATATCGTAACTTTATTGACAACACCCAAATGGATACTGTCATTAACGCGGTTCTTCAATAATTACACATAATTCTTAATAATGTAGCTGTTTTGTAAGTCACATGTAAGTCACACTTACCACGTTGGTGACCCACTTGAATCAAAATGCAACACTTCACAATGTAGCTTGCTGTTTACCACGTTGGTAACTCACTTGAAATAAAATGCAACACTTCAAAATGTACCAATCTGTTATTACAAAAAGTAGTCTAACCAGGGATGTACACATTATTCCCAGATTCCGTGTGGTTTTTGAGCTGTTAGTTTTAACAGGACGTGCAACCTAATCTCCCTCCTCTCGCAAATGATTTTAGCATGATATCGATGAGTGATGACAAATGTGCTGCGATCCTTTGTTTAGCGACCCATAAATGAAAATGCATCACTCCCAAAATGTAGCTGACTTGTCTTCTGCAGGTTGTCCTCTAACCAGTGAGGTAAAATATATCTCCCATTTCCATGCGTTTTTTTTTAGTTGTGTTAGTTTCAACAGCACATACAACCTGATTTCCCCCCAAATCGATATCAGTGATGTATTGCTATTTGTCAAAACAAGTGTTTCTGGTGCTTGTGAAGTTTATAAGGAGCTTGTTTAAATAAATACAAGTAATATGATTATTGTGGCAGATGTTTTTGTACATAGCACACTTTATGTTTCGTTTTTCAATATATCAGAAACTGTTTCTGCATAATAGTTATTGATTTGGACACGTTAAAACTGTGTTTTGATATTGGGGCTATCCCACCTAGCAAAATGTCATTGAAAAGAAGACTTTGCCCGATATTCGTTCAGTTATAGTGAAATTACTTGAAAACAACTTCATTTCAAAGTACTTTGAGGTTGCCTAGTTGTTAGAGCGTTGGGTCAGTAACCAAAAGGTTGCTGGATCGAATCCCCATGCTGACAAGTTAAAACATGTTGTTCTGCTCCTGAACAGGGCAGTTAACCCACTGTTTCCTGGTAGACTGTCATTGTTGATAAGAATTTGTTCTTAACTGACTTGCCTTGTTAAAAAAGGTTAAATAAAAAGTAGACTTGAGTTCTTGAAGCTAGTGAGTTTTCGGATTCTATAAAGAAAATCTTGAAAAAAATAATACTTTTGTATAGTGTTTTTAATTATTGACAGCCAGTAGACGCCATGTTTATATTGTAGAAGGGGAAGCATTGTAGTTGATTATAATGTGAAATGGAAGTTGTGGAAGTTGTTTTCTGTTGGTGGTGAGCAAACTTGTCAGTCAAAAATTTTAGTTGCGCCACCTTTTTGGTTTACTTTCTGTCTTTCAGTTTGGTGTGGGTTTTTCTTTTGTTTGCCTCTTCTTGGGCAGATTTAGTGGGTCTTATGGTGGTTGTCTTTTATGTCCCAGTTGTTGTTAGTCAAATGTCAGTGGACATCCTCAGTGTCTATCAGAACCGCTCCTAAAAAACAAGCTTATATTTTGGGTTGAATATTGCATCCGATTAATATTTTAATCAATGGAATTTCCTTAGGGTGCTCATTAGTCTTATGTTTGTTGTGTTAAAAATATTTGTTTATTTTCATATTTTTTTCCTTTGAAGCCATTGTGTTGCATCCATGTCTGAAATGTGCTGTATAAATATAATTTAGCAATTAAACACTGGAGTGATAGATGAATGTCCAAGTAGAGATACTGGGGTGCAAAGGATCAAAAATAAATAATACGGGGATGAGGTAGTTGGGTGTGGCTGTTTACAGATGGGCTGTGTATAGGTGCAATGATGCTTAAAGTTAGTGAGGGGGATATATATATATATATACATATATGAACCCAATGACCGACCAATCGAAAGACTCTTGGTCCATCTTAGTATGAAAATCAGTATCAATCCCATGTCAAAGGATTCAATTGCTGAAATCAGAAACAAACAAAATGGACCAATGCCACTTTTCCAGCCTGCTGAAGATATAATGGAGTGGTAAACACCACCCCCGGCTCTACCAGGGGCTTGGGGTGGTCTCCCACAGCTCTGCTTATGTCATGTTCCATTTCTTGACTGCCCCTGCAACAAAGAAATAAACACATTGTCATATTATAAAAAAAACACTCAAAGTAATGGATATGGAGCATCTATGGCCTCAGTTACACCTGGCACCTAAATGTGACTTATGTCATCTGATCATTCCAAGCTGCATTAGGTTCAGATCTACCAGGATGGGCCTTTGACATTGTCTGGATGCAGTCAGGCGACTCACCGTAAAGAGATGGGGTGAATGACTGCAGAAAAGTACATTTGACACAAATTACCTTCATAATATTAAAGAACAAATGTGTATGCCTGAGTGGAAATTAACTTTCATACAGCCAAAAGGGGTGAGCAATTACACCAATATCAGTGGACAATTTGCACGAATGTAAATAAACATAGATGATGGAACATATTTCCGTTTGCTTACGTGATGAACCACTAAGGGAACATAAATATTTACCATCTAAACCATGTGTGACCTCTCACCTCTCTGGCTGTAGAAGTGTTCTTCCTAACCAGTCCCTCAACAGCTCTCTGACTGAGCTCCACCCTCAGTGGGTCTTCAGAGGAGAGGAAGGCTGAAGAGGGATGGAAGGATCAGTCAGTCAATAAAGTGTAGAGCTGTTCTCTGACAATATCCCAATTTTAGTAGTTCATTAAAGTAAATAAAGCTTTATGACTGCTGAATACCAACTATCAATCACTTAGATCATGTATTTTCAGGTAGAGATACATCCTTGGGACGTCCCTAGCCAGTTGAAGTTGACATTTAAAATGGTTAAGGTAGGGGTTAAGGTTAGGGTAGAGATGTCCCAAGGATCCCAGATAGCATTGACCATCATGCATTCTTCTTTCTCTTTCACATAGGTGTAAAATAAACAGACAAGACAATTAGGCACGCAATGGATTATGGTCATTGTAGTTAAGTATGTTTAATGCACTAAACTATGTAGAATATTGGCCTGTGGGAAACTTCATCACACAGTTCAGACTGGGTCCGATTTATCTCTCGAGAAACTACAACTCCCTACTACATCACACAGTTCAGGCTAGGTTTTATTTATCTCCAGTCTAGCTCTAGACACACCCTCTGGACAGACAGGCCAAAGGCGCTTGCCCCAATTTGGGGGAACCATTGATCTACTTCAGAGGAACTGTGTCAAGAGTGATTTCCTGTTGTTTTGACACCTCACTGGAAAACTAGAATAACTAGCTGCTGCTACATAACGAGACGACCAATTCACAGTTCGTCTGTGTCTCCAAACACAGTATTGCCACGCAGCAAAATGTTGCATACAATCTTTCAAGTCAGCCTAAAAAATAAACTATTTGTGTACAAAGATATCTTGAAATGTGATATTAGGCTTGTATGGCAGTACTGTTACTGGATGGCAGTATTGTATTGACTAGTGCTTTCTCCAATTTGTTCTTCTATTTTGCATTCAATTGGGATCAAGAAGGCACAGATGTTGTAGGACAGCTGCATTTGAAGTGTACATTTAACCTACATAGCAGTCAATACAAACTGAAATCTATTAGTATACAAATGATCTTTTCAGATGTTCTCAGAAATGAATCAAGTCCATGGAATGGATATAGACAAAAAGAGAATTCAAGGACTATCAGAAGTAGATAGGCGAGGCAGGGGTGAGGACATCATCCTGCTATTTTGACAGTCCCTGAAGGACAATACAGAAAAGGTATTTGCTCTTATTCCTTCCCTTTCTCTAATGTATTTTGTAAAATAAATTTGCAAGTGTAGTAAGATCATTGTTTTACTTTACTAGGACTCGACACCACAGCAGCGATTCTGCTCTTGCCCTACCTCTTCAATGAGGACCCGATTGGCCTTTATGTCTGTGACAAGGTATGCCAATGCACCAATCATCTGTTTTTCATAAACATAGGTGTGCATGCTTATATAAAACTACAACTGAACATTTGTTATGTTCTTTGTATGTGTATTAATCTATTCTTACTTTTGTTGACATATTTCACTGCTCTTCGCTCCTTTACTGCACATCGGTGGAAATCCATTTCACCATGAGAGTGAAATCCCGATGGCCTTTGATGGGGAGAACATCCACGCCCTCGAGGACGTCCCCATGGGATTTGGGGCTCTGCTACGGTTTTTTTTTTTATTTTCCCTTTAATTTCCCAAAAATGTCAGAAAAACACTTATGTTAAGTTACTGTGTTCTGGGGATAGGAGAAGTTGGGGTGAAGTTACCAGGGCTGGTCATAAAGATGGCAAACTTCCTAACATACCCAAGTGAATATGATATACACACTAAAGCTGAAGAATCTGTATATAGCATCAAGTCTATCATATTGGTAGTTTACCTATAATTCATTTTCAATATGTTTTTATTGTACATCATTATTTTATATTTTAAATGTCATGAAAAGCACTGTACAAAGCAAATGTATTATTTATTATGGTCTGACATGTCTACAGAAATGTTGCAATTTGGTAATGTGTTTTTTTTGGTAAATTGTTTTGTAAATATTAATTCACATTTGTGGTGCCACTAAATAAACAATGCCTTATTTAAATCAATATTGTCAATATTGTTATTATTAAAATGTGTTTGTATAATGGAGGGTGGACAGGGAGTTAAAAAAGTGAAACCCAAAAGTATTTTTTTTCTTGGGACAATGGGTTCTTCAAATAACATTTAGGGGTTCCACCACAGTTTCAATTTGAAGAACCCCTAAAAGATACTCCAGGAAGCTTTCGTTTTTAGAGTGTATATTGATAAAAGTCACCTTGTCCGTGAGACATTTACATAGTTATACACAGCCCCATTTGGGATGACTTTTGGGGTGAAATAGCGGCCACTACAGACAGACCATAATTCGACGTCCTTGGACATCACATGCTGAGTGAGTATGACCAAAGTTATTCTATTTAGCTACACTTTGTAGTATATTTTTACACTATTATGAATGTTTGATGCCACATCGCCCGTTTTCAAAGGGAGTCGTTGTTTGTTAGGGGCAGTCGCTTTTTAGCTTTTTGTCTGAAAGTATTTTCTCAACTGCGATAACAACTCCAGTCAGCAGATGGCGATGTGTGTCTTTCAGGTGATTCTGCCACTGTGACGTATAATCTAGTGGACAGGACTCTTCTTCAATATCAACAGCTCGTCAGCCCCTTGGTTTACTCTAACTTTATAGAAAAAGGTTTATTCAATAAATTTACCAAGTCTTCTCATACTGGGAAGCCCCTCCCCCAACTCAAAGCCTATGTTCATCTATATATCAGTTGTTTAAATTGTATCTAATTATATTCCCAGTATTACTTTATCAAATCTCTGGTAATCGATGATACAATTGATCATATTTTCATACATTCAAAGAACCCATACAAAACGTAAGAAATTCTCAGGTACTCACGAAAACCATTCCATTTGCTTATTCAAGGACTCTCCATAGCTACGAAGCAGCTCTCCAAACATACTCCCAGCAGAACCCAAAAAATATATAGATCTCTATTACCACCCAAACTTCAGATTAAGACTCAATCACACAACTCTCATATCGCAGTCACAACTCTCATATCGCAGTCACAACTCTCATATCGCAGTCACAACTCTCATATCGCAGTCACAACTCTCATATCGCAGTCACAACTCTCATATCGCAGTCACAACTCTCATATCGCAGTCACAACTCTCATATCGCAGTCACAACTCTCATATCGCAGTCACAACTCTCATATCGCAGTCACAACTCTCATATCGCAGTCACAACTCTCATATCGCAGTCACAACTCTCATATCGCAGTCACAACTCTCATATCGCAGTCACAACTCTCATATCGCAGTCACAACTCTCATATCGCAGTCACAACTCTCATATCGCAGTCACAACTCTCATATCGCAGTCACAACTCTCATATCGCAGTCACAACTCTCATATCGCAGTCACAACTCTCATATCGCAGTCACAACTCTCATATCGCAGTCACACAATGCTATTCCCAAACATAGCTAATCAATTAGTTGTTTATCAACAATATTTTAACCTAAATGGATATTTTCACATTTCTATGTCATGGTTAGTTCCTAGGATAATGTAACTCATACGTTTACATCTTTCAATACTTCTAAAATGGGATCCAGGTTTAGAACAATTACAGGTTTAAAACAAATACAGGTTCACCTTACACTATATCATACATGGTCTTAACTCGTAAACACAGATTCTAGTTTTCATCCAACTCACACAGATAGCTGACTCGACCCTCTTTACACCTCCAATGTGCCCCCCTCACTCAGGAATACACACTCAGAGCCTACTGCCTCGGCCCTGTTTACGCCTCCAAGGAGCCCCACTCACTCAGGAATACACATTCAGAGCCTACGAGGCTTTTCTAACAACTCCACTTGTTTCACTCACTTTTTTATTTTATTTTTGAACTACGTTCGAGATCGGCTCGCTGCCTCTCAGATCAAAGGTGGATCCATCTGCTCCCGAAGTGTGGTTTCCCTGAGATCCCTTGTGCACATTTTACCCAGATCGTCAGGAGCGGTCACCAAGTGAAGATTCATATCCCCAAATGTGGTTGTTAATTTTTTTCATATCAAATGAGAAGACAAACTTATCGCACAAGTCAGAATTAATGTTAAACTAAACCTTTATTCACTTATTAATAAGGGAGCAGATCAATACAACACACAAATATAAAGTTAATCAATTGAGTGCTCTACGGTAATGATGGCTGGTCGACGAATCACCCCCAGATTATTCATTGAGAGCCACGAGACAAAAGTACAAAGGTCCTTTACAGCCAATAAACACCCCTTTCAACCTACATGACGAACAACAGTTGTTTAGAACGGGTCAAAAGGTTAAGATTTGTATGAAAGATACTTACAATTCTCAGCAGACAGTATCTGCTGTAAAAACAGTACCCTTTGTGTAGAGACCAGGGTCTGGCCCTGGCGTCATCTCTCCCTGGTACCATATAGAACAGAAGCATTAATTCATAATCTGGAATGCGGTCTCTTTAGGTTTTATCACCCAAAAGACATCGTAAAATCTCCTGTCAGTGTTATCTCCCAGAGGCCCTTCCTCAGTAGAACACACAGACACAATAGTTATAAAAACCCTCTATTCTGTTGCATAAAACTATACCATAAAAGTATATAAACATAATCTTGCATTTTTGCTCTGTGTCCACTGAATGTTGACTAGTAACAACAACTGGGACATAAAAGTCAACCACTAAATCTGCCCGAGAAGAGGCAAACAAAAGAAAAACCCACAAAAAAAACATACAGACAGGAAGCAAACCAAAACGGTAGTGCAACTAAAAGGTGTTGACTCTCCACATCTACCAAGACAACTGGAGTACTGGGCCAGACATTCTTAAATAGAACCTGGACCAGCTCAGGTGAAACACCTTCCCAATAACGAGATGGACAACCAGCACAGGTGTAACACATACCGACTTACGAGGTGAAACCAATCAGTGCGTCCTACGTGCTAACGAGCTAGACGTGCTAACGAGCTAGACGTGCTAACGAGCTAGACGTGCTAACGAGCTAGACGTGCTAAAGTCCAACCTCAAAACATAAAAAACCAAACATTTGTAACACTGTAGGAGAATGCTTACCACCAACAGAAAACAACTTCCATTTCACTTTATAATCAACTACAATGCTTCACCAATATAAACATGGTGTCTACTGGCTGTCAACAATTAAAACAAATATATCTATTTTTTCTTCTCCCCACTAGCTTCTGACTGCTGTCTTCCTATTACTCACTTGTTCTTGAACTCACAACCACTTGGAACGAGCCCAAACAAAACTCATCTCCAATAAGGAAAAATGTGCAGTCAGAATAAGATCCATGGCAACTCACTGGCTAAACAGCAAAACACAAACCTTTTTGACTGCCCACCGTGAGACAATCAGAAACCAAGTTGTCCTCACCAACGACACAAGCACCAAAAACGCTGTTGTTTTGACAAGTAGCAATAAACTACTGATATCTTTAGGGTGGAAATCAGGTTGTTTGTGCTGTTGAAACTAAAACAACTAAAAAAACATATGAAAATGGCAGATATCTTTTATCTCACTAGTTAGAGGACAACCTGTAGAAGAGAGTCAGCTACAATTTGGAGTGATGCATTTAAATTTAGGGGTCGCTAAATAAAGGAACGCAACACTTATTTGTCATCACCAAATCGATATCATGTTGAAATCAATTGTGCAAGAGGGAGATGAGGTTGCATGTCCTGTTAAAACTAACAGCTCAAAAACCAAACAGAATCTGGAAATAATGTGTACATCACTGGTTAGGAGGACAATTTGTAGAAAACAGCTCCCTACATTTTGAAGTGTTGCATTTTGATTCAAGTGGGTCAACAATGTGGGAAGTGCAACACAACTCTTTTTTTGTTAGTCACTTTTTGTTAAATCACATAAATAGTACTCTTTCAATTCAGAGCTTGTATTTTTCCATGAGGCTAATATCCATATCATTCTGAAATCAATAGAACATGGGGCAAACGTTTAGGGTTCTACATTGTGACATTATTAAAATACTCATACTTCAATGTTAATACATTCTACACTGTAAGATTATTAAAACAACTTCTTCATGTATGTATTTTCTGATGTTTGATCAGAGATCTTTTAACAGAGTATCTCTTGTCACATTGATGACAGCTATGAGATTTCTCTCCTGTGTGTGTTCTCTGGTGTGCTATCAGGCCGCTTGACTGAGTAAAACTCTTCCCACATTGAGTACAGCTATAAGGTTTCTCTCCTGTGTGTGTTCTCTGGTGTGATATCAGGGAGCATGACTGATTAAAACTCTTTTCACATTGAGTACAACTATATGGTGATTTCTCTCCTGTGTGTTTTCTCTGGTGTGATTTTAAATCACTTGATCTAACAAAACTCTTTCCGCAGTCAGAGCAATGGTAAGGTTTCTCTCCTGTGTGTGTTCTCAGGTGTACTTTCAGGCAGCTTGCCTGAGTAAAACTCTTCCCACATTTAGTACAGCTATAAGGTTTCTCTCCTGTGTGTATTCTCTGGTGCACTATCAGGGAGCTTGACTGAATAAAACTCTTCCCACATTGAGTACAGCTATATGGGGGTTTCTCTCCTGTGTGTGTTCTCTTGTGTGATTTTAAATCACTTAAGCTAATAAAACTTTTTCCGCAGTCAGAGCAGTGGTAAGGTTTCTCTCCTGTGTGTGTTCTCATGTGTACTTTCAGGCAGCTTGCCTGAATAAAACTCTTCCCACATTGAGTACAACTACACGGTTTCTCTCCTGTGTGTGTCCGCTTGTGTAATATCAGTCCATTTGGCTGAGTAAAACTCTTCCCACATTGATTACAGCTATATGGTTTCTCTCCTGTGTGTGTTCGCTGGTGCATGATCAGGGAGCTTGACCGAGTAAAACTTTTCCCACATTGATTACAGCTATAAAGTTTCTCTCCAGTGTGTGTCCTCTGGTGTGCCTTCAGAGAGCTTGATGTAGTAAAAGTCTTCCCACATTGAGTACAGCTAAATGGTTTCTCTCCTGTGTGAGTTCTCTGGTGTACCTTCAGAGAGCTAGATGTAACATAACTCTTCCCACATTGATCACAGCTATAAGATTTATCTCCTGTGTGTGTTCTCTGGTGTAAAGTCAGATAGCTAGACGTAACAAAACTCTTCCCACATTGAGTACAGCTATAAGGCTTCTCTTTTGTGTGTCTTCTCTGGTGTTTAGTCAGATTGGAAGACGTAGTAAAACTCTTCCCACATTGATCACAGCTATAAGGCTTCTCTCCTGTGTGTACTCGCTGGTGTATTTTTAGTTCTGATGAACATTTGCAATGTTTCCCACAGTCAGAGCAGCAGTGAGGCTTCTTCCCTGTGGGTCTCTGCTGGGGTTTCTTGAGGTGTTCTGATCTGGAAAGAATCTTCTCTGCCTCGTCAGCATCACGATGTAGTTGAGGCTCCCAAGAGAATCCACGACAGTCACATCTCTCTCCTGTGTGAACGACAAAGTCAGACAGATGGTTAGAGTCCCACATGAGCAGAAATCCACTGTTTATTTGAGGTAAAAGGTGATGCCCAGGGGATACACATGAAGTTGTACAACAAATTACATCTTAAATCTTGACAATTAAGACAGTCAAGAGAGCAACAATAGTAATTATATTTTATTTTGTCTTGTTTTCACAATAGTAATAACATAGATAACTACTGTAGGACACATAACTTCACCTAACAACACCATAGACCTAGGCCTATATATCATTTAATATTTCAGGTGAAACATGGAAACTAAAATGTCTGTCATGACATTTCATAACCTGATTACCAGATAATTTTGTGAATAATCCCACTAGGTTACTCTGTAATGTGCTGTCATTCTAAATGTTCTGAATAAGTAAATAGCTGTGTGTTGTACAATAGCCTATCCATCAAGGAACAGTTCTATACACACTATGAGCTACGTATCTCTGTGTCCAAACTGACTAACGAGACCCTACTGTAAATCATGCTGACAATAACATCAATTTGTTAGGGATGTTGGATCCAAAGTGGAGCACAGCATAACTGTCTTTGCCAGAGTAATGAATGAAGAAGCACTTTGTTTGTTGTTGCATGTCATGATGTTTGTCATTTGACTGGCATTCAGAAAATAATTTCCTGGATAAGCTGATGATAGTTGAACATGTGACTGTAACTAAACAGCTACAATATTAAGAATTATGAGTAATTATTGAAGAACCACATTAATGACAGCATCTATTTGGGTGTTGTCAATAAAGTTAACGTGACTCTCAGGTAAAACCATTGGATTTAGCAAACACTGAAATTATTTAGGATTTCTGTGCCCATAAACTGTTTTCCCAGCGTAATATAAGGAGACACCAAATGTTACGTTGTTAGAGTGCATTTCAGAGATCTGAATACAGGAGAGGGGGTGACCTCGACAATGTATTGTTAAAACGAGAGGCTGCCTGGATCTTTAATTTAAAGAGCCTTGCTCCCGTCGGTCTCAACGTAGCCATTATTGTAATATTGCTATTCATTGTAAATGTTTGGAGGTCTATGGAGCCAAATTGTATCTAAGACCGTATGCTATCCATTTATGTTTTTATATGTTCTATTTATATCTGTAAATTAACCAATGATATCAGGCCACACTCGGACATGATTACAGACATTCAACAAGCACTTACACAAATGACTGATGACTGGCAGAGAGAAATTGATGATAAAAAGATTGTGGGGGTTGTTTTGTTAGACTTCAGTGCGGCTTTTGACATTATCGATCATAGTCTGTTGGTGGATAAACTTACGTGTTATGGGTTTATAACCCCTGCTATATTGTGGATAAAGAGTTACCTGTCTAACAGAACACAGAGGATGTTCTTAAATGGAAGCCTCTCCAACAAAATCGCAGTAGAATCAGGAATTCCCCAAGGCAGCTGTCTAGGCCCCTTACTTTTTTCAATCTTTATTACAACATGCCACTGGCTTTGAGTAAAGTCAGTGTGTCTATGTATGAGGATGACTCAACACTATACACGCCAGCTACCACAGCAACTGAAATGACAGCAACACTTAACAAAGAGCATCAGCTAGTTTCAGAATGTGTGGCAAGGAATAAGTTAGTCCTAAATATTTGAAAAACTAAAAGCGTTGTACAAATCATTCACTAAACTCTAAACCTCAACTAAATCTTGTAATGAATAATGTGGAAATTGAGCAAGTTGAGGTGACTAAACTGTTTTGTGTAACCCTGGATTGTAAAACTGTCATGGGCGAAGTCAATAATAAAGTGCTGCTCTGCCTTAACAGCACTATCAACAAGGCAGGTCCTTGATGTTCATCAGTCCACGGTAAGACAAATTGTCTATAAATGGAGAAAGTTCAGCACTGTTGCTACTCTCCCTAGTGGCCATACTGCAAAGATGACTGCAAGAGCACAGAGCAGAATGCTCAATGAGGTTAAGAAGTATCCTAGAGTGTCATCCAAAGATTTACAGTAATCTCTGGAACATGTTAACATCTATGTTGACGAGTCTACGATATGTAAAACACAAAACCAGAATGGTGTTCATAGGAGGACACAACGGAAGAAGCCACTGCTGTCCAAAAAATAAGAATACATTGCTGCACGTCTGAAGTTTGCAAAAGTGCACCTGGATGTTCCACAGCGCTACTGGCAAAATATTATGTGGACAGATGAAACTACAGTTGAGTTGTTTGCAAGGAACACACAACACTATGTGTGCAGAAAAAAAAATACATTAAAAACTTGTGCCAACTGTAAAGTATGGTGGAGGGCGCATCATGGTTTGGGGCTGCTTTGCTGCCTCATGACCTGGGCAGCTTGCTATCGTCGACGGAAAAACTAATTCCCAAGTTTATCAAGACATTATGCAGGAGAATGTAAGGCTCTCTGTGTGACAATTGAAGCAACAGAAGTTGGGTAATGCAACAGGACAACGACTCAAAACACAGAAGTAAATCAACAACAGAATGGCTTCAACAGAAGAAAGCTTCCGGAGTGGCCAAGGCAAAGTGCTGACCTCAACCCGATTGAAATGCAGTGGCATGACCTCAAGAGAGCGGTACACACCAGACATCCCAAGAATATTGCTGAACTGAAACAGTTTTGAAAAGAGGAATGGTCCAAAATTATTATTGTCCGTTGTGCAAGTCTGATCCCCAACTACAGAAAATGTTTGATTGAGGTTATAGCTGCCAAAAAAGGATCAACCAGTTATTAAATCCAAGGGTTCACATACTTTTCCCACCCTGCATTGTGAATGTTTACACAGTGTTTTCAATAAAGATATGAAAACATATAATTGTTTGTGTGTTATTAGTTTAAACAGACTGTGTTTGTCTATTGTTGTGACCTAGACGAAGATCAGATCAAATTTTATGACCCATTTATGCAGAAATCCAGGTAATTACAAGGGGTTCATATACTTTTTCTTGCCACTGTATGTATATTTGTAAACAACAGCTGGGGCAGGAAGTTTCAAGGTTTTTGCTCGCCTGAGGTAGAGAACCTCATGATAAGCTGTAGACTACACTATTTAGCAAGAGAGTTTTCATCTGTATTTTTCGGAGCTGTCTATATACCACCACAAACCGATGCTGGCACTAAGACAGCACTCAAAGAGCTGTATATGGCCAAAAGCAAACAGGACAATGTGTGGTGCCGGGAAACTCAAATCCGTTTTTTTCTTCATTTCCACCAGCATGTCACAAAAACTCTAGACCACCTTCACTCCACACACAGAGACACAGCATCGTACAAAGCTCTCCCTCACCCTTCATTTGGCAAATTAGACCATAATTCTATCCTCCTGATTCCTGCTTACAAGCAAAAACTAAAGCAGGAAGCACCAGTGAATAGCACCAGTAAAAAAAGTTCTCAAGCTACAGGACTGTTTTGCTAGCACAGACTGGAAAATGTTCCAGGATTCTTCCGATGGCATTGAGGAGCCCACCACATCAATCACTGGGTTAATCAATGAGTGCATTGATGACGTCATCCCCACAGTGACCATATGTACATACACCAACCAGAAGCCATTGATTACAGGCAACAACTGCACTGAGCCAAAGGGTATAGCTGCCGCTTTCAAGGAGTGGGACTCTAACCCAGAAGCTTATAAGAAATCCTGTTATGCCCTCCGACAAACCAGCAAACAGGCAAAGCGTAAATACAGGACTAAGATTGAATCGTATTACACCGGCTCCAACGCTCATCGGATGCGGCAGGGCTTGCAATCCATTACAGACTACAAAGGGAAGCACAGCCGTGAGCTGCCCACTGACACGAGCCTACCAGGTGAGCAAAATCACTGTTCACTTCAAGGCAAGTAACACTGAAGCATGCATAAGAGCATCAGCTGTTCCGGACAACTGTGTGATCAGGCTCTCCGCAGCCGATGTGAGTAAGACCTTTAAACAGGTCAACATTCACATGGCCGCGGGGCCAGATGGATTACCATCAGTAATTACCATTACCACCTTACTCCGAGCGTGCGCTGACCAACTGGCAAGTGTCTTTACTGACATTTTCAACCTCTCCCTGTCTGAGTCTGTAATTCCAACATGTTTCAAGCATTCAAGAACACTAAGGTAACCTTCCTAAATTACTACCGACGGGCAGCACTCACATCTGTTGCCCTGAAGTGCTTTGAAAGGCTGGTCTTTAAAAAAAAAACACCTTTATTTAACCAGGTAGGCTAGTTGAGAACAAGTTCTTATTTACAACTGCGACCTGGCCAAGACAAAGCAAAGCAGTGCGACACATACAACAACACAGAGTTACACATGGAGTAAACAAACCGCCAGTCAACAATACAATAGAAAAATTCTATATACAGTGTGTGCAAATAAGGTAAGAAGGGAGGTGAAGGCAATAAATAGGCCATAGTGGCAAAGTAATTACAATATAGCAATTAAACACTGGAGTGATAGATGTGAGGAAGATGAATGTGCAAGTAGAGACACTGGGGTGCAAAGGAGCAAAATAAATAAATAACAGTATAGGGATGAGGTAGTTGGATGGGCTATTTACAGATGTGCAGTGTACATGTGCAGTGATCTGTGAGCTGCTCTGACAGTTGCTGCTTAAAGCCAGTGAGGGAGATATGAGTCTCCAGCTTCAGTTACTTTTGCAGTTCGTTCCAGTCATTGGCAGCAGAGAACTGGAACTGGCCTCTTCTTTTACTGTAACATCCTCCTCCTCTTTCACTCTGAAAGTGTCTTCTTATTCTTTCACTGAAACATCTTTCTCTTCTTCTTTCAGTAACAGCCTCCTCTTCCTCGAGAGCTTATTTCTCTGTCCAGCAGACCTATTCTTTAGCAGGTGGTGAGTAGCTTAGTGACCTCATGGTCGGAGATGTTAGCTAGCTATTCTAGTGCTAACTTAACCAGCACGCTAGCTGACTAATAACAGAAAAAAAACTTATATTTTAGGTTTTGATGGGGTACGACAGTTGAACTAAGCTCATGAGGCATTAATAAGTGATTTATTCAAGAAACAATGGGTACATATCATTAATTTATAAGTCCCTAAATGGATGTAACAACTACTGATTGGCCATTTAAGAGTACATCTTGGGCTAATCTAATAGGAG
Source organism: Oncorhynchus masou masou (assembly GCF_036934945.1). Lineage (NCBI taxonomy): Eukaryota > Metazoa > Chordata > Actinopteri > Salmoniformes > Salmonidae > Oncorhynchus > Oncorhynchus masou. The sequence continues at coordinate 63,335,290 of NC_088217.1, read as the reverse complement.
ATAGAGGACTATAGTATTTCAGGCATTGTCATTGGATGCATTTGATCAATTGTTAAAGTTTTGTTGATGGTCCACTCTTGATGTTCTAAACGTTACAGTGTAGCTTCAGCCATTCCTACAGAGCAACATTAAAGTGTAGAACCCCTTTACTGCATATTGGTTCAACGACTGCAGAGACGGTACTTACTGGTGTTAAACAGATCTCCAACCTCCTCTTCTTCCTCCAATGTGACAGTCATATCCTCCTCTTTCACTCCCAAAACGGCTTCCTCCTCTTCTTTTACTATAACATCCTCCTCTTTCACTCTGAACGCGTCTTCCGCTTCTTTCACTGAAACGTATTTCTCTTCTTCTTTCACGGTAACAGCCTCCCCCTCTACTTGTTTTTGTATTGTAACAGCCTTCTCTTCCTCCTCCTCTTTCACGAGAGCTTCTTTCTCCGTCCAGCAGACCTCCACTTTAACAGGAGTAGCTTAGTGAATTCATGTTCGAGGATGTTAGCTAGCTAGCATTAGCGACTAGCCTAGTTCTAAGTTAACTTAGCAAACCAGCTAGCTTACAAACAACGTAAATATATAATTAAATGGACAAACAAGCACACATGACAGAAGTCTGTTTAAACACAGCGACTAATATACACCAACAAAGTGTAAAGATCGTGAATGTTGTAGCAATGTTTGCTAGAAAGCTACCGAGGTGTCTGACTAGCTGTTGTTGTTGAAGGAGCGTCCCTTCCACTAGATTTTACGTCACACTGGCAGCATCGCCTGAACCTAAAAGACACACATCGCCATCAGCTGACTGGAGTTGGCAACGCAGTTGAGGAACCAAACGTTTATTTTTCATTTGCTTCATAAAAGAGTAATATTATATTAAGTCGTTCAAAGAGAAGCATGTGTTGATTGATTCGTGTTTAATGAGTGAGAATTTAAAACAAACTTTACACCCACTACATATTTACATTTAACTATATTTCTGACATGGATCATTTTGACCCCAGAGGCATATCTTTTATCATCGCCAAAAATGTGGTTTATTCAATTCTTCCAATTTTTCATGACTTTGTCAATCAACTTGTTCTTAATAAAATCTAAATCATGGTTTAGTGTTTCTGTATCAAAATGGACTTTTAACAAATTAAAATCCTTTGGAGTCCTTTTGACCCCAGCCAAAAACACCTTTGATATATAGGACATTTATTTAAAATCAAAATCAAATCATATTTTATTGGTCACATTAACATGTTAAGCAGATATTATTGCGGATGTAGCGAAATACTTGTGTTTCAAGCTCCGACGGTGCAAAAATATCTAACCAGTAATATCTAACCATTTACCAACATAAACCCAATACACACATCTAAGTATTTGAATCTAGGTTTCTCTGTAGACATGATCCATCCCACCAGAGGGTGGAGGGGCACCTGTATCAGTGGTTTTGATAGGATAGACACCTGCAGATATAGTGCCTCCCATGTACTCTCCGAAGATTGGATTTTTCTATACCACGAATCACCTGACTGCATACAAAACTGCAAATGGTAGAAAACTCTGCCAGCGATAGAAAACGCTGCCAACACTCTGCCAGCGGTAGAACACTCCCTCAGCAGCGTGATATTGACATTAGCAGGGTTCAAGAGTGCCAACCCAAATGTAGGATATTAATATTAGCTGTAGGGTGTAGGGTATTAGTATAAGTATTATCTCTAGGGTGTAGGGTATTAGTATTAGTTTTAGCTATAGGTTGTAGGGTATTAGTATTAGCTTTAGGGTGTAGGGTATTAGAATTAGTATTAGATATAGTGCGTATGGAATCAGTATTATTATTAGCTATAGGGTGTATGGTATTAGTATTGTATTAGCTGTAGTGTGTAGGGTATTAGTACTAGTATTAGCTATATAGCTATAGGGTGTAGGGTATTAGTATTAGCTATAGGGTGTATGGTATTAGTATTAGCATTAGCTATAGGGTGTAGGATATTAGGTATCGTAACCGGGTCCTGACAGAAACGCCAAAAATGAACCCAGAGGCAGCCAGTTCCCAGGACCTTTTTGCCATGCTGTCCCACCACCAGGAGACTGTCTATAGGGTGTAGCCGCCCTGGTTCAGCAAGAGGCCTTAATGGCTAGACATTCTCATCTTCTGTTGGAGATGCTGACTTCCATTAAGCAAATATCTGATAGTCTTAGCAACAGTTCCCGTCCCAGTACCTCAGATTCACGTACCCATGGCAGTTAACCCCCTGGCTGAACCTCGTCTTCCACCTCCCCAACGGTTCTCAGGTGATCCAAGTGCTTGTAAAGGGTTTCTCACCCAATGTTCTCTCTCCTTTGAGCTACAACCCTCGTAGTTTCCCACCGACCGGTCTAAGATCGCTTATATCATCACCCTGCTGTCGGAAAAAGCCCTGGCCTGGGCTACTGCTGTGTGGGATGCCCATAGTTCCTGCTGTGCCAGCTACTCTGCCTTTGCTGAGGAATTCAAACGAGTGTTTCAAGGCCCAAGCAGTGGTTCTGACTCAGCCAAACAGCTCCTGACTCTCCACCAAGGTTGGCGCAGCGTGACGGACTATGCCATCCAGTTCCGCACGGTGGCAGCAGCAAGTGGCTGGAACAACGAGGCGCTCACGGTGTGCTTTCTGAAAGGCCTTTCCGACACTATCCAAGATGAACTGGCCACTCGGGAACCACCGGACAATCTCGAGTCCCTGATCAAGTTGGCCTCACGCATTGACCAGGTCTGAGAGAGAGAGAACTCAGGGTGTAGATCTAGCCCCTATCAGTCCTAGCTCCGAGTCCCCACCTTTATCCTCGCTGGCTCCATCGGAACCCATGCAGATTGGACGCATCTCCCAGGCTGAGAGACCGCCGGATGAGGAGCGACGCTGTCTATATCGCGGCAAACCGGGCCATTTCCGTTCCACGTGTCCCGGGCTCCAGGGAAACGCTCTGTCCCGTACAGACCGGGGGAACTGTAACGGGAAACATAACCTCCTCCCATCCGTCCAACTCCCGTCTGCTCATTCCAGTCACCCTCTCCTGGGACAACCACAAGCTTCACCTTCAAGCCTTGGTAGACTCTGGAGCCGCAGGTAACTTCATGGATGGTGTCTGGGCGAAGGAGAATGGTGTTCCCTCTGAACCTCTAAGTGAACCCATGAGGGTCACTACATTGGATGGAAGCCCTTTGGGATCTGGACTTGTCACTCATGTCACTACCTCCTTGCGACTTTCAGTTTCACAACACCAGGAATTGATGAACTTTCATTTGATCTCCTGTTCCGAGTTCCCTCTCGTCCTTGGATAGCCCTGGCTTCACAGCCATAACCCTCACATCGACTGGTCTGTGGGCACTATCAAGCAGTGGGGTCCTACGTGCCAAGCTACTTTTTCCAGAATTCCCCGAGTTCTACTCCCGAGTCTTTAGAATCCATCGACCTGACCCGAGTTCCCGAGTGTTACCATGACCTCAAACTGGTGTTTAGCAAACAGAGGGCTACCATGCTACCACCCCATAGACCTTACGATTGCCCCATCGACCTGTTTCCGGGCACTTGCCCCCAGGGGTCGGATCTTTTCCCTATCTCCACCCGAACGAGCTGCTATGGATACCTACATCAAGGAAGCTCTGGAAGCAGGCCTCATGCGTCCATCCACCTCCCCGGCGGGAGCAGGGTTTTTTTTGTGGCCAAGAAAGACGGTGGATTACGTATTGCATCGACTACCGGGGACTCAATGCCATAACCGTCCGTAACCGTTACCCGCTACCCCTTATGGCCACAGCCTTCGAGCTGCTCCAGGTTGCAGTTGTTTTCACTAAGCTTGACCTGCGGAACGCATACCATCTTGTGCGGATCAGACCTGGTGACGAGTGGAAGACCGCTTTCAACACGCCTACTGGTCACTATGAATACTTGGTGATGCCCTTCGGCCTGACCAACGCCCCAGCGGTGTTCCAAGCGCTCATAAACGATGTGCTTAGGGATATGCTTAACATATTTGTGTTCGTTTACTTGGATGACATCCTCATCTTTTCGAATCCCTTCAAGAACACTTCCTAAGCATGTCAGACAAGTACTCAAACGCCTCCTGGACAGCCATCTCTACGTTAAGCCGGAAAAATGTGAATTCCATTAATCCCGAGTACAATTCCTGGGATTTGTAGTGGAACCCAGTCGAGTCCAAATGGACCCCAGGAAGGTAGGGGCGGTGAAAGCGGATTGGCCCACCCCCAAATCCGTTAAGGAAGTTCAGCGTTTCCTGGGCTTCACAAACTTTTACCGCAAGTTCATCAAGAACTTCAGCTTGGTGGCAGCCCTCTCTCAGCTTTAACCAAGGGTGGCAATGCAAGGTTTTTGTGGGGAAGAGAAGCTGAGACGGCCTTCCAAGGACTCAAGCAGCGCGTTCTCTCTGCTCCCATCCTGATACTACCGATACGGATGAACCATTTGTGGTGGAGGTAGACGCATCAGAGGTTGGTGTTGGAGCTGTCCTGTCTCAGAGGGGTGAAGACAAGAAGCTTCATCCGTGCGCTTTCTTCTCACACCGGCTTACCCCGACTGAGAGGAACTACGATGTGGGGGATCGTGAACTCCTAGCGGTTAAGATGGCATTGAAGGAATGGAGACACTGGCTCGAGGGGGCTTCTCACCCGTTTCAAGTGCTTACGGACCACAAAAATCTGGAGTATATCCAGCAGGCGAAGCGGTTGAATTTGTAGACAAGCTAGATGGTCTCTTTTCTTCAATCGATTCCAGTTTATCCTCACCTAAAGCCCGGGTCGAAGAATCTCAAACCGGATGCCCTGTCCCGAGTCTACGCTCCTGCCATTCGAGATGACACGGACATGCCTGTCCTTCCTGCTGCTAAGATTGTGGCTCCGATAGTATTAGATCTATCGTGGCAAGTTGAGGATACCGTGAGACGTGCTCAAGCTAGCGAACCGGACCCTAAAGGAGGTGCCAATGGTTGTTTGTCCCCAAGGCAGTGAGGACTCAGGTCCTTCTGTGGGGGCACTCCTCTCACCTCACCTGTCATCCGGGCGTAGGTTGCACCTTGGAGTTCATCCAGCGTAAGTTCTGGTGGCCTACCATAAGAGAAGACGTTGCCACTTAGGGTGTCAATGCCTGTATTAGTGTGCTGCCAGGGCAAATCTATCAGTCACCTCCGCCCTCAAGGACTCCTTCACCCTTTACCTGTTCTCCACAGACCCTGGTCCCATATCTCATTGGACTTTATTACTGGACTTCCTCCATCCCATGGCAATACTACTATCCTAGTCATAATCGACAGGTTTTCAAAGGCGGCCAGGTTCGTATTCCCTCTGACTAAGTTACCTTCTGCCAAGGAAACGGCTGAGTTGGTAATTAATCATGTGTTCCGAGTCTTCGGCATTCCTCAAGATATGGTTTCTGACAGAGGTCCCCAGTTCGCCTCAAGGTTTTGGAAGGCCTTCTGCCAACTCATGGGGGCTTCTGCCAGTCTATCTTCAGGGTACCATCCGGAGTCCAACGGCCAAACAGAGAGGATGGATCAAGAGCTGGAAACCACCCTCCGATGTATGACTCGTGACAACCCGTCCACATGGTCATCCTTTATTGTTTTGGCCGAATTACGCGCACAACACCTTGCGTTCCTCCTCCACTGGTATGTCCCCGCTACGAGTGTCAGTTTGGCTATGCTCCTCCATTGTTCCCGGACCAGGAGGCAGAAGTCAGAGTGTATTCAGCCTTGAAGTTGGTCAGACGTATTAGCTTAGGTGGAGGAAGACCCGTATTAATCTTATGGTCCTCACAGAGGTATAAGTACAAGCCAACAGACGTGTCCCGGGTATTGCGCCCCGGCCAGAGAGTCTGGCTTCCACAAGAGACTTACCTCTACGGGTGGAGTCTCACAAGCTGTCCCAAAAATACATCGGTCCCTTCAAGGTTGCCAGGAGAGTTAACCCAGTTTCTTATAATAGGTACACTTACCCAGATCCCTTAAGATTAATCCCACATTTCACATTTCATTGTTAAAACCTGTTGTTTTTTCTGCCCCTTGTCCCGGCAGACAGACCTCCCCCTCCGCCTCGTGTCATTGGAGGCCAGCCTTTAAGAACCGTCCATCGGATACTGGATTAACTGGGTGCAGCGGTCCTGGCAGTATCTGGTGGACTGGGAAGGCTACGGTCCCGAGGAGCGCTCCTGGGTTCCTGCCAAAGACATCCTGGACCCTGACCTCATTCATCAGTTCAGGGCCCTCCACCCTGAGAGAGCTGGTAGGAACGACAGGAGCCGTTCCTGGGGGGATTCTGTCAGGATTTGGCCAGGGTTGTTCCGGGTATTTGGTCACTAGATGCCCCCATTGTGCTTTTTGACCTCATGTTTTTTCCCTTGTTCCCCATTATTATTTGCACCTGTGCCTCGTTTTCCCTGATTGTATTTAAACCCATAGTTTCCCTCAGTTCTGTGCTCTGTGTTTGTATGTTAGCACCCAGCCCTAGTGTTCTGTGTATTCTTGTCGCTTTCCGGTGGATGCTCTTTGGAATTCTGTTTTTGTTTTTGAGTATCTCTTGAGGCTTTTTGTATTATTCCTACCACCTTTTGGATTTGCCATTTTTTGTATTGAAGGACTTTTTTTTTACTTTATTAAATACACCGTCTTAAGTACTGCTGTGTCTGCCTCATCTGCTGGGTTCTGCTGACTATTCGGGTCAGTTGGTTAAGTGACTTTTCTCACTCCGGAGACCCAGGTTCGTAACCGGGTCCTGATAGCTATAGGGTGTAGGGTATTAGTATTAGCTATAGTGTGTAGGGTATTAGTATTAGCTATAGTGTGTAGGGTATTAGTATTAGCTATAGGGTGTAGGGTATTAGTATTATTAGCTGTAGGGTGTGGGGTATTAGTATTATCTCTAGGGTATTAGGTAATAGTATTGGCTATTAGCTATTGCTATAGGGTGTAGGGTATTAGTATTAGTATTAGCTATAGGGTGTATGGTATTAGTATTAGTATTAGCTATAGGGGATATTAGTATTAGTAGGGTCAATTAGTATTCAGCTATAGGGTATTAGTATTAGCTTTTGGGTGTGTAGGGTTATTAGTATTAGCTATATGGTGTATGGTATTAGAATTAGCTATAGGGTGTAGGGTGTAGGGTAGCTATAGTAGGGTATTAGTATTAGCTATAGTGTGTAGGGTATTAGTATTAGCTATAGGGTTATAGGGTATTAGTATTAGCTGTATGGTATTAGTATTAGTTGTAGGGTATTAGTATTAGCTATAGGGTGTATGGTATTAGTATTAGTATTAGCTATAGTGTGTAGGGTATTAGCATTAGCTATTGTAGGTGTAGGGTATTAGTATTAGCTATAGGGTATATGGTATTAGTATTAGCTATAGGGTGAAGGGTATTAGTATTAGCTATAGGGTGTAGGGTATAAGTATTAGCTATGGTGTAGGTTATTAGTATTAGTATATGCTATTAGTTAAGGTGTAGGTTATTATATTATATCAGTATTAGCCATAGGGTGTATGGTATAATGTTTTAATTATGTATACATTTCAGTGGATAGAACAAGTATTTGATACTATTATGTTATTTTGAATTTTCCTATGCATTTTACTAATTTTTACAATAGGTACTTCCAACTATAAAGACGGAATTTAATCAAAAATTAGAAAATCACATTTCATGTTTTTAAGAAATTAATGAATTTTTTTGCATGACATAAGTATTTGATCATCTGCCAACAGGAAGAACCTTCACAGACCTGTTAGTTTTTCATAAAATATCTAAGTCTTCTCCACTCATTACCAGTATTAACTGCCCCGGTTTGAACCCGTTACCTGTATAAAAACACCTGCCTACGCACTCAATCAAACAGTTTATAACCCCTCCACAATGGCCAACACCAGATCAGGGTTCAGGACATCAAGGATAAAACAGACCTGCGTTGATATTTGAGATGGGCTCAGGTCCATTTTATACAAATAATACTAATCCTTAGGAAATCCTTAGGAATTGACAGAGTGTTTTAATTGGGTATTATTTTAATTGGTATTAAAACATAGAGGAATATAATTCCTGTAACAATTGGTCCTTCAAATGCCGGAACTAAATACCCGTCTCTGCCATCTGAAGGTCGTACACCGAAAATCGTGCACGAGCGGGTCTGGTCCCGTTATTTAAGACCTGGCCTCTGAATTGAGGGAAAAGACCAGGCCTGTGTACACCCCAGACCGACAGGGACGGTGACTAGATCCAACGAACAGTGCTTTTCCCAGTCGGCGGCAAGGTCAGTAGCCTTTATCCTCGAATTTGGGAGGAATTATTTAAGATATTTTTGATTGAATGTTCTAAAGGAGTTTGGATTTAATCAATGATAGGTGCTTGAATATTCTGAACAAATACAATGGGTTTCTACTTTGTGTTTTAACCAAAATCGATAGGAAGGAAACAGGTCTGAAATTACCCGTGGTAAAGTGCACTACCATAAATAAACCATAACTTAATAGATCCTGGTTTTGCAAGCCGAAGGATTATTAAGGGTGGGATATAATAAGTGTTGTTAGATAGGACGGTCGTTCTGTACAAATAGGATAGCCATTCATTCAAAAGACATACCTCAATAAAGTTTTAACCTAAGTAGTCTATCTGTATATGGGAAGTAGTCTGACTATGAAAAGTAGCAGATAGATATATTAAAACAGGTGAGGATAAATTAGGCTTGGTGAGAAGGCAGGGTAATTCTAGGCGAACAGAAAAATTGAACCTGTTCAATACTGAAAAAAATGAATATCCAAAGAGGAGGAGAGGGAAACCTAGTCTAGAGTAGTGAGATATGAGATATTAACGTTGAAAGTCCCAAGGAGAATATTATATGGGTGAAATGTTATGTCCGATCAAAAGTCAAATCTATTTACGAAGTTTCCAGAAAGGAGAAATAAATATAGAAACCCATACACATTGATTATCATTAAAGAGACACACACATTGTCAGACAGAAGAGCAACTAAAATAACTGTAACGATAAATACACATACATAGGTCATAGAAATATATACACATAGATAGTGATAAATACCATAGCTACTAGGAGCGGCAAGGATTTATTAAACATGTTAGCAAATCCTCCAAGGAGGTCCCGGAATGGACGGGAGATTACCGTTATATGGCGCAGAAACAGAAGGAATATTGATTTCTGCTTAAAATGGAAAAAAGGTATGGTTTTGATGGGCATCTAGATGTTGAAAAGTTAGAATTTCTTATAAAACAGATACATAAGGAATGTGGCAAGGACATGCAGAAGCAGAATAAACAAGGCTTATGTACAGCCAGGGTCTGGCTTTTGGAAGCCAGAAAAAGAGTAGAAGGGAATAGAAAAAAGAGACTTAAAGAGCCAAGATACTCTGCCCTCCGCTCCCACAGCTGGAAAAAGTGGCCAATGGGGTGGGGATCAAAACCTATATCCTTCTCTAGTAGACCAGGCTTGCAGAGATAATCCTGACGATGAGGTGGTGATGGCTCAGAGGAGAGTGCAATTGCCACTCCGTGCTGAGCTTGCCCCAGCTTATGATCTGGGAGCGGATGGTGTGAGTCCGGAGGGACAGAAAGGCACTGAGAGAGAGCAGGAACTGATTAGGCCAGTATTGAGGAAGGTGCAGATGGAAAGGGCATTGGTAGAGACTCAGACAGTGAAGGAGGAAGATAGGTCGGAGAGGGAAAAATATCAGACACCTTCACAGAATCAGAACCAATCAGGACTACTCAGAAAAACCTCCGATATAGGAGAGAAAAATAGACCAAGGCATAGGAGAGATTTCCAGTATTATAGCAGGGAAGAAGACAGTGCAGAGAGAGAAGAGCAGTTTCCCCTGATAGAGCTACCCAACCCCCAAGCTGGGATGGGGGGCAACAGACCTACTGTTAGAGTCTATCGACCTTGGACACAGAGGGACGTAGAAAAGGCAGTAGAAGGAATTCCACACCCTAAAACAGGAATGGCAGGTTTTGAGAGAGATCTAAACGGACTAGCGTCCAGTTTTAGGCTAAACACAGGGGAGGTGGAAAGAGCAGTTAGAACCATAGTGGGAAAGGATTGGTTTCCTGTGCGCGGACCCTGGGTGCCAACGGGGAATGATGGGGACATTATACAGTGGAGCGTGGGACTTGGGGAGCCATTCAGAGCAAAAATTACAGAACTATGCGATAACCTAACTGAACATTACCATCAACACGCCAGTCAGTAGCTAGACAGTCAGTCAGTACCTAGAACGTTTAAAAGATGTATTTAATGCCAACAGTGGTACGCCAGAACCAGCCCCCGGGGGGTATCAAAATACTCCTTATCATCAGCAACTAAAAATAGCCTTATTAACTGGAATGCACGTTGAAATCAGTAAGGGGGTGAAAAATAACTTAGTGGGGTGGGGGTTGGCAACTCTCGCAGAGGTTAAAAGATATGCATCCACCACAAACATCACGGACAGACAGAAAAAAAGGAAAACAGAGAATAGGAAAGATTAGTTTTTAATGGCAGTACTAGACGATAAAGCAATTGGAGGTAAGAACAGAGAGAGCAGGACGGGGGCAGATAGAAAGGGAACGTCAGGTAAAGGGGGTAAAGGGGAGCTAAAATGTTATATTTGTAATCAAAACGGACATTTCGCCAGGGAATACGAGGCTCCATGTGGATATTGTAAAAAAAAAGGACACCAGAGCCGCTATTGTAAACAAACCACAGGGACAGGGGGGCAAAAAGGAAAAGGGAGAGAGGCGCCCAAAATCTGACTCAGACAGCGACTAAGACAAATCCTGACTAGACTGATACTGCTAAAATAGCCAGTGTGCTGCCATCCTGTCAGAAGGTAACAGATTATTTTATTACAATGGTTAAATTGGATTTTCATTGTGTTCAATTGTGTTATTTGCCCCCTAGTGGAGCTTTCTGGTACTTAGAAAGACTACGCAAACAGGAAGTAGAGAATTTGTTCTGCACGCATAGAAGCAGCTACAAATGAAGTTATTTCTTGTCACGCTTCAGCCTTTGAAAATATTTGTTTAAATTCGATTCAAGCGTTTAGCTAATGATGATAATGTTGTTATTGATAGAGTTGCTTACATATCAATGTTGGTTGGTTGCATTTACTCGCAAATTGCAATGCCTTTAATGTATGTCGTTAGCTGTATTACTTTGCTCGTGCGTCATGCAAACGGATTGTAAAATATACAATACTGTAGTTTTGTTACTGTTTCTAGTGTAATATGCTTTGTTATTCTACATAGATGGTTGTACATTATTAGAGTAATGAAAGGAGCCAATTACCATATGAGTAACAATTAGCTATATGGTTTGGCATCATGCCAGATGCATGGTACTGTAGCGCGTGCTTTGTATTTATGCAATTTGAAATGTTTAATGTACAGCTACAGTATGTCGGTGTGAATTGAATACTAAAGTATATTCTTTTCTGTATTTTGCAGTTTCACAACAAACGTTTTCAATAGATTAATTCAAGAAAAGTCACGCCTTGGAAGATTTATTGAAGACTTAAGTTGTTAGCTATCCGTCTGGTTTTGCATGGGAACGCAACTCAAGGGCAGAATAGTCAGGAAAGAAGTAGTGGACTGGTACGAAGGAAAGGACAGCGACTGTAGTAATAGCACTTCAGACCTTAACAATTTAGATAAGATTGACGCAGAGACTGAGGTATTTGAATTAGCAACAGTAGACCTTGCTCTTGCTCAGGAAGAGAAACCTTTTTTGACACTTACAGTTATGGGAAAGATAATTACATTTCTGTGTGATATGGGGGGCATGCAGGACAGCCATGTGCAGTGAGGATGCACCACAAGGGATTCATCCCTCAGGGGATAAGATAATTGTTCGTTCTGCGTCTGGCCATCACTGTGTAGAGAGACTCTCCACTCCCATAACTCTCAGACATGAAATGACTCAAGGGGAGGCGACGGTCCCAGTACTCACATCAAAATTGTGTCCTGTGAATCTATTGGGGAGAGATGACATGAACATTTTTAATATTGCCCTAACACCTACATACAAAGTTATGAAAGCCCAGGTTGTTAAAAATAACATGGTGATCTGTGGGGAATGATATCCGCATTATTGGTATAGTAAAGATTTATTGAGGGGAGGTTTAACAGACATACCCAAAGCATTGATGGAACTAACAGATGATGTAATATCAGGACCCACTAAAATGTCTCCAGATGACTTGCTCTGTGTACACTGTGGTATAACAGACACCCCGGCCCCGACCTGGTATATGAGGAGGCAATTCTGAAAACCACTGAGCGAACCATTGGTCTGAAATGGCTATACTATGATTCAACTCATGCAGCTGTGGAGGTTGAACTGCCTACTCATATCCAGGCCCTGTACAGAGAAAAATGGAGCCCCCATGTTGCCCGAGCTTAAGAACCCTCTGGGCAGTGGAAGGATATGGGATATTGGGTGACAAAGGGGTTAAAAAGGGGTTAGTTAATTCACAACCCTTCATTTATACCTGTTAATTCACAACCCTTCATTTATACCTGTTAATTCATAACCCATCATTTATACCTGTTAATTCATAACCCATCATTTATACCCGTTAATTCATAACCCATTATTAATTCCTGGTAATTCACAACCCATTATTTATACCAGTTATTTCGCAACCCATCATTTGTACCTGTTAATTCACAACCCTTCATTTGTACCTGTTAATTCATAACCCATCATTTTTACCTGTTAATTCATAACCCATCATTTATACCCGTTAATTCATAACCCATCATTTATACCCGTTAATTCATAACCCATTATTAATTCCTGGTAATTCACAACCCATTATTTATACCAGTTATTTCGCAACCCATCATTTGTACCTGTTAATTCATAACCCTTCATTTATACCTGTTAATTCATAACCCTGCATTTATACCTGTTAGGTCACAACCCATAATTGATACCTGTTAATTCCTGACCCATAATTTAAACCCCATCATTTGTACTTGTTAATTCAGAACCCATAATGTATAATCCATCATTTATACATGTTAGTTCATAACCCATCATTTGTACCTGTTAATTCACAACCCATGATTTATACATGTTAGTTCCTCCAAACAAAAAGGTAAATCATTTGTACATGTTAGTTAAACAAGAACAAAAAAACAGAATTCCACCGTCATTTGTACATGTTAGTTCGCAACCCGTCATTTGTACATGTTAGTTCGCAACCCGTCATTTGTACCTGTTAGTTCGCAACCCGTCATTTGTACCTGTTAGTTCGCAACCCGTCATTTGTACCTGTTAGTTCGCAACCCGTCATTTGTACCTTTTGCTTGAAAGGGGCGGTTCAGGCAGGCTGGCACGCTCCCTGACCTTACTCAGCAGGAACTAATGGGGATCCTTAATAAACCCCAGGAAGAGTAGCTGCTGCCTTGGCAGGAACACAGTCATGTGATACCTGGTATAGAAAAGTCCAATCTTAGGAGAGTACATGGGAGTGGTACTAGATCTGCAGGTGTCTATCTGGTCAAAACGACTGATACCACCCTCTGGTGGAAGGATCATGTCTACAGAAACCTAGATTCAATACTTAGATTTGTGTGTTGTGAAATTGTTAGATATTAATTGTTAGATATTACTGCCCTGTCGTAGCTAGAAACACAAGCATTTCACAACACCCACAATAATATCTGCTAAACACATGTACGTGACCAATAAAATGTGATTTTGAATTGAAATAAACATCCTATTTATCAAAGGTGCTTTTGGCTGGAGTCAAAATGATAACAAATGATTTGGATTTGTTAAAAGTCCATATCGACACATAAACACTAAACCATGATTTAGATTTATTAAGAACAAGTTGATTGACAAAGTCATGAAAAATTTGGAAGAATTGAATAAACCTGTCACGTTCTGACCTTAGTTCCTTTGGGGTCCACGTCCCGCTCCAGAGCCACCACTGCGGACAGACGCCCACCCAAACCCTCGCCTACAGATTCAGGTTTTGCGGCCGGAGTCCGCACCTTTGGTGAGGGGGTACTGTCACGTTCTGACCTTAGTTCCTTTGTTTTGTCTTTGTTTTAGTATGGTCAGGGCGTGAGTTGGGGTGGGCAGTCTATGTTTCTTTTTCTATGTTGGTTTTTGTGTTCTGCCTAGTATGGTTCTCAATCAGAGGCAGGTGTCGTTAGTTGTCTCTGATTGAGAATCATACTTAGGTAGCCTTTTTCCACCTGGGTTTCCTGGGTGTTTATTTCCTGTTTAGTGTTTTGTAATTCACCTCACGGGACTGTTCGTTTATTGTTTTTGTTCAGTGTAGGAATGGCTGAAGCTACACAGTAACGTGTAGAACAGCAAGAGTGGACCATCAACAAAACGGTAACAATTGATCAAATGCATCCAATGACAATGCCTGTAATACCGTAGTCCTCTATCTCCTATTAGATTAGCCCAATATGTTCTCTTAAAGGGGAAATCAGCAGTAGTTACATCCATTTTGGGACTTATACATTAATGATCTGTACCCATCTGTTTCTTGAAGAATTCACTTATAAATGCCTCATGAGCTTAGTTCAACTGTATTTGTCAATATTTGTCAGTAAATATAAACAAACACTGTATAAAAGGAGCAAGCGGGTTGATTTTCTCTTTCGTTTTGAGCCCACGTCAAGAAGGCACCAGAGCCTACCGTGGTAACGGTTTCCCACTAGATAACACAACCACACAGTGCATGAGGAGTGGCTAACGTTTGTAAGCTTGAGCTTGATATCGAGCTAGCGTACAAACTCAGTATCACAGAGTCGATCCTCCATATGATGTTGAGAAATTGTGGGTAGAGCATTGTGGGTAGTGTAGAAGACCCCTCTTTTACACTGCTGCTACTCTCTGTTTATTATCTATGAGTCACTTTAACTACCTACATGTACATATTACCTCAATTACCTCGACTAACCGGTGCCCACGCACATTGACTATCGACAGGTACTCCCTGTATATAGCCTTGCTATTGTTATTTTACTGCTGCTGCTTAATTATTTGTTACTTTTATTTTGAAATGTTTACCTATTTTATTAACTTCTTAAAGCATTGATGGTTAAGGGCTTCTAAGTAAGCAGTTCACTGTAAGGTCTACACCTGTTGTATTTGATTTGATATCCTGAAATAAGTTAAGGAAATATGTAATAACGCAAAAACATAACTGGTTGTACTTATAGGTCACCAGATCGTGACTACATCTAGCTTACTAAGTCTTTAACCACACTGTGTTGTTACACTGGTGAGTAAAAACTCATGCTTCCTACACTTTAACTTTTGTCTGAAATGCTGTTGGTGTGACGTATAATCTAGTAGACGGGACACTTCTTTCAACAGCAGCAACAGTTACAGGCAGACATTGCAAAATATATTTTGAAATCTATGTTATTCAATTTTTTGCACCCATACTGCTCGCGTCAACAAGCGTCTGCGTTGCCAAGGTCTAAAGAAGTCAATTATTTTTGTGAAGCAGATTGCGCTGCAAGTCCTGCCTCTCCCATCTCCTCATTGGTTATACCCAAGCGGGTGACTGAAAGACAAACGAGGTCAGCGGTGGTAATACACCTAATTTATGAAAGTTGCCTATCACAATATAAAGTCAAGAAAAGAAAAGGCCTGGAAGGAAGAGGGATGACTAGAAACGATTTGGTTGATCGTTTTATGTGCGGATTAATTGGCGGAGTTGAGGACTCCATTGCATTTCAGGTAAAATAACAACTCAATGTTCATATCCCAGGACAAATTAGCTAGCTAAATATGGCAAATTAGCTAGCAAGTGCAAGCGTTTAACAAAATTTAAATAATTATAAAATAAATTTATGCACGATGGCGCAGCCGGTTTGGGTAGTCAGCCACCTCCGTAGCTTGCTAGCCAAAATTGCCAAAGCAATAAAGCTTTTTTTCCACTCCTTTTTTCTCCCCAATTTCGTGGTATCCAATTGGTCCAACACCTAATTGCACATATAGAAGTAAGACTAGTCTACCCATCAAGAGTGGTCTTGTCTCATCGCTGCAACTCCCATACGGTCTCGGGAGAAGCTAAGGTCGAGAGCCATGCTTCCTCCGAAACACAATCCGCACTGCTTCTTGACACAATCCCCATCCAACCCAGAAGCCAGCTGCACCAATGTGTCGGAGGAAACACCGTACACCTGGCAACCGTGTCAGCGTGCACTGCGCATGGCCCACCACAGGAGTCGCTAATGAGGGATGAGACAAGGATATCCCTGCCGGGCAAATCCTCCCTAACCCAGACGACTTGTACGGGTCAAATATATGTATGTACGTAACTTGTCTGATGCTTTAAGCACGCTGTTTGATTAAATAATTAAGATACACAAATGACTAGGCCGGTCACCAACATAACCTGACCAGAGGGAGCCGGTCACCAACATAACCTGACCAGAGGGAGCCGGTCATCCCCTGCTGGACTTTGTAAATTCTGCCGTTCTGCTTCTTCAGTAATAGACTACAGATAGACCACATCAGCAGTCGGCAACCTTTTCCATTTGGAGTGCCAATTTATCTGAGCATTTCTACCAATCTGTGTGCCAATAATGATTTTCATATGCACATTTTGGTGGAACAGTTTCATTTATTTTATCATAGTATTTCAAAAGTATTGTCTGTGATTAATCTACATTCTATCTAAATGAAAATTATACAAATCTAAAAGTAACTTTTATTGCCATTGCCAACTATGTAAAACTAGCCTACATAAAGCCAACCAATAAAAACATTGCAGTCTGCAGGTAGAAAATATCCTATAAATCACATTTGTTGCACATGGCCTGTCTACAACGATCTTTAAACATTGTATCAACTATCAACTGGGTCCTCCGAAACTTGCAGCATGGTATAAAAAATGCTGGGCCCTCAGTTTCCCGGCACCAGTGAGTTTGGGACAGACACAGCTGTCGACTATTTGTGCAAAGGATAAAAAGTAATCAGGTATTTTATCACATTTCCACTGGATCAGAGCATTACATTTTTCCCTTTTATGCCGAGTGGTTATCGAAAGGGAGAGAGCTAGAGGTATTTTACAAAAATACTTTGAGGAACTATTGTCATACGCAAATTATTTTGATTAGACTTTGTTTACTTGCTGTTTGAGGTGAAGAGAAATTTATTTGAGAAGCTCCACAAATCATTAGTGGTGGTGTGTTAACAAACCTCCAAACAAGCTTCAATGCCGTACAACAGTCCTTCTGTGGCCTCCAACTGCTCTTAAACGCTAGTAAAGCTAAATGCATGCTCTTCAACCGATCGCTGCCCCCACCCCCCCGTCCAGCATCACTACTCTGGACAGTTCTGACTTAGAATATGTGGCAACTATAAATACCTAGGTGTCTGGTTAGACTGTAAACTCTACTTCCAGACTAATATTAAGCATTTCCAATCCAAAATTAAATCTAGAATCGGCTTCCTATTTCACAACAAAGCCTCCTTCACTCACGTTGCCAAACATACCCTCGTAAAACTGACTATCCTACCGATCCTTGACTTCGGCGATGTCATTTACAAAATAGCCTCCAACACTCCACTCAGCAAACTGGATGCAGTCTATCACAGTGCAATCAGTTTTGTCACCAAATCCCCATATACCACCCACCACTGCGACCTGTATGTTCTTTTCGGCTGTCCTTGCTACATATTTGTCGCCAGGTCATCTATAAGTCTTTGCCTGGCCGCCTTAACTCAGCTCACTGGTCACCAAAGCAACACCCACCCATAGCACACGCTCCAGGAGGTATATATCACCGGTCATCCCCAAAGCCAACACCTTCTTTGGCCGCCTTTCCTTTCAGTTCTCTGCTGCCAATGACTGGAACGAATTGCAAAAATCTCTGAAGTTGGTGTCTTATCTCCCTCACTAACTTTAAGCATCAGCTACCTGAGCGGCTTACCGATCGCTGAGCTGTACACAGCACATCTGTAAATAGCCCATCCTACTGCCTACCTCATCCCCATGTTTTTATTAACTTCTTTTGCACTTTTGCACACCAGTATTTCTACTTGCACATCCTCATCTGCACATCTCTCACTCCAGTGTTAATTTGTTCATTTATAATTACATCACTACTCTGGCCTATTTATTGCCTTACTTCCTTTCTCCATTTGCAAACACTGTATGTAGATTTTTCTATTGTGTTATTGACTGTACTTTTGTTTATCCCACGTGTGACTCTGTTTATTTGTCGCACTGCTTTGCTTTGTCTTGGCCAGGTCGCAGTTGTAAATGAGAACTTGTTCTCAACTGGCCTACCTGGTTAAATAAAGGTGAAATAAATAATATATATATATATAATCTTAACTTTATTGACAACACCCAAATGGATACTGTCATTAATGCGGTTCTTCAATAATTACACATAATTCTTAATACTATAGCAAACATTATATTAAACAGGACATTCAAACGAGCCTTACATTTATAATCCAAAGTAGTGTGAAATGTACTCATAAGCAACCTGGAAATGGAGGTTACTCTCCTGAGTTCCCCCATTCACATTCAGAATACATTGTGACAAACTAAAATCTTTGCTCACCATTTTTGCTCCAGGCAGATATAGTACATCCATAACTATCGGTTTCCTCATTCGCAGGGAGGAGTTTCTGCAATCAAATTGCCCTCGTGCCGCAATTTTAGCAAACACAGAAAGGGGCCTATATTAGAGACCAAAGGTTGTCTGGCACCCTGTTTAGAGTTTCAACAACATGAATCTTATTTCTAGCCTACAATCAACAATGTTACTACTAAGTTGAAAACAAGACAAAATGACTTTTCTTGCTCATTTTAAGATAATTGTCAAATAATTTGAACATTCATTACAGATGTCAATTGTTGTACAACATCATGGCTATCCTGTTGGCATCACCTTTTGCAGTGGATTCCGCTGTTGTGGGCCTTTAATCATCTGTCTGACTTTGTTGTTCGCACAGGACAGATACCTAACTATCGTGGATCCTTTGAGCAGCCTCAACAACCTCATGATGCTGACGAGGCAGATAAGAGTCTCTCCAGAACAGAACGCCTCAATAAACACCTGCAGAGATCCACAGGCAAGAGCACTCACTGCTGCTCTGACTGTGGGAAGAGATTCACCTCATCCGGCATTACAATTCATCAGAGAACACACACAGGAGAGAAACCTTCTAGCTGTGCTCAATGTGGGAAGAGTTTTGCTGCATCTTGAACTCTGACTCAACACCATAGAATACACACAGGAGAGAAACCTTTTAGCTGTGATAAATGTGGGAAGAGTTTTGGTCAATCTGGCCATCTGGTATCACACCAGAGAACACACACAGGAGAGAAATCTTATAGCTGTGATCAGTGTGCCAAGAGAAACTTTGATAAAAGATCTCTGATCAAACATCAGAAAATACATGGAGGTATTTTGTGATATCAATGAAATGTCACAATGTAGAATGTTTTTAACATTGTAGTAGGAGTATTTTAAGGAATTTCACAATATAGAACCATAAACATTTGCCCCATTAATTGATTTCAGCATGATATGGATATTAGCCTGGGGAAAAATCCAGGCTCTGAATTGAAAGAGTACTATTTATGTGATTTAACAAAAAGTGACTAACACAAAAAGAGCTGTGTTACACTTACCACGTTGGTGGCCCACTTGAATCAAAATGCAACACTTCAAAATGTTATGTTTTCTACAAATTGTCCTTTAACCAGTGATGTACACATTCTCAGATTCCGTGTGGTTTTTGAGCTGTTAGTTTTAACAGGACGTGCAACCTCATCTCCCTCCTCTCGTACAAATGATTTCAACATGATATCGTTAAGTGATGACAAATAAGTGTTGCATTCCTTTGTTTAGTGACCCCTAAATGTAAATGCATCACTCCAAAATGTAGCGGTCTGTCTTCTGCAGGTTGTCCTTTAACCAGTGAGGTAAAAGATATCTCCCATTTCCATGTGTTTTTTTAGTTGTGTTAGTTTCAACAGAATGTACAACCTGATTTTTATCCCTCCTAATCGATATCAGTGATTTATTGCTACTTGTCAAAACAACAGTGTTTTTGGTACTTGTGCAGTTAAGGTGCTTGTTTAAAAAAACAAGTAATATGATTATTGTGGCAGATGCTTACTAGATGCTGTTCTTCCACTAACCTCATTGCAATCCAAGTCTCCGACCACTACCTTGTATCCTTTTCCCTTCGGTTCATCCAACACTTCCCACACTGCCCCTACGGATGGTATCGCGCCGTCCCAACCTTTCTCTCCCCGCTACTCTCTCCTCTTCCATCCTATCATCTCTTCCCTCTGCTCATACCTTCTCCAACCTATCTCCTGATTCTGCCTCCTCAACCCTCCTCTCTTCCCTTTCTGCATCCTTTGACTCTCTATGTCCCCTATCCTCCAGGCCGGCTCGGTCCTCCCTCCCGCTCCGTGGCTCGAACTCATTGCTCACAGAACAGTGCTCCGGGCAGCCGAGCGGAAATGGAGGAAAACTACCTCCCTGCGGACCTGGCATCCTTTCACTCCCTCCTCTCTACATTTTCCTCCTCTGTCTCTGCTGCTAAAGCCACTTTCTTCCACTCTAAATTCCAAGCATCTGCCTCTAACCCTAGGAAGCTCTTTGCCACCTTCTCCTCCCTCCTGAATCCTCCTCCCCCTCCCCCTCCTCCCTCTCTGCAGATGTGTCAACCATTTTGAAAAGAAGTCATGACATCCGATCCTCGTTTGGCTGGGCCCTTCCGTCTTCAACAAGAGCGAGATTGCATCCTTCTGAAAAAACCTACACTCGATCCCTCCGATGTCAACAACTACAGACCAGTATCCCTTCTTTCTTTTCTCTCCAAAACTCTTGAACGTGCCGTCCTTGGCCAGCTCTCCCGCTATCTCTCTCAGAATGACCTTCTTGATCCAAATCAGTCAGGTTTCAAGACTAGTCATTCAACTGAGACTTTCTGATCTGTATCACGGAGGCGCTCCGCACTGCTAAAGCTAACTCTCTCTTCTGCTCTCATCCTTTAGACCTATCGGTGAGTTGACACTTGAACCATCAGATCCTTTCCACCCTCTCCGAGTTGGGATCTCCGATGCGGCCCACGTTGGATTGCGTCCTACCTGACAGGTCGCTCCTACCAGGTGGTGATGAGAATCTGTCTCCTCGCCACGCGCTCACCACTGGTGTCCCCCAGGGCTCTGTTCTAGGCCCTCTCCTATTCTCGCTATACACCAAGTCACTTGGCTCTGTCATAACCTCACATGGTCTCTCCTATCATTGCTATGCAGACGACACACAATTAATCTAATCCTTTAATCTGATGACCAGGTTGTAGTTGATTCTGCATGTCTGGCAGACATATCAGTGTGGATGACGGATCACCACCTCAAGCTGAACCTCGGCAAGACGGAGCTGCTCTTCCTCCCGGGGAAGGACTGCCCGTTCCATGATCTCGCCATCACGGTTGACAACTCCATTGTCTCCTCCTCCCAGAGCGCTAAGAACCTTGGCGTGATCCTGGACAACACCCTGTCGTTGTCCAATAACATCAAGGCGGTGGGGAAGGTGTTTTACCTGACGCTGGTCACAGCGGCGCAGGTCCTAATCCAGGCACTTGTCATCTCCCGTCTGGATTACTGGTCGCTGTTGGCTGGGCTCCCCTGCCTGTGCCATTAAACCCCTACAACTCATCCAGAACGCCGCAGCCCGTCTGGTGTTCAACCTTCCCAAGTTCTCTTTAAGTTCCGGTCTCCACTGGCTTCCAGTTTAAGCTCGCATCCGCTACAAGACCATGGTGCTTGCCTCGGAGCTGTGAGGGGGGCACCGATACCTCCAGGCTCTGATCAGGCCCTACACCCAAACAAGGGCACTGCGTTCATCCACCTCTGGCCTTATGTCCCTACCACTTACAGTTCCCGCTCAGCCCAGTCAAAACTGTTTGCTCTGGCCCCCCAATGATGGAACAAACTCCCTCACGACGCCAGGACAGCGGAGTCAATCACCACCTTCCGGAGACACCTGAAACCCCACCTCTTCAAGGAATACCTAGGATAGGATAAAGCAATCACCCCCCCTTAAATGATTTAGATGCACTATTGTAAAGTGGCTGTTCCACTGATGTCAGAAGGTGAATTCGATTTGTAAGTCGCTCTGGATAGATTAAATGACTTAAATGTAAATGTAGATGTTTGTGTAATATAATTTTTTGTTTAGTTTTCAATATATCACAAACTTTCTGCAGATTTAAACAAGTTAAAACTGTGTTTTGAGTTGGCTATCCCACCGAGCAAAATGTCATTGAAAAGCCGTTGAAAATAAGACTATGCAACCAAATATTTAATATTTACATTCCATGTAACATTCTATAATGATTACTATTAATGCTCAACTGACAATTATATTGACATTGTTTCCCTGCTTTAAGAATATGGGTTCATTCTCAGATGTGTCCACCCAAATGTTACCCTAGATGCATGTAACTATTGGGGACTTACTGATCCAACAATAAGCCTATCTAGTGATCCCAATCGCAGTGAGGTGGAAAGTTACTACGGATATTGCAGGAGTTTCAGACATGCCCGTGGTAAGGACAACTTGCTTTCTGATTGTTTCAAGGGTGGGCAGTCAAAAAGTTTTGTGTTTTGTGTTTAGCCAGTGAGTTGCCATTGCCATTTTCCGTATTGGAGATGAGTTTTGTTTGGGCTTCTATTGTAACAGTATAGATTCCGTCCCTCTCCTCGCTCCAGGGACCCTCTGCACACATCAACAGTCAAACGTCGAGGCATCACTCCACAAAAGCCGCGACCCTTGCAGAGCAAGGGGAACAACTACTTCAAGGTCTCAGAGCGAGTGACGTCACCAATTGAAACGCTAACTAGCTAGCCTTTTCACATCGGTTACACTATATTAATTGAATAAAGTTAGTGAACCAAGGTGGCTGATTAGCTGTTGATGTCGAAGAAGCATCCCGTCCACTAGATTATATGTAGACGCACATCGGCATCAGCTGACTGGAGTTGGTATCGAAAATAGCCAAATAGTTCAAAAGCGACTGCCCCTAAAAACCAACAACTCCCTTTGAAAACGGGCGTGTATTATAGTGTAAAAATGTACTACAACGTGTAGCTAAATAGAATAACTTTGGTCATACCCAGTCAGCATGTGACGTCCAAGGACATCGAATTTTGGGCAATATCAAGTCTGTCTGTTGTGGCCGCCATTTCATCCCAAATGGGGCTGTGTATAAGTATGTAAATGTCTCTCGGACAAGGTTCTTCAAAATGAAACTGTGGGGGAACCTCTAAATGTTATTTGAAGAACCCCTTTTTTAAACTCCCTGTCCACCCTCCCTCGATTATAAAACAACATATTTTAATAACAATATTTATTTAAATAAGTCATTATTTTTTTAGTGGCACCACAAATGTGAATTAATATTTACAAAACAATTTACCAAACAAAACACATGACAAAATTTCAACATTTCTGCGGACATGTCAGACCATAATAAATAATACATTGACTTTGTAGTGCTTTTCATGACATTTAATAAAAATAACGATGTACAATAAAAACAAGTTTGCCATCTTTATGACCAGCCCTGGTAACTTCACCCCAACTTCTCTTATCCCTAGAACACAGTAACTTAAGAACATAAATGTTTTTCTGACATTGTTGGGGACATTTTAGGGAAAATAAAAAATCCAGGCTTAGCAGAGCCCCAAGTCCCATGGGGACGTCCTCGAGGGTGTGGATGTTCTCCCCATCAAAGGCCAGCGGGATTTCACTCTCATGGTGAAATGGATTTCCACCAATGTGCAGTAAAGGAGTGAAGAGCAGTGAAATCTGTCAACAAAAGTAAGAAAAGATGAATACACATACAAAGAACATAACAAGTGTTCTGCTGGAGTTTTATATAAGCATGCACACCTATGTTTATGAAGAAACAGATGATTTGTGCATAGGCATACCTTGTCAGGGACATAAAAGCCACTCAGGTTCTCATTGAAGAGGTATAGCAAGAGCAGGATCACTGCTTTGGTCTCGAGTCCTAGTAAAGTAAAGCAATGATCATACTACACAATACATTAGAGAAAGGGAAGAAATAAGAGCAAATGCCTCTTCTGTATTGTCCTTCAGGGACTGTCAAAATAGCAGGATAATGTCCTCACCCCTGCCTCGCTTCTCTACCTCTGATAGTCCCTTGAATTCTCTTTTTGTCTATATCCATGGACTTGATTAATTTGAGAAGATCTGAAAAGATAATTTGCATGCTAATAGATTTCAGTTTGTATTGACTGCTATGTAGGTTAAATGTACACTTCAAATGCAGCTGTCCTACAACATAACTTCTTCTTGATCCCAATTGCATTGTGTTCATGTTCTGTCCTGTAATAATTTCAAAGGAAGAGAAAATGTGTCAGAATAGTCTTACAAGCATATAAATATATATATAAAATAAATATTGAAAGATAAATGGCATCGACATACAATGTAATGTAAAATAGAAGAACATATTGGAGAAAACACTAGCCAATACAGTACTGCCACACAGTAACAGTACTGCCATACAGGCCTAATATCACATTTCAAGATATCAATTCAATTCAAGGGCTTTATTGGCATGGGAAACATGTGTTAACATTGCCAAAGCAAGTAAGGTAGATAATATATAAAGTGAAATAAACAATAAAAATTAACAGTAGACATCACACATACAGAAGTTTCAAAACAATAAAGACATTACAAATCAAATGTCATTATATATATATATATATATATATATATATAGTGTTTTAAAATGTGTATATATATATATACAGTGTTTTAAAATGTACAAATGGTAAAGGACACAAGATAAAATAAATAAGCATAGATATGGATTGTATTTACAATGGTGCGTGTTCTTCACTGGTTGCCCTTTTCTCGTGGCAACAAGTCACAAATCTTGCTGCTCTGATGGCACATTGTGGAATTTCACCCAGTAGATATGGGAGTTTTTCAAAATTGGATGTTTTCGAATTCTTTGTGGATCTGTGTAATCTGAGGGAAATATGTCTCTAATATGGTCATACATTGGGCAGGAGGTTAGGTAGTGCAGCTCAGTTTCCACCTCATTTTGTGGGCAGTGAGCACATAGCCTGTCTTCTCTTGAGAGCCATGTCTGCCTACCGCGGCCTTTCTCAATAGCAAGGCTATGCTCGCTGAGTCTGTACATAGTCAAAGCTTTCCTTAATTTTGGGTCAGTCACAGTGGTCAGGTATTCTGTCACTGTGTACTCTCTGTGTAGGGCCAAATAGCATTCTAGTTTGCTCTGTTTTTTTGTTAATTCTTTCCAATGTGTCAAGTAATTATCTTTTTGTTTTTTCATGATTTGGTTGGGTCTAATTGTGCTGCTGTCCTGGGGTTCTGTAGGGTGTGTTTGTGTTTGTGAACAGAGCCCCAGGACCAGCTTGCTTAGGGGACTCTTCTCCAGGTTCATCTCTCTGTAGGTGATGGCTTTGTTGTGGAAGGTTTGGGAATCGCTTCCTTTTAGGTGGTTATAGAATTTAACGGCTCTGTTCTGGATTTTGATAATTAGTGGGTATCGGCCTAATTCTGCTCTGCATGCATTATTTGGTGTTCTACGTTGTACACGGAGGATATTTTTGCAGAATTCTGCGTGCAGAGTCTCAATTTGGTGTTTGTCCCATTTTGTGAAGTCTTGGTTGGTGAGCGGACCCCAGACCTCACAAACATAAAGGGCAATGGGCTCTATGACTGATTCAAGTATTTTTAGCCAAATCCTAATTGGTATGTTGAAATTTATGTTCCTTTTGATGGCATAGAATGCCCTTCTTGCCTTGTCTCTCAGATCGTTCACAGCTTTGTGGAAGTTACCTGTGGCGCTGATGTTTAGGCCAAGGTATGTATAGTTTTTTTGTGTGCTCTAGGGCAACAGTGTCTAGATGGAATTTGTATTTGTGGTCCTGGTGTCTGGACCTTTTTTGGAACACCATTATTTTGGTCTTACTGAGATTTACTGTCAGGGCCCAGGTCTGACAGAATCTGTGCATAAGATCTAGGTGCTGCTGTAGGCCCTCCTTGGTTGGTGACAGAAGTACCAGATCATCAGCAAACAGCAGACATTTGACTTCAGATTCTAGTAGGGTGAGGCCGGGTGCTGCAGACTTTTCTAGTGCCCGCGCCAATTCGTTGATATATATGTTGAAGAGGGTGGGGCTTAAGCTGCATCCCTGTCTAACCCCACGACCCTGTGTGAATAAATTTGTGTGTTTTTTGCCAATTTTAACCGCACACTTGTTGTTTGTGTACATGGATTTTATGATGTCGTATGTTTTACCCCCAACACCACTTTCCATCAGTTTGTATAGAAGACCCTCATGCCAAATTGAGTTGAAGGCTTTTTTGAAATCAACAAAGCATGAGAAGACTTTGCCTTTGTTATGGTTTGTTTGGTTGTCAATTAGGATGTGCAGGGTGAATACATGGTCTGTTGTACGGTAATTTGGTAAAAAGCCAATTTGACATTTGCTCAGTACATTGTTTTCATTGAGGAAGTGTACGAGTCTGCTGTTAATGATAATGCAGAGGATTTTCCCAAGGTTACTGTTGACGCATATTCCATGGTAGTTATTGGGGTCAAATTTGTCTCCATTTTTGTGGATTGGTGTGATCAGTCCTTGGTTCCAAATTAATCGGGAGGATGCCAGAGCTAAGGATGATGTTAAAGAGTTTTAGTATAGCCAATTGGAATTTGTTGTCTGTATATTATATCATTTCATTGAGGATACCATCAACACCACAGGCCTTTTTGGGTTGGAGGGTTTTTATTTTGTCCTGTAACTCATTCAATGTAATTGGAGAATCCAGTGGGTTCTGGTAGTCTTTAATAGTTGATTCTAAGATCTGTATTTGATCATGTATATGTTTTTGCTCTTTATTCTTTGTTATAGAGCCAAAAAGATTGGAGAAGTGGTTTACCCATACATCTCCATTTTGGATAGATAATTCTTCGTGTTGTTGTTTGTTTAGGGTTTCCAATTTTCCCAGAAGTGGTTAGAGTCTATGGATTCTTCAATTACATTGAGCTGATTTCTGACATGCGGTTCCTTCTTTTTCCATAGTGGGCGGCAGGGTAGCCTAGTGGTTAGAGCGTTGGACTTGTAACCGAAAGGTTGTGAGTTCAAACCCCCGAGCTGACAAGGTACAAATCTGTCGTTCTGCCCCTGAACAGGCAGTTAACCCACTGTTCCCAGGCCGTCATTGAAAATAAGAATTTGTTCTTAACTGACTTGCCTGGTTAAATAAAGGTAAAAAGAAATTTAAAAAAAATTGTTTTAGTGATTCACCATAGTGAAGGCGTAGACTCAGGTTTTCCGGGTCTCTATGTTTTTGGTTGGACAGGTTTCTCAATTTCTTTCTTAGATTTTTGCATTCTTCATCAAACCATTTGTCATTGTTGTTAATTTTCTTCGGTTTTCTATTAGAGATTTTTAGATTTGATAGGGAAGCTGAGAGGTCAAATATACTGTTATATCTTTGTACCAAAAATGTTCAATATTTTATTAGGCTGACTTGAAAGATTATACGCAACATTTTGCTGCGTGGCAATACTGTGTTTGGATTCTGAAGGGTATTTATACTAAAGAGGTAGTCTAGACACTGTATTAATACCATTATGCATTTGAATCCCATCTACAGCTACCATCTAAGATACTAATTTCCCTCCACAAGGGGGTGTACATGTAACGTTTCCAAAATGGGATAGTATTGTACATGTAATGTTTCCAAAATGGGAGAGTATTGTCCATGTTACGTTTCCAAAATGGAATAGTAATGTACATGTAACGTTTCCAATACGGGATAGTATTGTACATGTAACGTTTCCAATACGGGATAGTATTGTACATGTAACGTTTTCAAAATGGGATAGTATTGTACATGAAACGTCTCCAAAATGGGGTATTGTACATGTAACGATTTAACCCCTTGTGAGTTTATAGTATTGCATGCTGTAGCAGGCTATATAAAGAGGAAGACCTCCATTGATGATTCAGTTCGTTGTAACATCTTGTCTGGACAGGTCACCATCCTTAGTTAGTTAGTTAGTTAACGTTAGCTAGTTCATTATCACAAAAGTGAGAACTGCTCTAGATTGGAAGCTTACGTTAACGAGTGTAAAGCCATTTTGGTTTTATGGAAACGATATACAATATATGGGAAAGAATATAGTTCAGGGAAATAATCCAAACCTAGTTGTGCCTATTTAGGACATAACGTTAGCTAGATAACGGTACTGTAGCTCATACAATGCCAACGGTCAAACCCAGTTTTCTAATATTTACCTTAATTAGCTATAGTAACGTTATGAAAGCTATTCACAGAAACCCATAATTGTCTTCGTTATTCATTATTATTATGTTATATTATTATAATAAATTATTTTGAGACATATTCAGAGCCAAACATCAACCCAACTTAACCTTTTTAATTTGTTGTCGCATCCAAACTTGTCACCATCGTTTTCAGTTGAAAGTTCCCGGAAGAAGTCCAGCAACAACGGAGGTTCCTTGATGAACCCACCTTCTATCAAGTTCTTTGAATAACCTTTTGGGGCTGTTTTTCATTGTCCAAGAACCCTACGGTTCTTAGAGGATCTGAGAACAACTCCAGTTGAACCCTTCATGTTTACAGTGTCGTCGGCTCTATTTACTCTCAGATTCAAACACGATGATTAGCATCAACGATCAAGTCAGCTGCTGCTGCTCCAATACAGTATGAGGTGAGACCGTGAACTGACGTTGAACCGGGCAGTCAGCTGCTGCTCCAATACAGTATGAGTATGAGCTGAGACGGTGAACTGATGTTGAACCAGGCAGTCAGCTGCTGCTGCTCCAATACAGTATGAAGTGATGGTGAACTGAGGTTGAACGGGGCAGTCATTCATTCTGTACTATGAGTCTAGTCTATCATTGTTGGTATTGAAAAAGCTATTGCACATTGTGGTGGAAATTCTAACAAATCTGGAGAGACTGTCATTTCTTCAAACAATCAACCTTTTTTTGATAAGAATTGCAATAATGTAGCTGGTCAGCCCTACACTCTGAGGTGGAAGGCCAAGAACTCATGACACAAGGTGGTCAGAAGCCTTACATATTCAAACTATCTTGTGCATATAGAAAACATGTGATCTTGGTATGTGTCCGTGTGTGGAGAACTAGACACAGACTAACTGTGAATTGGTCGTCTCCTTCTGTAGCAACAGATAGTTATTCTAGTTTTCCAGTGAGGTGTCAAAGCAGTGTAATATTCATATGTGTAAACATACTGATATGTAATTGGATGCATTTTACTGCCATATCGTACTGTGCTATGACCTAACCAAATGGTTAGGTCATGGTCAGTTTGAACCTGGTTGGCAATATGTGAAAATGCTAGTTATAGCTAGCAAATAAAGAGCTACGTTAAGAAATATCCTGTAGTACTGCATTTTATTATTTTGTACAAAGTGTGCAAAACAAGACAAACAGGAAATCACTATAGACACAGTTCCTCTGAAGTAGATCAACGGTTCCCTGAATTGGGCCAAGCGCCTTTGGCCTGTCTGTCCAGAGGGTGTGTGGTTGCACACCCACCCAAACATACACAAACTTCTCAACCTTAAAGAGATCCTTCAACACATTAGAAGTCTTATCAACTTAAAGAGGTTAACATAGATGTTTCCCTCACAACATTGCACAGAGATAAATCAGACCCAGCCTGAACTGTGTGATGTAGTAGAGTTGTAGTTTCCAACAGGACAATATTCGACATAGTTTAGCGCATAGAACTTTGTAATTTTGTCTTAACTGTGTTTCTTTTACACCTGTGTTAAGTTCTAAATAAAGAGTAAAAACTCAGACGGTAAGTAAAACTCAAACCAAGTTTATTCACCCACTGAGTCACAGCTGCTTAAGACCAAGACATATTCACACAAGCGCTAGTATTTAACCCTTTATGCTGAGTCTCCTCCTTACTGGTATTTAACCCTTTATGCTGAGTCTCCTTACACCTCTGTTGCTAGGCAGAACTTCAGTCACATCAGTTCTTCCTTTCTTCATCTGATCTGGCCTAAAATACCTCCCTCCTCCCTCAACAGGCTGTCCTGTTGACTTGTTCCAGACTGTGGCTCTTCTCCTCCCCACCTCACGGCTGTCCTGTTGACTTGTTCCAGACTGTGCTCCATAGGATCCCTGACGTCTAACAATAACACATTCTGACAGAATGTAAACGTTCTACATTCCCCTCCCTCAAACTGTGACATGAATAAGGATATTTAATATTTTCAAGTTCAGAAGTCAGAACCCATCACCTGCTATGTTAAACAGAGAAGAATGCACAATGGTCAATGCTATCCAGGATCTTTGGGACATCTCTACCCTAAACCCGAACCTTAAAACCTACCTTAACCATTGTAAATGTCAACTTCAAAGGACTAGGGACATCCCAAGGATGTATCTCTACCTGAAAATACATGATCTAAGTGATTGATAGTTGGTATTCAGCAGTCATAAAGCCTTATTTACTTTAATGAACCACTAAAATAGTGATTTTGTCAGACAGCAGCTCTACACTTTATTGACTGACTGATTCAGTCAACTTTCCATCCCTCCTCTGCCTTCCTCTCCTCTGAAGACCCAGTGAAGGTGGAGCTCAGTCAGTGAGCTGTTGAGGGACTGGTTAGGAAGAACACTTCTACAGCCAGAGAGGTGAGAGGTCACACATGGTTTAGATGGTAAATATGTATGTCCCCTTAGCGGTTCATCACGTAAGCAAAAGGGAGTACGTTCCATCATCCATGTTTATTTACATTAGTGCAAATTGTCCACTGGTGTAATTTCTCAACCCTTTTGGCTGTATGAACGTTAATTTGTCCTCAGACACACGCATTTGCTCTTTGATATTATGAAGGTAATTTGTGTAAAAGATACTTTTCCCCCCTCATTCACATTGAAACAATAACAAAGCTGTCATTGGGGCTGGAGAAATGTAACTACTCTCAAATTCATAGACAAACCTATGGATGCAAGGACTGACCATCCATGATATCAACATTATAGTTTTAACCATGTTGAGGCTACACAGTATTGATTTACATTGTTTCTAAACATTGGAGTAAAAACAGCTTATTGGGAGTTCTGATGGGGTACAACAGTTGAACTAAGGTCATGAGGCATGTGTTATATTCTTCAATAATCAATGGCTATAAATAAATCATTTAAAAGTCAAAAATTGGATATAGGATTTGCAGATTTCCCCTTTAACACCACACATCAGTTCAACAACTGCAGAGTTTTTCCCTCTGTTTTTAAGACAGTACTTACTAGTGTTAATCAGGGCCTGGTTTCTCAAAACCACCTTATGGCTAAGTTCATCTTTGGAACCATTGGATGCCTTAAGATGCGTTTGGGAAACCGGGCCCCTACTTTTTATTTTACTCTGATATCCTCCTGTTCTTTAGAAGGAGAGTGGCTTAGTGACCGCATGGCCGGAGATGTTAGCTAGCTAGGCTAATGCTATCTTAACCAGTCCGCTAGCTGACTAATAACAACAACACCGTAAATATGAAATTAAATCGGATAACTAACTAGACGACAGAAGTGGGTTTTAAACACAGTGGCTAAAATACACGAAAGCGTCTAAAGATCAAATCAAATGTATTTATACAGCCCTTCGTACATCAGCTGATATCTCAAAGTGCTGTACAGAAACCCAGCCTGAAACACCAAACAGCAAGCAATGCAGGTGTAGAAGTACGGTGGCTAGAAAAAACTCCCTAGAAAGGCCAAAACCTAGAAAGAAACCTAGAGAGGAACCAGGCTATGTGGGGTGGCCAGTCCTCTTCTGGCTGTGCCGGGTGGAGATTAAAACAGAACATGGCCAAGATGTTCAAATGTTCATAAATGACCAGCATGGTCAAATAATAAGGCAGAACAGTTGAAACTGGAGCAGCAGCACGGCCAGGTGGACTGGGGACAGCAAGGAGTCATCATGTCAGGTAGTCCTGAGGCTCAGGGCCTCTGAGAGAGAGAGAGAAAGAGAGAATTAGAGAGAGCACACTTAAATTCACACAGGACACCGAATAGGACAGGAGAAGTACTCCAGATATAACAAACTGACCCTAGCCCCCCGACACAAACTACTGCAGCATAAATACTGGAGGCTGAGACAGGAGGGGTCAGGAGACACTGTGGCACCATCCGAGGACACCCCCGGACAGGGCCAAACAGGAAGGATTATAACCCCACCCACTTTGCCAAAGCACAGCCCCCACGCCACTAGAGGGATATTTTCAACCACCAAGGCCGAGTATAGCCCACAAAGATCTCCGCCACGGCACAACCCAAGGGGGGGGGCGCCAACCCAGACAGGAAGATCACATCAGTGACTCAACCCACTCAGGTGAAGCACCCCTCCTAGGGACGGTATGAAAGAGCCCCAGTAAAGAGGTTTATTGGTTCATCTATTTTGTCTAGCAAGCTACCGAGGTGTCTGACGAAATGTTGCTGCTGTTGAAAGAAGTGTTCCGTCCATTAGATTATACGTCACACTAACAGCATTGCCTTAAAGTCCCACACTGCCCTCTGCTGACTGGAGTGGGTAACGCAATTTGAGTAAAATGTATATTTTATCTTCAGACAAAAAGTTAAAGTGTAGGAAGCATGAGTTTTTACTCACCAGTGTAACAACACAGTGTGGCTAGAGACTTCGTAACTTAGTTGTAGTCACAATCTGGTTTCCTATAAGGACAAACAGTTGTGTTTTTGAATTATTACATATTTCTTAACTTATTTATGGATATCTTCTAAACTACCCACAATGCACTATTTCTCAACGTCATATGGAGGATCTACTCTGTGCTACAGAGTTTGAATGCTAGCTTGGTAGCTAGCTCAAGCTTACAAATGTTAGCCACACCTCATGCTTTCCATGCACTGTGTGGTTGTGTTATCTAGTGGGAACCCGTTAGCACGGTAGGCTCTGCTGCCTTCTTGCCGTGGGCTCAAAATGAAAGGTAGAATCATACCTTGTTTTGTAATGTTTATAACCCTGGCTTACTGCTAGCACTTCATTTTTCATGTCTCTGCTCTTTTCATCAGCAGTCATGTTTTTGTTGGGTTTTCTTAGTTGGGTTCTAACTGGTCTCCGGTAGTTGGGCTCCAGCTCGACCATAGCTAGTTGGCTGGCTAAGATAACTATATAGCTAACATTCTTTGATATTTGATTCGATTGCGTTATGTATTTCCAAAACGTTGGTTTACTTTAATTACTCAAGTCATGAGTGCAAACGATTAGTTTAATTTGAAGTTATACATTTGAAGTTTTTTTTTTGTAATTTACTTTTTTTTTTATACCTTTATTTTACTAGGCAAGTCAGTTAAGAACAAATTCTTATTTTCAATGATGGCCTAGGAACAGTGGGTTAACTGCCTGTTCAGGGGCAGAAAGACAGATTTTGTACCTTGTCAGCTCGGGGATTTGAACTTGCAACCTTTCGGTTACTAGTCCAATGCTCTAATCCTCCATATTACATCACACCTGACTTTGGCATTCTTCTGAAATCTGATTGGTTTAATGTAATAACTCCAAAAAATGGAACAGTGAGGTGTTACTTTGCATTGGGAAAAATACTTCATTATTGTAACGGCCCTGGGTTTATAAGCATGGAAATCGACTCTACTGCTGTTCGTATAATTTAATTATTCCAATATTATTATTCCAATATGTTTTCATTAATTGAATTCACTTAGTCTATTTTATGAGAATTTGTAAGATTCTTATTTGCATAAAATAAAATAGACAGAGACCAGTCTTATCAAAAAGAGATAATAGTATTTATTCTTGGAGCGCGCTGCCATGTAACCACGAACAACAGTTTATATATAAAATATGACGTCATAGGTCATAAAATATTCTTTCTCCCAACAGTTCAAAAGTTCATTCAAAAGTTAATTTGAGAAAAACCTTCTGAAGTTTTCATCCATCACCATTCAGCAGACAGTCCCAGCTAATGGAAAACCTAAGAAAAGACGCACTGCCTTATCTAAACATCCCAGAGCTAAGTTGAGTCGGTTCAACCATAGGTTATCGACCCTTTCTGCTCACTTAAAAAAAACACTTCCAGTCTTCTCCAACCTGGCTGGAATGGTATTTATTTTATTTTATTACCCCCTGTTTCAGGCTCCACAATCCCTCACTTATGAATTCATATTGTTAATCAGATATAATAAAACATGGGATATATTTAAAATGGGATTATTGTTTAGTCATTATTCATAAAATTCCAACTGCTCGAGCTTTTGCGGCACAGTCGATAGCGCGTCGGACCTCGGGTTCGAAGGTCGAGGGTTCGAGACCTGCTCCCTGCTGTTTCATTACATTGGTGTCAGAAGTGAGGGGACCTTGCATCCATTAATTAATTATAATTAATAAGTAAATGGGAATTAATTTATAAAAGACTAAACTAACAAATATTTAATGTTATGTTTTATAAAAAATACAAAACATAGCAAACATATATTTCATTTGATATTTTATAAACAATACAATGCAAACATTAACTACATCGCACCTGCCCAAACACACTAGCACACACCCCCATCTCCAGCGCCTGCATCACTCTCCTCCACATGGCCTCAAACTGCACCATTTTATTTCTCTCCGTTGCCCACACACTTTCAATTTTTAGATAATAAAGCATTTCACCTTTCCATTGCGTTAGAGCTAGGGGGTCCTATTTTTATTTTTGGAAAAACA
Organism: Oncorhynchus masou masou; assembly: GCF_036934945.1. Lineage (NCBI taxonomy): Eukaryota > Metazoa > Chordata > Actinopteri > Salmoniformes > Salmonidae > Oncorhynchus > Oncorhynchus masou. Next base: position 63,300,481 of record NC_088217.1, on the reverse strand, counting down.
ACATTCCCAAAGTAAAGCGCCTATTTCTCAGGACCAGATACTAGAATATGGATATAATTGACAGCTTAGGATAGAAAACACTCTAAAGTTTCCAAAACTGTAAAAATATTGTCTGTGAGTATAACAGAACTGATATTGCAGGCGAAAGCCTGAGGAAAATCCAATCAGGAAGTGAATCTTATTTTGAAAGCTCTGTGTTCCTATGCATCCCTATTGACCATTGAAAGGGATATCGACCAGATTCCTTTTTCTGTGGCTTCCCTAAGGTGTCTACAGCCTTTAGATGTAGTTTCAGGCCTTTATTTTGAAGAATGAGCATAAACGTCCACATTGCGTAAGTGGTCAGTTGTTGGCTCTCAGTGTGATTTTTGCGCAAAACAGAGAGGTAGCCATTTTTCCTCCCGGTCCTAGTGAAAAGCCAACTGTCCCGGTTGATATGTTATCGAATAGATATTTGAAAAACACCTTGAGGATTGATTATAAAAAACTTTGCCATGTTTATGTCGATATTATGGATATAATTTGGAATTTTTATCTGCATAGGCGTGACCGCTATTTCCGGTGGATTCCTGGGCATAACGCATCAAACTAACGGAGGTATTTGGATATAAAAAAATATCTTTATGGAACAAAATAAACATTTGCTGTCTAACTGGGAGTCTCGTGAGTGAAAACATCCGAAGATCATCAAAGGTAAACGATTAATTTGATTGCTTTTCTGATTTTCGTGACCAAGTTACCTGCCGCTACGTGTACATAATGTTTTGTTTGTATATCGATAAACTGACACTAACGCTTGTATTGTTTTCGCTGTAAAGCATAGTTTCAAAATCTGAGATGATAGGGTGATTAACAAAAGGCTAAGCTGTGTTTCGGTATATCTCACTTGTGATTTCATGAATATGAATATTTTCTAGAAAGATTTGACAGTTGCGCTATGCTATTTAGCGTAGTTGATGACAATTATCCCGGATCAAATCAAATCAAATTGTATTTGTCACATACACATGGTTAGCAGATGTTAATGCGAGTGTAGCGAAATTCTTGTGCTTCTAGTTCCGACAATGCAGTAATAACCAACAAGTAATCGAACTAACAATTCCAAAACTACTGTCTTATACACACAAGTGTAAGGGGATAAAGAATATGTACATAAAGATATATGAATGAGTGATGGTACAGAGCAGCATAGGCAAGATACAGTAGATGGTATCGAGGACAGTATATACATATGAGATGAGTATGTAAACAAAGTGGCATAGTTATTAAAGTGGCTAGTGATACATGTATTACATAAAGATGCAATAGATGATATAGAGTACAGTATATACGTATACATATCAGATGAATAATGTATGGTATGTAAACATTATATTAGGTAGCATTCTTTAAAGTGGCTAGTGATATATTTTACATAATTTCCCATCAATTCCCATTATTAAATTGGCTGGGGTTGAGTCAGTGTGTTGGCAGCAGCCACTCAATGTTAGTGGTGGTTGTTTAACAGTCTGATGGCCTTGAGATATAAGCTGTTTTTCAGTCTCTCGGTCCCAGCTTTGATGCACCTGTACTGACCTCGCCTTCTGGATGGTAGCGGGGTGAACAGGCAGTGGCTTGGGTGGTTGTTGTCCTTGATGATCTTTATGGCCTTCCTGTAACATTGGGTGGTGTAGGTGTCCTGGCGGGCAGGTAGTTTGCCCCCGGTGATGCGTTGTGCAGACCTCACTACCCTCTGGAGAGCCTTACGGTTGTGGGCGGAGCAGTTGCCGTACCAGGTGGTGATGCAGCCCGCCAGGATGCTCTCGATTGTGCATCTGTAGAAGTTTGTGAGTGCTTTTGGTGACAAGCCAAATTTCTTCAGCCTCCTGAGGTTGAAGAGGCGCTGCTACGCCTTCTTCACGATGCTGTCTGTGTGGGTGGACCAATTTAGTTTGTCTGTGATGTGTATGCAGAGGAACTTAAAACTCACTACCCTCTCCACTACTGTTCCATCGATGTGGATAGGGGGGTGTTCTCTCTGCTGTTTCCTGAAGTCCACAATCATCTCCTTAGTTTTGTTGACGTTGAGTGTGAGGTTATTTTCCTGACACCACACTCCGAGGGCCCTCACCTCCTCCCTGTAGGCCGTCTCGTCGTTGTTGGTAATCAAGCCTACCACTGTTGTGTCGTCCGCAAACTTGATGATTGAGTTGGAGGCGTGCGTGGCCACGCAGTCGTGGGTGAACAGGGAGTACAGGAGAGGGCTCAGAACACACCCTTGTGGGGCCCCAGTGTTGAGGCCCCAGTGTTGAGGATCAGCGGGGTGGAGATGTTGTTGCCTACCCTCACCACCTGGGGCGGCCCGTCAGGAAGTCCAGTACCCAGTTGCACTGGGCGGGGTTGCGACCCAGGGTCTCGTGCTTGATGACGAGCTTGGAGGGTACTATGGTGTTAAATGCCGAGCTGTAGTCGATGAACAGCATTCTCACATAGGTATTCCTATGTGAGAATGGGGCAGTGTTAGGGCAGTGTGCAGTGTGGTTGAGATTGCATCGTCTGTGGACCTATTTGGGCTGTAAGCAAATTGGAGTGGGTCTATGGTGTCAGGTAGGGTGGAGGTGATATGGTCCTTGACGAGTCTCTCAAAGCACTTCATGATGACGGAAGTGAGTGCTTCAGGGCGGTAGCCGTTTAGCTCAGGTACCTTAGCTTTCTTGGGAACAGGAACAATGGTGGCCCTCTTGAAGCATGTGGGAACAACAGACTGAGATAGGGATTGATTGAATATGTCCGTAAACACACCAGCCAGCTGGTCTGCGCATGCTCTGAGGGCGCGGCTGGGGATGCCGTCTGGGCCTGCAGCCTTGCGAGGGTTAACACGTTTAAATGTTTTACTCACCTCGGCTGCAGTGAAGGAGAGTCCGCATGTTTTTGTTGCAGGCCGTGTCAGTGGCACTGTATTGTCCTCAAAGTGGGCAAAAAAGTTATTTAGTGTGCCTGGGAGCAAGACATCCTGGTCCGTGACTGGGCTGGTGTTCTTTTTGTAATCCGTGATTGACTGTAGATCCTGCCACATACCTCTTGTGTCTGAGCCGTTGAATTGAGATTCTACTTTGTCTCTATACTGACGCTTAGCTTGTTTGATTGCCTTGCGGAGGGAATAGCTGCACTGTTTGTATTCGTTCATGTTTCCAGTCACCTTGCCCTGATTAAAAGCAGTGGTTCGCTTTCAGTTTCACGCGAATGCTGCCATCAATCCACGGTTTCTGGTTTGGGAATGTTTTAATCGTTGCTATGGGAACGACATCTTCAACGCACGTTCTAATGAACTCGCACACCGAATCAGCGTATTCGTCAATGTTGTTGTCTGACGCAATACGAAACATATCCCAGTCCACGTGATGGAAGCAGTCTTGGAGTGTGGAATCAGATTGGTTGGACGAGCATTGGACAGACCTCAGCGTGGGAGCTTCTTGTTTTAGTTTCTGTCTGTAGGCAGGGATCAACAAAATGGAGTCGTGGTCAGCTTTTCCGAAAGGATTCCAGTTTGCAAAGAATCAAATAAAGTTCGTTCAGAGCCATCGATGTGTCTGCTTGGGGGGGAATATATACGGCTGTGATTATAATCGAAGAGAATTCTCTTAGTAGATAATGAGGTCGACATTTGATTGTGAGGAATTCTAAATCAGGTGAACAGAAGGATTTGAGTTCCTGTATGTTTTTGTGATCACACCACGTCTCGTTAGCCATACGTTATACGCCCCCGCCCCTCTTCTTACCAGAAAGATGTTTGTTTCTGTCGGCGCGATGCGTGGAGAAACCAGCTGGCTGCACCGACTCCGATAGCATCTCTTCAGTGAGCCATGTTTCCGTGAAGCAAAAAACGTTACAGTCTCTGATGTCCCTCTGGAATGCTACCCTTGCTCGGATTTCATCAACCTTGTAGTCAAGAGACTGGACATTGGCGAGTAGAATGCTAGGGAGTGGTGCACGATGTGCCCGTCTCCGGAGTCTGACCAGAAGACCGCCTCGTTTCCCTCTTTTACGAAGTCGTTTTTTTTGGGTCGCCGGCTGGGATCCATTCCGTTGTCCTGGGTGAAAGGCAGAACACAGGATCCGCTTCGCAAAAGTCATATTCTTGGTCGTACTGATGGTGAGCTGACGCTGCTCTTATATTCAGTAGTTCTTCTCGACTTTATGTAATGAAACCTAAGATAACCTGGGGTACTAATGTAAGAAATAACATGTAAAAAAAAATGCATAGTTTCCTAGGAATGCGAAGCGAGGCGGCCATCTCTGTCGGAAATTAGTAGACTTCCGGCGCTGGTTTGGTGGTTCCAAGAGGTTATTAACAGCGGATTGGTTGGTTGATTTCCAGTATTTATGATGATTGATGAAAGGTTTCATCCAATCATTGGGTATCTCACTGCACCCTCAAATGCCATGTTTTGAAATATACAGACAGATGGATTGAAAGTAATTTTACGTTGATTAACTGTACTTCTGACAGCCAACTTTCTAACTAACTCCGCTCATATCTTTTGGACATTATAACATTCCCAGAATGCATTGATTATTGAGTCATTGTTAGTTTTACACTTAATAAGGATGTCTACAGATCAGTGTCCCACCCACGGGACTGTTGAGCTAATGTGTGCTAATGTGATTAGCATGAGGTTGTAAGTAACAAGAACATTTCCCAGGACATAGACATATCTGATGTTGGCATTAAGCTTAAACAGAACATTAACAATGGATCAATGCATACAATCTAGAGGCGAAAGAAACCCACAGTTGTTTAGGCGAGGTGCTGGCTAGCAGAGTAGATCACCTGTTAAGGAAAGGTGCTGGCCAGCAGAGTAGAACACCTGTTTAAGAGAGGTGCTGGCTAGTGGAGTAGAAAACCTGTTTAGGAAAGGTGCTGGCTAGCAGAGTAGAACACCTGTTTAGGAGAGGTGCTGGACATAAAAATTATTAAATAACACATATGGAATCATGTTGTAAGAGAGTGTGCAAAGCTGTCATCAAGGCAAAGGTCGGCTACTTTGAAGAATCTCAAATATAAAATATATTTTGATTTGTTTAACATGTTTTTGGTAACAACATGATTCCATATGTGTTGTTTCAGAGTTTTGATGTCTTCACTATTATTCTACTTATGTAGGAAATAGTCAAATGAAAGAAAAAACCCTTGAATGAGTAGGTGTGTCCTATCTTTTTTATTAATTTGGAGAACACATTGGGAGGGATCTTAGACAATTCTCCATACAGAATCCTACCAGGTCCTTATGGACTGCCCTCTTCAATTCAAACCACAGGTTTTCAAATGGGGTTAACGTGTGGGGCCGGAGATGGCCCTGCGTTCTCATTCTGACACCAAACCCACCACTGGTAGGTGTAGCTAAACACCTCTATTTCCCAGTAATCTGACTACAGCACCACTTTCAATCCAATTACCAATGTTTTTTAGCCTTTTATTGTCTCCAGTCATTTACATGTCTTGGATGACATGAACATAGAGCTCCATGGTAACACCAGTGGGTTTAAAGTCTAAATTAGAATGCAGAACAGAACCCCGTACCTACTGTCAAATATGGTGCTGGATCTTTGGGCTTCAACTGGTCCAGGGACACTTAAGGCCCCAGCCTATAAAAAAGATATATTATAGAGCTCTGCTCAGACTATAAACATGACAATATATATTATAGAGCTCTGTTCAGCCTATAAACATGACATATGTTATTATAGAGCTCTGTTCAGCCTAAAGACATAACATTATCTATTATTATAGAGCTCTGCTCAGCCTGTAAACATGACATTATCTATTATTATAGAGCTCTGCTCAGCCTAGAACATGACATTATCTATTATTATAGAACTCTGCTCAGCCTAAAAACATGACATAATCTATTATTATAGAGCTCTGCTCAGCCTATAAATATGGCATTATCTATTATTATAGAGCTCTGTTCAGCCTAAAGACATTATCTAATATTACTGACTAGGTATCCCCCTTTCCCTATTTTTTTTTCACCTTTATTTAACCAGGTAGGCTAGTTGAGAACAAGTTCTCATTTGCAACTGCGACCTGGCAAAGATAGCAGTGTGAACAGACAACACAGAGTTACACATGGAGTAAACAATTAACAAGTAAATAGCACAGTAGAAAAAAAGAGTCTATATACAGTGCCTTGCGAAAGTATTCGGGCCCCTTGAATTTTGCGACCTTTTGCCACATTTCAGGCTTCAAACATAAAGATATATAAAACTGTATTTTTTCGTGAAGAATCAACAACAAGTGGGACACAATCATGAAGTGGAACGACATTTATTGGATATTTCAAACTTTTTTAACAAATCAAAAACTGAAAAATTGGGCGTGCAAAATTATTCAGCCCCCTTAAGTTAATACTTTGTAGCGCCACCTTTTGCTGCAATTACAGCTGTAAGTCGCTTGGGGTATGTCTCTATCAGTTTTGCACATCGAGAGACTGAAATTTCTTCCCTTTCCTCCTTGTAAAACAGCTCGAGCTCAGTGAGGTTGGATGGAGAGCATTTGTGAACAGCAGTTTTCAGTTCTTTCCACAGATTCTCGATTGGATTCAGGTCTGGACTTTGACTTGGCCATTCTAACACTTGGATATGTTTATTTTTGAACCATTCCATTGTAGATTTTGCTTTATGTTTTGGATCATTGTCTTGTTGGAAGACAAATCTCCGTCCCAGTCTCAGGTCTTTTGCAGACTCCATCAGGTTTTCTTCCAGAATGGTCCTGTATTTGGCTCCATCCATCTTTCCATCAATTTTAACCATCTTCCCTGTCCCTGCTGAAGAAAAGCAGGCCCAAACCATGATGCTGCCACCACCATGTTTGACAGTGGGTATGATGTGTTCAGGGTGATGAGCTGTGTTGCTTTTACGCCAAACATAACGTTTTGCATTGTTGCCAAAAAGTTCAATTTTGGTTTCATCTGACCAGAGCACCTTCTTCCACATGTTTGGTGTGTCTCCCAGGTGGCTTGTGGCAAACTTTAAACAACACTTGTTATGGATTTCTTTAAGAAATGGCTTTCTTCTTGCCACTCTTCCATAAAGGCCAGATTTGTGCAATATACGACGGATTGTTGTCATATGGACAGTCTCTCCCACCTCAGCTGTAGATCTCTGCAGTTCATCCAGAGTGATCATGGGCCTCTTGGCTGCATCTCTGATCAGTCTTCTCCTTGTATGAGCTGAAAGTTTAGAGGGACGGCCAGGTCTTGGTAGATTTGCAGTGGTCTGATACTCCTCCATTTCAATATTATCGCTTGCACAGTGCTCCTTGGGATGTTTAAAGCTTGGGAAATCGTTTTGTATCCAAATCCGGCTTTAAACTTCTTCACAACAGTATCTCGGACCTGCCTGGTGTGTTCCTTGTTCTTCATGATGCTCTCTGCGCTTTTAACGGACCTCTGAGACTATCACAGTGCAGGTGCATTTATACGGAGACTTGATTACACACAGGTGGATTGTATATATCATCATTAGTCATTTAGGTCAACATTGGATCATTCAGAGATCCTCACTGAACTTCTGGAGAGAGTTTGCTGCACTGAAAGTAAAGGGGCTGAATAATTTTGCACGCCCAATTTTTCAGTTTTTGATTTGTTAAAAAAGTTTGAAATATCCAATAAATATCGTTCCACTTCATGATTGTGTCCCACTTGTTGTTGATTCTTCACAAAAAATACAGTTTTATATCTTTATGTTTGAAGCCTGAAATGTGGCAAAAGGTCGCAAAGTTCAAGGGGGCCGAATACTTTTGCAAGGCACTGTACATTGTGTGCAAAAGGCATGAGGAGGTAGGCAAATAATTACAATTTTGCAGATTAACACTGGAGTGATAAATTATCAGATGATCATGTACAGGTAGAGATATTGGTGTGCAAGAGAGCAGAAAAGTAAATAAATAAAAACAGTATGGGGATGAGGTAGGTAAAATTGGGTTGGCTATTTACCGATAGACTATGTACAGCTGCAGCGATCGGTTTCGCTGCTCAGATAGCAGATGTTTGAAGTTGGTGAGGGAGACAAAAGTCTCCAACTTCAGCGATTTTTGCAATTCGTTCCAGTCAGAGGCAGCAGAGAACTGGAACGAAAGCTGGCCAAATGAGGTGTTGGCTTTAGGGATGATCAGTGAGATTCACCTGCTGGAGCACGTGCTACGGGTGGGTGTTTCCAACGTGACCAGTGAACTGAGATAAGTCGGAGCTTTACTTAGCATGGACTTGTAGATGACCTGGAGCCAGTGGGTCTTGCCAGCGAATATGTAGCGAGGGCCAGCCGACGAGAGCATACAGGTCGCAGTGGTGGGTGGTATAAGGTGCTTTAGTAACAAAACAGATGGCACTGTGATAAACTGCATCCAGTTTGCTGAGTAGAGTGTTGGAAGCTATTTTGTAGATGACATCGCCGAAGTCGAGGATCGGTAGGATAGTCAGTTTTACTAGGGTAAGTTTGGCGGCGTGAGTGAAGGAGGCTTTGTTGCGGAATAGAAAGCCGACTCTAGATTTGATTTTAGATTGGAGATGTTTAATATGAATCTGGAAGGAGAGTTTACAGTCTAGCCAGACACCTAGGTACTTATAGATGTCCACATATTCAAGGTCGGAACCATCCAGGGTGGTGATGCTCGTCGGGCGTGCGGGTGCAGGCAGCGAACGGTTGAAAAGCATGCATTTGGTTTTACTAGCGTTTAAGAGCAGTTGGAGGCCACGGAAGGAGTGTTGTATGGCATTGAAGCTTGTTTGGAGGTTAGATAGCACAGTGTCCAAGGACGGGCTGGAAGTATACAGAATGGTGTCGTCTGCGTAGATGTGGATCAGGGAATCGCCCGCAGCAAGAGCAACATCATTGATACATACAGAGAAAAGAGTCGGCCCGAGAATTGAACCCTGTGGCACCCCCATAGAGACTGCCAGAGGACCGGACAGCATGCCCTCCGATTTGACACACTGAACTCTGTCTGCAAAGTAGTTGGTGAACCAGGCAAGGCAGTCATCAGAAAAACCGAGGCTACTGAGTCTGCCGATAAGAATATGGTGATTGACAGAGTCGAAAGCCTTGGCAAGGTCGATGAAGACGGCTGCACAGTACTGTCTTTTATCGATGGCGGTTATGATATCGTTTAGTACCTTGAGCGTGGCTGAGGTGCACCCGTGACCGGCTCGGAAACCAGATTGCACAGCGGAGAAGGTACGGTGGGATTCGAGATGGTCAGAGACCTGTTTGTTGACTTGGCTTTCGAAGACCTTCGATAGGCAGGGCAGGATGGATATAGGTCTGTAACAGTTTGGGTCCAGGGTGTCTCCCCCTTTGAAGAGGGGGATGACTGCGGCAGCTTTCCAATCCTTGGGGATCTCAGACGATATGAAAGAGAGGTTGAACAGGCTGGTAATAGGGGTTGCGACAATGGCGGTGGATAGTTTCAGAAATGGAGGGTCCAGATTGTCATAGAGCTCTGCTATAAACATGAGAGCAAGATTAGATTTTATGTTCTACATTATTATTATTATTATGTTTTTATTAAATTATGGAATGTTCTGAAAACTGACTTCAGGCTATTGAGGAATCTAGCCTTACAGGAAGACAGTTTTATTTTATAGAGGTTTAATTCAGTTGTCTGTTTAGTATTTAACTAAATACTCTGTTTGTCTTTGGTAGGAGAGGGACCAGACTCTCACTCTGACAGCGGGGAGACTCCTTCAGGGGAGTCCAGCAAGACAACACCCCTGTTCCCAGTGTGGAAAGAGTTTTAAGTGGCTGAGTGGCTGAGTTTTTCTCAGCTCAAGACATGATCACGTCGAAAATCGGATTAAAATAGTTTTAAAAATACGTTTTGATTATGAATTTAAGATTGATTGAATGCAAGTGTAATCCCCTAAATGTTGTTCACTATATAATTGGGATATTTCAAACATGTTAATTATTCAATAGATTAATATTAGTATTGCTTCATTCAGATTGTCATTGTAAATGCAAATTGGTTCTCAAATGACATATCTGATTAAATAAAGGTGAAATAAAGTAAATGCCATATTATTTCTGGGAAGTCTATTTGATTCTAAGTTCGGACATTTCAGATGCTACATAGTGATTTTCCAAACTCACTTCAAAGAGAGAGACTTGAGGATGTGACATGTTTGTGACATCACTGCTATTTACAATCCGAGTGTTCCATTCCATCCTTTCCTCTATTTAGAATCTAATAGTGTTCCGTTCCATCCTTTCCTCCATTTAGAATCTCATAGTGTTCCATTCCATCATTTCCTCTATTTAGAATCTAATAGTGTTCCATTCCATCCTTTAACCTTTTGTAATAGTGTTCCATTCCATCCTTTACTCTATTTAGAATCTAATAGTGTCCATTCTATAATTTCCTCTATTTAGAATCTAGTAGTGTTCCATTCCTTCATTTAAGCCACTGTAACAGTTGTTTAATCATTTTGACAGGCAAAAGAGACGTTACAGCATGCCTGCCAACTGGCTATAATGGCAAAAGCTTAATATGTCTAATGTGACCAGGTTTGTGCAGATTGCTTTCAGAGGTATTCTGTACCCAGAGTAATGGAGGACGCGATATGTTTTGTTGAATGCCCAGAATTATTATCGATAATCAAGGAGCAAGTGGGGATTGTAACTTTTAATCTGCTTTTATTGTACAATCTTTTCCCTAAAAGTAAATTGAATATTTTCCTTATTTCATCAAAAGTAGATCCATAAAATCGACACACTTCCAACAATTTGCATGGGTTTTTTGGCAGTGTTTTTTTACCAGGAGACTGTAGTGCCACTTTCGCAAAAGGAGCATGAAGCAAAAGGAGAATGCGTTGGTCAGACCTCGTCAGGCAGTATCGATTGCCGTACCAGGCGATACAGCCTGACAGGATGCTCTCAATTGTGCATCTGTAAAAGTTTGTGAGGGTTTTGGGTGCCAAGCCAAATTTCTTCAGCCTCCTGAGGTTGAAGAGTCGCTGTCCTTCACCACGTTTCTGTGTGGGTGGACCATTTCAGTTTGTCAGGGATGTGTACGCTGAGGAACTTTAAACTTTCAACCTTCTCCACTGCGTCCCATCGATGTGGATAGGGGGGTGCTCCCTCTGCTGTTTCCTGAAGTCCACGATCATCTCCTTTGTTTTGTTGACGTTGGGCGAGAGGTTATTTTCCTGGCTCCACACTCCCAGGGCCCTCACCTCCGCCCTGTGGGTTGTCTCATCATTGCTGGTAATCAGGCCTACTACTGTTGTGTCGTCTGCAAACTTTATGATTGAGGAGTGCGTGGCCATGCAGTCATGGGTGAACAGGAAGTACAGGAGTGGGCTGAGCACCCATCCTTGTGGGTATCAACGACGTGGAGGTGTTTTTTTCCTACCTTCACCACCTGGGGCCTGTTGCACAAAAGTAGAATTAAGACATCCGGGATAAATGACTCAGCTGAGCTCAATGAAGCCAAAACATGTGCGTCCAGGCTTAATTGGTTGCACAAACACCAAGCCAGGATGAGCAGACACGGATTCATTAAGCCAGGTGAAACCAATCCTGGATAGGTGCGCGCTCACGGCTCACTCAAATAGACCCCGCCACAGATCACAGATTAACTGATTTACCATGGCAACTAGAGCCGCGTACTTTTCCCCGTCGGAAGCACAAATCCTCATGGAGGCATACGAGGAGGTAAAAGATATAATTAAGAAGAAAGGCAACACCGCCACAGTGATAAAGCAAAGAGAAAAAGCGTGGCAAAGTATTGCAGACCGCCTGAATGCGTAAGTAGTGCACAATTACACACTCACCGCTCCGCTGAAACATCACAATTACAATTCAAATATTTAATTCACATCTCCAAAAATGCAGTTGTACTATAATTATGAAACGGTTAAATTTTTAATTGAAATGCACTGCAGATATGAGTGAAATTGTGTAAAGTAACTCCATCACACTGTATAAAGCTATGATAAATTTTGATATTTTTACTGAAAACAAGACAAAAATACCAAGTAATTTTTTGCAGTGACTCCATTAAATGTGTGTGTGTGTGTGTGTGTGTGGATTAAACATGAACGGGCCAAAACGGACATGGCAGCAGGTCAAAATCAAATACAAAAACATTCTGCAGAATGGTATGGTCCCTGACTAATATTTAACAAAGCACAAGCATATATTGTACCCAGAAGGTGCCTGCTCACACATTGTCTGTACTGTTTTAGCAGTGAAAAAGAATACCCACAGACAAGGCACGGGTGGTGGGTCACCAAAGGCTGACCTTACCCCAGCAGAGGACATGGCCTTGGAGCTAAATAAAGGCAGGCCCGTCTTAGAGGGGATCCCTGGGGGGAAAGAGACGAGCATAGGTTCCTCCCAAGATGCCACCCGCTTCATTCAAGGTATGTCCTTCCATCTCTACATTCATATTGAATCAATTTGGACTGTCTGACTTTGGTTTACCTATTGCCTTGCAGTGTCTGGCAGCACTGTGTTCCTGTTAGAGCCACCAGCACAAGCACCAGACGATGCTGATCCAGTGAGTACTCCATCAAAGGCATACTGTAGGCCTGGCATGTCTTGTCTACTAGCTTCAATATGAATCCGATTAAATGTGATAGGGTGAAGGCCCCAGTGCAGCAGCAACAGCACATGATGGAGACGATGAGGAGGAGACCATCTCTCTGGATTCCAGAAGGCATGAGGTATCATGTTAAGACTGTGAAAGTACTATTTACTCTACAATGGTGAGGAGTCCTCATCAAAATCAAAAAATCTAATTTATTTTACAGGACCCAGATGCTATACAGTGGGAAAACCAGCCTGGCAACATAGTGCGTATTAATAAAAGGACACCACATCCTGCCAAATTCCAGCTGCGCTAATTGTATTGTGTTCACAGAGCTCACAAGCTATCAGAAAGTTGTATGGCAACCACCTCCGGCGCCAAATAGAACTGGCAGACATAGACATTCAGTACAAGAAGAAAAAGATGGAAAATCTTGCACTGGAGTCCGAAATAAAAAAGAGGACAATTAGGAAACTGGACCTTGAAATAAAAAAACTTGAGAGGGAGGTGAGATATGCCTTCAATGTACACTGTATGCTAACTGTAACACAAATGTATTAATCATTATTTTTCTTTCCTCCCCCAGCTCCAAGAAGATGACACAGCTCAAAATAAAAATTAGGTATATTCTCGTAAAGTCAAGTGAGCCATGACATATGAGCTCTTATTGTGAGCACACAGGACGGTGGCATCTTTCTAAGGTTTTTTTTATTTTCCCAGCAATCAGTACAACCAAGTCATCGTTATAAGGCATCGCCCTCTTTTGCCCACCCCCCCAGCACCAGGTGTGGCCACTAGCCTATATGAAGGCCCAAAATTGTGTGTTCCTTTCTGCTCTGACAATGGCATGCCCATTCGTGCGAGATGTGGTGGATGAAGAAGCACTTGTGCTGAGGAGAGCCTTCAGGCGAGAAAGGGTCTTCAGGGACCGGTTGGACCCACTGGCCTTCCCTGATGACCATCTATATGAAAGATACAGGTTTTCTGCAGATGGCATCAGGTATCTATGCAGACTACTGGGTCCCAGGATTAAGCACCGCACTGCACGGAGCCATGCACTGAGTGTGGAGCAAATGGTTTGTGTGGCCTTGCGCTTTTTTGCTAGTGGAGCCTTCCTGTACTCAGTGGGGATGCAGAACAGCTGAACAAGGCCACAATTTGCCGCACAATAAGGAGTGTGTGTCTGGCTATCAAAGCATTAGCAGATGTCTTCATCTCCTTCCCTGGCCACAGAAGACTCTGTGACATCAAAGAGGAGTTCTATAGGATTGCAGGTAAGAGGATCTACAAATTACAGGACAACTGTTAACACATAGTAGGATACTCATTACTTTGTGTGACAGGTTTCCCCAATGTCATTGGTGCAGTGGACTGCACACACATAAGGATAAAAGCCCCCTCAGGTGCCCATGAGGCCGATTTTGTGAATAGGAAATCCTTTCACAGCATTAATGTTCAGGTGAACACAACTTTTTGATATTGTCCATTGACGAACACTCTGCATTGCCAGTGATGTGCATTGATTGGTGTAATATTCCTCATCTTATGATTTCAGATGGTCTGCAATGCTGACTGTGTGATCAGCAATGTTGTGGCAAAATGGCCTGGCTCAGTCCATGACTCCAGAATCTTTCGGGCCTCTGAAATCTATCACAAGGTAAGCCACACAACCCCTATTTATAACCATCATGGCTGTGTCAAGAATATCACTGTGTTTATGAGGTAGTAATGATGAGATTTTGTGTTGACAGGTGAATTCTCTGGTGTGTTGCTGGGAGACAGGGGGTATGGCTGCCAGCCTTTTCTCCTGACACCTTTCACAGACCCCCAGGAAGCCCAGCAGGCCTACAACCATGCCCATGCCAGGACCAGGGCCAGAGTTGAAATGACCTTTGGCCTCCTGAAGGCACGCTTTCACTGCCTTCACAAATTAAGGGTCAGCCCTGTTAGGGCATGTGATATTACTGTGGCTTGTGCTGTCCTCCACAATGTGGCCTGCCTGAGGAAGGAGAGGGCCCCCAGAGTGCCACCAGCCATGGACTGGGACAATCCGGCAATCTTCCCTGATGACGACAGTGGTCGGCTGCTGAGGGACCAATATGTGTTGAATTATTTTAGTTAGTATGTGTGCTTTCAATTTTGGTTAAATATGTCCTGCGGTGGCAGAGGAATTTGGTTTTTTTTTGGGTTCGTTTTTTGACGAATTTGGCCTCTTATGATGTTTGTGCGGTATACTGTGTGTAATACAAGGCTGCAGGGAGGCTACTGCATCCATTCATTTGTCTGTTCAGTTGATGTGTATGGATTTGTCCTGCATTTATTTTAGTGTGCAGACATGCAGGGTGTGTTATATACAGACCTTTGAATGTGTATGTATCATTTTGTATAATATGCTTGGATTCTGTGCTTTCCATCTTGTAGAGTCACTGACTTCAGTTTCGAAAGGAGCTGATGGTTTACCTGCTTTGTTTTGTCCTTATTCAATAAAGGAACATAATGTTACACATTGTGTTTTTATATTCATATGGAATGTGTATTTGTTTATATGACAGAGTACTAGGGCCACACTGAAGAAAAAGGATAAAGTCAGGCTGGTTCTTTCTGCAGAAAAGCTACATATTGTTTTTACAGTTTTGATACTTATGACAATGTGATACTTAATATTCTGGCACATCAGCATGTCTTTGTTTATGAAACCATACTGAAGTACAATTTCACGAAATGCCCCACATCTGTCATTTTAACAACTGTCCTCCTTTAAAACAACTGGTTACAATATTATGACTTGTGTTTTTTTCCCCTCTGTGGCCCTAATATTCTATCATTTTATATATAGCCTTGTAGTCTATGGGAAACTGTAAATTATCTAATGATAGCAACATCATCTAAAAATCATTTTTTTATCCAAAATCATTGAAATTAATGATCACAAACGTTTAAATAATAACAGTGGGTCTAGTTATATGTGATAACAATGTATAGTGAGCAGTGAAATAACTATTGGTTTCCATTTGTGGTGACTGCTGACTGACATTAGGGATGAGATTAAATAGATCCTGGAATTTAGCCTGGTCTGGAGCAGGCTAGCTCCACAGAATAAATCTCCATGGTAATTTATACCATAACATATCCTCCTGCCCCCTATCCATCTTTAGTGCAACCGGATTACGGATCAATTGAGCCAGGATCACCAAGATATCCTGGCTTAATCCCTTATCCTAGTTTTGTGCAACAGGCCCCTGGGCCGCCCGTCAGGAAGTCCAGGACACAGTTACACATGGCGGAGTTCAGACCCAGGGCATCAAGCTTAATGAAGAGCTTGGAGGGTAATATGGTGTTGAATGCTGAGCTATAGTCAATGAACAGCATTCTTACATAGGTATTCCTCTCTTGTCCAGGTGGGATAGGGCAGTGTGCAGTGTGATTGCGTCATCTGTGGATCTATTGAGGCAGTAAGAAAATTGAAGTGGGTCTAGGGTGACAGGTAAGGTAGAGGTGATATAATCCTTGACGAGTCTCTCAAAGCACTTCATGATGACGGAAGTGAGTGCTACGGGGCGATAGTCACTTAGTTCAGTTAACTTTGCTTTCCGGGCTCCCGAGTGGCGCAATATTTTAAGGCATCTCAGTGCAAGATTCATCACAACAGTCCCTGGTTCGAATCCAGGCTGAATCACATCTGGCCATGATTTGGAGTCCAATATGGCACTGCACAACTTGCTCTGTGTCGTCCGGGTTTGGCCAGGGTAGGCCGTCATTGTAAATAAAGAATTTGTTCTAAACTGACTTGTCTATTTAAATAAAGGTTAAATAAAATGTAATATATATATATATATATATATATATATATATATATATATATATATATATATACACATCACACACACATACAGGAAAAATGGTGGACATCTTGAATTATGTGGGGACTGGGAGACTGGGATAGGGAGAGATTGAATATGTCTGTAATATGTCTCATAGCAAAGGGTCTGAATACTTATGTGAATAAGGTATTTCTGTTTTTGCTTTGGCTTTGTCATTAAGGGGTATTGTGTGTAGATTGATGAGGAACATTCTATATTTAACCCATTTTAGAATAAGGCTGTAAGGTAACCAAATGTGGAAAAAGCCAAGGGGTCTGAACTACTGAACTAAAGTATTTTATTTATGTATTAACTACAGTTAAAACTAACTTTATCTGAAAATACAATATGATACTCAAGTGTGTTTCCCCTCCAGTCAGCAGACGCCGATGTGCGTCTTTCAGGCGACGCTGCAAGCGTGACGTATAATCTAGTGGACGGTTCTTCAGAAACAGCTCGCCAACCACCCCGGTCGTTTGCTAGCCAACATAGCCGAAAGATTCCAGCTATTTATACGCTTTCGGTGTATATTACCTACTGTGTTTTATACACACTTTTGTCGTACCTACTTGTTAAACTATTTAATATTACGTTATTTTGTATTAGTCAGCTATAGTAGTTGGCTGGTTAAGTTAGCACTAGCCTAGTCACTAATGATAGCCAGCTAGCTAACATTCCTGAACATGAGCTCCCTAAACTTCTCTCCTGTTGAAGAAGAGGAGGTCTGCTGGACGGAGAAAGAAACTCTGGGGCTGAACATTGTCGTGAAAGAGGAGAAGGAAGAAGAGGATGTCACAGTTAAACAAGAAGTAGAGGGTGAGACTGTTACTGTGAAAGAAGAAGAGGAAGACGTTTCAGTGAAAGAAGAGGAGGCAGAGAAAGACGTTTTTGGAGTGAAGAAGGAAGGGGAGATTACAGTCACATTGAAAGATGAAGATGAGGAGATGGGAGATCTGACTAACACCAGTAAGTACCGCCTTAAATGTGTTTTTAACTTTGGATATTCTGAGTTGGCTCGTCAATACGGGTGAGTATAATTTGTGGAACGTTTCAACAGGAATCCGTTCCAAAAACTTCGTAAATAACAAGGTTGCCAACAAGCAACGCATACAGAGTCGTATAACAGTAGAATGAGATACCGGGTAGGGAGCGAGCTATGTAATTACGTTTTTCACTCACCACGTTTATTCGGAAAAAAATGTCTCTTCGTTCTAGTGGCCTCCACCATTTCTCATTCGTTGTTTTAGTTATTATTTCCGGTGTTCCTGCATTTGCGGGTGAACTCTGTTGCGCCTTAGTTGGGGAATCGCTGTGGTTGAAATGTAACTAATGACTGCAAGCCCCAGTATTTTATTAGCTAGGTGGCTTGTACACAATTGTTACCGATGATACTGTATATACCTACTCGTACTACAGAAGCATGCATTGTATTTTGCCAAGTTCTCTCTGTGTTAATCCTTTTCCCCAAATATAGCAGGTAACTTGTCTGTCGATGTTGTTGAGTTCATCTTGCCTAGTTAAATAAAGATCAAATAAATTAGTGTCTATATTAGTGTATATTAGTGTCAAATAAAAAAATAGCAACGTATGTAAATCATCCCATCTGTGTTAAGGTTAAAGTGTGTGTGTATATATGTGTGTAGTGTAGGTCTTCTTGATGTCCACTAGGTGTCAGCACAGCTTCAATAATGTCACACCAGGTTCACAACATGTTTTCATGTGTAACAAATCAAATTGTATTTGTCACAGTCGCCGAATACTACATGTGTAGACCGTGAAATGCTGAAATGAAGCCCGTAACACATTTTTCTTACAACTAAATTGTTGGATAAGTAAAAAAATAAGAAATTAAAGTAACAAATAACTAAAGATCAGCAGTAAAATAAAAATAGCAAGGCTATATACATGGGGTACTGGTGTTCCTTTCAAGTCCAGTGGTGTAAATTACTTAACAAAAATGTATTTAAACTACTCCACTACATTCTGTTTATATCTGTTTTGTTTTGTATCTGTCATTTTACTTTTTCTGTTTCTTTACAACATTCAATTTTACTTCGCCACATTTTTAAAGAAATTAATATATTTTTTACTCCATACAGTTTGCCTGGCACCCAAAAGTACTTTATGCATTTGAATGCTAAGCCGGACAGGAAAATGGTCCAATTCACACACTTATCAAGAGAACATCCCTACTGCCTCTGATCTAGCGGACTCACTAAACATATGCTTCGTTTGTAAATTATGTCTGAGTGTTCCCATGGCTATTTCATAATTAAAAATACAAGAGAATTGTGCTGTCTGGTTTGCTTAATATATGGAAGGTCAAATAATTTATACTTTTACCACTGACACTTAAGTATCTTTTAGCAATGAGGTTTACTTTGTATTTTACTGGTTCACTTTAACTTTTACTTGAGACATTTTCTATTGACATATCTTTACTTTTACTCAAGAATGACAATTGGGTACTTTTTCAACCACTGTTCATGTTTAGCACCCAATACCCAACATTCACTTGGTGGCTTGAAGTAGGAGTGCTGAACTAGGATCTGTTTGGCATTTGTGAGTAGAATGAATAACATTACTTTGACAGGGGTGGGGGGGTACTGCTTCCAGTTCAGCATTCTTAGCCTGAGACATTTCATAAATGCGTACAGAGGAGCACTTTTCTACGATCAGCTTTGCCCAAATCATTCTGAATCAGTTGTCTCTGGAATAACTTTATATGGACAGCGGTGGGTTTGTTTGTAGATCAGCACTCCTTCTCAACATCAGTTGCTGTACCCTAACATTTTATAATCCAATTTCCCTTAATGTCTATGTCCTTCCGGAACCCCACCTCAACATTGTTCTGTCAAGGCAACAAAAGCAAGTTGGCATGCTCTTGAAATTAATTTAACTCACAACCTCTCCTTTGGGAATTCACCACCGTATCTACTACTACAACTATTTTTAAACTATCTTAACATGTGGCTTTCTTCAGGGGGACCAAGACTAGGAACACTTTTGAATAGTCTACAAAGAATTGCCCCAGGTAAAAGTTGGCTTTTGCAGAGTATGTTTGTATTGTTACTCCACAGCATAGTATGCTATCACAACTCTATTGAAATTACATTTGAAACAAGGTGTCACTTCTTTCTTGCTTTTTGATGGGAACTAGCCCCTTTTCCCCTATATACCTCTGGTTTGCTCTTTCAGATGCACAAAGGCAACAAGAAAGAAGTTGCTACATTAACTGTTTCTCTGGGATTTGAACTAGGGGGTACATACCTCAAGTTAGCTCTTTCATGACAACAAAAGGCAACATCAAGCATGGCCCTCTAAAAAATGCTCTCCTCAGATTTGAACTCTCAAAGTCTGGTTTGGAGAGCAAACGCCATAACCACTACTCTACCAGAGAGACCGGGACTAGAAGTTTAAGGGTACTTCAAAATGCACACATCAAAGACAACATTTCAGAGGTTAGAGAATGGTGTGGGGGCTTGTACTTCTTGGGTCCACCAACTGTTCCTCAATCTTCTTTTGATGACTACAAACAGATTATGAATCTTCAAAACCTACACTATAGGATGGATGTGTTTAGGAACGGGGGATGAAATTCGAAAGAGGCGTATTTCCAATGACCAACAAATAGACCCTAGAAATGTTATTCCAAAATCTTAATATTGGAACTTTGTACCTTCATTTGCCTACTACTGTCTATAAGCTATCATAACACGTGGTTTTTTTCTTGGGGACAAGGTATCGGAACGCTTTTGAATGGTCGACAAAGCATGCCCCCAGGTCAAAGTTGGCTTTTGCAGACAAGGATAATATGTTGTTACTCCACGACATAGTATGTTATCACAACTCTATTAAAAGGACATTCTATACAAGGTGTCACTTCAGTCCTTCTATTTGATGGGAACTACCCCCTACCCCCCAACAAACCTCAAGTTAGCCCTTTCATGCCAACAAAAGGCAGAATCAAAAATGGCTCTCTGAAAAATAATCTCTTCAGATTTGAACTCTCAAACTCTGGTTTGGGGGGCAAACGCCATAAGCACTAGTCTACCAGAGAGATTGAACCCTTGTACTATTTCACATGCAGAGTCCTTTTTCTTTTTCACATGCTATAACCTACCAACCTTATTCTAAAATCGATTGCATTAATATTTTCCCTCAATCTACACACAATACCCTATGATCACAAAGTGAATATTGGGTTTATACATTTTAGCAAATGATTTACAAATTAAAAAACAGATACCTTATTTACATAATGATTCTTCCCCTTTGCAATGAGTCTCAAATTGAGCTCAGGTGCATCGTGTTTCCATTGATCATCCTAGAGCTGTTTCTACAATTTCATTGGAGTACAGCTATGGTAAATTCAATTGATTTGACATGATTTGGAAAGGCACACACCTGTCTATATAAGGTGCCACAGTTGACAGTGCATGCCAGGGCAAAAACCAAGGCAAATCAAATTTTATTTGTCACATGCGCCGAATACAACAGCTGTGGACCTTACCGTAAAGGTCTTACTTACAAGCCCAAAAGCAACAATGCAGGTCAAGAAATAGAGTTAAGAAATTGTTTCCTAAGTAAACTAAAGTCAAAAAATGTAATAAATCCATAAGTAACACAAGACAATTACATAACAATAACGAGGCTATATAAATGGGGTACCGAGTCAATGTGCGGGGGTACAGGTTAGTTGAGGTCATTTGTAAAGTGACTTTGCATTTATAATTAACAGTGAGTAGCAGCAGTGTAGAAACACTGGGGGGGGGGGGGGGGGGGGGGCTCTTTGACTATGTTTTAGCCCTTCCTGTGACAACGGCTAATATATAGGTCCTTGATGTCAGGAAGCTTTGCCCCAGTGATGTACTGGGCCGTACGCACTACCCTCTGTAGCGCCTTATGGCCAGATGCCCAGCAGTTGCCGTACTAGGTGGTTATATAACCTCTCAGGATGCTCTCGATGGTGCAGCTGTTGAACTTTTTGAGGATCTGGGGATCCATGCTAAATATTGTCAGTCTCCTGAGGGGGAAAGGTTTTGTCGTGCCCTCTTCACAACTGTGTTGGTGTGTTTCGACCATGATAGTTTGTTGGTGATGTGGACACCCAGGAACTTGGAACTCTCGACTCACTCCACTTCAGCCCTGTCGATGTTAATGGGGGCCTGTTCGGCCCTCCTTTTCCTAAAGTCCATGATCAGCCCCTTTGTCTTGCTCACATTGAGGGAGAGGTTGTTGTCATCAGGCCAGGAATTCCTGAGGCATGGTTCCAGGGCTCAGGTCCTCTGGGAGGGGAGGGAGAGGGAGAGAGAATTGCAGGGTGCATGAGACAGGAGAAATACTCCAGATATAACAGATTAACCCTTGCCCTCTGACACAAACTTTTACAGCATAAATACTGGAGGCTGAGATACGAGGCGTAGGGAGACACTGTAGCCATGTCCTATGATTCCCCCGGACAGGGCCTATGATTCCCCCGGACAGGGCCTATGATGTAGTGGACCCTACCAGAAAACATTTAGTTACTTTTTGCATTTATTATGCTTTAAGTCTTACATATCCACAAGAACAACACATTTCTCAATTTTGGTGAAAGTTGCCCATTAGCTAACCACAACTGTCCTGTCAAATACATTCATGACCTACAACTTGACGATCTGACAGTGTGGGGTAGAGAAATTCCAACTAACGGGTGAAAAATTAACCAGGTTCTTTCTGTGTACATGCAGAACAGTATACAAATACACTAATAATACATCCAGTCTCTGCTTATTGGTGATACTTTCCATTCTGCCCTATTGTGACCTTTGATCCCTTGCAAAGGGCCTTAAATTTCCACATTCTGGATGACATCCTGCTGAACTTTCATTGTTTGATCTAGTGTGTGAAAAACAATTTCCCTCTTACTTGTCCCATGTGCGCTGACCTACGGTGCAGTTAGATGCAAAGGTGCTACTTGATGTAGACATGACATGTGATTTGGGATGAGAGGAAAAGACAATCAATGACAATTGAAATTGCTAATTTATTCTGCACATTGCTATATTTGTTCAGGTAGACATTGAATATGTTTCATATGTGGGTGATGCATTTCATTTGTAGTCTTTCTTAATTTGTCCTTTTGAAATATATTTAACATAATTTGGTGGGATGTCTGTAAGACATCACTTATGATGATCAATATTTAAATTTAGTGTAATGACATCAAACACTCCCTTCTCCTGAAGGGCGTACATAACATGATTCACTATTCGCCATAAATGTAAAAGCATTAGATTGCCGTATGCATGGCCCAAAAGGAGTTTCCACCATATTTCCTGTTTATGCAGAGAATTGAAAGGGGGCACTTTGGGAGAACTGAAATGTTTGATACAAATTACTGAGCAACTCCTTCCTCCCTCCTTGAAGTAATCATTGCTTAGACAGGAATGGGCAGGTGAAACCAAGGGCTCCACTACATGGCTTTAACCTGCCTAGTCATTTCTAATCAGTGATTACTTCTAGGGAGGACAAAAGGAGGGATATATATATATATAAAGATTGAGTGAGCCACTACTGTCAAGCTACACAATCCAATCATGTTATTTGCATATAATATACTTTTGACCTCTCACCTGTAAATTGTCTGTAACCATTCCACAGTGGAAACACTTGAGCCTCTGCCTCGTCCACATCAGCAATAACTCATTACTCCTACTCCAGGTAAATTCATTAGCATGAAGTTTGATACCCACATGACCCCACTCAACCCCAGGAGCCAAGTGTTAACATTCAATCTAACTTGGGGCCTTACGTATCAAGTGTCTCAGAGTAGGAGTGTCCCTCTCGGATCAGTTTTGCAGTTTACAACAAGAATAAGATTATAGACACATCCTAGATCAGCTATTACTGTGAGATGATTTGTGGATGAAGTCCCAGGTCCCCCTCTGTCCATGTTATGTTGTTCATTTGGATCTTAACATGGCTTTTGGGGTCCCTAACCAATATTTGGTTTGGGGGCTGCCCACCTCGCTGGCAAAGCGTTGTTGTGTCCTCCCCCCTCTTGATGGTGGAGAGAAATTGAAATTTTTGAATTATTTACATTTCAATTGTGGCCATTTTGCAGGGAAAGGTTTAGCAATTTTGAATAGACCAGCGTGCTACCATCAGGAA
Source organism: Oncorhynchus masou masou (assembly GCF_036934945.1). NCBI lineage: Eukaryota > Metazoa > Chordata > Actinopteri > Salmoniformes > Salmonidae > Oncorhynchus > Oncorhynchus masou. The sequence continues at coordinate 63,276,898 of NC_088217.1, read as the reverse complement.
AATTATTATTTTCTGTGCTGGTCATTGAACTGGAAAGGTCTAACACCCTCAGCTATCATTGACAACTCTACGACGTGTGGTGGAAGGGAAGTATAGCCAATGAGCAACCCTCCTCTGTCTCCAAGATTGCCCCTACACTACCCCAGGTCCCTTGATCAAGTGCGATAGTATGCACGGAAGGAAGCACCAGAGCTCCCAAAAAAAAGGGAGTATGAGTTGCTGCATCAGCCTCATACTGTGCTAGTTCACTACTTTGGTTTCCGCTGTCCCCCACCACCCCACGGCAACAGCCAACAGCAGCGAGCAAGGGATTTCATCTGATTGGCTCCTTCAATTACAGATGAAATGTCCAGGCGAAAGACTGAAACACCTGGAAAAGTATACTGACATGACCAATAACCCACCACCACCCCCAAATACATAATTCATGCCAGAGTACCAACCTCGCAACGTGGCACAAGTGAAGAACACAAATTGTCGAGCAAGGGACATTACTGATATGGACCAGGACGAGTTGGTGGCACAACACATATGATGGGTGACATTCTCCCCGGATTTGTCACCCATATGGAGACTCGACCCGCAACCGTTCTGGTGGTGGCAGCACCAGAAATGGTTGAAGAGACCAAGGCAGTCATTAAATGCAAATACCAAGAAGCACACATTTTTCACTATGACACCACGTTTGACCTGGGCAATTTTTATTCTTCACCCCTTGTTTTCCGTCACCAGAAGGGTTGCGGGTCGCGGGCCGAGTCTCCATATGGGTGGGAGAAACAAGAATCTTATTCTTGTTGTAAACTGCAAAACTGATCCGAGAGGGACACTCCTACTCTGAGACACTTGATACGTAAGGCCCCAGGTTAGATTGAATGTTAACACTTGGCTCCTGGGGTTGAGTGGGGTCATGTGGGTATCAAACTTCATGCTAATGAATTTACCTGGAGTAGGAGTAATGAGTTATTGCTGATGTGGACGAGGCAGAGGCTCAAGTGTTTCCACTGTGGAATGGTTACAGACAATTTACAGGTGAGAGGTCAAAAGTATATTATATGCAAATAACATGATTGGATTGTGTAGCTTGACAGTAGTGGCTCACTCAATCTTTATATATATATATCCCTCCTTTTGTCCTCCCTAGAAGTAATCACTGATTAGAAATGACTAGGCAGGTTAAAGCCATGTAGTGGAGCCCTTGGTTTCACCTGCCCATTCCTGTCTAAGCAATGATTACTTCAAGGAGGGAGGAAGGAGTTGCTCAGTAATTTGTATCAAACATTTCAGTTCTCCCAAAGTGCCCCCTTTCAATTCTCTGCATAAACAGGAAATATGGTGGAAACTCCTTTTGGGCCATGCATACGGCAATCTAATGCTTTTACATTTATGGCGAATAGTGAATCATATTATGTACGCCCTTCAGGAGAAGGGAGTGTTTGATGTCATTACACTAAATTGAAATATTGATCATCATAAGTGATGTCTTACAGACATCCCACCAAATTATGTTAAATATATTTCAAAAGGACAAATTAAGAAAGACTACAAATGAAATGCATCACCCACATATGAAACATATTCAATGTCTACCTGAACAAATATAGCAATGTGCAGAATAAATTAGCAATTTCAATTATCATTGATTGTCTTTTCCTCTCATCCCAAATCACATGTCATGTCTACATCAAGTAGCACCTTTGCATCTAACTGCACCGTAGGTCAGCGCACATGGGACAAGTGAGAGGGAAATTGTTTTTCACACACTAGATCAAACAATGAAAGTTCAGCAGGATGTCATCCAGAATGTGGAAATTTAAGGCCCTTTGCAAGGGATCAAAGGTCACAATAGGGCAGAATGGAAAGTATCACCAATAAGCAGAGACTGGATGTATTATTAGTGTATTTGTATACTGTTCTGCATATACACAGAAAGAACCTGGTTCATTTTTCACCCGTTAGTTGGAATTTCTCTACCCCACACTGTCAGATCGTCAAGTTGTAGGTCATGAATGTATTTGACAGGACAGTTGTGGTTAGCTAATGGGCAACTTTCACCAAAATTGAGAAATGTGTTCTTCTTGTGCATATGTAAGACTTAAAGCATAATAAATGCAAAAAGTAACTAAATGTTTTCTGGTAGGGTCCACTACATCATAGGCCCTGTCCGGGGGAATCATAGGCCCTGTCCGGGGGAATCATAGGACATGGCTACAGTGTCTCCCTACGCCTCGTATCTCAGCCTCCAGTATTTATGCTGTAAAAGTTTGTGTCAGAGGGCTAGGGTTAATCTGTTATATCTGGAGTATTTCTCCTGTCTCATGCACCCTGCAATTCCCTCTCCCTCCCCTCCCAGAGGACCTGAGCCCTGGAACCATGCCTCAGGAATTCCTGGCCTGATGACAACAACCTCTCCCTCAATGTGAGCAAGACAAAGGGGCTGATCATGGACTTTAGGAAAAGGAGGGCCGAACAGGCCCCCATTAACATCGACAGGGCTGAAGTGGAGTGAGTCGAGAGTTCCAAGTTCCTGGGTGTCCACATCACCAACAAACTATCATGGTCGAAACACACCAACACAGTTGTGAAGAGGGCACGACAAAACCTTTCCCCCTCAGGAGACTGACAATATTTAGCATGGATCCCCAGATCCTCAAAAAGTTCAACAGCTGCACCATCGAGAGCATCCTGAGAGGTTATATAACCACCTGGTACGGCAACTGCTGGGCATCTGGCCATAAGGCGCTACAGAGGGTAGTGCGTACGGCCCAGTACATCACTGGTGCAAAGCTTCCTGACATCAAGGACCTATATATTAGCCGTTGTCACAGGAAGGGCTAAAACATAGTCAAAGAGCCCCCCCCCCCAGTGTTTCTACACTGCTGCTACTCACTGTTAATTATAAATGCAAAGTCACTTTACAAATGACCTCAACTAACCTGTACCCCCGCACATTGACTCGGTACCGGTACCCCATTTATATAGCCTCGTTATTGTTATGTAATTGTCTTGTGTTACTTATGGATTTATTACATTTTTTGACTTTAGTTTACTTAGGAAACAATTTCTTAACTCTATTTCTTGACCTGCATTATTGCTTTTGGGCTTGTAAGTAAGACCTTTACGGTAAGGTCCACAGCTGTTGTATTCGGCGCATGTGACAAATAAAATTTGATTTGCCTTGATTTTTGCCCTGGCATGCACTGTCAACTGTGGCACCTTATATAGACAGGTGTGTGCCTTTCCAAATCATGTCAAATCAATTGAATTTTCCATAGCTGTACTCCAATGAAGTTGTAGAAACAGCTCTAGGATGATCAATGGAAACAGGATGCACCTGAGCTCAATTTGAGACTCATTGCAAAGGGGAAGAATCATTATGTAAATAAGGTATTTCTGTTTTTTAATTTGTAAATCATTTGCTAAAATGTATGAACCCAATATTCACTTTGTGATCATAGGGTATTGTGTGTAGATTGAGGGAAAATATAAATGTAAGCGATTTTAGAATAAGGTTGGTAGGTTATAGCATGTGAAATAGTACAAGGGTTCGATCTCTCTGGTAGACTAGTGGTTGTGGCGTTTGCCCCCCAAACCAGAGTTTGAGAGTTCAAATCTGAAGAGATTATTTTTTAGAGAGCCATTTTTGATTCTGCCTTTTGTTGTCATGAAAGAGCTAACTTGAGGCATGTACCCCCTAGTTCAAATCCCAGAGAAACAGTTAATGTAGCAACTTCTTTCTTGTTTCCTTTGTGCGTCTGAAAGAGCAAACCAGAGGTATATAGGGGAAAAGGGGCTAGTTCCCATCAAAAAGCAAGAATGAAGTGACACCTTATTTCAAATGTAATTTCAATAGAGTTGTGATAGCATACTATGCTGTGGAGTAACAATACAAACATACTCTGCAAAAGCCAACTTTTACCTGGGGCCATTCTTTGTAGACTATTCAAAAGTGTTCCTAGTCTTGGTCCCCCTGAAGAAAGCCACATGTTAAGATAGTTTAAAAATAGTTGTAGTAGTAGATACGGTGGTGAATTCCCAAAGGAGAGGTTGTGAGTTAAATTCATTTCAAGAGCATGCCAACTTGCTTTTGTTGCCTTGACAGAACAATGTTGAGGTGGGGTTCCGGAAGGACATAGACATTAAGGGAAATTGGATTATAAAATGTTAGGGTACAGCAACTGGTGTTGAGAAGGAGTGCTGATCTACAAACAAACCCACCGCTGTCCATATAAAGTTATTCCAGAGACAACTGATTCAGAATGATTTGGGCAAAGCTGATCGTAGAAAAGTGCTCCTCTGTACGCATTTATGAAATGTCTCAGGCTAAGAATGCTGAACTGGAAGCAGTACCCCCCACCCCTGTCAAAGTAATGTTATTCATTCTACTCACAAATGCCAAACAGATCCTAGTTCAGCACTCCTACTTCAAGCCACCAAGTGAATGTTGGGTATTGGGTGCTAAACATCTTGAACAGTGGTTGAAAAAGTACCCAATTGTCATTCTTGAGTAAAAGTAAAGATATGTTAATAGAAAATGTCTCAAGTAAAAGTTAGTGAACCAGTAAAATACTAAGTAAACCTCATTGCTAAAAGATACTTAAGTGTCAGTGGTAAAAGTATAAATTATTTGACCTTCCATATATTAAGCAAACCAGACAGCACAATTTTCTTGTATTTTTAATTATGAAATAGCCATGGGAACACTCAGACATAATTTACAAACGAAGCATGTGTTTAGTGAGTCCGCTAGATCAGAGGCAGTAGGGATGTTCTCTTGATAAGTGTGTGAATTGGACCATTTTCCTGTCCGGCTTAGCATTCAAATACATAAAGTACTTTTGGGTGCCAGGCAAACTGTATGGAGTAAAAAATATATTAATTTATTTAAAAATGTGGCGAAGGAAAATTGAATGTTGTAAAGAAACAGAAAGAGTAAAATGACAGATACAAAAAAAAACAGATATAAACAGAATGTAGTGGAGTAGTTTAAATACATTTTTGTTAAGTAATTTACACCACTGGACTTGAAAGGAACACCGGTACCCCATGTATATAGCCTTGCTATTTTTATTTTTACTGCTGTTCTTTAGTTACTTTAATTTCTTATTTTTTTACTTAACACATTTTTCTTACATCTAAATTGTTGGTCAAGGGCTTCATTTCAGCATTTTACTGTAAGGTCTACACGTGTAGTATTCGGCGCATGTGACAAATACAATTTGATTTGTTACACATGAAAAACGTGTTGTGAACCTGGTGTGACATTATTGAAGCTCTGCTGACACCTAGTGGACATCAAGAAGACCTACACTACATATATATATATATATATATACACACACTTTAACCTTAACACAGATGGGATGCTTTACATAAGTTGCTATTTTTTTATTAGACACTAATATATATGTCCAATAAACAGACGTTCAAAAGTCGGAATGTAAAGCAAAAACGACTGGAAAGTTATTTAAAAGCAGGTGTAGTGAATCAAGCATCTTGGGGTTAACTGAAATAGGTCAAAGTATATATTTTAAATGTTCTAATTTATTTTATCTTTATTTAACTAGGCAAGATGAACTCAACAACATCGACAGACACAAGTTACCTGTTATATTTGGGGAAAAGGATTAACACAGAGAGAACTTGGCAAAATACAATGCATGCTTCTGTAGTACGATAAGGAATATACAGTATCAACGGTAACAATTGTGTACAAGCCACCTAGCTAATAAAATACTGGGGCTTGCGGTCATTAGTTACATTTCAACCACAGCGATTCCCCAATTAAGGCGCAACTGAGTTCACCCGCAAATGCAGGAACACCGGAAATAATAACTAAAACAACGAATGAGAAATGGTGGAGGCTACTAGAACGAAGAGACATTTTTTTCCGAATAAACGTGGTGAGTGAAAAACGTAATTACATAGCTCGCTCCCTACCCGGTATCTCATTCTACTGTTATACGACTCTGTATGCGTTGCTTGTTGGCAACCTTGTTATTTACGAAGTTTTTGGAACGTATTCCTGTTAGAACGTTCCACAAATTATACCCACCCCGTCAATACCTCTTCAACGGAGGGCCCTAGGATGATGACTGATGTGTCTAGAATCAGTCGACCCCTTGTTTTCTCCGTTCCTTTTCCAAAAAGTGACTGAATATATATATATATATATATATATTTGAGAAGGGTCTGTCTGCTGACCGCAGACTGGGGGGCACGGCATGTAGTGATTTTAATGTAGTGATGATTTACTAAATACCGTGTCCCCCAATAGTGCCATGTGAGAGTTGGGTTGGCTACACCAAGGATTATGGATATACTGACAAGATGTCTCTCCGCCCTGACAAGGGGAGTCGTTATCCACAAAGCGGCACTGCGGGTTCTCTATCTATATTTATATTCTCTATATTTCCGTTAAAATTGGCAAACCTTTTTCCATTTCCATTTGGAGTGCCAATTTATCTTACTATTTCTACCGATCTGCGTGCCAATTATGAACGAGTTACAACACCTGTTTGGCCCTGTCATTTCCTGGGTCGGTGAAGTGCGGTATTAAATTTAAGGAATAAATCCGAGTCTCACACTCATCACCTGTTGAAGGCGGGGCTTGCAGCGAGGTGTGGATTTAATAGTATGTTGTACCTATTTTCCCTCCTTCAGGGAACAGTAGTTATAGTCATAACATGTGGATATAATAGTATGTTGTGCCTCTTTTCCCTCCTCGAGCAGTAGTTATAGTCATAACGTTAAGCTTGTCATATGAAAAACTTCAACTTAAATACTGGATCTTAAAATCGGACAGTTTTTTGTATTTAGATTGTTGAAATGCTCCCTAACTACATTTAGTGTCTCCTTATGTTACGCTGGGAAAACAGTTTTCATGGGCACATAAATCCTAAATCATTTGAGAGTTTGCTAAATCCGAGAGTAACCTTAAGTTGATTCACAGCACACAAATGGATACTGTCATTAACGTGTTTCTTCAGTAATTACACACAATACTTAATACTGTAGCTGTTTAGTTAGTCACATGTTCAACTATCATCAGCTGATCCCAGAAATCATTTTCTGAATGACAGTCACATGACAAACATCACGACATGCAACAACTACCAAAGTGCATCTTCATTCATTACTCTGGTAAAGACAGTTATGCTGTGCTCCATGTTGGATCCAACATCCCTAACAAATTGATGTTTATAATGTGTTATTATATGCTTGATTTACAGTAGGGTCTCGTTAGTCTGTTTCAACACAGAGATACTTAGCTTATAATGTGTAGAGGTCGACCGATTAATCGGAATGGCCGATTACATTGCACTCCACGAGGAGACTGCGTGGCAGACTGACTACCTGTTATGCGAGTGCAGCAAGGAGCCAAGGTAAGGTGCTAGCTAGCATTAAACGTGTCTTATAAATAAATCTTAACATAATCCCCAGTTAACTACACATGGTTGATATTACTAGTTCATCTAGCGTGTCCTGCGTTGCATATCATCGATGCGGTGCGCATTTGCGAAAAAAGACTATCGTTGCTCCAACGTGTACCTAACCATAAACATCAATGCCTTTCTTAAAATCAATACACAAGTATATATTTTTAAACCTGCATATTTAGTTAATATTGCCTGCTAACATGAATTTCTTTTAACTAGGGATATTGTGTCACTTCTCTTGCATTCTGTGCAACAGAGTCAAGGTATATGCAGCAGTTTGGGCCGCATGGCCCGTTGCAAACTGTGTGAAGACTATTTCTTCCTAACAAAGACAGCCAACTTCGCCAAACGGGGGATGATTTAACAAAAGCGCATTTGCAAAAAAAGCCTAATCGTTGCACGAATGTACCTAACCATAAACATCAATGCCTTTCTTAAAATCAAGACACAGAAGTATATCTTTTTAAACTACATATTAATGTTAAAAGAAATCTAGGTTAGCAGGCAATATTACACCAGGGAAATTGTGTCACTTCTCTTGCATTCATTGCACACAGAGTCAGGGTATATGCAACTGTTTGGGCCACCTGGCTCGTTGCAAACTAATTTGCCAGAATTTTATGTAGTTATGACATACATTGCACAACCTTCAATGTTAACAGGAATATTTAGACTTATGGATGCCACCCGGAACGGTTCCGTATTTCACTGAAAGTATATATTTTTTCTTCGAAATGATAGTTTCCGGATTAGACCATATTCATGACCTAAGGTTTGTATTTCTGTGTGTTATTATGTTATAATTAAGTCTATGATTTGATAGAGCAGTCTGACTGAGCGGTGGTAGGCAGCAGCAGGCTCATAAGCATTAATTCAAACAGCACTTTAGTGCGTTTGCCAGCAGCTCTTCGCTGTGCTTCAAGCATTGAGCTGTGTATGACTACAAGCCTATCAACTCCCGAGATTAGGCTGGTGTAACCAATGTGAAATGGTTAGCTAGTTAGCTGGGTGCATGCTAATAGCATTTCAGTTGGTGACGTCACACGCTCTGAGACCTTGAAGTAGTTGCTCTGCAAGGGCCGCGGCGTTTGTGGAGCGATGGTAACGATGCGTTCCTGGTTCGAGCCCAGGTAGGTTCGAGGAGAGAGACGGAAGCTATACTGTTCCACTGGCAATACTAAAGTGCCTATAAGAACATCCAATAGTCAAAGGTATATGAAATACAAATGATATAGAGAGGAATAGTCCTATAATTCCTATAATAACTACAACCTAAAACTTCTTACCTGGGAATATTGAAGACTCATTTTAAAAGGAACCACCAGCTTTCATATGTTCTCATGTTCTGAGCAAGGAATTTAAACGTTAGCTTTTTTACATTGCACATATTGCACTTTTACTTTCTTCTCCAACACTTTGTTTTTGCATTATTTAAACCAAATTGAACATGTTTCATTATTTATTTGAGGCTAAAATGATTTGATTGATGTATTATATTAAGTTAAAATAAAAGTGTTAATTCAATATTGTTGTAATTGTCATTATTACATATAAATACATAAAAAAAATAAAAAAATCGGCCGATTAATCGGTATCGGCGTTGAAAAATCATAATCGGTCGACCTCTAGTCCACACATTACACTCGCGCACACACCAGCCTAGCCTGAAAATATTTTTGAGCTCCGCTGGCATGGAATCTCCCAGGGTAAACATCCATTCTCTCCTCCCGGAGGTTATGACAACACAACATCAAACACTGTAAATACACAACGTGATCCAACCACATGAAAAGGTTGGGAACATGTTTTCTTTTGGCCAGTGAGGTCAAGCCCTCGTCACAGCTACAACTTATTTATCAGAATTCCTGCTGTATAAATAGCTACATTGTTTCTGACACCCACAAATCAACTGCACCACGCGAGTTTGATAAGAATTTTGTTTTTGTTTGTTAAAATAGAATCTTTAGTCTTGGGTCACTGCATTTTAAAACATTTCTTTACTTTTGATATTGAATACAGCATTGCTGTTGAGGAAGAGCTTGCAGGTAAAACATGTGGATAACCATGCTAGCTTCGCTCTCGTGTGGTGCTAGTGTAACAGTATAACTTTAGACCGTCCCCTCGCTCATACCCGGGCGCCCTCTGCACACATCAACAACAGTCACCCACGAAGCATTGTTACCCATCGCTCCACAAAAGCCGTGGCCCTTGCAGAGCAAGGGGAACTACTACTTCAAGGTCTCAGAGCAAGTGACGTCACCGATTGAAACGCTATTTAGCACGAACACCGCTAACTAGCTAGCCATTTCACATCCGTTACACTAGCAAGCATTATGGGTGGTGCTAGCTATCAACAGCCTCCCGAGTGGCAGAGCACTGCGTCGCTCTACAGATCCGGGTTTGATCCAGGGCTGTGTCGCAGCCGGCCGCAACCGGGGAGACCCATGAGGCGGCACATATTTGAATTGGCCCATAGGGGAGGGTTTGGCCGGCTTGGATGTCCTTGTCCCATCGCGCTCTATCGAGTCCTTGTGTCCGGGCGCATGCACGCTGACTTCGGTCGCCAGCTGGACGGTATTTCCTCCGACACATTGGTGCGGCTGGCATCTGGGTTAAGCGAGCAGTGTGTCAAGAAGCAGTGCGGTTTGGCACGGTCGTGTTTCGGAGGACACATGGCCCTTAACCTTCGCCTCTCCTGAGTCTGTACAGGAGGGGCAGCAATGGGAGAAAAGGGGTTAAAAAAAGTACCCCCAAAAAAATCTACTTTCAGCTTTCCCCAACTTTGGTCCCGCCTTGCACATGTCACCCACTTTGCTTCTCTTCATTGAAAATGAATGGGCCTGACCAATCATCAGATCTAAATGATAGTTTTACAGTCTAAGCCCTGTCTGAGGATGTCCTTGTCCCAATGATCATCAGATCTAAATGATAGTTTTACAGTCTAAGGCTTAGACTCTAAGCCCTGTCTGAAGATGTCCTTTTCTGAGGGGGAGGTTCTTCTAAGCTATATGGAATTGTTTTAAGATTATACCAAGGATAATTTTGCTATTTGATTTTGAACTGGAAGTATCAATAGTAATAAAAATAGGTCATTTTATGTCAACTTATTTGGCCATACTGCTATATCCCATAGTAACACATTGGATAACATTCACAACATGGAACAACAGTAACCATACTAACATTGTTTCCCCCAGAACATCTAAAGTAAGTTTGTTCTGAAGTGTCTGTCCTATCTGAGAGATATTTAAAAAATGTCTTTAATCCCTTATTTATGTCACTAAACTCTTTCCACATTTTGTTACGTTAGCCTTATTCTACAATGAATTGAATAAATACTAATCCTCACCAATCTACACACAATTTCCAATAATGACATCACAATACCCCATAATGACAAAGAGAAAATAGGTTTGGAGAAAAAATGTCACATTTATTAAAAAGAAAAAACAGATACCTTATTTACATAAGTATTCAGACCGTTTGCTATGAGACTCTAAACTGTGTCCATTGATCATCCTTGAGATGTTTCTACAACTTGATTGGAGTCCACCTGTTGTAAATTCAATTGATTGGACATGATTTAGAAAGGCACACACCTGTCTGGCTACCACAGCATTCTGAAGCGATATGCCATCCCATCTGGTTTGCGCTTAGTGGGACTGTCCTTTGAAAAACAAATGATAATGACCCAACACACCTCCAGGCTGTGTAAGGGCTATTTGACCAAAAAGGAGAGTGATTGAGTGCTGCATCAGATGACCTGGCCTCCACAATCACCCAACCTCAACCCAATTGAGATGGTTTGGGATTAATTGTACCACAGAGCGAAGGAAAAGCAGCCAATAAGTGCTCAGCATATGTGGGAACTCCTTCAAGACGGTTTGAAAAGCATTCCAGGTGAAGCTATTTGAGAGAATGCAAAGCTGTCATCAAGGCAAAGGGTGGCACCTTTGAAGAATCAAAAATATATTTTGATTTGTTTGCCACTTTTGTTTTTGGTTACTACATGATCCCATATGTGTTTTCATGTCTTCACTATTACTCAACAATGTAGAAAATAGTCAAAATAAAGACAAACCCTGGAAAGAATAGGTGTCCAAACTTTTGACTGGTACTGTATATCTCATTAATGTTTTTACCACTTCTTCCACAGGCAAGCATGTAAGGAAAGCTTTATTTAAATCAAAAGGGATGGTGTCAAAAATGTATTGAATTCAAAACGATTTACCCAGCCTACAAAGCACTACAGCCACTCTGTGATGACCAGTTCTGCTCTTTTATTGAGGGATCTAGTCTAGATTAAACCTCATAGGAAGACACTTTTATCATGTGGAGGTTTCATTCAGGTCTCTGTTTAACGATATACTCTGGTTGTCTTTGGCAGGAGAGATACCAGATTCTGACAGCAGGAAGAGTCCTTCAGGGGAACCAGACCCAGAGATGCCCAAACCAGCGAGACGACACCACTGCTCCCACTGTGAAAAGAGATTTTCCAGCTCAGGGGACTTAAAAGCTCATGAAAGGACACACACGGGAGAAAAGCCTTTCCAGTGTTCCCAATGTGGAAAGAGTTTTACTGTGTTAAATAACCTGAAAAGGCATGAGAGAATACACAAAGGAGAAAAGCCTTTTCAATGTTCCCAGTGTGGAAAGAGTTTTACCCTGTTAGCTAATCTGAAAAGGCATGAGAGAATACACACAGGAGAAAGTCCTTATCACTGTTCCCACTGTGGAATGAGTTTTATTCAGTTGGCGAGCCTGAAGGCACATGAGTGGACACACACAGAAGAAAAGCCTTTCCAGTGTTCCCAGTGTAGAAAGATTTTTACCCTGTTAGCTAACTTGAAAAGGCATGAGAGAATACACACAGGAGAAAAGCCTTACCATTGCTTCCATTGTGAAAAGAGATTTTCCCGATCAGGGGACCTAAAAGCTCATGAGTGGACACACACAGGAGAAGAACCTTTCCATTGTTCCCAGTGTGGAAAGCGTTTTACCGTGTTAGCTAACCTGAAAAGGCATGAGAGAATACACACAGGAGAAAAGCCTCATCACTGTTCACACTGTGGAATGAGTTTTATTCAGTCAAGGAGCCTGAAGGAGCATGAGTGGACACACACAGGAGAAAAACCTTTCCAATGTTCCCAGTGTGGAAAGAGTTTTATCGTGTTAAGTAACCTAAAAAGGCATGAGAGAATACACACAGGAGAAAAGCCATTCCAATGTTCCCATTGTGGCAACAGTTTTACTCAGAGAGGGCACCTACAAGAGCATGAGAGAATACACACAGGAGAAAAGCCTTACCACTGCTCCCAGTGTAAAAATAGATTTTCCCGAGTAGGGGACCTAAAAGCTCATGAGAGGACACACACAGGAGAAAAGCCTTTCCAATGTTCCCAGTGTAGAAAGAGTTTTACCGTGTTAGCTACCCTGAAAAGGCATGAGAGAATACACACAGAAGAAAATCCAGGCACCGAAGACGTGGATGTCGATTAAGGCAACCCCTCGCACCTCTCTGATTCAGAGGGTTTGGGTAAAATGCGGAAGACACATTTCAGTTGAATGCATTCAGTTGTACAACTGACTAGGTATCCCCCTTTCCCTTTGCCTATAGAGCTCTGCTATAAACATGAGAGCAAGATTAGATGTTATGTTCTGCATTTTTATTAGGGCAGCCACCAAGTTAAGAAATGATGGAATGTTCTGAAAACTGACTTCAGGTTTTTGAGGAATCGAGTCTCGCAGGAAGACAGTTTTATTTTATGAAGGTTTAATTCAGTTCTCTTCTTAGTATTTAACTAAATACTCTGTCTTTGGTATGAGATGGACTAGACTTATTACTGTTCCCACTGGAATGAGTTTTCAGTTAGGGAGCCTGAAGGAGCATGAGTGGACAAACACAGGAGAGAAGCTTTACCACTGCTCCCAGCGTAAAATAGATTTTCACGAGTCGGGGACCAAAAAGCTCAGGAGAGGACACACACAGGAGAAAAGCCTTTCCAATACTCCCAGTGTGGAAAGAGTTTTGTCTGGTTAAGGAGTCTGAAGGAGCATAAGAAGACACACCAAAAAAGCCCTACCACTCCTCTCTCTCTCTGTGTGGAAAGACATTTTCCCAGTCACAGAACCTGAAATCACATGAGAGAATAAAGTCAATGTGTTCTGACTTTTTGACTGAGAATTTGTGTTTTTGTTTATGCCACATGAAATCATATTGTTTATGATTAAACCTGTCCCACAGTTGACAATGTCCATCAGAGCAAACACCAAGCAATGAGTTCAAAGAAATTGTCAATAGAGCTCCGAGACAGGATCGTGTCGAGGAACAGATCTGGGGAAGGGTACCAAAAAATGTCTGTAGCATTGAAGGTCCCCAAGAACACAGTGGTCACCATCATTCTAGAATGGAAGAAGTTTGGAACCACCAAGACTTCCTAGAGCTGGCCGCCTGCCAAACTGCGAAATGGGGGTAGAAGGGCCTTGGTCAGGGAGGTGACCAAGAACCCGATGTTCACTCTGACAGCTCCAGAGTTCCTCTGTGGAGACGGGAGAACAACCATCTCTGCAGCACTCCACCAATCAGGCCTTTGTAGTAGAGTGGCCAGACGGAAACCACTCTTCAGTAATAAGAACATGACTGCCCGCTTGTAGCCAAAAGACACCTAAGGACTGAACTCTTTGGTCTGAATGCCAAGTGTCTCACCTGGCGTAAAGCGTGGTGGTGGCAGCTTCATGCTGTGGGGATGTTTTTCAGTGGCAGGGACTGGGAGACTAATCAGAATCGAGGGAAAGATGAACGGAGCAAAGTACAGAGAGAACCTTGATGAAAACCTGCTACAGAGAACTCAGGACCTCAGACTGGGGCAACGGTTCACCTACCAACAGTACAACAGCCTTAAGCCCACAGCCAAGACAACGGCGGAGTTGCTTCAGGACAGGTCTCTGAATAACCTTGAGTGGCCCAGCCAGAGCCCGGACTTGAACCCGATCGAACATCTCTAGAGAGACCTGAAAATAGCTGTGCAGTGACGCTCCCCATCCAACCTGACAGAGCTTGAGAGGATCTGCAGAGAAGAATGGGAGAAACTCCCCAAATAAAGGTGTGCCAAGCTTGTAGCGTCATACACAAGAAGACTCAAGGCTGTAATCGCTGCCAAAGTACGTAGTAAAGAGTCTGAATACTTATGTAAATGTGATTTTTCAGTTTATTTTAATAAATTAGCAAAACAAATAAAAAAAAACATGTTATGGGGTATTGTGTGTAGATTGAGTATTTAAAAAAAAATCCATTTTAGAATAAGGCTGCCATGGTACCGTAACAAATGTAGAAAATTTGAAGGGGTTTGAATACTTTCTGAATGCACTGTAGGAGCAGTACAGACCTAGTCTGTTCATTATATACATCTACATGATGTATTGTTTAACATGTAATTCTCAAAAAGAAGGTGTCTCCCATGTTTTCAATACTCCAGCACCCTCCCCTTGAGAGGATAACGACACTGAAATGTTTTATGAGATTAGAGAACACATTGGGTGGGATCTTAGACCATTCCTCCATACAGAACCTCTCCAGGTCCTTGATTTATTTTGTCTGCGCTTGTGGACTGCCCTGTTAAATTCAACCACAGGTTTTCAATGGAGTTCAAGTCTGAAGACTGAGATGACCATTAAAGGTTGATTTTTGTGCCCAACTAACCATTTCTTCATGGATGTTGATGTGTCTTGCTGGAAGATCAATTTATGGCCAAGTTTCAGCCTCCTAGCAGAGAGGTAATCAGGTTTTGGGCCAAAATATCCTGGTATTGAGTCAAGTTTATTTATTTTATACAGTCATTTTTGCTAATCTTTATCAAGGGTATCAATAGCTAGGTGCTTATTTTGATATCTAGTTATTTGACTGAATCAGGAATACAGATATGGAGTAGAGTTTGTTTAAAATTCTCATTAAAAAAATCTGAATTTATCAAACAACACTTGTTGCTCTTTGTACGTGTTGATATAATATTCTTATTTAATAGAGAAAAATGTTTCCCTAAACTGCTTTATAATATTATAATTCAATGAAGAAATAAAGTTTTCCCTCCTCAACTGCGTTTCCTCCCTCCAGACAGTAGATGGCGATGTGTCTTTCAGGCGATGTTTCTACTGTGACGTGTAAGCTAGTGGACGGAAGGCTTCTTCAACAACTGCAGCCACCTCGTTAGCCAACAAAGTCGGAACGTTCAAGTTCTTTAGACAATTTCATGGTTTATTTGCCACTATGATTGAAACAACTAGCTACCACATTTAATTTAATATTTTACGTTGTAAGTCAACTAGCTGGCTTGTGTGAGGATTCTGTGTTATGCAACATAGCTGACTTGAGACATTGTTTCAGGGCCATGGGCCTTTCTCATGATGGAAAAATACAGAATAACATGAAGACAGGAACTGTGCAATGAGTTGTGGGGGCACATTCAGAATGTACGGTCTTTTGTTAGTTAACAGGAGCCAGGTGCGTGGTAACTGTATTGAGCATGGGTGCATAGCTATTCTACACAACTACAACGACTGACCGCTGAAGCGTCTAGGGGACCAGCTCTGGCGCCAACAATCAACGATAGGCTGAGTGAGTTTAAACCACGCCCAGTCTCTACTCTGACAGGCCGGCTCGGAAGCAGGAACTACTTCTGTCAGAGAATATTACAATATCTTTGTCAGGAACAAGTCAGTTCTCTGTTTGCCCTGCGAGGTGGGACAGAGAGCCCGTATATACGAAAATTTCATTTACTACTTATTGCTTAGCTAATAAAAAGTACATAGTATACAATCGATGACTCCGCGTCATACTTATCCTGATACCAGATTCGATTGATGCAACCCTAACACTGGTTAAGTTAGCACTAGTCTAGTCGCTAATGTTAGCTAGCTATTATCCCCGACCATGAGCTCACTAAGTTACTCTTCTGCTAAAGAAGAGGTCTGCTGGACAGAGAAAGAAGCTCTGGTGAAAGTGGAGGAGGAAGAGGAGGCTGTTATAATACAAAAACAATTAGAGGGTGAGGCTGTTACTGTAGAAGAGGAAGGGGAAGATGCAGTTTTTGGAGTGGAGGAGGTTACTGTCACAGCAAAAGAAAATGTTGTTTTTGGAATGAAGGATGAAGAGGGGGAGATTACTGTCACATTGGAGAACAGAGAAGACTGGAGAACTGATCAACACCAGTAAGTACAGTGAGTACTACCTTATAAAACAGGGACATAAACTATGCAGTTGTTGAACTAATGTGTGATTTTTAAAAAATAATTTTTTTTAGAAGGGCGTTCTACACTTTAATATATTTTTGTACTGTATGAATTGTTCATGACGTCCCGTGATTAGAACTAGAAACTAGAAGGAGTGAGTGATGTCTTAGTAAGGCCTTCAAAGAGTTGGCTTGATGGGAAGTCGTGATGTCATCCAATAGGCGACTGATTTCCATGTGAATATTCATTATTATTTTAAAAATCTTCCTGTTCTGACAAGTTGGTTGTTGATCATTGCTAGAAAGCCATTTTCAAGTTTTGCGATAGACTTTCAAGACAATGTAAAACCTGTTATGGCAAGTATTTCCCCGAGGGGAACTCCACCCCCCCCCCCATTCAGCTGAAAAGGTGGCGCAGGGAATTCAAAAATATTCTTTAGAAATATTTAACTTTCACACATTAACATGTCCAATACCTCAAATGAAAAGATAAATATCTTGTTCATCTACCCATCATGTCCGATTTTTAAAATGTTTTACAGCGAAAACACAACATATATTTTATGTTAGACCACCACCAAATCAAAGGGAAAACACAACCATTTTTTCCAGCCAAAGATCGTCACAAAAGCAGGATTAGAGATAAAATGAATCACTAACCTTTTGAAAATCTTCATCAGATGACACTCATATGACATGTTATACAATACATTTTTGTTTTGTTCGATAATATGCATATTTATATCCACAAATCTCGGTTTACATTGACGCCATGTTCAGAACTGCCTCCAAAATATCCGGAGGAATTATAGAAAGCTAAGCCAGATAACAGAAATACTCATCATAAACTTTGACTAAAGATATATGTTCTACATATAATTAAAGATAAACTGGTTCTTAACCTCTTGGAACTGCCCATCCGGGATCGTGACTAAAGCCTCAGGCTCATTAGCATAACGCAACGTTAACGATTTCTGAAAATCGCAAATAAAATGAAAATAATGCGTCTGCTCTCAAGCTTAGCCTTTTCTTAACAACACTGTCATCTCAGATTTTCAAAATATGCTTTTGAACCATAGAAATGGACTAATTTGTGTAAGAGTATGCAAAGCTAGCATAGCATTTTGAGTAGCATTTAGCACGCAACATTTTCACAAAAACCAGATAACCAAATAAATAAAATCATTTACCTTTGAAGAGCTTCTGATGTTTTCAATGAGGAGACTCTCAGTTACATACCAAATGCGCAGTTTTTCCTGAAAGCGTCTGTGTGTAGGAGAAATCGTTCCGTTTTCTACATCGCGTCTGGCTACCGAAACGAACCGAAAATTCAGTCACCTACAACGTCAAACTTTTTCCGAATTAACTACATAATATCGACCGAAACATGGCAAACGTTGTTTGGAATCAATCCTCAAGGTGTTTTTTCACATATCTCTTCATTGATATATCGTTCATGGAAGCTTGCTTTCCTCTCTGAATCCCATGGAAAAATACTGGCAGCTGACTTTTGCGCACCAATTTCGGCGCAGGACACCGGGCGGACACCTGGTAAATGTGGTCTCTTATGGTCAATCTTCCAATGATCTGCCTACAAATACGTCACAATGCTGCAGACACCTTGGGGAAACGACAGAAAGGGTCGACTCACTCCTCTCGCATTCACAGCCATATAAGGAGACAATGGAAAACAGAGCCTCAAAAATCCTGCTCATTTCCTGGATGCCGTCTCATCTTGGTTTTGCCTGAAGCTCACGTTCTAGGGCACGCACAGAAAATATCTTGGTAGTTCTGGACACGTCAGAGTTTTCTTTCGAAAGCTATCAATTATATGCATAGTCGAGCATCTTTTTGTGACAAAATATCTTGTTTAAAACGGGAACGTTTTTCATCCAAAAATGAAATAGCGCCCCCCATAGCATCAAGAGGTTAATGCAACCGCTGTGTCAGATTTTTTTTAAACGTTACGGAAAAAGCCTACCATGCAATAATCTGAGACAGCTCCCAGACGTAAAAGTATTTCTCCGCCATGTTGGAGTCAACAGAAATAAGAAATTACTTCATAAATATTCCCTTACCTTTGATGATCTTTAATCAGAATGTAGTGCAAGGAGTCCTAGTTCCACAATAAATCATTGTTTTGTTCCATAATGTCCAATACTAGTGTCCAATTAGCTGCATTTGCTATCACTTTCAGCTCACGTGCCCAAAAACTGACTGCTGGTCCAGAACACCTCGCACGAAAACTTCAAAAAGATATATTCCAGGTCAAATAAACTGGTAAAACTAAGTAGAGAATCAATCTTCAGGATGTTAATTTAATATATATCCAATAACGTTCCAACCGGATCATAAGTTTTCAGCTGCAGCCAAATGGAACAGCGGTGGCACCCACAGAGAAATGCGCCACAGGAAAATGGCATTTTGTCGGGACACTGACTATTTCCCCTCCCATTCGGTCAAAGTTCACAGCAAATGCTCCATTCCACTTTCTACTTAATGAGGACATCTAGTGGAAGGCGTAGGAAGTGCTACCAGATCCAAATCTTGTTGGGAAAGGAGGGGGCGATGACGTCAAAGTTGACCCACATTCAGAATTTCACTTCTTGTTTGGAAGATTGCCTACCCTATGAGTTCTGTTATACTCACAGAAATAATTCAAACAGTTTTAGAAACTTCAGAGTGTTTTCTATCCAATAGTAATAATAATATGCATATATTATCAATCTAGGACAGAGTAGGATGCAGTTCACTATGGGCACGCAATTCATCCAAAGTGAAAATACTGCCCCCTGTTTTCAAGTTTTAGGTCCAAACAGTAACTAGGCCACTCGGGAACATTCAATGTCATCTTGGTAAGCTCCTCCAGTGTCGATTTGGCCTTGTGGTTTAGGTTATTTTCCTGTTAGTACAGTTTTTTTGTATTTAGATCTCTGAAATGCACTGTACCTACGTCACATTTAGTGGCTCCTTATATTACGCTGGGAAAACAGTTATGGGCACAGATCCTAAATCATTTCAGAGTTTGCTAAATCCAATGGTTCTAACCGAGTCACCTTAACTTTATTGACAACACCCAAATGGATGCTGTCATTAATGCAGTTCTTCGATAATTACACATTCTTAATTCTGTAGCTGTTTAGTTACAGTTGCATGTTCAACGATCATCAGCTGATCCAGGAAATCATTTTCTGAATGACAGTCACATGACAAAC
This sequence comes from Oncorhynchus masou masou, assembly GCF_036934945.1. Lineage (NCBI taxonomy): Eukaryota > Metazoa > Chordata > Actinopteri > Salmoniformes > Salmonidae > Oncorhynchus > Oncorhynchus masou. Next base: position 63,257,023 of record NC_088217.1, on the reverse strand, counting down.
ATCACGACATGCAACAATAACCAAAGTGCTTCTTCATTCATTACTCTGGTAAAGACAGTTATGCCGTGCTCCACGTTGGATCCAACATCCCAAACAAATTGATGTTTATAATGTTTAGAGAACTGTTCCTTGATGGATAGGCTATTGTACAACACACAGATCTATTTTCCTTTATTCAGGACATTTAGAATGACAGCACATTACAGAATAGCCTAACGGAATTATTCACAAAATGATCTGGTGATCAGGTTATGAAATGTCATGACAAAGACATCTTAGTTTCCATGTTTCACCTGAAATATTAAATTAAATATAGTCCTAGGTCTATGTTGTTGTTAGGTGAAGTTATGGTCAATTTTAAAACATGTATTATATTTATTAAAATAAATATTAAAATATTTATTTTAAAATATTTGGTGGACAAACTCTCATTGCACTTCCGGTGCCGACAGAGATGGCCGCCTCGCTTCGCATTCCTAGGAAACGATGCAGTTTTTTTTTCCTTTACGTGTTATTTCTTACATTAGTACCCCAGATCATCTTAGGTTTCATTACATACAGTCGAGAAGAACTACTGAATATAAGAGCAGCGTCAACTCACCATCAGTACGACCAAGAATATGACTTTCGCGAAGCGGATCCTGTGTTCTGCCTTTCACCCAGGACAACGGAATGGATCCCAGCCGGCGACCCAATAAAACGACTTTGTAAAAGAGGGAAACGAGGCGGTCTTCTGGTCAGACTCCGGAGACGGGCACATCGTGCACCACCCCCTAGCATTCTTCTCGCCAATGTCCAGTCTCTTGACAACAAGGTTGATGAAATCCGAGCAAGGGTAGCATTCCAGAGGGACATCAGAGACTGTAACGTTCTTTGCTTCACAGAAACATGGCTCACTGGAGAGACGCTATCGGAGTCGGTGCAGCCAGCTGGTTTCTCCACGCATCGCGCCGACAGAAACAAACATCTTTCTGGTAAGAAGAGGGGCGGGGGCGTATAACTTATGGCTAACGAGACGTGGTGTGATCACAAAAACATACAGGAACTCAAATCCTTCTGTTCACCTGATTTAGAATTCCTCACAATCAAATGTCGACCGCATTATCTACCAAGAGAATTCTCTTCGATTATAATCACAGCCGTATATATTCCCCCCCCAAACAGACACATCGATGGCTCTGAACGAACTTTATTTGACTCTTTGCAAACTGGAATCCATACATCCTGAGGCTGCATTCATTGTAGCTGGGGATTTTAACAAGGCTAATCTGAAAACAAGACTCCCTAAATTGTATCAGCATATCGATTGCGCAACCAGGGCTGGCAAAACCTTGGATCATTGCTATTCTAACTTCCGCGACGCATATAAGGCCATGCCCCGCCCTCCTTTCGGAAAAGCTGACCACGACTCCGTTTTGTTGATCCCTGCCTACAGACAGAACCTAAAACAAGAAGCTCCCACGCTGAGGTCTGAACAACGCTGACCAATCTGATTCCACACTCCAAGACTGCTTCCATCACGTGGACTGGGACATGTTTCGTATTGCGTCAAATAACAACATTGACGATTACGCTGATTCGGTGTGCGAGTTCATTAGAACGTGCGTTGAAGATGTCGTTCCCATAGCAACGATTTAAAACATTCCCAAACCAGAAACCGTGGATTGATGGCAGCATTCGCGTGAAACTGAAAGCGCGAACCACTGCTTTTAATCAGGGCAAGGTGACCGGAGACATGACCGAATACAAACAGTGCAGCTATTCCCTCCGCAAGGCAATCAAAAAAGCTAAGTGTCAGTATAGAGACAAATTAGAATCTCAATTCAACGGCTCAGACACGAGGTATGTGGCAGGGTCTACAGTCAATCACGGATTACAAAAAGAAAACCAGCCCAGTCACGGACCAGGATGTCTTGCTCCCAGGCAGACTAAATAATTTTTTGCCCGCTTTGAGGACAATACAGTGCCACTGACATGGCCTGCAACGAAAACATGCGGACTCTCCTTCACTGCAGCCGAGGTGAGTAAAACATTTAACCTCTTGATGCTCTGGGGGCGCTATTTCATTTTTGGATGAAAAACGTTCCCGTTTTAAACAAGATATTTTGTCACAAAAAGATGCTTGACTATGCATATAATTGGTAGCTTTCGAAAGAAAACACTCTGACGTGTCCAGAACTACCAAGATATTTTCTGTGCGTGCCCTAGAACGTGAGCTTCAGGCAAAACCAAGATGAGACGGCATCCAGGAAATGAGCAGGATTTTTGAGGCTATGTTTTCCATTGTCTCCTTATATGGCTGTGAATGCGAGAGGAGTGAGTCAACCCTTTCTGTCGTTTCCCCAAGGTGTCTGCAGCATTGTGACGTATTTGTAGGCAGATCATTGGAAGATTGACCATAAGAGACCACATTTACCAGGTGTCCGCCCGGTGTCCTGCGCCGAAATTGGTGCGCAAAAGTCAGCTGCCAGTATTTTTCCATGGGATTCAGAGAGGAAAGCAAGCTTCCATGAACGATATATCAATGAAGAGATATGTGAAAAAACACCTTGAGGATTGATTCCAAACTACGTTTGCCATGTTTCGGTCGATATTATGTAGTTAATTCGGAAAAAGTTTGACGTTGTAGGTGACTGAATTTTCGGTTCGTTTCGGTAGCCAGATGCGATGTAGAAAACGGAACGATTTCTCCTACACACAGACGCTTTCAGGAAAAACTGCGCATTTGGTATGTAACTGAGAGTCTCCTCATTGAAAACATCCGAAGCTCTAAAAAGGTAAATGATTTTATTTATTTGGTTATCTGGTTTTTGTGAAAATGTTGCGTGCTAAATGCTACTCAAAATGCTATGCTAGCTTTGCATACTCTTACACAAATTAGTCAATTTCTATGGTTCAAAAGCATATTTTGAAAATCTGAGATGACAGTGTTGTTAAGAAAAGCTTGAGAGCTAAGCTTGAGAGCAGACGCATTATTTTCATTTTATTTGCGATTTTCAGAAATCGTTAACGTTGCGTTATGCTAATGAGCCTGAGGCTTTAGTCACGATCCCGGATCCGGGATGGGGAGTTTCAAGAGTTAAACATGTTAACCCTCGCAAGGCTGCAGGCCCAGGCGGCATCCCCAGCCGCGTGTTTACGGACATATTCAATCAATCCCTATCCCAGTCTGCTGTTCCCACATGCTTCAAGAGGGCCACCATTGTTCCTGTTCCCAAGAAAGCTAAGGTAACTGAGCTAAACGACTACCGCCCCGTAGCACTCACTTCCGTCATCATGAAGTCCTTTGAGACTAGTCAAGGACCATATCACCTCCACCCTACCTGACACCCTAGACCCACTCCAATTTGCTTACCGCCCAAATAGGTCCACAGACTATGCAATCTCAACCACACTGCACACTGCCCTAACCCATCTGGACAAGAGGAATACCTATGTGAGAATGCTGTTCATCGACTACAGCTCGGCATTTAACACCATAGTACCCTCCAAGCTCGTCATCAAGCTCGAGACCCTGGGTCTCGACCCCGCCCTGTGCAACTGGGTACGGGACTTCCTGACGGGCCGCCCCCAGGTGGTGAGGGTAGGCAACAACATCTCCACCCCACTGATCCTCAACACTGGGGCCCCACAAGGGTGCGTTCTGAGCCCTCTCCTGTACTCCCTGTTCACCCACGACTGCGTGGCCACACACGCCTCCAACTCAATCATCAAGTTTGGGGATGACACAGTGGTAGGCTTGTTTACCAACATCAACGAGACGGCCTACAGGGAGGAGGTGAGGGCCCTCGGAGTGTGGTGTCAGGAAAATAACCTCACACTCAACGTCAACAAAACTAAGGAGATGATTGTGGACTTCAGGAAACAGCAGAGGGAACACCCCCCTATCCACATTGATGGAACAGTAGTGGAGAGGGTAGTAAGTGTTAAGTTCCTCTGCATACACATCACAGACAAACTGAATTGGTCCACCCACACAGACAGCATCGTGAAGAAGGCACAGCATCGCCTCTTCAACCTCAGGAGGCTGAAGAAGTTTGGCTTGTCACCAAAAGCACTCACAAACTTCTACAGATGCACAATCGAGAGCATCCTGGCGGGCTGTATCACCGCCTGGTACGGCAACTGCTCCGCCCACAACCGTAAGGCTCTCCAGAGGGTAGTGAGGTCTGCACAACGCATCACCGGGGGCAAACTACCTGCCCTCCAGGACACCTACACCACCCGATGTTACAGGAAGATCATCAAGGACAACAACCACCTGAGCCACTGCCTGTTCACCCCGCTATCATCCAGAAGGCGAGGTCAGTACAGGTGCATCAAAGCTGGGACCGAGAGACTGAAAAACAGCTTATATCTCAAGGCCATCAGACTGTTAAACAGCCACCACTAACATTGAGTGGCTGCTGCAAACACACTGACTCAACTCCAGCCACTTTAATAATGGGAATTGATGGGAAATGATATAAAATATCACGAGCCACTTTAAACAATGCTACCCAATATAATGTTTACATACCCTACATTATTCATCTCATATGCATACGTATATACTGTACTCCATATCATCTACTGCATCTTTATGTAATACATGTATCACTTGCCACTTTAACTATGCCACTTTGTTTACATACTCATCTCATATGTACATACTGTACTCGATACCATCTACTGTATCTTGCCTATGCTGCTCTGTACCATCACTCATTCATATATCTTTATGTACATATTCTTTATCCCCTTACACTTGTGTGTATAAGACAGTAGTTTTGGAATTGTTGTTTAGATTAATTGTCGGTTATTACTGCATTGTCGGAACTAGAAGCACAAGCATTTTGCTACACTTGCATTAACATCTGCTAACCATGTGTATGTGACAAATAAAATTTGATTTGATGGCAAAGCTAGCCAATTGCATTTTAAGTGTTTAAAAAAAGTATAAATCAGTTGATTTGCAGCAATAACACAAACGTATTAAGCAGGAGATTCAAATGAGCCTTACAATTATCATCCAAAGGTTATGTGAAAGGCACTCATAAGCAACCTGGAAATGGAGGTTATTTTTGCTGTCAGCCTATGAGAACCTCCCTGAGTTTCCCCCACGGGGTGAATTAGTGATTAGACACAGAACTTAATGTGAGTTTCCTTCAGTAGCACTCATGATCTTGCGCTGTAATATTCAGAATACATTGTGAAAAACTAAAATCTTCGCTCACCATTTTTGCTCCAGGCAGATATACTACATCCATAAATAGTGGTTTCTACAATCAAATTGTGTGTGCATCGCCCTCGTGCCGCAAATTTAGTAAACACAGAAAGGGGCCTATATTGGAGACCAAAAGTCGTCTGGCACACTGCTTAGGATTTCAACAACTAACTTATTTCTAGCCTACAATCATAAATGTTACTACTAATGTGAAAACAAGACAAAATTATTATTCTTGCTCACTTGACTGTCTTAATTATCAAATAATTTAACAGATGTCAATTGTTGTAAAAATTCATGGGTACGCTCTGGGCATCACCTTTTACCTCAAATAAACAGTGGATTTCTGGTGTTGTGGGCCTTTAAACATCTGACTTTGTTGTTTACACAGGAGAGAGAAGTGATTATTGTAGATCCTCTGGGGAGTCTCAAGAACATCATGATGCTGACGAGGAAGAGAAGAGTCTCTCCAGATCAGAACTCCTCAAGAAACACCAGCAGAAACCCACAGGGAAGAAATCTCACCACTGCTCTTGACTGTGGGAAGAGTTACTCAAGATCATATTCACTAAAACTACACAAAGATACTTCACACAGGTGAAATACACCAGCGAGTACACACAGGAGAGAAACCTCACCACTGTTTTGACTGTGGAAAAAGTTACGCTTGCGTCCCACTTGGCCAATAGTCAGGGATAATGTAGAGCTCCAAATTCAAATAAAATACTATAAAAATCAAACTTTCATTAAATCACACGTGTAAGATGCCAAATTAATGCTATCCTTGCAGCCAACATGTCAGATTTCAAAAAGGCTTTTTGGCGAAAGCATAAGATGCTATTATCTGATGATAGCACAACAGTAAACAAAGAGAGTAGCATATTTCAACCCTGCAGGCGCAACACAAAATGTTGAAATAAAATATAAATCATGTCTTAGCTTTGATGAGCTTCTTTTGTTGGCACTCCTATATGTCCCATAAACATCACAAATGGTCCTTTTGTTTGATAAATTCCATCGATATATATCCAAAATGTCCATTTGCGCATTTGATCCAGAAAAACACAGCTTCCAATTTGCGCAACGTCACTACAAAATAACTCAAAAGTTACCTGTAAACCTTGCCAAAAAATTTCAAACTACTTTTGTAATACAACTTTAGGTATTTTTTAACGTTAATAATCGATCAAATTGAGTACGGGACAATCTGTGTTCAATACCGGAAGACAACAAACTCTACTTTGAGTCATGCTCCTCTCTCAAAAATTACACTTCAAATGACACTCATTTAAGATGTCCATACTTCTTCATGACACAAAGGAATAACCTCAACCAATTTCTAAAGACTGGTGACATCCAGTGGAAGCGGTAGGAACTGCAAACAAGTCCCTTAGAAATCTAGTTTCCCATTGAAAATTATTGAATAGACAGTGACCTCAAAAAAGAAAATCGGAATGATTTTTCAGGGTTTTGCCTGCTACATAAGTTCTGTTATACTCACAGACATGATTCAAACAGTTTTAGAAACTTCAGTGTTTTCTATCCAAATCTATGAATAATATGCATATCTTATATTCTGGAAGAGTAGCAGGAAGTTGAAATTGGGCACGCTATTTATCCAAAAGTGAAAATGCTGCCCCCTATCCTGAAGAAGTTTTAAGATCAAATTCACTGAAAGTACACCTGATAATACACACGGGAGAGACACTAACACTGCTGCTCTGACTGTGGGAATAGATTAACCTCTTCAGTAGACCTTAAAATACATCAGAGAATTCACATTGGAGAGAAACCTTATGGCTGTGTGGGAAAAGTGGGAAAAGTTTTACTCAGCCAAGCAACCTGAAATCACACCAGAGAATACACACAGGAGAGAAATCATTTAGCTGTAATCAATGTGGTAAGCGTTTTATTCAGTCAAGCAGCCTGATGCACCAGAGAACACATGAGAACAGAGAACACAAACAGGAGAGAAGCCATATGACTGTCCTCAATGTGGGAAGAGTTTTGTTACATCTGGCAGTCTGAAGACACACCATAGCTGTGATCAATATGGGAATAGTTTTACTCAGCCAAACAGCCTGATAGTACATTTGAGAACACACACAGGAGCGAAATCTTATAGCTGTGATCAATGTGACAAGAGATTCTCCAATAAAAGATTTCTGATCAAACATCAGAAAATACATGAAGTTTTTTCATGATATCAATGACATAATGTCACAATGTGGAATGTTTTAACATTGTAGTCAGAGTATTTTAATGAATGTCACAATGTAGCACCCTAAATGTTTGCCCCCTGTCCATTTGATTTTAGCATGATATGGATATTAGCCTCAGGTGAAAAATCCAGGCTCTGAATTGAAAGAGTACTACTTATGAGATTTAACAAAAAAAGTGTTGTGCAACTTACCATGTTGGCCACCCTCTTGAATCAAAATGTAAAACTTCAAAATGTAGCTAGCTGTCTTCTTCAGGTTGTCCTCTAACCAGTGAGGTAAAAGATATCTCCCATTTCCATGAGTTTTTTTTAGTTGTGTTAGTTTCAACAGCACGTACAACTGATTTCCCCCCTAATTGATATCTGTGATTTTTTTGCGACTTGTCAAAACAACAGCGTTTCTGATGCTTGTGCAGTTTATTGTGCAGGTTGCTTATGAGAGCATTTCACATTACTTTTGGATTATTAGGATCGCTTGAATCACCTGCTTAATATGTTTGTGTCATTGTCCCATATCAACTGCTTTATACTTTAAAAAAACTATTCAACCAGTAAAATGCTATTTGGCTAGCTGTTCCATCAGCCTGACAATGAAGGTTTGTACACTAAGTGCTTGCCAAATTGGCCCATAACTTCACCTAACAATAACAGACCTAGGACTATAAATAATTAAATATTTCAGGTGAAACATGGAAACTAAAATGTCTTTATCATGACATTTCATAACCTGATCACCAGATAATTTTGTGAATAATCCCACTAGGGTACTCTGTAATGTGTTGTCATTCTAAATGTCCTGAATAAGAAAATAGCTCTGTGTGTTGTACAACAGCCTATCCATCAAGGAACAGTTCTCTACACATTATGAGCTAAACAGACTAATGAGACCCTACTATAAATCAAGCAGACAATCACATTATAAACATCAATTTGTTAATGATGTTGGATCTAACGTGGAGCACGACATAACTGTCTTTCCCAGTGTAATGAATGAAGAAGCACTTTGGTTGTTGTTGCATGTTGGGATGTTTGTCATTTGATTGGAATTCAGAAAATGATTTCCTGGTTCAGCTGATGATAGTTGAACATGTGATTAACCTAATATCAGCTACAGTATTCAATATTATGTGTAATTATTGAAGAACCGTGTTAACGACAGTATCCATTTGGGTGTTTTCTATAAAGTTAAGGTGACTCTTGATTAGACTCATTGGATTTAGGAAACTCTGAAATTATTTATAATTGCTGTGCCCATGAAAACTGTTTTCCCAGCGAAACATAAGGAGACACTAAATGTGACATAGTTAGAGTGCATTTCAGAGATCTGAATACAAAAAAACTGTCCGACAGCTAGATCCAGTATTTAAGTTGAAGTTCAACATATGACAAGCTTAACATTATGACTATAACTACTGTTCCCTGAAGGAGGGAAACTAGGTACAACATACTATTAAATCCACACGTTATGACTATAACTACTGTTCCCTGAAGGAGGGAAACTAGGTACAACATACTATTAAATCCACACGTTATGACTATAACTACTGTTCCCTGAAGGAGGGAAACTAGGTACAACATACTATTAAATCACACGTTATGACTATAACTACTGTTCCCTGAAGGAGGGAAACTAGGTACAACATACTATTAAATCCACACCTCGATGGAAGCCTTGCCTTCCACGGGTGATGAGCGTGAGGCTCAGATTCATTCATTCAATTTAATACCGCTGTTCACCAACCCAGGAAAGGGAGGAGCCAAACAGGTGTTATATTTTAATGTATGTTTGAGAAGAGTTTAAAACAAAGGTTTCAAACCAATTCATGAATGTAATTGAATCTAGGTATGTCTTGCCTTTAATGTAATGGCATGAAAATAAATTGGCAGAATATTATACAATGACTTACCAACAGCTCTAACAATATGACCTCCACAGGAAATCTTCACTGGCAATTATAGAACATACTATATCACCTAGAAACCTGGTTAAATTATCATTATGACATCATGGATGAATTCTAGTATACACTATATTTTCTATAAACCTGGTTAAACTATCATTATGACATCATGGATGAATTCTAGAATATACTAATATATATATATATATATATATATATATATATATATATATATATATATATATATATATATATATATATATTATAGAGATATACATATTATATAATATACTATATAGCCTAGAAACCTGGTTAAACTATCATTATGACATCATGGATGAAATCTAGAATATACTATATAGCCTAGAAACCTGGTTAAACTATCATTATGACATCATGGATGAATTCTAGAATATACTAATATATATATTATAGAATATACTATATAGCCTAGAAACCTGGTTAAATTATCATTATGACCTCATGGATGGCCAGTCGTTGTATTCATAGTGTAGTGAATTCAGGGGGTAGCCCTGAGCTGAACTCAAACCTGGGTCCAGCAACTGTCAAGTCAACACCTTATAACTGTTACGCCAAGATGTCTGAACTTCTTGACGAAGTCGCTAGGTGTTGGATTACGGTTTCTACAATATCGTTCTCTATGAATTTGAGAGTGGTTACACTTCTCCTTCCCCCATCCCTCAGCTGTTTACCAAACCAAGTCTCTGGGGAGCCATTTTGTTGCTGTTTAAAAAAAAAACACACACAACCCAGCAATCTGCAGTTCAAACAATAACATGTTATTCCACCACTGTTTTGGTAATAAGATGATTATGGGGTTGGAGAAATGTAACTACAGACAGACAGATGGATGCAAGGACTGACCGTCCATGATATCAACATTAGAGTTTTAACCATGTTTTTTACCATGTGGAAGCTTATACAGTGTTTATTTACATTGTTTCTAAACATTAGTCAAAAAAGCTTATTTGGGGATCTGATGGGCACAACAGTTGGTACAACAGGTACAACAGTTGAACTAAGCTCATGAAGCATGTGTTATATTCTTCAAGAATCAATGGCTATAAATAAATAATTTAAGAGTCCAAATATGGTTGTAGCAATTGCAGATTTCCGCTTTAACACCAAACATCAGTTCAACAACTGCAGAGTTTGTGCCTCTGTTTTTAAGACAGTACTTACTAGTGTCAATCAGGGAACGGTTTCTCAAAACCATCTTATGGCTAAATTCATTGTTAGAACCATTGGATGCCTTAAGTGTTTGGGAAACCAGGCCCAGATATCCAGTTTCCTCCTCTTCTTCCTCCTCCTTTTTCGATGTAACAGTCATCTCCCCCTCCTCCTCTTTCTCTCTATAAACTGCATCCTCCTCTCCTTTTACTGCATCCTCCTCCTCTTTCACTCTGAACGCATCTTCCTCTTCTTTCACCCTCTACTTCTTGTTTTACTGTGATATCCTCCTCTTCTGTACAAGGAGAGTAGCTTAGTGACCGCATGGTCGGGGATGTTAGCTCGGCTAAATTTAACTTAACCAGACCGCTAGCTGACTAATAACACACAATTGTAAATTTTAAATTAAATCTGATAACTAACTAGACGACAGAAGAGTGTTTAAAACACCGTGGCTAGAATACACGATAGCGTCTAAAGAGCTTTATTGGTTCGGCTATTGTGTCTAGCAAGCTACCGAGGTGGCTGACTAACTGTTGCGGCTGTTGAAAGAAGCGTTCTGTCCAATAGATTATACGTCACACCATCAGCATAACCTTAAATTCCCACACCGCCATCTGCTGACTGGAGTGGGTAACGCAGTTGAGAAAAATGTATATTATAATGTTCAGACAAAAAGTTATAGGGGGTAGGAACTTCCTGAATTGGAATTATCCCTCTACACATGTACTGCACTGGAATTATCCCATTGGCTGGCAGTTTTTATTGGGCCATCAAATCTGGCTCAGTGATTTTTGTGATTGGTTACATTTCAGTCGCATGTGCACAAGAGAGAGGTGGTGTCTGATGTCTGCAGGTCAATGCAACTGAGAAATATGATCCTTGTAATTATTCTATGTGAATATGAGCAGTGGGAATGATTGTGAAATATTTAGTTCGTTTCATGAGAGCAACATGATAATTAATGATTTCTGAACAACCATTTTTTATTTAATGTCTATTAAGAGTATCTTATCGACTTTATTTCACTTGGAGATGTTTCATTATAGCGAACATAACATGACAATACATGACATCTACAGTGGCAAGAGAAAGTATGTGAACCCTTTGGAATGACCTGGATTTCTGCATAAATTGGTAATTTGATCTGATCTTCATCTAAGTCACAACAATAGACAAACAGTGTGCTTAAACTAATAACATACACATTATTGTATTTTTGTCTATATTGAATCATCATTTAAACATTCACTAGTGTCAGCTAAAGACTTACAGAAATCTCTGGAACATGCTAACATCTCTGTTGATGAGTCTGTGATACGTAAAACACTAAACAAGAATGGTGTTCATGGAAGAAACCACTGCTGTCCAAAGAAAACATTGCTGCATGCCTGAAGTTTGCAAAATTGCACCTGGATGTTCCACAGCGCTTCTGGCAAAATATTCTGTGGATACATTAAACTACAGTTGGGTTGTTTGGAAGGAAAACACAACACTATGTGTGGAGAAAAAAAGTCCCAGCACACCAGCATTAAAACCTCATCCCAAATGTAAAGTATGGTGGAGGGAGCATCATGGTTTGGGGCTGCTTTGCTGCCTCAGGGTCTGGACAGCTTTCTATCATCGACAGAAAAATGAATTCCCAAGTATATCAAGACATTTTGCAGGAGAATGTTAGACCAATTGAAATTCAACAGCTGTTGGGTGATGCAAAAGGACAATCAAAACACAGAAGTAAATCAACAGAATGGATCTCGTCTATCATTGTTGGTATTGAAAAAGCCTATTGCACACTGTAGTGGAAATTCTAACCATTCAGGAGAGACTGTCATTTCTTTATACAATCAATCTTTATTTGATAAGAATTGCAATAATGTAGCTGGTCAGCCCTACACTCTGAGGTGGAAGGCAGAGAGCTCGATGACAAGAGGAGTGCAGAAGCTTAAAAGTGTCGCGTGAAGTATGTATGACTACCAACAGTGGATGGAACATGGTCAAAGTATTGGAGCTGAACAAATGGGCAAGACAGTGGATGGAACACGGTCAAGTTTAAACATCCAAAACACAAAACAACTTAAATTGCAGAATAACTATTGTATACTTTATCTCCTCTGTTTAAAGTTATAGCTGACAACACTGCCTGATCCTTCTTATACGTTCAGCAGAATATATACCGCTATGCATATCTATCACAATTGTCATTTGTAAATGTGTGCAATATCCAAACATTACATTGCTTTTATTTATAATTTATACATTCGCCTCTGGTTTCAATATATCCTCTCTCTTTCAATAATAAATATCCTACCATATAAATGATCCTGTTTTCTAAAGCAATATAGCTCTCTTAATCACAACAGTAGTATGTAAATCTATAAATGGATTAAATGCAAGAAAGTGGTCAGCACATTTTCCTATAGTTGGAAGAAGCAGAAGGCCCTGACAAGTCCAAAGGATAAACTGAGCCTGCCCCTCAACAAGCTCATCACAGAAGGCCCTGACAAGGTGGGGATCTCCACTGCAGATGACGGAAACAGTCCTGGAGCAGGAAAAGGCCGTCACACAAATCCTGGCATCAGACAACAACAACACCTTGCACCCTCCAGGCAAGACATTGAGGTCTTTGAATACAATGACTTATCAACAGCTCTAACAAATTGACCCCCACAGGAAATCTACACTGGCAGTTATAGACCCATCTACCATATAACCATTGATTCTTGAAGAATATACACTACCGTTCAAAAGTTTGGGGTCCCTTAGAAATGTCCTTGTTTTTGAAAGAAAAGCACATTTTTTTGTCCAATAAAATAACATCCAATTTATCAGAAATACAGTGTAGACATTGTTAATGTTGTAAATGACTATTGTAGCTGGAAATGGCTGTTTTTTAATAGAATATCTACATAGGCATACAGAGGCCCATTATTAGCAACCATCACTCCTGTGTCCAATTGCACATTGTGTTAGCTAATCCAAGTTTATTATTTTAAAAAGGCTAATTGATCATTAGAAAATCCTTTTGCAATGATGTTAGCACAGCTGAAAACTGTTGTTATGTTTAAAGAAGCAATTAAACTAGCCTTCTTTAGACTAGTTGAGTATCTGGAGAATCAGCATTTGTGGGTTCGTTTACAGGCTCAAAATGGCCAAAAATAAGAAAAGTGTCAGTCTATTCTTGTTCTGAGAAACCAAGGCTATTCCATGGGAGAAATTGCCAAGAAACTCAAGATCTCGTATAATGCTGTGACTACTCCCTTCAGAGAACAGCTCAAACTGGCACTAACCAATGTTGGATTTGGGCTAAACTTTGAACATTGAGATATTAAAGACATGATAGATCAGACGCAGAGTATATAAAGGAGTGAGATCTGTAGAAAGACAGAGTGGCTGTGGAATGTGCTGGGTGGATGGGAGATCACAGGATTGCTATAAGGGAAGCGAATGGACATCAGTGGATTAGGCGAAGAAGGGGTTGAGGTCAGGTCAGATCCCCTGAAGGGAGTAATAAGGGTTTAGTATCCTATTACCCCCTTCCTGTCAAATCAGAAGATGTAAGGACTGGAGAGAAGGAGGAGTGTCCAAAGTGGGGTATACAGTGCCTTGCGAAAGTATTCGGCCCCCTTGAACTTTGCGACCTTTTGCCACATTTCAGGCTTCAAACATAAAAATATAAAACTGTATTTTTTTTGAAGAATCAACAACAAGTGGGACACAATCATGAAGTGGGACGACATTTATTAGATATTTAAAACTTTTTTAACAAATCAAAAACTGAAAAATTGGGCGTGCAAAATTATTCAGCCCCCTTAAGTTAATACTTTGTAGCGCCACCTTTTGCGGCGCTACATGGCAAAAGGTCGCAAAGTTCAAGGGGGCCGAATACTTTCGCAAGGCACTGTATATACTTTTTGTCTGAATTACAGCTGTAAAGACCCTTTGGGAAGAATTAAACTTGGTTCAGCTTCTCTGGTGTCCGTGAGTTATTTACTCTGAAAAATGTGAACCTAACACCAGAATAGGAGTGGGAGGCCCCGGTAACAGTTCCCCAGAAGAATCTGCAGTTGAAACAATAACAAAGCTGTAATTCCACCACTGTTTTGGTAATAAGATGGATGGGACTGGAGAAATGTAACTACTCTCAAATTCATAGACAGAGCTATGGATGCAAGGACTGACCATCCATGATATCAACATTATAGTTGCAACCATGTTTTGATTCAATACAGTTTGGATTTACATTGTTTCTAAACATTGGAGTAATAAAAGCTTATTTGGGGTTCTGATGGGGTACAACAGTTGAACTAAGCTCGTGAGACATGTGTTATATTTATTTTTCAAGAATCAATGGCTATAAATAAACAAATTTAAAAAGTCTAAATATAGATGTAGCTATTGAATATTTCCCCTTTAACACCACACATCAGTTCAACAACTGCAGAGTTTGTGCCTCTGTTTTTAAGACGGTACTTAGTAGTGTTAATCAGGGAACGTTTCCCAAAATCATCTTACGGCTAAATTCATCATTAGAACCATTGGATGCCTTAAAATGAGTTTGGGAAACCGGGCCTAGATATCCAGTTTCGTCCTCTTCTTCCTCCTCCTCCTTTTTCGATGTGACAGTCATCTCCCCCTCCTCTTTCACTCCAAAAACGGCATCCTCCTCTTTTTTCACTGTAACAGCCTCTTCATCCTCCTCTTTGACGAGAGCTTCTTTCTCCGTCCAGCAGACCTATTTTTTTAGCAGGAGGAAAGTAGCTTAGTGATGGTCGGGGATGTTAGCTAAATAGGCTAATGCTAACTTAACCAGCCCGCAAGCTGACTAATAACAACAACACCGTAAAGATGAAATTAAATCGGATAACTAACTAGACGACAGAAGTGGGTTTAAAACACAGTGGCTAATAAACACTAAAGTGTCTAAAGAGCTTTATTGGTTTGGCTATTTTGTCTCGCGGTTGCTGCTGTTGAAAGAATCATTCCGTCTACTAGATTATACGTCACACTATTTAATTTTCCGAAAAAAAAGTTAACCTGTTGTGCCCATCAGCTCAAACCGTGGCGCAGGGAATGCAAAAATATTCTTAGAAATATTTAACCTCCACACATTAAGTCCAATAGCTCAAATGAAAGATAAACACCTTGTTCATCTACCCAGCGTGTCAGATTTTTAAAATGTTTTACGGCGAAAACATAGCACATATTTATGTTAAACCACCACAAAGACACAGACAATATGCAGCCATTTTGTCGAACAAAAGATACAAACGCAGGATATAAAAGAAAAATCATTCACTAACCTTTTGAAAATCTTCATCAGTTGACAGTAATATGACATGTTACACAGACAACAATACTAGGAGAGAGGGTACCCCTACACAGAACAGAATCAAAGATGGCAGATAGAAATACTGGGATGGAAGCAATATGTATGGGATTATAACGTCATAACAAATCATGCAAAACCATGTACAGTTGACAGGAATGTTAGTTAATGTAGAGACAAACGATTATGCTTTTTTTAATCATAAAGTTCATTTATGAAAATCGCCATTCACCAAGTTAGCTGACTAGCTTTATGGGTGTTGTGACATGAGTATGAAATTGTAATTCTGGTTGTTTTAGGGACTCCTAAAACAACCAGCAAACCAGGCTGTAGTTTTGAGAAACAGTGTATGTATAGAATCTTACTAGCTGAAGAATTTACTGCAAATTGAACGTTCAATTTTGTAAGCTTGCCTTTCTGATATTTGCCATGCAGATAGATGAAATCACGTAGCTAGCTATGTTCTTGCTTATTGTGCAGTGGATGATTAAAATACCTGTATGCCTATGGATGTGTAGCTAGCTATCTAGCTGATCTGTGTATGGACCCAAACGTTTGGTATACATATTAGTTCAGAACCTAGCTATGAACCTCAGCTATCATAGCCAGTTGTATAAACTTCAAAACAGCCTGAATGACATTAATGAAGCCTATGGATTGAGTAGAATATAATATCAAGTCATATCTACATGTAGTTATTACCATGCATGAGATCGCCACATTGTAGCCTGTACATTGAATATATTCACTGATCATGTACTCTACCTTGGCAAATAAAGGTGCAGTTTAGGTAGGAATGTCTTTGAGAATATTTTTCATTCATATCCAATACCAGGAGTGTCAAGTTCCAGTCTTTGAATGACGCTGTGTCTGCATGTATGTATTACAATTATACACTTCAACAGTGTTTACCAATCTTGGTCCTGGGACATCAATGGTTACACATTCTAACTAATAGACTGGAAACAGGATTGAACTAGTTAATTCATATATACAGAAATATGTCAAAAAACAGAACACTACACTTCCTATGCATCATGTAAATACTCTAAAACCGGTTCATCTCAATATCTAATGCCCTTCATCTGCATTGATCTGATAAACACAGGATAGGTGGAGTATTTCATCACATTACACTCCATTTCAACCAGTAGAGAATGTGAAACACTTGATTGAAAAGCTCATTATCTGAGTGTTATAAATACAAGTTCAATCTGTACTTCAATGCACATCTATTGTGCATTATAAAAACAGGAGGAAAGAGGTGACGGGAGAGGTGTAGAAGACAGAAAGGGAAAGAGGTAAGCACATAAGTGCTGCCTTCCCTGCTCATGATTAATGAATCACAGTGCTACCTAAATATTCTCTCAGTTCATCACAATTACATAATAGTGTCTCTCGTCGGCCAAAAGGTCATTTTAAAAGCAGGTGAGGTGGCGATGATGAGACTGGGGGTTGGCATCCTCTCACATCAAAACATATCTGCAGACGAGCGACAGATGGAGAGAGAGCATGTTTAAGCCTTGTGTTTTATTTTTTATTCTAACATTGTTATTCATCAATCAGGAGGTGAAATTCAAAACTGACCTTGGATCATTAACTCTGGGACTACTGCATCTATCGGTATTTCAATGTAAAGCATCTCTTTAATAATACTTCCTGTTGACTATATGTAGCCAGTTCAGATGCAGGAGGGGTTAACAGACACAGCTGATTTAACCTAGAGTTTTTAGGGTCGAAGGGGAGAGCAGGATAAGAGCCTGTTTTGTTTTTGTACAGACATCACACCCTTACCTAAACAGCACCCTCACCTGAGAAGTATAAATCAAAAGGGATAGAAACTGTTAATTGAGTAACTGCAGTTGACATAGTTAAGTAAATGGAAGAATACTCTTATTGCAATGTGAATGGCTCTTAAAAGAGACTTTGGTTGTGCATAGTGTAGTCTATGGTGTTGCCAGGGAACAGCACCCTTGTTGAAGAAGTAAGAGGTAAAGATCTCATGCACCCGGATTTCCTCTCTTGCTGCGATGTTGGACCCCATCCTTGAAACATCCTGAAGAGCAGTAGACTTCTCCTCTGGCACACGGCGGCGAGCTGCAGATCCCCTCCTGGTCCTTGTGTCCATCCTCATGAAGTTACGTAGGACAGAGGTAGCCTTCACACACCTGAATTCCTCCAGGAGGCAGTCCCAGATGACCCTGGTCACCTGACCTTGCAGTGCCCTACACGTTAACTGTAGGCATTCGTTTTGAAGGAAGTTACAAGATATCTGTAGGAATATGGAAGACAATGTAATTATTAGACTGTTAAATCACCAGGTCATTGTGGATTACTAAAGTATAATATCCCTGATAACAAATCATGATAACATGGGATTGATAGATACATGGGCAGACATGTGCATATGTAGCTTGTGACAATAACATGATCATATCAAGGATGGCATCACAAATGAATACATAAATACCACTTGAGGCTTGATGATGAGTTGATCATTTGAATCAGCTGTGCAGTGCAAAGGCAAAAACAACAATGTGCCCCTCTTTGGGTCCCCAGGACTGAGAACCACTGCTCTTCATTGGCACCTCTTCATATGTAGTCTGGCTTTCATAGCGCTCTTTATCTGAGGACAGAAAACCTCACAAGAAACAGACTTCATTCTAGTCAAATTACACCACACTGAATATTATGTTACTATTATCTCCATCCTCACTTCTAGGGACAGGAACCTCCCAAAAGTACCTGCCCTATCCAGAATAGCCTCCTCTCTCACTGACAGTTGGGGCTGCTATCCTTTCACCCTCCATGGCTGTTAGCTAGCTACCTACAAATGCATTTGCAGTTTGTTTTTTACAGTGATAAATACATCAAGATAGCTAGCTAATATGAAGTTAGGTAGCTGGTGATATTTAATTCACTTAGCTATCTATCTATACAGTATTTGAGGTTAGTTAGATAGCCAACTAGATAGCTCATTTAGCAGCTCATTTGAGTTAGCCTGCACTGTAGCTAGTTAGCTAATAATACATTGTGTTTTTTTACATTTCCAAAACCTCTTTACTTACTTACTTGAATAGGTTCCCCCAGCCATGTGGAGAACTGGAAACAGGGCAGCAACGTTCGTCACCAGAACGTTTTAGAGGATATTACTATTGAACTATGATCCCATTTAATAACCAGACCTTCATACAAACTTGCACTGCTGAATTCTTGACACGAGTCACAACGGGCGGCCTAAGCCGCACCTAGTCCATCTGCTGACTGGACGCAGTTGAGTAAAATGTATATTTTATTTTCAGACTACAAGTTAGTGTAGGAAGCATGAGTTTTTACTCACCAGTGTTAACAACACAGTGTGGTTAAAGACTTAGTAACTTAGTTGTATTGAAGATCTGGTTACCTATAAGGACAAACAGTTATGTTTTTGCTTTATTAAATATTTCTTAATTTATTTCTGGATATCTTCTCAATTACCCACAATGCACTATTTCTACCGAGTTTATATGCTGGCTTGGTATCTAGCTCAAGCTTGCTAACGTTAGCCACACCTCATGCAGCATGTGATTGTGTTCTCTCGTGGGAACTCGTTCGCATGGTAGAGCTTCTGGACATTCGAGCAGTGATTAGTCACCTCAAACTTGACAAATATTTTTTCTTTAACAAGTCTGACGCGAAGTATATACTGCTTTCAGGAGACCAGGCCCAAATCCCTGTCATTCACCTGAAGAAAAGGTGGAGACGAGCTGCCAGACAACATGAATGCCTTTTTTGCTTTGAGGCAAGCAACTCTGAAGCATGATTGAGGTGTTCCAGACGTGTGTGATCATCACTCTCCATAGCAAGACCTTTAAAAAGGTCAACATTCACAACGCCGCCAGGACAGACTGATTACCAGGGCATGTACCCAGAGCATGCGCAGACCAACTGGCAAGTGTCTTCACTGACCTTTTAAACCTCTCCCTGACAGCCTACAGGGGGGAGGTCAGAGACCTGGCACTTCCTCTCCCTCAACATGAGCAAGACAGAGGAGATGATCGTGGACTACAGGAAAAGCAGGGCCGAACAGGTCCCCATTAACATCAACGGGGCTGTAGTGGAGCGAGTCGAGTTTCAAGTTCCTTGGTGTCCACCTCAAAACATAAATGGAAAAAACAAAGACTGTAACACCTTCCCCCCTAAGAGAATTCTTACCGCCAACAGACAACAACTTAAAACTCACTAGCTTCTAGAACTCTCGCCCCCTTGGAACAAGCCCCAAAACTAATCTCCAATCTAATCTCACAATAAATTGTGATTCATGGCAACGCACTGGCTAAATGCAAAACTTGTTGAATGCACACCCTTGAGACAATCAGAAACCATGTTGTCCTCACCACAGACATTTCAAGAGGAAACTCCTGGAATTTCCGAAGTAACTTTCCACCTCACTGCAGAGCTTCTCTCTCTTTTCAGGGTTCACTTGATAGGCATGTTGTTGGATTGGGGCCCTGTCCCCAATGTCATGCTCTGGTACATTTGGGTTGGCACATCTGAAAATGAACCCGGATATTCTAAAAGCAGGGCAACAGTGTCAATATAATTGTACACAAAAATTGTCAGTTGGTTGCATAAATAATTTAGATTACTAAATGTTACATGAAGTGAAAATGTGAAATAAAGACAATTAGCACTTGAATCTTGTAAATAAATACTGGAGTGATAAAAATTATTAATCAAATAGATTATAGACAAATGTATTACACTGCGTCCATGTGTTTAAGCTTCAAGTACGTTGAAAGTAAGTCAACTTTCACTTTCAACTAAAACCGAACTTATATCGGACGTCGGGAAGTATTATTTTCAATTACATTTTGCTAGGTTTTAACGTGTCCAAATCAATAACCAATATGCAGAAACAGTTTGGGATAAATTGAAAACCTAAACATAACATGTGCTATTTACACAAACAACTGTCACAATAATCATATTACTTGTATTTTTTAAACAAGCACCTTATAAACTGCACAAGCACCAGAAACGCTGCTGTTTCGACAAGTAGCAATAATTCACTGATATCGATTAGGGAGAAAAATCAGGTTGTACGTGCTGTTGAAACTAACACAACTAAAAAAAAACATGGAAATGGGAGATATATTTTACCTCACAGGTTAGAGGACAACATGCAGAAGACAGTCGTCTATATTTCGGAGGGATGTATTTAAATGTAGGTGTCGATGAACAAAGGAAAGCAACACATTTGTCATCACTCATCGAATTATGCTAAAATCATTTGCATATGAGAGGGGGAAGATGAGGTTGCACGTCCTGTTAAAACTAACAGCTCAAAAACCACACGGAATCTGGGAATAATGAGTTAGAGGACAATTTGGTTAGAGGACAATTTGTAGAAAACATCTCGTTACATTTTGAAGTGTTGTATTTTGTTTCAATTGGGTCGTGTCGTGGAAATTCAGTACTTCGAGAGACTTGGACATTTCTTCAAACAATCATCTTTATTTAACATTGATTAATTATTGCAATAATAAAACCGTCAGCCCAACAGTCTTAACTGACTGTTAGTCTGAGAGCCTACCCTTTACAGACAACGCACAGTTTATATAGCTAATACCCAGAATGCTTGGTTCCACCCCTCCCATCTAGATTGGGGGGCACCATAAGCCACTTTGAGCTCATCCGGTCTTCATCTGCACCTGGTGTTATCTTAACCCCCGACCCTGGCCTAATATCCCAGATGTTATCTTAACCCCCGACCCTGGCCTAATATCCCAGATGTTATCTTAACCCCCGACCCTGGCCTAATATCCCAGATGTTATCTTAACCCCCGGATATCCCAGGATGTCTCAGGACCATTGAGTCCTTTGTTCTACTCCTCTCTATTCCAGCTCAACATACACCATATATTGTCTATGGAATGCAGGCTCAATCAGACCGGAGACATATGTCTCACCTGTACCACTAATCTTAGAATGGAATGTGGCTGTTTGGTTTTTAATCACCGAGACATCAATCGTCAGCTTCAAGCCATCTCTAATGAAGCCCATGTCCTGGACACCCAGACTAGCTGCAGGAAGCTAGAGTGGACACCATAAAGCAGAAATATCCACCAACTGAGGTAAATACATCATTTTTTTCTGTCACAGACGCATGTGATTAAGTGTAATGCCTCCGTTAAAACTAACAGCTCAAAAACCACACGGAATCTAGGAATAATGTGTACATCACTGGTTAGAGTACAATTTGTAGAAATCAGCTAGCTACATTTTGAAGTGTTGCATTTTCATTCAAGTGAGTCACCAACGTGGTAAATGTAACAACTCTTTGTTAGTCACTTTTTGTTAAATCATATAAATAGTACTCTTTCATTTCAGAGCCTGGATTTTCCCCCTGAGGCTAATATCCATATCACGCTGAAGTCAATAGAACAGGGGGCAAACGTTTAGGGTTCTACATTATGACATCATTAAAATACTCCTTCTACAATGTTAAAACATTCTACACTGTGATATTATTTCATAGATATCAAGAAACAACTCCTTCATGTATGTATTTTCTGATGTTTGATCAGATAACTTTTATCAGAGTATCTCTTCCCACATTGAACACAGCTATAAGGTTTCTCTCCTGTGTGTCTCCGCTGGTGTATAGTCAGATAGCTAGATGTAGTAAAACTCTTCCCACATTGATCACAGCTGTAAGGTTTCTCTCCTGTGTGTGTTCTCTGGTGTACTGTCAGACTGCCAGACGTAATAAACCTCATCCCACATTGATCACAGCTAAAAGGTTTCTCTCCTGTGTGTAGTTTACGGTGGGATATCAGGGAGCTTGACCTAGTAAAACTCTTCCCACATTGATCACAGCTATATGATTTCTCTCCTGTGTGTGTTTTCTGGTGCATCTTCAAAGTATGTGACATTGAAAAGCTTTTTCCACAATCTGAACAGTGGTGAGGTTTCTCTCCTGTGTGTACTCGCTGGTGTATAGTCAGAGAGCTAGATGTAATAAAACTTTTCCCACATTGAGTACAACTAAACGGTTTCTCTCCTGTGTGTTTTCTCTGGTGTACTGTCAGATTGCTAGAATTAATAAATCTCTTCCCACATCGATCACAGATAAATGGTTTCTCTCCTGTGTGTAACTTATGGTGGGATTTCAGGGAGCTTGACTGAGTAAAACTTTTCCCACATTGATCACAGCTATAAGATTTCTCTCCTGTGTGTGTTTTCTGGTGCATCTTTAAAGTATGTGAAGTTGAAAAGCTTTTTCCACAATCTGAACAGTGGTGAAATTTCTCTCCTGTGTGTACTCGCTGGTGTGTTGTCAGATGGCTAGATGTAATAAAACTCTTCCCACATTGATCACAGCTATAAGATTTCTCTCCTGTGTGTGTTCTCTTGTGTACAGTCAGATCTCTAGATGTAACAAAACTTTTCCCACATTGATTACAACTAAACGGTTTCTCTCCTGTGTGTTTTCTCTGGTGTACTGTCAGATTGCTAGACTTAATAAATCTCTTCGCACATTGATCACAGCTAAAAGGTTTTTCTCCTGTGTGTAGTTTACGGTGGGATTTCAGGGCACCTGACTGAGTAAACCTCTGCCCACATTGATCACAGCTATAAGGTTTCTCTCCTGTGTGTGTTCTCTGGTGTGATATCAGGTTGGTTGAATGAGTAAAACTCTTCTCACATTGAGTACAGCTGTAAGGTTTCTCTCCTGTGTGTACTCGCTGGTGAATTTTAAGGTATGATGAATATTTGAAATGCTTCCCACAGTCAGAGCAGCAATGAGATTTCTTCCCTGTGGGTCTCTGCTGGTGTTTCTTGAGGAGTTCTGATGTGGAGAGACTATTCTCTGCCTTGTCAGCATCATGAGATTTTTGAGGCTCCCCAGAGGATCCACGGTAGTCCCGTCTCTCTCCTGTGTGAATGGCAAAGTCAAACAGACAGTTAAAGGCCCACAACAGCAGAAATCCACTGTTTAATTGAGGTAAAAGGTGATGCCCAGAGCGTACCCATGAAGTTTTAAAACAATTGATGTCTGTTAAATTATATGAAAATTGTCTTGTTTTCACATTTTAATTTTTTTTTAATTTTACCTTTATTTAACCAGGCAAGTCAGTTAAGAACACATTCTTATTTTCAATGACGGCCTGGGAACAGTGGGTTAACTGCCTTGTTCAGGGGCAGAACGACAGATTTGTACCTTGTCAGCTCGGGGGTTTGAACTTGCAACCTTCCGGTTACTAGTCCAATGCTCTAACCACTAGGCTACCCTGCCACCCCATAACTAGTAGTAACATCTAAGATTGTAGACAATAAATAAATTATTAAAGTTGTTGAAACTCTAAGCAGTGTGCCAGACAACTTTTGGTCTCCAATTTAGGCCCCTTTCTGTGTTTAATGAAATTGTGGCACGGGGGCGATGCACATGCAATTTGCTTGTAGAAACTCCTCCATGCTAATGAGGAAACCACCTAGTTATGGATGTAGTATATCTGGTAATGAGGAAACCGCTAGTTATGGATGTAGTATATCTGGTAATGAGGAAACTCCTCCCTGCTATCGAGGAAACCAGACACTTCAGAACAAACTTCCTTTAGATGTTTTGGGGGAAACGATGTTACTATGGTTACTGTTGTTCCATGTTGTGAATGTTATCCAATGTGTTACTATGGTTACTGCTGTTCCATATTGCGAATGTTATCTAATGTGTTACTATGGTTACTGTTGTTTCATGTTGTGAATGTTATCCAATGTGTTACTATGGGTTATAGCAGTATGGCCTAATAATTTGACATAAATTAACTTTTTAATATTTTTGGTTGATACTTCAAGGAGTCTTACAATTCAAAATCAGAAAGCTAAATTATCCTTGGTATAACCTTAAAACAGTACTATACCGGGGAAGCCCTTCATTATGGAGGGTGTTTCTACAGTACTACACTGGGGAAGCCCTTCATGTTATTTAAACCTTCTTAAAACAATTCCGTATAGCTTAGAAGGATCTCCCCCTCAGACAAGGCTTAGACTGTAATGGGTTAAAACTATTTGAAACTTACATTACTCAGACTAGTTATCCTGGGATCGTACAGCTTACATTACTCAGACGAGTTGTCCTTGGGAATAGTTTTAATACATTTGCAAAAAAACTAAATCTGTTTTTGCTTTGGCATTATTGGGTATTGGATTGGCATTATGGGGTATTGTGATGGCATTATGGGGTATTGTGTGTAGATTGATGAGGAAAACATTTATAATATAAATCAATTTTAGAATAATGGGATGCACCGACATTACATTATTGGCCAATATTTTCCTTGCCCCAAAAACCGAAACCGATAACCGACATTTAAAATTGTTGCTGCCTTTTAAGCATTCTAGTACAGTTAAATAGTTAACACACTCGAGGTCGACCAATTATGATTTTTGAACGGCGATACCGATTATTGGAGGACCATGAAAGCCGATAACGATTAAATCGGCCAATTTTTTATTTATTTATTTGTAATAATGACAATTACAACAATACTGAATGAACACTTATTTTAACTTGATATAATACATCAATAAAATCCATTTAGCCTCAAGTAAATAACGAAACATGTTCAATTTGGTTTAAATAATGCAAAACAAAAGTGTTGGAGAAGAAAGTAAAAGTGCAATATGTTCCATGTAAAATATGTGCCATGTAAGAAAGCTAACGTTACAGTTCCTTGCTCAGAACATGAGAACATATGAAAGCTGATGGTTCCTTTTAACATGAGTCTTCAATATTCCCAGGTAAGAAGTTTTAGGTTGTAGTTATTATAGGAATTATAGGACTATTTCCCTCTATACCATTTGTATTTCATTAACATTTGACTATTGGATGTTCTTATAGGCACTTTAGTATTGCCAGTGTAACAGTATAGTTTCCGTCCCTCTCCTTGCTCCTCCCCGGGCTTGAACCACCAAACAAGGACAATTAGAGCGCGCTAACTAGCTTGCCATTTCACTTCGGTTACACGAGCCTCATCTCGGGAGTTGATAGGCTTGAAGTCATAAACAGTGTAATACTTGACGCACAACGAAGAGCTGCTGGAAAAACGCACGAAAGTGCTGTTTGAATGAATGTTTACGCGCCTGCTTCTGCCTACCACCGCTCAGTCAGATACTTGTATGCTCAGTCAGATTATATGCAAGGCAGGACACGCTAGATAATATATAGTAATATCATCAACCATGTGAAGTTAACTAGTGATTATGATTGATTGTTTTTTATAAGATAACTTTAATACGAGGTAGCAACTTACCTTGGCTTACTGCATTCGCGTAACAGGCAGCCTCCTTGTGGAGTGCAACGAGAGAGAGGCAGGTCGTTATTGCGTTGGAGTAGTTCAGGTTGCAAGATTGGATCCCCCGAGCTAACAAGGTGAAACTCTGTCGTTCTGACCCTGAACAAGGCAGTTAACCCACTGTTCCTAGGTCGTCATTGAAAATAAGAATGTGTTCTTAACCGACTTATCTAGTTAAATAAAGATTAAATAAAAAGGTGTAAAATATATATATATTATAATAATAATAATAATAATAATAATAATAAAAATGTAAATGTAATGTAAATGTAATAATAATTTGTCAAATCGGCGCCCAAAAATAACGATTTCCGATTGTTATGAAAACTAGAAATCGTCCCTAATAAAATCGGCCATTCCAATTAAATCGGTCGACCTCCACAACACAGAACACGGAAGCAGCTGTATAAGCCACTGCATCTCAGTGCAAGAGGTGTAACTACAGTCCCTGGTTCGAATTAGTCAGTATCACATCCAGCTGTGATTGGGAGACCCACAGTAGTTGTCTGTTAATTGTGTAAAGAGGGCAAAAAGGAGAGGGATCCCACATGTGGATAGGAAGACACAAATTATAATTATTATGGAAAATACCATTTTAAAATACAGGAATTAAAACTTTAGCTTTCTAGGTCAAGCCAGCAGGCTACAGTAGGTTGTATCCAAGTGGTTTTATCTCTCTAGGTCATGCCAGTAGGCTACAGAAGGTTGTATCTCTCTAGGTCATGCCAGTAGGCTTCATTAGGTTGTATCTCTCTAGGTCATGCCAGTAGGTAACAGTAGGTTGTACCTCTCTAAGCCATGCCAGTAGATTATAGTAGGTTGTATCTCTCTCGGTCATGCCAGTAGGCTACAGTTGGTTGTATCACTCTAGGCCATGCCAGTAGGCTACAGTAGGTTGTATCTCTCTAAGCCATGCCAGTAGGATACAGTAGGTTGTATCCAAGTGGTTTTATCTCTCCAGTTCATGCCAGTAGGCTACAGTAGGTTGTATCACTCTAGGTCATGCCAGTAGGTTGTAACTCTCTATGTCATGCTAGTAGGTTGTATCCAAGTGGTTTAATCTCTCTAGGTCATGCCAGTAGGCTACAGTAGGTTGTATCCAAGTGGTTTTATCTCTCTAGTTCATGCCAGTAGGTTACAGTAGGTTGTATCTCTCTAGGTCATACCAGTAGGCTACAGTAGGTTGTAACTCTCTAGGTCATGCCAGTAGGTTACAGTAGGTTGTATCCAAGTGGTTTTATCTCTCTAGGCCATGCCAGTAGGCTACAGTAGCTTGTATCTCTCTAGGTCATGCCAGTAGGCTACAGTAGGTTGTATCCAAGTGGTTTTATCTCTCTAGTTCGTGCCAGTAGGTTGTATCTCTCTAGGTCATGCCAGTAGGTTACAGTAGGTTATAATTCTGTAGGTCATGCTCGTAGGTTACAGTAGGTTGTAACTCTCGAAGCCATGCCAGTAGATTATAGTAGGTTGTATCTCTCTCGGTCATGCCAGTAGGCTACAGTTGGTTGTATCACTCTAGGCCATGCCAGTAGGCTACAGTAGGTTGTATCTCTATAAGCCATGCCAGTAGGATACAGTAGGTTGTATCCAAGTGGTTTTATCTCTCCAGTTCATGCCAGTAGGTTGTATCACTCTAGGTCATGCCAGTAGGTTGTAACTCTCTATGTCATGCTAGTAGGTTGTATCCAAGTGGTTTAATCTCTCTAGGCCATGCCAGTAGGCTACAGTAGCTTGTATCTCTCTAGGTCATGCCAGTAGGCTACAGTAGGTTGTATCCAAGTGGTTTTCTCTCTCTAGTTCATGCCAGTAGGTTGTATCTCTAGGTCATGCCAGTAGGTTACAGTAGGTTGTAATTCTGTAGGTCATGCTCGTAGGTTACAGTAGGTTGTAACTCTCTAGGTCATGCCAGTACGTTACAGTAGGTTGTAACTCTCTAGGTCATGCCAGTAGGTTACAGTAGGTTGTAACTCTCTAGGCCATGCCAGTAGGCTACAGTAGGTTGTATCTCTCTAGGCCATGCCAGTAGGCTACAGTAGGTTGTGTCTCTCTAGGCCATGCCAGTAGGCTACAGTAGGTTGTATCTCTCTACGTCATGCTAGTAGGTTGTATCCAAGTGGTTTAATCTCTCTTGGCCATGCCAGTAGACTACAGTAGGTTGTAACTCTCTAGGTCATGCCAGTAGGTTACAGTAGGTGTTATCCAAGTGGAAACATTTATCAACCCAATGTGGAAAGTGTCGAATTTGGTTAACAACCAAATGAATGGCTTATTTGCTACGTGAGGTTTACTTGATCCTACAGAAGTTTCGTAATGCTTACGTTATGTGGACACGTGACATACCGACAACTTTGATAAAAATACTAAAGGAGTTGTCTCCAGATCGCTATGCATATTCATAATAGTAGCTCAGCACCTCTCTCCATTGAATACAGGCAGTTGACGTCAACAACACTCATAGAATATAAACAATAGATTACAATAATAAGATGGATCCACCAATCCAAAGAAAGGATATTTTGGAGATAGAGAACCCGCAGTACCGCTTTGTGGACAACGACTCCCCTTGTTCCGGCGGAGAGACATCTTGTCAGTATATCCATAATCGTTGGTGTAGCCAACCCAACTCACATGGCACTACTGGGGGGCACGGTGTGTAGTAAAACATCAATGCATGAAAATCACTACACGCCGTGCCCCAGTCTGCGGTCAGCAGATAGACCCTTCTCAAATATATATGTTAAGTCACTTTTTGGAAACCGAAAGGAGAAAACAAGGGGTAGCTTGTTCTCTACTTCGTCTGATTCTAGACATATCCGTCATCATCCTATTGCCCCTCCGTTGAAGAGGTATTGACGAGCCAACTCCGAATATCCAAAGTTAAAAACACATTTAAGGCGGTACTTACTGGTGTTAATCAGATCTCCTCTCTCCACCTCTTCATCTTTCAATGTGACAGTAATCTCCCCTTCCTTCTTCACTCTAAAAACTGCATCCTCCTCTTCTTTTATTGTAACATCCACCTCCTCTTTCACTCTGAACGAGTCTTCCTCTTCTTTCACTGAAACGTCTTTCTCTTCTTTCACTGAAACGTCTTTCTCTTCTTTCACTGAAACGTCTTTCTCTTCTTCTTTCACTGAAACGTCTTTCTCTTCTTCTTTCACTGAAACGTCTTTCTCTTCTTCTTTCACTGAAACGTCTTTCTCTTCATCTTTCACTGAAACGTCTTTCTCTTCTTCTTTCACTGTAACAGCCTCACCCTCTACCTCTTTTTTAACAGTAACATCCTCCTCTTCCTTCTCCTCTTTCACGACAATGTTCAGCCCCAGAGCTTCTTTCTCCGCCCAGCAGACCTCCGCTTCTTTAACAGGAGGGGAGAAGTTTAGGGAGCTCATGTTCGGGGATGTTAGCTAGCTAGCTATCATTAGCAACTAGGCTAGTGCTAACTTAACCAGCCAGCTACTATAGCTGACTAATACAAAATAACGTAATATTAAATTAAATAGGTTAACAAGTAGATACGACAGAAGTGTGTCTAAAACACAGTAGCTAATATAGACCGAAAGCGTATAAATAGCTTGAATCTTTCGGCTATGTTGGCTAGCAAGCTACCGAGGTGGTTGACGAGCTGAAGAACCGTCCACTAGATTATACGTCACGCTGGCAGTCGCCTGAAAGGCACACATCGCCGTCTGCTGACTGGAGGGGAAACGCAGTTGAGGATCATATTTTATTTTCAAACAAAGATTATTTTACATGTATTTAATTAAATAATACTATTATAGTGAGACATACAAAGACAGGAATGTGTTGATTGATTAGTGCGAATGAAAAATGTTTACTACAGCACATTTAAGGCAGTTTCATTCAGTCAAACTAAATCTAAATAAGTAGCAAGCTTATGTCGGTCTATACTGCTCCTACATGGTGTAACAATACATCATGTAGATGTATATAATGAACAGACTAGGTCTATACTGCTCCTACATGGTGTAACAATGCATCATGTTGATGTATATAATGAACAGACTCGGTCTAAACTGCTCCTACATGGTGTAACAATACATCATGTGGGACTTTAAGGCAATGCTGTTGTTACACTGGTGAGTAAAAACTCATGCTTCTGACACTTTAACTTGTCTGAAAATAAAATATATGTTTTACTCAACTGCGTTAGCCACTCCAGTCAGCAGAGGGCGGTGCGAGACTAAGGCAATGCTGTTAGTGTGACGTATAATCTAGTGAATGGAAACATATGATCCTCAACTGCGCTTCCCCTCCAGTCAGCAGACGGCGATGTGCGTCTTTCAGGCAATGCTACCAGCGCGAACGGTTCTTCAGAAACAGCTCGTCAACCACCTCAGTAGCTTGCTAGCCAACATAGCCGAAAGATTCAAGATATTTATACACTTTCTGTCTATGTTAGATGCTCTGTGTCCATGGAGAACAAGAGCACCTCATCCCAGCTGCCCACTGCACTGAGGCTAGGTAACATGGTCACCACCGATAAATCCATGATAATCAAAAATGTTAATAAGCTATCCTCCTGGCTACCCCGACCCCGGCCAACAGCTCCGCATCCCTCCCAACACCTATTTGCCCAAGCCTCTCCCACTTCTCCTTCACCCAAATCCAGGGAGCTGATGTTCTGAAAGATTTGCAAAACCTGGACCCGTATAAATCAGCTGGGCCAGACAATCTGGACCCTCTCTTTCTAAAATTATCCGCTGCCATTGTTTCGACCCCTATTACTAGTCTGTTCAACCTCTCTTTCGTATCGTCCGAGATTCCTGAAGATTGGAACGCTTCAAAGGGGGTGAAACTATAGACCCAAACTGTTACAGACCTGTATCCATCCTGCCACGCCTTTCTAAAGTCTTCGAAAGCCAAGTTAATAAACAGATCACTGACCATTTAGAATCCCACCGTACCTTCCCTCCTGTGCAATCCGGTTTCCGAGCTGGTCACTGGTGCACCTCAGCCATGCTCAAGGTACTAAACGATATCATAACCGCCATTGATAAAAGAAAGTACTGTGTAGCCGTCTTCATCGACCTGGCCAAGGCTTTCAACTCTGTCAATCACCGTATTCTTATCGGCAGACTCAACAGCTGATAAGAACAATCGATCAATCAACAACCGATCGCTGCCCCCGCCCGGACTAGCATCACTACTCTGGACGGTTCTGACTTAGAATACGTGGACAACTTCAATACCTAGGGGTCTGGTTAGACTATAAACTCTCCTTCCAGACTAATATTTAGCATCTCCAATCCAAAATTAAATCTAGAACCGGCTTCCTAATTCGCAAAAAAAGCCTCCTTCACTCACGCTGCCGAATATACCCTCGTAAAACTGACTATCCTACCGATCCTTAACTTTGGCGATGTCATTTACAAAATAGCCTCCAACACTCTACTCATCAAATTGGATGCAGTCTATCACAGTGCCATCCGTTTTGTCACTAAAGCCCCATATACCACCCACCACTGCGACCTGTATGCTCTTGTCAGCTGGCCCTCGCTACATATTCGTCGCCAAACCCACTGGCTCCAGGTCATCTATAAGTCTTTGCTAGGTAAAGCTCCGCCTTAACTCAGCTCACTGGTCACCATAGCAACACCCACCCATAGCACACTCTCCAGGAGATATATCTCACTGGTCATCCCCAAAGCCAACACCTTCTTTGGCTGCCTTTCCTTCCAGTTCTCTGCTGCCAATGACTGCAACGAATTGGAAAAATAGCTGAAGTTGGAGACTTATCTGCCTCACTAGCTTTAAGCATCAGCTATCAGAGCAGCTTACCAATCGCTGCAGCTGTACACAGCCCATCTGTAAATAGCCCATCAAACTACCTACATCATCCCCATGTTTTTATTGACTTTTTATGCTCTTTTGCACACCAGTATTTCTACTTGCACATCCTCATCTGCACATCTGCACATCTATCACTCCAGTGTTAATTTGCTAAATTGTAATTACTTCGCTACTATGGCCTATTTATTGCCTTACCTCCTTACTCCATTTGCACACACTGTATATAGATTTTTCTATTGTGTTATTGACTGTTCGTTTGTTTATTCCATGTGTAACTCTGTGTTGTTTTTGTCGCACTGCTTGGCTTTATCTTGGCCAGGTCGCAGTTGTAAATGAGAACTTGTTCTCGACTGGCCTACCTGGTTAAATAAAGGTGAAATAAAAAATAATAATAATAAATATCGTAACTTTATGACAACACCCAAATGGATACTGTCATTAATATGGATCTTCAATAATTACACATAATTATTAATACTGTAGCTGTTTAGTTAGTCACTTGTTCAACTATCATCAGCTGATCCAGGAAATCATTTTCTGAATGACAGTCGCATGACAAGATCCCGACATGCAACAACAACCAAAGTGCTTCTTCATTCATTACTCTGGTAAAGACAGTTATGCCGTGCTCCACGTTGGATCCAACATCCCTACTTTGGTCATAATGTGTGGAGAACTGTTCCTTGATGGATATTGTACAACACAGTGATCTATTTTCCTATTTTTGTGTACAAACCCTCATTGTTAGGCTGATGGAAAAACTAGCCAAAGAACATTTTACTGGTTGAAGTGTTTTTTTTAAGTACAAAGCGGTTGATTTGCGATGATGACACAAGCATTATATTAAGCAGGACATTCAAACGAGCCTTACAATTATAATCCAAAGTAGTGTGAAATGCACTCATTAGCAACCTGGAAATGGAGGTTACTCCCCTGAGTTTTCCCCCATTCACATTCAGAATATATTATGAAAAACTCAAATCTTTAATCTCCATTTTTGCTCCAGGCAGATATACTACATCCATAACTTTCGGTTTCTTCATTAGTGGGGAGGAGTTTCTACAACCAAATTGCATGTGCATCGCCCTCATGCCGCAATTTTAGCAAACACAGAAAGGGGCATAAATTGGAGACCAAAAGTCGTCTGGCACACTGCTTAGAGTTTCAACAAAATAGATAATTTATTTCTAGTCTACAATCTTTGATGTTACTACTAATGTGAAAACAAGGCAATATGACTATTCTTGCTCATTTTAAGACAAATGTCAAATAATCATTACATTCGGCAGGTAGCCTAGTGGTTAGAGCTTTGTTCAAGTAACCGGAAGGTTGAAAGATCGAATCCCCGAGCTGACAAGGTTTTACAGTGGATTTACAGTGGATTTCAGTGGATTTCCGCTGTTGTTGGCCTTTAACTATCTGTCTGACTTTGTTGTTCACACAGGAGAGAGACGGGACTACTGTGGATCCTCTGGGGAGCCTCAACAACATTATGATGCTGACAAGGCAGAGAAGAGTCTCTCCACATCAGAACACCTAAAGTAACACCTGCAGAGATCCACAGGGAACAGCTGCTCTGACTGTGGGAAATTTTTTAAATCTTAATCAGAACGTAAAATACACCTGAATAATCACACTGGAGAGAAACCCTACTGCTGCTCTGACTGTGGGAAGAGTTTTACTCTGTCAATCAGCCTGATATCACACCAGAGAAAACACACAGGAGAGAAACCTTATAGCTGTAATCAATGTGGGAAGAGTTATGTTTCATCTGGCGGCCAGAGAGCACACCAGAGAACACACACAGGAGAGAAATCTTTTAGCTGTACTCAATGTAGGAAGAGTTTTACTACATCTAGCTATCTAACTATACACCAGAGAGAAACTTTATAGCTGTGATCAATGTGGGAAGAGTTTTAATATGTCTAGCAGTCGGACGAGACACCAAAGAACACACACAGGAGATAAATCTTATAGCTGTACTCAATGTGGGAAGAGTTTTACTTGGCTAAACAACCTAGTGCCACACCAGAGAACACACGTAGAGAAACCTTATAGCTGTGCTCAATGTAGGAAGATTTTTACGACATCGAGCTATCTAACTATACACCAGAGAACACACACAAGAGAGAAATCACATAGCTGTAATCAATGTGACAAGAGATACTCTGAAAAAAGATCTCTGATTAAACATCAGAAAATACATGGAGTTGTTTCATGATATAAATGAATCAATGTCACAATATAGAATATTAAACATTGTAGTAGAAGTATTTTAATAATGTCACAATGTAGAAGCCTAAACATTTGCCCCCTGTTCTATTGATTTCAGCATGATATGGATATTAGCTTCAGGGGAAAGATCCAGACTCTGAATTGAAAGAGTACTATTTATGAGA
Source organism: Oncorhynchus masou masou (assembly GCF_036934945.1). Lineage (NCBI taxonomy): Eukaryota > Metazoa > Chordata > Actinopteri > Salmoniformes > Salmonidae > Oncorhynchus > Oncorhynchus masou. The sequence goes on along the minus strand of NC_088217.1, from coordinate 63,222,628 downwards.
TTTAACAAAAAGTGACTAACACAAAAAAGTTGTGTTCCACTTACCATGTTGGTGACCCACTTGAATCAAAATGCAACACTTCAAAATGTATCGAGCTGTTATCTACAAATTGGCTTCTAACCAGTGATGTACACATTATTCCCAGATTCCGTGTGGTTTTTAAGCTGTTCGTTTTAACAGGACGTGGAACCTCATCTCTCTCCTCTTGGCACAAATGTTCTATGAAAGAGTGTCTGGCCCAGTGCTCCAGTTGTCTTGATAGATGTGGAGAGTCAACACTGTTAGTTGAACCACCTTTTTGGTTTGCGTCCTGTCTTTAAGTTTGTTGTGGGTTTTTCTTTTGTTTGCCTCTTCATGGACAGATTTAGTGGGTCTCATGGTGGGTGTCTTTTCGGTCCCAGTTGTTGTTACTTGTCAAGTTTCAGTGGACACTCCCATAGTCTTTCTGAGCCCCTCCTAAAAAAACAACAAGCTTGTATTTTGGGTTAGATATTGCATCCAATTAATATTTTAATCCATGGCATTTCCTTGGGGTGCCCATTGGTCTTTCAGTTGTTAGTATTCTGTTTGTTGTGTACTAAATATTTCTGTTTCTTTTCATTATTTAACTTTTTTTTCCTGTGAAGCCATTGTGTTGCATCCATGTCTGAAATGTGCTGTATAAATAAAGCTGGATTTGATTTCAACAAATGAACCCAATGACTGACCAATCAACAGACTCTTGGTCCTTCTTAGTATGAAAATCAGTATCAATCCCACGTTTCAAGCCTGCTGCAGGTGTGGTTGAGTGGTAAACACCACCCCCGGCTCTACCAGGGGATTGAGGTGGTCTCCCACAGCTCTGCTTTTGACTGCCCCTGCAACACAGAAACACATTTAGTAATATTATATAAAACACACACTAATGGATATAGAGCATCTATGGCCTCAGTTACACCTGGCACCTAAATGTGACGTCTGTCACCCGATCACTCCAAGCTGCATTAGGTTCAGATCTACTAGGATGGGCTTTTGACATTGTCTGGATGCAGTCAGGCCACCGAATATGCATCAGCAATCTAAGGAGATGGGGAAAAGTACATTTGACACAAATTACCTTCATAATATCAAATAACAAATGTGTGTGACTGAGAGAAAATTAACTTTCATACAGCCAAAAGGGGTGAGAAATTACTCCAATATCAGTGGACAATTTGCACTATTTTAAACAAACATAGATGATGGAACATATTCCCTTTTGCTTATGTGATGAACCGCTAAGGGGACATAAATATTTACCATCTAAACCATGTGTGACTTCTTACCTCTCTGGCTGTAGAAGTGTTCTTCCTAACCAGTCCCTCAACTGAGCTCCACCCTCACTGGGTCTTCAGAGGAGAGGAAGGCTGCGGAGGGATGGAAGGATGAATGTATCAGTCAGTCAATAAAGTGTAAAGCTGCTTTCTATGCTGTCTGACAAAAATACCTATTTTAGTAGTTTGTTAAAGTAAATAAGGCTTTATGACTGCAGAATACCAACTATCAATCACTTAGATCATGTATTTTCAGGTAAAGATACATCCTTGGGATGTCCCTAGCCCGTTGAAGTTGACATTTAAAATGGTTAAGGTTAGGGTTTAGGGTAGGGATGTCCCAAGGATCCCAGATAGCATTGACCATCGTGCATTCTTCTGTCTCTTTTACAAAGCAGGTGTAAAATAAACAGACAAGACAAGTAGGCACGCAATGCATTATGGTCATTATAGTTCAATTATACCAATGGCTGATGGAACATATTCCCTTTTTTCTTCCTTTATTTAAATTGACAAGTCAGTTAAGAACAAATTCTTATTTACAATGATGACCTATGAACTGTGCCTTCCTAGACAATGTGCTGGACTGTAATTATTTATGTGGCCCATGTACCCAGTGTAACTTTACACTGGGTACATGGGCCACAGGTGATGGTTGATTGGCTTTCAGACAAGGTTCGTTACGCTGCTAGCTGGTAGGACTGCTTTGCTGGATTATAGTATAGCTGAGATCCCAATACCCATGTAGACATAGCTTACTGACAGATCAATGAGGTTTGATCCAATACCCATTTAGACATAGCTCACTGACAAATCAATGAGGTTAGATCCCATGTAAACATAGCTTACTGACAGATCAATGAGGTCAGATCCCAATACCCATGTAAACATAGCTTACTGACATATCAATGAGGTCAGATCCCAATACCCATGTAAACATAGCTTACTGACAGATCAATGAGGTGAGATCCCAATACCCATGTAAACATAGCTTACTGACAGATCAATGAGGTCAGATCCCAATACTCATGTAAACATAGCTTACTGACAGATCAATGAGGTAAGATCCCATGTAGAGATAGCTTACTGACAGATCAATGAGGTCAGATCCCAATACCCATGTAGACATAGCTTACCGACAGATCAATGAGGTCAGATCCCAATACCCATGTAAACATAGCTTACTGACAGATCAATGAGGTGAGATCCCAATACCCATGTAAACATAGCTTACTGACAGATCAATGAGGTCAGATCCCAATACCCATGTAAACATAGCTTACTGACATATCAATGAGGTCAGATCCCAATACCCATGCAAACATAGCTTACTGACAGATCAATGAGATCAGATCCCAATACCCATGTAGACATAACTTACTGACAGATCAATGAGGTCAGATCCCAATACTCATGTAAACATAGCTTACTGACAGATCAATGAGGTAAGATCCCATGTAGACATAGCTTACTGACAGATCAATGAGGTAAGATCCCATGTAGACATAGCTTACTGACAGATCAATGAGGTCAGATCCCAATACCCATGTAGACATAGCTTACTGACAGATCAATGAGGTCAGATCCCAATACCTATGTATTGTGAACAGGTCGATTGTAGCGGTAGTCGTTTCGATGGTGACGTACTTTACAGTTATTTCGACCGCAGTGGTTATTGGAGTCGTGGTTTCCTGGAAGAAACCGTTGTTGTGCATCATCTTTCAACGCTCCAATACCTGATAATGACCAAACCTGTATAGGCTATTTGGGAATTCAACTTTAATTAACCTGAAAGCGTTGCTTCATAGTAGAGACATCTGTTGGGTTGGTAGAATGTGGAAAGACCCTGTTGTAGAAACATCTGTTGTGTTGGTAGAATGTGGAAAGACCCACCTCATTAGTTAATATTCCCTGTAGTAGAAACATGTTGGGTTGGTAGAATGTGGAAGTAGGTTTTAAATTCATACTTATTACAAATCTGCAGGGGTCTGACTATTATATTATTATTTATTGAAAGAAATGTAAAAATTCACTTTTTGCCTGGAAATAAAATGAAAATGTATCTGCATTAACCACACTAGTCTTCAGTCACCTTGGTAGCTTCCTAGCGGAATCATTCAAGCTGTTCAGACTGCTTCGGTGTATCTTTGCCTCTGTATTTGAAACATAATTATGTCTTTTAACTAGTTTCCCTGTTTAATGTCATATTTCCATTTAGTCAGGTAACGGTATCTGACTTTATTAAAACCTGTTGTGCCTATAGGTTCCCAAGCGGGAAGAGTAAGATGTCACAGTAAAACAAGAAGTAGAGGGTGAGGTTGTTACAGTGAAAGAAGAATAGAAAGACATTACAGTGAAAGAAGAGGAAGATGTGTTCAGAGTGAAAGAGGAAGTTACAGCAAAAAAAGAGGAGGAAGAGAAAGGGGATGATGCAGTTTTTGGAGTGAAGGAGGGACAGATAACTGTCACATTGAAGGAGGAGAAGGAAGAACAAGAACAGGAGGAGGAGACAGGTGATCTGACTAAAACCAGTAAGTACTGTCTTAAAAACAGGTGCACAAACTATTGTTGAACTGATGCATGTTTTTAAAGCAGCATTCTACTGAATGTTTATGCTTGAATATGTTATTATTTAATGTAGGAATTGATAACTACACTGTAAGATGTGTGTACCACCAAAGAGCGGGTCACCAACAAAACCTTAACAATGGATTAGCAAATTCACAACTTTAATGTCACTCAGAATTGACAAAGAAGATATGACACAGGATGTGTGTTGCTATAGTAATCCGTGGGGTGATGTGTGTTGCTATAGTAACCTGTGGGGGGTTGCTATAGTAACCCATGGGGGGGGGGGGGTGATGTGTGTTGCTATAGTAACCCGTGAGGGGGAGTGAACACCCAGACAGTAGACATCTTTGAAACCAAAACCAGGAAGCTACTTCATCATTACCCAGAAAGGATTTGATGTTGAGATTAAAATGGCTGCATTGGCCCTTTAATGTAAGATACATATTGTAACGGTTGTTGTGGGAAGAAGGTGAGGACCAAAGCGCAGTGTGGTAAGTGTTCATCTTATTTAATGAAACCTGAACACTGAATAACAAAACAATAAAGAAACAAACAACCGGAACAGATCTGTCTGATGAAGACACACAAAGACTGAAAACAACCACCCACAAAACACAATGGAAAACAGGCTACCTAAATATGGTTCTCAATCAGGGACGTTTGACAGCTGCCTTTGATTGAGAACCATAACATGCCAAACACAGAAATAGAAAAACGAACATAGACAACCCACCCAACTCACGCCATGACCATACTAAAACAAAAGACAAAACAAAGGAACTAAGGTCAGAACGTTACACTTATTGTAACGGCGTTCTTCGTTTGTCGAAAGAGAGTCGGACCGAAATGCAGCGTGTTGGTTACACGAAATACAAAGTGAAACCCAGGCTACCTAAATACGGTTCTCAATCAGAGACAACGAGAATCACCTGACTCTGATTGAGAACCGCTTCAGGCAGCCAAACCTATGCAACACCCCTACTCAGCCGCAATCCCAATAACTAAAAAACCCCACTACGAAATACAACAACATAAACCCATGTCACACCCTGGCCTGACCAACTAATTAACGAAAACACAAAATACTAAGACCAAGGCGTGACACTTATGGCTTCTTATGTGTTTTATTTATCCGACATAACTACCTTACTGTGGATGACTTCAATTAAAATAGTCAACCAGAAACAAAAATAATATTAACTACGACTACATACACCCTTCCCACTAGCTGACCACCGATTTTTATTGCAATTCATGTAAGTTAAGTTAGGTTTTAGTTAAGTTGGTTATGAGAGATTTTAAAAAAGTAATATGTACACATTTTGTATGACATTCTGTATATTGTAAAATATGACTGTGTGACACATTTAACCTCTGAAATATAGCTAACAGTCTGCCAATGTTGCTAGTTTAATGTAGTTGCTAAATGTTGATATAACTGCTTAGTAACCATAAAGGAAATAAATTGTGTGTTAGATAATAAGTGTTATTATTATTATTGCCAATATGGGGTATTGTGTGTAGATTGATGAGGGAAAAAATCCTCCATTTTAGAATAAGAAATTAATGTAACAAAATGTGGAAAGTGAAGGGGTCTGAATACATTACGAATGCACTGTATACTCCTGGTAGATTTTTCTACCGCTGGCAGACTGTTAGCAGAGTTTTCTACCGTTGGCAGTTCTGTACACAGTCATGTGATACGTAGTATAGAAAAGTCCGATCTTAGGAGAGTACTTGGGAGGCACTATACTGTATGTCTGCAGGTGTCTATCTGGTCAAAACCACTGATACAGGTGCCCCTCCCCCCTCTGGTCTACAGAGAAACCTCGATTCAAGTACTTAGATGTGTGTGTATTGGGTATATGTTGTGAAATTGTTAGATATTACTGCACTGTCGGGGCTAGAAACACAAGCATTTCACTACACCCACAAAAATATCTGCTAAACATGTGTATGTGACAAATAAAATGTGATTTGATTTTGATTTGAAATAAATGTCCTATTAATCAAAGGTGCTTTTGGCTTGGGTCAAAATGACTCCAAAGGAGTTGAATTTGTTAAAAGTCCATTTTGATACAGAAACACTAAATCATGATTTAGATTTATTAAGAAGAAGTTGATTGTCAAAGTCATGAAAAATTGGAGGAATTGAATAAACCACATTTTGGCTATGATAAAAGATATGCCTCTAGGGTCAAAATGATCCATGTTTGAAGTATAGTTCAATGCAAATGTGTAGTGGGTGTAAAGTTTGTTTTACATTTTCACTATTAAACACGAATCAATCAACACATGCTTCTCTTTGAACAACTTAATATAATATTAAACCTTTATGAAATAAATAAAAAATTAACTTTTGGTTCCTCAACTGCGTTGCCCACTCCAGTCAGCAGATGGTGATGTGCGTCTTTTAGATTCAGGCGATGCTGCCAGTGTGACGTAAATCTAGTGGACAGGACGCTCCTTCAACAACAACAGCGAGTCAGACACCTCGGTAGCTTTCTAGCAAACATAGGTACAACATTCACGCTCTTTACACTGTTTTGGTGTATATTAGTCGCTGCTTATTAAACATACTTCTGTTGTATGTACTTGTTGGCCCATTTAATTATATATTTACGTTGTTTGTCAGCTAGCTGGTTTGCTAAGTTAGACTAGGCTAGTCGCTAATGCTAACTAGCTAACAACCCGAACATGAGGTCATTAAGCTACTCTCCTCCTGCTAAAGAAGAGGAGGTCTGCGGGACGGAGGAAGAAACTCTTGTCAAAGAGGAGGAGGAAGAGGAGGCTGTTACAATACAAAAACAAGTAGAGGGTGAGGCTGTTACTGTGAAAGAAGAAGAGACAGACGTTTCAGTGAAAGAAGAGGAAGACTCGTTCAGAGTGAAAGAGGAGGAGGATGTTACAGTAAAAGAAGAGGAGGCAGAGAAAGAGGAGGTTGCAGTTTATGGAGTGAAAAAAGGGGAGGGGAGATGACTGTCACATCGAAAAAGGAGGAAGAAGAAGAGGAGGAAACTGGATATCTGGGCCCGGTTTCCCAAACGCTTCTTAAGGCATCCAATGGTTCAACGATGAACTTAGTCGTAAGATGCTTTTGGGAAACCAGGTCCTGATTAACACTAGTAAGTACTGTCTTAAATACAGAGGCACAAACTCTGCAGTTGTTGAACTGATGTGTGGTGTTAAAGCGGAAATATGTAATAGCTTCATTCATATTTAGACTTTTAAATTATTTATTAATAGCCATTGATTCTTGAAGAATATAACACGTCTCACGAGCTTAGTTCAACTGTTGTACCCCATCAGAACCCCAAATAAGCTTTTTTTACCCCAATCTTTAGAATCAATGTAAATCCACACTGTATATAATGTTGATATCATGGATGGTCAGTCCTTGTATCCATAGGTCTGGCTATGAATTTGAGACCAGTTACATTTCTCCAGCCCCACCAATCCTCTTATAAACAAAACAGTGGTGGAATTACAGCTTTGTTATTGTTTGAACTGCAGTTTGGTTTGTTGATTGTTGTGTGGCTTTTTTAAAGGGGCAACCTACAGCAACAAAATGGCTGCCCAGAGACTCTGTTTGGTAAACAGCTGAGGGATGGGGGAAGGAGAAGTGTAACCACTCTCAAATTCATAGAGAAAGCTATTGTAGGAACCTTCACACAACTCCTAGCGACCTCATCAAGAAGTTCAGACATCTTGGCGTAACAGTTATAAGGTGTTGGCTTGACAGTCGCTGGACCCAGTTTTGAGTTCAGCTCAGGGCTCCCGCTGAATTTACTACACTATGATTACAAGGACTGGCCATTCATGAGGCCATAATGATAGTTTAACCAGGTTTTTAGGATATATAGTATATTCTATAACTGCCAATGTAGATTCCTTGTGGGGGTCGAATTGTTAGAGCTGTTGGTAAGTCATTGTATAATATTCAGCCAATTTATTTTCATGCCATTACATCAATACAGCCCAACCAGAAGAGAAGAAACTCTTCCTTAACCACTTCCTCCTGTCGGCCTTCATAAATTCTGACATTGCTGGTAATAGGCTTCACAAGCAGTCAGCAAACTACATTTGGAGTGCAAATGTATCTGACCATTTCTACCAATCTGCGTAACAGTTGTGATTTTCATATGCACATTATCATGGAACAGTTTCATTTAATTTATAATAGTATCTCAAAATCATTGTCTGTGATTAATCTACATTCTATCTAAAAGAAAATAATACAAATCTAAAAGTAAATTTTATTGCCATTGCCAACTATGTTAAAATAGCCTACATAAAGCCAAAAAATACAAACATTGCAAACAAATATCCTATAAATCACATGGCCTGTCTACAAAGAACTTGAAACATTGTGTAAAATATTCTGGGCCCTCAGTTTCCCCTGCCAGTGATTTGGGGACAGACTCAGCTGTAGGCTATTTGTGAAAGGGATAAGAAGTAATCAGGTATTTTGATATTTCCACTGTATCAGCGCATTACATTTTTCCATTTTGTGCCGAGTGGTTATCGAAAGGGTGAGAGCTGGAAATGTTTTACGAAAATACTTTGAGGAACTATTGTCATACGCAATTGATTTTGATTAGAGTTTGAGGTGAAGAAAAATGCATTTGAGAAGCTCCACAACGCATTAGTGGTGGTGCGTTAAGACAATCAGAAATACTATCAGACATCCCAAAATGGGCACATTTATAGGCCTACATTTGCGTGAAGGCCAGGTAGACTAGTCCTACTTATATATGCGTAATTAGGTGTGCGTCCTTACTCAATATTGACAGGAGTGTTTCAAACAAAAAAACACTTAATAAATTGACAACTGACACATCTTGCGGGGTAAGGTCTGGGTGTTCTGCCAGGGGCCGTTTCATTTAGCATCCGTTGAGGTCGGCATGGGGAATGATTGTATTTTCCCATAGTATGTTTTACCGAAGTTGACTGACTGAAAGGGAGTGTCACTTCGACTATTGTTAGATTCGGGCTAAACTTTGAACATTGAGATATTAAAGACATGATAGGTCAGACGCAGAGTATATAAAGGAGTGAGATCTGTAGAAAGACGGAGTGGCTGTGGAATGTGCTGGGTGGACGGGAGGAGATCACAGGATTGCTTTAGGGGAAGCGGATGGACATCTGTGGATTAGGCGAAGGAGGGGTTGAGGTCAGGTCCCCTGAAGGGAGAATAAGAGTATCAGAAGTATCCTGTTACCCTCTTCCTGTCGAACCAGAAGATGCAAGGATTGGAGAGAAGGAGTGTCCAAAGTGGGGTATATGTACAGTGGGGCAAAAAAGTATTTAGTCAGCCACCAATTGTGTAAGTTCTCCCACTTAAAAAGACGAGAGGCCTGTAATTTTCATCATAGGTAGACTTCAACTATGCCAGACAAAATGGAGACTTGGGTACATTTGGGCTACTTGTGTGGGACACCTGGGTGACTTCATGATAAATGTCATGTAGCACACTCATTTTGGAAGTTATCATTCTGAAACTTTGCACAAGTACTGTTGCCCTCGTATGTGTTTCACTAAAATTGTCCACATCATCCTATCTGAATGTTTGTTTTATCTTGTTCGTTTTAAAGATGATACAAAAACAAAATAAAAAAGTATGTTTTCTTTTCATTGTATTATCTAAACCAGATCTGTTGTGCTATATTTTCCTACATCCAATTCACATTTACACAAACTGCAGAGTGTTTTCTTTCAAATGGTACCAAGAATATGCATATCCTTGGTTCTGTGCCTGAGCTACAGGCTGTTAGATTTAGGTATGTCTTCAGGCAGACATTTTTAAAAGTAAGGGGGGTAGCTCTAAGAGGTTTTAAGACCCAAAGACCCGAGAAACAGAAGGGAAATAAAGCAAAAAGAGGACCTAGGGAAGACAGGAATAGGGAGACAGGAAGTAAAACTAGAAACTAACCCATCTCCTCCCACCAAACAGGAAGAAGATGGGAAAGAAGAGGGGAGAATTTACGAGCACTAATATGGCAATATTTTTAGAAAACCACCCCAGTCGTAATAGATGGGACAGGTATGGGGGAGATGTGTATGAAAATCAAGTGTTGTGTTGGCCCAACCCAGGGAAGGGCATGAATTACTGTGCAATATGTGGAGGTCCGTTAGAGGGACAGCTACATGGGATATTAAGTCTTAGAGGAAACAGAACCGAATCATGTTGTTGGACATGTTTAACACAAGCTAGAAGCTGGCCTATGATAGATGTGTTAGTACAGAAAAATGGATGGATAGAAGAGGAAATGTTACCTATGGAAATAAACCTCCACCATCATGGAGACTTAGTTCCTTGGGATCCTATAACGGCTAGAGTGGTCTTGTCAGGATTAACAGGAGAGATGAATTATACAGGGGGGAAGTGCGGGAAATGATCAACCAGACCACTCCGAAGAGTCTAGTGAATGTATGAGACCAACCACTGGAGTGATTGGCTACCCTGGTAGGGGAGCTCGAGGAAGGAAACCCCCGTGTACAACTTGCGTTCAGCTGCCTGAACACAGTGCAAGTGAAAAAATGTTTTGGTGTAGTCCCATGGAGCCATGGAGACAAGATGTAGAGTTTAAAAAGCTAGCAAAACAGGGACGCTCAGTGACTAAAACAGTAATGAAGAATAGTATGCATGTGCTTCAGAGATATGTTTATCAAACTGATTTGAAGGGGGAGAGAGCGGGCCATCGACAGAACGAGGAAGAGCTAGACTAGCAGTAGAATTCCAATGGGTTAAACTGATGCAAGAGTTGGGGATATAGGATGCATCTGTCATTATTAATGTTTTACAGTAACATGTCAAACTGACCCTTTACAGAAATAGCTCGCCACAAGGTTAGAATATAACGCAGCGCTAAAGCTGATCTGGTCTCGAAAAGACTATATAAGGAGAGTGCCTTCCTTAAGAGGGCGTGATAGTGCTACTTGACATCACCGACAGACAGCTCGTGATACTTCAACTATCATCAACCTAAAAGGTAATATCTTACTTTCATACTCCAGAACAATTGTATCTCTTGACTTCTGATTTCTGAACGAGACATACTGAGACAACAACCCTCCACACTACTTGTGCTGAATAAATCCACCTCCTAACCAAAGTGGATAAATAGCAACAGTGGTGTTATAAGGGCTTTTTGTCTCGAACCGTTCTCTTCACTAATCAGTAAATCATAGTACAAACTTCTAGTAGGAGAAACAGATACTGAGTGATTGGATAAGCCTCTAGAGAAATTGTGAGTGAAAGAACATACTCTTTCGGGACCAACCAGGTCAACCTGTGCTAAGGTAAGTAACCGCTTGTTGTAATACATATAAGGCATTAATAGTAGTAAGTGTTTTGATGATTGTTGATGTTATAGATTAAGGACCAAAAAGAAACTGTAATAACGTGTACAACTGTGTGAATTGCAAACATTGAATAAAAAGTAGAAACTAGACCCAAAACCCTAGGGGAGAGAACGCCTCTAACACTCCCTAGTCTAGTTTCTAAACTAAAGACAATATGATGGTTTGGACAGAATAATCATTTTATTGTAACAGGTATCCTCTATATTAATACTCAAGTAGTATTAGTCGACGGACATAGACTGTAAATCATAACTAGGGTATAGCTTGCGTGAGTCTAGATGTAAGAGCATACAAAGGGAAAGCGAAAGTAAAGCAAGAGGTACTCTTAAGTCTGATTGGTATTATCTAAGATCCCGAAACAAGCCTAACTGCACCACACAAGGCTAATCTTCGAATAAAAGGGCAGGATACATAACCAGGCCAGTCCGGCGGGCCTGTTAGCCGGGTGACATAAGAACTTGAGTGAGATGACTTGTACCTTAACGGTCCTATAGCAAACTCCCTACCACTTGGAACGAGCCCAAACAAAACTCATCTTCAATACGAAAAAACATGCAGTCAAAATAAATTGTGATCCATGGCAACTCACTGGCTAAACGCAAAACGTTTTGACTGACCAACCTTGAGACAATCAGAAACCAAGTTGTCCTCACCATGGACACAAGCACCAAAAACGTTGTTGTTTTGACAAGTAACAATAAATCACTGATATCGGGGGAAATCAGGTTGTATGTGCTGTTGAAACTAACACAACAAAAAAAAAACACATGGAAATGGAGATATATATTACCTCACTGGTTAGAGGACAACCTGTAGAAGACAGTCAGCTACATTTGGAGTGATGCATTAAATTTAGAGGTCGTTAAACAAAGGAACGCAACACTTATTTGTCATAACTCATCAATATCATGCTAAAATAATTTGTGGGAGATGAGGTTGCACGTCCTGTTAAAACTAACAGCTCAAAAACCACACGCAATCTGGGAATAATGTGTACATCCCTGGTTAGAGGACAATTTGTAGAAAACAGCAAGCTACATTTTGAAGTGTTGCATTTTGATTCATTTGGGTCACCAACGTGGTCAGTGTAACACAAATATTTTTGGGTGAATCACTTTTTGTTAAATCACATAAATAGTACTCTTTCAATTCAGAGCCTGGATTTGCCCCGAGGCTAATATCCATAACATGTTGAAATCAATTGATAAGGGGGCAAACGTTTAGGCTTCTACATTGTGACATTATTAAAATACTCATACTACAATGTTAAAACATTCTACATTGTGACATTATTTAATTGATACAGTGCCTTGCGAAAGTATTCGGCCCCCTTGAACTTTGCGACCTTTTGCCACATTTCAGGCTTCAAACATAAAAATATAAAACTGTATTTTTTTGTGAAGAATCAACAACAAGTGGGACACAATCATGAAGTGGAACGACATTTATTGGATATTTCAAACTTTGTTAACAAATCAAAAACTGAAAAATTGGGCGTGCAAAATTATTCAGCCCCTTTACTTTCAGTGCAGCAAACTCTCTCCAGAAGTTCAGTGAGGATCTCTGAATGATCCAATGTTGACCTAAATGACTAGTGATGATAAATACAATCCACCTGTGTGTAACCAAGTCTCCGTATAAATGCACCTGCACTGTGATAGTCTCAGAGGTCCGTTAAAAGCGCAGAGAGCATCATGAAGAACAAGGAACACACCAGGCAGGTCCGAGATACTGTTGTGAAGAAGTTTAAAGCCGGATTTGGATACAAAAAGATTTCCCAAGCTTTAAACATCCCATGGAGCACTGTGCAAGCGATAATATTGAAATGGAAGGAGTATCAGTATCATGCAAATCTACCAAGACCTGGCCGTCCCTCTAAACGTTCAGCTCGTACAAGGAGAAGACTGATCAGAGATGCAGCCAAGAGGCCCATGATCACTCTGGATGAACTGCAGAGATCTACAGCTGAGGTGGGAGACTCTGTCCATAGGACAACAATCAGTCGTATATTGCACAAATCTGGCCTTTATGGAAGAGTGGCAAGAAGAAAGCCATTTCTTAAAGATATCCATAAAAAGTGTTGTTTAAAGTTTGCCACAAGCCACCTGGGAGACACACCAAACATGTGGAAGAAGGTGCTCTGGTCAGATGAAACCAAAATTGAACTTTTTGGCAACAATGCAAAATGTTATGTTTGGCGTAAAAGCAACCCAGCGCATCACCCTGAACACACCATACCCACTGTCAAACATGGTGGTGGCAGCATCATGGTTTGGGCCTGCTTTTCTTCAGGAGGGACAGGGAAGATGGTTAAAATTGATGGGAAGATGGATGCAGCCAAATACAGGACCATTCTGGAAGAAAACCTGATGGAGTCTGCAAAAGACCTGAGACTGGGACAGAGATTTGTCTTCCAACAAGACAATGATCCAAAACATAAAGCAAAATATACAATGGAATGGTTCAAAAATAAACATATCCAGGTGTTAGAATGGCCAAGTCAAAGTCCACACCTGAATCCAATTGAGAATCTGTGGAAAGAACTGTAAACTGCTGTTCACAAATGCTCTCCATACAACCTCACTGAGCTTGAGCTGTTTTGCAAGGAGGAATGGGAAAAAATTTCAGTCTCTCGATGTGCAAAACTGATAGAGACATACCCCAAGCGACTTACAGCTGTAATCGCAGCAAAAGGTGGCGCTTCAAAGTATTAACTTAAGGGGGCTGAATAATTTTGCATGCCCAATTTTTCAGTTTTTGATTTGTTAAAAAAGTTTGAAATATCCAATAAATGTCATTCCACTTCATGATTGTGTCCCACTTGTTGTTGATTCTTCACAAAAAAATACAGTTTTATATCTTTATGTTTGAAGCCTGAAATGTGGCAAAAGGTCGCAAAGTTCAAGGGGGCCGAATACTTTCGCAAGGCACTGTATCATGAAACAACTCCTTCATGTATGTATTTTCTAATATTTGATCAAAGATCTTTTATCAGATTATCTCGAGATTTCTTTCCTGTGTGTGTTCTCTGGTGTTGTACCAGGCTGTTTGACTGAGTAACACTCTTCCCACATTGAGTATAGCAAAAGATTTCTCTCCTGTGTGTGTTCTCTGGTGAAGAGTCAGATTGCTCTAAGTAGTAAAAGTCTTCCCACATTCATCACAGCTATATGGTTTATATCCTATGTGTGTTCTCTGGTGTGTGGCCACGCGTTCGTGGGTGAACAGGGAGTACAGGAGAGGGCCCAGAATGCACCCTTGTGGGGCCCCAATGTTGAGGATCAGCGGGGAGGAGATGTTGTTACCTACCCTCACCACCTGGGGGCGGCCCATCGGGAAGTCCAGTACCCAGTTGCACAGGGCGGGTTCAAGACCCAGGGTCTCGAGCTTGATGACGAGTTTGGAGGGTACTATGGTGTTAAATGCTGAGCTGTAGTCGATGGACAGCATTCTCACATAAGTAGTCCAGATGGGTTAGGGCAGTGTGCAGTGTGGTTGCGTTGTCTGTGGACCTATTGGGGCGGTAAGCAAATTGCAGTGGGCCTAGTGTGTCAGGTAGGGTGGAGATGATTTGGTCCTTGACTAGTCTCTCAAAGCACTTCATGACGGAAGTGAATGCTACAGGGCGGTAATAGTTTAGCTCAGTTACCTTAGCTTTCTTGGGAACAGGAACAATGGTGGCCATCTTGAAGCATGTGGGGACAACAGACTAGGACAAGGATTGATTGAATATGTCTATAAACACACCAGCCATGGGACATGCTTAACACCCCGGCCATTTTACAATCCAAGCTTGATGCCCTCAATCTCACACAAATGATCAATGAACCTACCAGGTACAACTCCAAATGCGTAAACACGGGCACCCTCTTAGATGTCATCCTCACAAACTCGCCCTTCCAAATACACCTCTGTTTTTTTCAATCAAGATCTCAGCGATCACGGCCTCATTGCATGCATCTCTAATGGGTCTGCGACCAAACGACCACCCCTCATCTCTGTCAAACACTCCCGAAAACACTTCTGCGAGCAGGCCTTTCTAATCGACCTGGCCGGGGCATCCTGGAAAGACAATCACCTCATCCCGTCAGTAGATGATGCCTGGCTATTCTTTAAAAGTGCCTTCCTCACCATCTTAAATAAGCATGCCCCTCTCAAAAAATGTAGAACTAGGAATAGATATAGTCCTTGGTTCACTCCTGACCTGTCTGCCCTTGACCAGCACAAAAACATCCTGTGGTGTTCTGCATTAGCATCGAATAGCCCTCGTTATATGCAACTTTTCAGGGAAAGTAGCTTTTTCAAACAGAAATTTGCATCCTGTAGTCCTAACTCAAAAAAGTTCAGGGACAATGTAAAGTCCCATGGAGAATAAGAGCACCTCCTCCCAGCTGCCCACTGCTCTGAGGCTAGGAAAGACTATCACCACCGATAAATCCACTATAATTGAGAATTTCAATAAGCATTACTCTACGGCTGGCCATGCTTTCCACTTGGCTACACCTGCCCCGGTCAACTGCCCGGCACCCTCTACAGCAACCCGCCAAAGTCCCCAACATTTTTCCTTCACCCAAATCCAGATAGCTGAAAAAGCTGCAAAATCTGGACCCCTACAAATCAGCCAGGCTAGACATTCTGGACCTTCTCTTTCTAAATTGATCTGCGAAAATTGTTGCAACCCCTATTACTAGCCTGTTCAACCTCTCTTTCGTATCGTCTGAGATTCCCAAAGATTGGAAAGCTGCCGCGGTCATCCCCCTCTTCAAAGGGGGTGACACTCTAGACCAAAACTACTACAGACCTACATCTATCCTACCCTGTCTTTCTTAGGTCTTTGAATGCCAAGTTAACATACAGATTACCAACCATTTTGAATCCCAACGTACCTTCTTCGCTATGCAATCTGGTTTCAGAGCTGGTCATGGGTGCACCTCAGCCACGCTCAAGGTCCGAAACGATATCATAACAGCCATCGATGAAAGACAATACTGTGCAACCGTATTCGTCGACCTGGCCAAGGCTTTCAACTCTGTCAATCACCACATTATTATTGGCAGACTCGACAGCCTTGGTTTCTCAAATGATTAACTCGCCTGGTTCACCAACTACTTTTCCGATAGAGTTCAGTGTGTCAAATCGGAGAGCCTGTTGTCCGGACCTCTGGCAGTCTCTATGGGGTGCCACAGGGTTCAACCCTCGGGCCGACTCTCTTCTCTGTATACATCAATGATGTTGCTCTTGTTGCTGGTGATTCTCTGATACACCTCTACGCAGATGACACCATTCTGTATACTTCTGGCCCCTCTATGGACACTGTGTTAACTAACCTCCAGACGAGCTTCAATGCCATACAACTCTCCTTCCGTGGCCTTCAACTGCTCTTAAACGCAAGTAAAACTAAATGCATGCTATTCAACCGATCACTGCCAGCACCTGCTCTCCAGTCCAGCATTACTACTCTGGACGGCTCTGACTTAGAATACGTGGACAACTACAAATACCTAAGTGTCTGGTTAGATTGTAAACTCTCCTTCCAGACTCACATTAAGCATCTCCAATCCAAAATTAAATCTAGAATTGGCTTCCTATATCACAATAAAGCATCCTTCACTCATGCTGCCAAACATACTCTCGTAAAACTGACCATCCTACCGATCCTCGACTTTGGTGATGTCATCAAAAAATAGCCTCCAACACTCTACTCAGCAAACCTGCTGCAGTCTATCACAGTGCCAGCCGTTTTGTCACCAAAGCCCCATACACTAACCACCACTGAGACCAGTATGCTCTCGTTAGTTGGCCCGCTCTTCATACTTGTCGCCAAACCCACTGGCTCCAGGTTATCTACAAGTCTCTACTAGGTAAAGCTCCGCCTTGTCTCAGCTCACTGGTCACCATAGCAGCACACACTCGTAACACGAGCTCCAGCAGGTATATCTCACTGGTCACCCCCAAAGCCAATTCCTCCTTTGGTCGTCTTTTCTTCCAGTTCTCTGCCGCCAATGACTGGAACAACCTACAGAAATCTCTGAAGCTGGAGACTCATATCTCCCTCACTAGCTTTAAGCGCCAGCTGTCAGAGCAGCTCACAGATCACTGCACCAGTACATAGCCCATCTGTAAGTAGCCCATTTATCTTCCATACCTCATCCCCATACTGTATTTATTTATTTATCTTGCTCCTTTGCACCCCAGTATCTCTACTTGCACCTTCATCTTCTGCACATCTACCATTCCAGTGTTTAATTGCTATATTGTAATTACTTCACCACCATGGCCTATTTATTGCCTTAACTCCCTTATCTTACCTCATTTGCACTCACTCTATATAGCCTTTTTGTTATCTTTTGTTTTGTGTTATTGACTATGTTTTGTTTATTTCATGTGTAACACTGTGTTGTTGTATGTGTCGAATTGCTATGGTGTATCTTGGCCAGGTCGCAGTGGAATAAAAATAAGGTGGAATAAAAATAAAATAAGAAATCCATACAATGACCAATAAGCATACTATATACTCAATTTACGTCGCAAATAGTGCAGTTAGTATTTGAACACAGCTCAGGTCTCTGGGCTGCCATTTTGCTTCTGTTTAAATCCTAGGATTTAAAAAAGCCACACATCAATCAACCAATCTGCAGTTCAAACAATAATAAAGCTGTAATTCCACCACTGTTTTGGTAATAAGATGATGGATGGGGCTGGAGAAATGTAAATACAGACAGACAGACCTATGGGTGCAACTAACATTATGTAGCTAGCTGACATACTGGTACATATGGCTATAAAGATATGCTATGCGGTTTGTAAGTTAGTGTAGCTAACAATGTGTAACATAACTTATTTGAAAAGTCATTACACTGCTCAACATTTTCTTAACATTAGGCATAATTATTTAAAGCAGTTCATTTGTATCCACTCTCTCGTTGAACTTCAGCTGCATATTTTCCGCCATTTTCTTCAAATCTGAAAATACAGTGCCTTGCGAAAGTATTCGGCCCCCTTGAACTTTGCGACCTTTTGCCTCATTTCAGGCTTCAAACATAAAGATATAAAACTGTATTTTTTTGTGAAGAATCAACAACAAGTGGGACACAATCATGAAGTGGAACGACACTTATTGGATATTTCAAACTTTTTTAACAAATCAAAAACTGAAAAATTGGGCGTGCAAAATTATTCAGCCCCCTTAAGTTAATACTTTGTAGCGCCACCTTTTGCTGTGATTACAGCTGTAAGTCGCTTGGGGTATGTCTCTATCAGTTTTGCACATCGAGAGACTGAAATTTTTTCCCATTACTCCTTGCAAAACAGCTCAAGCTCAGTGAGGTTGGATGGAGAGCATTTGTGAACAGCAGTTTTCAGTTCTTTCCACAGATTCTCGATTGGATTCAGGTCTGGACTTTGACTTGGCCATTCTAACACCTGGATATGTTTATTTTTGAACCATTCCATTGTAGATTTTGCTCTATGTTTTGGATCATTGTCTTGTTGGAAGAAAAATCTCCGTCCCAGTCTCAGGTCTTTTGCAGACTCCATCAGGTTTTCTTCCAGAATGGTCCTGTATTTGGCTTCATCCATCTTTCCATCAATTTTAACCATCTTCCCTGTCCCTGCTGAAGAAAAGCAGGCCCAAAACATGATGCTGCCACCACCATGTTTGACAGTGGGTATGATGTGTTCAGGGTGATGAGCTGTGTTGCTTTTACGCCAAACATAACGTTTTGCATTGTTGCCAAAAAGTTCAATTTTGGTTTCATCTGACCAGAGCACCTTCTTCCACATGTTTGGTGCGTCTCCCAGGTGGCTTGTGGCAAACTTTAAACAACACTTTTTATGGATATCTTTAAGAAATGGCTTTCTTCTTGCCACTCTTCCTGTAGATCTCTGCAGTTCATCCAGAGTGATCATGGGCCTCTTGGCTGCATCTCTGATCAGTCTTCTCCTTGTATGAGCTGAAAGTTTAGAGGGACGGCCAGGTCTTGGTAGATTTGAAGTGGTCTTATACTCCTTCCATTTCAATATTATCGCTTGCACAGTGCTCCTTGGGATGTTTAAAGCTTGGGAAATCTTTTTGTATCCAAATCCGGCTTTAAACTTCTTCACAACAGTATCTCGGACCTGCCTGGTGTGTTCCTTGTTCTTCATGATGCTCTCTGCGCTTTTAACGGACCTTTGAGACTATCACAGTGCAGGTGCATTTATACGGAGACTTGATTACACACAGGTGGATTGTATTTATCATCACTAGTCATTTAGGTCAACATTGGATCATTCAGAGATCCTCACTGAACTTCTGGAGAGAGTTTGCTGCACTGATAGTAAAGGGGCTGAATAATTTTGCACGCCCAGTTTTTCAGTTTTTGATTTGTTAAAAAAATATGAAATATCCAATAAATGTCGTTCCACTTCATGATTGTGTCCCACTTGTTGTTGATTCTTCACAAAAAATACAGTTTTATATCTTTATGTTTGAAGCCTGAAATGTGGCAAAAAGTCGCAAAGTTCAAGGGGGCCAAATACTTTCGCAAGGCACTGTAGTTGAAGCCACGCCCATTTCCCGAAGAAATGCTTTTTAGGCCATAAAAACACCGAAATAGTGTCCTCTGCATGTATACTTCGTATTTTGGTGAATGTAGTATGACATCTGGGAACTTTTGGCAAACTAACTATATCCATACTTTGACCAATAAGCATCACAAATAGTATGGTTAGAATGAGTATTCTAACACAGCTCAGGTCTCTGGGCAGCCATTTTGTTTCTGTTAAAAAACTAGTTTGTCCCTTTAAATAAGCCACAAAACAATCCATCAACCAATCTGCAGTTCAAACAATAACAAAGCTGTAATTTCACCACTGTTTTGCTAATAAGATGATAGATGGGGCTGGAGAAATGTAAATACTCTCAAATTCATAGACAGACCTATGGATGCAAGGACTGACCATCCATGATATCAACATGATAGCTTTAACCATGTTGAGGCTATACAGTGTTGATTTACATTGTTTCTTAACATTGCAGTAAAAAAAGCTTATTTGGGGTTCTGAAGGGGTACAACAGTTGAACTAAGCTCATGAGGCATGTGTTATATTCTTCAAGAATCAATGGATATAAATAAATAATTTAAAAGTCACAATATGGATGTAGCAATTGCAGATTTCCACTTTAACATCACACATCAGTTCAACAACTGCAAAGTTTGTGCCTCTGTATTTAAGACAGTACTTACTAGTGTTAATCATGGAACGGTTTCTCAAAACCATCTTATGGCTAAGTTCACCGTTAGAACCATTGGATGTCTTAAGATGCACTTTGGAAACCGGGCCCAGATATTCAGTTCCCTCCTCTTCTTCCTCCTCCATTTTCGATGTGACAGTCATCTCCCTCTCTTCCACTACACAAACTGAATACTCCTCTTCTTTTACTGTAACATCCTCCTCCTCTTTCACTCTGAACGCATCTTTCTCTTCTTTCACTGAAACGTCTTTCTCTTCTTCTTTCACTGTAACAGCCTCACCCTCTACTTGTTTTTGTATTGGAACATTCTCCTTCCTCACCCTCTTTCACTTCTTTTATAGGAGAGTAGCTTAGTGACCTCATGGTCGGGGATGTTAGCTAGCTTGGCTAGTGCTAACTTAACCAGGCAGCTATTTGACCAAAAACAACCAAGTAAATACGAAATTAAATCGGATAATTAACTAGACAACAGAAGTGGGTTTAAAACACAGTGGCTAATAAACACAAAAGCGTCTAAAGAGCTTTATTGGTTTGGCTATTTTGTCTAGCAAGCTACCGAGGTGTCTGACTAACTGTTGCTGCTGTTGAAAGAAGCGTTCAGTCCACTAGATTATTCATCACACCAGCAGCATTGCCTTAAAGTCGCAGACCGCCATCTGTTGACTGGAGTGGGTAACGCAGTTGAGTATAATGTATATTTAATTTTCAGACAAAAAGTTAAAGGTTAGGAATCAGAGCCGACGCAAATCCTAAAATATTCATTAGCCCCCCCTAAATAAATCAATATCAGTCAAAATATGTTTTCTGTAATTTAGTATTTTCGTCAACCGTTCCATCGCATCTTAAGCTTCTTACCGAGCCAACACTAGGACCGGGAGACCGGGAGAGACTGCTGTTGTTGCACTAGTGACTTTTTTATATATATATATATTTTTAATAACAAATCAATACATAAAGCACATGAGGGAACACAAGCATACATAGATTACAAACAATAGACAATCGAGCTAGGGGGTACAAAATCACATTACAATTACACAAGGACCTTAAGGGACATGCATATACTTACAATTCTAACAGCTTTTTTGTTAGTAGAGCATTTAACCGTCTTAAAATACAGTTCAATTTCTTTTTGTAGGGTACGAAAATGTGGTTTTCTGTTTGTAAATTTACATTTGTGTTATGAAATTTGGCCAAAAGAATAATGAAATGAATTACGTAAAAATGATTCCGCTTATTTCTATTGTATGTAAAGAATCCAAACAGTACATCTCTCCACAATAGTGTAAACTTTTCATAAATGTGTTCAATTATAAACCTACTGATGTCTTTCCACAGTTTTCTTACATGCATACAATGCCAAAAACGATGCAAAACTGTTTCTGGGTGGTCATTACAAAAGGAGCAATTTGAGTTGATGTTTTCCTTAAACTTCTTCATATAGTGGTTGGCAGGATAATATTTATGAATAATTTTAAAGGAAACTTAATTTTGTTAACAAGTAGGTATGTGTGTGGCAACATCCAAACTTTTTTCCAACAGATATTATCAATAAATCCATTCCAATAAGGCATGACATAAGGTATAGATACAACATCCTTCTGAAACAAGGATCGTATCGCTCTGTTGTTGAATGGACCAAAAGAGAAACAAATCTTTCCTACTGATGAGTCAACAGGGTCAATAGAAGGTAGGCTCTGAAGGTCAAGTATTGACATATTCCTGAATAATAAAGCAACACCTGAGAGAATGGCATCTAAAAAATTGCACAATCTTTAGGTGTTACAGGGACCTTGTAAAGTGATAAGAATTCTTTATAACTGAGTAAAAGACCCTCTGCATTTACCAGTTGGCTCACCAATAGGATATTGTTTCGGAACCAATATTCTAAAAACAGAGAGGTATTTTTATACAATATATCCCGATTATTCCATATATAATATCTGTGTGGAGAAAAATTGTGTTTATAAATTAAGGACCATGACAAGAAAACCTGCCGATGAAAAGCAGAAAGTTTCACTGGAACTTTGTCAATATTATAATTGCAAAACAACATGACGTTAAGGCCACCAAAAGTAGAGAAGACATGATGAGGAATAAAATTCCAGATAGAAGTGAGTCTTCTTAGGAATTGTTTCATCCAATTGATCTTAAAAGTATTATTTAATACTAGTGCACTAGTGACTGTTAGACTTTCTTCAGCAAAGATGACGGACAGAAATACGAGGAATGAGGGGTACCCCTACACAGAACCTAACTGGATCAAAGATGGCGGACAGAAATACTAGGAGAGAGGGGTACCCCAACACAGAACTGAACTGGATCAAAAGGTGGACAGAAATACTAGGATGGAAGCAAATGTATGGGATTATGACATCATAACGAATCATGCAAAAAGATGTAGTTGACAGGAATGTTAGTTAATGTAGAAACAAACTATACTGCATTTTTTTAATCATTTAATCATAAAGTAAATTTACAAAAATCGCTATAAGCTAACATTAGCCAGCTAGCTGGGCTAGCTTTATGGGTGTTGTGACATGAGTATGAAATTGTCATTCTGGTTGTTTTAGGGACTCCTGAAAAAAACAGCAAACCAGGCGGTTGTTTTGTGAAACAGTGGATCTATAGAATCTACCTAGCTGAAGAATTTACTGCAAATTGAATGTACAATTTTGCTGATATTTGCCTGCAGATAGATGAAATAACGTAGCTATCTATGTTCTTGCTTATTGTGCAATGGATGATTAAAATCCCTGTATGCCTATGGATGTGTAGCTAGCTATCTAGCCGATCTGTGTATGAACCCAAATGTTTGGTATACATATTAGTTCAGAACCTAGATATGAACCTCAGCTATCATAACCAGTTGTATCAACTTCAAAACAGCCTGAATTACATTAATGAAGCCTATGGATTGAGTAGAATATAATATCATGTTGTGCCAGGGATGCAAGTCGTATATACATGTAGTTATTACCATGCATGAGATCCCCACATTGTAGCCTGTAAATGTAATACACATTGTAGCCTATAATTTAATATATTCACTGATCATGTACTTATTTTTCAGTCATATCCAATAACAAGAGTATCAAATTCCAGTCTTTGAATGACGCTGTGTCTTCATGTATGTATTACAATTATACACTTACCATGTTTACCAATCTTGGTCCTGGGACATCAATGTAACCATTATTCTAACTAATAGACTGGAAACAGGATTGAACTAGTTAATTCATATATACAGAAATATAATGTAAAAAAAACAGTACACTACACTTCCTATGCATCATGTAAATACTCTAAAACCGGTTCATCTCAATATCTAATGCCCTTCATCTGCATTGATCTGATAAACACAGGATAGGTGAAGTATTTCATCACATTGCACTTCATTTCAACCAGTAGAGAATGTGAAATGCTTTATTGAAAATCTCATTATCCAAGTGTTATAAATACAAGTTCAATATGTACTTCAATGCACAGATGTTGTGCTTTATAAAAACAGAGGAAGAAAAAGGAGGTGGTGAGAGAGGTGTAAAAGACAGAAAGGGAAAGAGGTAAGCACATAGGAGCAGAGAAGGCAGCACATGATTAATGTATCACAGTGCTACCTAAATATTCTCTCAGTTCATCACAATTACATAAGTGTCTCTCGTCGGCCCAAAGGTAATCTTAAAAGCAGGTGAGGTGGCAATGATGGGACTGGGGGTTGGCATCCTCTCACATCAAAACATATCTGCAGACGAGAGACAGATGGAGAGAGAGAGCATGTTTAAGCCTTATTTTATTCTAACATTGTTAGTCATCAATCAGGAGGTGAAATGCAAAACTGACCTTGGATCATTAACTCTGGGACTACTGCATCTCTGTCTGTATTTCAATGTAAAGCATATCTTTAATAACACTTCCTGTATAATATAAACTGATCTGGGATCATTAACTCTGGGACTACTGCATTTCTATCTGTATTTCAATGTAAAACATTTCTTTAAAAGTACTTCCTGTATAATATAAACTGACCTTGGATCATTAACTCTGGGACTACTGCATCTATCTGTATTTCAATGTAAAGCATAATAATTCAATGTAAGCATTAACTTTTTGACGCTATCCATCCTTGTAGCGGGATAATTTGTCAGCAACCGCTGAATAGCATAGCGCAACAGTCAAATGACAAATATTCATATTCATGAAATAACAAGTGCAATATTGAGAAACACAGCTTAGCCTTTTGTTAATCACCGTCTTCTCAGATTTTGAAATTATGCTTTACAGCGAAAGCAATCCAAGCATTTGTTTAAGTTTAGTTTATCGATAGCCTAGCATAGCATTATGTACACTTAGCATCAGGAAGCTTGGTCACAAAAATCAGAAAAGCAATCAAATTAACCGATTACATTTGATGATCTTCGGATGTTTTCACTCACGAAACTCCCAGTTACACAGCAAATGTTCCTTTTGTTCCATAAAGATTATTTTTATACCCAAAATACCGACGTTTGTTTGTCGCGTTATGTTCAGAAATCCACAGGAAAGAGCGGTCACCACAACGCAGATGTATATTCCAAATAATATCTATAATGTCCACAGAAACATGTCAAACGTTTTTTATAATCAATCTTCAGGTAGTTTTTAAAATAGGCTGGGAAGGATTGCCTGCCCTGGGAGAAGGTAGATGCAGAGAGGAAGGCGAAGGCAGCAGCTAAAGCAGAGCGGCAGCGTTATGAAGGAAAACAGCTACAAAGGAAGCCCGAAAGGCAGCCCCAAATTTTTTGGGGAGCGAGGCACATGGGGAGTGTGCCAGAATCAGGATTCAGACCTGAGCCAACTCCCCGTGCTTACCGTGGTGAATATGTGACTGGTCAGGCACCGTGCTATGGGGTGATGCGCACGGTGTCTCGGTTGAGCATTCACAGGCCGGTGTGCTCTGTGCCAGCGTCCCGCATTTGCCGGGTGGAAGTGGGCATCGAGCCAGAACGGGTTGTGCCAGCTCTGCGCTCGAGACCACCAGTGCGCCTCCACGGCCCAGTGTATCCAGTGCCTCTGCCAAGAACTAAGCCTCCTGTATGTCTCCCCAGCCTGGTGAGTCCTGTGCCTGCTCCCAGAGCCAGGCCTCCTGTGTGTCTCTCTACTCCAGTGATGATCCATGGCAAAAAGCCTCCAGTGATGATCCATGGCACAAAGCCTCCAGTGATGATCCATGGCACGAATCCTCATTTGAGGAGTCATGGCACGAAGCCAACAATGATGGCCTCCAGTCCGGAGCCTCCAGCGACGTTCTCCAGTCCGGAGCACCCAGCGACGTTCTCCAGTCCGGAGCCCCCAGCGACGTTCTCCAGTCCGGAGCCCCCAGCGACGTTCTCCAGTCCGGAGCCCCCAGCGACGTTCTCCAGTCCGGAGCCCCCAGCGACGTTCTCCAGTCCGGAGCCCCCAGCGACGTTCTCCAGTCCGGAGCCCCCAGCGACGGTCTCCAGTCCGGAGCCCCCAGCGACGGTCTTCAGTCCAGGGTCCGCAGCGACAGTGCCCAGTCCGGGGCCCGCTACGAGGGTCTTAAGTCCGGACTCGGCGACGAGGGTCCCCGCATCAGAGGTGCCTCCAAAGTGGGGTGAGCCAGTGGTGGAGCGGGGTCTGCGTCCCTTAGCAGCCACCGCGGATAAATGGCCACCCAGACCCTCCCCTATAGGTTCAGGTTTTGCGGCCGGAGTCCACACCTCTGGTGGTTTTATAATAAAAGAAAATGCTCGCTCACAACGCGGCACCTTGGTCCACTTCCTTCAACAGCCGTGACAACTTCCTGTATAATATAAAATGACCTGGGATCATTAACTCTGGGACTACTGCATCTATCTGTATTTCAATGTAAAGCATCTCTTTAATAATACTTCCTGTTGACCTGACCAAGTGACCTCTCACATCTGACCATGCTGTGCCCTCTATGTAGCCTGTTCAGCTGCAGGAGGGGTTCACTAACACAGCTGATATAACCTAGAGGATTTAGGGAGAAGGGGAGAGAGGGATGAAGTGAAGGAGAGTGTGTTATTGAGAAAATAAGGTAGTTAAAGCGACAGTGTTCAACAGGAATTTGGCCTCACCTGGTGTCCACACCACACTAAGTGGCTGCAGAGTAGTTTATGCTGAAAAACATGTAAATACACGAGGACAAACAATATAGCATAGTGTTATGGGATTTTTTAAATAAATTATGACTAAATCATGTATACAGAACTATAACTGGCAAGAATTCTACCCTGTCTTTCTAGTAGTGTTGAATAATGTTTGTTCATTAGGAAGGGGTTATATAGCATGGACCTAGGAAGTAAGGAATGTATGTGGGGGTAGAAAGAGAGCAGAGAGTAGCAATAACCTGTTTGAACTGACCTGGCTGTAACTCTGTAGAGATAAGATAGGACAGGGAGAGCCCCTCTAGAGCTCTCGTATCTGGGGGAGACTGGAACTGTCAGCTGAGTGGTGATAAACTGTGGTGAGACTTGTGAGAAAATCCCTATGTTGGTGTGTATGTATGTTTGAAGGTTAGAATGTTATAAGAGGAATGTTGTGTGTGCACAGCAGAGCTCACGAGAATAAAAGCTACTTACTAATTAGACTGATCTCTGTCTGTTTCATTTTAATAAGAACCTTACAAATTCTTAGAAACATACAGAGGATTTAAATTGAATTGCTTAATGAACACAGGTTTGAAATTCACTTAACACAAAGTTATATAAATAATGAAGTGTCTTACTATTCTCCATGGTTGGACCTCTTCCATATTCTTTGAAGGTGGAAGGAGCCACAGTTATACACCTGAACCTGCTTACTGCACAACACAATCCATCAATCAGATTGATACATGAGTGTGTAGGTGTGGGTTATAGGGTGTCTAATTGTTCTAAATGTTTTCAATATTAGTGATTTAAAGTAGTCTGTTTTGTTTTTTGCACAGACATCACATCCTTACCTAAACAGCACCCTCACCTGAGAAGTAGAAATCAAAGGGAGGGAAACTGGGAATGGAATAACTGCAGTTCACATAGCTAAATAAATGGAAGAATACTCTTACTGCAATGTGAATGGCTCTTAAAAGAGACTTTGGTTGTGCATAGTGTAGTCTATGGTGTTGCCAGGGAACAGCACCCTTGTTGAAGAAGTAGGAGGTGAAGATCTCCTGCACACAGATTGCCTCTCTTGCTGCGTTGTTGGACCCCATCCTTGAAACATCCTGAAGAGCAGTAGACTTCTCCTCTGGCACACGGCGGCGAGCAGCAGATCCCCTCCTGGTCCTTGTGTCCATCCTCATGAAGTTACGCAGGACACAGGTAGCCTTCACACACCTGAATTCCTCCAGGAGGCAGTCCCAGATGACCATGGTCACCCAACCTTCCAGTGCCCTACCTGGTAACCGTAGGCAATCGTTTTGAAGGAATCTCCAGTTACAAGGTATCTAGGAATATGGAAGACAATGTAATTATTAGACTTTTACACCACCAGGTCATTGTGGACTCCTAAAGTATAATATCCCTGATAACAAATCATGATAACATTGGATTGATAGATGCATGGGCACACATATGTGATTGTGTAGCATGTGACAATAACATGATCATATCAAGGATGGCATCACAAATGAATACAGAAATACCACTTGAACCTTGATGATGAGTTGATCATTTGAATCAGCTGTGCAGTGTGAAGGCAAAAACAAAAATGTGCCCCTCTGAGTCCCCAGGACTGAGGACCACTGCTCTTCATTGGGACCTCTTCATACCTATGTAGACTGGCTTTCATAGAGCTCTTATCTGAGGACAGAAAACCTCACAAAAAACAGACTTCATTATAGTCAAATTACACCACACTGAATATTATGTTAGTATTATCTCCATCCTCACTTCTAGGGACAGTAACTACAAAAAAGTTCCTGCCCTTTCCAGAATAACCTCCTCTCTCACTGACAGTTGTGGCTGCTATCCTTTCACCCTCCATGGCTGTCAGCTACCTACATTTGGAGTTTTTTTTTTACAGTGATAAATACATCAAGATGGCTAATATGAAGCTAGATTTATGGTGATATTTAATTCACTTATCTAGCTATCTATCTATACAGAATGTGAAGTTGGTTAGATAGCTCATTTAGCAGCTCATTTGAGTTAGCCTGCACTGTAGCTAGTTAGCTAATAATACAGACTTTTTTTTACATTTTCAAAATGTATTTACTTACTTGAAGAGATTCTCCCAGCCATGTGGACAACTGGAAACAGGGCAGCAAAGTTTGTCAATAGATAGTTCAATATTCTCAAAAACTATGAACCCATTTAATAACCAGACCTTCATACAAACTTGCTCTGCTGAATTCTTGAAGGAGTCACAACTGGCGGCCTAAGCGGCATCTAGTCCATCTGCTGACTGGACACAGTTGAGTAAAATGTATATTTTATCTTCAGACAACAAGTTAAAAGGGTAGGAAGCATGAGTTTTTACTCACCAGTCTAACAACACAGTGTGGTTAATTTAGCAATTTAGTTGTAGGCACGATTTGGTTACCTATGAGTACAAACATTTGTGTTTTTCTTTAAAATTTACTAAATTAAAATGACATTTTAAATGTTTTCTTTTCTCAAGTATGACAATTGGGTACTTTTTCTACCACTGTATTTTTATAATGATCCCTTGCGTCATGCAGCCATTCCTCTGGGTAACCCCGCTGTCTGTAACGCTCATCCAGGCATTCCTCTGGGTAACCCCGCTGTCTGAAACACTCATCCAGCCATTCCTCTGGGTAACCCCGCTGTCTGTAACGCTCATCCAGGCATTCCTCTGGGTAACCCCCCTGTCTGAAACACTCATCCAGCCATTCCTCTGGGTAACCCCGCTGTCTGTAACACTCATCCAGCCATTCTTCTGGGTAACCCCGCTGTCTGTAACATTCATCCAGCCATTCCTCTGGGTAACCCCGCTGTCTGAAACACTCATCCAGCCATTCCTCTGGGTAACCCCGCTGTCTGAAACACTCATCCAGCCATTCCTCTGGGTAACCCCGCTGTCTGAAACACTCATCCAGCCATTCTTCTGGGTAACCCCGCTGTCTGTAACACTCATCCAGCCATTCTTCTGGGTAACCCCGCTGTTTGTAATGCTCATCCAGCCATTCCTCTGGGTAACCCCGCTGTCTGAAACACTCATCCAGCCATTCCTCTGGGTAACCCCGCTGTCTGAAACACTCATCCAGACAGTCGGCATGTTTTGTCATGGTCACTGTGTACTAAAAATCCTTTTTAGTCATTAACAAAAGTTTCTCAATACTTTGTTATATACCCTTTGTTGGCAATGACAGAGGTCAAACGTTTTCTGGAAGTCTTCACACACTGTTGCTGGTATTTTGGCATATTCCTCCATGCAGATTTCCTCTAGAGCAGTGATGTTTTGGGGCTGTTGCTGGGCAACACGGGCTTTCAACTCCCTCCAAAGATTTTCTATTGGGTTGAGATCTGGAGACTGGCTAGGCCACTCCAGGACCTTGAAATGCTTCTTACAAAGCCACTCCTTCATTGCCCGGGCGGTGTGTTTGGGATCATTGTCATACCGTAAGACCCAGCCACGTTTCATCTTCAATGCCCTTGGTGATGGAAGGAGGTTTTCCTTCAAAATCTCACGATACATGGCCCCATTCATTCTTCCATGTACACGGATCAGTCGTCCTGGTCCCTTTGCAGAAAAACAGCCCCAAAGCATGATGTTTCCACCCCCATGCTTCACAGTAGGTATGGTGTTCTTTGGATGCAACTCAGCATTCTTTGTCCTCCAAACACAACAAGTTGAGTTTTTACCAAAAAGTTTTATTTTGTATTTTGGTTTCATCTGAACATATGACATATGTCTAATATGTCTTCCATTTCCTAATAATTGCTCCCACAGTTGATTTCTTCAAACCAAGCTGCTTACCTATTACAGATTCAGTCTTCCCAGCCTGGTGCAGGTCTACAATTTTGTTTCTGGTGTCCTTTGACAGCTCTTTGGTCTTGGCCATAGTGGAGTTTGGAGTGTGACTGTTTTGAGGTTGTGGACAGGTGCCTTTTATACTGATAACAAGTTCAAACAGGTGCCATTAATACAGGTAATGAGTGGAGGACAGAGGAGCCTCTTAAAGAAGAAGTTACAGGTCTGTGAGAGCCAGAAATCTTGCTTGTTTGTAGGTGACCAAATACTTATTTTCCACCATCATTTGTAAATAAATTCATCCTACAATGTGATTTTCTGGAATTTCTTTCTCATTTTGTCTGTCATAGTTGAAGTGTACCTATGATGAAAATTACAGGCCTCTCTCATCTTTTTAAGTGGGAGAACTTGCACAATTGGTGGCTGACTAAATACTTTTTTGCCCCACTGTATGTAAGATACAGAAGAATGCACGATGGTCAATGCTATCTGGGATCCTTGGGACATCCCTACCCTAAACCCTAACCCCGACCGTAACCATTTTAAATGTCAACCTCAATGGGCTAGGGACGTCCCAAAAATGCATCTCTACCTGAAAATACATGATCTAAGTGATTGATCATTGGTATTCAGCAGTCATAAAGCCTTATTTACTTTAATGAACTACTAAAATAGTGATTTTGTCAGACAGCATAGACAGCAACTCTACACTTTGACTGACTGATCCATTCATCATTTCATCCCTCCTTAGCCTTCCTCTCCTCTGAAGACCGAGTGGGGGCGGAGCTCAGTCAGAGAGCTGTTGAGGGATTGGTTAGGAAGAACACTTCTACAGCCAGAGAGGTCACACATGGTTTAGATGGGAAATACCTTGGTCCCCTTAGCGGTTCATCACATCAGCGAAAAGGGAATATGTTCCATCATCTATGTTAATTTAGTGCAAATTGTCCACTGATATTGGTGTAATTTCTCACCCCTTTTGGCTGTATAAAAGTTCATTTCCCCTCAGGCACACACATTTGTTCTTTGTTATTACCCGAGCCACTGCCTGTTCACCCTCTATCATCCAGAAGGCGAGGTCAGTACAGGTGCATCAAAGCTGGGACCGAGAGACAGAATCTGTTTATCAATCTCAAGGCCATCAGACTGTTAAATACCCATCACTAACGCAGAGAGGCTGCTGCCTACATACACAGACTTGAAATCACTGGCCACTTTAAGGAATGGAACACTGGTCACTTTAATAATGTTTACACATCTGGTATTACTCATCTCATATGTATATACTGTATTCTATCCTATTCTACTGTATCTTAGTCTATGCCGCTCTGACATCACTCGTCCAAATATTTATATATTCTTAATTACATCCCTTTAGATTGTGTGTATTGTTAGAAAGTACTTGTTAGATATTACTGGACTGTTGGAGCTAGAAACACAAGCATTTTGCTACAACCGCAATAACATCTGCTAAACAAGTGTATGTGACAAATAAAATGTGATTTGATGTATATAGGTCTGGTGTTAATCAGACCACTTGAATGAGAGTATCTCGTCACATTGCTCTCAGCTATACGACTGCTCTCCTGTGTGTGTTCTCTGGTGTGATACCAGGTTGCTTGACTGAGTAAAACTCTTCCCACACTGATTACAGCTATAAGGCTTCTCTCCTGTGTGTGTTCTCTGGTGTCTATCCAGGCTGTTTGACTGAGAAAAACTCCTCCCACATTGCTTACAGCTATATGGCTGCTCTCCTGTGTGTGTTCTCTGGTGTGATACCAGATTGTTTGACTTAGTAAAACTCTTGCCACATTGATCACAGCTATAAGGTTTCTCTCCTGTGTGTGTTCTCTGGTGTCCTTTAAGGTGTCCTATCCGAGAAAAGTTTTTCCCACATTGCTCACAGCTATATTGGTGCTCTCCTGTGTGTGTTCTCTGGTGTGTTAGCAGGTTTCTTGAATTAGTAAAACTGTTGCCACACTGATCACAGCTATAAGGTTTCTCTCCTGTGTGTGTTCTCTGGTGTGATACCAGGCTACTTGACGGAGTAATACTCTTCCCACATTTATTACAGCTATATGATTTCTCTCCTGTGTGTACTCGCTGGTGTATTTTAAGTTCTGATGAAGATTTGCAATGTTTCCCACAGTCAGAGCTGCAGTTCGATTTCTTCCCTGTGGGTCTTTGCTGGTGTTTCTTGAGGAGTTCTGATCTGGAGAGACTTTTCTTTGCCTCGTCAGCATCAGGATGTTGTTGAGGCTCCCCAGAGGATCCACGATAGTCCCGTCTCTCTCCTGTGTGAATGACAAAGTCATTCAGATGGTTAAAGGCCCACAACAGCATAAATCCACTGTTTATTTGAGGTAAAAGGTGATGCCTAGAGCGTACCCATGTAGTTGTACAACAATTGACATCTGTTAAATTATTTGACAATTGTCTTAAGACAGTCAAGTGAGCAACAATAGTCATATTTTGTCTTGTTTTCACATTAGTAGTAACATCGATGATTGTAGGCTAGAAATAAGTTAGTTGGTGAAACTCTAAGCAGTGTGCCAGATGACTTTTGGTCTCCAATATAGACCCCTTTCTGTGTTTGTTAAAATTGTGGAACAAGGGCAATTTGGTTGTAGAAACTCCTCCATGCTAATGAGGAAACCTCCAGCTGCGTACCCCCTCTAGCTAAAGGGTCAGCGCACTCTCAAGTGTTGTTTTTTGCCATTATTGTTAGCCTGCCACACACACTATACAATACATTTATTAAACATAAGTTCGTCACAACCCGGCTGGTGGAAATTGACAGAGGACCAGGGAACAAAAAATAATATAAATCAATAATTTTGCTCTTTATTTAACCATCTTACAAATAAAACCTTCTTTGTTAATTGAAAATTGTGAATAACTCACCACAGGTTAATGAGATGGGTGTGCTTGAAAGGATGCACATAACTCTGCAATTTTGGGTTGTATTGGAGAGTCCCAATCTTAAATAATTTCCCACACACAGTCTGCCCCTGAACAAGGCAGTTTCCTAGGCCGTCATGGAAAATAAGAATTTGTTCTTAATAACTTGTTAACGGTACAGGTTCCCCAGCGGGAACCACACCCCCCCGCTCAACTCAAACGGTGGCGCACAGAATGCAAAAATATTCTTAGAAATATTTAACCTCCACACATTAACAAGTCTAATAGCTCAAATGAAAGATAAACACCTTGTTCATCTACCCAGCGTGTCAGATTTCTAAAATGTTTTAAGGCGAAAACATAGCACATATTTATGTCAAACCACCACAAAGATACAGGCAGCCATTTTGTTGAACAAAAGATGCAATCACAAACGCAGGATTAAAAGAAAAATAAATCCCTAACCTTTTGAAAATATTCATCAGATGACAGTAATAGGACATGTTACACAGTACATTTGTTTTTTTCAATAATATGCAATTTATATCCATAAATCTGTTTACATTGACGCCATGTTCAGAAAATGCTCAAAAATGTCCGGAGAAATTATAGATAGCTCCGCCAGATAACAGAAATACACATCATAAACTTTGACTAAATATACATGTTCTACATATAGTTAGAAAGATACACTGCTTCTTAATGCAACCGCTGTGTCACATTTATTTTTAACGTTACAGAATTAGTTCACTATGCAATAATCTGAGACGGCGCTCAGACGTAAGCAATATTTCTCCTCTATGTTGGAGTCAACAGAAATACAAAATTACAACATAAATATTCCCTTATCTTTGATGGTCTTCGATCAGAATGTAGTGGAAGGAGTCATATTTACCCAATACATTGTTTTGTTTCAGTTCGTGTGTCCATATAGTAGCATATGCTACCACTTTCAGCTCAAATGCACCAAAAATGACTTCTGGTCCAGAACAGTTGCGCATCAAAACTTCAAAATTACATATTTTATGTCGACTAAACTGGTCAAACTAAGTGCAGAATCAAGCTTGAGGATGTTATAAACGTACAAAACGATTGGCAATTCAACCGGACAATCGTACTTCATCTCAGGCAAGCTGGAACAGAGGAAGGTCTGTGTCCAATTCGCGCCCTAACGCACATCTATTTTCTCTCGACACCCACTCTTTTTCGTCTCAAAGGGTCAAAGTTAGGGATTTGCTAAATTAAACGCTCTACTGAATGAGGACATCTAGTGGAAGACATAGAAAGTGTTTCCAGATCCATAGCTGGTTGGGAAGGGTGGGGGCGATGACGTCAAAGTTGCCTCAACTTTCTGGATGCCAAAACTAGTTTGGGAGATTGCCTGCCCTGTGAGTTCTGCTATACTTACAGACATAATTGAAACAGTTTTAGAAGCTTTAGAGTGTTTTCTATCCAATAATAATTATTATATGCATATATTATTATTTTTTTCAGTTTACTATGGGCACGCATACTGCATCCAAAGGGGGCAGTATTATGCCTAGCCTTCTGACTTGCCTAGTTAAATAAAGGTTAAAAAAACAAAACAAAAAAAACATCAAAAACTTTCTTCAAATCAAAACACAGAAGTATATATTTTTAAACCTGCATATTTAGCTAAAATAAATCCAGGTTAGCAGGCAATATTAGCCAGGTGAAATTGTGTCACTCCTCTTGCGTTCATTGCATGCAGAGTCAAGGTATATGCAACAGTTTGGGCCACCTGGCTCGTTGCGAAATAATTTTACGTAATTATAACATTGAAGGTTGTGCAATGTACAGGAATATTTAGACTTATGGATGCCACCCGTTAGATAAAATACGGAACGATTTCGTATTTCACTGAAAGAATATACGTTTTGTTTTCGAGATGATAGTTTCCGGATTCGACCATATTAATGACCTAAGGCTCGTATTTCTGTGTGTTATTATGTTATAATTAAGTCTATGATTTGATAGAGCAGTCTGACTGAGCGATGGTAGGCACCAGCAGGCTCGTAAGCATTCATTCAAACAGCAATTCTGTGCGTTTTGCCATTATCTCTTCGCAATGCTTCAAGCATTGCGCTGTTTATGACTTCAAGCCTATCAACTCCCGAGATTAGTCTGGTGTAACTGATGTGAAATGGCTAGCTAGTTAGCGGGGTGCGCGCTAATAGCGTTTCAAACGTCACTCGCTCTGAGACTTGGAGTAGTTGTTCCCCTTGCTCTATATGGGTAACGCTGCTTCGAGGGTGGCTGTTGTCGATGTGTTCCTGTTTCAAGCCCAGGTAGGAGCGAGGAGAGGGACGGAAGCTATACTGTTACACTGGCAATACTAAAGTGCCTATAAGAACATCCAATAGTCAAAGGTATATGAAATACAAATCGTATAGAGAGAAATAATCCTATAATTCCTATAATAACTACAACCTAAAACTTCTTACCTGGGAATATTGAAGACTCATGTTAAAAGGAACCACCAGCTTTCATATGCTCTCATGTTCTGAGCAAGGAACTTACATGGCACATATTGCACTTTTACTTTCTTCTTCAACAGTTTGTTTTTGCATTATTTAAACCAAATTGAACATGTTTCATTATTTATTTGAGGTTAAAATAAGTGTTAATTCAGTATTGTTGTACTTGTCATGATTACAAATAAATAAATAAATTGGCCGAATAAACGGTATCGGCTTTTTCTGGTCCTCCAATAATCGGTATCGGCATTGAAAAATCATAATCGGTCGACCTTTAGTCTTAACAGTGCGATTTGCCAATGCAGGATACTCTGAGCGCAGCCCAATCCAGAAATCTGGCGGTGGCTTCTGATTAAATAACATTTTCACAGAACCGCTTGTTGCAATTTTGATGAGGTTCTCGTTAAGATATCGGTAAGTGGACTGGAGGCAGGGCATTAAAGGGACTACGAATCCAGTTGTTTGTGTCATCTGTTTCGGGAAAGTACCTGCGTAATTGCGCACCCAACTCAGGTGCTTCGCTATATCACATTTGACATTGTCCGTAAGCTTGAGTTCAATTGCACACAAAAAAAGCATACAATGATGGAAAGACATGTATGTTGACAGAGAAGAGCTCCTACTTCTTAATCGTAGCCTCATTTTTATCCCGCATATCAAATATAGTTGTGGAGAGTCCTTGTAATCCTAGATTCAGATCATTCAGGCGAGAAAAAACATCACCCAGATGGCCCAGTCGTGTGAGAAACTCGTCATCATGCAAGCGGTCAGACAAGTGAAAATTATGATCACTAAAGAAAACTTTAAGCTCGTCTCTCAATTAAAACAAAAAAGGTGTCAATACTTTGCCCCTTGATAACCAGAGCACTTCTGTATGTTGTAAAAGCATTACATGGTTGCTGCCCATATCATTGCAAACGTTTTCCAGCAAGAGCCTGTCGGTGGATGCTGCAGTGTACCCAAGTGGCGTCAATTGCTTGCACGCACGTTACCACTCTACTATGTCTCCCTGTGCCATCAGTACAGATACCAATATGAGGAGCAGCTACATTTGGCTACATATGGACCGTTAGAGGAATTCACGTGAGAGAGTAACGGTTAATGTGATTGGATGTTAATTATTTGACTAGGCTACCTGTATTTGACATTGTGTTGCTATTTCACTGAACACGAGATGGTTTAATTTTATTTTTGGCAGTGAAACAAGGCTACTCAGGTGAGAAAAAAACCTCACCCAAATATATAACCCCGTTGGAAAATATAAATTAACTATTTGAAAATGTGAAGAAAATGTATTATTTGTAAATGACAGTATCCATTTGGGTGTTAAGGTGACTCTCAGAACCATTGAATAGTGCGAACTCTGAAATGTTTTAGGATCTGTGCCCATGAAAACTGTTTTCCCAGCGTAATATAAGGAGACACTAAATGTTACATAGGTAGAGTGCATTTTAGAGATCTGAAAACAAAAAGCTGTACGAACAGGACAATAACCTAAACCACAAGGCCAAATCTACACTGGAGGAGCTTACCAAGATGACATTGAATGCTCCCGAGTGGCCTAGTTACAGTTTGGACTTAAATAGTCTTGAAAGTCTATGGAAAGACTTTAAAATGGCTTTCTAGCAATGATCAACAACCAACTTGACAGAACATGAAGGATTTTGAAAAGAATAATAAATATTCACATGAAGATCAGTCACCTATTGGATGACATCACGACTTCCCATCAAGCCAACTCCTTGAAGGCCTTACTATGACATCACTCACTCCTAGTTTGCAGTTGTCTAAAAAAGAACACTATTTTGCTCAAAACATTTATTTGTTTCCCTTTAGTGTGTTTGTACTTTACTGTATTTATATCACTTTTCAACAGCAAAGTTTTTAAAAAGTCACTGGAGGACGTCATGAACAATTCTGACAGTACAAAAACATATTCAAGTGTAGAATGCCCTTTTAAAAATGACATATTAGTTCAACAACAGCAGAGTTTGTGTCGCTGTTAAGATGGTACACCCTGGTGTTTATCAGATCAATGTCCCTGTTTTATAAGATAGTACTCACTGTATTTACTGGTGTTAATCAGTTCTCCATTCTTCTCTTCTTCATCCTCCTCTAATGTGACAGTAATCTCCCCCTCCTCATCCTTCATTCCTAAAACGTCTTCCTCTTCATCCTCCACTCCAAAAACCGAATCTTCCTCTTCTTTCACAGTAACATCCTTCTCCTCTTTCACTCTGAAATCGTCTTTCTCTTCTTCTTTCACTGTAACAGCCTCACCCTCTACTTGTTTCTGTATTGTAACAGCCTCCTCTTCCTCCTCCTCTTTCATGAGAACTTCTTTCTCCGTCCAGCAAACCTCCTCTTCTTCAGCAGAAGGAGAGAAACTTAGTGAGCTCATGGTCGGGGATAATAGCTAGTTAGCATTAGCGACTAGAATAGTGCTAACTTAACCAGCCAGCTAGTTGACTTACGTAAATATTCAATCAAATGGGGTAGCTAGTTGTTTCCACATAGGTAAGTTTAAATCATAGTGGCAAATAAACCACGGAATTGTCTAAAAAAACTTGAATGTTCCGACTTTGTTGTCTTGCGAGCGACGGAGGTGGCTTCAGTTGTTGAAGAAGCGTTCCGTCCACAAGATTATACATCACACTAGAAACATCGCCTGAAAGACACATATCGCCATCTGCTGTCTGGAGGGAGGAAACGCAGTTGAGGGAAAACTTTTCTTCTTCTTCATTGAATTATAATATTATAAAGCAGTTTAGGGAAACGTTTTTTCCATCTCCATAAAATAAGAATATTATGTCAACACATACAAAGAGCAACAAGTGTTGTTTGATTAGTTCAGATTTTTGTATGAGAATTTAAAACAAACTCTACATCTACTACACATCTGTATTTCTGATTCAGTCAAATAACTAGATATCAAAATAAGCACATAGTTATTGATACCCTTGATAAATATGAGCAAAAAGTACTGTATAAATAACTAAATAAATAAACTTTACCCACTACCAGGATATTTTAGCCCAAAACCTGGTTTCCTCTCTGCAAGGAGGCTGAAACTTGGCCATAAGTGAATCTTCCAACAAGACACATCAACATCCACAAAGAAATGGTTAATTGGGCACAAAATCAACATTTTCAATGGCTATCTCAGTCTTCGGACTTGTACTCTATTGAAAACCTGTGGTTTGAATTGAACAGGGCAGTCCACAAGCGCAGACAAAAGAAATCAAGGACCTGGAGAGATTCTGTATGGAGGAATGGTCTAAGATCCCACCCAATGTGTTCTCTAATCTCATAAAACATTTGAGTGTCATTATCCTCCCAATGGGAGGGTGCTGGAGTATAGAAAACATGGGAGGCAATAATTCAGACCCCTACCTTTTGAGAATTACATGTTAAACTACATCTTTCTATGAGCAATTGTATTAGTATAAAATAATATAATTTTCCTTTTTTTCATGTAGATGTATATAATGAACAGACAAGGTCTATACTTGCTCCTACACGGTGTAACAATACAGCATGTAGATGTATATAATGAACAGACTAGGTCTATACTGCTCCTACATGGTGTAACAATACATCATGAGGATTTACAGTTGAAGTTGGAAGTTTACATACACTTAGTATGGAGTCATTAAAACTCATTTGTCAACCAACAAACATTTATTGTTATCAAACTATAGTTTTGGCAAGTCGTTTAGGGCATCTACTTTGTGCATGATAAGTATTTTTTCCAACAATTGTTTACAGACAGATTATTTCACTGTATAACAATTCCAGTGGGTCAGAAGTTTACATACACTAAATTCACTGTGCCTTTAAACAGCTTGAAAAATTCCAGAAAATGTTGTCATGGCTTTAGAAGCTTCTGATAGGCTAATTGACATCATTTGAGTCAATTGGAGGTGTACCCGTGGATGTATTTCAAGGCCTACCATCAAGCTCAGTGCCTCTTTGCTTAACACCTTGAGAAAATCAAAAGAAATCAGTCAAAACCTCCGATTTTTTTGTCGACCTCCACAAGTCTGGTTCATCCTTGGGAGCAATTTCCAAACGCCTGAAGGTACCACGTTCATCTGTACAAACAATAGTATGCACATGTAAACACCATTGGACCACGCAGCCGTCATACTGCTCAGGAAGGAGACGCGTTCTGTCTCCTAGAGATGAATGTACTTGGTGCAAAAAGTGCAAATCAATCCCAGAACAACAGCAAAGGACCTTGTGAAGATGCTGGAGGAAACGGGTACAAAAGTATCTATATCCACAGTAAAACAAGTCCTATATCGACATAACTTGAAAGGCCGCTCAGCAAGGAAGAAGCCATGGCTCCAAAAACGCCATAAAAAAAGCCAGACTACAGTTTGCAACTGCACATGGGGACAAAGATCATACTTTTGGAGAGATGTCCTTTGGTCTGATGACACAAAAATAAAACTGTTTGGCCTTAATGACCATCGTTATGTTTGGAGGAAAAAGGGGAGACTTGCAAGCCGAAGAACACCATCCCAACCATGAAGCATGGGGGTAGCAGCATCATGTTGTGGGGGTGCTTTGCTGCAGGAGGGACTGGTGCACTTCACAAAATAGATGGCGTCATGAAGAAGGAAAATGACATGGATATATTGAAGCAACATCTCAAGACATCAGTCAGGAAGTTAAAGCTTGGTCGCAAATGGGTCTTCCATAAGGACAGTGACCCCAAGCATACTACCAAAGTTGTGGCAAAATTTGCTTAAGGACAACGTCAAGGTATTGGAGTAGTCATCACAAAGCCCTGACCTCAATCCCATAGAAAATGTGTAAAGAGCAGCTCACAGATCACTGCACCTGTACATAGCCCATCTGTAAACAGCCCATCTATCTACCTCATCAACATACAGTATTTATTTATTTATCTTGCTCCTTTGCACCCCAGTATCTCTACTTGCACATTTATCTTCTGCACATCTACCATTCCAGTGTTTAATTTCTCAATTGTAATTACTTTGCTACCATGGCCTATTTATTGCCTTATCTCACTTATCTTACCTCATTTGCACTCACTGTATATAGACGTATTGTTTTCTTTTGTTGTACTGTATTATTAACTGTATGTTTTGTTTATTCCATGTGTAACTACGTGTTGTTGTATGTGTCGAATTGCTTATATCTTGGCCTGGTCGCAGTTGCAAATGAGAACTTGTTCTCAACTAGCCTACCTGGTTAAATAAAGGTGAAATAAATTAAAATGTGTGTTTGAGCAAGGCCTATGAACCTGACCCAGTTACACCAGCTCTGCCAGAAGGAATGGGCCAAAACTTATTGTGGGAAGCTTGTCGAAGGCTACCCGAAACATTTGACCCAAGTTAAACAATTTAAAGGCAATGCTACCAAATACTAATTGAGTGTATGTAAACTTCTAACCCACTGGGAATCTGACAAAAGAAATAAAAGCTGAACTAAATAATTCTCTCTACTATTATTCTGACATTTCACATTAAAATAAAGTGGTGATCCTAACTGACCTAAGACAGGGAATTTTTACTATGATTAAATGTCAGGAATTGTGAAACACTGAGTTTAAATGTATTTGGCTAAGGTGTATGTAAACCTCCGACTTCAACTGTATCAATCTGGTGTTGGAGGTCATTCCACACTGTGTTCTACTACCCAGGTCTGGTGTTGCAGATCATTCCACACTCTGTGGATCTCCTGCATGTATTTTCTGATGTTTAATCAGACTACTTGAATGAGAGTATCTTTTGTCACATTGATCACAGATATAAGGTTTCTCTCCGGTGTGTGTTCTCTGGTGTGATTTCAGGCTGTTTGACTGAGTAAAACTCTTCCCACACTGATTACAGCTATAAGGTTTCTCTCCTGTGTGTACTCGCTGGTGTACTACCAGCTGGCTTGATGTAGTAAAACTATCTGCACATACATCACAGCTATATGGCTGATGTCCTGTGTGTATTCTCTGGTGTGATACCAGGTTGGTTGACAGAGTAAAACCCTTGCCACAATGATCACAGCTATATGGCTGCTCTCCTGTGTGTGTTCTCTGGTGTGATACCAGGCTACTTGACTGAGTAAAACTCTTGCCACACTGATCACAGCTATAAGGCTTCTCTCCTGTGTGTGTTCTCTTGTGTGATACCAGGCTACTTGACTGAGTAAAACTCTTGCCACACTGATCACAGCTATAAGGCTTCTCTCCTGTGTGTACTCGCTGGTGTATTTTTAGTTTTGATGAAGATTTGCAATGTTTCCCACAGTCAGAGCAGCAGTGAGGTTTCCTTCCTGTGGGTCTCTGATGGTGTTTCATGAGGTGTTCTGATCTGGAGAGACTCTTCTCTGCCTCGTCAGCATCATGATGTTGTTGAGGCTCCCCAGAGGATCCACGATGGTCACATCTCTCTCCTGTGTGAACGACAAAGTCAGACAGTCAATGTAGTGAATGTTTCAATGTTTTTACAAACTTTGACAAATGTCTTCGAAGTCTTGTTTTAGTTTGTGTGGTAGGCAGATGAAATAATATACCAGCCACTGGTCAGCAGGAAGATGAAAGAATATACATGCCACAGATTTTTTTTACCAGCCCAAATATTTTTTTGCCATGACTGATTACACCAAAAAACACAACAACAAGAAAACGAATAAGCAGCTTGGCAATGTTTGTAAAACAAGGAATGCAAGTAAGAAGTCATGTGGTAATGTGCTGAGGAGTATTTCTGTCTGGAATAATGCCCTTTTGTGGGGAAAAACTCATTCCGATTGGCTGGGCCTGGCTCCCCAGTGGGTGGGCCTATGGCAGCGCACGTGCCCAGTTATTAAATCTATAGATTGGGGCCAAATTTATTTATTTCATTTGACTTCTATGAACTATAAATCAGTAAGATCTTTGAAATTGTTGCATTTATATTTTTGTTCAGTATAGTTAGGAGCCGGGCAATTCAACAGTAATGGACACAAGACTCTGATTTTTCAATTTAAAATGTATGCAAAACAAAAACCATTGCTGCTTTAAAACCACGTTTGTGTACAAATATTAGTATTTACTGGTGTTACTCTGACCCGTCTCCTCTCCTTCCACTTCATAAACTGCATCCTCTTCTTTTACTGTAACATCCTCCTCCTCTTTCACTCTGAACGCGTCTTCCTCTTCTTTCACTGAGACATCCTCCTCTTCTTCTTTCACAGTAACAGCCTCACCTTCTACTTCTTGTTTGACTGTAACATCCTCCTCTTCCTTCTCCTCTTTCACGACAATGTTCAGCCCCAGAGCTTCTTTCTCCGTCCAGCAGACCTCCTCTTCTTTAACAGGAGAGTAGTTTAGGGTGCTCATGTTCGGGGATGTTAGTTATCATTAGCGACTAGGCTAATGCTAACTTAACCAGCCAGCTACTATAGCTGACTAATACAAAATAACGTAATATTAAATTAAATAGGTTTACAAGTAGATACGACAGAAGTGTGTCTAAAACACAGTAGCTAATATACACCGAAAGTGTGTAAATAGCTTGAATCTTTCGGCTATGTTGGCTAGCAAGCTACCGAGGTAGTTGACCAGCTGTTTCTAAAGAACCGTCCACTAGATTAAACGTCACACTGACAGCGTCGCCTGAAAGACGCACTTCGCCGTCTGCTGACTGGAAGGGAAACGCAGTTGAGGATCATATTTTATTTTCAGACAAAGATTATTTTAAATGGATTTAATTAAATAATATTATTATATTGAGACATACAAAGACCTGAATGTGTTGATTGATTAGTGCGAATATATATTGTTTTACTACAGCACATATAAGGTAGTTTCATTACGTAAATTCTAAATAAGTAGCCAGCGACTGCGACTGTAGGTCTATACTGCTCCGACATGGTGTAACAATACATCACGTAGATGTATATAGTGAACAGACTAGGTCTATACTGCTCCTACATGGTGTAGCAATACATAATGTAGATGTACAGTGGGGCAAAAAAAGTATTTAGTCAGCCACCATTTGTGCAAGTTCTCCCACTTAAAAAGATGAGAGAGGCCTGTAATTTTCATCTTAGGTACACTTCAACTATGACAGACAAAATGAAGGGGAAAAAATCCAGAAAAATCACATTGTAGGATTTTTAATGAATTTATTTGCAAATTATGGTGGAAAATAAGTATTTGGTCAATAACAAAAGTTTATATCAATAGTTTGTTATATACCCTTTGTTGGCAATGACAGAGGTCAAACATTTTCTGTAAGTCTTCACAAGGTTTTCACACACTGTTATTGGTATTTTGGCCCATTCCTCCATGCAGATCTCCTCTAGAGCAGTGATGTTTTGGAGCTGTTGCTGGGCAACACGGACTTGCAATTCCCTCCAAAGATTTTCTATGGGTTGAGATCTGGAGACTGGCTAGGCCACTCCAGGACC
The DNA here is from genome assembly GCF_036934945.1 of Oncorhynchus masou masou. Classification (NCBI taxonomy): domain Eukaryota; kingdom Metazoa; phylum Chordata; class Actinopteri; order Salmoniformes; family Salmonidae; genus Oncorhynchus; species Oncorhynchus masou. The sequence continues at coordinate 63,178,412 of NC_088217.1, read as the reverse complement.
TTGAAATGCTTCTTACGAAGCCACTCCTTCGTTGGCCGGGCGGTGTGTTTGGGATCATTGTCATGCTGAAAAACCCAGCCACATTTCATCTTCAATGCCCTTGCTGATGAAAGGAGGTTTTCACTCAAAATCTCACGATACATGGCCCCATTCATTCTTTTTTATTTTTTTATTTTTTTATTTCACCTTTATTTAACCAGGTAGGCTAGTTGAGAACAATTTCTCATTTGCAACTGCGACCTGGCCAAGATAAAGCTTAGCAGTGTGAACAGACAACACAGAGTTACACATGGAGTAAACAATTAACAAGTCAATAACACAGTACAAAAAAAGGGGAGTCTATATACATTGTGTGCAAAAGGCATGAGGAGGTAGGCGAATAATTACAATTTTGCAGATTAGCACTGGAGTGATAAATGATCAGATGGTCATGTACAGGTAGAGATACTGGTGTGCAAAAGAGCAGAAAAGTAAATAAATAAAAACAGTGTGGGGATGAGGTAGGTGAAAATGGGTGGGCTATTTACCAATAGACTATGTACAGCTGCAGCGATCAGTTAGCTGCTCAGATAGCACATGTTTGAAGTTGGTGAGGGAGATAAAAGTCTCCAACTTCAGGGATTTTTGCGATTTGTTCCAGTCACAGGCAGCAGAGTACTGGAACGAAAGGCGGCCAAATGAGGTGTTGGCTTTAGGGATGATCAGTGAGATACACCTGCTGGAGCGCGTGCTACGGATGGGTGTGGCCATCGTGACCAGTGAACTGAGATAAGGCGGAGCTTTACCTAGCATGGACTTGTAGATGACCTGGAGCCAGTGGGTCTGGCGACGAATATGTAGCGAGGGCCAGCCGACTAGAGCATACAAGTCGCAGTGGTGGGTGGTATAAGGTGCTTTAGTGACAAAACGGATGGCACTGTGATAAACTGCATCCAGTTTGCTGAGTAGAGTGTTGGAGGCAATTTTGTAGATGACATCGCCGAAGTCGAGGATCGGTAGGATAGTCAGTTTTACTAGGGTAAGTTTGGCGGCGTGAGTGAAGGAGGCTTTGTTGCGGAATAGAAAGCCGACTCTTGATTTGATTTTCGATTGGAGATGCTTAATGTGAGTCTGAAAGGAGTGTTTACAGTCTAAACAGACACGTAGGTATTTGTAGTTGTCCACGTATTCTAAGTTTGATATGAGTCTGGAAGGAGAGTTTACAGTCTAGCCAGACACCTAGGTACTTATAGGTGTCCACATCTTCAAGGTCGGAACCATCCAGGGTGGTGATGCTCGTTGGGCATGCTGGTGCAGGCAGCGATCGGTTGAAAAGCATGCATTTGGTTTTACTGGCGTTTAAGAGCAGTTGGAGGCCACGGAAGGAGTGTTGTATGGCATTGAAGCTCGTTTGGAGGTTAGATAGCACAGTGTCCAAGGACGGGCCGGAAGTATATAGAATGGTGTTGTCTGCGTAGAGGTGGATCAGGGAATCGCCCGCAGCAAGAGCAACATCATTGATGTATACAGAGAAAAGAGTCAGCCCGAGAATTGAACCCTGTGGCACCCCCATAGAGACTGCCAGAGAACCGGACAGCATGCCCTCCGATTTGACACACTGAACTCTGTCTGCAAAGTAATTGGTGAACCAGGCAAGGCAGTCATCCGAAAAACCGAGGCTACTGAGTCTGCCGATAAGAATATGGTGATTGACAGAGTCAAAAGCCTTGGCAAGGTCGATGAAGACGGCTGCACAGTACTGTCTTTTATCGATGGCGGTTATGATATCGTTTAGTACCTTGAGTGTGGCTGAGGTGCACCCGTGACCGGCTCGGAAACCAGATTGCACAGCGGAGAAGGTACGGTGTGATTCAAGTTGGTCAGTGACCTGTTTGTTGACTTGGCTTTCGAAGACCTTAGATAGGCAGGGCAGGATGGATATAGGTCTGTAACAGTTTGGGTCCAGGGTGTCTCCCGCTTTGAAGAGGGGGATGACTGCGGCAGCTTTCCAATCCTTGGGGATCTCAGACGATATGAAAGAGAGGTTGAACAGGCTGGTAATAGGGGTTGCGACAATGGCGGCAGATAGTTTCAGAAATAGAGGGTCCAGATTGTCAAGCCCTTTCCTTTCCACGGATCAGTCGTCCTGGTCGATTTGCAGAAAAACAGCCCCCCAAGCATGATGTTTCCACCCCCATGCTTCACAGTAGGTATGGTGTTCTTTGGATGCAACTCAGCATTCTTTGTCCTCCAAACACGACGAGTTGAGTTTTTACCAAAACGTTCTATTTTGGTTTCATCTGACCATATGACATTCTCCCAATCTTCTTCTGGATCATCCAAATGCTCTTTAGCAAAATTCAGACGGGCCTGGACATGTACCGGCTTAAACAGGGGGACACGTCTTGCACTGCAGGATTTGAGTCCCTGGACGCGTAGCGTGTTACTGATGGTAAGCTTTGTTACTTTGGTCCCAGCTCTCCTCAGGTCATTCACTAGGTCCCCCCGTGTGGTTCTGGGATTTTTGCTCACCGTTCTTGTGATCATTTTGACCCCACGGGGTGAGATCTTGCGTGGAGCCCCAGATCGAGGGAGATTATCAGTGGTCTTGTATGTCTTCCATTTCCTAATAATGGCTCCCACAGTTGATTTCTTCAAACCAAGCTGCTTACCTATTGCAGATTCAGTCTTCCCAGCCTGGTGCAGGTCTACAATTTTGTTTCTGGTGTCCTTTGATAGCTCTTTGGTCTTGGCCATAGTGGAGATTGGAGTGTGACTGTTTGAGGTTGTGGACAGGTGTCATTTATACTGATAACAAGTTCAAACAGGTGCCATTAATAGAGGTAACGAGTGGAGGACAGAGGAACCTCTTAAAGAAGAAGTTACAGGTCTGTAAGAGCCAGAAGTCTTGCTTGTTTGTAGGTGACCAAATACTTATTTTCCACCATAATTTGCAAATAAATTCATTAACAAATCCTACAATGTGATTTTCTGGATTTTTTTCCTCCATTTTGTCTGTCATAGTTGAACTGTACCTATGATGAAAATTACAGGCCTCTCTCATCTTTTTAAGTGGGACAACTTGCACAATTGGTGGCTGACTTAATACTTTTTTGCCCCACTGTATATAATGAACAGACTAGGTCTATACTGCTCCTACATGGTGTTTACAATAAATCATTTAAATGTACACTATCGTAAAAAAGTTTGGGGTCACTTAGAAATGTCCTTGTTTTTTAAAGAAAGCACATTTTTTGTTCATTAAAATAACATCAAATTGATCAGAAATACAGTTTAGACAATGTTAATGTTGTAAAAAAGACATTTAAAAAGACATTTCATTTTTATTTTATTTAACCAGGTAGGCCAGTTGAGAACAAGTTCTCTGCGACCTGGCCAAGATATAGCAAAGCAGTGTGACACAACTTGGTCTTTAACAAAGCATTTGTAAACAGTATTTTTGCATAACAATCAGGCAGTAGAACAACAATAATCAGCACCCTCTTGACCAATCTTCCCCTCTTAACATTGTGTTTGATTCAGACCCTTCCAGTGTGCCAGTTGGTCATTGGGTTTGATTCAGACACTGTCAGTGTGCCAGGTGGACATTGGGTTTGATTCAGAGCCTGTCAGTGTGCAAGGTGGACATTAAGTTTGACTCAGACCCTGTCAGTGTGCCAGGTGGACATTGGGTTTAACTCAGCCCCTGTCAGTGTGCCAGGTGGACATTGGGTTTGATTCAGACCCTGACATCATGGGCAAATCAAATCAAATCAAATTTTATTTGTCACATACACATGGTTAGCAGATGTTAATGCGAGTGTAGCGAAATGCTTGTGCTTCTAGTTCCGACAATGCAGTAATAACCAACAAGTAATCTAACTAACAATTCCTAAACTACTGTCTTATACACAGTGTAAGGGGATAAAGAATATGTACATAAGGATATATGAATGAGTGATGGTACAGAGCAGCATAGGCAAGATACAGTAGATGGTATCGAGTACAGTATATACATATGAGATGAGTATGTAAACAAAGTGGCATAGTTAAAGTGGCTAGTGATACATGTATTACATAAGGATGCAGTCGATGATATGGAGTACAGTATATACGTATGCATATGAGATGAATAATGTAGGGTAAGTAACATTATATAAGGCAGCATTGTTTAAAGTGGCTAGTGATATATTTACATCATTTCCCATCAATTCCCATTATTAAAGTGGCTGGAGTTGAGTCAGTGTCAGTGTGTTGGCGGCAGCCACTCAATGTTAGTGGTGGCTGTTTAACAGTCTGATGGCCTTGAGATAGAAGCTGGTTTTCAGTCTCTCGGTCCCAGCTTTGATGCACCTGTACTGACCTCGCCTTCTGGATGATAGCGGGGTGAACAGGCAGTGGCTCGGGTGGTTGATGTCCTTGATGATCTTTATGGCCTTCCTGTAACATCGGCTGGTGTAGGTGTCCTGGAGGGCAGGTAGTTTGCCCCCGGTGATGCGTTGTGCAGACCTCACTACCCTCTGGAGAGCCTTACGGTTGAGGGCGGAGCAGTTGCCGTACCAAGCGGTGATACAGCCCGCCAGGATGCTCTCGATTGTGCATCTGTAGAAGTTTGTGAGTGCTTTTGGTGAAGAGCCGAATTTCTTCAGCCTCCTGAGGTTGAAGAGGCGCTGCTGCGCCTTCTTCACGATGCTGTCTGTGTGAGTGGACCAATTCAGTTTGTCTGTGATGTGTATGCCGAGGAACTTAAAACTTGCTACTCTCTCCACTACTGTTCCATCGATGTGGATAGGGGGTGTTCCCTCTGCTGTTTCCTGAAGTCCACAATCATCTCCTTAGTTTTGTTGACGTTGAGTGTGAGGTTATTTTCCTGACACCACACTCCGAGGGCCCTCACCTCCTCCCTGTAGGCCGTCTCGTCGTTGTTGGTAATCAAGCCTACCACTGTTGTGTCGTCCACAAACTTGATGATTGAGTTGGAGGCGTGCGTGGCCATGCAGTCGTGGGTGAACAGGGAGTACAGGAGAGGGCTCAGAACGCACCCTTGTGGGGCCCCAGTGTTGAGGATCAGCGGGGAGGAGATGTTGTTACCTACCCTCACCACCTGGGGGCGGCCCGTCAGGAAGTCCAGTACCCAGTTGCACAGGGCGGGGTCGAGACCCAGGGTCTCGAGCTTGATGACGAGCTTGGAGGGTACTATGGTGTTGAATGCCGAGCTGTAGTCGATGAACAGCATTCTCACATAGGTATTCCTCTTGTCCAGATGGATTAGGGCAGTGTGCAGTGTGGTTGAGATTGCATCGTCTGTGGACCTATTTGGGCGGTAAGCAAATTGGAGTGGGTCTAGGGTGTCAGGTAGGGTGGAGGTGATATGGTCCTTGACTAGTCTCTCAAAGCACTTCATGATGACGGAAGTGAGTGCTACGGGGCGGTAGTCGTTTAGCTCAGTTACCTTAGCTTTCTTGGGAACAGGAACAATGGTGGCCCTCTTGAAGCATGTGGCAACAGCAGACTGGGATAGGGATTGATTGAATATGTCCGTAAACACACCAGCCAGCTGGTCTGCGCATGCTCTGAGGGCGCGGCTGGGGATGCCGTCTGGGCCTGCAGCCTTGCGAGGGTTAACACGTTTAAATGTTTTACTCACCTCGGCTGCAGTGAAGGAGAGACCGCATGTTTCCGTTGCAGGCCGTGTCGGTGGCACTGTATTGTCCTCAAAGCGGGCAAAAAAGTTATTTAGTCTGCCTGGGAGCAAGACATCCTGGTCCTTGACTGGGCTGGATTTCTTCCTGTAGTCCGTGATTGACTGTAGACCCTGCCACATGCCTCTTGTGTCTGAGCCGTTGAATTGAGATTCTACTTTGTCTCTGTACTGACGCTTAGCTTGTTTGATAGCCTTGCGGAGGGAATAGCTGCACTGTTTGTACTTGGTCATGTTACCAGACACCTTGCCCTGATTAAAAGCAGTGGTTCGCGCTTTCAGTTTCACACGAATGCTGCCATCAATCCACGGTTTCTGGTTAGGGAATGTTTTAATCGTTGCTATGGGAACGACATCTTCAACGCACGTTCTAATGAACTCGCACATCGAATCAGCGTATTCGTCAATGTTGTTATCTGACGCAATACGAAACATGTCCCAGTCCACGTGATGGAAGCAGTCTTGGAGTGTGGAGTCAGCTTGGTCGGACCAGCATTGGACAGACCTCAGCGTGGGAGCTTCTTGTTTTAGTTTTTGTCTTTAGGCAGGTATCAGCAAAATGGAGTCGTGGTCAGCTTTTCCGAAAGGGGGGCGGGGCAGGGCCTTATATGCGTCGCGGAAGTTAGAGTAACAGTGATCCAAGGTTTTTCGTGGAGAAACCCGTTGGCTGCACCGCTTCGGATAGCGTCTCTCCAGTGAGCCATGTTTCCGTGAAGCACAGAACGTTACAGTCTCTGATGTCCCTCTGGAATGCTACCCTTGCTCGGATTTCATCAACCTTGTTGTCAAGAGACTGGTCATTGGCAAGAAGAATGCTAGGGAGAGGTGCACGGTGTGCCTGTCTCCGTAGTCTGACCAGAAGACCGCCTCGTTTCCCTCTTTTTTGGAGTCGTTTTTATGGGTCGCTGCATGCGATCCATTCCATTGTCCTGTTTGTAAGGCAGAACACAGGATCCGCGTCGCGAAAAACATATTCTTGGTCGTACTGATGGTGAGTTGACGCTGATCTTATATACAGTAGTTCTTCCCGACTGTATGTAATGAAACCTAAGATGACCTGGGGTACTAATGTAAGAAATAACACGTAAAAAAAACAAAAAACTGCATAGTTTCCTAGGAACGCAAAGCGAGGCGGCCATCTCTGTCGGCGCCAGACATGTATTCCAAGGTCAGTAACTTATAACCACAGAACCAACCCAGACCTTTCACGCATGACTAAAAACACATAAGTATTAGATACTGCCCTGGTCTCGTAGGTCACTGCATCAGACACCATTCACAATGCTGGCTGAGGTACGAGTAAAACATGACATATTATTTCCTAACCATTCACAATGCTGGCTGAGGTAAGAGTAAAACATGACACATTATTCCCTAATTGTAAAAATTCCCCACTCCTTTACCAGCTTGTCTTCCACTGTTTAACCATAATAACGTGAGTTGTGTCCTTCAAACTGTTAGACTGTTAGTCCGTAATCATATTCAGCTACTTAGATGTCAGTACATGTGTAGAGGGATAATTCCAGTACTGTACATGTGTAAAGGGTGTAGAGGGATAATTCCAGTGCAGTACATGTGTAAAGGGTGTCGAGGGAGCCATAAAACACACAAACACCAATGTGCTCCAGTTATCCAATAAGGACATCTGAGAATATTGCCTACGTAAAGCCTCAGTTACATTGTTATGTTACAGCCTTATTCTAAAATGGATTATATAAAACATGTTCCTCATAAATCTACACACAATACCCCATAATGACAAAGTGAAAACGGGTTTATAGACATTTTTGCAAATGTATTCAAAATAAAAAACAGAAATACCTTATTTGCATAATTATTTACACTCGAAATTGAGCTCAGGTTTATCATGTTTCCATTGATCATCCTTGAGATGTTTCTAAAACTTGATTGGAGTCCACCTGTTGTAAATTCAATTGATTGGACATGATTTGGAAATAAACACACCTGTCTATATAAGGTCGAAGTAAGAGAGCTGTAGAGCTTCGAGACAGGATTGTGTCGAGGCACAGATCTGGGGATGGGTACCAAAACATTTCTGTAGCATTGAAAGTCCCCAAGAGCACAGTGCCACAGTGTTTGGAACCACCAAGACTATTCCTAGAGCTGGCCACCCGGCCAAACTGAGGGATTGGGGGAGAAGGGCCTTGGTAAGGGAGATGACTCTGACACTATGACGGAGCTCCAGATTTCCTCTGTGGAGATGGGAGAACCTTCCAGAAGGACAGCCATCTATGCGACACTCCACCAATCAGGACTTTATGGTAGAGTGGCCCAAACGGAAGCAACTCCTCAGTAAAAGGCACATGACAGCCCACTTGGAGTTTGCCAAAAGGCACTTAAAGAACTCTCAGTACATGAGAAACAAGATTCTCTGATCTGATGAAACCAGCATTAAACTCTTTGGCCTGCATGCCAAGCATCACATCTGGAGGAAACCTGGCACCATCCCTATGTAACAGTTTTGCCTTCCTTCCCTCTTCTCACCCCTACCTGGGCTCGAACCAGGGACCCTCTGCACACATCAACAACTGACACCCACAAAGCATCGTTACCCATCGCACCACAAAAGCCACGGCCCTTGCAGAGCAAGGGGAACAACTACTTCAAGGTCTCAGAGCAAGCGACGTCACCGATTGAAACGCTATTAGCGCGCACCACTGCTAACTAGCTAGCCATTTCACATCACTTACACCTACGATGAAGCATGGTGGTGGCAGCATCAAGCTGTGGGGATGTTTTTCAGTGTCAGGGACTGGGGGACTGGGGGACCGGTCAGGATCGAGGGAAAGATGGACAGAGCAAGGTACTGAGAGATCCTTGCTGTAAACCTGCTCCAGAGTGCTCAGGACCTCAGACTAGGCTGATGGTTCACCTTCCAACAGGACAATAACCCTAAGCACACAGCCAAGACAAGGGAGAGTTGGCTTCGGGACAAGTCTCTGAATGTCGTTGAGTGGCCCAGCCAGAGCCCGGACTTGAACCTGATCTAACATCTTTGGAGAGACATGAAAATTCTGCCAGAAATTGTCAGGATTTGGCCAGGGTTGTTCCGGTTTTGGTCACTAGATGGCCCCATTGTGCTTTTTGACCCTTTTGTTTTCCCTTGTTCCCAGTTATAATTTGCAACTGTGCTTCATTTCCCTTGATTGTATTTAAACCCTTAGTTTTCCTCAGTTCTTTGCTCTGTGTTTGTATGTTAGCACCCAGCCCCAGCCATGTTGTGAACTCTGGTACTCTGGTTTTGTTCTTGTTTATTTTTGATTATTCTTTTGAGGTTTGTTTTTTCCCCTGCTGTTCTTACCACTTTGTGGATTTTTCCTTGTCTCTTGGAGGATATACATTTTTTCTCTTGGAATTACTTTTGACATTGTGGATTTATATTTTTGCCTGAAGATCTTTTCCTTTTTTCTTTATTAAATCACCGTCTCTAGTACTGCTGTGTCTGCCTCATCTTCTGGGTTCTGCCGACTATTAGGGGCTCAGTTTACTAAGTGACTGTTTCTCACACCGGAGACCCGAGTACGTAACTGGGTCCTGACAAAAATATATAAAAAATAGTTTTTGCATTGTCATCATGGGGTATTGTGTGTAGATTGATGAGGGACAAAAAATCTATTTAATCCATTTTAGAATAAGGCTGTAACGTAACACTATGTGTAAAATGGGAAGGGGTCTGAATACTTTCCAAATGCACTGTATATATAGGGACAGTACTCAGTGACATCACTTCCTGAAACAGGAGGTACAAAAATATTACACAAATATCAACATTCAATAAAAATACATTTTAAAAACTCAGATGATCTCAAACTGCGGAAAAACTTTTAAAAGTCTTGAACTGTATCAAAGTCTGTGGCTTGTGATGTTGGGACAACATTATACAATTCTACAGCACAATCGCAGAGTCATGTCATCAGTGTAAAACTAACAATGACTCAATAATCCATGCCTTCTGGGAATGTATAGACGTCATAATGGGCGGAGTTAGAAAGTTGGCTGTCAGAAGAAGTACAACGTAAAATTACTTTTAATCCGTCTGTCTGCATATTTCAAAACTTGGAATATGAGGGTGCAGTGAGATACCCAAAGGTTGGACATGACTTCTCATCAATACCCCAGAGTTGGATGATACTTTTCTCGTCATCATCTTAAATACAAAAAACTGGAAACCAACCAATCCTCCATTGTTAACGCAATGTAATAGCCTCTCTACTGTATATAGCCTCCCTACTGTTATTATTCACTGTGTTCTAACTGTTTATATTTCTTTACATATCTATTGTTCACCTAATATATATTTTTTACTTTAAAAAATTGCACTGTTGTTTAGGGCCTGTAAGTAAGCATTTCACTGTAAGGTCTACTACACCTGTTGTATTCGGCGCACGTGACAAATAAACTTTGATTTGATTTGAGTGTATTAGACAATGTAAACACACTAATAGACCACGAGGTGGAATAATAACCCATTTAATGCAGGAATTTAACAACTTAATTACACCGTTACACTAGCATACAAACTCGGTAGCACAGAGTAGTGAAAGGTTGCTTCTTTCGAATCCGGTATCAGGAAGAATAAAAGTCAGAATCTGTCTTTAATTATCTTTAATTAAATTCAAGCATTAAATGGCTGTTGTTGAACTGATGCTTGGTGTTAAAGGGGAAATATGCAATAGCTACATCCATATTTTGACTTTTTAATTACTTATTTATAGCCATTGATTCTTGAAGAATATAACACATGCCTCATGAGCTTAGTTCAACTGATGTACCTCATCAGAACCCCAAATAAGCTTTTTTTATTCCAATGTTTAGAAACAATGTAAATCAACACTGTATAGCCTCAAAACATGGTTAAAACTATAATGTTGATATCATGGATGGTCAGTCCTTGCATCCATAGGTCTGTCTATGAATTTGAAAGTAGTGACATTTCCCCAACCCTATCATCTTATTACCAAAACAGTGTTTGAACTGCAGATTGGTTGATTGATGTATGGTTTTTTTAAACAGCAACAAAATGGCTGCCCATAGACTTGGTTTGGTAAACAGCTGAGGGATCGGGGCTGGAGAAATGTAACCACTCTCAAATTCATAGAAAAAGCTATTGTAGCAACCGCAACCCAACACCTAGTGACCCCGTCAAGAAGTTCAGACTTCTTGGCATAACAGTTATAAGGTTTTGACTTGACAGCCGCTGGACCCAGGTTTGAGTTCAGCTCAGGGCTATCCTCTGAATTCACTACACTATGAATACAAGGACTGGCCATCCATGATGTCATAATGATAGTTTAACCAGGTTCCTAGGATATATAGTATACTCTAGAATGGCCAGTGAAGATTTCCTGTGGGGGTCAGGTTATTAGAGCTGCTTATAAGTCATTGTATAATATTCAGCCAATTCTTTTCATGCCATTACATGAAAGGCAAAACATACCTAGATTCAATAATATTCATGAATTGGTTTGAAACCTTTGTTTTAAACCCTTCTCAAAGTTGGTGCCTTGATGGATTTGTAAAAAACGGTTTGTCAAAAAACACGATTTTATTTATTTAAATGTAACCTTTATTTAAATAGGCAAGTCAGTTAAGATTAAGAACAAATTCTTATTTCCAATGATGGCCTACCCCGGACGACGCTGAGACAATTGTGCAACACCCTATGGGACTCCCAATCATGGCCGGTTGTGATAAAGCCTGTAGTGACGCGTCAAGTACAGAGATGCAGTGTCTTAGACTGTTGTGCCACTCGGGAGCTCCAAAATCATGTTCTGGTGCTGTCCCCAACTAAAATAAATCTTGGTCAACCAAGAGTCATCTGTTCTTTCTATCAATTGCTCCATGTGTTTAAATAAAATCAATTATATGTACGTAACCTGTCTGATGCTTTAAGCATGCTGTTTGATTAAATAATTACAGATACACAAGTTACTTGAGTGAGCCAGTCATCAATATAACTGAGAAAAACTCTTAGTTTAGTCAGAGAAGCGGAATATTTTTTTTATTGAGAAGCTCCACAACTCATTAGTGGTGCAGCATTAAGACAATCAGAAATACTATCAGACATCATTTGTTTACATTGGCGAGCAGGTCAGGTAGACTAGTCTTACTTCTACAGTGGGGCAAAACGTATTTAGTCAGCAACCAATTGTGCAAGTACTCCTGCTTAAAAAGATGAGAGAGGCCTGTAATTGTCATCATAGGTACACTTCAACTATGACAGACAAAATGAGAAAAAAAAATCCAGAAAATCACATTGCAGGATTTTTAATGAATTTATTTGCAAATTAAATACTTTTTTGCACCACTGTATATGCGTAATCAGGTGTACGTCCTTGCTCAACATTGACAGGAGTGTTTCAAACAAAAGACAATGAATAAATTGGCAAAACTGACGCATCTTGTGGGGTAAGGTCTGGGTGGCCATTGGCCGTTTCATTTAGTATCCATTTGCGCCGGTATGGGGAAGGATTGTCTTTTCCCATAGTGTGTTGTACCGAAGTTGACCAACTGAAAGGGAGTGTTACTTTATGACTATTGTTGGATTCTAAACTTTGCAGCCATCCACTTCCATATGTCAGAAACACATGCTTCTAGCGAGGGCAATTTTGGGGCTTCACCATGTTTCATTGAAATGTACAGCTGCGAGTCATCCACATAGCAGTGAAAGTTAACATTAAGTTTTCGAATGACATCCCCAAGAGGTAAAATATATAGTGAAAACAATAGTGGTCCTAAAACGGAACCTTGAGGAACACCGAAATTTACAGTTGATTTGTCAGAGGACAAACAATCCAAAGTTAAATCTAGAATTGGCTTCCTATTTCACAACAAAGCATCCTTCACTCATGCTGCCAAACATACCCTCGTAAAACTGACCATCCTACCGATCCTCGACTTCGACAATGTCATTTACAAAATAGCCTCCAACACCCTACTCAACCAACTGGATGCAGTCTATCACAGTGCCATCCATTTTGTCACCACGCTCCATATACTACCCACCACTGCAACCTGTACGCTCTCGTAGGCTGGCCCTCTCTTCATACTCGTCGCCAAACCCACTGGTTCCAGGTCATCTACAAGACCCTGCTAGCTAAAGTCCCGCCTTATCTCAGCTCGCTGGTTACCATAGCAGCACCCACCCATAGCACGCGCTCCAACAGGTATATCTCTCTGATCACACCCAGGGCCAATTCCTCCTTTGGCCGCCTCTCCTTCCAGTTCTCTGCTGCCAATGACTGGAACGGACTACAAAAATCTCTGAAACTGGAAACACTTATCTCCCTCACTATCTTTAAGCACCAGCTGTCAGAGCAGCTCACAGATTACTGCACCTGTACATAACCTGTACATAATCTGTAATTTAGCCCAAAAAACTACTTCTTCCCCTACTGTATTTATTTATTTATTTTGCTCCTTTGCACCCCATTATTTCTATTTCTACTTGCCCATTCTTCCACTGCAAATCTACCATTCCAATGTTTTACTTGCTATATTGTATTTACGTCGCCACCATGGCCTTTTTTTGCCTTTACCTCCCTTATCTCACCTCATCAACTTGCCTACCTGGTTAAATAAAGGTGAAATAAAATAAAATAAAAGTATTCAGACCCTTTGCTATGATACTCGAAATTGAGCTTAGATGCATCCTGGTTCAATTGATCATCCTTGAGATGTTTCTACAACTTGATTGGAGTCCACTTGTGGTAAATTCAATTGATAAGACATTATTTGGAAAGGCACACACCTCTCTATATAAGGTCCCACAGTTCACAGTGCATGTCAGAGCAAAAACCAAGTCATGAGGTCAAAGGAATTGTCCATAGAGCTCTGAGACAGGATTGAGTCGAGGCACAGATCTGGGGATAGCTAACCAAAACATTTCTGCAGCATTGAAGGTCCCCAAGAATACAGTGGCCTCCATCATTCTTAAATGGAAGAAGTTTGAAACCACCAAGACTCTTCCTAGAGCTGACCACCCAGCCAAACTGAGCAATCGGGGGAGGACGGCATTGGTCAGGGAGGTGACCGAGAACCCGATGGTCACTCTGACAGAGCTCTAGAGTTCCTCTGTGGAGATGGGAGAACCTTACAGAAGGACAACCATCTCTGCAGCACTCCACCAATCAGGCCTTTATGGTTGAGTTTATGGTTGAAGCCACTCCTCAGTAAAAGGTACATGGCAGCCCGCTTGGTGTTTGCCAAAAGGCACCTGAAGGACTCTCAGACCATGAGAAACAAGATTCTCTGGTCTGATGAAACCAGTATTGGAGGAAACCTGGCACCATCCCTTACGGTGAAGCATGGTGGTGGCAGCATCATGCTGTGGAGATGTTTTCAGTGACAGGTACTGGGAGACTAGTCAGGATCACGGGAAAGTACAGAGATATCCTTGATGAAAACCTGCTCCAGAGTGCTCAGGACATTAGACTGGGGCGAAGGTTCACCTTCCAACAGGACAACGACACGAAGAACACAGCCAAGGCAAAAAAAAGGTGGCATCGGGACAAGTCTCTGAATGTCCTTGAGTGGCCCAGCCAGAGCCCGGACTTGAAACCAATCGAACATCTTTGGAGAAACATGACATTTCTGCCAGTAATTTCAAAAAAACTGTTTTTGCTTTGCCATCATGGGGTATAGATTGATGTGTAGATTGATGAAGAAAAATCAATTTAATAAATTAGAGAATAAGGCTGTAACGTAACAAAATGTAGAAAAAGTGAAGGGGTCTTAATACTTTCCGACTGCACTGTATATATAGGGGCAGTACTTAGTTACATCACTTCCGGAAACAGGAGGTACCAATATATAGCATAAGTTCACAATATCAACATTCAATGTATCAAAATATATGACCAAGCTGGAAGTGTAAATGCCAGCCCAGCCACAATCCTAGAGGTTCACTGATGATCAACCTCCTCCTTCACATCTGACTCCTGATGATCAACCTCCTCCTTCACATCTGACTCCTGGTGATCAACCTCCTACTTCACATCTGACTCCTGATGATCAACCTCCTCCTTCACGTCTGATTCCGGATGATCAACCTCCTCCTTCACATCTGACTCCTGATGATCAACCTCCTCCTTCACATCTGACTCCAGTGATCAATCCAGAGCGTCTTCTTTTTTGAGGAATCCCGATGGACGATGTCATCCAATAGGCCGTCATCACCACAACCACCAACAAGTTAATTTTCATTCAGGTTATCAATGGGAAGAGCATTAGCAATATGTCCTGTCTGGTAACTTGTCTCATTTAATGGATTTAAATTGGCAGATGCACAGGGAGAAAGCCCATTAACCTCTTGAATCTATAGGGGCGCTATTTCATTATTGGATAAAAAAAACATGCCCGTTTTAAGTGCAATATTTTGTCACAAAAAGACGCTCGACTATGCATATAATTGACAGCTTTGGAAAGAAAACACTCTGACTTTTCCAAAACTGCAAAGATATTATCTGTGAGTGCCCCAGAACTGATGCTACAGGCGAAACCATGATGAAACTTCAAACAGGAAATGAGCAGGATTTTTGAGGCTCTGTTTTTCATTGTCTCCTTTGTGGCTGTGAATGCGCAAGGAATGAGCCTGCCCGATCTATCGTTTCCCCAAGGTGTCTGCAGCATTGTGACGTATTTGTAGGCATATCATTGGAAGATTGACCATAAGAGACCACATTTACCAGGTGTCCGACCGATGTCCTGCGCCGAAATTGGTGCGCAAACCTCAGCTGCAAGTATTTTTCCATGGGATTCAGAGAAGAAAGCAGGCTTCCACGAACGATATATCAATGAAGAGATATGTGAAAAATACCTTGAGGATTGATTCTAAACAGCGTTTGCCGTGTTTCAGTCGATATTATGGAGTTAATTTGGGAAAAAGTTTGCCGTTTTGATGACTGAATTTTCGTGTTTTCTTGGTACCCAAACGTGATGTACAAAACGGAGCAATTTCTCCTACACAAAGAATCTTTCAGGAAAAACTGAACATTTGCTATGTAATTTGAGAGTCTCCTCATTGAAAACATCCGAAGTTCTTCAAAGGTAAATGATTTTATTTGAATGCTTTTCTGGTTTTTGTGAAAATGTTGTCCGCTAAATGCTACGCTAGCTATCAATACTCTTACACAAATGCTTGTTTTGCTATGGTTGAAAAGCATATTTTGAAAATCTGAGATGACAGTGTTGTTAAGAAAAGGCTAAGCTTGAGAGATAGCATATTTATTTCATTTCATTTGCGATTTTCATAAATAGTTAACGTTAAGTTATGCTCATGAGTTTGAGGCTATAACTGGATACAGGTTTTTTTCATAGCCAAACGTGAACAAAACGTAGCGATTTGTCCTACACAAATAATATTTTTTTGAAAAACTGAACATTTGCTATCTAACTGAGAGTCTCCTCATTGAAAACATCTGAAGTTCTTCAAAGTTAAATGATTTTATTTGAATGATTTTCTTGTTTTTGTGAAAATTATGCTGGCTGAATTCTAGGCTTATAGCTATGCTAGCTATCAATACTCTTACACAAATGCTTGTTTAGCTATGGTTGAAAGGCATATTTTGAAAATCTGAGATGACAGTGTTGTTAACAAAAGTCTAAGCTTGAGAGCAAATATATTTATTTCATTTCATTTGCGATTTTCATGAATAGTTAACGTTGCATTATGCTAATGAGCTTGAGGCTATAAATAGGATCCCGGATCCGGGATTGCTCGACGCAAGAAGTTAAAACCTCTTGAGACTTGTGATAGAGTATTATGTTTGTCCCTATATGTACAGCTTGCTCCCACAAATCCCTCCTCTGGGGCTAATTTAGCACTAAAAACTACACTAAAAGGACATATAGGGTGGAGGCCAATACCAACAGTTGACAAAAACATTAACAAAAATAAAGCTTACAAATCACCTGGACCAAACATCTCCAGATCCAATTTGAAACATAAAACACTTACAAAACCCAACTAGACCAAATATCTCCAAACAATAACATAGATAGGAGTAAAAGATCTAGTCTGTAAAGAATAATACACTTATAATCAATCAGTATATTGTGAAGAATCAATGAGCATGTAGTATGCCCACACATCCAGAAACTATCAGCTATTCCTTAATCCTGATTCTTTAACATTTCAAGAAATAATGTTACTTGAGTTATATTACCACATTTTACCTTTGTGTTTTACAATCATTACTTTATCAAATTTACTAACTCCTGCAGTTTCTAACACCCAAATAGTTTATTCAATTAACTATAGTGTTTCCCACATCCATCCCATTATCTCCATAGTTGTAGAAACATTCATTTTTTCCCTTTCTTTTCTTTTTACAATAGTAAACCCATCATTATGAGGATCATTCAATTCAGTTCTTATGTTGCACATTCATGTTCTCCCAACATATTTTTTATTTAATTCACTTCTGCCTTTAGTGTTACCTAGTGCCAAACTGCATTCTATGTTACACAAAGGAATGTAGTGTTTTCTCTGAATACATTGAACATTTTACATTTAACACATTCTTCAAATGATGCAAGTTCAGGTACTATCAAAAGATCAGACAAAGGTGATTTGCTACACAAAATACAATTGTCCATCCTATGTTTATTTGCTGTATACTTAGCCCATTCGTACCACTCGTTCTTCACTACTCCTTCTCGTGTGGTGTCCTTGAGTGGTTCTGATTCTGAGATATCTGTCGCTTTTACAATGTTTTTGTCTTGAGGTATATCATTAGAGTTTGTCAAAAAGTTCCAAATGTCATTAAAGAACCCTCCTGGTTCTGATGCTTCAGGTTTCTTTGTGGGTACAGTGGACAGCAAGGTAAGGGCAGTTGATGTTATCTTAGTGGTAGCTTCTGTGGTCTTCACAGCAGCTGCCACCATTGTTGTTCTAGTTGTCAAAGGTTCTTCCTGTTCAGGTGCAGGGGTGGGATCAATCTTAATGACCGTGGTGCTACTCCCTTCTGTCACTATTGTTCTTGTTATTTCAACGATATGTTCCTCACCTTCCACTGGTTCAATCTTGTTCATGATGAGCACCCACTCGTCTTCTTCTTTGATTCATGTCAGGTCAAATCCTTTCTGGTCCCAAACGACTTCTCCCTGTTTGATGTGTCCATCCACAGAGTGCAATCTCCGGTAAGGGTTTGATCCTTATGATTGAGATAGACTTCTGTTCTCCTGCTCCTGTTATGAGTTGAGGTGGAACAGAGATTCTAACCCTGTCATTCATTTTAGATTGTTTGGCTGGTTCCTCTCTTCTCTTCCTGTTTCCACCCTACATCTTGATTGTGCGTGAGTCTGTTGTTGCTATACTAGCGTTCACTGTTACCTCTGTTATGTCAATGTCATTGTTCTTCTGTGGTTCTAACTTCAAGTGTCTGTTAACAAATAAAACAACTGGCCCCCAAACTCAACCCAGTATGTCTACAGTGGAATCTAGTCTTTCTCTCTCTCTCTCTCTCTCTCTCTCGCTCTCTGGTTCCACGTCCTCTGTCATGGTGTTTTTAAGCTCACCCATTATTCAGCTGGACCTTACTTCTTGTGAGACTTATGCACCCACCAAAGAGAGACATGATGATCTTTACCACTGCAGGTGCTGTAAGAAGTATACCCCCAGCCTGGTGTATCTTGATGTACACTCAGTCTCCAGAATTCAGCCCATGCCCTTCCATCTGGCCTCTTATGTGCTGTTTTTTTCCTGAGGACATACACACTAACACATGGATTATTTCCTGACAACAGACTTTCTTCTTATAGCAAGATGACTAAATCTTAATTTTTAAATAACAGCCTTATGTAAACATTCTGTCTCAAATACCTGGCCTCCTGCCACAAAACTATTCATAATGATAGCCAAATTATGGTCCCTACAACAACTGCTGTAAGAATAACATGTAATCAGTCAAGTGTCTTCCAGTTGGAAGAATATCCAATCCTAACAAAACTAAGTCAAACGTTTCTTAAACTTTTGCTCGTGTTCAAAATGCCACTACTTATTACTTTTACCATAATCTAGGTATGTGTAATGTTCTATTTACTTTTAGAATTGTCCCTATATTTTATATCCCTATATTTTTACAAGGCCAACTGTCCTTCCTTTTCTGTGAGTTCTCGTCTATTAATATACATTGTTTGTAGAAATAACACCCCTCCACTACCATAACCTTCATGTATGAGCCCCAATGTAGTTACAGTTTTTCTAACCCATAACACATAAGTCACTACTCCTAATTTCCTTCGATAGTTTGATACATACTTAACCATTCTCAAATCATTTTTAGTCAATTTATATCAGTCCCTCCCCAGGAACAATATACACACTTATTTTCCTCAAAACAAAAATAAATTGTCCAAACAAGAAAAAATAGAAAAGTCAATTATAATAACTGCATATTTTCAATAAATTACCACTATTTGTAATGTAAATTAACCTGGGGAAAACGTCCATCCGTTTCATTCTATGCCCATGTTATGTTGGTCTCTTTCTTCTTCATCCTTGGGTGTTATCGCACAGACTATACCTTTTATTCAATGACTTATATCATATCATTACAATTACAATGACATTGTAAAACAAAAGAAACAAAAACCTTTAATCTAATATTCTGTCAATTCTGTCAATCACCCTGTCTCAGGATTAGTTTCCAGAGCTTCCCTAGGCCTAGTACATTTAAACAGTCCTATTGTAACGCTCAATGAGTGAATGGGTGTGGAGTCAGGCGCAGAGAGCAAAGGATGCGGGAAAAAACACGATTTAATGTCCAAAGAAAATCACAGGAACAAAATAGTATACCCAACACAGGTGTAACTATAAAACAAAATAGTACCCTATTGTGAAATACTAGGACAGCGAGAAAACCCAACAACACCACTCTCACAAATACAGAAGAACAAGCCCGCACAAACAGAAGCGGGCTAAACGAACTTAAAGAACCCCACCCTAACAACCAAACAATGAACAGGTGAAACCAATTAGACAAAACCAAATGAACACAGAACAAAGGATTGGTGGCAGCTAGTAGACCGCCAAGCGCCACCCGAACAAGAAGGGGAGCCACCTTCGGTAATATTCGTGACAGTACCCCTCCTCCCCCCCCCCCCCGCTCCCGCAGCGTGCCGACGCCGGCCTCGGGGACGACCCGGGGGCCGAGGCGCAGGTCGATCCGGATTGAGGCGATGGAACTCTCAACATAGATGGATCCAGAATATCCCCCACCGGGACCCAGCACCTCTCCTCCGGACCGTAACCCTCCCAGTCAACAAGGTACTGCAGGCCCCTCACCCGGCATCTTGAGTCCAGAATAGCTCGTATCGTGTACGCAGGGGACCCCTCGATGTCCAGAGGGGGCGGAGGGACCTCCGGAACCTCACCTTCCTGCATGGGACGAGCTACCACCGGCCTGAGGAGAGACACATGAAACGAGGGGTTAATGCGATAATACGAAGGAAGTAATAATCGATAACAAACCTTGTTTATTCTCTTCAGGACTTTAAATGGCCCTACACACTGCGGACCCAGCTTCCGGCAGGGCAAGCGGAGGGGCAGGTTTCGGGTCGAGAGCCAGACCCTGTCCCCCGGTGCAAACTTGGGGGCCTCACTGCGGTGACGGTCAGCGCTCTTCTTCTGCCGTCCACTCGCCTGGCGTAATGACTCCTGGACGGCCCTCCAGGTCTCCTTAGAGCGCTGCACCCACTCCTCCACCGCAGGAGCCTCAGTCTGGCTCTGATGCCATGGTGCCAGAACCGGCTGGTACCCCAACACACACTCAAATGGTGACATGTTGGTAGAGGAGTGGCTTAGTGAGTTCTGGGCCATTTCTGCCCAGGGGATGTATCTGCCCACTCCCCTGGCCGGTCCTGGCAATACGACCGCAGAAACCTACCCACCTCCTGGTTCACTCTCTCCACTTGCCCATTACTCTCCGGGTGATACCCTGAGGTCAGGCTGACCGAGACCCCCAGACGTTCCATAAATGCCCTCCACACACGGGAGGTAAACTAGGGACCCCGATCAGAAACAATATCCCCGGACACCCCGTAGTGCCGGAAGACATGGGTGAAAAGAGCCTCCGCAGTCTATAGGGCCGTAAGGAGACCGGGCAAAGGGATAAGACGGCAGGACTTAGAGAATCGATCCACAATGACCAGGGCGCACACCAAACAGGCGGAGATATAGAATCGCACATCCCTCACCAAGGTGGGCCACCAGTACTTCCCCCTAAGACCTCGCACTGTCCTTGAAATACCCGGGTGACCTGATGAGGGTAGACTATGAGCCCATCGAATCAATTGATCACGAACAGCGAGCGGCACGTACCTACGACCCTCCGGACACTGTGGAGGCGCAGGTTCCTCCCTTAGCGCCCGCTCGATGTCCGCGTCCACCTCCCATACTACTGGTGCCACCAGCTTAGCCGCTGGAATGATGGGAGTAGGATCGATGGACCGGTCCTCGGTGTCATAGAGGCGGGACAGCGCGTCGGCCTTAGTGTTGAGGGAACCTGGTCGATACGAGATTGTAAAACGAAAATCTGGTGAAATACATGGCCACCTTGCCTGACGAGGATTCAGTCTCCTAGCTGATCGGATACACTCCAGGTTTAGGTGGTCAGGCCAGATGAGGAAAGGGTGCTTAGCCCCCTCAAGCCAGTGTCTCCACACCTTCAGGGCCTTAACCATAGCCAACAACTCCCTGTCCCCCACATCATAATTCTGCTCCACTAGCCCGAGCTTCTTCGGGAAAAAAAGCACAGGGGCGGAGCTTCGGTGGCGTACCCGAGCGCAGTGAGAGCACCGCTCCAAACCCAGCCTCGGATGCGTCCACCTCTACTATGAACGCCAAAGAAGGGTCCGGATGCGCCAACACCAGCGCCTCAGTGAACAGCGCCTTCAACCTACGGAAAGCTCCGTCCGCCTCTGCTGACCACTGCAAACGCATCAGCCCCCCCTTCAGCAGTGAGGTAATAGGAGCTGATACCTGACAAAAACCCCGGATAAACCTCCGGTAGTAATTGGCAAACCCTAAGAACCGCTGCACCTCCTTTACCGTGGTCGGAGTCGGCCAATTACACACGGCCTTGACGCGGTCACCCTCCATTACCAACCCCGAGCTGGAAATGCGATTACCCAGGAAGGAAACAGCTCGTTTGGAAAACTCGCATTTCTCCGCCTTCACGTACAGGTCATGCTCCAGCAGTCGCCCAAGAACCTTGCGCACCAGAGACACATGCGCGGTGCTTGTAGCGGAGTAGATCAATATATCATCAATATACAACACCACACCCTGTCCGTGCAGGTCTCTGAGAATCTTGTCAACGAAGGATTGAAAGATAGCTGGAGCATTCTTTAACCCGTACGGCATGACGAGGTACTCATAATGGCCAGATGTGGTACTAAACGCGGTTTTCCACTCATCTCCCTCCCGAATACGCACCAGATTATACACACTCCTGAGATCCAGTTTCGTGAAGAACTGCGCTCCGTGAACTAACTAAAACCCACCGTGATGGAATTGAAACCTCGATAATCAATACACGGACGCAAACCACCATCCTTTTTCTTCACAAAAAAGAAACTTGAGGAGACGGGTGACATGGAGGGCCGAATGTACCCCTGTCCCAGAGCTTCCGTGACATATGTCTCCATAGCCAACGTCTCCTCCTGGGATAAAGGGATGCACATGACTCCTGGAGAGTGCAGCGTTTACCTGGAGGTTCATCACGCAATCCCCCTGTCGATGGGGGGGTAATTGGATCGCTTTCTTTTTACTGAAAGCGATAGCCAAATCGGCATACTCAGCGGGAATGCGCACGGTGGAAACCTGGTCTGGCCTCTCCACCATTGTCGCACCGATGGAAACTCCTACACACCTGCCTGAACACTCATCAGACCACCCCTGGAGAGTTCCCCATTTCCACGAAATCGTCGGATTGTGAATAGCCAGCCAGTGAATCCCCAGCACCACCGGAAACGCAGGTGAATCGATAAAGAACAGACTAATCCGCTCCTTATGATTCCCCTGCGTAATCATCTCCAAAGGAATTTTAGCCTCCCTTACCAGCCCTGAGCCTAATGGTCGACTATCTAAAGAGTGCACGGGAAAAGGGGGGTCTACCTTAACTAGCGGAATCCTCAACCTCTGAGCGAGTCCGCGATCTATAAAGTTCCCAGCTGCACCTGAATCGACTAGCGCCTCATGCTGGAGAGAGGGAAAAAATGTAAGGAAACAAATTAATAAAAACATGTGACCAACAGGAAACTCTGGGAGAGTGTGGTGCTGATTCACCTGGGGTAACCGAGGAGTGTTCTGCCTGCCCTCTCGACTCCCAGATGAACTCCTCCAGCACCGACTTGAAGTGTGCCCTCTCCGGCCACAACTTGTACAGGAGGAGCCTCCTCCTCTGATCTCCCTAGATGCTGCCCCTCCTAGCTCCATCGGGATAGGAGCGGGAGGGTCAGGAGGTGGAACTAACAGTTCCCTTTCAGAACGTCCGCGAGCAGCTAGCAGATGGTCTAACCGGATTGACAGGTCTATCAGTTCATCCAGGCTGAGCGTAGTGTCCCGACAAGCCAGCTCCCTGCGGACGTCCTCTCTCAGGCTACACCTGCAATGGTCTATCAGGGCCCTGTCATTCCACCCTGCTCCAGCGGCCAAGGTCCGGAAATCCAGCGTGAAGTCCTGCACGCTCCTTGTCCCCTGCCGGAGATGGAACAACCTCTCACCCGCAGCTCGGCCCTCCGGAGGGTGATCGAACACGGCCCGGAAAACGGCGGGTGAACTCCGGGTAGTCGCCCCTCGCTGAGTCGGGCCCGTTCCAGACAGAATTGGCCCACTCCAGGGCTCTACCCGTAAGGCAAGAGATGAGGACACTCACGCTCTCCTCGTCCGAGGGAGCCGGCCGAACGGTGGTCAAGTAGAGATCTAGTTGAAGCAGGAATCCCTGGCACCCCGCCGCCGCTCCTTCGTACTCCCTCGGAGGCGTAATGCGCAGAGTGCTGGTACCGGATTCCGCTGAGGGAGATGGTAGTTGCTGGTGGGAGGGTAGGTGGGGTAGTAGGGAGACCACCCCTCTCCCAACGGTCCATCCTTGCCATCATTTGATCCATCGCTGATCCGATGCGACGGAGGATGGACGTGTGATGAAGGAGTCTCTCCTCCATCGTGGGGAGAGGGGTGGTCGCTGCTCCTGCTGACTCCATAATAAGGTGCGGGCTTCTTCAACGCTCAATGAGTGAATGGGTGTGGAGTCAGGCGCAGAGAGCAAAGGATGCGGGAAAAACACACTTTAATGTCCCCAAAAAAAAATCACAGGAACAAAATAGTATACCCAACACAGGTTTAACTATAAAACAAAATAGTACCCTATTGTGAAACACTAGGACAGCGAGAGGACAGCGAGAAAACCCAACAAAACACTAACGACTCTCACAAATACAGAAGAACAAGCCTGCACAAACAGAAGCGGGCTAAACAAACTTAAATAACCCCACCCTAACAACCAAACAATGAACAGGTGAAACCAATTAGACAAAACCAAACAAACACAGAACAAAGGATCAGTGGCAGCTAGTAGACCGGTCGACGACGACCGCCGAGCGCCACCTGAACAAGAAGGGGAGCCACCTTCGGTAATATTCGTGACACCTATATCCAAATCATAACTAAACGTTGTTTATAAATTGTCCAACCCAATATTCAGGATAACAGTCCTTAGTGCTTACTTTAACTCAAATTTGACCTTCTCAATTCAATACACATCATCCCTTTAATAATTAACATTATACTAAAAACTTTTAGAACCAGTAATATCTATTTTCCAATACGCCCTTTTGTCTCTGTTTTTCTGTCATGAGTGGCCTGGTAATAAAAGGTCAGTACCTCATTCCCCTTTAGTCTTTCTCCACACAGCACATATCATTCCCGCATGTCTATTTTAGATACAGTTCACAGGTCATCAGACACAGTTGTCCCTCACTATTCAGCCAGTAGGGTAAGTTTGAGTTTCACACACACTTGTTGTGGTGATAATCTCTCCCATGCATTAAAGCATTCTGACGTCACCTTCCATGATAACTCCCTTATTCTACTGGCGAACTCTCAGACAAGTTATAGATTATGTGGTTATCAACATAACCCTCGCAGAGACCCCCACTCCGATAAACCATTTGGAGTAACTGTCATCCCTTGTTAACATATATTTCCCTTATATATGCAGAATGAACAAAGCACATTTGTGTATTTACCCAAAGACCATAACACCAGGGAACTGATCATTTCTCCTATGAACCCATGTTAAATAAAAAAATAAACCTATTTGAGTAACTAGTAAATTTAAGATTACAACTCTTCATCATTTTCCCAAGGAAATAATAGAATTTCAAAGTGATTGTACACTTTGAATAGAGCCTGGCGTTTCTCAATCATTTTATAATTAAATCCCACCTCTTGCAACAATTTCTAGTGAAGTTGATCAATCTTCACGGGAAATTCTTAGGATTCTGGGCATTTGACACCATTAAAATGTTTCCACTCCCTTTTCTTTCGAAACAACCTAAATACATTTTCAAAAACATTTCCATCCTTCTGCATACCCAATTTGAAACTGATTTGAAAAAACCCCTTCCAAAATAAATACAAAGCGAAGCATTTTATCAGCAGGATTTATTTTGCAGTTGAACCCAGCCAAATCGGGTCAGAGTTATTCCGCTCCCTATCTATTCACCCGAGCCGAGCAGTCCCTCGCTCTCTCTTCTAAAGGCGGTAACTGTGAATACACCATCCAAGCAGACCCCTTTTCTAATCTCTTTTAAAGGGCGGTATTCGTGGATTTTTCTAACTACTTATTTATGCAGATCTCCATTATTTTAGAGCTGTATTCATGAGTAACCTGTTCATTCAGTCCTTCTACTAACTTTATTGAAGCGTTATTACAGGATTTTTAATTAGCGTGACCTACCGATTTACAGACCCCTGTTTAGCCAGACGGAGCGTTTTATCCGCAGGATTTATTTAGCAGTTGAACCCAGCCAAATCGGGTCAGAGTTCTTCTTCTCCCTATCTATTCACCCGAGCAGTCCCTTCTCTTCTAAACGGCGGTAACCGTGAAAACGCCACCCAAGCAGACCCCTTTCTAATCTTTTTCTTTTTAAAGGGCGGTATTCGTGGACTTTCTAACTACTTATTTATGCAGATCTCCATTATTTTAGAGCTGATTCATAAGTAACCTGTCCATTCAGTCCTTCTACTAACTTTATTGAAGCAGTATCACAGGATTTTTAACTACTAATTGATTTGTTTTGACCATATGGGCAGACAGCAACAGCCCCACACCGGGCCAAGCAGCTCAGCCAGAGTGCGAACAGCCGCAATAGTCAGCCCACACCAGGTCCCCACTTGAATGGCCCAACGAGAGGGGCAGTCCGAATCATACACACTCGACACAAGTCGCCCGCTCAGGTTGATTGGGCTGTGTTTACGCACATCCCAAAACAGATCCTGAGACAGTCGAGCTCG
The DNA here is from genome assembly GCF_036934945.1 of Oncorhynchus masou masou. Classification (NCBI taxonomy): domain Eukaryota; kingdom Metazoa; phylum Chordata; class Actinopteri; order Salmoniformes; family Salmonidae; genus Oncorhynchus; species Oncorhynchus masou. Next base: position 63,152,193 of record NC_088217.1, on the reverse strand, counting down.
GCCAAGCAGAATCAGACGGAACAACTCCCCCAATCAACCCAGACACGTGGGTCCGTTCGAACCGTCCGACCAGAACGAGTGCAAGCCCCCTCCGCTAAACGCCTGACTCCAGCAAGGTCTACCCGTCCCCCCATACTTAGTCCTTACAAATGCAAATATATATTTAACAACCCCCAAAAATCACACATGCATACAATTCATTGAATTCAAAAGTTCTTTGCATTCTACTGGGTTTAGAAAATTTAAAGAGAGACCTACGTGACGCCCCTCTCGCTGAGACAGGATCTCTGAAGCAATATATACAAATATTTTAACTATGTAAGAACATGCTTACCTTTTTATAGTTAGGCGGCCGTCTTTGTTTGCAAGATTGTCCAAAGAAACAGTCAACAGCCCGGAACGTCACTCCGTGAAGGATCGTTACAAAATATAACACTTACAAGAATTTGTGAATTCAATATAGGCTTTTAATACAAACATATCAGAAGCCTAGATGGTCCGCGGAACACCCCCACTTCCAAAGCACTCGCTCTGTATTTATACACATACAACACATGAGTCCAGCCCACATGCAAATGAAGTTACTTCCCTCAGTTCATCTGCCACCATTATCTTTCAATCTGTGCTTCCTGCTTGTTCACGCCCAATAACGCCTATCTGCTTTCAGTTAAGTTATAATGGTGACAGGACCTCTTCATGTCCCAAAAATAATACATGCCCATCTTATCTTATGTTTAGCTTGGTGTGTTCGTTGTTATGTCTGTCCTTATTAGGACTAGTAGACTATGTGTCTCTTCTCTTCATGTCCTTAAAATATATGCCCTATGTCTATAGTCCATCAGTCCATCAGCTGGTCATTTGGCTGACCACCTCCTTTGGATGTCCCTCTGACCTTGGTATGTCCAGCTGTCCTATGCTCTAATGGCCTTACTTTGGTTTCCTGTCCTATACAATAGACCGTGCATTTTACCAGAATGGCAAATGCCCTCTAAGTGTATCTTCCTCTTGTGATACAGTATTATGTTTGTCCCTATATGTACAGCTTGCTCCCAGATTAATTAAGATGCGGGTGTGTTCTAGTGGGTCTGGGCAGGTGTGATGTAATTAATGTTTGTATGATGTTGTTTGTATGTTTATGTTTTGTATTGTTTATAAAATATCAAATAAAATATTTAAAAAGTCCCAATGCAAAGTTACACCTCACTGTTCTATTTTTGGAGTTATTACATTAAACCAGTCAGAATTCAGAAGAATGCTAAAGTCAGGTGTAATGTAATATGGAGGACCAGCCTATTTCCTATGATGTAAATTACAGCATAAATAACTTAAAATGTATAACTTTAAATTAAACCAATCGTTTGGGCTCATGACTTGAGTGACTAAAGTAAACCACAGTTTTGGGAATACATAACGCCATCTAAACAAAAATCAAACAATGTTAGCTATATGCAGTTATCTTAGCCAGCCAGCTAACATTAGCTATTGAGCAAACTAGCTATGGTCAGCGAGCTGGAGCCCGACTAACAGTAAGCCAAGGTTGTAAAAGTTACAAATCTCCTGTCATTTAATTCACAGAGAACATGCTGAAAAGTAGTGATGGGGAAACAAAGATTCCTGAAGCATTGGCTCTTTCCAGCCAATTGTGTCAAAAATAGGTTCATTACTTATTAAGGCTTTGAGCAACAAAGAATTTAGAACAGCCACATTTCTATAGATGACGTCCCACAACGTAGCAGCGTAGCATTTATGTCATATATTAAACAACTGGCCGTGTTTGAGAGCATCAAATCCATGCTGCATTGTGGGTAAACGGTGACTGGCTGACTAATTTATAAATAATAATAATAGTAGTTATTTATGATGCAAGGTGTTTTGTAAATCAGTCAGTCAGCAGTCACCTAGAGTGTCTGAAGATCTGAAGAGTAATTTTGTCGAACAACCACCTGATTGGTTTGGTATTGGGCTCGTTCGACAAAATTAATCTTCAGACGTGCTGCTGATAAAGTGACACAGGCATCAGCACACTGCTTTGAAGTTTACTGCTTAGCGATTTGGAAGCATCCCTCGTAGGTCTGGTCTCAAACTTAACCCCCCAAATGAAAAGTTGACAAAACAAAAAGGAGCAAACAGGTTGAGAGAATCGAGAGGCTGTGTTCTGACTTGTGTTGACTGAGAATGTGTGTGTTTGTTTGGACTGTCAGACTTGACCTTTTTGTAATGTTAGTGCACTATTTTATCATTGTGATGAATCCATTTTGTCTGAAAGGGTTAAAAATACACTGAAAACATCCAAAATACATCCTGTATACCGCTGCAATCTACAACACCATGTAAAAACAAGATGACATTGAGGTTAAATAAAGTCTGCTTTATCAATGTAACATATTGTGACCTGTCCACTGTGGGAATCTGTAGTCATAATATCCATAACAACTACAGGTCAAACGGAAATGGCTCACATTGTTTTTCCACCATTCATTATTCCCACAGGGCTGTGTTTTGTTTAGGCTCACCGTGGTGTGATGTTTTGATAAACATGTAAATATCTGTAGGACAAGGTGACTGAGGGTGAATGTACACTAGATAAATAGCTGTATGCCGCTTAGGCCGCCCGTTGTGACTCCGGCATGAATTCAGCAGAGCAAGTTTGTATGAAGGTCTGGTTATTAAATGGGTACATAGTTCAATAGTAATATCCTCTAATATCCTCTAAAACGCTCTGTCTGACATTTGCTGTATAAATAAAGCTTTACTTGATTTGAACATATTGCAAAACAAATGAACTGGATGACTGACCAACAGACTCTTGCTAAACCAATGAACAAATATGTGCAAAAGCAACACACATCTTGGTCCATCTTAGTGTAAATTCAGTAAATCTTCCACAATGGTATGTATGTTTAGTATCACTTTTCAACCACCCATTTGTTGAATATGAAAAATGTTGAAATCAACATTACGTCAAAATATTCAACTACTGAAAACTGAAACAAACAAATGGATCAAAACAGATCAATCCCACTTTTCCAGCCTGCTGAAGGTGTGGTGGAGTGGTAAACACCACCCCCGGCTCTACCAGGGGCTTGAGGTGGTCTCCCACAGCTCTGCTTATGTCATGTTCTGTGGCCTTGCCGTTCCAGTTCTTGACTGCCACTGCAACACAGAAAGAAACACATTGAGTCATATTATATAACACATTCAAAGTAATGGATGTGGAGCATCTATGGCCTCAGTTACACAAGGCACCTAAATGTGACTTCCGTCATCTGACCACTCCAAGCTGCATTAGGTTCAGATCTACCAGGATGGGCCTTGACATAGTCTGGATGCAGTCAGGCCACCGCATATAAATAAGCAATGTAAAGAGATGTGGGGAAAAGTACATTCTACACAAATTACCTTCATAATAATCAAAGAAAAATTGTGTCTGAGGGGAAATTAACTGTAATACAGCCAAAAGGGGTGAGAAATTACACCAATATCAGTGGACATTTTGCACTAATGTGAATAAACATAGATGATGATACATACTCCCTTTTGCTTACATGATGAACCGCTAAGGAGACATAAATATTTACCATCTAAACCATGTGTGACCTCTTACCTCTCTGGCTGTAGACGTGTTCTTCCTAACCAGCCCCTCAACAGCTCTCTGGCTGAGCGCCACCCTCACTGGGTTTTCAGAGGAGAGGAAGGCTGAAGAGGGATGGAAGAATGAATGGGTCAGTCAGTCAAAGTGTAGAGGTACAGTCTATGCTGTCTGACGAAATCACTATTTTAGTAGTTCATTAAAGTAAATTAGGCTTTATGACTGCTGAATACCAACTATCAATCACTTAGATCATGTATTTACAGGTAGAGATACATCCTTGGGACCTACCTAGCCCTTTGAAGTTGACATTTAAAATGGTTACGGTAGTGGTTAGGGTACCAGATAGCATTGACCATCATGCATTCTTCTACATAGCAGGTGTAAAATAAAACAGTGATGTAAAAAGTACCCAATTGTCATACTGGAGTAAAGAAAACGTTTAAAATGCGCAATGGATTATGGTAATTGCAGTTTTAAAAATAGCATCTAATTATGCCAATCTGTATGCGGGGTTGTTTGAGAAGAATGTGATTGTCAGCCCTAACAATCCATTCTAGCAGCTCATCAGGCTCTAAAAAATACTTCATTTTAACGTGTTCCTTCTATTCCAGAGGACAGCAGAGGAACTTCATCGATTCCACTCCTTCATCAATACAAGCAGTGAACATCTGAAATTCACCCTCACCTTTGATGTGCATGAAACAAGTTACCCGATGGTTGGACGATACTTTTCTCCTCAATCAACTTAAATACTTCAACTGGAAATCAACCAATCCTCCATTGTTAACGCAATGGAAAGGTCAAATGCTTTATTAATCGAAAAATGTAAAGTGAGTGATGGAGGGTAATAAAATGGTTAAGTTACGGTAAAGTATATAAAAGATCAAATTAAATATTTTTCCCCTAAAATGTTTTAAATTCCATTGCAAAGTTACACACCACTGTTCTATTTTTGAAGTTAATACATAAAACCAATCAGAATTCAGAAGAATGCCAAAGTCAGGTGTGATGTAATATGGAGGACCAGCCTATTCCCTATGATGTGAAGTTATTTCTGTTGTAGTTGACATGTATATCTTCAAATTAAACCAATCGTTTGCGCTCATGACTTGAGTGATTAAAGTAAACCAACGTTTTGGAAATACATAACGCCATCTAACAAAATATCAAAGAATGTTAACTGCATATAGCTATCTTAGTCAGCCAGCTAACATTAGCTATTCAGCCAACTATCTATGGTCAGCGAGCTGGAGCCCAACTACAGGAGACCAGTTAGAACCCACTAAGTTAGAACCCACTAGTTAGCCAAGGTGGAAAACGTTCCAAAACTCACATAGTCTACTTCACAGAAAACATGCTGAAAAGTAGTGATGGGAAACAAAGCTTCCTCAAGCATTGACGCTTTCCAGCTAATTGTGTCAAAAATAGGTTCATTACTCAAGGCTTTGAGCAACACAGAATTTAGAACAGCCTCATTTTTATATATGACGTCCCACAACGTAGCAGCGTAGCCATTATGTCATATATTAAACCACTGGCCATGTTCGAGAGCATCAAATCCATGCTGCATTGTGGGTAGATGGTGACTGGCTGACTGATTTATAAATAATAATGAGTAGTTATTTATGATGCAAGGTGATTTGTAGATAAGTCAGTCAGCAGTCACCCGCAGTGTCTCCTGCAGTGTCGAACGAGCCCAAAACCAAACCAATCAGGTGGTTGTTTGATGAAATTAATCTTCCGACGTCATTGATGACGTGCTGCTGATCAAGTGACACAGGCATCAGCACACTGCTTTGACGTTTACTGTTTAGCGATTTGGAAGCATGCCTTGTAGCTCCGGTCTCAAACTTAACCCCCCAAATGAATGAAGTTGACAAAACAGAAAGGAGCAAGCAGGTTGAGAGAATCGAGAGGCTGTGTTCTGACTTGTGTTGTTGACTGAGAATGTGTGTGTTTGTTTGGACTGTCAGACTTGACCTTTTTGTAATGTTAGTGCACTATTTTATCATTGTGATGAATCCATTTTGTCTGAAAGGGTTAAAAACACATTGAAAACACAAAATACATCCTGTTTACCGCTGCAATCTACAACGCCATGTAAAAACAAGATGACATTGAGGTTAAATAAAGTGTGCTTTATCAGTGTAACATATTGTGACCCGCCATGGAGGTTAAATAAAGTGTGCTTTATCAATGTAACATATTGTGACCCGTCCACTGTGGGGCACTGTAGAGTCATAATATCCATAACAACTACAGGTCAAACAGGGAAATGGTTCACATCGTTTTTCCACCATTAATTTTTCCCACAGGGCTGTGTTTTGTTTAGGCTCACCGTGGTGTGATGTTTTGATAACCATGTAAATATCTCTAGGACAAGGTGACTGAGGGTGAATGTACACTAGATAAATAGCTGTGTGCCGCTTAGGCCGCCCGTTATGACTCCATCAAGAATTCAGCAGAACAAGTTTGTATGAAGGTCTGGTTATTAGATGGGTACATAGTTCAATAGTAATATCCTCTAAAACGCTCTGGTGACAAACTTTGCTGCCCTATTTCCAGTTGTCCACTTGGCTGGGAGAACCTATTCAAGTAAGTAAGTAAATAGATTTTGAAAATGTAAAAAAAAAACAATGTATTATTAGCTAACTGGCTACAGTGCAGGCTAACTCAAATGAGCTATCTAACCAACTTCAAATACTGTATAGATAGATAGCTAGCTAAGTTAATTAAATATCACCTGCTACTTAACTTCATACTAGCTAGTTATCTATTTATCACTGTAAAAAACAAACTCCAAATGCATTTGTAGGTAGCTAGCTAACAGCCATGGAGGATGAAAGGATAGCAGCCCCAACTGTCAGTGATAGAGGAGGCTATTCTGAATATGGCAGGTACTTTTGTATAGTTACTGTCCCTACAAGTGAGGACTGAGATAATAGTAACATAATATTCAGTGTGGGATAATTGTACTATAATGAAGTCTGTTTCTTGTGAGGTTTTCTGTCCTCAGATAAAGAGCGCTATGAAAGCCAGTCTACATATGAAGAGGTGTCAATGAAGAGCAGTGGTTCTCAGTCCTGGGGACTCAAAGAGGGGCACATTGTTGTTTTTGCCTCAGCACTGCACAGCTGATTCAAATGATCAACTCATTATCAAGCTTCAAGTGGTATTTCTGTATTCATTTGTAATGCCGTCCTTGATATGATCTTGTTATTGTCACATGCTACACATGCACATGTGTGCCCATGTATCTATCAATCCAATGTTATCATTATTTGTTATCAGGGATATCACACTTTAGTAATCCACAATGACCTGGTGATGTAACAGTCTAGTAATTTCATTGTCTTCCATATTCCTACAGATACCTTGTAACTGGAGATTCCTTCAAAACGATTGTCTACGGTTACCAGGTAGGGCACTGGAAGGTTGGGTGACCATGGTCATCTGGGACTGCCTCCTGGAGGAATTCAGGTGTGTGAAGGCTACCTGTGTCCTGCATAACTTCATGAGGATGGACACAAGGACCAGGAGGGGATCTGCTGCTCGCCGCCGTGTGCCAGAGGAGAAGTCTACTACTCTGCAGGATGTTTCAAGGATGGGGTCCAGCAACGCAGCAAGAGGAAATCCGGGTGCATGAGATCTTCACCTCCTACTTCTTCAACAAGGGTGCTGTTCCCTGGCAACACCATAGACTACACTATGCACAACCAAAGTCTCTTTTAAGAGCCATTCACATTGTAATAAGAGTATTCTCTGCAAGGTGCCCTACACGGTCATCTGGGACTGCCTCCTGGAGGATTTCAGGTGTGTGAAGGCTACCTGTGTCCTGCGTAACTTCATGAAGATGGACTCAGGAGGGTTGATTCATGAATAAATTCATAAAAAATCCTACAATGTGATTTTCTGGATTTGTTCTCATTTTGTCTATCATAGTACCTATGATGTACCTATGATGAAAATTACAGGCCTCTCTCGTCTTTTTAAGTAGGAGAACTTGCACAATTGGTGGCTGACTAAATACTTTTTGCCCCACTGTATAGACGAACGTACCCTACGGTTCTTAAGGATCTGAAAACAACTCCAGTTGAACTCTTTATTTTTAGAGTTGTTGTCGGCTCTATTTACTCTCATATTCAAAACATGATGATTAGCATCAACGATCAAGTCAGCTGCTGCTGCTCCAATACAGTATGAGGTGAAACGGTGAGAGAATAAAGTAGACGGCACGGGTCAAATTTTAGATTTATGGCCCTGTGTCCAAATATGGGCATCTGGTCAGGACATCCTGTTCCTGTTGTCACATGTTAGAGGGTGTGTTATTTTATATCTATATTGCATCTACTCCTTTGAAGTTGTCATGCTGATTGATGTCTAGGGACCTGGTTGAACTGGGGGGTTCTGTGTTTGAACTTTTGAAAGAGTATGGCCCCACACCCCCTGTTTTATTGCCCTTATGGTTGCTATCTATGAAGCAGGAATGTCCGGGGTAATGGCTGTGGCAGACACATTATAAATAAAGTCCAGAACAAGGCATGTGACCCCAGAACAGTAAACAAGATTTTAAAAATAAAGCCCAGAATATTAAAACATAAAAATATGTCTTCTAGGCCAATTCTCGGGGTGCTATGCCGCTCATGTCATGAACCCAATGACAAAAGCCTGGAGGATGTTTTACGTGAGGCCCCAGAATGTTTTGAAGGAGTTTTGGGTACTAGTGAGGGACATATGTCTTACATATTCCAACCTGAGGAATCTATGGTTAAGATATTCACAGACAGAGGCCCCAAACCCCTTTATCGGGCAGAACCCGGGAGTTTTTCTCCAGCGCTAAGGATGAGAGAATGGCTTAAGATAAGACTCGCGCTGTGTCAAATTGAATAGGGCTTGAGCGCTTCAATTTTACCCGGATATGCGTTGGAAGAACTGGTCTGCGGACGAAGTGATCTGATGGCCCTAAGAATAGCTTCAATGGCGTATACCCCTGACTCCAAAGTGACAATTTTAGCATGTGAACAATTTGATAGTGCAAATGTGACGAAATCGGTCAGTTCATATGTATTTTCCAAAGCATGCAAGGATGTAAATTTTTTATGCCTGTGTTAAGTTTTAAATGGCGTGATTATCATATATTCAGGACACTTATGAATAAGCTGGACAGTCTTTTTCAAAATCGTAAACAATTACGGTGATGGCCGAGGTTATCGTTGAGACAAACACAGGACTCACAAACCAGAAGGAGGATCTTTCCCTGGAGTGAAAACGTCCGGAGCTTTGATGGAGCGGGCAAGAGTCTTTGCGATGGTGAATTGGAAATGGATAATGGTCAGGGCTAACCAGCCCCTTTATCTGTAAGAAATAGTAAAAATGTTGAAATATAACGTGTGTTAAAATGTATGTACTAAATATTTTGAATTAAATCATTGGTTTTAAAAATGTATCTCACCCTTTATTAACAAAAGGGGAAACTGTCTTTTCTCTCACGCCCTGGTCTTGTCGCAGAGAAATGCAATGTCTTAAAAATAGTATTTCCTACAATGGTGTTATAAACATTACTGGTTATTAAAGTTTGTAATGATGTACAACTGTAGGCCTCCAATGTTTTTACATAAAACACTAGTGATGCATGTTTAAATATTAGTAAAAGTGGGTAATTAATTCTAATGTCTTTAAAAAGTTTGTACTAAATATTTTGTAATTAAAAGGAATTTAAAACAGTATCTCACCCTTTAACGATAGGAAAAAGTATTTTACATCATCACCCCTGTCTGTCGCGAAGAAAAAAAGAGTTACGGAAAATCAGGGTGTGTGCGTGAGTGTGCGTGTGACGGGCCAGTAGGAGTGTGTGTTTCAAAAACAAAAAGGGGAGGGGTGTGTGTTCAACAATGCACAGGCCCTTTCTCTCTGTAGGGGATCCTTTGAAACCAAGGTTTGCATTGCAGACAGCATGTCCAGATATCTGCCGACCCCCGGGGTTAAACATTGATATTTCTAATCAGCGCCCGATGCCCCCACGCCGGTTGTAGACAAAATGTCGACATCCCCTCCTGTTGTTTGAATTCACTGCCTTTGTTCTCTAAACCAAATATACAGGGTGTTGCATACATGATATCCCCCCAAAAAATGCCCACCACGGCCCTGTAAACTCATTCCGTACTTTCTCTAGTTAGGGACACGAACGCGGAGCGAGTCTAGTGGAGCATACTTTAACACTAATGTTAGCACAACTTTAGCTTCAAGCCCACAGACCAATAGCCCCAGAATATTTAGCGGCCAGGACAGATAAAAAAAGATAGTCTGTGAATCCCTCCTAATGGATATTTCTGAAGGTGAGTAAGTGAAAAATATATTTTAAGATTTGTTTGAATATTACCGTGATATTATTGTAATATTAAACACGAGTTATTTGTGTTTTAAACGGGGGGAGAACGATTTTTTTAGGTGTGTATTTTAGGCCAAATGCATATATATTTCGTATAACTGTTAATATTATCTAACGTTTGTTAGGGTCACCATCATTTACGCAGCTTTTAAAGAGGTTTAAATGATCTGGAACAGGTCGCGTTAGACGGTGATTCTCAGACGCAAAACACCTGCAGCCAATCGCCATCAACCTATTTTTGACGCAAGTCCCCCCAAAAAAATCACATACCCAAGAATATTTAGAAATAAAAAAACAAAGTGTTATATATATATTAAAAGCTATTTTTGTATTTACAGCCGACATACAGCCAAGAAGGATAAAGGCCAGGACCCTGAACGACTTCGTTGGGACAACTGGCACAACGGGTGATTTGGATGCAATTCTCCCGTTCTGCACCAACGTTTTTATCCAGCACACCGAGAACAGAGAATTTAAACGTCCCTACAACTCCCCCGGAAACCTCCACCCACTCGCTATACATTCCAGGCCCCAACAAGCAATGCATAACGAGGGCTCTTGTACATTGCTCTGAATCAACCCCACCAGAAAGGTACTACTGTGCTAGGAACTTTCGGCTTCACAATCCGGTGCTCCATCGAAACGGTATGAAGTCATTATATATATATATATATAAAATGTATACATTTTTAGGCTTGAATATGTTAAAACAAGGACAAATAATGACTCCCACGAGACCGGCCCTGCAGAATCGGGAACACTAGATGAAAAAAGTCACACCCCCCCGGTTTCTGCGATTCGTCAGAACATCCAGCACCAAAAAAGCTGAGGTATTTTAACTTAATATTATACCTGAAATGTATTTGACATTTTATGTATCTAACATATTTTTATATTTATGTTCTATGTAATATTTTCTATCCTCCCCTGCGAAAAACGGCACAGAAGGCCACATACAGCTAGAGCTGGGGAATTCCGTCTCACCGAACATTCCCAATGAAACAACCAAAGTGGAGGATATCCTTGTTTTTCATGACATTTCAGAGGTTGACGACCGGTTATTCTGTGATGCGGCCAACCTTCTAGACCCCTATGGCGTCAACAATTCTATGGCGTCAACATCCGGATCTGAAATAGAACAAGCAAGGTTTTCACAGTCTTTTCCAGGGCTTTGAAATCGAGGAAGGTTTTGCTACACAAACGACTGGGAGTTCTACTTGAGAGACAGTACCGAGACTATCTGTCATTCTGGCATAGAACAATTCCACGCATGTTAAACAGCAAACCGATTAAAAAAACACAAATACGGGCGATAAAATCATATATACACACACAACACGGATCATTCCAGAAATACCCAAGAACGCACATCCTTAATTATCCAAATGGCAGAACCACAGGAACAAGTTGAGATAGTTGAAAGCCTCTTATCACAGATACCGCCAGAACTCGTAGAAATGATTAATCGTATGAACGAGGCGGGGGTAACAGACATAATACTGATAGATGAAAGCACATTATCACAGATTCCAGCCGAACTCCGAGAAATTATTAATCGTATGACCGAGTCAGGGACGCCCGATGAAAACCTGTTATGACAGATTCCCGAAGCCCTCATAACCCTAATTAATCGGATGAACGAGAAACAGACATCTTCGGCATCCCAACCGTTAACGCCCATGTCCGTAGAGTCTGAAACGCTACACAATGTTTTTGCGGAATTGGAAAATTGTCTAATAAATCAGGAGGGAGATGGTATTGATAGACGTGTCCGGGTTGTGTACCGAAATAAATTCAACAATACAGAGAGTCGACAGTTTTTCAATTTCATATGGGTGAATCAGAATCTTGACTATGCTGTGTTTTACGTAATGATATTGGACACTCTGAACGATCTGTTAGACAGGGCAAGAGATTATGGCGAACCACGTGATGTCTTACAGTTGGACATTTGTGGAGATAGCCTGCATAACACGGTATCTCTAATTTTACCCAATGGCGAAGCAGATCTTGAACAATTTATCGCACTGCTCGTACGCCTTGTTCAGTCAAATTTAGCCGTCATAGCAGATCGGACCCTTGAGCTTGTAGTGCAAATAATACGGCAACCCCAGGGTGGTGGGGGTCAGCGAAGGACACTTGATAGCCTAATGCAGTCAGAAATCATAAGCAATAAAAGGGCCTACCTCAGAAATGTTCACAATCCTGGTAATAAGCTATGCTTTGCAATAGGCCTAGCACATTTACTTAACCCTGGATGTACTGATCTGACAGGATTGCAAAAGGCTACAGAGCTCCAAACGGCCGTGGGTCTCGGAACACAGGATGCTGTGGCTTTCTCTGACATAGTCAAATTTGAAAACTTTCTGAATATCAAGATTGTGGTTTTGTACTACAGTAGAGCTAATGCAGCTCTCTTTACTTTACATTACTATGCCGTTACTAACATCACTGCATTTTTAGGCGCACCATATATGTGTGTCCATCCTGCCATACTGGCTACACCCGAAAGGGGGAGGCACTCGTGCCGTTATAACTGTTCAGTATGTCAGGATGCAAATTGCCCAATGCAACCCTTAAACTTGACACGCTGTGTGGATTGCCACCGAACATGTCGTTCGACCTACTGTTACGAAAAACACAAAATTGGAACATGGCACCCCAAGGCCTGTAAATCTGTAAGCAGTTGTGACATTAACAAGAAATGCCCAAAATGCCATTGCAATTACAACCTTAAAATAGACAGCCCTAAACCGCATGTGTGTGGAATCATATGTTGTCCAATCTTTGAAAAGCAGAGACGCTGAAGTGGTTCAAGAAGTGCCTTACGAGTGTAAGGGAATTCCCCCCTGTATTGGAAAAAAATGAATGGCAAACTATTGGCAGAGTACAAACCATGTACACATTGGTCAATACCACCCAAATCGGCGTTGATTCATGCAAAATGTACTTCAAATGCCATATGGCTATTGCCAGTTGTAACACTTCAAAAATCCAACAGGTGGCGTGTGCGCTCCACCGTGGTTTTTCATATTGAAAATGGACTCCAAGTCAACATCCAAAAGCCAAAATTTGAAAAAATTGATTTTTTGTCAAAAACTTATCACCCCTTAAAAAGTGCTTTCTGGACCATCCCACTCCCTGCGAAATTCTTTCAGATTTTTTTGTCAATTACACATGTGTAAGAACTGTATGATTATACTTTTGTCCAATTTTATTATCATAATTATTATTATTTTTTTTTACTTGCGCATTATTTCATGTGTTTTCTCCATTTGCAATATGATTTCATAGGAAGTCAGAAGTCAAAAGTCAATAATTGCAAAATTTCATAAAAAACTTCACACACCCCTAAAAAAGTGCTTTCTGGACCGTTTTTCGAAATTTTTTCGGATTTTGTGTCAATTACACACGTATAAGAACTGTATCAACATACTTTAGTCATATTTTATTATCATAATGTTTTTTTTTTTTTTTTTTTACTTGTGCATAAGGCATATGTTTTGTGGGGGCCAAATGTCATAAGAAATTTGACATGCTCAAAAATCCTTCAGAAATGCAAAATTGACTGGCCTGATGAACTCGGGATGGCCGGGCAGTGATTGTTGTTCCTTTCAATCATCGTGGTGTTGATTTCATCATGTCCATTTGTTTATGTTTTCTCACTTTTGCAAAGTCACTGTGCATTTGCAATATGGTTAATGGGCATTCACCATCACCAATTTGTCATGCTATAAAAATCGTGCAGGAATGCCAAATTGACTGGCCCGATGAACTCGGGATGGCTGGGCAGTGATTTTGGTACCTCTCCATCGCTCGTTTGGGTTGATTTCAGAATGTCACTTTTGGTGATGGTACCTCACTGTTAAAACATATTGCAAATGTTTTCTCACTTTTGCAAAGTCACTGAAAATTCGTGCAGGAATGCCAAATTGACTGGCCCGATGAACTCGGGATGGCTTGGCAGTTTCGTTAGGGTTGATTCCAGAATGTCCATTTGTTTATGTTTTCTCACTTTTGCAAAGTCACTGTGCATTTGCAATATGGTTAACTGGGCATTCACCATCACCAATTTGTCATGCTATAAAAATCATGCAGGAATGCCAAATTGACTGGCCCGATGAACTCGGGATGGCTGGGCAGTGATGCTGGTCAACCTCTCCATCGGTCGTTTGGGTTGATTTCAGAATGTCACTTTTGGTGATGGTACCTCACTGTTAAAACATATTGCAAATGTTTTTTTCATTTTTTGCAAAGTCACTGAAAATTCAAACAGGAATGCCAAATTGACTGGCCCGATGAACTCGGGATGGCTAGCAGTGATTCTGGTACCTCTCCATCGCTCGTTAGGGTTGATTCCAGAATGTCGCTTTTGGTGATGGTACCTCACCGCTTAAACATATTGCAAATGGACAAGAGTCATTGCAATTCACCGTCCATCAGTCAATTTGATATCATTAAGCTAACTATTGGAGGCACTGTCAGTCTCTACGCACCCCAATAATACGTCCCTCCATCCAAGTTGTGTATCTGTGTGATTTAGTTTTCCTTGAATTTTTATGGGAAAAATGACTGATTTACAGTTCATGGGGGTTGCCTAATCATATATATGAAGTTTTGGAAAGATCTGATTTTTTAACCCCTCCAAACAGCCCATGAGACACCAATTATGGCACTTCCGGTTGGCACAGGAAGCTGTAACTCAACATACATCCTCATATCTAAAATCCTGAGTTTTTAGAGTCTTTACCATGAAAACTGACTGATTTACACAGGGTTGAATGTACTATGTCTATCAAACTGCAGGCAGGTTATTGGTAAACACTTTTAGGGCGATTGTAACCACTTCCGGTTGGTCCAGGAAGCATAGAATCGACACAGGTAGACCTTATAATGGCCTGATGGACTGGTGCCGAAGACAGGTTCATACAGCATTCATAACCCATATAGACTCCAGGTTGTATTTAGTGGAGCAGCCAATGTATTCCTATGGGGAGAGAAGTCAATGCACACTGTTTTTATGTAAACACCTTTTAACTGTGAAGGGTTAATGTCACACGGTCAAGGTTAGGCTTGCACAGATCAGGAGGACCTTAGGAACATTCCTGTGGTTGAATTATCTTTCTAAACCTAACGGTTCCGCCGCTGTCACCCAAAATCAAATGACATTGTGGTGCAGGCTTCATTGTGGGCCTATTTTTCTCATGGTCGCTGCGCTCAGACCGAGCGAGCTACGGTCAAGCGGGATATCTCGTTGAACTCGGCACGGCCTTGGGATTATGTTTATGCCATTGCCTGCTCTCTGTGTCTTTAAACACCACGTTTTGTCACTCCATCCTTGCTGTGTGTGTGTGTGTGTGTGAGAGCTTTTCTTTGACATCTGTTGGGAGAAATGACTGATTTTACAGTTCAGGAGGGTTGCCTAATCACATATGAAGTTTTGAAAAGATCTGACCTTTTAACCCTTGGATACAGCCACTATGACACCATTTAAGGCACTTCCTGTTGGCACAGGAAGCTATAAATAAACTCATATCCTCATTGGGGTATGCCTTTACAGAATCCTGAGTTTTAAGTCTTTACGTTAAGAACTGAGTTATTTACGGAGGGTTTAGTGAGTGTGGTCATTTCAGAAAATCATAGAAAATCACAGAAATGTCGCAGAGCTCCGCAGCACACTTTAAAAATATTCGTATGAACACCCTGCAACTGGATCTGTAACCTTTGAAAAAAAACCCACCTATATCTGAACATCACAAACCTGTCTGACGATTTCTCTTAAATGACGATAGATAAATGGCTGATTTTTTTATTGACACCGGAGGCTCCTTGACTTTGACGTGAAGTGAAAAAATCATTTCTCTATTTTCATTTTGGACCTTTAATCCCAGAAATATGGCCATAACTCAAAAACCGTTGAGGCCTAGACGCCATCTTGTTCGGGGCCAACTGCCCATTATGCCAAACCTATGCTCACCAAGTTTCGGCTTCGAAATATTTTCAGTTTTCGAGATATGGCCGTCGTGATTCGGGATGTTTTGTCCAATTCCAATATGATTACTTATGCCCTCTTGTGGGATTTTCCGGCATAGCGGAAAAATGGACCAAAATTTGATTATTTTATAAAACGAAAACCGAATGTCCGACAAAGTTCATTTGATGACTTCCCGGTAGGTCTGGCCCTGCCGCTCGGCCCGACGCCGTCCCCGAATTTTAAAAATGTTTTCGGACGTCTAGTAAGGGACGTTACATTTGCAATATGGACTTTCTCACTAACCATACGGTGATTGTCGAAAAGTTCCCTTAAGGTATGTTATATTCAGCCCTTGGCTGAAGATGAACATTCAGAGAAATATGTGTTCTATGATTTTGAGACAAATCATCAATCGGGGGTTCTTTTACCTATTTTTGTATCTACCATGACTTTCAAGGGTGAAAAGTGGTCAGCAGAGGGACCCAATTGTGCACTGCTCTTTCTAAAACACTTTAGAACAGGACAGAAACTTCACGTTTATAGCGCACAATGCTAGAGCCTACGACTTTTACCTTCTTCTGAACCCCTTGATACAGCAAGGCATGGCACCCAGTGTCATAGCTCAAGGTAGTAAAATCTTGTGTTTTGTAGACCCAGCCTTCAACCAGAGATACATTGACAGTTTAAGCTTCTTACCCATGAGATTGGCTCAAATGCCAGAGGCCTTAGGTTTTGAAAACTCTGTGAAAGGCTGGTTCCCCCACTTCTTCACATCTGAGGAGAATCTACATTATGTCGGATCATATCCCCAGCCCAGAAATGTACGGGTATGATCAAATGTCTCCCAAAGAGCGTGAGAGATTCCTGACGTGGTACGAGACAGTAAGACATGGCACCTTTGATTTCCATAAAGAGATGGAATCATACTGTGACAATGATGTGGTTATACTTTGTGGATGCCTCAGATTCAGAGAAGAGGTAATCAAAGATGCAGGCATTGACCCCTGGAGTTGTACAACTATTGCATCGGCATGCATGAAAACCTATCGTACACACTTTCTGCCTACATCATCTATAGCAATCCCCTCGCCTGACAACTACCGACGCCAATTCAAGTCATACTCTAGTGGGTCCATTCAATGGTTGGAGTATTTGGCCCAGGATAAAGACATTTTTATTCAACATGCTTTGAATTGGGGGGAGAAGGCATTTGGCTCTTACCATGTAGATGGATACACACAGATTGACGGTGTTGAGACCGTGTATGAGTACAACGGCTGTTTCTTCCACGGTTGTAAATCTTGCTTTGTGGCACAGGCCCTATGTGTCATAACCCAAAATACTTTTGGGGAAATGTACCAAGAGTTCCAAGACAAATTGGATTCTTTACAGGCTACTTATGGGCTAAAAGTGGAGGCTTTGTGGGAGCACGAATGGGCCGCCCTCAAAAAGTCTGATCCTCATGTTCAAGCCTTCCTTTCCAGCTATGACACACCAGAACCTCTGGAACCATGACAGGCCTTGTATGGAGGCTGCACCAATGCTTTGACCTTGCGGTGTTTATCACAACCCGACGAGACAAAAGGATATGTAGGTTTTACATCCCTTTATCCTCATGTAATGAGTTCCTCATGCTATCCTATGGGGTATCCAGAAATTATTCATCTCGATTTTGACTTACCTCAAAACGTTTTGGTCTGATCAAAGCAATTGTCAACCCTTCTAGGGGTTTGTTTATACCAGTGTTGCCTTACAGGGGCCCTCAAGGAAAACTTTTCTTTCCCCTTTGTCGCACCTGCAGTGAAAACAAACAGCAAACCCCATGTGATCACTCAGCTCAAGAAAGAGCCCTGACCGGGGTTTGGGTCACAGTTGAATTCTCTAAGGATTTAGAGATGGGGTATCGTGTGGCCAAAATCTTTGAAGTGTGGAAGTTTTCCAAGAAATCAGACACTCTTTTTCAAGAGTACATCAAGACCTTCTTGAGATGCAAGCAAATGGCTTCAGGCTATCCTGCATCGGTCACAGATCAAGAGAGCAAAGACAGGTACATTCAAGACTATCACAACAGAGAAGGCATACTTCTTGACCCTGACAGAATAGAGGTCAACAACACCAAACGAAATGTGTCGAAATTGTACTTAAATTCGCTTTGGGGCAAATTATCACAGAGATGTAATATGCTAACAATGTCGATTATTAAAGACCCAGAATAATTTTTGGAATTTGTTTTTTCGGACCAATACGAAATTTCAATTTTTTCATTCTTGAGTCAAGACATTGCCCTGGTGCAATGGCGACGTAACAAGAAGTGGGTTCTACCTCTGGGTAATGTAAATGTGTTTCTTGCCGCATTTACCACGACCTATGGCCAACTTGAACTCGAAGAGGGTGACCATATCACAGAATGGTCCTCCTGGGGTCCCAAAAGCTATGCTTTTAGGACTAAAGACAATCATGTGGTGTTGAAAGCCAAAGGCGTGACTCAAAGCTATGAAAATGCCCCGCGTGTAAACTTGGAATCAATCACACGCTTGGTCGAGGGGTTCATAAATGACAGGAATAGTGACTTGGAGATTGAGCTCCTACAAAAAAATGGTTAGGGATAAAAAGGGCTTCCATCTAAGGAATGCCCCACTTGCTAAAAGATTCAGGGTAGTCTATGATAAGAGACTGCTTTTGCCTGACGGGACCACATTGCCCTTTGGCTACTGACTTATGCTCCAAGCCGCAGTGTGTCTTAAAGCTTAAGATATAATGACTGCTGTAGAAGGTTTTGACCCCCGGTTGCAACTACCATTTTTGGCCTTAATCGCAGGGCCGTCTAATAGTGGTAAAACTTATTTTGTAAAAAGTATTTTAGAGAATTCCGAACATGTGTTATCTCAAAAGGCTGATAATGTTGTGTGGGGTTATTCTTGTTATCAACCTCTGTATGATGACTTGTTGAAGACGATAAAAATTAGTTTTTTGAAGGAATACCTGAATCCCTGTCTGATGATGAACTACTCCCTCCTCATAAAAATAATCTGCTGGTTTTGGACGATATGCTATTTGCAGGTAGCAAACATCCCGAAATTGCTCGAGCTTTTACCCAATATACTCATCATAGAAACCTGTCCGTGCTTTACTTGGTGTAGAATGTCTTTCACCAAGGTAAAAATAGCCGCACCATCAGTTTGAACGCCAATTACATGGTTTTGTTCAAAAATCCTAGAGACAAACTACAAATTAACACTCAGCAGATGTACCCGGGCAGGAAATCCTACTTTATGAAGAGCTATGAGGACGCTACCAAAGCACCATTTTCTTATTTAATCGTGGATTTAAAAGAAAATACTCCAGAACACCTGAGGCTACGAACAGGTCTGTTCCCGTGGGAGTGGCCGGCTGCGTTTAAAAAGAAACCTGCCCCACTTGAGAAGCCTAGTTGGGGCCACAGCTAATGAACGAAAGGCCATCTTGGGTCACTGTTCTTCAGAGCTCATATTATCCCTATGTGAGATTGAGAAGATTCAAAGCAAAGGACGCATTCCACTCACCCTGACCCAATTGAAAAAATTAAAGATACAAAAGACCGCGATGGAACTCTTTGCCAATAAAAGGGCCAGTCTTCAAAAGTAAAGATATAGCATACAACAGTCTGGGGTTTTTATTCTACCTTTACTAAGTATAGCCGTGCCCTTCTTCACCAGCCTTATTGCTGCCAGATGTGGGTGTTGAACACAGAGTGTGATGGCCAATACAATGTATCTGGTGCCACAACAAGAGTTGGATAGACTTAAAAAACAAGTGCAGGGTCCTGAAAATATCAGACAAACAGCGGAAAATGATTTGGATACGGCCATGAAGGATATTTTGAATCCAAAAGGATTGAACCCCTATGATAAGGTCCAAAAATACACAAACCTCTTGCTAAGGTATTTGGCCTTGGTGAAACAAGGGGAGAGAGAGACCGGCCATTTAACTATTTACAGAGCCAAGCCCCTGTAATGCCTGTACCTGCGAGCTTACCGTCTGAAGATCAAATGCCTGTTGAAGAGAAAGTTATGCATGACATGTTGTGACGGCCCTGAATTTTTCTGAACCGTCTCAGTGCAGCTCCTTCCAATAGGGCGCTTTCCCTTTAATTCCCAATTAAATAGCCAGCATCAGCTGCGCAAAGGTGGGGTTGTGATGGAGACGTGAATGAGGATGTGTTCAACCCTCAGTTCCCGACCCTTCGCTATTCCGTTGTTTTGTTGCCGTTAAACGTGTGTTTTGTAGCCTAATAGAGTTTACCCAGGATCGGATCCACTCTTTGCGTCCGTGGACTACACCTCTCCGTTCTTCGTGGCCTTTCTCCGCTGGAGATCTATTGGCGGATTGGATTGTCTGACTGACCGACTGACCACCACCTTTTTGTATACGGTATTTCATTTGTTTTGATGTCATGTATACGGTGATGATTTATGTAGTTAGTTGTAGTTGAGGACTTAGTAAGAGTTGATACGCTTTAAAGTTCTGTGGTAAAATAAGTGTATGATTAATACTGGGTTTACGCTACACTTGAATGAACGGATAAACATTGCGTGACTAAGGTCACGGGAGTTCCCTGAACTCCTTTACCGGGCTGGACTCTTTTTAAACCCGAGGTACAGGACATTTCTAGAAGAACCAGAACTCATTGTGATATAATAATATGTGTGTGTAATCATTGATGTTGCTAATACAACACACGCAAAAGAATATAGTTGTTTTGAAGTTCTTAGCCAATGTTTTAAGGGTTTATGAAAAGTTTATTTCCATCCTGACTTTTGCATAAGTCCTTTGTATTGGTGTAGATTTGACGGACCAGATGGGACTCATTCCCTCCCAAACCAAAAGGAGAAACCAATGTTTTCTCTGGTAGGCAAAACCTACCTGGCACCCCTATAAATAATAACCTCAAGTCAAAACCATTACAATGTTAACCCATGTTCCGGCACGTAACAGGAAAAATGTTAGATACATTATGAACAAGATAAAAGACTCAAATGGGGCAGCTACATGGAACGACAAAGGAGAGTTTATCCTTCAGGGCTCTGTTGTCAGGGGTTCACATATGCTTGACTTGCTTAAAAGTACCACATCGGCCCACAAGGTTGCTGATGACAGAAGACCTCCAGGGTGGCTTCAGTTTCTTAAGGCCCTGGCCATCCTCAACATTCCCCTCTCGGGTGAACCAAACTATAAGCTTCGTCAACAGATTCACTCTTTAAAACAAAAACCTTCAACGAGATACAGCACCCCTAAAGATGCTCCAACAACCCCGCCTCCCTATGAAATGAATGATGATAACTCATTTACCCCCCTGAACGCCTCCGGACCTTTTCCTAATCCCGATCTCTCTGGGTGGTTAGACTTTTTAGAACGACTGATTAAATTCAATACATTTTATTTGAAAAATTAAGCAATTTAACATTTGTGGCATTCTTGAAACATTTGACGTGAGCATACGCCTTGATTACACGGTCTTAAAGGACACACATTTGAACACTTTTGATATTTTCTAACAAAACAAGCTACAACGTTATCATTACTTCTTAAATCATCCTTATGAAGAGACGTAACATCTTCAAAAGAAACTCCCCGGGCTCTTTGGCATAGGTAGAATACACAGTGTTGACCGCATGTAGTGGAAAGGTTATCTTGCACTTGTTTGATGCTGTAGTATATCTTTGAGCCGTTTTTTGTAAATAATTCTTTAATAGATTTGGGGAAATGTGAAAAACCGGGGGGAAAGCCGTAGGAATCAAAATAAGTTGAGATTTTTCTTCCTCCTTCCTCTTCTAATGTCACAGCTAGCCAATGTTCACCCGGCATGTGTTTAGGATGGGTATTGACAATAAACATGGCAGGCCGCTCCGGGCATTTCTCAATATGTAATTCATCACAACACTCCACAAAATTGTTTTCCAATCAGTCGGTTCATGAGCCCTTCCAACTCTTGGGTATTCATGTCTTTGCTCAACGATCCTTAATAATAATCCACTAAGACCTGTCTTCGGGTATTCACTTCCAAGATTGAATCAGAGCATGCATAAACAATCATGCTAACGGTACAGGCTAAAGGTGTACGGAAACGCATTTCCAGCCTGAGGTTACCTTGGGACACCACCGAAAGATTCTGAGCTGTCATCATCAGGTGATAAATTGAAAGCATACAATGTGTAACCCTCTGCAAAATAATTTCTGTCAATAGGTAAAGAGAAATCTTTTAGATGCCTCCCGATAGCCAGGAATAGATTGTAAAATTCTCGCACAGATTTGTTATTAAATTGAGGTTGGAAAGCCTTAGCAGGGACCTGACGTCCGTCCTGACACAGAGCTAAATACTCTGCATTGAAGTGATGAAAATTAAATGGGTTTTTATTTAAGCTGCCCATATTAGAGGCATGATCAACCAAACCTATAACCATGTATCGTGGTAAAGGGCCTAGAAATAGGTTTTCTTGACTGCAGATTCTACTGCCCACAGGTTTTCATGGTAATTCTTTGGAGAGGTTAAAGGGCATTTCCTTTCATCAAAGTCTGTGAGTGACTCAGACGAACTGCCGGAGATACACTTTTTTAATAAAAGGCGTGGCTCCCAACACTTTTAAACTAAAGTCCCCGTCCTGGGCAGACATTAGGCAAAACTCATCCTTGGCCCTGGTTAATTTTAGTCTTAAATCACCCGCATGTAAGAGTAAACGTTCTTGAAAGAAAATGTTAGAGTGTATAGGGCCTAGCAGATGAAACTCTCGAGATTCGGCACAGTAGCGAGCGCGTGCCTCCAGTCCTTTCTTTTCACCGGTAGATGGGTCTGTCGATTCCATAGAGACTCCTGCAGTATCCTTGCTAAACAGCCCGGCGCTGAATTGTGTCTTGAGAGTGTCTTCAGAGTAGTTGAGTAAGCACTCCAGGATGGCCCTATATGGGTATGTGGCACTGCTTTGACTGATTAGACGTTCACCCAAAGTTACATCCACTTGGGAGAAGATGGTGGCCACTGGGTAATTAATGTTTTCGTTCTGATCCGTTTTAAGCTCAACACGAATGTTTTCAATATATTTCTTGCTTACAGGTACGTAGTGTGGCTTGTCGTAGGTGACAGTGACTATGTCCCCATCCTTTTCGTCTATATGAACTGTTCTCAGGAGTGGCACACAGCTGTCTCCGACCCTTTGATAGGATTTGATGTCGGTATACACAAATATGTAAATTGTAAAATCCTGCAAGTATATCCGCAGGGAATGGGAATAATTTATCTTTCACATACGTCCATTTATTGGGACCCATCCCCAACATGTAGGCTAAATTACGCTGGTCTTTATTCCTCCAGCAGCATCTCCTGAGATTTGTACACGTTTATGTATAGGGTTGTAGATCAGGAATATTTCCATATTGTTCAGTGTTAGGAGTTCATTTAACCTCGGAGAAGATCCTGTCGACGGTTCTATAGAACCCTTTTTTAACCTTAATAAGTTCCGATTTTTATTTTTTTATTCCACCTTTATTTAACCAGGTAGGCTAGTTGAGAACAAGTTCTCATTTACAACTGCGACCTGGCCAAGATAAAGCATAGCAGTGTGAACAGACAACACAGGGTTACACATGGAGTAAACAATTAACAAGTCAATAACACAGTAGAAAAAAAAGAAAAAAGAGTGTCTATATACATTGTGTGCAAAAGTCATGAGGAGGTAGGCGAATAATTACAATTTTGCAGATTAACACTGGAGTGATAAATGATCAGATGGTCATGTACAGGTAGAGATACTGGTGTGCAAAAGAGCAGAAAAGTAAATAAATATAAACAGTATGGGGATGAGGTAGGTAAATTGGGTGGGCTATTTATCGATAGACTGCAGCGATCGGTTAGCTGCTCAGATAGGAGATGCTTGAAGTTGGTGAGGGAGATAAAAGTCTCCAACTTCAGCGATTTTTGCAATTCGTTCCAGTCACAGGCAGCAGAGAACTCGAACGAAAAGGCGGCCAAATGAGGTGTTGGCTTTAGGGATGATCAGTGAGATACACCTGCTGGAGAGCGTGCCATCGTGACCAGTGAACTGAGATAAGGAGGAGCTTTACCTAGCATGGACTTGTAGATGACCTGGAGCCAGTGGGTCTGGCGACGAATATGTAGCGAGGGCAAGCCGACTAGAGCATACAGGTCGCAGCGGTGGGTGGTATAAGGTGCTTTAGTAACAAAACGGATGGCTGTGTGATAAACTGCATCCAGTTTGCTGAGTAGAGTATTGGAAGCTATTTTGTAGATGACATCGCCGAAGTCGAGGATCGGTAGGATAGTCAGTTTTACTCGGGTAAGTTTGGCGGTGTGAGTGAAGGAGGCTTTGTTGCGGAATAGAAAGCCAACTCTAGATTTAATTTTGGATTGGAGATGCTTAATTTGAGTCTGGAAGGAGAGTTTACAGTCCAACAGGCCAGGTCGATGAAGACTGCTGCACAGTACTGTCTTTTATCGAAGGCGGTTATGATATCCTTTAGTACCTTGAGCGTGGCTGAGGTGCACCCATGACCAGCTCGGAAACCGGATTGCACAGCAGAGAAGGTACGGTGGGATTCGAAATGGTCAGTGATCTGTTAATTAACTTGGCCAGCTCGAAGACTTTAGAAAGGCAGGACAGGATGGATATAGGTCTAACAGTTTTGGTCTAGAGTGTCACCCCCTTTGATGAGGGGGAAGCTTTCCAATCTTTAGGAATCTCGGAAGATATGAAAGAGAGGTTGAACAGACTAGTAATAGGGGTTGCAACAATGGTGGCGGATAATTTTAGAAAGAGAGGGTCCAGATTGTCTAGCCCAGCTGATTTGTACAGGTCCAGGTTTTACAGCTATTTCAGATCAGCTATCTGGATTTGGGTGAAGGAGAAGCTGGGGAGGCTTGGGCAAGTAGCTGCGGCTGGTGCGGAGCTGTTGGCCAGGGTTGGGGTAGCCAGGAAGAAAGCATGGCCAGCCGTAGAGAAAAGCTAATTGAAAATCTCGATTATTGTGGATTTATCGGTGGTGACAGTGTTTCCTAGCCTCAGTGCAGTGGGCTGCTGGGATGAGGTGTTCTTATTCTCCATGGACTTTAGTGTCCCAGAACTTTTTGGAGTTAGAGCTACAGGATGCAAATTTGTTTGAAAGAGCTAGCCTTTGCTTTCCTCACTGACTGTGTGTATTAGTTGCCGACTTCTCTGAAAATATGTATATCGCGGGGACTATTCGATGCTAGTGTAGTACGCCACAGGATGTTTTTGTGCTGGTCGAGGGCAGTCAGGTCTGGAGTGAACTAAGGGCTATATCTGTTCTAAGTTCTACATTTTTTGAAAGGCCTACTTATTTAAGATGGTTAGGAAATTACTTTTAAAGTACAACCAGGCATCCTCTACTGATGGGCTGAGGTCAATATCCTTCCAGGATACCCGGGCTAGGTCGATTAGAAAGGCCTTGAAGACCCATTTGTGACCAAGCTTTAAATTCCTGACTGATGTCTTGAGATGTTGCTTCAAGATATCCACGTCATTTTAATTCCTCGTGATGCTAACTTTTTTGATAAGGGCACCAGTCCCTCCTGAAGCAAAGCACCCCCACAACATGATACCCCAACCCCCATGCATCACTGTTGGGATGTTGTTCTTTGGCTTGCAAGCCTCCCCTTTCTCCTCCAAACATAATGATGGTCATTATGGCCAAACAGTTCTATTTTTGTTCATCAGACCAGAGGACATTTTTCCAAAAAAGTACAAGTTGCAAACCGTAGTCTGGCTTTTTATGGCGGTTTTGTAACAGTGGCTTCTTCCTTGCTGAGCGGCCTTTCAGATTATATCGATATAGGACTCGTTTTACTGTGGATATAGATACTAGAGGTCGACCGATTAATCGGAATGGCCGATTAATTAGGGCCGATTTCAAGTTCATAACATTCAGAAAAATAAAATAAATAATTCTGTATTTTTGGGCCCCGAAGTGCCGATAAAACAATAAAAAATAAATATATATATATATCTTTATTTAACCTCTCATCTGGCCAACATCCAGTGAGGTTGCAGAGCGCCAAATTCAGTTACAGAAATGCTCATTATAAAAATTCAGAAAACAAGACATATTTTACATATGTTTAAAGATGAACTTCTTGTTAAACCAACCAGTGTCATATTTATAAAATGCTTTTCGGCGAAAGCATACCTGGCCCAGAACATACCTAGCCCAGAACATAGCCCAGTTGACAAATTATTACAAACAGTAACCAGCCAAGCAGAAGCGTTACAAAACTCAGAAATAGAGATAAAATTAATCCCTTTCCTTTGATGATCTTCATATGGTGGCAATCAGAAGACATTCATTTACTTAATAAATGTTTCTTTTGTTCGATGAAGTCTCTTTATATCCAAAAACCTCAGTTTTGTTAGCGCGTTTTCTTCAGTAATACACAGGCTCAAACTCAGTCAAAACAATCACACCAAAAAAAATCAAAACTGTATCCGTAAAGTTCATAGAAACATGTCAAACGATGTTTATATTCAATTTTTTTGCCTATTTAGTTTTTTAGCATAAATGATCTATAATATTTCAACCGGACAACAACGTCGTCAATATAAAAGGTAAACAAGTTAGGGTCCACTCGTTCAGACTGGTCTTACTCCCTCATTTATAAGAATACAAGACTGTTGTCATCTAGTGGAAGGTATAGGAACTGCAAATTGAGTCCGAATCAATGGATACTGTAATGGCATTGAATAGAAAACTACAAAACCAACAAAAAAAACCTACTTCCTGACTGGATTTTTCTCAGGTTTTCACCTGCTAAATCAGTTTAAACTTTGGAGTGTAATCTATACAAATCTACCAGTTATATGCATATCTTATCTTCTGGGCCCGAGTAGCAGGCCGTTGAATTTGGGCATGCTTTGCATTCAAAATTCCAAATGCTGCACCCTACCCTAGAGAGATTAAAAACACATTCTTATTGTCAATGACGGCCTAGGAACGATGAGTTAACTGCCTTGTTCAGGGGCAGAACGACAGATTTTCACCTTGTCAGCTCGGGGATCCAATTTTGCAACCTTACAGTTAACTCGTCCAACGCAATAACGACCTGCCTCTCTCGTTGCACTCCACAAGGAGACTGCCTGTTACACGAATGCAGTAAGCCAAGGTAAGTTCCGAGCTAGCATTAAACTTATCTTATGAAAACAATCATCATCACTAGTTAACTACACATGGTTGATGATATTACTAGATATTATCTAGCGTGTCCTGCGTTGCATATAATCTGCCTGAGCATACAAGGATACAAGTATCTAAGTATCTGACTGAGCGGTGGTAGGCAGAAGCAGGCGCGTAAACATTCATTCAAACAGCACTTTCGTGAGTTTTGCCAGCAGCTCTTCGTTGTGCATCACGCATTGCACTGTTTATGACTTCAAGCCTATCAACTCCCGAGATGAGGCTGGTGTAACCGAAGTGAAATGGCTAGCTAGTTAGCGCTCGCTAATAGAGTTTTAAACACCACTCGCTCTGAGCCTTCAAGTAGTTGTTCCCTTTGCGCTGCATGGGTAACGCTGCTTCGATGGTGGCTGTTGTCGTTGTGTTGCTGGTTCGAGCCCAGGGAGGAGCGAGGAGAGGGGCGGAAACTATACTGTTACACTGGCAATACTAAAGTGCCTATAATAACATCCAATAGTCAAAGGTAAATGAAATACAAATGGTAGAGAGGGAAATAGTCCTGTAAGTCCTATATTAACTACAACCTCTTACCTTGGAATATTGAAGTCTCATGATAAAAGGAACCACCAGCTTTCATATGTTCTCATGTTCTGAGCAAGGAACTGAAACGTTAGCTTTCTTACACAGCACATATTGCACTTTTACTTTCTTCTCCAACACTTTGTTTTTGCCATATTTAAACCAAATTGAACATGTTTCATTATTTACTTGAGGCTAAATTCATTTTATTGATGTATTATATTAAGTTAAAATAAGTGTTCATTCAGTATTGTTGTAATTGTCATTATAAAAAAATAATAATAATAATAATAAATTGGCCGATTTAATCGGTATTGGCTATAATGGTCCTCCAATAATCGGTATCGGTGTTAAAAAAAATCATAATCGGTCGACCTCTAATAGATACTTTTGTACACGTTTCCTCCAGCAACTTCACAAGGACCTTTGCTGCTGTTCTGGTATTGATTTGCAATTTTTGCACCAAAGTACGTTAATCTCTAGGAGACAAAACGCGTCTCCTTCCTCAGTGGAATGATGGCTGTGTGGTCCCATGGTGTTTATACTTGCGTACTATTGTTTGTACAGATGAACGTGGTACCTTCAGGTGTTTGGAAATTGCTCCCAAGGATAAACCAGACTTTTGGAGGTCTACAATTTTTGGCTGATTGGCTGATTTCTTTTGATTTTCCCATGTCAAGCAAAGAGGCACTGAGTTTGAAGGTAGGCCTTCAAATACATCCACAGGTACACTTCCAATTGACTCAAATTATGTCAATTAGCCTATCAGAAGCTTCTAAAGTCATGACCTAATTTTCTGGAATTTTCCAAGCTGTTAAAAGGCACAGTTAGCATAGTGTATTTAAACTTCTGACCCACTGGAATTGTGAAACAGTGAATTATAAGTGAAATAATCTGTCTGCAAACTATTACTTGTGTCATGCACCAAGTAGATGTCCTAACCGACATGCCAAAACTAGTTTGTTAAAAAGAAATGTGTGGAGTGGTTGAAGAACGAGTTTTAATGACTCCAACCTAACTGTATGTAAACTTTAGACTTCAATTGTATGAAACAGGGAAGACGTTAGGTAGTCGTTACTACGCTAGCCAGGAGATGCACCTGGCTTGAGACTAACTGGTGCTAGCTTCGGGACAAGGGTGTCACCGACGTCCTGCACAGGAAGGAATTACAGACGGAATTATGACGGCAGACCAGTCGTGATGGATCGAAGGGGCTCCTTGTTGACAAAGGGTCCAGGCCAATTGGCAAAAGAGGTATTGTGGCTGGACTAACTTTGTTTGCTAGCCGGGAGATGCACCTGGCTTGAGGCTAACTGGTGCTAGCTTCGGGACAAGGGCATTAGCTATTAGCCGATATGCTCAGGGTTGATATTGCGCTGTGCAGATTGGCAGGTATTATCCAGGCCAAAAGCCGGCTAGTGTCTGAGCTAAAAAGGTAAAAGCTGCTAGCAGTGGCTAACAATGACTAAATAGCTAGTATGTAATTGTTTAGTTTCTGATGGCTAGGTTCTGATGGCTAGGTTCTGATGGCTAGGTTCTGATGGCTAGGTTCTAGCTATAAGGACTAAAAAAATAGCAGATTCGTATCACATTGGGTGAGGCGGGTTGCCGGAAGGTATATTTAATTTAAAAATGGAAAAAGAGATTGAAATATACTGCAATATATTTCAAAGACAAAAAAAACATAATATTTACAACAGCAAGCACGTCTTACTGCAACACCATCTTGGATTACAAGATGACTCAGTTAAAAACCATTGGATTTAGCTAACTCTGACATTACTTAGTATTTCTGTGCCCACCAAAACTGTTTTTCCAGCGTAACATAAGGAGCAACTAAATGATACGTAGGTCGAGTGCATTTCAGAATACAAAAAAAACTGTCAAACAGCAAGATCCCGTATTTAAGTTGACAAGCGTAACGTTATGACTATAGGAGAGAAACTAGGTACAACATACCATTAAATTCACACCATGCTGGAAACCCCGCCTTCTACTGGTGATGAGCGCGAGACATAGATTTATTCCTTAAATTTAATACCGCACTTCACCGACCCAGGAAGGGGTGGGGCCAAACAGATGTTTTACCTCGTTTCCTTCTTTCAGGGAACAGTAATTATAGTTAGGTTCTAATTAGGTTCTAATTTTTCAGAGTAAATAACTCACGGACACTAGAGAAGCTTAACCAAATGTAAATATTGGTTAAGGGTCGTTACAGCTGTAATTCAGACACAAACATGTTCTCACAAGTATATATACCCCACTTTGGACACTTATTCTCTCCAATCCTTACATCTTCTGGTTCGACAGGAAGAGGGAAACAGGATACTAAACCCTTACTACTCCCTTCGGTGATCTGACCTGACATCCTGACCTCAACCCCTCCTTCACCTAATCCACAGATGTCCATCCGCTTCCCCTATAGCAATCCTGTTATCCCCTCCCATCCACCCAGCACATTCCACAGGCACTCTGTCTTTCTACAGATCTCACTCTTTCATATACTCTGCGTCTGACCAATCATGTCTTTAATATCTCAATGTTCAAAGTTTAGCCCGAATCCAACAATAGTCATAAAGTTACACTCCCTTTCAGTCGGTCAACTTCGATAAAACATACTATGGGGAAATACAATCATTCCCCAAGCCGACCCAAACGAAAACTAAATGAAATGGCGCATGGCAGATCACCCAGACCTGACCACACAAGATGCGTCAGTTGTCAATTTATTCATTGTCTTTTGTTTGAAACACTCCTGTCAATGTTGAGTAAGGATGCACACCTGATTACGCATATAGAAGTAGGACTAGTCTACCTGGCCTGCGCGCAAATGTAGGCCTATAAAAATGGGCCTATTTGGGGATGTCTGATAGTATTTCTGATTGTCTTAACGCACCACCACTAATGAGTTGTGGAGCTTCTTAAATAAAAAAAATTCTTCACCTCAAACAGCAAGTAAACAAAGTCTAATCAAAATCAATTGCGAATGACAATAGTTCCTCAAAGTATTTTCGTAAAAGATTTCCAGCTCTCACCCTTTCGATAACCACTCGGGATGAAAGGCAAAAATGTAATGCTCTGATCCAGTGGAAATGTCATGAAATAACTGATTACTTCTTATCCTTTGCACAAATAGTCGACAGCTGTGTCTGTCCTGAACTCACTGGTGCCCGGAAACTCTGAGGGCCTAGAATACTTCATACAATGTTGCAAGTTTTGGAGGCCAGTTGATACAATGTTTCAAGTTTGTTGTAAACAGGCCAAGTGCAACCAATGTGGTTTCTAGGATATTTATTTTTATCATGATATTTCCTACCTGCAGAACAATGTTTTTAGTTGTTGGCTTTATGTAGGCTATTTTTTTTTTTTACATAGTTGGCAATGGCAATAAAAGTTACTTTTAGATTTGTATAATTTTAATGTAGATATAATGTAGATTAATCACAGACAATAATTTTGAGATACTATTATAAATTAAATGAAACTGTTCCACGAAAATGTGCATATGAAAATCATAACTGGCACCCAGATTGGTAGAAATGGTCAGATAATTTGGCACTACAAATGGAAAAGGTTGCCGACTACTGCTGCAGTCTATTACTAGTCTATTAGTCTATCGATCTGTAGTCTGTTAGTCTATTACTGAAAACTTCAGGAGCAGAACGGCAGAATTTAGTACAGCAGCGGAGGGGGGAGGTTCTTCTGGTCAGGTCATATTGATGACTGGCTCCCTCTAGTCAGGTCATATTGATGACTGGCTCCCTCTAGTCAGGTCATATTGATGACTGGCTCCCTCTGGTCAGGTCATATTGATGACTGGCTCCCTCTAGTCAGGTCATATTGATGACTGGCTCCCTCTAGTCAGGTCATATTGATGACTGGCTCCCTCTAGTCAGGTCATATTGATGACTGGCTCCCTCTAGTCAGGTCATATTGATGACTCAGGTCTTATTGATGACTGGCTCCCTCTAGTCAGGTCTTATTGATGACTGGCTCCCTCTAGTCAGGTCATATTGATGACTGGCTCCCTCTAGTCAGGTCATATTGATGACTGGCTCCCTCTAGTCAGGTCATATTGATGCTCCCTCTAGTCAGGTCATATTGATGCTCCCTCTAGTCAGGTCATATTGATGCTCCCTCTAGTCAGGTCTTATTGATGACTGGCTCCCTAGTCAGGTCTAGTCAGGTCTTATTGATGACTGGTCTCCCTCTCAGGTCAGGTCTTATTGATGACTGGTCATATTGATGACTGGCCTCTGGTCAGGTCAGGTCTTATTGATGACTGGCTCCCTCTGGTCAGGTCATATTGATGAGGTCAGGTTATTCAGGTCTTATTGATGACTGGCTCCCTCTAGTCAGGTCTTATTGATGACTGGCTCCCTCTAGTCAGGTCTTATTGATGACTGGCTCCCTCTAGTCAGGTCTTATTGATGACTGGCTCCCTCTAGTCAGGTCATATTGATGCTCCCTCTAGTCAGGTCATATTGATGCTCCCTCTAGTCAGGTCATATTGATTGATGTCATATTGATGACTCCCTCTCAGGTCAGGTCATATTGAGTCAGGTCTGGCTCCCCCTCTGAGTCAGGTCATATTGATGCTCCCTCTAGTCAGGTCATATTGATGCTCCCTCTAGTCAGGTCATATTGATGCTCCCTCTAGTCAGGTCATATTGATGACTGGCTCCCTCTAGTCATTTGTGTGTCTTATTTAATCAAACAAGTTCAGTACATATAGATTTTATGAAAACACATGCAGCGATTGGTATAAAGAAAAGATGACTCCTGGTTGACCAAGATGTATTTTAGTTGTGGACAGCACTAGAACATGATTTTGGTGCTCCGGACACCATCTCACCATCTCAGTGCTTGAGGCTTCAATACAGACACCCTGGTTCAAATCCAGGCTGTATCACAACCGGCCATGATTGGGAGTTCCATAGGGCGGCGCACGCCGTCCAGGGTAGGCAGTCATTGTAAATAAGAATTTGTTCTTAAACTGACTTACCTAGTTAAATAAAGGTTACATTTAAATATATAAATAAGTGTTATGACAAACCATTTTTTACAAATCCATCAAGGCACCAACTTTGAGAAGGGTTTAAAACAAAGGTTTCAAACCAATTCATGAATGTAATTGAATATAGGTATGTCTTACCATTAATGTAATGGCATGAAATAAAATTGGCTGAATATTATACAATGACTTATCAACAGCTCTAATAATTTGCCCCCACAGGAAATCTTTACTGGCAATTATAGAATATACGATATAGCATCAAAATCTGTTTAAAACGATAATTTTGACCTCATGGATGCCCAGTCCTTGTATTCATAGTGTAGTGAATTCAGGGGGTAGCCCTGAGCTGAACTCAAACCTGAGTCCAGCGACTGTTAAGCCAACACCTTATATCTGTTAAGCCAAGATGTCTGAATTTCTTGACGAGGTCACTATGTGTTGGGTTACGGTTGCCACAATAGCTTTCTCTATGAATTTGAGTGGTTACACTTCTCCTTCCCCAATCCCTCAGCTGTTTACCAAACCAAGCCTCTGGGCAGCCATTTTGTTGCGGTTTAAAAACACACACACAACCCAGCAATCTGCAGTTGAAACAATATCAGAGCTGTAATTCCACCACTGTTTTGGATATAAGATGATGATGGGGTTGGAGAAATGTAACTACAGACAGACCGACCTATGGATGCAAGGACTGACCATCCATGATATCAACATTATAGTTTTAACCACGTTGAGGCTATAGTGTTGATTTATATAGTTTCTAAACATTGGAGAAAAAAACAACTTATTTTGGGTTCTGATGGAGTACAACAGTTGAATTACGCTCATGAGGCATGTGTTATATTCTTCAAGAATCAATGACTATATATAAATAATTTAAAGGTCACAATATGGATGTAACAATTGCAGATTTCCGCTTTAACACCAAAAACTAGTTAAACAACTGCAGAGTTTGTGCCTCTGTATTTAAGACTAGTGTTAATCCGGGAAAGGTTTTTCAAAACCATCTAACGGTTAAGTTCACCGTTAGAACCATTGGATGGGAAACCGGGCCCAGATATCCAGTTTCCTCCACTTCTTCCTCCTCCTCCTTTTTCGATGTAACAGTCATCTCCCCCTCCTCCTCTTCATAAACTGCATCCTCCTTCTCTTTCACTCTGAACGCATCTTCCCCTTCTTTCACAGTAACGGCCTCGCCCTCTACTTCTCGTTTTCTGTGATATCCTCCTGTTCTTTAGGAGGAGAGTGTCGAGGAAGCTACCGAGGTGTCTGACTAACTGTTGCTGCTGTTGAAAGAAGCGTTCCGTCCACTCGTTTATACGTCACACTAACAGCATTGCCTTAACGTCGCACATCTGCTGACTGGAGTGGGTAACGCAGTTGAGTAAAATGTATATTTAATTTTCAGTCAAAAAGTAAAAGTGTAGGAAGCATGAGTTTTTACTCACCAGTGTAACAACACAGTGTGATTAGACTTAGTAACTGAGTTGTAGTCACGATCTGGTTTCCTATAAGCACAAACAGTTGTGGTTTTGCGTCATTACATATTGATTCACGTATTTCCGGATATCTTCTAAACTACTAATGCACTTTTTCTCAACGTCATATGGAGGATCTACAGAGTTTGTATGCTTGCTCGGTATCTTGCTCAAGCTTTCAAATGTTAGCCACGCCTTATGCTTTCCATGCACTGTGTGGTTGTGTTATCTAGTGGGAACCCGTTAGCATGGTAGGCTCTGGTGCCTTCTTGCTGTGGGCACAAAACGAAAGAGAAAATCATACGCGCTTGCTCCTTTTTGTTTTGTCAACTTGTCGATATGGATGTTACGTTTGATACCAGAGTTACGAGGCATGCGTCAAAATCGCTAAGCAGTAAACTTCAACGCAGTGTTCCTGAAGCCTGTATCACTTTATACGTGATCAATGACGTCTGAAGCTTAATTTCATCAAACAACCACCTGATTGATTTGGTATTGGACTTGTTCGACACTGCAGGCGACTGCCAACTGACTGATCTACACATCACCTTGCATCATAAATAACTACTCATTATTATTTATAAATCAGTCAGCAAGTCACCATTTACCTACAATGCAGCATGGATTTTATGCAAAACGAATAGGAAATATAGTCAAGGCGTTGACAAGGTTATAAATAATGATTTAGAATTGGAATAATAATTGTGTCCTTCAAACTTTGCTTTCATCAAAGAATCCTCCATTTGCAGCAATTACAGCCTTGCAGACCTTTGGCATTCTAGTTGTCAATTTGTTGAGGTAATCTAAAGAGATTTCACCCCATGCATCCTGAAGCACCTCCCACAAATTGGATTGGCTTGATGGGCACTTCTTACGTATCATACGGTCAAGATGCTGCCACAACAGCTCAATAGGGTTGAGGTCCGGTGACCGTGCTGACCACTCCATTATAGACAGAATACCAGCTGACTGCTTCTTCCCTAAATAGTTCTTGCATAGTTTGGAGCTGTGCTTTGGGTCATTGTCCTGTTGTAGGAGGAAATTGGCTCCAATTAAGCACCGTGCACAGGGTATGCATTGCGTTGCAAAATGGAGTGATGGATCTTGAAGAAGGAAGACTCTTTTACCCTGTACAAATCTCCCACTTTACCACCACCAAAGCACCCCAGACCATCACATTGCCTCCACCATGCTTGACAGACGTCATCAAGCACTCCATCTTTTCTGCATCTCACGAATGTTCTTGTTCGTGATCTGAACACCTCAAACTTAGATTCATCTGTCCATAACTTTTTTCCAATCTTCCACTGCCCAATGTCTGTGTTATTTTGCCCATCTTAATCTTTTATTTTCTTTAAAACATGTGGATGTGAAATATGAAATATGGATGTTTCTTTGCAACTCTGCCTAGAATGCCAACATCCCGGAGTCGCATATTCACTGTTGACGTTGAGACTGGTGTTTTGCAGGTACTATTTGACAAAGCTTCCAGTTGAAAACTTGTGAGGCGCCTGTTTCTCAAATTAGACACTAATGTACTTGTCCTCTTACTCAGTTGTGCACTGGGGCCTCCTATTCTGGTTAGTGCCATTTTGTGCTGTTCTGTGAAGGGAGTATTACACATTATTGTACGAGATTGTCACGAATTACTAGGAGTGGTGGGTGGAATCAGGCGCAGAGAGCAGGGTTCAGTAGATTGTAAATTTATTCTCCGGTTCACAAAAAACGGTCACGCCAACACACAGAGCGCATAACATTTGACCAGCCCAAACACAGGACTAAAATAGTCCGGAGAATACATACAGGAGAACCACCAAATAACAGAATAACTGAAAAAAAAACAATCCCGCGACAACCTACTATACAACGACCGCCGAGCACCACTCGAACAGGCAGGGGAGCCAACTTCGGTGGAAGTTGTGACAGAGATCTTCAGTTTCTTGGCAATTTCTCGCATGGAATAGCCTTAATTTCTCAGAAAAACAATAGACTAACGAATTTCAAAATAAAGTTATTTGTGTCTGGCCATTTTGAGCCTGTAATTGAACCCACAAATGCTGATGCTCCAGATACTAAAGTAGTTTAAAGAAGAATAGTTTTATTGCTTCTTTAATTAGAACAACAGTTTTCAGCTGTGCTAACATAATTGCAAAAGGGTTTTCTAATGATCAATTAGCCTTTAAAAATTATAGACGTGAAGAATATAAAACATTAAAATATAGAATATATTTTGATTTGTTTAACACTTTTTTTGGTTACTACATGATTCCATATTAGTTTTTTTTAATAGTTTTGATGTCTTCACTATCATTCTACAATGTAGACAATAGTTAAAATAAAGAAAAAACATTGAATTTGTAGGTGTGTCCAAACAATTGACTGGTTCTGTGTATGCATTGTGGAGGAGAACTGATCCTAGATCTGTACAAAGGCATAACATCTACAGCAGGAACAACTGTCTGTGTTAAAAAGGCCCAGCTGGATTGAATTGAGATATTTAAAATGACATATGAGTCTGAAATTATTTGTAATATTTTTTTAAAGGAGTAGGGAATTTTTCACAATTAGGAAATAATATTTCATATTTTACTTATACCTCAACCAGCATTGTGAATGGTGTCTTAGGCAGTGATATACTAGACCATGGCAGTAAATCTAAAACTTAGGTGTTTTTAGTCATGCATGAAAGTTCTGTGGTTATAAGTTACTGACCTTAGAATACATTTCTGGCCATGCTGGCAGGGTCTGAATCAAACCTAATGTCCACCTGGTACACTGGCAGGATCTGAATCAAACCCAATGTTCAGGGGAGGGAAGATTGGTCAACAGGGTGATGATTATGGTTGTTCTACTGCCTGATTGTTGTGCAACAACACTGTTTACAAAAGCTTTGTTAAAGAACAAGAAGGACCACACACTGTTTACAAAAGCTTTTGTTAAATCAGCACAACAGTTTTCAGCTGTGCTAACATAATTACAATGGGGTTTTCTAATGATCAATTAGCCTTTTAAAATTATTATTTTGGATTAGCTAACACAACGTGCCATTGGAACACAGGAGTAATGGTTGCTGATAATGTGCCTCTGTATGCCTTTGTAGATATTTCATAATAAATCAGCTGTTTCCAGCTACAAAAGTCATTTACAACATTAACAATGTCTACACTGTATTTCTGATCAATTTGATGTTATTTTAATGGACCAAAATGTTGATCTTTGAGCAAGGACATTTCTAGGTTACCCCAAACTTTTGTAAGGTCGTGTACATCTACATGATGTATTGCTATACCATGTAGGAGCAGTATAGACCTAGTCTGTTCATTATATACATCTACATGATGTATTGTTACACCTTGTAGGAGCAGTATAGACCTAGTCTGTTCATTATATACATCTACATGATGTATTGTTACACCTTGTAGGAGCAGTATAGACCTAGTCTGTTCATTATATACATCTACATGGTGTATTGTTACACCTTGTAGGAGCAGTATAGACCTACAGTAGCTAGCTACTTACTTAGATTTACTCAATGAAACTGCCTTAAATGTGCTGTAGTAAACCTTTTTTTATTCGCACTAATCAATCAACACAATCAGGTCTTTGTATGTCTCAATATATTATTATTATTTAATTAAATCCATTTAAAATAATCTTTGTCTGAAAATAAAATATGATCCTCAACTGCGTTTCCCCTCCAGTCAGCAGACGGCGATGTGTGTCTTTTAGGCGATGCTGCCAGCGTGACGTATGATCTAGTGGACGGTTCTTCTGAAACAGCTGGTCAACCACCTCGGTAGCTTGCTAGCCAACATAGCCGAAAGATTCAAGCTATTAATACGAATTCGGTGTATATTAGCTACTGTGTTTTAGACACACTTCTGTCGTATCTACTTGTTAACCTATTTAATATTACGTTATTTTGTATTAGTCAGCAAAAGTAGCTGGCTGATTAAGTTAGCACTAGCCTAGTCGCTAATGATAGCTAGCTAGTTAACATCCCCGAACATGAGCTCCCTAAACTACTCTCCTGTTAAAGAAGAGGAGGTCTGCTGGACGGAGGAAGAAGCTCTGGGGCTGAACATTGTCGTGAAAGAGAGAAGGAAGAGGAGGATGTCACAGTTAAACAAGAAGTAGAGGGTGAGACTGTTACAGTGAAAGAAGAAGAGAAAGACGTTTCAGTGAAAGAAGAGGAAGACGAGTTCAGAGTGAAAGAAGAGGAGGATGCAGTTTTTGGAGTGAAGAAGGAAGGGGAGATTACTGTCACATTGAAAGATGAAGAGGATGAGGTGGGAGATCTGATTAACACCAGTAAGTACCGCCTTAAATGTGTTTTTAACTTTGGATATTCGGAGTTGGCTCGTCAATACCTCTTCAACGGAGGGGCAATAGGATGATGACTGATATGTCTAGAATCAGACGATGTAGATAACAAGCCACCCCTTGTTTTATCCGTGCCGTTTCCAAAAAGTGACTTAATATATATATTTGAGAAGGGTCTATCTGCTGACCGCAGACTGTGGGGTACGGCATGTAGAGGTTTTCATGTAGTGATGTTTTAGTACACACCGTGCCCCCCAATAGTGCCATGTGAGAGTTGTGTTGGCTACACCAAAGATTATGGATATACTGACAAGATGTCTCTCCGCCCAAACAAGGGGAGTTGTTTCCACAAAGCGGAACGGCGCGTTGTCTAGCTCCCGCCTATCCTTTCTTTGGATTGGTGGATACTTCTTATTATTATAATATATTGTTTATATTCTATGAGGGTTGTTGACGTCAACCGCTTGTATTCAATGGACAGGGATGCAAAGCGACTCGCATGAATATGCATAGCGATCTGGAGACAACTCCTTTAGTGTTTTTATCAAAGTTGCCGGAGCTGTAGGGTAGACTAGTGGTTAGAGCGTTGGACTAGTAACCGAAAGGTTGCACGATTTACCTGGCAAGGTAAAAATCTGTCGTTCTGCCCCTGAACTAGGTAGTTAACC
The DNA here is from genome assembly GCF_036934945.1 of Oncorhynchus masou masou. NCBI lineage: Eukaryota > Metazoa > Chordata > Actinopteri > Salmoniformes > Salmonidae > Oncorhynchus > Oncorhynchus masou. The sequence goes on along the minus strand of NC_088217.1, from coordinate 63,112,999 downwards.
CATTGTTCCTAGGTCTTCATTGAAAATGAGAATTTGTTCTTAATGTTCTGAACTGACTTGCCGAGTAAAATAAAGGTTTTAACAAAAATGTCACTTAAGCATTACTAAACTTCTTTTGGATCAAGTAAACCTCACGTAGCAAATATGCCATTCATTTTGTTGTTGAACAAATTTGACACATTCCACATTGGAAAAATAGTAGGTAGTTGCAAAGTTAGCTAAAATGCTAAAGTTGTCTGTGATGAGATCTGAACATGCAACCTTTGCACTAAGAAAGTTGCTGGCTATGGGGAATTAATTTAAAGTCGAACTTGATTGTGCAAGTTGTTTGTGATCATTGTTTCCACTTGGATAAAACCTACTCTAGCTTGCTGCCATGACCTAGAGAGTTACAACCTACTGTAGCCTACTGGCATGACCTTGGGAGTTACAACCTACTGTAACCTACTGTGACCTACTGGCATGACCTAGAGAGATACAACTTACCATAACCTACTGTAACCTACTGACATGATCTAGAGATACAACCTACTGTAGCCTACTGGCATATCCTCGAGAGCTAAAGTTTTAAAATTCCTGGATTTTAAATTAATATTTCCCATAATAATTATAATTTGTATCTTCCTATCCACATGTGGGATCCCTCTCTTTCGTCATCCTCTCTACACCAATAACAGACAACTACTGTGGGACTCCCAATCATACAGCCTGGATACAGCCGGGATTTGAACCAGGGACTGTAGTGACGCCTCTTGCACTGAGGTGCAGTGGCTTAGACCGCTGCATCCTTGTGTGTGTGAACTATTTAACTGTACTAGAATGCTTTAAAGGCCGCTACATTTTTAAATATTGGTTATCGGTATCGTTTTTTGGGGGCATGGAAAATATTGGATATCGGTATTGGCCAAAAATGTAATATCGGTCTCAGGATAGTAGCTTGATGGCCACTAATGTTCATTTTTGCGCCCCCAGACAAAAGCGCACACCCAGGCAAAGTGCAAGTCTCTGGGCTTTCAGCCTCAGGAGATGGAACTGGGTCTTGTAGGCCGGGCTCATCAAACTAATATTTGAATATATATATATATATATATTTCAAATTCAAAATTCACTAAAACTTTGCTAAATATTCACTAAATTCTTATACACTTTAAGAATACTGCTGGAGCAAACGGAAAACACATTTTTACAGAAATGTTTGATGATTGACTTGGTGACCACTGTTTTTCACACTGGCTTTTATTTTAATGAACTCCCCCAAACAAGACCAAATCTGAAACAATCATAGACTTATATGTTTCACAAGTTTGGCCACACAGTACAGCACAGTAGACACCTAAGTAACTAGATAATCTGTTTGTCTTTGACAGGAGAGAGACCAGAATCTCCCTCTGACAACGGGAAGAGTCCTTCAGGGCAATCAGACCCAGAGATGCCCAAAGAAAAAGGAGGACATCACTGCTCCCACTGTGGAAAGACTTTTACCAAGTTAGGGAACCTGAATAGGCATGAGAGGACACACACAGGAGAAAAACCTTTCCAATGCTCCCAGTGTGGAAAGAGTTTTAACGAACTAGGGTACCTATTAATACACAAGAGAATACACTCTGGAGAGAAGCCTTACCACTGTTCCAAATGTGGAATGACTTTTACCTGGTTAGGGAGCTTGAAAACACACGAGAATACACACGGGAGAAAATCCTTTCCTATGTTCCCACTGTGGAAAGAATTTTACCCAGTTAGGGAACCTAAATCGGCACAAGAGGACACACACAGGAGAGAAGCCTTATCACTGTTCCCAGTGTGGAAAGAGTTTTAGGGTTTAGTGAGCCTGAAACAGCATGAGAGGACACACACAGGAAAAAAGCCTTACCAATGCACCATATGTGGAAAGAGATTTACCCAGTTAAAGTCCATGAAATTACATGGAGGAATACACACAGGAGAGAAGCCTTATCACTGTTCCCAGTGTGGAAAGAATTTTAGGGTTTAGTGAACCTGAAACAGCATGAGAGGACACACCCACAAGAAAAGCCCTACCAATGCTCCCTGTGTGGAAAGAGTTTTACCAAGTTAGAGGGCCTGACGAGGCATGAGAGGACACACTCAGGAGGGGATAAGCCCTACCACTGCTCCCTGTGTGGAAAGAGTTTTACCAAGTTAGGGGGTCTGACAAGGCATGAGAGGACACACACAGGAAGGGATAAGACCTACCACTGCTCCCACTGTGGAAAGAGATTTAACCTGTTGAGGCATCTGAATAAGCATGAAAGAATACATACACAGGAGGAGAAGACATACCACTGCTCTCAATGTGGAAAGATATTTTCCCAGTCAGAGGACCTGAAATCACATGAGAGAATAGAGAGACTGTGTTCTGACTTGTGTTTTTTGACTGAGAATTTGTGTTTTTGTTTGACACAGCAAAATCATATTGTTTAAATGAAAATATGACAAAAAAATAGGCCTGTCATGTCTAAAATCAAATGAAATATTTTCGTTTTCATTATAAATATTTTGTTTTCATTATGAGCTTTGATTAATTGTGTACAAGTATAAACCCTCTGATGTTGTTCATGATATGATTTGGATATTGATAAATGTAAATTATTATATAAGGAAGTAAATAGCCTTGGCTTGTAGCTGTTTCTGTATTATGAGGCAGCTTGATGTACAAGTACTTCCTGGACAGGACTCTAGTCTATTAAGTTATTACATATATTAATTGAATTTTGCTATTCTTCACTCCAACCTTGAATTAGATTTGATATTTGATTTGGATATTGTTAAATTACTTTGATTGGATACAGCTGCAGCCAAATATAGCTCCACTACTAGTGCCACTACTATACTATGATGGTCTCCACACCTTGTTATTGCACTAGCTCCACTACTAGTACCACTTCCCTACTATGATGGTCACCACACCTTGTTATTGTACTAGTACCACTACTATACTATGATGGTCACCACACCTTGTTATTGTATTAGTACCACTAACCTACTATGATGGTCTCCACACCTTGTTATTGTACTAATACCACTACTATACTATGATGGTCTCCACACCTTGTTATTGTACTAGCTCCACTACTAGTACCACTACCCTAATATGATGGTCTCCACACCTTGTAATCAAATGTATTTTCTATAAAGCCCTTTTTACATCAGCCGATGTCACAAAGTGATATACAGAAACTCAGCCTAAAACCCCAAACATCAATGCAGATGTAGAAGCACGGTGGCTCCCCAATTAAGGTTCAACCAGCCGCCTGTAGTTGAGAGGTAGTTCTGTAGTTGTGTACAGCCAGACTGGAAGGGTTCATGCAGATTGTTGGTAGATAGGTAGTTCTGTAGTATCTAGTCAGACTGGAAGGGTTCATGCACATTTTCTCAAGGTTGGTTTGATGGAGGCCGTTTTAAGGAAATTAGGCACAGTGCCTGAATTAAGAAAGTGATTCATGATTGTATGAGTCCTGTGGGAAAACGGTCCAAGGGGCAGGTAGTTGACCTCATATTATGGACCATTTCAGAGGCAGATGTTGGGGTTGTCAATGAGAATGTGGTGAAACTGCAGCTGGGAGGCTCAGTGTGAAGCAGAGAGACAGGTCTGAGTCTAGGGGTAGATTGTACAGTGAAACTGCAGCTGGGAGGCTCGGTGTGAAGCAGAGAGACAGGTCTGAATCAAGGGGTAGATTGTACAGTGAAGTAAATGCATTTATTTTGGATTTGGGGATTTGAAAAATGGTACTTTATTCAATGGAGTGGGTAAAGAAGGAGTTATTTAGTGGTTGAACTAATTTCTTTACTACAGAAAATATAATTATGGGGTTCCCGTCACCATTTGCAATGAGATTGGTAAAGTATAACTTGTGTGCAGTGTTCAGTGCCTCTTTGTATGCAGTCTGGTGATATACCAGGGCCTGAGGATGCACAGTTAGCTTTGTTTTCCTCTAGCTATTCTCCAGTTTGCTCCCAGCAGCTTTCATAGAACGGAGAACTTTTAAACGAGGCTGCAGAGCTTTGTTTGACTGAATTAATCTGACAATGCAGCGTTAGATGTAAAGTATACATTCTCATTCATTACAAATCTTCACTAATCAATCAACACATGCTTTCCTTTGTACGTATCAACATAATATTATTTAATGAAATACATTTTAAAAATACCCCTTTTTGTCAAGAAATTAAATAAACATTTCCTTTTCCGCGTTACCCACTCCAGTCAGTTGATGACGATCCTGCCAGTGTGACGTAAAATCTAGTGGACGAGACGCTCCTTCAATAACAACAGCAAGTCAGAAACCTCGGTAGCTTGCGTGGCGACATGGCCTAAACATTCAAGCTTTTTTAGACTGTTTCAGTGCATATTTCCCTATGTGTTTTAGACATACTTCTGTTTTATAGCTATTTGCCCCATTTATTTTAATATTTACGTTGTTCCTTAGGCAGATGTCATAAATTTGCATCGCGCGAGGCTAGTCGCTAAACTTCTCCCCTCCTGTTAAAAAGAAGAGGTGGTCTGCTGGACGTAGAAAGAAGCTCTGGATTTGAACATTGTCGTGGAAGAGGAGGATGTCACAGTAAATCAACAAGTAGAGGGTGAGTGACTTGTGTCATGCACAAATCAGATGTCCTAACCGACTTTCCAAAACTATAGTTTGATAACAAGAAATGTGTTGTTTTAATGACTCCAACCTAAGTGTATGTAAACGTCCGACTTCAACTGATGTATTGTTACACCATGTAGGAGCAGTATAGACCAAGTCTGTTCATTATATACATCTACATCATGTATTGTTACACCTTGTAGGAGCAGTGCAGACCTAGTCTGTTCATTATATACATCTACATCATGTATTGTTACACCTTGTAGGAGCAGTATTGTAGCGACCCGCACAGACAGCTGTGTGTTATGTCTTAGGCTAGGATGTGGTTGTGTTGTACTGACCAGTACCCGGTGTTCGCGGGGTCCGACATGTCAGTCAACCTGCTATCTGCCAATCACGGGAATGCCTGGAATGTTCTGATGCCGGGCATCCTGGTGGTTGGCGGAGTGGCGTGGAGGGGGTTGGGCAGGGGGTGAGCATTGGAAGTTAAGACCAGGTTCAGCCTTTATTCTCTCTCTTACGTCTGGGCTTCCCAAGAGAAGGTCACGATTGGCTTATGGGTTATCTGTTATCTTTTTGGCGTGTGCTACGGCCCAAACAGTAGCCTGTGTAAAGTTGGTTTAATAAACCGTCAATTCGCAAACTCGAGCCTCTGTCTGGACAATTGTTCCTTTATGATCTAGTCAGGTCATTACATTGGTGTCAGAAGTAAAAACGTTGATACAAGTTAGCCAGCTAGCTAGCTGACTTATGTCGCTAGCTACCGTAGGTGAGAACGGGGTTGAAAATGCGTCGAGGGAATCCGAAGGTGGAGGTAGGGGACGATTATGGCCAAGGAGGTGCGTGTGAATGGACGTCGGGGGTTCTGTCTGAGGAGATCGCCAGGGCGTCGGAGCGCAGAGGCCGCTTGAGGGAGGACGTTAGGAGCGATGGCGGCTGAAGCAGGCATGAGTGCTTCGTCGACTGTATTTCGCGCGGATTCTGGTGGGCGGACCGAAGTGGCGACGTCGACGCGGCGTGACGAGGAATCTGGGGCTCAGGATGTAAACAAACATGGCGGCGCCCAGTTCCCGGCTGCGTCCGTATCTGTTAAGACCCGAAGTATTCCGGTAAGGCGGATTGGGAAGCTTTTCATGCTCAGTTTGAACTGTTAGCTCATTTTAGGGGTGGTCGGATGAAGAAAGGGCACTGCAGTTGGCTTTATGCCTCACGGATGAAGCTCTGGCCTGTTTGATATTGATTAGCCCCGAGGACAGGCATGATTATGGTGCTTTAGTGGGAGCACTGAGGAGGCGCTATGGACAGTGTGTACAGCCCGGGCTACTGCGCTCCGAACTGAGTAATAGACGCAGGCAGCCTGGAGAGCCTCTACGGGTGCTAGCTAATGACATTGAGAGCCTCTCTCGGCGGGCATATGCTCACATGCCCCCTCCGTGAAGAGCGAGCTAGCACGGGACCAGTTCATACGGGCGCTCTCTCCTACGGAGCTGCGCATACAGACCCAGCTGGCTCATCCTGAGTCATTGCAGACAGCCTTGGAGATGGCTTTGGAGAGGGAGCTGGTGTGGGCTGGGGCTTCAGCTGGGGCTTTGGTGGGGGTGCAGGGAGACACACCCTCTGTGCGAGCTGGGGGCAGAGCAGCCCAGAGCCGGAAAAGCCTGCTTGGGTGGCCGAAATGACAAAACTCATTCGGGCTGTGTCGCTACAGGCGGCACGAAACACAAGCCCTGGTCCCAGGGTCTGCTGGGGTTGTGGCCAGCCAGGCCATCTGCGCCGAGATTGCCCCATGTCCCCCCAGAGCTCAGGGAAACGGCTCGGGGTCCGCATAGACCGGGTAGTGCGGACCCTGGCTTTCTATCCCAACCACCATCATCTTCAGGAGGAGCCCACCTGCACAGACGGGAAGCAAGGCTCCACTTCCCCCAGAAGCAGACGAGGGCAAGCGGATGGAGCCTGTTGTTGTGGTGGGCCGGACCTGTGTTGGGGACTTTTGTCATGTCCCTGTCACTGTGGAGGGGGTGCCCTGCTCCGCCCTGGTGGACACTGGGTCCACAGTAACCCTGGTGAGGCCAGATATTGTGCCAGGTTGGACTCAGTGTGAGCCTACAACTGTGCAGCTCCGCACAGTCACAGGTGAGCTGGCACCCATGAAAGGGAAGGGAATAATGACTCTGACAGTAGGGGGCAGGACTGTGCGTCATCCTGTGTGGGTGGCGGCTGTGCAGGACCCTTGTATCCTGGGGTTGGACTTTCTTAGGAGCACAGGCTGCCAGTTAGACCTAAATAGGGGCACACTGAGCTTCCAGGGAGGGACGGAAGTCACCATGGCCCCCCCTAATGTCACATTCACTCAACCCAACAAACCCTTTACTCCAACAGTTAAAGCAGCAGAGACTCATGGCTGCGCCCCCTCCCCCACAGCTGTGTGTGACTTTTCCCCAGTCCCCCTGTCACCTACGGCGGTGTGTTACATTCCCCCAGCTACCTCCATGACACAGCCCTCTGTGAGCCCGGGCCGCAACCCCCCAGCCCAGCTACCCCAGATGGGAGAGGAGAGGACACTGTCTGCAGTGAGGGAGATATGGGGGAGGAACTGTGTTGGTCTTGACCCCGAGCAGCAGGAACGGTTGTGGCAGTTGCTGTTTGAATTCAGAGACAGTTTTGCGTTGATTGAGGGAGAGGTGGGTCAGACTCATCTGGTGCAGCATGAGATCGACACAGGTGATGCTCGACCCATCAAGATGCGTCCCCGCCGTATCCTGCTGGCACGCCAGGAGGCGGCAGACAAGGCTGTGTTGGAGATGCAGCGGGCAGACTTCATTGAGCCCTCAGACAGCCCCTGGGCGGCGCCAGTCGTCATGGTTCCGAAGAAGGGGGCAAGCTGAGGTTCTGTGCGGACTACAGGCGGCTGAATGAGGTAACCAGGAAGGACTCATACCCCATACCACGTATCGATGAGTCGCTGGACCTGGTTAGGGGTCCTCCTGGTTCTCCTCACTAGACCTCCGAAGTGGCTACTGGCAGGTGCCCCTCTCCCCAGAGGCCAGAGCCAAAACTGCGTTCTCCACTAACAGAGGACACTGGCAGTTCAAGGTCCTGTGCTTTGGCCTGTGCAACGCTCCAGCTACTTTTGAGCGTTTGATGGACAGGGTGCTGGATGGCATCCCCGACAGCAGTGTCTGGTATACCTTGATGACATCCTGGCCCATGGCAGCTCCTTCCAGTCAGCCCTGGAGGCGCTACGGCGTGTGCTGGAGAGGGTGGCTGCCGCAGGTCTGAAGCTCCACCCCGAGAAGTGCCACTTCATGAGGAGAGAGGTGTCCTTCTTGGGCCACCGAGTGGGGAAGGAGGGGATCAGCACCATGGAGGACAAGGTAGGGGCTGTCAGAGACTGGCCCACCCCCACCGACCAGCGTCAGCTGAAGAGCTTCCTGGGCCTGGCCTCGTACTACAGGAGGTTTGTACGGGGCTTCTCAAGCGTTGCTGCTCCACTGAACCGCCTGCTGCCGAAGGACAAGGCTTTCACTTGGACAGTGGAGTGTGAGGAGGCGTTCAACACCCTCAAACGTGCACTGATCGAGGCCCCCGTGCTCGCCCCCTGACCTCACCTTGCCCTTTATCCTGGACACAGACGCGAGCAATGTGGGCATGGGTGGGGTGCTGGCCCAGGTGGGGCCAGAGGGGAGAGAGTGGTGGCGTACTTCAGCAAAACATTTGACAAACATGAGCGCCGCTACTGTGTCACCCGGCGGGAGCTCTTGGCTGTTGTGGCTTCCGTCAAACACTTCAAGTACTACCTGGGTGGTCTGCCCTTTACTGTAAGGACTGACCACTCTGCTCTCCAGTGGCTCATGTCTTTCAGAGAGCCTGAGGGGCAGGTGGCACGCTGGTTGGAGGAGCTTCAGCCGTATGACTTCACGGTGGTGCACAGGGCAGGTGCACGCCACTCCAACGCCGACGCCATGTCCCGTCGGCCCTGTACTGCAGACGGCTGCCGCCACTGTGAACGGAGAGAGGGACGGGAGAGAGAGCTGCGGGCAGAGGAGGGTGTCTGTGCAACAGTGTGTCGGGCGAGCGGGCCTGTCTGCTGCGAGCTGCAGACTGTCGACGTGGCTGAATGGCGGCAGCAGCAGGGACGGGACACAGACCTACAGCCAGTGCTACAGTGGGTAGAGGTGCAGGTGAGGCCACCATGGGAAGAGGTGACAGCGCTCTCACTCGCGACCAAAGGGTTGTGGTCGAAGTTTGAGAGACTGCGGCTGGCTGATGGCGTGCTACAGCGGGCATGGAAGGAGTCAGCTACGGGAGAGGAGAGGTGGCAGGTGGTGGTCCCAAAAGCATTGCGGGAGGCTGTGCTCCAGAGTACTCATGGGGGTGGGGACTGGACACTTTGGGGTCACAAAAACACTGCGCCGTCTCCGTCAGGGCTTCTACTGGGGGCAGCACAAGAGGGATGTGGAGGACTTTTGTCGCCGCTGTGACAACTGCACAGCGAGAAAGGGCCCCCCAGGCCGCTCTCATGCTCAGCTCCAACAGTTCCCAGTGGGGGCTCCCATGGAGAGGGTGGGAGTGGATGTAGTTGGGCCGTTCCCCACCACAGACAGTGGAAACCGCTGGGTGCTCACGGCCATGGACTATTTCACAAAATGGCCCGAGGCCTATGCTCTGCCTGACCAGGAGGCAGAGACCATCGTCGACGCCCTGACAGCGGGGATGTTCAGCAGGTTTGGAGCTGCAGAGTCCATCCACAGCGACCAAGGCAGAAACTTTGAGTCCCGTGTGTTCGCCACCATGTGTGAGAGGCTGGGTATGCACAAGACCCGCACTACTCCTCTCCATCCTCAAAGTGATGGCCTTGTGGAGCGCTTCAACAAAACGCTTGGACAGCAGCTGGCCATCGTCTCTTCCAAACACCAGCGTGACTGGGACAAGCACCTGCCTATGGTCCTCATGGCATGCCGCTCCGCTGTCCAAGACTCCACCTCCTGCACGCCTGCCCTCCTCATGCTGGGGGAGAGATCCGCACCCCTGCGGAGATGGCGTTTGGTCGGCCCCTGGATAGCCCTCATGTTCCTCCGGGGCCGGAGTATGCCCGGAGACTCCAGGACCGCCTGGAGACAGCCCACACCTTCGCCAGAGAGCAGCTGGTGAATGCAGGTGTGAGGCAGAAAAGGAACTATGACGTGCACACCCGGGGAAGGCACTTTGTGGCTGGGGAGCTGGTCTGGGTCTACAGCCCCCTAAGGAAAAAAGGCAGATGCCCCAAGTTGGACAGTCACTGGGTGGGACCCTGCAGTGTCCTGGAGAGGGTAGGGGAGGTTGTGTACCGGGTGCAGCTTCCTCCCAGGGGGAGAAAGGTGGCACTGCATCGGGACAGGTTAGCCCCATACAGAGGGGCCTCTTTTCCCCAAACCCCAGGAACCCCCACAATTCCCCTCTCTGGCAATGACATTCTCCAGGCACCCACCCTCAGGTGCCGCAGACAAGGCTCCAGACAGCCCACTCCCCCTGTTTCCCCCCCTGTGTCACCGCGTGGTTCCCCAGAGCCACGGACTGTATTACCCGTTCCCGCTTCCTTGTCCCCCATATCCCTGCCTTCATCCCCTGGTTCCCAGGGGGCACTCTGCGACCATCACGGCCACGCAGGCAAAGGAGACCTCCGGGTCGCTTCAGAGACTTTGTTTGTTCCCTCGGGGACGAGGGACTTTGTGGTGGGGGGCTGTGTAGCGACCCGCACAGACAGCTGTGTGTTATGTCTTAGGCTAGGATGTGGTTGTGTTGTACTGACCAGTACCCGGTGTTCGCGGGGTCCGACATGTCAGTCAACCTGCTATCTGCCAATCACGGGAATGCCTGGAATGTTCTGATGCCGGGCATCCTGGTGGTTGGCGGAGTGGCGTGGAGGGGGTTGGGCAGGGGGTGAGCATTGGAAGTTAAGACCAGGTTCAGCCTTTATTCTCTCTCTTACGTCTGGGCTTCCCAAGAGAAGGTCACGATTGGCTTATGGGTTATCTGTTATCTTTTTGGCGTGTGCTACGGCCCAAACAGTAGCCTGTGTAAAGTTGGTTTAATAAACCGTCAATTCGCAAACTCAAGCCTCTGTCTGGACAATTGTTCCTTTATGATCTAGTCAGGTCATTACATTGGTGTCAGAAGTAAAAACGTTGATACAAGTTAGCCAGCTAGCTAGCTGACTTATGTCGCTAGCTACCGTAGGTGAGAACGGGGGTTGAAAATGCGTCGAGGGAATCCGAAGGTGGAGGTAGGGGACGATTATGGCCAAGGAGGTGCGTGTGAATGGACGTCGGGGTTCTGTCTGAGGAGATCGCCAGGGCGTCGGAGCGCAGAGGCCGCTTGAGGGAGGACGTTAGAGCGATGGCGGCTGAAGCAGGCATGAGTGCTTCGTCGACTGTATTTCGCGCGGATTCTGGTGGGCGGACCGAAGTGGCGACGTCGACGCGGCGTGACGAGGAATCTGGGGCTCAGGATGTAAACAAACATGGCGGCGCCCAGTTCCCGGCTGCGTCCGTATCTGTTAAGACCCCGAAGTATTCCGGTAAGGCGGATTGGGAAGCTTTTCATGCTCAGTTTGAACTGTTAGCTCATTTTAGGGGTGGTCGGATGAAGAAAGGGCACTGCAGTTGGCTTTATGCCTCACGGATGAAGCTCTGGCCTGTTTGATATTGATTAGCCCCGAGGACAGGCATGATTATGGTGCTTTAGTGGGAGCACTGAGGAGGCGCTATGGACAGTGTGTACAGCCCGGGCTACTGCGCTCCGAACTGAGTAATAGACGCAGGCAGCCTGGAGAGCCTCTACGGGTGCTAGCTAATGACATTGAGAGCCTCTCTCGGCGGGCATATGCTCACATGCCCCCCTCCGTGAAGAGCGAGCTAGCACGGGACCAGTTCATACGGGCGCTCTCTCCTACGGAGCTGCGCATACAGACCCAGCTGGCTCATCCTGAGTCATTGCAGACAGCCTTGGAGATGGCTTTGGAGAGGGAGCTGGTGTGGGCTGGGGCTTCAGCTGGGGCTTTGGTGGGGGTGCAGGGAGACACACCCTCTGTGCGAGCTGGGGGCAGAGCAGCCCAGAGCCGGAAAAGCCTGCTTGGGTGGCCGAAATGACAAAACTCATTCGGGCTGTGTCGCTACAGGCGGCACGAAACACAAGCCCTGGTCCCAGGGTCTGCTGGGGTTGTGGCCAGCCAGGCCATCTGCGCCGAGATTGCCCCATGTCCCCCCAGAGCTCAGGGAAACGGCTCGGGGTCCGCATAGACCGGGTAGTGCGGACCCTGGCTTTCTATCCCAACCACCATCATCTTCAGGAGGAGCCCACCTGCACAGACGGGAAGCAAGGCTCCACTTCCCCCAGAAGCAGACGAGGGCAAGCGGATGGAGCCTGTTGTTGTGGTGGGCCGGACCTGTGTTGGGGACTTTTGTCATGTCCCTGTCACTGTGGAGGGGGTGCCCTGCTCCGCCCTGGTGGACACTGGGTCCACAGTAACCCTGGTGAGGCCAGATATTGTGCCAGGTTGGACTCAGTGTGAGCCTACAACTGTGCAGCTCCGCACAGTCACAGGTGAGCTGGCACCCATGAAAGGGAAGGGAATAATGACTCTGACAGTAGGGGGCAGGACTGTGCGTCATCCTGTGTGGGTGGCGGCTGTGCAGGACCCTTGTATCCTGGGGTTGGACTTTCTTAGGAGCACAGGCTGCCAGTTAGACCTAAATAGGGGCACACTGAGCTTCCAGGGAGGGACGGAAGTCACCATGGCCCCCCTAATGTCACATTCACTCAACCCAACAAACCCTTTACTCCAACAGTTAAAGCAGCAGAGACTCATGGCTGCGCCCCTCCCCCACAGCTGTGTGTGACTTTTCCCCAGTCCCCCTGTCACCTACGGCGGTGTGTTACATTCCCCCAGCTACCTCCATGACACAGCCCTCTGTGAGCCCGGGCCGCAACCCCCAGCCCAGCTACCCCAGATGGGAGAGGAGAGGACACTGTCTGCAGTGAGGGAGATATGGGGGAGGAACTGTGTTGGTCTTGACCCCGAGCAGCAGGAACGGTTGTGGCAGTTGCTGTTTGAATTCAGAGACAGTTTTGCGTTGATTGAGGGAGAGGTGGGTCAGACTCATCTGGTGCAGCATGAGATCGACACAGGTGATGCTCGACCCATCAAGATGCGTCCCCGCCGTATCCCGCTGGCACGCCAGGAGGCGGCAGACAAGGCTGTGTTGGAGATGCAGCGGGCAGACTTCATTGAGCCCTCAGACAGCCCCTGGGCGGCGCCAGTCGTCATGGTTCCGAAGAAGGGGGCAAGCTGAGGTTCTGTGCGGACTACAGGCGGCTGAATGAGGTAACCAGGAAGGACTCATACCCCATACCACGTATCGATGAGTCGCTGGACCTGGTTAGGGGGTCCTCCTGGTTCTCCTCACTAGACCTCCGAAGTGGCTACTGGCAGGTGCCCCTCTCCCCAGAGGCCAGAGCCAAAACTGCGTTCTCCACTAACAGAGGACACTGGCAGTTCAAGGTCCTGTGCTTTGGCCTGTGCAACGCTCCAGCTACTTTTGAGCGTTTGATGGACAGGGTGCTGGATGGCATCCCCGACAGCAGTGTCTGGTATACCTTGATGACATCCTGGCCCATGGCAGCTCCTTCCAGTCAGCCCTGGAGGCGCTACGGCGTGTGCTGGAGAGGGTGGCTGCCGCAGGTCTGAAGCTCCACCCCGAGAAGTGCCACTTCATGAGGAGAGAGGTGTCCTTCTTGGGCCACCGAGTGGGGAAGGAGGGGATCAGCACCATGGAGGACAAGGTAGGGGCTGTCAGAGACTGGCCCACCCCCACCGACCAGCGTCAGCTGAAGAGCTTCCTGGGCCTGGCCTCGTACTACAGGAGGTTTGTACGGGGCTTCTCAAGCGTTGCTGCTCCACTGAACCGCCTGCTGCCGAAGGACAAGGCTTTCACTTGGACAGTGGAGTGTGAGGAGGCGTTCAACACCCTCAAACGTGCACTGATCGAGGCCCCGTGCTCGCCCCCTGACCTCACCTTGCCCTTTATCCTGGACACAGACGCGAGCAATGTGGGCATGGGTGGGGTGCTGGCCCAGGTGGGGCCAGAGGGGAGAGAGTGGTGGCGTACTTCAGCAAAACATTTGACAAACATGAGCGCCGCTACTGTGTCACCCGGCGGGAGCTCTTGGCTGTTGTGGCTTCCGTCAAACACTTCAAGTACTACCTGGGTGGTCTGCCCTTTACTGTAAGGACTGACCACTCTGCTCTCCAGTGGCTCATGTCTTTCAGAGAGCCTGAGGGGCAGGTGGCACGCTGGTTGGAGGAGCTTCAGCCGTATGACTTCACGGTGGTGCACAGGGCAGGGGCACGCCACTCCAACGCCGACGCCATGTCCCGTCGGCCCTGTACTGCAGACGGCTGCCGCCACTGTGAACGGAGAGAGGGACGGGAGAGAGAGCTGCGGGCAGAGGAGGGTGTCTGTGCCACAGTGTGTCGGGCGAGCGGGCCTGTCTGCTGCGAGCTGCAGACTGTCGACGTGGCTGAATGGCGGCAGCAGCAGGGACGGGACACAGACCTACAGCCAGTGCTACAGTGGGTAGAGGTGCAGGTGAGGCCACCATGGGAAGAGGTGACAGCGCTCTCACTCGCGACCAAAGGGTTGTGGTCGAAGTTTGAGAGACTGCGGCTGGCTGATGGCGTGCTACAGCGGGCATGGAAGGAGTCAGCTACGGGAGAGGAGAGGTGGCAGGTGGTGGTCCCAAAAGCATTGCGGGAGGCTGTGCTCCAGAGTACTCATGGGGGTGGGGACTGGACACTTTGGGGTCACAAAAACACTGCGCCGTCTCCGTCAGGGCTTCTACTGGGGGCAGCACAAGAGGGATGTGGAGGACTTTGTCGCCGCTGTGACAACTGCACAGCGAGAAAGGGCCCCAGGCCGCTCTCATGCTCAGCTCCAACAGTTCCCAGTGGGGGCTCCCATGGAGAGGGTGGGAGTGGATGTAGTTGGGCCGTTCCCCACCACAGACAGTGGAAACCGCTGGGTGCTCACGGCCATGGACTATTTCACAAAATGGCCCGAGGCCTATGCTCTGCCTGACCAGGAGGCAGAGACCATCGTCGACGCCCTGACAGCGGGGATGTTCAGCAGGTTTGGAGCTGCAGAGTCCATCCACAGCGACCAAGGCAGAAACTTTGAGTCCCGTGTGTTCGCCACCATGTGTGAGAGGCTGGGTATGCACAAGACCCGCACTACTCCTCTCCATCCTCAAAGTGATGGCCTTGTGGAGCGCTTCAACAAAACGCTTGGACAGCAGCTGGCCATCGTCTCTTCCAAACACCAGCGTGACTGGGACAAGCACCTGCCTATGGTCCTCATGGCATGCCGCTCCGCTGTCCAAGACTCCACCTCCTGCACGCCTGCCCTCCTCATGCTGGGGAGAGATCCGCACCCCTGCGGAGATGGCGTTTGGTCGGCCCCTGGATAGCCCTCATGTTCCTCCGGGGCCGGAGTATGCCCGGAGACTCCAGGACCGCCTGGAGACAGCCCACACCTTCGCCAGAGAGCAGCTGGTGAATGCAGGTGTGAGGCAGAAAGGAACTATGACGTGCACACCCGGGGAAGGCACTTTGTGGCTGGGGAGCTGGTCTGGGTCTACAGCCCCCTAAGGAAAAAAGGCAGATGCCCCAAGTTGGACAGTCACTGGGTGGGACCCTGCAGTGTCCTGGAGAGGGTAGGGGAGGTTGTGTACCGGGTGCAGCTTCCTCCCAGGGGGAGAAAGGTGGCACTGCACCGGGACAGGTTAGCCCCAAACCCCAGGAACCCCCACAATTCCCCTCTCTGGCAATGACATTCTCCAGGCACCCACCCTCAGGTGCCGCAGACAAGGCTCCAGACAGCCCACTCCCCCTGTTTCCCCCCCTGTGTCACCGCGTGGTTCCCCAGAGCCACGGACTGTATTACCCGTTCCCGCTTCCTTGTCCCCCATATCCCTGCCTTCATCCCCTGGTTCCCAGGGGGCACTCTGCGACCATCACGGCCACGCAGGCAAAGGAGACCTCCGGGTCGCTTCAGAGACTTTGTTTGTTCCCTCGGGGACGAGGGACTTTGTGGTGGGGGGCTGTGTAGCGACCCGCACAGACAGCTGTGTGTTATGTCTTAGGCTAGGATGTGGTTGTGTTGTACTGACCAGTACCCGGTGTTCGCGGGGTCCGACATGTCAGTCAACCTGCTATCTGCCAATCACGGGAATGCCTGGAATGTTCTGATGCCGGGCATCCTGGTGGTTGGCGGAGTGGCGTGGAGGGGGTTGGGCAGGGGGTGAGCATTGGAAGTTAAGACCAGGTTCAGCCTTTATTCTCTCTTACGTCTGGGCTTCCCAAGAGAAGGTCACGATTGGCTTATGGGTTATCTGTTATCTTTTTGGCGTGTGCTACGGCCCAAACAGTAGCCTGTGTAAAGTTGGTTTAATAAACCGTCAATTCGCAAACTCAAGCCTCTGTCTGGACAATTGTTCCTTTATGATCTAGTCAGGTCATTACAGTATTAACCTACAGTAGCTGGCTACTTATTTAGATTTAGTATGACAATGAAACTGCCTTAAATGTGCTGTACTAAACGTTTTGTATTCACACTAATCAATAATCACATTCTGTCTTTGTATGTCTCAATATAATACTATTATTTAATTAAATCCATTTAAAATAATCTTTGTCTGAAAATAAAATATGATCCTCAACTGCGTTTCCCCTCCAGTCAGCAGACGGCGATGTGTGTCTTTTAGGCGATGCTGCCAGCGTGACGTATGATCTAGTGGACGGTTCTTCTGAAACAGCTGGTCAACCACCTCGGTAGCTTGCTAGCCAACATAGCCGAAAGATTCAAGCTATTAATACGAATTCGGTGTATATTAGCTACTGTGTTTTAGACACACTTCTGTCGTATCTACTTGTTAACCTATTTAATATTACGTTATTTTGTATTAGTCAGCAAAAGTAGCTGGCTGGTTAAGTTAGCACTAGCCTAGTTGCTAATGATAGCTAGCTAGCCGAACATGAGCTCCCTAAACTACTCCCCTCCTGTTGAAGAAGAGGTCTGCTGGACGGAGAAAGAGGGTTTGTGGCAGAACATTGTTGTGAAAGAGGAGAAGGAAGAGGAGGATGTTACAGTAAAACAAGTAGAATGTGTGGCTGTTACAGTGAAAGAAGAAGAGAAAGACGTTCAGAGTGAAAGAGAAGGATGTTACAGTAAAATAAGAGGAGGATACAGTTTTTGGAGTGAAAGAGGGGGAGAATACTGTCACATTGGAGGAAGAAGAGGAGGAGATGGGAGATCTGACTAACACCAGTAAGTACCGCCTTAAATTGTTTTTCTAACATTGGGTATTCAGAGTTGGCTCGTCAATACCTCTTCAACGGAGGGCCCTAGTATGATGACTGATATGTCTAGAATCAGACGACGTAGAGCGCAAGCTACCCCTTTGTTTTCTTCGTTCCGTTTCCAAAAAGTGACTTAACATATATATTTGTGAAGGGTCTATCTGCTGATCGCTGTCTGGGGGGCACGGCATGTTGTGATTTTTGTGTAATGATGTTTTACCCCTCAATAGTGCCATGAGAGAGTTGGGTTGGCTACACCAAAGATTATGGATATACTGACAAGATGACTCTCCGCCCAAACAAGGGGAGTTTTTGTCCACAAAGCGGCAATGCTGGTGCTCTAGCTCCCTCCTACCCCTTTCTTTGGATTGGTGGATACTTCTTATTATTGGAATCTATTTTTTTATATATTCTATGAGGGTTGTTGACATCAACCGCCTGTATTCAATGGAGAGGAATGCTAAGCTACTAGCCTCATGACATGAATATTCACAACTATCTCAAGACAACTCCTATAGTGTTTTTATTAGAAAACACCATTCTAAACAGTCCACCTGGTAGAGGTTCATATCTGACAGAGAAGAACACACTGTTCTATACAGTCCACCTGGTAGAGGTTCATATCTGACAGAGATGAAAATCTCTGTTAGAAACTTAGAAAGAGGGGGAGTCTAAAGCTGCAACAACTAGGCTTGTTTCTTTTGGCTTCTGGACAACGAAATAAAGTTGATATGAAAACCAATAGAACAGGAGGGAAATGACATAGTGGTGTGTCCAATAGAACAGGAGAGAAATTATATCGTTGTGGGTCCAATAGAACAGGAGAGAAATTATATAGTGGTGGGTCCAATAGAACAGGAGGGAAATGACATAATGGTGGGTCCAATAGAACAGGAGATAAATGGCATAGTGGTGGGTCCAATAGAACAGGAGATAAATGGCATAGTGGTGGGTCCAATAGAACAGGAGATAAATGGCATAGTGGTGTGTACAATACGGAGGTAAATGAAAATGAATTTGCCCAAATGAGGAATCTGGGGTAATTAGCTTCTTTAAAAAAAAATGTCGCTGTGTATGGTTTCAAATCATAAGCTTGTAGGCTTATGCCTATTTGGGTAGTGCGTGTGGCAATAGACCTCGCTGATTGAGTTGCGGCTGTCAGTGAAAAGCATCTGAAATAGGTGTGAAGATAATGTCTCTTGAGTATAATTTAAAATGTTGAGACGAGGAGAAGGGGAGGGTTGTGTGGTGAAGATATAGGTGAGTCTCCCTTCAGAATGTCCTCCGCTGGCTTCCACCAATTCTTGCTCCGTCATTGTTTCATTGTGTGAATTGATTGCCCCTAGTTTGAGTTTATTATATCAATTCCCCTTTACAAATGTCACCAGTAGTAAATGTACCGTTACTTCCTGTCATTTGGTTACATTAATTTCTGTTAATGCATGTATTAATTACAGTCATTTACCGTTGTCATTCTCGGAGTGGAAACGTTGTCTGTTCGAAACCTGCTACAGTTTTATTCAGTTAGGGAGTCTGAAGGAGCATGAGTGAGCAAACACAGGAGAATTGCCTTACCACTGCTCCCAGTGTAAAAACTGATTTTCAAGAGTAGGAGGGGACCTAAAAGCTCATGAGGACACACAGGAGAAAAGCCTTTCCAATGTTCCCAGTGTGGAAGGAGTTTTACCTGGTTAAGGAGTCTGAAGGAGCATAAGAGGAAACACACAATAAAAAAAAGTCCAACCACTGCTCTCTCTGTGTGGAAGGACATTTTCCCAGTCAGAGAACCTGAAATCACATGAGAGAAAAGAAAGGCTATATTCTGACTTATATTTTTGACTGAGAATATGTTTTTGTTTTGTGCCACATGAAATCATATTGTTTATACCTGTCTATATAAGGTTCCACAGTTGGCAATGCATGCCAGAGCAAATTCCAAGCCATGAGGTTGAAGAAATTGTCTGTGGAGCTCAGAGACGGGATTGTGTCGAGGCACAGCTCTGGGGAAGGTTACCAAAAAATGTCTGCAGCATTGAAGGTCCCCAAGAACACAGTGGCTGCCATCATTCTTAAATGGAAGAAGTTTGGAACCACCAAGACTCTTCCTAGAGCTGGCCGCCTGGCCAATCTGAACAATCGGGGGAGAAGGACCTTGGTTAGGGAGGTGACCAAGAACCCAATGTTCACTCTGACAGAGCTCCAGAGTTCCACTGTGGAGATGGGAGAACCTTCCAGAAGGACAACCATCTCTCTGCAGCACTTCACCAATCAGGCCTTTATGGTAGAGGCCAGGCGGAAGCCACTCCTCAGTAACTATTTTTTAGCGGCAGGGACTGGGAGACTAGTCAGGGTTGAGGGAAAGGTGAACAGAGTGCGGAGAGATCCTTGATAAAAACCTGCTACAGAGAGCTCAGGACCTCAGACTGGGGTGAAGGTTCACCTACCAAAGGGACAATGATCCTAAGCCCACAACCAAGACAACGCAGGAGTTGCTTCGGAAGAAGTCTCTGAATAACCTTGAGTGGCCCAGCCAGAGCCCGGACTTGAACCCGATCAGAGACCTGAAAATAGCTGTGCAGCGACGCTCTCCATCCAACCTGACAGAGCTTGAGAGGATCTGCAGAGAAGAATGGGAGAAACTCCCCAAATACAGGTGTGCCAAGCTTGTAGCGTCAAACCCAAGAAGACTCAAGGCTGTAATCGCTGCCAAAGGTGTTTCAACGGAGTACAAATAAGCGGTCTGAATTCTTATGTAGATTTTCCAGTTTATTTTAATAAATTAGCAAAAAAATCTAAAAACATGTTTTTGGTTTGTCGTTATAGGGTCACCATGTGTGTAGATCCATTTTAGAATAAGGCTGCCATGGTAACGTAACAAAATGTGGAAAAAGTGAAAGGGTTTGAATACTTTCCGAATGCACTGTCTTGTTCACCATGTAGGAGCAGTATACACCTAGTGTGTTCATTATATACATCTACATGATGTATTGTTGGCATTCTTATCCAAGATGGCATAGCAGTTCAGGGGGGAACACCCCCCTATCCACATCGTTAGTATTCAGCGAACCACGGTTTGTGGTCATCCTTTAGCTTTATCCTTTAGCTCGAAAATCTATCGCCAGTTTTGTACGGCGCAGCGCGGCTCAGAACGGAACATACCGGACCAATTTTTCTCTCCATGTCCCTGGATTTCTACCACTAACTCTGGACATTCATACCTGGATCTCACAGCTAGCTAGCTGCTATCCGTGTGACTATCGGCTTTCGTCGATTCCGGAGCGAACATCAATTATTCCGGAGCTAGCCAGCTGAAGAGTTCCATCAAACACTCCTGGGCTGCAGTCACCTATCCGGACCCGTTTTACTGCCTACGCGGAGCCCCCCCGGGCCTTCACAACTGGACTGCCGAAGTTATCTACCCGAAGGAGTTATCCGGCTGGCTCCTCCGTTGCGACGTTACCTGAATGCCCATCTGCGGCCTGCTAACCGTTAGCTGTCTTATCGGCTGCTATCTGAATAGACAATCGGACATCTTATTTATTTTTATAATTTATTTTTTCTTCTTGGGCCTCTAACTATATCTATTGTTTTTATTTTTGTTGTTGTGTGATTTGGATTAATCCCCTCTACCACACGGAAGCCCACTAATCTACTGACGGAACGCAAGAGATGGCTAATAACACGTCCATCCTACGCTAGCTTGCTACCGATGGCCTGGCTAGCTGTCTAAATCGCCGTGACCCCCAACCAACCTCTCCACTCACCGGACCCTTTTGATCACTCGACTAAGCATGCCTCTCCTTAATGTCAATATGCCTTGTCAATTGCTGTTCTGGTTAGTGTTTATTGGCTTATTTCACTGTAGAGCCTCTAGTCCTGCTCACTAAACCTTATCCAACCTATTAGTTCCACCACCCACACATGCAATGACATCTCCTGGTTTCAATGATGTTTCTAGAGACAATATCTCTCTCTTCATCACTCAATACCTAGGTTTACATCCTACCATACCTTTGTCTGTACATTATACCTTGATGCTATTTTATCGCTCCCAGAAACCTCCTTTTACTCTCTGTTCCAGATGTTCTAGACGACCAATTCTTATTGCTTTTAGCCGCACCCTTATTCTACTCCTCCTCTGTTCCTCTGGCGATGTAGAGGCTAATCCAGGCCCTGCAGTGCCTAGCTCCACTCCTATTCCCCAGGCGCTCTCTTTTGACGACTTCTGTAACCGTAATAGCCTTGGTTTCATGCATGTTAACATTAGAAGCCTCCTCCCTAAGTTTGTTCTATTCACTGCTTTAGCACACTCTGCCAACCCGGATGTTCTAGCTGTGTCTGAATCCTGGCTTAGGAAGACTACCAAAAATTCTGAAATTTTAATTCCAGACTACAACATTTTCAGACAAGATAGAACTGCCAAAGGGGGCGGTGTTGCAATCTACTGCAAAGATAGCCTGCAGAGTTCTGTCCTACTATCCAGGTCTGTACCCAAACAATTTGAACTTCTACTTTTAAAAATCCACCTCTCTAAAAACATGTCTCTCACTGTTGCCACCTGCTATAGACCACCCTCTGCCCCCAGCTGTGCTCTGGACACCATATGTGAACTGATTGCCCCCCATCTATCTTCAGAGCTCGTGCTGCTAGGCGACCTAAACTGGAACATGCTTAACACCCCAGCCATCCTACAATCTAAACTTGATGCCCTCAAACTCACACAAATTATCAATGAACCTACCAGGTACCTCCCCAAAGCCTTAAACACGGGCACCCTCATAGATATCATCCAAACCAACTTGCCCTCTAAATGCACCTCTGCTGTCTTCAACCAAGATCTCAGCGATCACTGCCTCATTGCCTGCATCCGTAATGGGTCAGCGGTCAAACGACCTCCACTCATCACTGTAAAACGCTCCCTGAAACACTTCAGCGAGCAGGCCTTTCTAATCGACCTGGCCGGGGTATCCTGGAAGGATATTGATCTCATCCCGTCAGTAGAGGATGCCTGGATATTTTTTTTAAATGCCTTCCTAACCATCTTAAATAACCATGCCCCATTCAAGAAATTTAGAACCAGGAACAGATATAGCCCTTGGTTCTCCCCAGACCTGACTGCCCTTAACCAACACAAAAACATCCTATGGCGTTCTGCATTAGCATCGAACAGCCCCCGTGATATGCAGCTGTTCAGGGAAGCTAGAAACCATTATACACAGGCAGTTAGAAAAGCCAAGGCTAGCTTTTTCAAGCAGAAATTTGCTTCCTGCAACACTAACTCAAAGTTCTGGGACACTGTAAAGTCCATGGAGAATAAGAACACCTTCTCCCAGCTGCCCACTGCGCTGAAGATAGGTAACACTGTCACCACTGATAAATCCACCATAATTGAGAATTTCAATAAGCATTTTTCTACGGCTGGCCATGCTTTCCACCTGGCTACTCCTACCCCGGTAAACAGCACTGCACCCCCCACAGCAACTCGCCCAAGCCTTCCCCATATCCGTTCAGCTGATGTTCTGAAAGAGCTGCAAAATCTGGACCCCTACAAATCAGCCGGGCTAGACATTCTGGACCCTTTCTTTCTAAAATTATCTGACAAAATTGTTGCCACCCCTATTACAAGCCTGTTCAACCTCTCTTTCGTGTCGTCTGAGATTCCCAAAGATTGGAAAGCAGCTGCGGTCATCCCCCTCTTCAAAGGGGGGGACACTCTTGACCCAAACTGCTACAGACCTATATCTATCCTACCATGCCTTTCTAAGGTCTTCGAAAGCCAAGTCAACAAACAGATTACCGACCATTTCGAATCTCACCATACCTTCTCTGCTATGCAATCTGGTTTCAGAGCTGGTCATGGGTGCACCTCAGCCACGCTCAAGGTCCTAAACGATATCTTAACCGCCATCGATAAGAAACATTACTGTGCAGCCGTGTTCATTGATCTGGCCAAGGCTTTCGACTCTGTCAATAACCACATCCTCATCGGCAGACTCGACAGCCTTGGTTTCTCAAATGATTGCCTAGCCTGGTTCACCAACTACTTCTATGATAGAGTTCAGTGTGTCAAATCGGAGGGTCTGCTGTCCGGACCTCTGGCAGTCTCTATGGGGGTGCCACAGGGTTCAATTCTTGGACCGACTCTCTTCTCTGTATACATCAATGAGGTCGCTCTTGCTGCTGGTGAGTCTCTGATCCACCTCTACGCAGACGACACCATTCTGTATACTTCTGGCCCTTCTTTGGACACTGTGTTAACAACCCTCCAGGCAAGCTTCAATGCCATACAACTCTCCTTCCGTGGCCTCCAATTGCTCTTAAATACAAGTAAAACTAAATGCATGCTCTTCAACCGATCGCTACCTACACCTGCCCGCCTGTCCAACATCACTACTCTGGACGGCTTTGACTTAGAATACGTGGACAACTACAAATACTTAGGTGTCTGGTTAGACTGTAAACTCTCCTTCCAGACCCATATCAAACATCTCCAATCCAAAGTTAAATTTAGAATTGGCTTCCTATTTCGCAACAAAGCATCCTTCACTCATGCTGCCAAACATACTGACCATCCTACCAATCCTCGACTTTGGCGATGTCATTTACAAAATAGCCTCCAATACCCTACTCAACAAATTGGATGCAGTCTATCACACTGCAATCTGTTTTGTCACCAAAGCCCCATGTACTACCCACCATTGTGACCTGTACGCTCTCGTTGACTGGCCCTCGCTTCATACTCGTCGCCAAACCCACTGGCTCCATGTCATCTACAAGACCCTGCTAGGTAAAGTCCCCCCTTATCTCAGCTCGCTGGTCACCATAGCATCTCCCACCTGTAGCACACGCTCCAGCAGGTATATCTCTCTAGTTACCCCCAAAACCAATTCTTTCTTTGGCCGCCTCTCCTACCAGTTCTCTGCTTCTCTCTGAAACTGGAAACACTTATCTCCCTCACTAGCTTTAAGCACCAACTGTCAGAGCAGCTCACAGATTACTGCACCTGTACATAGCCCACCTATATTTTAGCCCAAACTACTACCTCTTTCCCTACTGTATTTAATTAATTTATTTATTTTGCTCCTTTGCACCCCATTATTTTTATTTCTACTTTGCACATTCTTCCATTGCAAATCTACCATTCCAGTGTTTTACTTGCTATATTGTATTTACTTTGCCACCATGGCCTTTTTTTGCCTTTACCTCCCTTATCTCACCTCATTTGCTCACATCGTATATAGACTTGTTTATACTGTATTATTGACTGTATGTTTGTTTTACTCCATGTGTAACTCTGTGTCGTTGTATGTGTCGAACTGCTTTGCTTAATCCTGGCCAGGTCGCAATTGTAAATGAGAACTTGTTCTCAACTTGCCTACCTGGTTAAATAAAGGTGAAATAAATAAAAATTGTTACACCAGGTAGGAGCAGTATAGACCTAGTGTGTTCATTATATACATCGACATGATGTATTGTTACACCATGTAGGAGCAGTATAGACCTTGTCTGTTCATTATATATACACTACCATTCAAAAGTTTGGGGTCACTTAAAAATGTCCTTGTTTTTTAAAGAAAAGCACGTTTTTTTTGTCCATTAAAATAACATCAAATTGATCCGAAATACAGTGTAGACATCGTTAATGTTGTAAATTACTATTGTAGCTGGAAAAACAGCAGACTTTTTAAATGGAATATCTACAGTTGAAGTCGGAAGTTTACATACACTTCGGTTGGAGTCATTAAAACTCATTTTTCAACCACTCCACAAATGTCTTGTTAACAAACTATAGTTTTGGCAAGTCGGTTAGGACATCTACTTGGTGCATGACACAAGTAATTTTTCCAACAATTGTTTACAGGAATATTATTTCACTTAAAATTCACAATTGTTCACAGCCGAGGTGAGTAAAACATTTAAACGTGTTAACCCTCGCAAGGCTGCAGGCCCAGACGGCATCCCCAGCCGCGCCCTCAGAGCATGCGCAGACCAGCTGGCTGGTGTGTTTACGGACATATTCAATCAATCCCTATACCAGTCTGCTGTTCCCACATGATTCAAGAGGGCCACCATTGTTCCTGTTCCCAAGAAATCTAAGGTAACTGAGCTAAACGACGACCGCCCCGTAGCACTCACTTCCGTCATCATGAAGTGCTTTGAGAGACTAGTCAAGGACCATATCACCTCCACCCTACCTGACACCCTAGACCCACTCCAATTTGCTTACCGCCCAAATAGGTCCACAGACGACGCAATCTCAACCACACTGCACACTGCCCTAACCCATCTGGACAAGAGGAATACCTATGTGAGAATGCTGTTCATCGACTACAGCTTGGCATTTAACACCATAGTACCCTCCAAGCTCGTCATCAAGCTCGAGACCCTGGGTCTCGACCCCGCCCTGTGCAACTGGGTACTGGACTTCCTGACGGTCCGCCCCCAGGTGGTGAGGGTAGGCAACACCATCTCCACCCCGCTGATCCTCAACCCTGGGGCCCCACAAGGGTGCGTTCTGAGCCCTCTCCTGTACTCCCTGTTCACCCACGACTGCGCGGCAACGCACGCCTCCAACTCAATCATCAAGTTTGCGGACGACACAACAGTGGTAGGCTTGATTACCAACAACGACGAGACGGCCTACAGGGAGGAGGTGAGGGCCCTCTGAGTGTGGTGTCACGACAATAACCTCACACTCAACAAAACAAAGGAGATGATTGTGGAACAGCAGAGGGAACACCCCCCAATCCACATCGATGGAACAGTAGTGGAGAGGGTAGTACGTTTTAAGTTCCTCGGCATACACATCACAGACAAACTGAATTGGTCCACTCACACAGACAGCATCGTGAAGAAGGCGCAGCAGCGCCTCTTCAACCTCAGGAGGCTGAAGAAATTTGGCTTGTCACCAAAAGCACTCACCAACTTCTACAGATGCACAATCGAGAGCATCCTGGCGGGCTGTATCACCGCCTGGTACGGCAACTGCTCCGTCCACAACCGTAAGGCTCTCCAGAGGGTAGTGAGGTCTGCACAACGTATCACCGGGGGCAAACTACCTGCCCTCCAGGACACCTACACCACCCGATGTTACAGGAAGGCCACAAAGATCATCAAGGACAACACTCACCCGAGCCACTGCCTGTTCACCCCGCTATCATCCAGAAGGCGAGGTCAGTACAGGTGCATTAAAGCTGGGACCGAGAGACTGAAAAACAGCTTCTATTTCAAGGCCATCAGACTGTTAAACAGCAACCACTAACATTGAGTGGCTGCTGCCAACACACTGACTCAACTCCAGCCACTTTAATAATGGGAATTGATGGGAAAGGATGCAAAATATATCACTAGCCACTTTAAACAATGCTACCTAATATAATGTTTACATACCCTACATTATTCATCTCATATGTATACGTATATACTGTACTCTATCATCTACTGCATCCTTATGTAATACATGTATCACTAGCCACTTTAACTATGCCACTTTGTTTACATACTCATCTCATATGTATATACTGTACTTGATACCATCTACTGTATCTTGCCTATGCTGCTCTGCACCATCACTCATTCATATATTTATGTACATATTCTTTATCCCCTTACACTGTGTATAAGAAATTAGTTTTGGAATTGTTAGTTAGATTACTTGTTGGTTATTACTGCATTGTCGGAAGCACAAGCATTTCGCTACACTCGCATTAACATCTGCTAACCATGAGTATGTGACAAATAAAATTTGATTTGATCACAATTCCTGTGGGTCAAACGTTTACATACACTAAGTTGACTGTGCCTTTGAACAGCTTGGAAAATTCCAGAAAATTATGTCATGGCTTTAGAAGATTCTGATAGGCTAATTGACATAATTTGAGTCCTTTGTAGGTGTACGTGTGGATGTATTTCAAGGCCTACCTTCAAACTCAGTACCTCTCTGCTTGACATCAAAGGAAATCAGTCAAGACCTCAGAAAAAAAGTGTAGACCTTCACAAGTCTGGTTCATCCTTGGGAGCAGTTACCAAACGCCTGAAGGTACCACGTTCATCTGTACAAACAATAGTACGCAATTAAAAACACCATGGGACCACGAAGCCATCATACCACTCAGGATGGAGACGTGTTCTGTCTCCTAGAGATGAACGTACTTTGGTGTGAAAAGGGCAAATCAATCCCAGAACAACAGCAAAGGACCATGTGAAGATGTTGGAGTAAACATTTACAAAAGTATCTACATTAAAACAAGTCCTATATCGACATAACTTGAAAGGCCGCTCAGAAAGGAAGAAGCCACTGCTCCATAACCGCCATAAAAAAGCCAGACTACAGTTTGCAACTGCACATGGGGACAAAGATCGTACTCTTTGGAGAAATGTCCTCTGGTCTGATGAAACAAAAATAGAACTATTTGGCCATAATGACCATCGTTATGTTTGGAGAAGCAAAGGGGAGATGAAGAACAGCATCCTAACCTTGAAGCACGGGGGTAGCATCATCATGTTGTGTGGGTGCTTTGCTGCGTGAGGGACTGGTGCACTTCACAAAATAGATAGGACCATGAGGAAGGAAAATTATATGGATATATTGAAGCATCATCTCAAGACATCAGTCAGGAAGTTACAGGCTGGTCGCTAATGGGTCTTCCAAATGGACAATGACCCCAAGCATACTTCCTTAAGATGAGGCAAAATGGCTTAAGGACAACACAGTCTCTGAACAGTTGATGTTGAGATGTCTGTTACTTGAACTCTGTGATGCATTTATTTGGGCTGCAATCTGAGGTGCAGTTACCTCTGCTGCAGAAGATACATTCATTAGAGTTAACTCTGGGTCTTCCTTTCCGGTGGCAATCCTCATGAGAGCTACCCATTCCTTGTCACAACACAACTGATTGGCTCAAACGTATCAAGAAGGAAAGAAATTTCACAAATTAACATTTAACAAGGCACACCTGTTAATTTAAATGAATTCCAGGTGACTACCTCATGAAGCTGGTTGAGATAATGCCAAGTGTGCAAAGCTGTCAAGGCAAAGGGTGACTGCTTTGAAGAGTCTCAAATATAAAATATATTTTGATTTGATTAACCTTTTTTTGGTTGCTACATGATTCCATATGTGTTATTTCATTGTTTTGATGTATTCACTATTATTCTACAATGTAGAAATAAAGGAAAAACCCTTGAATGAGTAGGTGTGTCCAAACTTTTGACTGGTACTGTATGTAAATGTGATACTTCGGTTGTTGTTTTTGTTACATTTGAAACATTTATAAAAACCTGTTTTTGCTTTGTCGTTATGGGGTATTGTGTTGTTATTATGGGGTATCGTGTGTTGATTGAGAGGGAAATATTGATTTAATCCATTTTAGAATAACGGAACAAAATGTGAAAAAAGTGAAGGGGTCTGAATACTTTCCAAATGCACTGTGTGTGTGTGTGTGTGTGTGTATATATATATATATATATATATATATAATGTGTGTAAACGCCAGCCTTGACACAATCCTCAAGGTTCACTGATGATCAACCTCCTCCTTCACATCTGACTCCTGATGATCAACCACCTCCTTCACATCTGACTCCTGATGATCAACCACCTCCTTCACATCTGACTCCTGATGATCAACCTCCTCCTTCACATCTGACTCCTGATGATCAACCTCCTCCTTCACATCTGACTCCTGATGATCAACCACCTCCTTCACATCTGACTCCTGATGATCAACCTCCTCCTTCACATCTGACTCCAGTGATCAATCCAGAGCATCTTCTTTTTGGGGGAATCGCGATGGACTACGTCATCAAATAGGCCGTCATCATGACCACCGCCCACAAGTTAATTTTCATTCGGGTTTTCAATGGGAAAAGCATTAGCAACAACTCCTGTCTGGTAAATTGTCTCATTTAATGGATTTACATTGGCAGGTGAACATGGAGAAACCCCATTACATTTTTTTAGTCAAACTGCAGAAACACTGTTGGAATTCCTTAAGTCTGTGGCCTGTGATGTTGGGACAAATGATAGTCACTTATTATACAAGAGACCATATTTTACAGCACAATGGCAGAGTCATGTCTTCAGTGTAAAACTAACAATGACTCAATAATCCTTTTGGGAATGTTATGATGTCATAAAGTTATGGGCGTAGTTAGAAAGTTGGCTGTCAGAAGTACAATTATACAATGTAAAATTACTTTTAATCTGTCTGTCTGCATATTGCAAGACATGGTATTTGAGGGTGCAATGAGATGCCCCAGAGTTGGATGATACTTTTCTCATCAATCATCTTAAAAAAGATACATAATTAAAACCTGGAAATCAACCAATCCTCTGTTGTTAATTCAATAGAAAGGTCAAATGCTTTATTATCTGAAAGTTGAAAGTGACAGAGAAATAAAATGGTGCTGATGCGGGCACTGGAGATGGGGGTGTGGTCTAGTGGGTCTGGGCAGTTGATGTAGTTAATGGAGATGGAGGTGTGTTCTAGTGGGTCTGGGCAGGTGTGATGCAGTTAATGGAGATGGAGGTGTGTTCAAGTGGGTCTGGGCAGATGTGATGTAGTTAATGTTTGAATGATGTCCTTGTTTGTATGTGTATGTTTTGTATTGTTTATAAAATATCAATAATTCAAAGTTACACCTCACTGTTCTATTTTTGGAGTTATTACATTAAACCAATCAGATTTCAGAAGAATGCCAAAGTCCGGTGTGAAGTAATATGGAGGACCAGCCTGTTCCCTATGATGTAAACTACAACAGAAATAACTTCAAATGTATAACTTCATATTAAACCAATCGTTTTCAGTCATGACTTGAGTGATTAAAGTAAACCACAGTTTTGGAAATACATAACACCATCTAACCATATATCAAAGAATGTTAGCTATATGCAGTTATCTTAGCCAGCCAACCTTAGCTATTTATCCAACTAGCTATTAACCTAACCAGCGTAGCCAACCAGCACTGTTATGGTAAGTGAGCTGGAGCCCAACTAAAACATAACTGCAGATCAAAAAAGAAGAGACATACAGAATGATGGCAGGGAAAAAACACATGGAAATTGGAATTCACATGAAAATTCACCTCACTGGTTAGAGAACAACATGCAGAAGACAGCTACATTTTAAATGTAGGGGTCGTTTAACAAAGGAACACAAAACTTATGCCATTTGTTTGAGAGGGGAGAGACTAATGGAGCCCAACTACCAGAGTTAGAACCCAACTAAATCATGACTGCAGATCAAAAGAGACAGAATGATGGACGAAATGAAGCTTCAGACGTCATTGATCACTGCTGATAAAAGTGACATACTGCTTTGAAGTATAGTGCTTAGCGATTTCGGCGCATGCCTCGTAGCTCCTATATTAAATGTAACACACGTGCTACGGGTGAGTGTTGTTATCGTGACCAGTGAGCTGAATAACATCCATATCGAAAAGTTGACAAAACAAAAAGGACTATCAAAATATATCAAATTAACCTGAAAAAAATACTCGATCTGGTGGTGAATAAGTATAATACACCTAAACTAACAAAACCGGGCTAATAAACTGTCTGGTGTTCATGATGTTATAAAACGTGTACTTTATACATTTTTCATAAATTACCTGCATGTATGAGACACACAGTGTGGATGAATGATCAGTAATCGACAGGATAAAAATAGCACTCCTAAAGAAGATGCATTTTCCAGTTAGCTACCAACTTGAAAGAGGGAACTTTAGCATAAAACCTATATGGAAAACTGAGATTCGGGAAATAACATATAAAGAGAGGCTTATTTGACGCCAAACCAACAACAGTAGTTACTAGAACATAAATTGCTAATGTATGATGTAATGTCAACTTTATACATTTCTATCCCTGGACCACTCAATTTTCAAATTCTCCATAAACCTGCTGTGGATTACCCAGAATCCCATACCATTATCACTAAGTGTATTACATCTAGTGTAATGCAAACACACGAGCAGCGCAGCGGTCTAAGCCACTGCATCTCAGTACTAGTGGCGTCACTACTGAAATCCAGGCTGTATCATAACAAGCCGTGATTGGCCCAGCATCGTCTGGGTTAGGGTTTAACCGTTAATGTAAATAAGAATTTGTTCTTAACTGACCTGCCTAGTCAAATAAAGGTTAAATATAGGGGGAAAGGCTTGCCTGACCTCTACTTGTTCCTGGGCAGCCGCTACACAGCGTTACATCTGACTCTCGTCACCTCCCCGGTCAACAACAAGACTCAGGCCCTCGCACGGTTCTGGCTGGGATCTTACCTCAGGACTCTGAGACTGATCCCAGTCGACCTGCGAGCCCCAGTCTCTTTCCTGCTACCCCCGCCCTACGTCCAGCTCCAGAAGTTTTTAAGACATTTTAAACTGGAAAAAGAAACAGTCACGGTTTTAACAAAACACCGCTCTCTTCTCTCTCTTGTGCAGGATCGGGAACCAGTATGTCCAGTGCGCGGGCTCGCTATAGGTGAGCCCACAACGGTTTGGCGCAACGTGGCCCATCCTGCTCTCCTGAATCGACATCGGGACCTGTCCTGGATGGTCGCCCACGAGATCCTCCCGGTCAGGGCCGTTATGCACTCACGGGGCATGGCGAGGATATCCGCGTGCCCCCGACCAGGCTGCGGCCAAGAAGAGTCGGTGAGGCACATGCTCTGGGAGTGCAGAGCCGCCAGGGACCTGTGGAAGGAAGCAGGCCCCCTGATCACCTCGTGTCTGCCAGCAGGGGAGGACCTAACACCTCAGCTCATGCTGTATGGGGTGGGCCGAAGGCCCATTCCATTGAAGACTTTCACCAAGCTCTGGCCCACCCTCACGTGCCTGAAGGAAGCACTGTGGTCCTCCCGTAACCTGCTGGTAGCGAAAAATGTAGAGACCACCCCCCAGGCAGTGGCCATGGTAGCCACGGAAGCCCTGGGGTGGTACGGAAGAAAGGGGGCCTCGACCCCAAGCGAAGGGTCCCCCACAACACCCTAGGTCCCGGCGGCCACGGCCTGACAGCGCTGCGGCGCCTAGGGCGATGCGCCTAGGGGAGGGACCCCCCCCGGAGGCCTCCCCCCCGGAGGGACCCTCCCTGGGCCCCGAAGGACGGGACGATGATCCATTCAGAAGAGCAGGATGAGGTGAGCTTGATAAAGACTCACCCCGCTCCTGTACAAGGGACTGAAGACAGCCTTTTAACAAAGTGGCTTTTTAACATGTTTTTCATGTCTTAAAAATGTTTTACCTTTGTTAGATCATTAGTACACATTTTAAATGGCTATTACAGATTTGATGTTTTACAAGGATAGTACTTTTATTCATGGTTGTTTTCATTGGTTTTAACAACATGTACTTTTTAACAAATTTAAATGTAACTTTCAAATGCTGTGTTTTATGCTTTGCTGCCGTTTTTACGTGTATAAATGATGTAAAAAATGTATGAGCTGTTTTTAAAGGAATTGTGCCAATAAAACTTTTCCAAAAGAAAAAAAGGTTAAATATAGTTAAAAATATATAACTTCATTACACCGTTACACTGGCATACAAACCGAGGGGCACAGAGTTGATCATACATATGACGTTAAGAAATAGTGCATTGTGGATAGTTTATATGATTTCCCGAAATAAATTAATAAATATGTAATAACGCAAAAACATAACTGTTTGTACTTATAGGTAACCATAAAGTGACTACAACTAGCTTACTACGTCTTTAACCACACTGTACTGTTACACTGGTGAGTAAAACCTTCCTACCCTTTAACTTTTTCTGAACATTATACAGTAATATACATTTTAGTCAACTGCGTTACTCACTCCAGTCAGCAGATGGCGGTGTAGGAATTTAAGGCAGTGCTGTTAGTGTGACGTATAATCTTGTGGACGGAACGCTTCTTTCAACAGCAGCAACAGTAAGTCAGCCACCTCGGTAGCTTGCTAGACAAACTAGCCGAAACAATAAAGCTCTTTACACGCTTTAGTGTTTATTGGCCACTGTGTTTTAAACCCACTTCTGTCGTCTAGTTAGTTCTCCGATTTAATTTTATATTTCAGCTAGCGGCCTGGTTAAGTTAGCAATAGCCCAGCTAGCTAACATCCCCGACCATGAGTTCACTAAGCTACTCTCGTTCTGCTAAAGAAGAGGCGGTCTGCTGGACGGAGAAAGAATCTCTCGTTAAAGAGGAGAAGGAAGAGGAGGATAGCACAGTAAAACAAGAAGTAGAGGGTGAGGCTGTTACAGTGAAAGAAGAAGAGAAATACGCTTTCAGATTGAAAGAAGAGGAGGATGTTACAGTAAAAGAGGAAGAAAAGTATTTCAGAGTGAAGGAGGATGCATTTTTTGGAGTGGAAGAGGGGGAGAGGGGGACTGTCACATTGAAAAAGGAAGAAGAGGAGGAAACTGGATATCTGGGCCCGGTTTCCCAAGGGCATCTTAAGGCATCCAGTGGCTCTAACGATGAACGTGCCCTGGTTAACACGAGTAAGTACTGTCTTAAAAGCAGAGACACAAGCTCTACAGTTGTTGAACTTATGTGTGGTGTTAAAGGGGAAATGTGCAATTGCTACATCAATATTTAAATGTTTTATTTATTTATATCCATTAATTATTGAAGAATATAACACATGCCTCATGAGCTTAGTTCAACTGTACCCCATCAGAACCCCAAATAAGAAACAATGTAAATCAACACTGTATAGCCGGTTAAAACTATAATGTTGATATCATGGATGTTCAGTCCTTGCATCCATAGGGCTGTCTATGAATTTGAGAGTAGTTACATTTCTCCAGCCCCATCCATCATCTTATTAGCAAAACAGTGGTGGAATTACAGCTTTGTTATTGTTTGAACTGCAGATTGGTTGATTGATTGTTGTGTGGCTTTTTTTAAAGGGACAACATAGTTTTTTAACAGAAAAAAAATGGCAGCCCAGAGACCAGAGCTGTGTTCGAATACTTATTCTAACCATACTATTTGTGATGCTTATTGGTCAAAGTATGGATATAGTTAGTTTGCCAAAAGTTCCCGGAAGTCATACTACAATCGCCATGCAGAGGACTCTAATTTCGGTGTTTTTAGGGCCTAAAATGCATTTCTTCTGGAAATGGGCGTGGCTTCAACTATTTTCAGATTTGAAGAAAATGGCGGAAAAAATGCAGCTGAAGTTCGACGATAGAGTGGATACAAATGAACTGCTTTAAATAATTATGCCTTATGTTAAGAAAATGTTGAGCAATGTAATTACTTTTCAAATAAGTTATGTTACACATGGTTAGCTACACTATCCTTACACACCGCATAGCATATCTTTATAGCCATATGTACCAGTATGTCAGCTTGCTACATAATGTTAGTTGGCTACTAATACATCAAACTTGCCAGTATATTAACTATATTCTAACTAACTAGCCAACGTTTATTGACTTGATTATTCACGTCATTCTTAGCCAAGGGGTCGTGTGCGTTCTCAATGGACATTGTTCATTCGGGGTCGAATGAACAACTCCGATTTCAGAGAACTCTCGTCTGAGTGTACCAGAGTGCAGAATAATTAATTTACTAGCGCTCAACACCCGTTGAATATGTCCAGGTGTCAGTAAACGTAGGCAGAAAAAGCTCAAATTAAATTCTTGCCAGCAGCACAGTTAGTCTCCAACGTTCTGAATAACATGAAACTGGTAAATCATTGTTGATTTACCAGCTCTGCTCGGGCAAGTAAAATGGTCAGAGTGAGGTTTTCTCTCATTTGTGTCTAGCAAGCTATCCGACATTAGCCAGTTAGCTTGGGTGCTTTACTGTCGTTGTGAGGTCAGAACGCTTGGATCGACCCTACTCCTCAGCCATATAGTATTGGTTTACAAACAGTGGCCTTATACGAGCTCATGTTTTGGTTTCCGGTGGAGTAATACAGTTGAAACATTTGAGGCATTTATAAGTTATATTCTTCAATAAGCAATGGTTATATAGTAAATGGGTCTTTCTATAACTGGCAGTGTAGATTTCCTGTGGGGTCAAATTGTTAGAGCTGCTGTTAAGTCATTAGCTGTGTTAGAATACTCATACAAACCGTACTATTTGTGATGTTAATTGAGTATATAGTATGCTTATTGGTTATAGTAATCCATCTATAATCCATCCATGATGTCATAATGATAGTTTAACCAGGTTTCTAGGATATATAGTATATTCTAGAATTGCCAGTGAAGATTTCTTGTGGGGGTCAAATTGTTAGAGCTGTTGATAAGTCATTGTGTAATATTCTGGCAATTCTTTTCATGCCATTACATTGAAGGCCAAAGTTTGTCTTTTCTTAGCAAGGTGTTGCTAAAATAATGTTAGCCGCTAATCGCTAGTTAGCGGGCTAGCTAGCTTGCTAAATGTATTAAGAGTCAGCGCAAACATTCTAGCTAATACTGCCTGGTACCAGTGTTGTTGTAGGCTTAGATAAGCATGCTTGGAATAGGCCAAGTATGAATATGTTATCTAGCTAACATGCTACATGAAGTAAAAAAACTTGTAATGTTACATCTAATTAGGGTCACTTTGAAACACTGACCAACACTTTGGTTCCTACCATGTCTTCTTCTTCTCTGAGGTTTATTGTCAGACTACACTCATCCGGTGTATTGCTGCCACCTACTGTACAGGGTTGTAAAAAATACCCCCAAATCAAGTAATGTTTTGGATGAACAAATCATACTAATTACAAAAAATAAACAGTGACTCGTGCAATTTCTCACTTGCGCTATAAACACTACAAAGTCCACCTTCTTCACTATTAGTGTGTTGAGATCCTTCTCATGGCTTCACTGCAGACTGAGGGACATCCACCACCATCTCCTCTCTACTCACTCCTCCAGCTATTTTCACTGCTTCCACAAAGGACACCTGCAGGTTGGGCCTGATCCTAGCTACTGTGACATCCTTCATCTGTCCAGGGCACTGGGAACTCGGGAACGTGATTCCCATCACAATTACAACATGCTTCATCTGACATATTTATTCCTTCGGCAAACACTTGCCACGTGTCCAAACTTTTTATCATTGTAACACTTCAGTGGCTTCTGTGTATCTCACTTACCCAGGTTTTACATAAGATGGGAGAACCACTTCACCAAACCACAGTAAAACCTTCCGCCTATCATTCGTTTTAGTCTACGTGCGTCTACCTGAAATGTTTAACCTAAACCAAACAAAGCTTTCCCCTTTTGCACTGTTGACACACAATCAGTATCATGGTCACTCGAACCGATTCCACTTTACCCAATTCATCCTTCACCATCTTTGAGACCGGGTCACCCACAAAAACATCCTTGCTGATGATTCCCACTCTGACCATAAACTGCTGTTCATTACCAACTTTAGCCTTTTTCACTCCACTGTTCTTCACCATCGTCCAATCAGTCTCAGCAACTGTACAGAGTCCATGTGCGGGGGAACCGGTTAGTTGAGGTAATATGTACATGTAGGTAGAGTTAAAGTGACTATGCATAGATGATAACAACAGAGAGTAGCAGCTGTGTAAAAAGGTAGGGGGGGATGAAAATAGTCTGGGTAGCCATTTGATTAGATGTTCAGGAGTCTTATGGCTTGGGGGTAGAAGCTGTTTAGAAGCCGCTTGCCGTGCGGTAGCAGGGAGAGCAGTCTATAACTAGGGTGGCTGGAGTCTTTGACAATTTTTAGGGCCTTCCTCTGACACAGCCTGATATAGAGGTACTGGATGGCAGGAAGCTTTACCCCAGTGATGTACTGAGCCATTTGCACTACCCTCTGTAATACGTTTTGTTATGCCTTTTTCACAACTGTCTAGGTGTGCTTAGACCATGTTAGTTTGTTGGTGATGTGGTGACCTGCTCCACTACAGCCCCATAGATGAGAATGGGGGTGTGCTCGGTCCTCTTTTTCCTGTAGTCCACAATCATCACCTTAGTCTTGATCACTTTGAGGGAGAGGTTGTTGTCCCTGCACCACACGGCCAGGTCTCTGACCACCCTATAGGCTGTCTTGTCGTTGATCAGGCCTACCACTGTTATGTTATCGGCAAACTTAATGATGGTGTTGGAGTCGTGCCTGGCTGTGCAGTCATGAGTGAACAGGGAGTACAGGAGGGGACTGGACATGCAACCCTTAGGGGCCCCTGTGTTGAGCATCAGCGTTGCGGATGTGTTGTTATATACGCTTACAACATGGTGGCGGCCTGTCAGGATCCAGTTGCAGAGGGAGGTGTTTAGTCCCAGGTTCTTTAGTTTATTGATGAGCTTTGAGCGCACAATGATGTTGAACGCTGAGCTGTATTCAATGAATAGCATTCTGACATTTTGTCCAGGTGGGAAAGGGCAGTGTGGAGTGCAATAGAGATTGCATCATCTGTGGATCTGTTAGGGCGCTATGCAAATTGGAGTGGGTCTCAGGTTTCTTGGATAATGGTGTTGATGTGAACCTTGACCATCCTTTCAAAGCACTTCATGGCTACAGACATGAGTGCTACAGTTCGGTAGTCATTTAGGC
Source organism: Oncorhynchus masou masou (assembly GCF_036934945.1). Lineage (NCBI taxonomy): Eukaryota > Metazoa > Chordata > Actinopteri > Salmoniformes > Salmonidae > Oncorhynchus > Oncorhynchus masou. The sequence goes on along the minus strand of NC_088217.1, from coordinate 63,075,497 downwards.
AGGTCACCTTGTTCTTGGGCACAGGGACTATGGTGGTCTACTTAAAACGTGTTGGTATTACAGACTCGGACAGGGAGAGGTTGAAAATATCAGTGAAGACACTTGCCGGTTGGTCAGCGCATGCTTGCAGTACACATCCTGGTAATCCGTCTGTCCCTGCGGCCTTGTGAATGTTGACCTGTTTAAAGGTCTTACTCACATTGGCTGCGTAGAGTGATCACACAGTCTTCCGGAACAACTGGTGTTCTCATGCATGTTTCTGTGTTTTTTTTTGCCGTAGTTTAGCTCTTCTGTCACTGGGAATCTATCGGCTGTGCTTCCCTTTGTAGTCTGTAATGGTTTGCAAGCCCTGCCACACCCAAAGAGTGTCAAAGCCTTTGTAGTACGATTTGATCTTAGTCCTGTATTGACACTTTCCCTGTTTGATGGTTCGTTAGCGGGCATAGCGGGATTTCTTAAAGGCTTCCGGGTTAGAGTCCCGCTCCTTGAAAGCGGCAGCTCTAGCCTTTAGCTCAGTGTGGATGTTGCCTGTAATCCTTGGCTTCTGGTTGGGGTATGTACAAAAGGTCGACCGATTATGATTTTTCAACGCCGATACCGTTTATTGGAGGACCAAAAAAGCCGCGACCGATTAATCGGCCGATTTTATAAAAAAATAAATAAAAAAAATACACAAAAAATAATAATAATAATAATACTGCAAATTAAATATATATATATTTTTAAATGTATTTGTAATAATGCCAATTAAAACAATACTGAATGAACACTTATTTTAACTAAATATAATACATCAATAAAATCAATTTAGCCTCAAGTAAATAATGAAACATGCTCAATTTGGTTTAAATAATGCAAAAACAAAGTGTTGGAGAAGAAAGTAAAAGTGCAATAGGTGCTATGTAAGAAAGCTAACGTTTCAGTTCCTTGCTCAGAACATGGCTGGCGATTCCTTTTAACACGAGTCTTCAATATTCCCAGGTAAGAAGTTGTAGGTTGTAGTTATTATAGAACTATTTCCCTCTATACCATTTGTATTTCATTAACCTTTGACTATTGGATGTTCTTATAGGCACTTTAGTATTGCCAGTGTAACAGTATAGCTTCTGCCCCTCTCCTCACCTCTACCTGGGCTCGAACCAGCAACACAACAACAACAGCCACCATTGAAGCAGCGTTACCCATGCAGAGCAAGGGGAACAACTACTAGAAGGCTCAGAGCGAGTGGCGTTTGAAACACTATTAGCGCGCGCTAACTAGCTAGCCATTTCACTTCGGTTACACCAGCCTCATCTCGGGAGTTGATAGGCTTGAAGTCATAAACAGAGCCATGCTTGATGCACAAGGAAGAGCTGCTGGCAAAACGCACAAAAGTGCTGTTTGAATGAATGTTTATGCGCCTGCTTCTGCCTACCACCGTTCAGTCAGATACTTAGATACTTGTATGCTTGTATGCTCAGTCAGATTATATGCAACGCAGGACACGCTAGATAATATCTAGTAATATCATCAACCATGTGTAGTTAACTAGTGATTATGATTGATTGTTTTTTATAAGATAAGTTTAATGCTAGCTAGCAACTTATCTTGGCTTACTGCATTCACGTAACAGTCTCCTTGTGGGGTGCAATGAGAGAGAGGCAGGTCGTTATTGCGTTGGACGAGTTAACTGTACGGTTACAAGATTGGATACCCCGAGCCAACTAGGTGAAATCTGTCTTTCTGCCCCTGAACAAAGCAGTTAACCCACCTTTCCTAGGCCGTCATTGAAAATAAGAATGTGTTCTTAACTGACTTGCCTAGATAAATAAAGGTATAAAAAATAAATGTTAAAAAATTGGCAAATCGTCGCCCAAAAATACCGTTTTCCGATTGTTATGAAAACTTAAAATTGTCCCTAATTAATCAGCCATTACCATTAATCAGTCGACCTCTAGTATGTACGTACGGTCACTGTTGGGACAACGTCCTCAATGCACTTATTGATAAATCCAATGACTGATGTGGTGTACTCCTCAATGCCATCGGAGGAATCCCAGAACATCTTCCAGTCCTGCATCTTAGCATCTGCACTTTTTTATTGATCTAGTCACGGGTGCTTCTTGCTTTAATTTTTGCTTGTAAGCAGAAATCAGGAGGATAGAATTATGGTCAGATTTGCCAAATGGATGGTGAGGGAGAGCTTTGTATGCATCTCTGTGTTTGGAGTAAAGGTGGTCTAGAGTTGTTTTCCCTCTGGTTGCACATTTAACATGCTGCTAGAAATTTGTTTTGGCGGATTTAAGTTTCCCTGCATTAAAGTCCCCGGCTATTAGGAACACTGCCTCTGGGTGAGCGTTTTCCTGTTTGTTTATGGCGGAATACAGCTCATTCAATGTGGTCTTAGTGCCAGCCTCAGTCTGTGGTGGTATGTAAACAGCTACGAAAAATGCGGATAAACCCTCTAGGTAGATTGTGTGGTCTACAGCTTATCATGAGATACTCTACCTCAGGCGAGCAATAGCTCGAGGCTTCCTTAGATATCGTGCACAAGATGTTATTTACAAAATACATAGTCCGCCATCCCTTGTCTTACCAGACGCCGCTGTCCCATCCTGCCGGTGCAGCGTATAACCAGCCAGCTGTATGTTGATAATGTCGTTGTTTAGCCACGACGCTGTGAAGCATAAGCTATTACAGTGTTGAATGTTCTGTTGGTAGTTTAGTATTTCGCGTAGGTCATCGATTTTATTTTCCAAAGATTGCACGTTTGCTAGCAGAATGTAGGGAAGTGGGGGTTTATTTGATCGCCTACACATTTTCAGAACGCAGCCTGCCCTTTGGCCCCTATTTCTCCGCCTTCTCTTCACGCAATTAATGGGGATCTGGCCTGTTCCCGGATAATTAGTATATCGTTCACATCGGGCTCGTCGGACTCGTTAATGGAAAAAAAGGATTCTGCCAGTACGTAGTGAGTAATCGCAGTTCTGATGTCCTGAAGTTCTTTTCGGCCATAAGAGATGGTAGCGACAACATTATGTACAAAATAAGTAAAAAAGAGGTTCTAAACAATGCAAAGAACCTATAAAAAACAATTGGTTGGAAATAAGTAAAACTTCAGCCTTGCTCTTCGTCTTAAAGACAATTATGCCGTGCTCCATGTTAGATCCAACCTCCATAAACAAATTGATGTTTATAATGTGTTATTGTCTACTTGATTTACAGTAGCGTCTCGTTAGTCAGTTTGGACACAGAGATACTTAGCTCATAATGTGTAGAGAACTGTTCCTTGATGTATAAGCTATTGTACGACAGACAGAGCTATTTTCCTTTATTCGGGACATTTAGAATGACAACATATTACAGAGTAGCCTAGTGGGATTATTTCCAAAATTATCTGGTGATCAGGTTATGAAATGTAATGACAAAGACATTTTAGTTTCCTTGTTTCATTCACCTGAAATATTAAATGATTTATAGTCCTAGGTCTGTTGTTAGGTTATGGGTCCTACAGTTGGTTTATTTTGTTGTTAAGTGAAGTTATGGGTCAATTTGGCTTACACAAAGTGTACAAACACTCATTGTCAGGCTGATGGGAAAACTAGCCAAAGAGCATTTTACTTGTTGAAGTATAAAGCAGTTGATTTGCGGCAATAACACAAACATTATATTAAGCAGGAGATTCAAACGAGCCTTTACAATTATAATCCAAAGTTGTAATATTCAGAACACATTGTTTAAAAAAAACGAAAACCCGGTTTCCTCATTAGCGTTGCCGGGTAGGTACCTTGTCCCTGTTTTGCTTATTGGTGAAATCAGCAGTCTGACAATATCTTCTTTAAGTTAATCAATCAAAACTTTATTTAATGTAATTGCAGACAGAAGTTGACAACAGGAACATAACGTATGTTTCCCAGTAAGTTCTGCACCCCACCTAAGGGCACAGCTGATTTTATACATGTGATCACCCCCTGGTGGTCTGATCACCTACGTCAATGTATGTGTCTATCAATAAGCTGAGGTTACATTGTAAGGTATCCTGGTACAGTAGCTTCTCTGAATTTCTTAGGATTGATCACTGTCACACAAGATCAAAATGTCAAAACCAGACAGTGGTTACTTCTCTTTATCTAGTTTCGGTCTGACTCAGACCCAGCCTGCAAGCACACACTCACAACAGCCAGGGCTTAACCACAAAGACTAATATAGATGCTTGTGCAACGTATAGTGGCAGTTTTTTAGACACATAGCAACAGTATCTTATTATAAGACCTGCAGCAAAACATATGGATCTTAAAGTCCCCTTAATCAATAATGGGGAGGGTCTTCCACCCCTACATTCCCCCCTCTGAGACTAATAAGTCTCACAGGTTCAATCATTATATTCTCCTCTGAAATCAAACAGAGTTGGCAAAACCCCAGGATCCATTTGATCCCAGGGATGGCCTGCTAAAGGGAGAAACCACACCGGAGGTTCCTGGAATGGTGGTGGGGTGAGTCTGTTTATATTCCCATTCTTCCTGAGTCCTGGGAAGAACATCATGAGTTGGATGGACTGTCGCGATACAAAACCTTCAGCCCCGCCCCTTGGCCGGCAGCGGGGTGCTAGAGGTGGTTAGCGTCCCGTTCCCTGGATTGGACAGGGCACTATAGATACTTCAGGTTATCTCGGTATAACCAGGACCGCTCGCGTAGCCCTGCCTCTCTTTCTATATCGAAGCGTTGTCCGTGTAGAGAGGTCTTTTGCCTTGTCACTCTCAACGGTCTTTCTCCAGCTGGGATGTGTGAACCCCACCTTTATCCTCTAGACTCTTTGCTTCACCACTAATTGGTCCTTGAGTTATTATTAAGCACTAGTCCTACCAGTCTCTATGATTTCCCTGTGGTTGAGTGTTTCCCCTCTGTGATGTATCTAGTTTAAAGTGTGAAGACCTTTAGTCAACTTAGTCTGACTACTCCGCCTGTCGGCTATGTATCGCTTGGAAAATAAAACTTAGATAGATCGATAAGACAATTAAATGAATCACTACTGGACACACCTTCCTCCTTGTCTTTTAATGGTAACTCATTCTGTCATAGATCATTGATCCCCGTTTCCAGTGTCCCGGTAGCGGGGAGTGTCAGAGTTGTTATCTCCTGTGCCGTTAACTGTCTTTGAGAGAACCTTTTACTCGAGACAAAATAAGACTACCGTTTATTTTTGAAAACACTCTGTTTTTTGTCTTTTACAATCAAATACACTTCAAAATACACAATTTGTTACTCGGTCACACAGCGTTAATCAAAAACATGCAAATGCCTTAATGCCCTATAAAATGCCTGGTAGAATGACAACACTTATCTCTATATTAAATGCTTATAATAGTTATTTAATTACATTTGAGAGATGACGAGGAGACCCACGAGATCAGGAGCAGAGTTTCAATCGGTCAGAGTTCTTTTTAGAATTTAGTTAAGTTTTAGTTAAGTAGCGACTCCCCTCTACTAAATTTAGAGATTCAAGTTTGAACTGGATGAGAGAACCCACTGGTGATTCCTGCCCCAAATGGAATATCAAAAAGTCAGTGGCGCCCGTCGAGGTACTGCGCTCAATCGAGAGGCTACAGAGAACTCTCTGGATATATTTGCATCAGCACCCACGTACCTGGCGCAAGGCTACAGGGTCAATTCAGACATCCATAAGAGAAAGCAAGGGATAACCTTAAGGGTTAGAGTGCCTCTCAGTCCCGTTGAACTACCGCAGCGTCCGTGGCCCGCAACGAGGTCGAGATACTGAGCTCAATCGAGAGGCTACTGAGAACTCTCTGGATATATTTGCATCAGCACCCACGTACCTGGCGCAAGGCGACAAAACAACTGTTCAATAGTTAAACGGTATATCGGAGAGTCAGTTCTCAGATCCAACAAGTTAGAATCTTTTAAGTAATCTGAGTCAGGTGGCAATTTACCCGAAGTCAAATGGTTGTCTAAATGAATTCAGAATTCAAGAAGTCAGCGCCAAAGTAATGGCAAATGTCTCTTTATATACCTTTTGATTCTCTGCACCCGATCCGCTGCTCCTCCCATTCCCTCAGAGCAGAGAGGGTGATGACATATCTTACAACAGGAAATACCTTTCTTACAGTGCATATATGGGCCTCTGGTTATGACAGAGCCTATTACTCTAGCAACAATGAGGAAATACTTTTCTTACAGTGCGCATATGGGCCTCTGTTTATGACAGTGCCCTTACTCTACCAGCAATAAGTCTAACAGCTGTTCCCATTCAGAGGTGTCACTTGAAGCAGAGGGTGATTCTTCCTGACACCAGTCAGGTTCAATAGTTGGTTGGCTTGAGTCGTCTTCTGGTGGTTTTGCCCAATCCGGTATTTCAGTAGGCGAGGTCATCTCTGTCGCTACCCTTGGTGGGTAAGACAGGTAAAGAGGACCAGGAGGTAGATCCCTTTGGTGTTTTACTACAGGACAATGGGATTAAGAGAAACCAGAATGATTTGCATCAGCTTCCACCAACACCATCACTCCAGCATGTTCAAGAGCAGTTCGTCATTCTCTTATAAATACAAACAGTAGCCAAAATCACCAATCCCACTACAAGTACAGGAGTAAACAATGAAAACAAAGTTAACATAACTTTCCCCATTACAGTTCCAAATTTAACAATTAACCAATCACCAATTTTGAAAGACAGATTTTTCAGATTGAGAGAGTTTTCTAAGATCAGTAATCTTATCAATTATCGCAGTCATATTCTCAGAGGAGTCAGGGAGGAGCATAACACAATTATCAGGACCAATAACACCTGGTACGTTACAGTGTCGTCCTTCCTTCGCCAAAAGATAATCTAAAGCCAACTCATGGCGGCTGACGACATCTAATGAGAGTTGGCTAAATCCTGGTATCGTTAAACCCAGTAAAGAATTGGTTAAATTGTTTACCCACTTTCCCCGGACAGCCACACCCCGGGAGGGTATGACTGACGTACCAAAAATCTCACCCGGGGCGTAGGACATGACCATAGGCTTCCTGATTGCCTGGGATGAGTCGTTTGGCACGCTTCAGTACCCCAGAGTTGGTTTTTACCTGTTTTATTGAAAAGATCGGTGACCAGAATTCTTAACATGTTATTTGAGGTGAACAGAAATGTACAACACCCCCCCCCCCCCCCCATCCAGGAGGTAAAGTGAGGTGCCCCCTGTCACTGCATACCCACATCCATCCAAAAGGTGCTCCCATGCCTTCCTCCATCCAGGAAAAGTTTACACCTGTCACCTGTTGCATTACCCGTGTTCCAGATGTGTTCCCCTTCCCCTGTAATCCTATGTATGTCACTGCTTTCACCCATTTATTATTCTCCACATCCCCGTCCACAAAGGGAATGAGTAGGATTTGGAGAGCAATAAATACCCTACATGTGTGTTTCCATGGTTGTGGTTTTCTTGTTTCACAATCATAGTGTGTGTATGATGGTGTCCTCGACATCTGATGACTCTTTGGGTTCTGTGGCTGAACCCTCTGTTGGTTCTTCTGGCCTTTGGGCTTCCCCGTTTCTCCTCTGGCTCCTCAGCCTCTTATTGCCATGGTCACCTGGAAGGGTCCAATCCATCTTGGCTGGTTCCATTTTCTCGAATGGACTCGTAGTTTCACCTAGTCTCCAACGTTTATGGAAAGCTCATCAGGGTCTTCACCTGGGGGAACCTCGTTTGCTTTGCAAGTGTGAGAGTGGTGAAAACTTACAACAGAGGTTAGTTCCTTCATGTACTCAAGAGGGTCACACTGTGTCTCAGTTATTTCTATCTGTTGGTCAGTCATAGGTTTCACCCCTGGAGTGTTCATTGGTCATCTTGTTAATATCTCATAAGGTGTACACCCAATACCTTTGTTAATGCTGCTGCGCAATTTCATGAGGACAATAGGCAAGCATTCCACCCAGATCATTTTTGTGGAATGGCAGGCTTTTGCAAGCCCCCCCTTTGATCATTTAATGAACCCTCTCTCTAATCCCATTACTCCACGGGTGATAGATGGACACAAACATCTGGTCAACACCCATCATTTGGGCAACCACATCTTCTATGAGATGGGTCCCATTGTCTGCATACAAAACCTCACAGGCACTCTCAACCTGAGTATAATTTCCCTGACTAGCAATTTTGCAACACTTCGCATCGCAGTTGGTGGAGGGAAATGCTTCCACCAACCCGGTGAACCTGTCAATTATCACCAGGCAGTATCGCTTTCTTTTTTTTGCTCTACCATGTCTATGAAATCCATAGCAAGGTGGGCAAGAGGTCATTTTGGAGTGGGGAACTTCCCTGGTTGCAGTGGAGTTCCCTTGTCTATGTTATATAACAAATATGTCGTGCAAAAATATATTAACTTTATATATTTTTTTTTTCACGTGCTGATTTTGGCAAAACCATTGGACTGAAATCTTCTCCACCATATCCCCCATTGACGAATGGCTCACACCATGAGCTAATCAGCAAACAGTAGAGGTCATAATTGATGGTAAATAGGGCATGCCAGACAAAATATGTAGCCATAAGCCAGACCTATTTGTAAACCCTCTTCCAAACCACACTAGCATATGCTGAGTCTGAGTAGACAGTAAGGGCCTTCCCCCAATTCACAAGCTGAAAAGCACATACCCTGCAGGCACCAGGTTCATGGGTGTGACTGATGTGACTGTGCGGGAGCTGCAGGCTGTGGTTGTGGTGAGCCTGTAGAAACAACTTTGAGCTACCATCATGTTCTGAGTAAAACCACCACTTCCTGTCTCCATCTGTGCGAGCTGGGCCTTCTACAGTGCAGTGTCGTGTCCTCCTTTTCCTGCTCTCTGAATAGTTCACCCATGGATGGTGGCACATTGTACTTTTCTTTTGCTTCTGTAGTAGTTTGTGTTTTCTACAGGTGGCCATATGTCTAGGATCTTCCAGTCTGTTCCTTTTTGTGGAGTGATTTGGGGTGGCGAGGGAAAACTCGCTCCAGGAACTGTGCTTTCTTTTCTCATCCAATTCTATTGTTCTCATGCTGCTTGTTGCTGCTGTTGTCTTCCACTTCCTCCATTGGAGTCCCCTTGAGGATAATTGTGGTAACATCTCCATTTTCTTCTGTCAGAGGGTAGATCTCTGTATAGTCACCCAGGGGTCCTCTGGGTTGATTTTCATACGGCGGCAAATAGTTGTCAAATAATTTAACAAACGTCAATTGTTGTACAACTTCATGGCCCTGCTCTGGGCATCATCTTTTACCTCAAATAAACAGTAGATTTCTGCTGTTGTGGGCCTTTAACCATCTGTCTGACTTTGTTGTTCACACAGGAGAGAGATGTGACTATCGTGGATCCTCTGGGGAGCCTCAACAACAACATGATGCTGATGAGGCAGAAGAGAGTCTCTCCAAATCAGAACACCTCAAGAAAAACCAGTGTAGACCCACAGGAAAGAAATCTCACTGCTGCTCTGACTGTGGGAAAAGCTTTTCAACATCACATATTTTGAAGCTGCACCAGAGAACACACACAGGAGAGAAATCTCATAGGTGTGATCAATGTGGGAAGAGTTTTACTACATCTAGCAATCTGGCTATACACCAGAGAACACACACAGGAGAGAAATCATTTAGTTGTAATCAATGTGGGAATAGTTACTTAAGGTTAAAATCACTAAAAGTACATATGAGAATTCACACTGGAGAGAAACCTTACAGCTGTGATCAATGTGGAAAGAGTTTTGTTCAATCTAGTGATCTGACAGTACACCAGAGAACACACACAGGAGAGAAACCTTTTAGCTGTGATCAATGTGGGAAGACTTTTATTGCATCTAGCAATCTGACTATACACCAGCGGACACACACAGGAGAGAAGCCTTATAGCTGTAATCAATGTGGGAAGAGTTTTATTACATCTAGCCAGCTGACTTCACACCAGCGAGTACACACAGGAGAGAAACTTTACCACTGTTCAAATTGTGGGAAAAGCTTCTCAACATCACAGACTTTGAAGCTGCACCAGAAAACACACACAGGAGAGAAACCTTACAGCTGTGATCAATGTGGGAAGAGTTTTATTACATCTGGCAATCTGACTATACACGAGCGGACACACACAGGAGAGAAACCTTATAGCTGTAATCAATGTGGGAAGAGTTTTAATACATCTAGTCATCTGACTACACACCAGAGAGTACACACAGGAGACAAACCGTATAGCTGTGATGAATGTGAGAAGAGTTATACTGCATCTAGCCATCTGACCAGACACCAGCGAGTACACACAGGAGAGAAACCTTATAGCTGTGATCAATGTGGGAAGAGTTTTACTGCATCTAGTGATCTGACGGTACACCAGAGAACACACACAGGAGAGAAACCTTATAGCTGTGATCAGTGTGAAAAGAGATACTCTCGTAAAAGATCTCTGATCAAACATCAGAAAATACATACATGAAGGAGATATTTCATGATATCAATGAAATAACAATGTAGAATGTTTTTAACATTGTAGTAGGAGCATTTTAAGGAATTTCACACTGTAGAACCCTAAACGTTTGCCCCATTCAATTGATTTCAGCATGATATGTATATTAGCCTCGGGAAAAATCCTGGCTCTGAATTGAAAGAGTGATTTAATAAAAAGTGACTAACACTAAAAGAGCTGTGTTACACTTACCATGTTGGTGACCCACTTGAATCAAAATGTAACACTTCAAAATGTAGCTAGCTGCTTTCTGCAAATTGTCCTCTAACCAGGGATGTACACATTATTCCCAGATTCCGTGTGGTTTTTGAGCTGTTAGTGCAACCTCATCTCCCTCCTCTCGCACAATGGATTTCAACACGATATCGATGAATGATGACAAATAAGTGTTGTGTACCTTTGTTTAGAGACACCTAAATGTAAATGCATCACTCCCAAATGTAGCTGATTGTCATGTTTTATTATTCCATGCCTCACCATTAAGTGAATTATTGCCAAATCATATTTACAATTCATGTAACATTTAGTAATCAGAATTATTTATGCAACCAACTGACAATTTTTGGGTATAATTATACTGACATTGTTGCCCTGCTTTTAGAATATCAGGGTTCATTCTCAGATGTGCTAACCCAAATGAGAGAGTACTAGAGTATGACATTGGGGACAGGGCCCCGATCCAACAACATACCTATCGAGTGAACCCTGAAAAGAGAGAGAAGATCAGCAGTGAGGTGGAAAGCAGTGAGGTGGAAAGTTACTACGGACATTGCAGGAGTTTCCTTTTGAAATCAGATATGTCCGTAGTAAGGACAACTTGGTTGCTGATTGTCTCAAGGGTGGGCAGTCAAAAAGATTTGCGTTTAGCCAGTGCGTTACCATGGATCCCAATTTATTTTGACATGTTTTTCCATGTTGGAGATTATTTTTGTTTGGGCTCTTTTCAAGGGGACGAGTTTGAGAATCAAATAATTACAGAAATATATCTATATATATAAATTTAGTTTGGTTTTTATGTTTTGAAGACTTTAGCACCTATAGCTCATTAGCACGTAGGACGCAATGATTGGTGTCACCTCGTTAGTCAGTATGTGTTACACCTGTGCTGGCTTGTCCATCTCGTTAGTGGGAAGGTGTTTCACCTGAGCTGGTCCAGGTTTTATTTAAGAGTGTCTGGACCAGTGCTACAGTGGTCTTGATAGATGTGGAGAGGCAGCACCTTTAGTTGCTCCACCTTTTCCTATTAAAGATGTTTTTAATTTCAGGTTAAAGCTTCTTTTTGAAGATAGCTTATTTTTTTAAATGAATCAATACAGATCGTTTCCGGGGGTTGGTATGGCAAATACCTTACGATTTGCCTGGACTGAAAAGGAGATGGAGCCGTGGAGTAGAGAGACATTTGGAAGGACCATTTTGATGGGATGCCTCAGGATAGAGGTGAAGGAAGTGCTCTGCCTTCAAGGGAACCCGATTGAGAAGGCTTTCGATGTGACGTTTCAAAAAGAAGAAAAACATGAAGAAGTGATGAAGATGGCAAAGGAAGCGGAGAAAACGGGACCCCTGTGCCATTATGCGGTGACCAGCCTGGCGAAGAACAACTTCAGGGTGGTCACCGTAACCATGTACAATCCGCATGTGAAGGATGAAGAGGTGAGGGCCTTTCTGGGGAGATATATGGACAATGACTCCTCAGCGAGGTACCTCAGGGACTCCCTGGGTTTCTGGAACGGAAAGAGAGGTTTCCAGGCGTTACTCAGGGAGTCCCCGAAGAGTGTGGATGGCTACCTCCATCCTCCGGCGATGTTCTCCCTGGGGGCTGACAGGGGAACACTCTACTATGCACATCAGCCCCCGTTCTGCAGGCGTTGTATGGCCTACGGTCATACCCTGACCTCGTGCAGTAACAAGAAATGTCGTGGGTCGGAAGAGCACGAGGCCAGGGAGTGTGACGAGCCCAAGGCTTGCCACGGGTGTGGCTCCAGAGAACACCTGTGGCGTGATTGCCCGGCTCGTCACAGGTCATACGCGTCTGCAGCTGGGGGGAGCGGGGGATGGGGGAGAAAAGAAAGGACGCGTGCGGATTGTACGGATGGCACAGGGGAAAGGACGGAGAAGGACGAAGAAGGGAAGAAGGAAGAGGCGAAAAGAAAGAGGAGAGAAGATGGAAAGAAGGAAAAAGGAGAGATTAAAAAGGTGGAAGAACGTGGAGGAGAAGAGAAGGGGACAGTGGTACGAGAAGGAGTGGAAGAGGGAACGGGGACAGTGACGGAGAAGGTGGGAGGGGAGGGGGTGGGAGGGGGGGAGATGGGGGGACAGCCTGCCAGGCTTCCTCGAGGTTGAAATGAGGGATTTGGTGGAGGAGTTAGCGGGGATGGGACGTTGTGTCTCCCCGCTACCTCCTTCACCAAAGAAGAAAGGGATGAAGAGGGGGAGCTTGGCAGGGAGTGAGAGGGAGGGGGAGGGGGGGGCTAAGAGAGTGGCGGGGGGGGGGGAGGGTAATTTGTCCTCCCGGTTTGCCTCAGTCCCTTGCATTTTAGTGGATGACTCCAGTGAGGGGTCGGTGGGCTGTTTGTTAGAGGGATCCCAACTCCTGTTTGAGGAGATGGGGTCCCCTACATGCAGCCCCGAGGCAAACAGGGAGGGGGGGATGGTGGGTGGGGAGGGAGGACCCAACACACTCCCTGGGTCATGGGTTGGGATGGAGGACGGGGGGGCGTCAGGAGAGGAGAGGACGTCCCCGCCGGTGGAGATGGACCAGGGGAGCATCTTGTGAGTCTCCTGTTTTTTCTTTGGTTTTTGAGGGTTTTATTTGTTGTTAATATTTAAATGAATAGTTCTGTTTCTTTTTTTAGTTTAAATGTTAGGGGGTTAAGGAATAATGTTAAAAGGAGGGCGGTTTTCTGTTATTTAGAGGGTGTGGGGTTTGATTTCTGTTTTTTACAGGAGGTTCACCTGAGGGATGGTGGGGATGTGTGTAGATTTAAGAGGGAGTGGGATAAGGGGGAATCTTTTTGGGGCATAGGAGGGGTGCACTCAACAGGAGTAGGGATTTTGTGTGGGCATAGAGAGGTTAAAATAGAGAACACTTTTGTAATAATGCAGGGTAGAGTTTTGGGGATAGATGTTAAGTTTAGAGAAGCTAGATATAGGTTAATTGGGGTGTATGGGCCACAGGTGGCGGCAGACAGGAGGGAGATGGTGGACTGTCTGGCGCCCCTGTGTGTTACAAACAGGCACTTGGTGATAGGAGGAGACTTTAATATAGATTTAGGGGTAGGCGGTGATAGCAGTGCAGGTGCCATCTCTGGGCTAATGGCTTGCCATGGTCTGGTTGATGGTGGCCTGCACACTACTCCGGCAATGGTCGGTCCTACATGGCGCAACTCCAGGGGGTTGCGCGGAGGCTCGACTACATTTTTGTATCCAGGTCTTTGGGTCAGTTGTCTGGGCGGCTGTTGCCTGTTTTCTTCACGGATCACGACGGGGTGTTCCTGCAGGTGGGGTCGCCAGTCTGCCTCTTCGGTAGGGGGTACTGGAAGTTAGATCGGGATATACTGGAGGAGCAGGCTTTCGTTGACGCATTTTTTGTTTCTTTCGGAGGCTTGACGGCCTCTGGTCCATGTGCGAGGGGGTGTTAGAGTGGTGGGATTTAGTTAAGGGGAGGATAAGGGCTTTTATAATAGGATATTGTAGAAGGAAAAAAAGGGAGGAAAGGAGGGAGGTGGATCGTATCCAAAGGTTAATTGAACTCGAGTACGATGCAGGCAACCTCGGCGGGTCGATTGACTGGAAGAGATTCGCAGCCCTAAAGGCGCAGCTCAGGGAGCTGCAGGAGCAGAAGGCTCGAGCTTTCCTGGAGCGTGCGCATAGTGGCTTTCTAGAACATAATGAGACCTGTTCCGCTATGTTCTTTAAGTCGGTTAGGGCCAGGCAGAGTAGGAAGGTAATGCATGGCATTAGAAAAGAAGATGGTAGTATAGTTAGAAAACCAGAGGAAATGGTCAGGGAGACAACTGATCATTTTCCGAGGGTTTTTTAAAGAAAGGGAGATAGATGTAGAGCAGGGAAACGTGTTTTTAGAACACTTGTCCCGGCGGTTGCCAGAGGACATTAGAGACGTGATGGAGGCCCAGATCTCACTAGAAGAGGTTGAGAGCGCTCTTAGGAGGATGGGAAAAGGGAAGGTGCCTGGGATGGATGGGCTGCCGGCTGAGTTTTACCTCAAGTTTTGGGGTATACTTGGTCCAGTGGTCCTCGAAGTCTTGAAGGCCATCATTGAGACGGGGGTCCCGGGGGATCAATGGCTGTTGGTGTGCTGTCACTTCTTTATAAGAAGGGGGAAGCAACTGACCTTGGCAACTGGCGGCCGTTGACCATGCTGTGTGTAGACTACAAGATTCTTGCAAAGGTTTTAGCAGACCGGTTGCGCACAGCCCTTCCCTACGTCGTCCATGAGGATCAGATGTGCGGGGTAGAGGGCCGCTCAATAAGATGGAACCTACAGTTGATCAGGGACTCCATCGCCTGGGTTGAAGATAGAGGGCTGCCTTTAATGGTAGCAGCGCTAGATCAGGCGAAAGCCTTTGATCGCGTGAATAGATCTTTTCTATTCAGGGTGTTAGGTAGATTAGGATTTGGGGAGAAGTTTATAGGATGGATCCGTACATTATATGTCGGAGCGGGGTGTCGAGTTAGTGTAAATAGTCACTTAGGTGACGTTTTTGACCTCTCGTCTGGGTTCAGGCAGGGATGCCCACTCTCGGCCCTCCTCTTCGTACTGTACATGGAGCCTTGTTGATCCCTGGGAGCGGTGGGCTGCGTGTTAAGATGACGCCAAAGACACTTCCTTGCTGTTATGTAAGGACTCGTGCCTGACAAGGTCCCTTGCCATCATTGGGGATTTCACCCAAGCGTCGGGGGCAGTTCTGAATCATGCAAAATCTTCCGTTAAGTATTTCGGAAGATGGCGCGGTAGGACGGATGTGCCCGGGGGGTTATCTCTCTGTGAAGGGGCCCTGAGGATTCTCGGGGTCCATTTTGAGACCTCTGGCTCAGCGACGCTAAACTGGAACATGCGTATTGCAGTGGTACAGAGGAAGCTAGCAATGTGGAAGGCTAGGTATTTTTCTTTTATGGGCAAAGTCCTGGTCCTAAAGGTGGATGTGTTGCCGTCTCTTTTGTATTTGGCATACATCTACCCGTTGCCGGCTTGTCTGAGGAGGCCTCTAGTGAGGCTTGTGTTTCAGTTTATGTGGAGTGGCAGGTGCGAGTGGGTCGCCAGGGCACGCATGATCTGTCCCATCGGGGAGGGAGGTAGGGGGGTGCCACATTTCCCACTCAAGCTGGACTCAATTTTTGTTTCTTTCTTGTTAGCGGAGCTTGCTCAGCCAGTGATACACCTGTCCGGTTACCTCCTGCGGGTGTTCTTCTCGTACCAGGCAAGAAGCGTAATGGTGTGGTCTAACATGGGTCCTCGGGCGGAACAGCTGCTGTGGCACTTTGGCCATGTGGCAAAGTGGCTGCGTGTGCACCCCGAGGTTGAAGTTGCCCGAGTAGGTTTAGATCACAGGCACCTGTACGAAGAGGTCAGGCAGGCAGGGAGTCCTGCGCCTGTAGCGGGCATCTCGTCAGTGGTCTGGGAGGGAGTGCAGGCGCGGGGCCTGGACAACGGGCTCAAGGACCTGAATTGGTTGGGCCTCCATAAGTGCTTGCCGGTACTTTCCATCTTGTACCGGTATAGTGTGGTGCGATCCCCCACCTGTCCAAGATCTGCTTGTGGCAGGGAAGAAACTGTGCGCCATGCCTTCTGGGACTGTGCCTTTGCCTGACTAGTATGGGCTAGGGCACGGGTGATGCTAGGTGTGGTTAGGAGGGATTTTGTTTTGACATGGGCTAGGCTAGAGAGAGGCGTAGGGAGAGCAAAGGGAACGGATAGGGACAGGTTTCTTTAAAAAGGGACTGTGGGAAGCCAGGAAGAATTTAGTCAAGACGGGGAGAAATTGGGGGGTGGAAGGGATAGTGAGAAGGGTGGAAGGTGATTTGAGGGGGAGGATGAAGAGGGAGGAGAGGAAGTGGGGGAAGCATGTGGCACGGGAGAGGTGGAAAGGGGGTTTAGGGCTGGGAGTGTTAGAGTGAGTTTGGTAAGGGGATAGATTAGGGAAGGGGAGATAGGGAAAGGGTTAGGTATTGGTTAGGTATGACGGGGAGGGACGATGCTCCCCTGAGGTTTGTTTTTGTTTGATGTTTTTGTAAATAGAATTAATTAATGAATGAGAATTATGATTTTGTAATAGTATGAATGGTATTGGTGGTAATAAATTATTTTAACCACCTTTTTGTTTTGCTTCCTGTCTTTAAGTTTGTTGTGGGTTTTTCTTTTATTTGCCTCTTATTGGGCAGATGTGGTGGGTGTCTTTTACGTCCCAGTTGTTACGAGTCAACTTTCAGTGGACACCCCCATAGTGTCTTTCAGAGCCCCTCCTAAAAAACAAGCTTGTATGTTTGGTTGGATATTGCATCCAATATCATTTCCTTAGGGTGCTCATTAGTCTTTCAGTTGTTAGTCTTCTGATTTTATCCTCATGTTTGTTGTCTACTAAATTGTTCTGTTTATTTTCCTGTGAAGTCAGTATTGCATCCATGTCTGAAATGTGTTGTATAAATAAAGCTTGATTTTAACATATTGCAAAATACATGAACCCAATGACTGACCAATCAATAGACTCTTGCTAAACCAACTTATCCTTCTCCATCTTAGTATGAAAAACAGTATAAATTCAATATATCTTACACTATGTCAAAGTAGTGAATGGAATGTAAGATTAGTATAAAAACAATTGCATCTAATTATGAATGGACAGGTATTCTCTGTTACACCGAGACAGCTTCCACCCTTCACCCCTAAAAAAGAGTCCCCATCAGCCAATGCAGTCGTATACACAGGATTTGAAGTACAAAGAGTGACCAACACAAACATGCTGACTGGATGTGCGTTTCGGGCAGCGGAGTTACCCAGATGAATGGCTGGATGAGTGTTACAGACAGCGGGGTTACCCAGAGGAATGGCTGGATGAGTGTTTCAGACAGCGGGGTTACCCAGATGAATGGCTGGATGAGTGTTTCAGACAGCGGGGTTACCCAGATGAATGGCTGGATGAGTGTTTCAGACAGCGGGGTTACCCAGATGAATGGCTGGATGAGTGTTACAGACAGCGGGGTTACCCAGATGAATGGCTGGATGAGTGTTTCAGACAGCGGGGTTACCCAGATGAATGGCTGGATGAGTGTTTCAGACAGCGGGGTTACCCAGATGAATGGCTGGATGAGTGTTTCAGACAGCGGGGTTACCCAGATGAATGGCTGGATGAGTG
The DNA here is from genome assembly GCF_036934945.1 of Oncorhynchus masou masou. NCBI lineage: Eukaryota > Metazoa > Chordata > Actinopteri > Salmoniformes > Salmonidae > Oncorhynchus > Oncorhynchus masou. The sequence continues at coordinate 63,057,668 of NC_088217.1, read as the reverse complement.
TTACAGACAGCGGGGTTACCCAGATGAATGGCTGGATGAGTGTTTCAGACAGCGGGGTTACCCAGATGAATGGCTGTTTGAGTGTTTCAGACAGCGGGGTTACCCAGAGGAATGGCTGGATGAGTGTTTCAGACAGCGGGGTTACCCAGAGGTATGGCTCGATGACGCAAGGGATCGTTATAAAAGTGGTGGGAAAAGTACCCAATTCTCATACTTGAGTAAAAGTAAAGATGCCTTAATAGAAAGTTGCTAAAGTGAAAGTCACCCAGTAAAATACTACTTCAGTAAAAGTATTTGGTTTTAAATATACTTAAGTATCAAAAGTAAATATAATTGCTAAAATATATAAAAGTATATATCATTCCACATTCCTTATATTATGACATAATTTACAGACAGCCATGGGGTACACTCCAAAATTCAGACATAATTTACAGACAGACAGGGGAACACCAACATTCAGACATAATTTGCAGACAGCCAGGGGAACATTCAGACATAATTTACAGACAGACAGGGGAACATTACAACATTCAGACATAATTTACAGACAGCCAGGGGAACATTCAGACATAATTTACAGACAGCCAGGGGAACATTCAGACATAATTTACAGACAGCCAGGGGAACATTCAGACATAATTTACAGACAGCCAGGGGAACACTCCAACATTCAGACATCATTTACAGACAGCCAGGGGAACATTCAGACATAATTTACAGACAGCCAGGGGAACATTCAGACATAATTTACAGACAGACAGGGGAACATTACAACATTCAGACATAATTTACAGACAGCCAGGGGAACATTCAGACATAATTTACAGACAGCCAGGGGAACATTCAGACATAATTTACAGACAGCCAGGGGAACATTCAGACATAATTTACAGACAGCCAGGGGAACATTCAGACATAATTTACAGACAGCCAGGGAACACTCCAACATTCAGACATCATTTACAGACAGCCAGGGGAACATTCAGACATAATTTACAGACAGCCAGGGGAACATTCAGACATAATTTACAGACAGACAGGGGAACATTACAACATTCAGACATAATTTACAGACAGCCAGGGAACATTCAGACATAATTTACAGACAGCCAGGGAACATTCAGACATAATTTACAGACAGCCAGGGAACATTCAGACATAATTTACAGACAGCCAGGGGAACACTCCAACATTCAGACATCATTTACAGACAGCCAGGGGAACATTCAGACATCATTTACAGACAGCCAGGGAACATTCAGACATAATTTACAGACAGCCAGGGGAACATTCAGACATAATTTACAGACAGACAGGGGAACATTACAACATTCAGACATAATTTACAGACAGCCAGGGGAACATTCAGACATAATTTACAGACAGCCAGGGAACATTCAGACATAATTTACAGACAGCCAGGGGAACATTCAGACATAATTTACAGACAGCCAGGGGAACACTCCAACATTCAGACATCATTTACAGACAGCCAGGGGAACATTCAGACATAATTTACAGACAGCCAGGGGAACATTCAGACATAATTTACAGACAGCCAGGGGAACATTCAGACATAATTTACAGACAGCCAGGGGAACACTCCAACATTCAGACATCATTTACAGACAGCCAGGGGAACATTCAGACATAATTTACAGACAGCCAGGGGAACACTCCAACATTCAGACATAATTTACAGACAGCCAGGGGAACACTCCAACATTCAGACATCATTTACAGACAGCCAGGGGAACATTCAGACATAATTTACAGACAGCCAGGGCTACACACCAACATTCAGACATAATTTACAGACAGCCAGGGGAACATTCAGACATAATTTACAGACAGCCAGGGGAACATTCAGACATAATAAACAGACAGCCAGGGGAACATTCAGACATAATTTACAGACAGCCAGGGCTACACACCAACATTCAGACATAATTTACAGACAGTCAGGGGAACATTCAGACATAATTTACAGACAGCCAGGGCTACACTCCAACATTCAGACATAATTTAACGACAGCCAGGGGAACACTCCAACATTCAAACATAATTTAGAGACAGCCTGGGGAACACTCCAACATTCAGACATAATTTACAGACAGCCAGGGGAACATTCAGACATAATTTACAGACAGCCAGGGGTACACTCCAACATTCTGGCATGATTTACAAACAAAGCATTTATGTTTAGTGAGTCCACCAGACCAGAGGCAGTAGGGATAACCAGGGATGTTCTCTTGATAAGTGATAACCAGGGGTGTTCTCTTGGTCCATGAATTGGACCATTTTCCTGTCCTGCTAAGCATTCAAAATGTAACAGATACCTTGGGTAGTCAGGGAAAATGTATGGAGTAAAAAACACTATTGTTTTTAGTAGGTGAACGTATGATCTCCACATGTGTGGTTCCCACTGTGAAACATGGAGGAGGTGGTGTGGGGGTGCTTTAATGGTAACACTGTCTGTGATTTATTTAGAATTCAAGGCACACTTAATCAGCATGGCTACCACAGCAGTCTGGAGCAATACACCATCCTATCTGGTTTGCACTGTTTTTCAACAGGACAACAATCCAAAACACACCTCCAGGCTGTGTAAGGGCTATTTTACCAAGAAGGGGAGTGATGGTGCTGCATCAGATGACCTGGCCTCCACAATCACCCAACCTCAATCCAATTGAGATGGTTTGGGATGAGTTGGACGGCAGAGTGAAGGAAAAGCAGCCAACAAGTACTCAGCATATGTGGGAACTCCTTCAAGACTGTTGGAAAAGCATTCTAGGTGAAGCTGGTTGAGAGAATGCCAAGTGTGTGCGAAGCTGTCATCAAGGCAACGGGTTGCTACTTTGAAGAATATAACATATATTTTGATTTGTTTAACACTTTTTTGGTTACTTCAGGATTCCGTGTGTGTTATTTCATAGTTTTGATGTCTTCACTATTATTCTACAATGTAGAAAATAGTAAAAATAAAGAAAAAACCTTAAATGAGCAGGTGTGTACAAACTTTTGACCGGTACTGTATATACTACCGTTCAAAAGTTTGGGGTCACATAGAAAAATGTCCTTGTGTATGTTAGAGTTGCGTAAATTCAAATCTGGTATCAGGATAAATATAACAATGAGTCACCGATTTTATACTATGTATTTTTTATTAGCTAAGTAATAAATGGCAAATGCAACTTTCGTATATACGGGCTCTCTATAATACCACGCAGGGCAGAACAGAGAACTGACAAGACGTATGTAAAATAGTATTCTTGATACTGTGATAGACAGTTCCAACCCATCTGTTGGCCTATCACAGTAGAGACTGGGCGCGGTTTAAACTTGTCCAGCCTATTGCAGGCGCTCAGGCGGGTCCCCGCCTCTTGGCGCCTCTGTTGATAGATGTAACTTGCTTGTGAAGAACATCCAGGTTCTCATGCTCCATACCGTTATCTCGCACCTGGCTCCTGTTATCTAACAAAAGACCGCTTGTTCTCGCAACACCCGGCTCTGAATGTGCCCCCCTCCCAACTAATTTGAACAGTTCCTGTTTTCATGCTTCTCTGTATTTTTCCATCATGAGAAAGTCCCATGGCCCCGATACTTTTAACAATGTTTCAAGTCAGCTATGTTGCATAACACATATATACATCCACACAAGCCAACAGCAGATAATATTCAATCATATATATGGTAATGGCTATAATGTAAAATACAGGATCCAACAATCCCCCTGTTGACACCCGCCAGGGTGTCACTCATTATCCTTATTTCAGCTGTCCCAACATAGAAATGTGTTAATAGCATTTCATGAAAATATCAAAAACTTATTATTACTAAAACATAATTATTATTAATTTTATTTTTTATTTTTTACAGAAAAACTGAAAATAAAAATCAACCAAGAAAAAATAAAAATCAAGTGATATATGCCCTGAATATATTCTACCATGCCCAGAAATCTGCTCCTTTTATTCTTTGTCCCCAACGCTCTAGGCGACCAGTTTTGATAGCCTTTAGCCGCACCCTCATACTACTCCTCCTCTGATCCGCGGGTGATGTGGAGGTAAACCCAGGCCCAGCATGTCCCCAGGCACCCTCATTTGTTGACTTCTGTGATCGAAAAAGCCTTGGTTTCATGCATGTCAACATCAGAAGCCTCCTCCCTAAGTTTGTTTTACTCACTCCTTAAGCACACTCTGCTAACCCTGATGTCCTTGCCATGTCTGAATCCTGGCTCAGGAAGGCCACCAAATATTCTGAGATTTCCATACCCAACTATAACATTTTCCGTCAAGATAGAACTGCCAAAGGGGGAGGAGTTGCAGTCTACTGCAGAGGTAGCCTGCAAAGTAATGTCATACTTTCCTGGTCCATACCCAAACTGTTCGAACTACTCATCTTAAAAATTACTCTCTCCAGAAATAGTCTCTCCTGTTGCCGCCTGCTACTGACCCCCCTCTGCTCCCAGCTGTGCTCTGGACACCATTTGTGAATTGATCGCCCCCCATCTAGCTTCAGAGTTTGTTCTGTTAGGTGACTAAACTGGGATATGCTTAACACCCCGGCAGTCCTACAATCTAAGCTAGATGCCCTCAATCTCACACAAATCATCAAGGAACCCACCAGATACAACCCTAAATCTGTAAACAAGGGCACCCTCATAGACGTCATCCTGACCAACTGGCCCTCCAAATACACCTCCGCCGTCTTCAACCAGGATCTCAGCGATCACTGCCTCATTGCCTGTATCCGCTACCGAGCCGCAGTCAAACGACCACCCCTCATCACTGTCAAACGCTCCCTAAAACACTTCTGTGAGCAGGCCTTTCTAATCGACCTGGCCCGGATATCCTGGAAGGACATTGACCTCATCCCGTCAGTTGAGGATGCCTGGTCATTCTTTAAAAGTAACTTCCTCACCATTTTAGATAAGCATGCTCCGTTCAACAAATGCAGAACTAAGAACAGATATAGCCCTTGGTTCACTCCAGACCTGACTGCCCTCAACCAGCACAAAAACATCCTGTGGCGGACTGCAATAGCATCGAATAGTCCTCACGATATGCAACTGTTCAGGGAAGTCAGGAACCAATACACGCAGTCAGTCAGGAAAGCTAAGGCCAGCTTCTTCAGGCAGAAATTTGCATCCTGTAGCTCCAACTTCAAAAAGTTCTGGGACACTGTGAAGTCCATGGAGAACAAGAGCACCTCCTCCCAGCTGCCCACTGCACTGAGGCTAGGTAACACGGTCACCACCGATAAATCCATGATTATCGAAAACTTCAACAAGCATTTCTCAATGGCTGGCCATGCCTTCCGCCTGGCTACTCCAACCTCGGCCAACAGCTCCGCCCCCCCCGCAGCTACTCGCCCAAGCCTCTCCAGGTTCTCCTTTACCCAAATCCAGATAGCAGATGTTCTGAAAGAGCTGCAAAACCTGGACCCGTACAAATCAGCTGGGCTTGACAATCTGGACCCTCTATTTCTGAAACTATCCGCCGCCATTGTCGCAACCCCTATTACCAGCCTGTTCAACCTCTCTTTCATACCTTCTGAGATCCCCAAGGATTGGAAAGCTGCCGCAGTCATCCCCCTCTTCAAAGGGGGAGACACCCTGGACCCAAACTGTTACAGACCTATATCCATCCTGCCCTGCCTATCTAAGGTCTTCGAAAGCCAAGTCAACAAACAGGTCACTGACCATCTCGAATCACACCGTACCTTCTCCGCTGTGCAATCTGGTTTCCGAGCCGGTCACGGGTGCACCTCAGCCACGCTCAAGGTACTAAACGATATCATAACGGCCATCGATAAAAGACAGTACTGTGCAGCCGTCTTCGTCGACCTTGCCAAGGCTTTCGACTCTGTCAATCACCATATTCTTATCGGCAGACTCAGTAGCCTTGGTTGTTCTGATGACTGCCTTGCCTGGTTCACCAACTACTTTGCAGACAGAGTGCAGTGTGTCAAATCGGAGGACATGCTGTCCGATCCTCTGGCAGTCTCTATGGGGGTGCCACAGGGTTCAATTCTCGGGCCGACTCTTTTCTCTGTATATATCAATGATGTTGCTCTTGCTGCAGGCGATTCCCTGATCCACCTCTACGCAGACGACACCATTCTATATACTTCCGGCCCGTCCTTGGACACTGTGCTATCTAACCTCCAAACAAGCTTCAATGCCATACAACACTCCTTCCGTGGCCTCCAACTGCTCTTAAACGCTAGTAAAACCAAATGCATGCTTTTCAACCGTTCGCTGCCTGCACCCGCACGCCTGACTAGTATCACCACCCTGGATGGTTCCGACCTTGAATATGTGGACATCTATAAGTACCTAGGTGTCTGGCTAGACTGTAAACCCTCCTTCCAGACTCATATCAAACATCTCCAATCGAAAATCAAATCTAGAGTCGGCTTTCTATTCTGCAACAAAGCCTCCTTCACTCACGCCGCCAAACTTACCCTAGTAAAACTGACTATCCTACCGATCCTCGACTTCGGTGACGTCATCTACAAAATAGCTTCCAAGACTCTACTCAGCAAACTGGATGCAGTTTATCACAGTGCCATCCGTTTTTTCACTAAAGCACCTAATACCACCCACCACTGCGACTTGTATGCTCTAGTCGGCTGGCCCTCGCTACATATTCGTCGCCAGACCCACTGGTTCCAGGTCATCTACAAGTCCATGCTAGGTAAAGCTCCGCCTTATCTCAGTTCACTGGTCACGATGGCAACACCCACCCATAGCACACGCTCCAGCAGGTGTATCTCACTGATCATCCCTAAAGCCAACACCTCATTTGGCCGCCTTTCGTTACAGTTCTCTGCTGCCTGTGACTGGAACGAATTGCAAAAATCGCTGAAGTTGGAGACTTTTATCTCCCTCACCAACTTCAAACATCTGCTATCTGAGCAGCTAACTGATCGCTGCAGCTGTACATAGTAAAGGTAAATAGCCCACCCAATTTTACCTACCTCATCCCCATACTGTTTTTATTTATTTACTTTTCTGCTCTTTTGCACACCAATATCTCTACCTGTACATGACCATCTGATCATTTATCACTCCAGTGTTAATCTGCAAAATTGTAATTATTTGCCTACCTCCTCATGCCTTTTGCACACTGTTACGGATACAGGTATCCTGTGTGTGGGGGTGTGTGTGTGTGTTCGTGTGTGTGTATGTATCCTGTGTTTGCTCTCCTTCTCCCCTCACAGGTGAAAATCATCACTCCCCAATCAGTCACCAATCAATCATCAATCAGAAGACACACCTCCTCCTCTTTTCCTACCCTATCACAGTCCCTTTCCCTTGGTTTAAAAACCCTGTCAGTTGTTTGCTCTAGAGCTCAATCTCTCTGTAAATGCCATGTCTGTAGGACTCTGTGTTTCACGCTCTCGGTGTGTATTAACCTCTCTTTTTGTTTGAGCACCTCCATAGCACTTTGTCATCACCTGTGAGTATTGTTTTGGTTATGGTGTTTGTGATTGATTGCTGGTGGGAAAAGGGGAAACCAAAACAAGTCGCCCATGGGCATACACTACCCGTAGGTAGACTTTGTTAAATACACTAGTTAGAACTGGGCGGACCACCCACTGTATTTTTGGTTAGTTAGCTGTTGTTAAAGTAGGCTAGTCTAGCTTAGGTTTTTTTTTGAATACTTATTGTTTCTTTCCTTGGGTCCAGCTCAGCCCCTTTTCCTGCTCCCCCCATTACCGTGTGTTTTCAAATAAACCTTGAGTTTGACGGTAGATTTCAGTTGTCGTGGTTATTTCATTCTCACTTTTACTTTGTCACATTTATAATTTGCATGAGTTATGTTACGGATCTCATTACCATCCCCCCTAGACTGTCGGGCCAAAAGGGATTCGTAACACACAATGTATTTAGACTCTGTTTTTTTCTACTGTGTTATTGACTTGTTAATTGTTTACTCCATGTGTAACTCTCTGTTCACACTGCTATGCTTTATCTTGGCCAGGTTGCAGTTGCAAATGAGAACTTGTTCTCAACTAGCCTACCTGGTTAAATAAAAAATATATGCTTATGTCTCCCCCTGTTGACAAACAGGATAAGACTTTATTGTTTATTGACGTGTAAGATGTAGGAAAAACTTTGGTCATGGAAAGCAAAGCATTATTATAAACCATCTGGTCCTCTCAGCTACTCCTATCCTGCACCAGGTGGGCACCATACCACCCAGGGACTCCAAACCTTCACAACAGGGAGAACAAACATACTAGAAAGAGAACCTATCATAAAAAATGTTATAACAAGGAACTGTGGTAGTGTAAAATGTATTCTACTACCTCACCCACAGCATACCATGGGTCATCCTCAGTCAGTCTCATCCTCCCCTGAAAGCATGCTTCAGTATCAGCATCTCCAACTGGAGCATCAAGCAAAGGCATCATGCCTGAAACCTTCACATCTGTAACAGACTTCTTCAAACACGGTATGATGCAAGCAGCACAACACATCAATAACAAAAATATAAGAATTTGGGTCAGAAATCCAGTTACCACCATACTAGTGTACTTACCAAACCAGGCTCCCAACCAAGAGAACAGTCCAGACTCCTCCACCCCCGCCATGGTCCTCATCTCAGCAGATGTGCATCAAGCCCACTAAGGGCCTGAGATATACCACCATCTGGACTGGTGTTATTAGGAATATACGTGCAACATTGTTCACCGAACATCTTGCAGACGCCCCCCTGACTGGCAAGAAGCATATCCAAAGCAAGTCTATTCTATCTGGCAACCCTAGATGTGGCCTCAAGCTGTTCAGACATACCAGTGAGTGCATCACGGGAGTAATTCACAAAACGCTGTTGATTATAGTAGATATAATTAATCCATGCAGTCTGTCTTGCATCCACTGGACCTATAATAGGTAGTAAGTGCCAGAGTCCATCATTCCTACCTAAAGCCTGAAACTCATGAGGAACCCCCACTGGCACTCCCAACAGGTTAGCGTGTATGTCAACTACATCCTCTGTCCATGGAGCACTACGTCTATGTCTCCCATGGGATGGAATGTTTTCAGGTCCCCTGGATACAGAACCCAACAGCTGCTCAGCAGTAACATCAACAATGGTCAGTGGAATTATCAAACTGGTCAGAGCACACGTACCTTGCCAGTCTCCTCTAAGAATGGGTCTCAGCACTCTTTTGTCCACAGATCCACCACACATCAGCCAGACCACTAGTTTGGTTAAGGCCTGTAACTGGCCAAGTGGCATTAATGGTTATGTTACTACTGCAATCAGCTTCAGGCAATCTCCCATAATCAATGCTATTACCTGTACCTGTGATGCAACTGTAATTGCCCCCATATGCCTTAACACCCCAAAGGGGCCCGATGAGGAGGTACTGTAGGAAACACAAGGCTCAAAGAGGAACAGAGAGTTGAATTGGGCTGAACCTGGTAAAAACCTTTCAGAATAAACAACCACCCCTCTCCTTCTCCTATAGTAAATAGGTATGTAGCCAGAACAGGTCTAGCGTGACCAATGTTTCATGTAACTCATGCAGTCCTTTCTTTTCAGGGTCTTAGCTGTATACCTCATATAAGACAGCCACAAATTGTCCCTACCATCAAAACCAGTCTCAGTGCCTAATTGATCAATAGCTGAATAGTCTCTAACAATTACCTGAATGGGATTTTTATCACAGTGGTGGCAGGTTCGGTCCAGGGGTGGTAGAGGAGTGTGTCTGGCCCTGGTTCGTCTGGGACCTCTGGTTTTGGCAGCACCTTAATAGAAAACACACCCATCGTGTCGGGCCCCAACCCTTTCCTGTCCAAGGGTGTACGTACCTGCATCAGAGAGCTGAATGGTTTTGATGGTTAGTAGGATTTCATCACCTTTACAAAGTTCAACAGTGCTCCCAGGTTTCCCCCATATGGAAAACCTATCCACCTTTGTGGGATCCCCTATGCTATAAGGATACCCTCTTCTCCAATCCCAGAACTGTCCCAAGTCGGTTATCATGTAATCCCCATATGGACACCCTCCCAATTGAATATAATTTAATTTATAATTTTCGTCCACTTGTTCTGTAGACATACATTCAGCACTCCACGGGTCAGAACCCGGAATCCGCTGGTACCTCACCATCTATTCCCATCGATTTCTCCAGAGTCCTGGAAATAAGGCCTCATACACAGGGAATTAGACATCAGCCCCATAAAACTAAACAGTCACACAGGTGAATGTAGCCCATAATACAGTGATCATAATATTTTTTCCCATTCTCCGAACATACTTATCAAAACAATTAGTCAGAGAAGTATCCACCCCAGAGTTTTCTGCCAAACCGTGAGCCAGGATGGTCAAACCAGCTGAGGCTTCGGGCACTGATTCGTCCGGAGCTGTGTTATTTGGGATGTAAGCGCAAACATGGTCCCGATAATCACGCATACTTCTCCCTTTTCAGCCATTAACATATCTAATGCAATTCTATTCTGCTAAGCCATCAGGCTGGTTGCTTCAGTCTGTTCTGCAAAACCTTTAATAGCATCTCTGGTATAATTGTTAAAGCGCTGTTGATTATAATAAATATAATTAATCCAGTCCACGTCCGTGGAACCCCAATGTTATCAATGTATACTTTGTCCTTCCATACTGGGTGAGTGGATTCATATAGCCCTCTCTCTCCAAATGAGCTATGACCTGTGTCCACGATCAATATGGGAACCTGCACCGACATATCCCATAATGGCTCAGTGTCCTAGACTGCCATGTAGTTAGAGACTCCATTTTGGTCTACATAAAACTCCATTGAGAGATCCTTCCCAACCTCTACTCTAACTTCCAGTCTACCCAGATCTAGGGATCTCTTATGCTTATTTTGGAACAAAATCCTCATTGTCTAAACCATGGGTCAAATTACCACTCTCCGCATACTCAAGTAGGATGTGCTGTATCAGGAATATGTCACCCACGATAAGACAGCTCAGACGAACAACTTCCATGTGAAGCCCCACCCTTTCCCCGAGAACACATCACTTAGCAAGAGCCAGACACATCTTCACTTCTATGAACAAAAACAGGGGTGATAGGACAGGCAGGAATACTTAATTCGAGAGATGGCCCCCGGAATTCTGTTAATTCCAGTTCTCCTCTCGAACACTGTTTATTGTTCGACAGTGTCAGAATGTCTTACCCTCCCGCCGTGCGATATGAATCCGGGTAGCTCTTTCAGCTAGCTGTCACCAGGAGTCCTTGGTATGGTCCCCCCAACAAGCCTCTGGGACTGGATTGAGTGACTTCACCTGTAGTTCACCTGTAATGCATAAAATCCTGGACATACAGGCTTGGTTAACAAACAGTTTCTCATATGTTTTATCTGATTATATCTTTAGTTTCTTATCCAATAGGCCCCATCCTATCCTCGACCACAATTTATTCATCCCCCTTTTGATACCTGGCTCTGCCCAGGTAACAACCTTACCTACTCTAAATAATGACTTAGGTAAGATTAGTATATTATCCTTCTGTTCTGACATTATCATGTAGGAGCGCCCCTTTCATTCTCCCCATGTCCAATTCCTCCATTTGTCTCCACTCAGTAACTGTTATCTACACATTCTGTTATCTTTGCTCATCAAGGCCCCCCTTCTAAAACTTCTCCTCTCTGCTCTCCAGGTCTCTGCTGTGCGGGGGGGGCTCTTCTGTCTGCCTTTTCCCCCTATCTGTCTGTAGCTCTTTTTCTCATGTTTCCAAATTTGAACTAAATGTCTCACTGTTTGGCTTTATCTCCCCCATTCTCCCCAAGATTATAAACCCAGGAAACTTCTGAAAGTGAGACACAACACGCCTAACTAACATTCACTATGCTACTTCGATTCAGAAACTCAAAAGTGAACTATAACTAAACATCGTCTACGTATATGTTTACTTCAATGAACATGCTACCCTTAGATACAATTAACCCGATAACATTATTATCCAATGTATTACTTTTCCCCTCTGCCGCAAATGTCGTACATTTCTCAGTGTAAGAAATCCGTAATTTAATCCCAGATATTTAATAAAAATGCAGTCGCATTCTCCCATGGCTCTTTTAATTTACTTATTTTAGATAACTTCCATCCGTCCCGGAATAAAGAATCCTACTTAAACACGCCAGAACACAATGTTTACCTAAATTAAATCAAACCCCAAAATTGACCATCACGTTTACATCTGCTAGTTCCTCAAGAAAAAAACAAACAAAACTTGCCCCTGTTACAGATGTCTACGTATCAGGGGAAAAGCTCATAAAACATTTTGATGGGCATAAATCGTAATTGTCTCTTCGTTATTTTGTAGAATTAATTTTGATTTAAATAACTGTATCGTCTTTGACTTAGCATTTTAATTACGACTCTATTCCCAATACGTTATTCCCTTGTCTAATTAAAACTCCTAAATAATCCATATATCAGTACACTCTTTAAGATATCTTGTCTCTGGGAACATGGAAATCCCCTTAACCCAGAAGTTTACTACAAAAACAAAACCTAATAATTATGATAATCCCCTCAAACTCAAATAATTTGTTTCGATGTTTCATGTTTTATTCGTGTTTCTCCAAATTGTCTCCCCAAAATTATTCTTAAACTACCCAGCCATTAGACACACACACAACTGTGATAAACGTATACTGTCCCTTTTACATAAAAACTCAGCCTGCAATCCACTCTGCGAGCCTTTCATTGTTCCCCATAATGAAAACAGATTCTAATGTTAGTATACCTTAACCTCTTGTTTAATTTCAATGGTGTTATCTGAACAATCAAACCAAAATCAATAACCAGGAAGTACTTGTGTAAATTAATTAAAAGAACAAAATAAATCTACCTTATTTCTCAGCACTTGGTTAGAACACCACTCCCTTCTTTCATTGACCACACCCGTCACACCGTACCTAGTGTATATCTTATCTATTACTCAGTGGCTCAATTAATGTTTAACGTAAATATGTTCAGATGTTGATTATGTAATTCTACAATATTAGTATAGTTCAAACCTCATAATATAAATCTACACACAGAATTTTACGTTAATAGAGTTTAACACTTTTTCCAACAGTCATGCACACCCACTCAATATTCTATGATATAACTCTGTGCAAACATCACATCAGCAAGCCTACGACTTTTTCAACATTCTCACCGGTACCAGCTCCAACTGAAATACCTAATGTACGACACTCGCTTGGTCCCCGACCTCATTCATACCGATATTAGTCCCCGACTGAATATCAAGCATATTTCATGCACACGATTTGAGTCTCACAAATCTTCATTTACGCCAGTAAGCTTCAAATTACACCATACACACACAAATCTTCATTCACGCCAGTAAGCTTCAATTTACACCATACACACACAAATCTTCATTCACCCCAGCAAGCAGACCAGTGGGATACGCAATGGCCCCGCCTTCTGTCCATTCTCTGTACAGCTTCTCACCCCGTCTCTTCCACTCCTCACCCTCTCTGCCTCCATTCAATTCTAGAGTGGACTTCAGCGTTTTTAACACCTTTTCTATTTCCTACGACATTTTATGTACACTACAATACTGTCAACAACCTATGCCTTTACTAAAACCCAAGTGGTACCCTTTCCTTACGGCTAAATCGGCCCCCAATTAGGTCTAAAGTAAGAACTCAATTATGCACTGTAGGTCCCCTAGGGTATTAAGTAGTCTAGTGTCCCCCGGATTATCACCTTTACTTCAATACCAAATGTACAAAATAAAAAATACAATCACTCCATATGACTAACGTGTCAACCGGATCACGTTTCTAGTACAACTTAATGCCTCATTCAAACTTGGTAGTCAGTGCGACGACTTTACTCCCAGATGTACTTCACACACACCTATGCTTTGTCAGGACCTTAGAGAGACCCTCTCCTTAAGGCTAAATCGGTCTCAAGTCCAAGTAATCAATTTAAATATCCATCATTCACACTTGGCCCTGCCTAGTACATCACATTCGCATCATATGGCTTTCCATTGGCACTTTGGTGGTCACTCGTTACCCACCACTCATACATGTAGTCCCAGACTATCCAGCCACACTTTTATAATCAGCTAGAATGAATCATACATGTAGTCCCAGACTATCCATTCAAGCTTTGGTGGTCACCCGTTACCCACCACTCATACATGTAGTAAGTGTTCTCTGTTACCACCCACTAGCCAGGCATACTAGTACATCCCATACACAATGCACCATTAAGTATTGTTGATGAATAACAAAATTGCAGTTGCCAATGGAGATATTACTTTCTCAACTATTTTCCAATCTCACACATCATAATAGTTTAAATTTAGTAACTTACATCAAACAGGTGTCTCACAAAACTAAATTTGGATAAGTCCAATGTGCAGAACTTTAGTTTTTCACAACAGGTGTCTGCTTACCTCTTTTAGTTGACCGGTCAGGATTTGTGAGACACACCGTCCGACGACAGTACTGGCCAATCGGCTGGCACACCAATGTCCAGCGAAGTCCTTTTACCAGATCACGTCGGTGGTCACCATGTTAGAGTTGCGTAAATTCAAATCTGGTATCAGGATAAATATAACAATGAGTCACCGATTTTATACTATGTATTTTTATTAGCTAAGTAATAAATGGCAAATGCAACTTTCGTATATACGGGCTCTCTGTAATAGCACGCAGGGCAGAACAGAGAACTGACAATACGTATGTAAAACAGTATTCTTTATACTGTGATAGGCCAACAGACGGGTTGGAACTGTCTATCACAGTAGAGACTGGGCGTGGTTTAAACTTGTCCAGCCTATTGCAGGCGCTCAGGCGGGTCCCCGCCTCTTGGCGCTTCTGTTGATAGATGTAACTTGCTTGTGAAGAACATCCAGGTTCTCATGCTCCATACCGTTATCTCGCACCTGGCTCCTGTTATCTAACAAAAGACCACTTGTTCTCGCAACACCCTGCTCTGAATGAGCCCCCCTCCCAACTAATTTGAAAAGTTCCTGTCTTCAGGCTTCTCTGTATTTTTCCATCATGAGAAAGTCCCATGGCCCTGAAACTTTTAACAATGTTTTAAGTCAGCTATGTTGCATAACACATACATACATCCACACAAGCCAACAGCAGATAATATTCAATAATATATATGGTAATTGCTATAATGTAAAATACAGGATCGAACATGTTTGAAGGAAAAGCAGAGTGTCTCGTTTGAGAAACATAGGCCTCATATTACCCGCAAACACCAGTCTCAACGTCAACAGTGAAGAGGCGACTCCAGTATACTCTCGAAGGTGCAGCTGTGGGATTTTATGAGGATCTGGGGACCCATGCCAAATCTTTTCAGTCTCCTGAGGGAGAGAAGGTGTCGTCATGCCCTCTGCACGACTGTCTTGGTGTTTTTGGACTACAAACGTTTGTTGATGATGTGGACACCAAGGAACTTTAAACTGTCAATGTTAATGTAGGCCTGTTCGGCCCTCCTTTTCCTGTCGTCCACGATCATCTCCTTTGTCTTGCTCAATTGTTGCCACCGTATCATGCTAAGGCAGTGGTGACTTCCTGAAATATTGAGGCTTTCCAGGCATCGGCACACTGCTTTGAATTTTACAGTTTAGCAATTTGGACTCATGCCTCGTAGCTCCAGTATCAAACGTAACAGCCCTACCAAAAAGTTGACAAAACAAAAAGGAGCAAGCAGGTATGATTTTGTCTTTTGTTTTGAGCCCACGGCAAGAAGGCACTAGAGCCTACTGTGCTAACGGGTTCCCACTAGATAACACAATCACACAGTTAATGAAAAGCATGAGGTGAAGCTTGAGCTAGATATCAACCTAGCGTGACCTTCCTAGATATCGAGCTAATTCCTAGTCAAATCTCCCTCAAGTCAGTGAGTCAACACAGGAAGGAGCAATGGATGGATAGTTAATTTATTTCCAAAGCTGCAATGATGGGACACACACAGTATGGATGAATGATTAGTAGTGACGGGATATAAATAGCGCTCCCACAGCAATTCTTCATAAATCTGCCGTATAATATACGAACAAAAAAACAATTGAAATGTCTATCAAAGGTATTGTCCTATAGTGGATTTAACCATTCCTACTAATTCCTTCGTTAATTAATCCATTGTTTCCACGTGTTTCATATTCACTACATCATAATAAACTGTCATCCATTTTACTATCAACATATATCAAATTAACCTGGAAAAACTACTCAATGTCCCCCTCAGGGGGTGAATAAGTATAATACACCTAAACTAACATAACCGGGCAAAAACTGGCTGGTGTTCATGAGTTTATAAAATGTGTACTTTATACATTTGTCATAAATGACCTGCATTGATGAGACACACAGTGTGGATGAATGATCAGTAGTCGACAGGGTAAAAAATAGCACTCCGAAAGAAGATGCATTTTCCAGTTAGCTACCAACTTGAAAGAGGGAACTTTAGCATAAAACCCACATGGAAAACTGAGATTCGGCAAGTAACATATAAAGAGAGGCTTATTTGACGCCAACCCAACAACAGTAGTTGCTAGAACATAAATTGCTAATGTCAACTTTATACATTTCTATCCCAGGACCAGTCAATTTTCAAATTCTCCATAAATCTGCTGTGGATTGCACAGAATCCCATACCACTGAGTGCAATGTAAACACACGAGCAGCGCACCAGTCTAAGGCACTGCATCTCAGTACTCCAGAGGCGTTACGACAGACCCTTATTCAAATTCAGGCTGTATCACAACAGGTCATAATTTCGAGTCTCATAGGGCAGCCCACAATTGGCCCAGCATTGTCTGGGTTAGGGTTTGGCCGGGGTAGGCTGTCAATGTCAATAAGAATTTGTCATTAACTGGCTTGCCTAGTTAAATAAAGGTTAAATATATTTAAAAATGTCACTTCATTACACCGTTACACTGGCATACAAACTCAGTAGCACAAAGTTGATCATCCATATGACGTTATGAAATAGTGCATTGTGGGTAGTTTAGAAGATTTCCCGAAATAAATTAATAAATATTTAATAACGCAAAAACATAATTGTTTGTACTTATAGTTAACCATAAAGTGACTACAACTAGCTTAATACGTCTGTAACCACACTGTACTGTTCCACTGGTGAGTAAAAACTCACGCTTCATACCCTTGAACCTTTTCTGAACATTAGAATATACATTTTAGTCAACTGCATTACCCACTCCAGTCAGCAGATGGCGGTTTGGGAATTTAAGGCAATGCTGTTAGTGTGATGAATAATCTAGGGGACGGAATGCTTCTTTCAACAGCAGCAACCATTAGTCAGCCACCTTGGTAGCTTGCTAGACATAATAGCCGAACCAATAAAGCTCTTTAGACGCTTTAGTGTATATTAGACACTGTGTTTTAATCCAGCTTTAGTGTATATTAGACACTGTGTTTTAATCCAACTTCTGTCGTCTAGTTAGTTGTCCGATTTAATTTCATATGTGCGGTGTTGTTGTTATTATTCCTTCCGTAAGGCTATCAAACAAGCTAAGCGTCAGTATAGAGACAATGTAGAATCTCAATTCAACGGCTCAGACACAAGAGGTATGTGGCAGGGTCTACAGTCAATCACGGACTATAAGAATAAATCCAGCTCAGTCACGGACCAGGATGTCTTGCTCCCAGGCAGACTAAATAACTTTTTTTGCCCGCTTTGAGGACAATACAGTGCCACTGACACGGCCTGCAACGGAAACATGCGGTCTCTCCTTCACTGCAGCCGAGGTGAGTAAAACATTTAAACGTGTTAACCCTCGCAAGGCTGCAGGCCCAGACGGCATCGCCAGCCGCGCCCTCAGAGCATGCGCAGACCAGCTGGCTGGTGTGTTTATGGACATATTCAATCAATCCCTATACCAGTCTGCTGTTCCCACATGCTTCAAGAGGGCCACCATTGTTCCTGTTCCCAAGAAAGCTAAGGTAACTGAGCTAAACAACTACCGCCCCGTAGCACTCACTTCCGTAGCACTCACTCACTTCCGAGAGACTAGTCAAGGACCATATCACCTCCACCCTACCTGACACCCTAGACCCACTCCAATTTGCTTACCGCCCAAATAGGTCCACAGACGACTCAATCTCAACCACACTGCACACTGCCCTAACCCATCTGGACAAGAGAAATACCTATGTGAGAATGCTGTTCATCGACTACAGCTCGGCATTTAACACCATGGTACCCTCCAAGCTCGTCATCAAGCTCAAGACCATGGGTCTCGACCCCGCCCTGTGCAACTGGGTACTGGACTTCCTGACGGGCTGCCCCCAGGTGGTGAGGGTAGGCAACAACATCTCCACCCCGCTGATCCTCAACACTGGGGCCCCACAAGGGGGTTCTGAGCCCTCTCCTGTACTCCCTGTTCACCTACGACTGCGCGGCAACGCACGCGTCCAACTCAATCATCAAGTTTGCGGACGACACAACAGTGGTAGGCTTGATTACCAACAACGACGAGACGGCCTACAGGGAGGAGGTGAGGGCCCTCGGAGTGTGGTGTCAGGAAAATAACCTCACACTCAACGTCAACAAAACTAAGGAGATGATTGTGGACTTCAGGAAACAGCAGAGGGAACACCCACCTATCCACATCGATGGAACAGTAGTGGAGAGGGTAGTAAGTTCTAAGTTCCTCGGCATACACATCACAGACAAACTGAATTGGTCCACTCACACAGACAGCGTCGTGAAGAAGGCGCAGCAGCGCCTCTTCAACCTCAGGAGGCTGAAGAAATTCGGCTTGTCACCAAAAGCACTCACAAACTCCTACAGATGCACAATCGAGAGCATCCTGGCGGGCTGTATCACCGCCTGGTACGGCAACTGCTCCGCCCACAACCGTAAGGCTCTCCAGAGGGTAGTGAGGTCTGCACAACGTATCACCGGGGGCAAACTACCTGCCCTCCAGGACACCTACACCACCCGATGTTACAGAAAGGCCACAAAGATCATCAAGGACAACACCCACCCGGGCCACTGCCTGTTCACCCCGCTATCATCCAGAAGGCGAGGTCAGTACAGGTGCATCAAAGCTGGGACCGAGAGACTGAAAAACAGCTTCTATCTCAAGGCCATCAGACTGTTAAACACCACTAACATCATTGACATGCAGTTCGTGGAAGCTTCTCTCTGTGCCCCATGGAAAAATACTGGCAGGTGACTTTGCGCACCAATTTCGGCGCAGGACACCGGGCGGACACGTGGTAAATGTGGTCTCTTATGGTCAATCTTCCAATGATCTGCCTACAAATACGTCACAATGCTGCAGACACCTTGGGGAAACGACAGAAAGGGCAGACTCATTCCTCTTGCGTTCACAGCCACTGAAAGACAACAAAAATTGAGTGGCTGCTGCCAACACACTGACTCAACTCCAGCCACTTCAATAATGGGAATTGATGGGAAAGGATGTAAAATATATCACTAGCCACTTTAAACAATGCTACCCAATATAATGTTTACATACCCTACATTATTCATCTCATATGTATACGTATATACTGTACTCTATCATCTACTGCATCTTTATGTAATACATGTATCACTAGCCACTTTAACTATGCCACTTTGTTTACATACTCATCTCATATGTATATACTGTACTCGATACCATCTACTGTATCTTGCATATGCTGCTCTGCATCATCACTCATTCATATCTTTATGTACATATTCTTTATCCCCTTACACTGTGTATAAGAAATTAGTTTTGGAATTGTTAGTTAGATTACTTGTTGGTTATTACTGCATTGTCGGAACTGGAAGCACAAGCATTTCGCTACACTCGCATTAACATCTGCTAACCATGTGTATGTGACAAATAAAATTTGATTTGATTTATTCAGCTAGTGGACTGGTTAAGTTAGCATTAGCCTAGTTAGCTAACATCCCCGACCATGAGTTCACTAAGATACTCTCCTCCTTAAAGAAAATGAAGATACGTTCAGAGTGAAAGAGGAGGAGGATGCAGTTTTTGGAGTGAAAGAGGAGGAGGAAAAAGATGAGGAAACTGGATACCTGGGCCCAGTTTCCCAAACGCTTCTTAAGGAATCCAATGGTTCTAACGATGAATTTTAGCCATGAGATGGTTTTGAAAAACCGTTCCCTGATTAACACTAGTAAGTATTGTCTTAAAAACTGGCACAAACTCTGCAGTTGTTGAACTGATGTTTGGTGTTAAAGCGGAAATCTGCAATTGCTACATCCATATTGTGACTTTTAAATTAATTATTTATAGCCATTGATTCTTGAAGAATATAGCACATGCCTCATGAGCTTAGTTCAACTGTTGTACCCCATCAGAACCCCAAATAAGCTTTTTTTACTCCAATGTCTAGAAACAATGTAAATCAACACTGTATAGCCTCAAAACATGGTTAAAACTATAATGTTGATATCCTGGATGGTCAGTCCTTGCATCCATAGGCCTGTCAGTCTGTAGTTACATTTCTCACATCCCATAATCATCTTATTACCAAAACAGTGGAGGAATGACAGATTTGGTATTATTGTTTGAACTGCAGATTGCTGGGTTGTGTTTTTTAAACAGCAACAAAATGGCTGCCCAGATACTTGGTTTGGTAAACAGCTGAGTGATGGGGGAAGGAGAAGTGTAACCACTCTCAAAATCATAGGAAAAGCTATTGTAGAAACCGTAACCCAACACCTAGCGACCTCGTCAAGAAGTTCAGACATCTTGGCGTAACAGTTATAAGGTGTTAGCTTGACAGTCGCTGTACACAGGTTTGAGTTCAGCTCAAGGCTCCCCCTGAATTCACTACACTATGATTACAAGGACTGGCCATCCATGATGTCATAATGATAGTTTAACCAGGTTTCTAGGCTATATAGTATATTATAGAATTCATCCATGATGTCATAATGATAGTTTAACCAGGTTTCTAGGCTACATAGTATATTATAGAATTCATCCATGATGTCATAATTAGAAGTTGACCGATTGTGATTTTTCAACGCCGATACTGATATCGGCGTTGAAAAAAGCTGATTAATCGGCCAATTGAAAAAAAAATTGTAATAATGACAATTAAAACAATACTGAATTAACACTTATTTTAACTTAATATAATACATCAATAAAATTGATTTAGCCTCAAATATACAATAAAACATGTTCAATTTGGTTTAAATAATGCAAAAATAAAGTGTTGGAGAAGAAAGTAAAAGTGTAATAGGTGCTATGTAAGAAAGCTAACACGAGTCTTCAATATTCCCAGGTTGTAGTTATTATAGGACTATTTCCCTCTATACCATTTGTATTTCATTAACCTTTGACTATTGGATGTTCTTATAGGCACTTTAGTATTGCCAGTGTAACAGTATAGCTTCCGCCCCGCCCCTCTCCTCACCCCTACCTGGGCACGAACCAGCAACACAACAACAACAGCCACCATCGAAGCAGCGTTACCCATGCAGAGCAAGGGAACAACCACTCCAAGTCTCAGTGCGAGTGACGTTTGAAACGCTATTAGCACGCACCCCGCTAACAAGTTAGACATCTACACGTACCCAAGTGTCTGGCTAGTCTGTAAACTCTCCTTCCAGACTCATATCAAACATCTCCAGAGTCGGCTTTCTATTCCGCAACAAAGCCTCCTTCACTCACGCCGCCAAACTTACCCTAGTAAAACTGACTATCCTACCGATGCTCGATCTACAAAATAGCTTCCAATACTCTACTCAGCAAACTGGATGTAGTTTATCACAGTGCCGTCTGTTTTTTCACTAAAGCCCCATGTTCCACCCACCACTGCGACCTGTCTTGTCGGCTGGCCCTCGCTACATATTCGTCGCCAAACCCACTGGCTCCAGGTCATCTATGAGTATTTGCTAGGTAAAGCTCCGCCTTAACTCAGCTCACTGGTAACCATAGCAACACCCACCCATAGCACGCGCTCCAGCAGGTATATCTTACTGGTCATCCCCAAAGCCAACACCTCCTTTGGCCGCCTTTCCTTACAGTTCTCTGCTGCCAATGACCGGAATGAATTGCAAAAATTGCTGAAGTTGAAGTTTATCTCCCTCACCAACTTCAAACATCTCCTATCTGAGCAGCTTACCGATCGCTGCAGCTGTACACAGCCCATCTGTAAATAGCCCATCCAACTACCTACCTCATCCCCATGTTTATTTTTTTGCTCTTTTGCACACCAGTACTTCTACTTGCACATCTATCTCTCCGGTGTTAATTTGCTAAATTGTAATTACTTCACTACTATGGCCTATTTTTTGCCTTACCTTCGTACTCCATTTGCACACACTAAAGATTATTCTATTGTGTTATTGACTGTTAGTTTGTTTAATCCACGTGTAACTCTGTTGTTTTTATCGCACTGCTTTGCTTTATCTGGCCAGGTCGCATTTGTAAATGAGAACTTGTTCTCAACTTGCCTGCCTGGTTAAATAAAGGTGAAAAAAATATTGTAACTTTATTTTAGTCACATGTTCAGCTATCATCAGCTGATCCAGGAAATCCTTTTCTGAATGACAGTCGCATGACAAACATCACGATATGCAACAACAACCAAAGTGCTTCTTCATTCATTACTCTGGTAGAGACAGTTATGCCGTGCTCCACGTTGGATCCAACATAATGTGTAGAGAACTGTTCCTTGATGGATAGGCTATTGTACAACACATGTATATTTTCCTTTATTTTGTTGTTAGGTGAAGTTATGGGCCAATTTGGCAAACCGTGAACAATCCCTCATTGTCAGGCTGAAGGAAAAGCTAGCCAAAGAGCATTTTACTGGTTGAAGTGCCTTTTATAAGTACGAAGCGGTTGATTTGCAATGATGACACAAACATTATATTAAGCAGGACATTCAAACGAGCCTTACGATTATAATCCAAAGTAGTGTGAGATGCACTCATAAGCAACCTGGAAATGGAGGTTACTCCCCTGAGTTTTCCTCGATTCACATTTAGAATACATTGTAAAAAAAACTAAAATCTTTGCTCATCATTTTTGCTCCAGGCACTACATCCATAACTATCGGCTTCCTCATTAGCAGGGAGGTGTTTCTGCAATCAAATTGTGTGTTTATCGCTCTCATGCCGCAATTTTAGCAAACACAGAAAGGGGCCTATTTTGGAGACCAAAAGTCATCTGGCACAATGCTTAGAGTTTCAACAACATGAATAACTTATTTCTAGTCTACAATCTTTGATGTTACTACTAATGTGAAAACAAGACAATATGACTATTCTTACTCATTTTAAGACAAATGTCAAATAATCATTACATTCAATATGGTTGTCAATTGTTGTACAACATCATGGCTACGCTGTTGGCATCACGTTTCCAGTGGATTTTCGCTGTTGTGGGCCTTTAACCATCTGTCTGACTTTGTTGTTCACACAGGAGAGAGACAGAACTACCGTGGATCCTCTGGGGAGCCTCAACAACATCATGATGTTGACAGGTTAGAGAAGAGTCTCTCCACATCAGAACACCTCAAGAAACACCGGTGTAGATCCACAAGGAAGAGATCTCACTGCTGTTCTGATTGTGGGAAATGTTTAAAATCTTCATCAGAACTTAAAATACACCTGAGAAATCACAGGGGAGAGAAACCTTACTGCTGTTCTAACTGTGGGAAGAGTTTTACTCTATCAACCCGCCTGATATCACACCAGAGAACGCACACAGGAGAGAATCCTTACAGCTGTGATCAATGTGGGAACATTTGTACTAGTTCTGGCGATCTTGTTGTACACCAGAGAACACACACCGGAGTTAAATCTTATAGCTGTGATGACTGTGGGAAGAGTTTTGCTACATCTAGCTATCTGACTATACACCAGCGGAGACACACAGGAGAGAACCCTTTTAGCTGTGTTCAATGTGGGAATAGATACTCTGATAAAAGTTATCTGATCAAACATCAGAAAATACATTAAGGAGTTGTTTCATGATATCAATGAAATCATGTCACAATGTAGAATGTTTTAACATTGTTGAAGGAGTATTTTAATGATGTCACAATGTAGAACCCTAAAGGTTTGCCCCCTGTTCTATTGATTTCAGCATGATATGGATATTAGCCTCAGGGGGAAATCCAGGCTCTGAAATGGAAGAGTACTATTTATGTGATTTAACAAAAAGTGACTAACACAAATTTGTTACACTTACCACGTTGGTGACCCACTTGAATCAAAATGCAACACATCAAAATGTAGCTAGCTTTTTACCACGTTGGTGATCCACTTGAATCAAAATGCAACACTTCAAAATATAGCTAGCTGTTTTCTACAAGTTGTTCTCTAACCAGTGATGTACACATTATTCCCAGATTCTGTGTGGTTTTTGAGCTGTTAGTTTTAACAGGACGTGCAACCTCATCTCCCTCCTTTCGCACAGTTGATTTCAACATGATATCGATGAGTGATGACAAATAAGTGTTGTGTTCCTTTGTTTAGCAAACCCTAAAATTAAATGCATCACTCTAAAATGTAGCTGACTGTCTTCTGCAGGTTGTCCTCTAACCAGTGATGTGAAATATATCTCCCATTTCCATTTGTTTTTTTAGTTGTGTTCGTTTCAACATCACATGCAACCTGATTTTCCCCCCTAATCGATATCAGTGATTTATTGCAACTTGTCAAAACAACAGCGTTTCTGGTGCTTGTGCAGTTCATTAAGGTGCTTGTTTAAGAAAAATTCAAGTAATATGATTATTGTGGCAGATGTTTGTGTATATAGCACATTTTATGTTTAGGCTTTCAATATACCACAAACTGTTTCTGCATATTGGTTATTGAGAATGGAATTTATATGTTTACGGTATTGACTAAAGGATTCCGCCCAGAAACGTATAACTGTAAAGAATTAACAGACTGTAATTCTCTAATGTGTGTGCATAGGACACATTAAGATTTTACTATTTAGCAATTCAAGTGAGACATTCAAGGAAAAGAGGAACTGTTAACAGACAACTTGTGACCACTGTGAAACTGATAACAGGAAGGAGGTCTCCCCACCCAGGGAGGGGAGAAACCGTTAGGCTTGCAGTAGATTATGTAACATGTTGCAGGATATGATAAGCAATGTATGTGTTGGAGAAGACTTGTGAACAGCATTGACAGTGTTTGCGAAGAGGGGCATTTTATATGACCAAATGTGAGGTCTAAAAGGCTATGTGCTTGTATGATTTTCAGAGCTCTCTGAATAAAGAACTTACCTTTTGCAGAAATTCTGGGACTTTGTCAAATTTTTCTATTGACCAAGGCTTTACAACCCCTGGGGAATTGGTCAAAGTATATAGTGAGTTTTGAGTTAACATCATTGGAACTAGAAATTCTTGTGACAGTTATTGATTTGGAAACTTGTAAGAAAAAACATGTAATTGGAAAGACATTGAAAAGAAGGCTATGCCCAACGTCCAATATGCGTTCAGTTGTAGTTGAATGTGAAAGTTGAAAATACTGTTTTGGGTCTTTTTTTTCAATGACTTTAAAACAACTTAATTTCAAGGTACTTGCAGCCTATTGTCACAGGCAGGCTCAAAGCCTGTGGCAAAAATGAGGGGACACGAACAACAGGTATAGGCCAATCAAAAAGGTTATTTATTGTAAACCAAACAATTAACTTTAACTTCTTGGGACTAGGGGGCGATATTTTAATTTTTGGATGAAAAACGTTCCCGTTTTAAACGAGATATCTTGTCACGAAAAGATGCTCGACTATGCATATAATTGACAGCTTTGGATAGAAAACACTGACATTTCCAAAACTGCAAAGATATTGTCTGTGAGTGCAACATAATTGATGTTACAGGTGAAACTCAGATAAAAATCCAATCAGGAAGTGCCGCATTTTTTGAAACCGCCTCATGCCAATGACTCCTTATATGGCTGTGAATGAGCTACGAATGAGCTTACGTTTTCTATGTATTCCCCAAGGCGTCTACAGCATTGTGACGTCTTTTTACGCATTTCTGTTATAGAATAGCCGTAAGGGACCATATTTAGCAAGTGGTCACATGGTGTCTCCCGTAGAAAATCTTGCGTAAAATACTGAGGTAGCCATTTTTCCAATCGCTTCTTATGAGAAACCAATTGCCTGGATGGATATATATGTTAAAAACACCTTGAGGATTGATCCTAAACAACGTTTGCTGTGTTTCTGTCGATATTATGGAGCTAATTTGGAAAAAAGTTTGGCGTTGTAGTGATAGCATTTCCGGTCGATTTCTCAGCCAAGCATGATGAACAAACGGGAGCTATTTCGCCTACAAAAATATTATTTTTGGAAAAAAGGAACATTTGCTATCTAACTGGGAGTCCCCTGAGTGAAAACATCCAATGTTCTTCAAAGGTAAATGATTTAATTTGATTGCTTTTCTTATTTTCGTGAAAATGTTGCCTGCTGCCAGCAGAACCGAGCACAGCATTATGCCATGATAAACTTACACAAATACTTGTCTAGTGTTGGCTGTAACGCATATTTTGAAAATCTGAGATGACAGTGTGATTAACTTCTTCGATATAGAGGGCGCTCTTTTCATTTTTG
The DNA here is from genome assembly GCF_036934945.1 of Oncorhynchus masou masou. NCBI lineage: Eukaryota > Metazoa > Chordata > Actinopteri > Salmoniformes > Salmonidae > Oncorhynchus > Oncorhynchus masou. The sequence continues at coordinate 63,031,092 of NC_088217.1, read as the reverse complement.
GATAAAAAAATAAAAAAACGTTCCCGTTTTAAACAAGATATTTTGTCATGAAAAGATGCTTGAGTATGCATATAATTGACATCTTTGGAAAGAAAACACTCTGACGTTTCCAAAACTGCAAAGATATTGTCTGTGAGTGCCCCAGAACTAATGCTACAGGCAAAACCAAGATGAAATTTCATACAGGAAATGCCCCAGATTTTGAATGCGCTGTGTTCCAATGTCTCCTTATACGGCTGTGAATGCGCCAGGAATGAGCCTACACTTTCTGTCGTTTCCCCAAGGTGTCTGCAGCATTGTGACGTATTTGTAGGCATATCATTGGAAGATTGTAGTCTCTTATGGTCATTTACCAGGTGTCCGCTTGGGGTCCTCCGTCGAAATTATTGCGCAATCTCCAGCTGCGTCCACTTTTCCATTAGGTTCAGAGGAGAAAGGCAACTGCCACGAATGATTTATCATCGAATAGATATGTGAAAAACACCTTGAGGATTGATTCGATATTATGGAGTTCATTTGGAAAAAAGTTTGGCGTTGGAGTCTAGCTAAATTAGAGGACCGCCCCTGAGCCCGGTTAGGGTCAGGGGTCCTGGGACAGCCCTTTTCTGCAATTCCGGATTTTATTCTGCAATTCCGAATAAAACCCAACTTTGAGAAATGATCACCAGACCATGTTTTTCTCCATGTTTCTCTCCATTAGGAGAAGACAAAGGTTGTAGACCATTGCTGCTGACCATTCTTTTAACCATACCACGTGGTTAAACTCTTAGACTATCGATACCGACAGAATAAGAACAAGTCTTTGAAATTAATTACTAGTCTGCAGCTAGGAATTCGGTACCATCGAACGCGAAGAACAACAACCGCCAAAACAACCATTCTATTTTTTTATTTTTTTTATTTCAACTTTATTTAAACAGGTAGGCTAGTTGAGAACAAGTTCTCATTTTTAAGTCGCTCTGGATAAGAGCGTCTGCTAAATGACTTAAATGTAAATGTAAATTTGCAACTGCGACCTGGCCAAGATAAAGCATAGCAGTGTGAACAGACAATACAGAGTTACACATGGAGTAAACAATTAACAATTCAATAACACAGTAGAAAAAAAGAGAGTCTATATACATTGTGTGCAAAAGGCATGAGGAGGTAGGCGAATAATTACAATTTTGCAGATTTACACTGGAGTGATAAATGATCAGATGGTCATGTACAGGTAGAGATATTGGTGTGCAAAAGAGCAGAAGAGTAAATTAATATAAACAGTATGGGGATGAGGTAGGTAAAATTGGGTGGGCTATTTACCGATAGACTATGTACAGCTGCAGCGATCGGTTAGCTGCTCAGATAGCAGATGTTTGAAGTTGGTGAGGGAGATAAAAGTCTCCAACTTCAGCGATTTTTGCAATTCGTTCCAGTCACAGGCAGCAGAGAACTGGAACGAAAGGCGGCCAAATGAGGTGTTGGCTTTAGGGATGATCAGTGAGATACACCTGCTGGAGCATGTGCTATGGGTGGGTTTTGCCATCGTGACCAGTGAACTGAGATAAGGCGGAGCTTTACCTAGCATGGACTTGTAGATGACCTGGAGCCAGTGGGTCTGGCGATGAATATGTAGCGAGGGCCAGCCGACTAGAGCATACAGGTCGCAGTGGTGGGTGGTATAAGGTGCTTAAGTAACAAAACGGACGGCACTGTGATAAACTGCATCCAGTTTGCTGAGTAGAGTATTGGAAGCTATTTTTCTATTTTGTAGATGACATAACAAATGAATGAATGTCACTTTGAACTATCCCCTCTGACCAAGACAGAGAGAGAGAGAGAGAGAGAGAGAGAGAGAGAGAGAGAGAGAGAGAGAGGGAGAGGACGAAACTCTCCAAAAGAAACAAACGTTTCACCAGCGATCAAGACGACACACTGAGCGTAAATATATATATATATATATATATATATATATATATATTGATTGCAATTGTTCCCAAATGATTGAGCGTTCATGTGCAAAGGATTAGCATTTCAATTGTTATAATTATCACTCAGTAGTGACTTCTTAGTCAACCCCCACTTCCGGTTTAGCCCACTAGGGCACATTCCCCTATCATCTCTTGTAACCACATTTACCTTGTTTGTTTCTTTGTTTATGCATTTCTGTGAATTACTTAGTTAGTAATAAATAAATGATTTAAGACAATTGATGTATGGATGACTCATAGTGAAGACTGGGTTCGTGCAGATAAACAATAATTTACGACGTTTGGAATGAGACTAAAGTAAATAATTCATTAATTTGAAGACTAACTGATCAGATAAAATATCTGAAAAGTTATTTTAGGAAATGATAACTGTAATCTGAATATTTTTCCTTGGTGCCCCAACGTCCTAGTTAATTACAGTTACATGATTAATCAGTTGATCTCGTAATACTAATTACAGAGAATCTTTGATAAAAACTATAAGTTTTCAATTTAATGATAGTAAAGACAAGCCATTTATGGTGCCTCGTGTGAGGAATCTAAGATAGAATTCCACAGCAAAGTCTAATTCTATATATCAATTGTGCAAACAGAATTGTACAAACAGACTGCTTTGTATACATTCAAATTGGTTGTGTGTGTGTTTTCCCATTTGAAGAGGCTACAGAGCGCCTCCGGTAGTAGTTTTGAGCGTCAGAGCAATAAGTGATAAATTCCAGATTTAGTCCGTTAGGCCAAACGGTACTACTTCTGTCAGTCAATATTAATTCATAGAGCCAGGAAGGTTCGGAATTAGAGGATAGATCTTCGGCGTTCGACGGAAGTCCCGCCCCTTTGTACTTCCGTTTGATTTCAGCATTCTGCATCACTGGCGGTGAAGAATCGCAAGTACATCTCTTAAAAGAAGTGTTGGAAATCCAAACGTGGATCACGTTAAAATAATCCAGCAATCTCAATTGCTTGGGTCTCATTCAATTTATTTATTTAAATTGTTGGACATACCATCCAATTAAATGAGACACCTTAAGCTTTGCAATAGTAACCTAGATGAACCAACTTCCCAGGTTAATGTAAAGCTCAATTCCCAGTTAGCCTATTCAGGTTTGATTATTCATTATATTTGATCAATCAATAAAATCTGCTTCTGCAAATCACAATCAATCAGTCCCGCCTCCAGCGGGAATCCCATATGGCTTTGGCTTGAGGGGAAAGTGTACCATAGTGGTAAATGTACCTAACATTACCTTTATGATAATCCAGCAATCTCAATTGCTTGGGTATTATCTTCTCATTCAATTTATTTATTTAAATTGTCGAACATACCTTACTAGGTTCTTCCAGTTAAATGAGACACTTTAAGCTTTGCAATAGTAACCTAGATGAACCAACTTCCCAGGTTATTTTAACGTTTAATTCCCAGATAGCCTATCCAGGTATGATTAATCATTATCATTGATTAATTCAATTTGCTTTTGCAAATTCATTCACGTCCAACTTCCACAGTACTGTCCAGTACTGATGGTTCATTAACGTCTATAAATAGATTAAAATCGTCTTTGCAGCTCCCAATATATTCCAAAACCAAACTTTGGAAAATTAGGAATAACATTTTTCCTTTCAAATGTTCCAATAATGTGCAAGCTATCAGAGGGGGAGTCCCCACTCGCCCGCTAATTAGTGAACCTCCACCGATAAATGGATTGATCTCTGACCTCAGCAGCGATACCAACCCTAATGATGCCATTAGTGGAAAAGCAGACAACAACGCTTTCCAAAATCAACCATCGGGCACAGGCCTCGTAAAGGTTCTCTCCAGTCTAGCCCTGATGTCTTGCCATCCGAGATCGGTCCAATTCCGCAGTGCACAGCTGAAGCACGAATAGGTAATGGTAGACATAAAGGGGCAGGTGGAGAGAACCGGGAAACCAATGACAAATGCATAAAATTGAAAAATTCTGCTAGCTATGGAACTGCACTTGAAAATTGAACAATTAAATGTAATTGCAAAAATGTATGACAATGAACAAGCACAAGCTCTTCAACAAAATCACCTTCTACAGGAACAAAATCATATGCTACAGGAACAACTCGATTTAGCCAAAACTAAATACGATGATTTTCATGCCAAACTAGATAAATCTGAAGAGTTATCTACAAACAGGTGAGCTCAACTTCATAAAATGCATGCAGTTTTGTTGAACGTTACTCAGAGTAACACGGTTCTACTCAAAATGCTGCAGACCAAAGACGATCATCAGTAATGAATATAACGACAAAGTTGGATGACAAATCAGCAGAACTCATTGAAGTTGATGACCAAATGAATGATGAGAGAACTCAGGTGATGAAGATGGAAATATTGATTTCTAAGCAAGCGGAGGAAATCTCATCACTGAATCTCTCGCTCCGTACTCAAGACCTCTATCTGCAAACCATGACATAAATTTGAGACCGATAGGAGCAAGTGTGACACTCACGTGTCCAAAATCAGTACTCTAAGCGCTCAAGTGGACTCTGCAATGCAGCAGAATACCACCCGTATGAACCATCTGGAGGAAGTCCAGTCGTGCAATACGGTAGTTGAGATGAACTTCTCTTGCCCTTCAGACATTTCCGCAAGCACTGCGGCCGTCTCAGCAAGAAAAGCATTGATGCCCTGTGTATACTCTGCTTCCGATGATACACCTTCCGCTTTGTGGGGGACAGTCAACCCTTACAATGACACTAATGGCGTCAGTCCAGCAACTGACCCGATGACTCCCACTGGTGAAACACTTTGTGATATCACAGACCGATATCCTCGTCTCAGTTTGCAGGTACCGAAGAGGTTACCACACGCGGACGCGGTGGGGACTGATATGCCTCGAAAGCCACTGAGGGTGTTGAAGTACAAACACCAGGAGATTTGGTTGAACGGTTACAGCCATTCTCATAATAACGCGGCCACTGACAACTCGTATCCTGTGTGTATTTTCTTTCCTTTCTTTCCCCTCTTTCCCCTTCACGTGTGTCGTCAATCAGTCGGCAATCAGAATACACCTGCTCCTTTTCCCTTACCAAATCACATCCCCTTTCCCTTGGTTTAAAAACCCAGTCAGTTGTTTTCTCTGGAGCTCAATTTTCTGTCTCAATCTCTCTCACTCTCTTTGCATTGAGCTCTCTTTTGGTTTTTGTTCCTACATGTCACATTTGTCTGGAATTATGTTATTATGTATTGTTGTGCTTTCTTAATGTTTGTTGGTGGGAAAAGGGGGTACCAGGACAAGTCACCCATGGGCATACATTACCTGTAGGAAAACCTTTGTCTAAATACCCTAGTTAGAACTGGGCGGACCCCCCACTGTATTATTGGTTAGTTAGTTAACTGTATTGGAGTAGGCTAGTCTAGCTTAGGGGTGTTTTTGGATATTTTATTATTTCTTTCCTTGGGTTCAGCTTAGCCCCTTTTCCCGCCCCCCCTTTACCGTGTGTTTAAAATAAACCATGAGTGTTTGATGGTAGATTTAAGTTGTCTGTGGTTTTTCACTATTATGATTTGCTTGAGTTATGCTATGAGTCTTGTTTCCATTCCCCCTAGACTGTAGGGCCAAAGGGATTCGTAACATCTATGTTTATTTACATTAGTGCAAATTGTCCACTGATATTGGTGTAATTTCTCACCCCTTTTGGCTGTATGAAAGTTAATTTCCCCTCATACAGACACATTTGTTCTTTGATATTATGAAGGTCAAATGTGTAGAATTTACTTTTCCCCCACCTCATTACATTGCTTGTGCATATTTGGTGGCCTGACTGCATCCAGACTGTCAAAGGCCCATCCCGGTAGATCTGAACCTAATGCAGCTTGGAGTGATCCGATGACAGAAGTCACATTTAAGTGCCAGGTGTAACTGTGGCCATAGATGCTTCATATACATTACTTTGAGTGTTTTATATAGTATGACTAAATGTGTTGCAGGGGCAGTCAAGAAATGGAATGGCAAGGCCACAGAACATGACATAAGCAGAGCTGTGGGAGACCACCTCAAGCCCCTGGTAGAGCTGGGGGTGGTGTTTATTACCCCACCACGCCTTCAGCAGGCTGGAAAAGTGTGATTTAATGGGTGGTTGAAAAGTGATACTAAACTTACATCACGTGCACTATTTTGACATAGTGGAAGATATACCGTTTTTCATACTAAGATGGACCAAGATATGTGTTGCTTTTGCACATATTTGTTAATTGGTTTTGCAAGAATCTGTTGATTGTCGGTCATTGGGTTAATATGATTTGCAATATGTTTAAATCAAGCTTTATTTCTATAGTACATTTCAGACATGGATGCAACACAATGGCTTCACAGGGAAAAAACAAACAAGAATAAACAGAAATATTTAGTACACAACATAAGATGATAAAAAACAGAAATTGAAAGACTAATGAGCATCCTAAGGAAATACCATTGATTAAAATATCAACAATATGATTCTATGGGTGATGCACTGGGCCAGACACTCTTAATTATAATCTGGAGCACGGGGCCAGCCACTCTTAAATAGATCCTGGAGCATCTGGGACAGACATTCTAAAATAGCACCAGGAGCACTTGGCCAGCCACTCTTAAATAGCATCTGGAGCACCTGGGCCAGCCACTCTTAAATAGCATCTGGAGCACTGGGCCAGACAATCTTAAATAGCACCTGGAGCACTGGGCCAGCCACTCTTAAATAGCATCCGGAGCACCTGGGCCAGCCACTCTTAAATAGCACCTGGGCCAGCCACTCTTAAATAGCACCTGGGCCAGCCAATCTTAAATAGCACCTGGGCCAGCCAATCTTAAATAGATGGGCCAGCTCAGGTGAAACGCCTTCCAGTTAACGAGATGGACAAGCCAGCACAGGTCTCACAGTACGGACATTGCAATGTATTGCCTTGGTCCGATCTGCAGTCCTCATGCCTCCTTGCAGCATGCCTAAGGCACGTTCACGCATATGGTGAGGGACCCTGTGCATCTTTCTTTTGGTGTTTTTCAGAGTCAGTAGAAAGGCCGCTTTAGTGTCCTAAGTTTTCATAACTGTGACCTTAATTGCTTACCGTCTGTAAGCTGTTAGTGTCTTAAGGACCGTTCCACAGGTGCATGTTCATTAATTGTTTATGGTTCATTGAACAAGCATGGGAAACCGTGTTAAAACCCTTTACAACAAAAATCTCAAATCAATTGAACAAACATTACAATTATCCTACAACAATGTTAAAAACAGTGACAGTGACATTACATTGATATCATGAAACAACTCCTTCATCTATGTATTTTCTGATGTTTAATCAGATATCTTTTATCTGAGAATCTCTTGTCACATTGATTACAGCTATGAGGTTTCTCTCCTGTGTGTGTTCTCTGGTGTGATACCAGGCTGTTGAGCCAATTAAAACTCTTCCCACATTGACTACAGCTAAACGGTTTCTCTCCTGTGTGTGTTCTCAGATGCACAATCAGGCTGTTTAACTGAGTAAAACTCTTCCCACATTGATCACAGGTATAAGGTTTCTCTCCTGTGTGTGTTCTCTGGTGTGTAATAAGACAGCCAGATGTAACAAAACTCTTCCCACATTGAGTACAGCTATATGGTTTCTCTCCTGTGTGTGATCTCTGGTGTACCATCAGGCTGCTTGACTGATTAAAACTCTTCCCACATTGATCACAGCCATAAGGTTTCTCTCCTGTGTGTGTTCTCTGGTGTACTATCAGGCTGCTTGACTGATTAAAACTCTTCCCACATTGATCACAGCCATAAGGTTTCTCTCCTGTGTGTAGTCTCTGGTGTATCTTCAGATCTCCAGATTGAACAAAACTCTTCCCACATTGATTACAGCTATATGGTTTCTCTCCTGTGTGTGTTCTCTGGTGTTTTGTCAGATTGCTAGATGTAAAAAAACACTTCCCACATTGATTACAGCTATAAGGTCGCTCTCCTGTGTGCATTCTCTGGTGCACCTTCAAGGTGTGTGATGTTGAAAAGCTTTTCCCACAAAATGAACAATGGTGAAGCTTCTCTCCTGTGTGTGTTCTCTGGTGTACTATCAAGGAGCTTGACACAGTAAAACTCTTCCCACATTGATCACAGCCATAAGGTTTCTCTCCTGTGTGTGTTCTCTGGTGTGATTTCAGGGTTTTTAGCTGAGAAAAACTGTTCCCACATTGATCACAGCCATAAGATTTCTCTCCTGTGTGAATTCTATGATGTATTTTAAGGTCTGCTGTAGAGTTAAATCTATTCCCACAGTCAGAGCACCAGTGAGATTTCCCTCCAGTGTGAATTCTCAGGTGTACTTTTAGTGAATTTGATCTTGAGAAATGTTTCCCACAGTCGGAGCAGCAGTAAGGTTTCTCTCCTGTGGATCTCTGCTGTTGTTTACTGAGGTGTTCTGATCTAGAGAGACTCTTCTTTGCCTCATCAGCTTCATGAGGTTGTTGAGGCTCCCCAGAGGATCCAAGATAGTCCCGTCTCTCTCCTGTATGATCGACAAAGTCAGATAGACAGTTTTAAAGTCCCACAACAGCAGAAATCCACTGTTAATTTATTATTTGTTCACCTTTATTTAACCAGGTAGGCAAGTTGAGAACAAGTTCTCATTTACAACTGCGACCTGGTCAAGATAAAGCAAAGAAGTTTGACACATACAACAACACAGAGTTACACATGGAATAAACAAAACATACAGTCAACAATAAAGTTGAAGAAAATCTATATAGAGTGTGTGCAAATTAGGTGAGATAAGGGAGGTAAGGCAATAAATAGGCCATGGTGGCAAAGTAATTACAATATACCAATTAGACACTGGAATGATAGATGTGCAGAAGATGAATGTGCAAGTAGAGATACTGGGGTGCAAAGGAGCAAGAAATAAATAAATACTGTATGGGGATGAGGTAGTTGGATGGGCTATTGGCAGATGGGCTATGTACAGGTGCAGTAATCTGTGAGCTGCTATTTTGTAAATGACATCATCGAGGATCGGTAGGATGGTCAGTTTTACGAGGGTATGTTTGGCAGCATGAATGAAGGATGCTTTGTTGTGAAATAGGAAGCCGATTCTAGATTTAATTTTGGATTGGAGATGCTTAATGTGAGTCTGGAATGAGAGTTGACAGTCTAACTAGACACCTAGCTATTTGTAGTTGTCCACATATTCTAAGTCAGAACCGTCCAGAATAGTGATGCTGGACGGCGGGGAGGTGCGGGCAGCGACTGGTTGAAGAGCATGCATTTAGTTTAAAAGCAGTTGGAGGCCAAGGAAGGAGTTGTATGGCATTGAAGCTCGTCTGGAGGTTAGTTAACTTCACTAGGGTAGGGGGCAGCATTCGGAATTTTGGATGAAAATCATGCCCAAATTAAACTGCTTGCTACTCAGGCCAAGAAGCTAGGATATGCATATAATAGAAAACACTCTAAAGTTTCCAAAACTGTTAAAATAATGTCTGTGAGTATAACAGAACTGATATGGCAGGCGAGAACCTGAGGAAAATCCTTCCCGGGAGTACTATTATTTTGAAAGGCTATTTTTTAATTGAACGCCTATCCACCATACAAAGACTTAGGACCCAGTTCACAATCTCTATGGCTTCTTCTACATGTGGCCAGTCGTTAGGCATTGTTTCAGGCTTTTACTCTGAAAAATGAGGGATACAGCACTTTCAATGAGTGGACAGTGGAAATTTCCATCCATGTGCGCAGCATGTGATCGGGAGCACGCCTTTCTTGTTTCTCCTTTTCTATTGACAAACCTTTTGTCCGGTTGAAATATTATTGATTATTTATGACAAAAACAACCTGAGGATTGATTTATTGATTGATTTAAACATCGTTTGACATGTTTCTACGAACTTTTATTGTACTTTAACTTGTTATGGCTGCAATCCCCCTATCGGGATGAGTGTCATCAACAACCGCTGAATAGCATAGCGCTACATACAATAAATATTATTATAAATATTTATATTCATGAAATCACAAGTGCAATATAGGAAAACACATCTTAGCCTTTTGTTAATCTACCTGTCGTGTAAGATTTTGAAATTATGCTTTACAGTGAAAGCAATCCAAGCGTTTGTGTAAGTTTATTGATCGCACGATAAAACATTAAGTACACTTAGCATCAGGTAGCTCAGTCACGAAAATCAGAAAAGCAATCAAATTAATCGTTTGCCTTTGATGATCTTCGGATGTTTTCACTCACTAGACTCCCAGTTACACAACAAATGTTCAGTTTGTTCCATAAAGATAATTTTTTATCCAAAATACCTCAGTTTGTTTGTCGCGTTATGTTCAGAAATCTACAGGAAAGAGCGGTCACGACAACGCAAACAAATTCCAAATAGTTTCCATAATGTCCACAGGAACATGTCGAACGTTTTTTCATAATCAATCGGGTTGATTTTAAAATATATAATCGATCATATATCAACCGCAAATGTCTTTCACAGTAGGAGAGGGAAAAACAATAGCTGTCCAAACTCTTGCGCGAGCAAAACTCATGTGACAACTTGACGCGATTATATCGTTCTGGCTCATTATTCAAAATAAAAGCCTGAAACTATGTCTGAAGACTGTTGACACCTTGAGGAAGCAATAGGAAAATGAATCTGGTTTATATCCCTTTAAAAGGAGCAATGGGAGGCTATGGAACATGGAGTTTTCAAAATAGGAGCAACTTCCCGTTTTGATTTTCCTCTGGGTTTCGCCTGCAATATCAGTTCTGTTATACTCACAGACAATATTTTGACAGTTTTGGAAACTTTAGTGTGTTTTCTATCCAATACTAATAATATGCATATATTACAATGGGCACATTTTCATCCAAGCTACATAATACTGCCCCTGCAGCCATTTGAAGTAAAAAAAAAAACATTTTGTCCGGATGTTGAGAGGTTTTTGGACATAAAGGGGGACATTATCGAAAGAAAAAAACATTTATTGTCTAACATGGCTACCTGGGAGTGCCACCAGATGAAGATCATCAAAGGTAAGTGATTCATTTTAACGCTATTTCTGACTTTTGTGACACCTCTCCTTGGTTGGAAAATGGCTGTATGGTTTTCTGTGACTAGGCGCTAACCTAACATATTCGCGTGGTGAGCTTTCGCCGTAACGCCTTTCTGCAATCGGACACTGTGGTTGAATTTACAAGAAGTTTATCTTTAAAATGGTGTATAAATAGTTGTATGTTTGAGGAATTTTAATTATGGGATTTCTGTTGTTTTGAATTTGGCGCCCTGCAAGTTCACTGGCTGTTGGCGAGGTGGGACGCTACCGTCACACGGGTACCAGACAGGTTAATACAGTGTCAAAAGAAGGGCCAGAAGTATACAGAACGGTGTCGTCTGCGTAGAGGTGGATCAAAGAATCACCAGCAGCAAGAGCGACATCATTGATGTATAGAAAGAAGAGTCGGCCTGAAAATTGTGGCACCCCCATAGAGACTGCCAGAGGTCCGGACAACATTCCCTCCGATTTGACACATTGAACTCTGTCAGAGAAGTAGTTGGTGAAACAGGCGAGTCAGTCATTTGAGAAACCAAGGCTTAAGGTTTAGTCTACCAATAAGAATGTGGTGACTGACAGAGTCGAAAACCTTGGTCAGGTCGATGAATATGGCTGCACAGTAATGTCTCTTATCGATGGCGGTTATGATATCGTTTAGGACCTTGAACGTGGCTGAGGTGCACCCAGGACCAGCTCTAAAACCAGATTGCATAGCGGTGGGATTCGAAATGGTCGGTAATCTGCTTGTTAACTTGGCTTTCAAAGACCTTAGAAAGGCAAGGTAGGATAGATATAGGTCTGTAGCAGTGTGGGTCTAGAGTGTCTCCCCCTATGAAGAGGGGGATGATCGCAGCAGCTTTCCAATCTTTGGGAATCTCAAGTGATACGAAGGAGAGGTTGAACAGGCTAGTAACAGGGGTTGCAACAATTTTGGCAGATAATTTTAGAAAGAGAGGGCCTATATTGTCGAGCCCGCTGATTTGTAGGGGTCCAGATTTTGCAGCTCTTTCATAACATCTGCTATCTGGATTTGGGTGAAGGAGAAATGGTGGGGGCTTTGGCGAGTTGCTGTGGAGGGTGCCGGGCAGTTGACCGGGGTAGGGGTAGCCAGAAGGAAAGCATGGCCAGCCGTAGAAAAATGCTTACTGAAATTCTCAATTATAGTGAGAGCCACTGTCGGTGGTGACAGTGTTACCTAACCTCAGTGCAGTGGGCAGCTGGGAGGAGGTGCTCTTATTTTCCATGGACTTTAGTGTCCCACAACTTTTTTGAGTTTGTACAACGGGATGCAAATTTCTGTTTGAAAAAGCTAGCCTTAGCTCTCCTAACTGCCTGTGTATATTTTTCCTAACTTCCATGAAAAGTTGCATATCAGACCTACTGTAAACCCATAACTTCACCTAACAGACCTACTGTAGGACCCATAACTTCACCTAACAATAACATAGACCTAGGACTATAAATAATTTAATATTTCAGGTAAAACATGGAAACTAAAATGTCTTTGTCGTGACATTTCATAACTTGATCACCAGATAATTGTGTGAATTACCCCACTACTCTGTAATGTGTTGTCATTCTTTCTGTCCTGAATAAAGGAAAATATATATGCGTGTGGTACAATAGCATATATATCATGGAACAGTTCTCTACACATTATGCGCAAAGTATATCTGTGCCCAAACTGACCAACGGCACACTACTGTAAATCAAGCAGACAATAACACATTATAAACACCAATTTGTTAGGGATGTTGGATCCAATATGGAGCACAGCACAACTGTCTTTACCAGAGTAATGAATGAAGAAGCACTTTGGTTTTTGTTGCATGCCGTGATGTTTGTCATTTGACCGTCAAAAAAATTGTTCGACTGCAAGATCCAGTATTTAAGTTGAAGTTCATAATATGACAAGCTTAACTTTATGACTACAACTGCTGTTCCCTGGAGGAGAGACACTAAATGAAACGGCCCATGGCAGACCACCCAGACCTGACCCCACTGGCCTGCACGCAAATGTAGGTCTATAAATGTGCCCATATGGGGATGTCTGATAGTATTTCTGATTGTCTTAACGCACCACCACTGAGTTGTGGAGCTTCTCAAATGAATTTTTCTTCACCTCAAACAGCAAGTAAACAAAGTCTTAATGAAATCAATTGCGAATGACAATGTACAGCTCTCGGTCTTTCGACACCCACTCGGCACGAGAGTGGTTACATTTCTTCAGCCCCCATCCCTCAGCTGTTTACCAAACCAAGTCTCTGGGCAGCCATTTTGTTCTGTTTAAAACCCAGGTTGTCCCTTTAAAAAGGCCACAACAATCAATCAACCAACTTGCAGTTCAAACAATAACAAAGCTGTAATTCCACCACTGTTTCGGTAATAAGATGATGATGGGGCTGGAGAAATGTAACTACTCTCAAATTCATAGACAGACCAATGGACTGGCCATCCATGACATCAACATTATAGTTTTAACCACGTTGAGGCTATACAGTGTTGATTTACATTGTTTCTAGACATGGAATAAAAAAAATATATTATTTGGGGTTCTGATGGGGTAAAACAGTTGAAATAAGCTCATGAGGCATGCGTTATATTCTTCAAGAATCAATGGCTATATATAAATAATTTAAAAGACCAAATATGGATGTAACAATTGCAGATTTCGCCATTAACACCAAACATCAGTTGTATTTATCAGTCTCTATTTAAGACAGTACTTACTTGTATTAACCAGGGACCGGTTTCCCGAAGGCATCATAAGGCTAACTTCATAGTTGGATGCCTTAAGATGCGTCTGGGAAACCGGCCCGAGATATCCAGTTTCCTCCTCTTCTTCCTCCTCCTTTTTGGATGTGACAGTCATCTCCCCCTCCTCCTCTTTCACTCCAAAAACTGCATCATCCTCTTTCTCTGCCTCCTCTTCTTTTACTGTAACATCCTCTTCCTCTTTCACTCTGAACGCGTCTTCCTCTTCTTTAACTGTAACGTCTTTCTCTTCTTCTTTCACGGTAAAAGCCTCATCCTCTACTCTTTTTTGTATTGTAACAACCTCCTCTTCCTCTTCCTCTTTGACGAGAGCTTCTTTCTCCGTGCAGCAGACCTCCTCTTCTTTATTAGGAGAGTAGCTTAGTGAGCTCATGGTCAAGAATGCTAGCGAGCTAGGCTAATGCTAAATTACCCGCTAGCTGAATAATAACAACAACACCGTAAATATAAAATTAAATCGGACAACTAACTAGACGACAGAAGTGGGTTTAAAACACAGTGACTAATATACACGAAAGCGTCTAAAGAGCTTTATTGGTTTAGCTATTTTGTCTAGCAAGCTACCGAGGTGTCTGACTAAGTGTTGCTGCTGTTGAAAGAAGCGTTCCGTCCACTAGATTATACGTCACACTAGCGGCATCGCCTTAAAGTCACATATCGCCCTCTGTTGACTGGAGTGGGTAACGCAGTTGACTAAAATGTTTATTTAATTTTCAAAGTTAAAGGGTAGGAATCATTCGTTTTTACTCACCAGTGTAACAACACAGTGTGGTTAAAGACGTAGTAAGCTATTTGTAGGCACGATCTGGATACCTGTAAGTACAAACAGTTATGTTTTTGTGTTATTACATATTTATTAACTTATTTCGGGAAATCTTCCAAACTAACCACAATGCAGTATTTCTCCACGTCATATGGATGATCAACTTTGTGCTACTGAGTTTGTATGCCAGTGTAATGGTGTAATGAAGTTACATTTTTTTTAAATATATTTAACTAGGCAAGTCAGTTAAAAACAAATTCGTATTTACATTGACGGCCTACCCCGGCCAAACCCTAACCCAGACGATGCAGGGCCAATTGTGCCCTGCCCTATGGGACTCCCAATCACAGCCTGAATTTGAACCAGGGTCAGTAGTGACGCCACTAGTACTGAGATGCAGTGCCTTAGACCGCTGCGTGGATCGTGTGTTTGCATTACACTAGGAGTAATACACTCAGTGATAATGGTATGGGATTCTGGGTAATCCACAGCAGATTTATGGAGAATTTGAGAATTGAGTGGTCCTGGGATAGAAATGTACAAAGTTGACATTAGCAATTTATGTTCTAGTAACTACTGTTGTTGGTTTGGCGTCAAATAAACCTCTCTTTATGTGTTATTTGCCGAATCTCAGTATTCCATGTGGGTTTTATGATAAAGTTCACTCTTTCAAGTTGGCAGTTAACTGGAAAATGCATCTTCTTTAGGAGTGCTATTTTTATCCTGTCGACTACTGATCATTCATCCACACTGTGTGTCTCATCAATGCAGGTCATTTATGACAAATGTATAAAGTACACGTTTTATAAACTCATGAACACCAGCCAGTTGACTTGCCCGGTTTTGTTTGTTTAGGTGTATTATACTTCTTCGCCAACAGAGGAGGATATTGAGTAATTTTTCAGGTTAATTTGATATATTTTGAAAGTCCTTTTTGTTTTGTCAACTTTTCGATATGGATGTTATTCAGCTCACTGGTCACGATAACAACACTCACCCGTAGCACGCGTGTTACATTTAATATAGGAGCTACGAGGCATGCGCCGAAATCGCTAAGCACTATACTTCAAAGCAGTATGTCACTTTTATCAGCAGTGATCAATGACGTCTGAAGTTTAATTTCGTCCATCATTCTGTCTCTTTTATGCACTCCGGGAGTTGGGCTCCATTAGTCTCCCTCCTCTCAAACAAATGGCATAAGTTTTGTGTTCCTTTGTTTAACGACCCCTACATTTAAAATGTAGCTGACTGTCTTCTGCAGATTGTTCTCTAACCAGTGAGGTGAATTTTCATGTGAATTCCAATTTCCATGTGTTTTTTTCCCTGCCATCATTCTGTATGTCTCTTCTCTTTTGATCTGCAGTTATGTTTTAGTTGGGCTCCAGCTCACTGACCATAACCGTGCTGGTTGGCTACGCTGGTTAGGCTAATAGCTAGTTGGCTAAATAGCTAACGTTGGCTGGCTGGCTAAGATAACTGCATAAAGAAAACATTCTTTGATATATGGTTAGATGGTGTTATGTATTTCCAAAACTGTGGTTTACTTTAATCACTCAAGTCGTGACTGAAAACGATCGGTTTAATATGAAGTTATACATTTGAAGTTATTTCTGTTGTAGTTTACATCATAGGGAATAGGCTGGTCCTCCATATTACTTCACACCGGACTTTGGCATTCTTCTGAAATCTGATTGGTTTAATGTAATAACTCCAAAAATAGAGGACAACAGAGGATTGGTTGATTTACAGGTTTGAATTAAGTATCATTTTTAAGATGATTGATGAGAAAAGTATAATCCAACTCTGGGGTATCTCACTGCACCCTCAAATGCCATGTCTTGAAATAAGTAATTTTACATTGTATAATTGTACTTCTAACAGCCAACTTTCTAACTCCGCCCATAACTTTATGACATCATAATATTCCCAAAAGGATTATTGAGTCATTGTTAGTTTTACACTGAAGACATGACTCTGCCGTTGTGCTGTAGAATATGGTCTCTTGTATAATAAGGGACTATCATTTGTCCCAACATCACAGGCCACAGACTTTGATAAGGAATTCCAACAGTGTTTCTGCAGTTTGAGATTGACTAAAAAAATGTAATGGGGTTTCTCCATGTTCACCTGCCAATGTAAATCCATTAAATGAGACAATTTACCAGACAGGAGTGCTTGCTAATGCTCTTCCCATTGAAAACCCAAATGAAAATTAACTTGTGGGCGGTGGTCATGATGACGGCCTATTGGATGACGTCGTCCATCGGGATTCCCCAAAAAAATAGACACTGGATTTATCACTGGAGTCAAATATGAAGGAGGTTGATCATCCGGATTCAGATATGAAGGAGGAGGTTGATCAACAGTGATCCTCTAGGATTGTGGATGGGCTGGCGTTTACACTTCCAGTGTGGTCATATATTTTATACATTGAATGTTGATATTTTGAACCTGTTTGTTCCTCCTGTTTCAGGAAGTATTGTCACTAAGTACTGCCCCTATATATACACAGTGCATTTGGAAAGTATTCAGAACCCTTCACTTTTTCCACATTTTGTTCCGTTACTGTAAAATGGATTAAATCAATATTCCCCCTCAATCTACACACAATACCCCATAATGACATCACAATACCCCATAATGACAAAGCAAAAACAGGTTTTTATACATTTTTCAAATGTAACAAAAACAACTGAAGTATCACATTTACATACAGTACCAGTCAAAAGTTTGGACACACCTACTCATTCAAGGGTTTTCCCTTTATTTCTACATTGTATAATAATAGTGAATACATCAAAACAAAATAACACATATGGAATCATGTAGTAACCAAAAAAGGGTTAATCAAATCAAAATATATTTTATATTTGAGACTCTTCAAAGCAGTCACCCTTTGCCTTGATGACAGCTTTGCACACTCTTGGCATTATCTCAACCAGCTTCATGAGGTAGTCACCTGCAATTCATTTAAATTAACAGGTGTGCCTTGTTAAATGTTAATTTGTGGAATTTCTTTCCTTCTTGATGCGTTTGAGCCAATCAGTTGTGTTGTGACAAGGTATGGGTGGCTCATGAGGATTGCCACCGGAAAGGAAGACCCAGAGTTACCTCTGCTGCAGAAGATACATTCATTAGAGTTAACTGCACCTCAGATTGCAGCCCAAATAAATGCATCACAGAGTTCAAGTAACAGACACATCTCAACATCAACTATTCAGAGACTGTGTGAATC
The DNA here is from genome assembly GCF_036934945.1 of Oncorhynchus masou masou. NCBI lineage: Eukaryota > Metazoa > Chordata > Actinopteri > Salmoniformes > Salmonidae > Oncorhynchus > Oncorhynchus masou. The sequence goes on along the minus strand of NC_088217.1, from coordinate 63,013,325 downwards.
AGGCCTTCATGGTTGAATTACTACATTATAAAAAACTGTTTACAAAAGCTTTGTTAAATCAGCACAACAGTTTTCAGCTGTGCTAACATAATTGCAAAAGGGTTTTCAACTGATCGATTAGCCTTTTAAAATGATCAACTTGGATTAGCTAACACAACGTGCCATTAGAACACAGGAGTGATAGTTGCTGATAATGGGCCTCTGTACACGAAGTGATCATAGGGTCCAGTGAACCATGAAGGTGGATACACAGTTCAAGTCGGAAGTTTACATACACCTTAGCCAAATACATTTAAATTCAGTATTTCACAATCCCCAACATTTAATTCTAGTAAAAATTCCCTGTCTTAGGTCAGTTAGGATCACCACTTTATTTTAAGAATGTGAAATGTCAGAATAGTAGAGAGAATTATTTATTTCAGCTTGTATTTCTTTCATCACATTCCCAGTGTCAGAAGAAGTTTACATACACTCAATTAGTATTTGGTAGCATTTTCTTTAAATTGTTTAACTTGGGTCAAACGCGTCGGGTAGCCTTCCACAAGTTTCCCACAATAAGTTGGGTGAATTTTGGGCCATTCCTCCTGACAGAGCTGGTGTAACTGAGTCAGGTTTTGTAGGCCTCCTTGCTCGCACTCGCCCACAAATGTTCTATAGGATTGAGGTCCGTGCTTTGTGATGGCCGCTCCAATACCTTGACTTTGTTGTCCTTATGCCATTTTGCCTCATCTTATGGAAGTATGCTTGGGATCATTGTCCATTTGGAAGACCCATTTGCAACCAGCCTGTAACTTCCTGACTGATGTCTTGAGATGATGCTTCAATATATCCATATAATTTTCCTTCCTCTTGATCCTATTTATTTTGTGAAGTGCACCAGTCCCTCCTGCAGCAAAGCACCCACACAACATGATGATGCCACCCCGTGCTTCAAGGTTAGGATGCTGTTCTTCATATCACCTTTGTTTCTCCAAACATAAGAATGGTCATTATGGCCAAACAGTTCTATTTTTGTTTCATCAGACCAGAGGACATTTCTCCAAAAGGTACGATCTTTGTCCCCATGTGCAGTTGCAAACCGTAGTCTGGCTTTTTTATGGCGGTTTTGGAGCAGTGGATTCTTCCTTTCTGAGCGGCCTTTCAAGTTATGTCAATATAGGACTTGTTTTACTGTAGATAGATACTTTTGTACCCGTTTCCTCCAGCATCTTCACATGGTCCTTTGCTGTTGTTCTGGGATTGATTTGATCTTTTCTCACCAAAGTATGTTCATCTCTAGGAGCCAGAACACGTCTCCATCCTGAGTGATATGACGGCTGCGTGGTCCCATGGTGTTTATACTTGCGTACTATTGTTTGTACAGATGAACATGGTACCTTCAGGCGTTGGGTAACCGCTCCCAAGGATGAACCAGACTTGTGGAGGTCTACACTTATTTTTCTGAGGTACACCTCCAATCAGAAGCTTCTAAAGCCATGACATAACTTTCTGGAATTTCCCAAGCTGTTTAAAGGGCACAGTCAACTTAGTGTATGTAAACATCTGACCCACTGGAATTGTGATACTGTGAAATATAAGTGAAATAATCTGCCTGTAAACAATTGTTGGAAAAATGACTTGTGTCATGCACAAAGTAGATGTCCTAACCAACTTGCCAAAACTAGTTTGTTAACAAGACATTTGTGGAGTGGTTGAAAAAAAGTTTTAATCACTACAACCTAAGTGTATGTAAACTTCCGACTTCAACTGTCGATATTCCATTAAAAAGTCTGCTGTTTTTCCAGCTACGATAGTCATTTACAACATTAACGATGTCTATAATGTATTTCGGATCATTTTGATGTTATTTTAATGGACAAAAGTGATTTTCTTTCAAAAACAAGGACATTTTTAAGTGGCCCCAAACGTTTGAATGGTAGTGTATATAAAAATGGACAGACTAGGTCTATACTGCTCCTACACGGTGTAACAATACATCATGTAGATGTACAGTTGAAGTCGGAAGTTTACATACACTTAGGTAGGAGTCATTAAAACAAATTTCTTGTTATCAAACTACAGTTTTGGCAAGTCGGTTAGGACATCTACTTTGAGCATGACACAAGTCACTCACCCTCTGTTGTTTTACTGTGACACCCTCCTCTTCCTTCTCCTCTTTCACGACAATGTTCAGCCCCAGAGCTTCTTTCTACGTCCAGCAGACCCCCTCTTCTTTAATTAACAGGAGGGGAGAAGTTTAGGGAGCTCATGGCGGGGATGTTAGCTAGCTATCTAGTTAGCATGAGCGACTATGCAAATTTAAGACATCTGCCTGACTAACAACGTAAATATTAAAATAAATTAGGCAAATAGCTATAAAACAGAAGTATGTCTAAAACATATCGGCAAATATGCACTAAAAGTGTAAAGAGCGTGAATGTTGTAGCTATGTTTGCTAGAAAGCTACCGAGGTGTCTGACTTGCTGTTGTTGAAGGAGCGTCCCGTCCACTAGATTATACGTCACACTGGCAGCATCGTCATCAGCTGACTGGAGTGGGTAACGCGGAAAAGGAAATGTTTATTTAATTTCTTGACAAAAAGGGGTATTTTTAAAATGTATTTCATTAAATAATATTATATTGATACGTCCAAAGGAAAGCATGTGTTGATTGATTTGTGAAGATTTGTAATGAATTAGAATTTATACTTGACATCTAACGCTGCATTTAAGGCATTGCCATTTTCATTCAGTCAAACGCTCTGCAGCCTCGTTTAACAATGATCTACGTTCTATGGAAGCTGCTGGGAGCAAACTGGAGAATTGCTAGAGGAAAACAAAGCTAACTGTGCATCCCCAGGGCCTGGTATATCATCAGACTGCAAACAAACCTAACTGCAACCCCCAGGCTCTGGTAAATCAACATACTGCATACAAAGAGGCACTGCACACAAGTTTTACTTTACCAATCTCATTGCAAAAAAAATATATTTTTTATTTCACCTTTATTTAACGAGGTAGGCTAGTTGAGAACAAGTTCTCATTTGCAACTGCGACCTGACCAAGATAGAGCGTAGCAATTCGACACAGAGTTACACATGGAATAAACAAAACACAGTCAATAATACAGTAGAACAAAATAAAACAAATTCTATATACAGTGAGTGCAAATGAGGTAAGATAAGGAAATAAATAGGCCATGGTGGCAAAGAAATTACAATATAGCAATTAAACACTTCGTTCCAGTCATGGGCAGCAGAGAACTGGAAGGAAAGACGACCAAAGGAGGAATTGGCTTTGAGGGTGACCAGTGAGATACCTGCTGGAGCGCGTGCTACGAGTGGGTGCTACTATTGTGACCAGTGAGCTGAGATAAGGCGGGGCTTCACCTAGCAGACACTTGAAGATAACCTGTAGCCAGTGGATTTGGCGACGAGTATGAAGCGAGGGCCAACCAACGAGAGCGTACAGGTCGCAATGGTGGGTAGTGTATGGGGCTTTGGTGACAAAACAGATGGCACTGTGATAGACTGCATCCAGTTTGTTGAGTATTGTGTTGTAGGCTATTTTATAGATGACATCACCGAAGTCGAGGATCAGTAGGATGGTCAGTTTTACGAGGGTGTTTGGCAGCATGAGTGAAGGATGCTTTGTTGCAATATAGGAAGCCAAGTCTAGATTTAATTTTGGATTGAAGATGCTTAATGTGAGTCTGGAAGGAGAGTTTAGTCTAACCAGACGCCCAGGTATTTGTAGTTGTTCGCGTATTCTAAGTCAAAGCCGTCCAGAGTAGTGATGCTGGACGGGCGAGCAGGTGCGGGCAGTGATCGATTGAATAGAATGCATTTAATTTGACTTGCGTTTAAAAGCAGTTGGAGGCCACTGAAGGAGAGTTATGGCATTGAATCTCGTCTGGAGGTTAGTTAACACAGTGTCCAAGGAGGGGCCAGAAGTATACAGAATGGTGTCATCTGCGTAGAGGTGGATCAGAGAATCACCAGCAGCAAGATCAACATCATTGATGTATACAGAAAAGAGAGAATTGAACCCTGTGGCACACCCATAGAGACTGTCAGAGGTCCGGACAACATGCCCTCCGATTTGACACACTGAACTCTAGCAGAGAAGTAGTTGGTTAACCAGGCGAGGCAATCATTTGAGAAACCAAGGCTGTCGAGTCTGCCAAAAATAATTTTGTGATTGACAGAGTCGAAAGCCTTGGCCAGGTCGATGAATACGGCTGCACAGTCTCTTATCGATGGCGGTTATGTCGTTTAGAACCTTGATCGCTGCTGAGGTGCACCCATTACCATCTCTGAAACCAGATTGCATAGCGGAGAAGGTATGGTGGGATTCGAAATGGTCAGTAATCTGTTTGTTAACTTGGCTTTCAAAGACCTTAGAAAGGGTAGGATGGATATAGGTCTGTAGCAGTTTGAGTCTAGATTGTCACCCCCTTTAACTCCTTTACCCACTCCATTGAATATAGTACCATTTTCCAAATCCCCAAATCCAAAATAAAGATTTACTTAACTTTACAATCTACCCCTTGATCCAGACCTGTCTCTCTGCTTCTCACTGAGCATCCCAGCTGCAGTTTCACCACATTCTCATTGACAACCCCAACATCTGTCTCTGAAATGGTCCATAATATGAGGTCAACTACCTGCCCCTTGGACCGTTTTCCCACAGGACTCATACAATCATAAATCACCTTAATTCAGGCACTCTGCCTAATTTCCTTAAAACGGCCTCCTTCAAACCAACCTTGAGAAAATGTGCATGAACCCTTCAAGTCTGACTAGATACAACTACAGAACTCCCTAAACTAAAGGCAGCTGGTTGAACCTTAATTGGGGAGCCACCGTGCTTCTAAATCTGCATTGCTGTTTGGGGGGTTTTAAGCTGAGTTCCTGTATATCACTTTGTGACATCGGCTGATGTAAAAAGGGCTTTATAGAAAATACATTTGATTACAAGGTGTGGAGACCATCATATTAGGGTAGTGGTACTAGTAGTGGAGCTTGTACAATAACAAGTTGTGGAGACCATTGCACGGTAGTGGAGCTAGTACAATAACAAGGTGTGGAGACCATCTGTTACGAATCCCTTTTGGTCCAACAGTGGGGGGGGGGGGGGGTTATGAGACCCGTAACAACTCATGCAAATTATAATTGTGACAAAGTAAAAGTGAGAACGAAATAACCAGGACAACTGAAATCTAACATCAAACTCAAGGTTTATTTGAAAGCACACGGTAATGGGGGGGGGGGGGGGGGGGGGCAGGAAAAGGCACTGAACTGGACCCAAGGAAAGAAACAATAAGTATTCAAAAACACCCCTAAGCTAGACTAGCCTACTTTAACAACAGTAACTAACTAACCAAAAATACAGTGGGTGGTCCGCCCAGTTCTAACTAGTGTATTTAACAAAGTCTACCTACAGGTAGTGTATGGCCATGGGCGACTTGTCTTGGTTTCCCCTTTTCCCACCAGCAATCAAACAAACACCTTAGCCAAAACAATACTCACAGGTGATGACAAAGTGCTATGGAGGTGCTCAAACAAAAAGAGAGGTTAATACACAGCAAGCGAGTGAACCACAGAAACCTAAAGACATGGCATGTACAGAGAGATTGAGCTCTAGAACAAACTACTGACAAGGTTTTTAAACCAAGGGAAAGGAACTGTGATTGGGTAGGAAACAGGAGGAGGTGTGTCTTCTGATTGATGATTGATTGTTGACTGATTGGGGAGTGATGATTTTCAGCTGTGAGGGGAGAAGGAGAGCAAACACAGGATACATACACACACACACACACACATACACACACACACACACACACACAGGATACCTGTATCCGTAACACCATCATAGTATAGTAGTGGTCCTAGACCACCATCAATGTCAACTGATTTGAGAAGAAATAGGGAATTATTTCTAAGTTCAAGGGTGCCAATATATTTGGCTGCAGCTGTATCCAATTAAAGTAATTTAGCAATATCCAAATCAAATATCAAATCAAATTCAAGGTTGGAGTGAAGAATAGCAAAATTAAATTAATATATAAAATAACTTAATAGGCTAGAGTCCTGTCCAGGTGAAGTACTTGTACATCAAGCTGCCTCACACCGCAGAAACAGCTACAAGCCAAGGCTACTTACTTCCTTATATAATAATTTACATTTAGCAATATCCTAATCATATCATGAACAACATCAGAGGGTTTATACTTGTACACAATCAATCAAAGCTTATAATGAAAACGAAATACACATTTAAAAATATTTAATTTGATTTTAGACATGATCAAGATGAAAAAAACAGGTCTATTTTTTTGGTCAGATTTTCATTTAAACAATATGATTTAATGTGACAAACAAAAACACAAATTCTCGGTCAAAAACACAAGTCAGAACACAGTCTCTCTATTCTCTCATGTGATTTCAGGTCCTCTAACTGGGAAAATATCTTTCCACATTGAGAACAGTGGTATGTCTTCTCCACCTGTGTATGTCCAGTGGGGCAAAAAAGTATTTAGTCAGCCACCAATTGTGCAAGTTCTCCCACTTAAAAAGATGAGAGGCCTGTAATTTTCATCATAGGTACACTTCAACTATGACAGACAAAATGAGAAAAAAAATCCAGAAAATAACATTGTAGGATTTTTTATGAATTTATTTGCAGTGTATGTGAATTTAGCAAAATTTCGGTGAATTTTTAATTTAAAATATATATATATTTTCAAATATTAGTTTGATAAGCCCGGCCAACAAGACCCAGTTCCATCTCCTGAGGCTGAAAGCCCAGAGACTTGCACTTTGCCTGGGTGTGCGGTTTGTCTGGGGGCGCTAAAATGAACACTCGAGGCCATCAAGCTACTATCCTGAAACCGATATTACATTTTTGGCCAATACCGATATCCAATATTTTCCATGCCCCAAAAAACGATACCGATAACCAATATTTAAAAATGTAGTGGCCTTTAAAGCATTGTAGTACAGTTAAATAGTTAACACACACACGGATGCAGCGGTCAAAGCCACTGTACCTCAGTGCAAGAGGCGTCACTACAGTCCCTGGTTCTAATCCAGGCTGTATGATTGGGAGATCCACAGTAGTTGTCTGTTATTGGTGTAAAGTGGATGACAAAGGAGAGGGATCCCACATGTGGATAGGAAGATACAAATCATTATTACTGGAAAATATTCATTTAAAATCCAGGAATTTTAAAGCTTTAGCTCTCTAGGACATGCCAGTAGGCTACACTAGGTTGTATCTCTAGATCATGTCAGTAGGTTACAGTAGGTTGTATCTCTCTAGGTCATGCCAGTAGGCTACAGTAGGTTGTAACTCTCTAGGTCATGCCAGTAGGCTACAGTAGGTTGTATCTCTCTAGGTCAAGACGGTAGGCTACAGTAGGTTGTAAATCTCTAGGTCATGCCAGTAGGCTACAGTAGGTTGTAACTCTCTAGGTCATGCCAGTAGGCTACAGTAGGTTGTAAATCTCTAGGTCATGCCAGTAGGCTACAGTAGGTTGTAACTCTCTAGGTCATGCCAGTAGAATACAGTAGGTTGTAAATCTCTAGGTCATGCCAGTAGGCTACAGTAGGTTGTAACTCTCTAGGTCATGCCAGACTCCTGTGGCGGGCCGGGCACAGTGCGCGCTAACCAAGGTTGCCAGTTGCACGGTGTTTCCTCCGACACATTGGTGCGGCTAGCTTCCGGGTTGGATGGCGCTGTGTTAAGGAGTGCGGCTTGGTTGGGTTGTGTATCGGAGGACGCATGACTTTCAACCTTCGTCTCTCCCGAGCCCGTATGGGAGTTGTAGCGATGAGACAAGATAGTAGCTACTAAACAATTGGATACCACGAAATTAGGGAGAAAAAGGTGTCAAATTAAAAATTAAAAAATTAAAAGGAAGCATGGGGTGAAATCTCTTTAGATTACCTCAAATTGACAGCTAGAATGCCAAAGGTCTGCAAGGCTGTAATTGATGCAAATGGAGGATTCTTTGACGAAAGCGAAGTTTGAAGGACACAAGTATTATTCCAATTCCAAATCATTATTTATAACCTTGTCAACGCCTTGACTATATGATTATGATTAACATTGGAAAACTTGAGCTAGATACCGAGCAAGCATACAAACTCTGTAGATCCTCTATATGACGTTGAGAAAAAGTGCATTAGTGGTTTTGAAGATATCCGGAAATAAGTTAATCAATATGTAATGACGCAAAAACACAACTGTTTGTTAGGAAACTAAATTGTGACTACAACTAAGTTACTAAGTCTAACCACACTGTGTTGTTACACTGGTGAGTAAAAACTCATGCTTCCTACACTTTAACTTTTTGTCTGAAAATTAAATATGCATTTTACTCATCTGCGTTACCCACTCCAGTCAGCAGATGTGGGAATTTCAGGCAATGCTGTTAGTGTGACGTATAATCTAGTGGACGGAAAGCTTCTTTCAACAGCAGCAACAGTTAGTCAGCCACCTCGGTAGCTTGCTAGACAAAATAGACAAACCAATAAAGCTCTTTAGTCGCTTTCGTGTTTATCAATCACTATGTTTAAATCCCACTTCTATCGTCTCGTTAGTTATCCGATTTTATTTCATATTTACGGTGTTGTTATTAGTCAGCTAGCGGTCTGGTTAAGTTAGCATTAGCCTAGCTAGCTAACATCTCCGACCAATGCGGTCACTAAGCTACTCTCCTAAAGAACAGGAGGATATCACAGTAAAACAAGAAGTAGAGGTTGAGGCCGTTACTGTGAAAGAAGAGGAAGATGCGTTCAGAGTGAAAGAGGAGGAGGATGTTACAGTAAAAGGAGAGGATGATACAGTTTATGGAGTGAAAGAGGAGGAGGGGGAGATGACTGTTATGTCGAAAAGGAGGAGGAAACTGGATATCTGGGCCCGGTTTCCCAAACGCATCTTAAGGCATCCAATGGTTCTAACGGTGAACTTAACCGTAACCCAACACCTAGCTACCTCATCAAGAAGTTCAGACATCTTGGCGTAACAGTTAACAGTCACTACAGTATGAATAAAAGGACTGCGGTCAAAAGTATCGTTTTAAACAGATTTTGAGGCTATATCGTATATTCTATAATTGCCAGTGAATATTTCCTGTGGGGGCAAATTATTAGAGCTGTTGATAAGTCATTGTATAATAACCCGACGAGAGGGAGCCAGTCATCAATATAACCTGACTAGAGGGAGCCAGTCATCAATATAACCTGACTAGAGGGAGCCAGTCATCAATATAACCTGACTAGAGGGAGCCAGTCATCAATATAACCTGACTAGAGGGAGCCAGTCATCAATATAACCTGACTAGAGGGAGCCAGTCATCAATATAACCTGACTAGAGGGAGCCAGTCATCAATATAACCTCACCAGAAGAACCTCCCCCCTCCGCTAAATTAAAATTATACAAATCTAAAAGTAACTTTCATTGCCAACTATGTGTAACATACCCGGGCGCGAACCAGGGACCCTCTGCACACATCAACAACAGTCACCCACAAAGCATCGTTACCCATCGCTCCACAAAAGCCGTGGCCCTTGCAGAGCAAGGGGAACTACTACTTCAAGGTGTCAGAGCAAGTGACGTCACCGATTGAAACGCTATTTAGCGCGCACCGCTAACTACGCTAGCCGTTTCACATACGTTACATATGTAAAAAAAAAAAATAGCCTACATAAAGCCAACAAATGAAAAAATTGCATTCTGCAGGTTAAACATATCCTGATCAAAATACATATCCTAGAAATCACTTTGGCTGCACATGGCCTGTCTACAACAAACTTGAAACATTGCATCAACTATCAACAACATTGTTGTACAACATCATGGCTACACTGTTGTCATCACCTTTTACAGTGGATTTCCGCTTTTGTGGGCCTTGAACCATCTGTCGGACTTTGTTGTTCACACAGGAGAGAGACGGGACTACCATGGGTCCTCTGGGGAGCCTCAACAACCTCATGATGCTGAAGAGGCAGAGGAGAGTCTCCAGATCAGAACACCTCAAGAAACACCAGCAGAGATCCACAGGGAAGAGAACTCACTGCTGCTCTGACTGTGGGAAGAGATTCACCTCACCAGGCATTCAAATTCGTCAGAGAATCCACACAGGAGAGAAATCTTTTAGCTGTACTCAATGTGGGATGAGTTTTACTCATTCAAACTGCCTGATATCACACCAGAGAATACACACAGGATAGAAACCTTGTATATGTGATCAATGTGGGAAGAGTTTTACTACATCTGGCTCTCTGACATTACACCAGAGAATACACACAGGAGATGAATCTTGTAACGGTGATCAATGTGGGAAGAGTTTTTTGGGTCGATCTGGGCAGCTGACTGTACACAAGAGAACACACACAGGAGAGAAATCTTATATCTGACCAGAGATATTCTGATAAAAGAGCTCTGATCAAATATCAGAAAATACATACATGAAGGAGTTGATTCATGATATCAATGAATGTCACAATGTAGAATGTTTTAACATTGTAGTAGGAGTATTTTATTGATGTCACAATGTAGAATGTTTTAACATTGTAGTAGGAGTATTTTAATGATGTCACAAAATAGAATGTTTTAAAGTTGTAGTTGGAGTATTTTAATGATGTCATAATGTTGGACCATAAATGTTTGTCCCCTGTTCTATTGATTGCAGCATGATATGGATGTTAGCCTCAGGGGGGAAATCCAGGCTCTGAATTGGAAGAGTACTATTTATGTGATTTAACAAAAAGTGACTAACACAAAAAGAGTTATGTTACACTTACTACGTTGGTGACCCACTTGAATCAAAATGCAACACTTCAAAATGTAGCAAGCTGTTTTCTACAAGTTGTCCTTTAACCAGCGATGTATACTTTACTCCCAGATTCCGTGTGATTTTTGAGCTGTTAATTTTAACAGGACGTGCAACCTCATCTCCCTCCTGTCACAAAAACGATTTTAGCATGATATCGATTAGTGATGACAAATAAGTGTTGCGTTCCTTTGTTTAGCGTCCCCAAAATTTAAATACATCCCTCCAAAATGTAGCTGACTGTCTTCTGCAGGTTTTCCTCTAACCATTGAGGTAAAAGATATCTCCCATTTCCATGTGTTCTTTTTAGGTGTGTTCGTTTCAACATCACGTACCACCTGATTTCCCCACTAATCGATATCAGTGATTTATTGCTACTTGTCAAAACAACAGCGTTTCTGATGCTTGTGCAGTTTATAAGGAGCTTGTTTAAAAAATACAAGTAATTTGATTATTGTGTACATAGCACATTTTATGTGTATGTCTTCAATATATCCCAAACTGATTCTGAATATTGGTTATTGATTTGGACACGTTAAAACTGTGTTGGGCTATTCCACCGAGCAAAATGTCATTGAAAAGAAGACGATGCCCGATGTCCATTTTTTCAGTTGTCGTTGAAAATACGTATTTTCGGGTCATGTTTTAAATTACTTTAAAACAACGTCATTTCAACGTACTTTCAGTAGCGGAGTGGTTAGAGCGTTGGGCTAGTAACCGAAACGTTGCTGGATTGAATCTCCGAGTTGACAAGGTGAAAATCTGTCGTTCTGCCCCTGAATAAGGCAGTTAACCCACAGTTCCTAGGCCGTCATTGTCGATAGTATTTGTTCTTAACTGACTTGCCTTGTTAAATAAAAAGTGGATTAGAAGCGAGTGAGTTTTTGGATTCTATAAAGAATTTTTTTGAAAAAAATAATACTATTGCATATTATTATTTAGTAATACGTGTTTTTAATTGTTGATAGCCAGTATTTATATTGACAGCCATGTTTATATTGGTGAAGGTGAAGCATTGTAGTTGATTATTATTGGTTTTTCCATTTATGTTTTGAGGTTGGACTTTAACACGTCTAGCTCGTCAGCACGTCTAGTTCGTAGGACACACTGATTGGTGTCACCTCGTTAGTCAGTATGTGTTACACCTGTGCTGGCTTGTCCATCTCGTAAGTGGGAAGGTGTTTCACCTGAGCTGGCCCAGTGCTCCATTTGTCTTGACAGATATGGAGAGTCAACACCTTTAGTTGCGCCACCGGTTTAATTTGCGTCCTGTGTAAGTTTAGTGTGGGTTTTTCTTTTGTTTGTCTCTTCTTGGGCAGATTTAGTGCGTCTCATGGTGAGTGTCTTTTAGGTCCCAGTTTTTACTAGTCAATTTTTAGTGGACACCCCATAGTGTCTTTCAGAGCCCTCCTAAAACCCCACCTGTTTAGTTGTGTTTGTTGTCAGTGACTCTTTGTTAGTTCCACTTTTTGAAGTGATGGGGAATGTAACAACTGAGTAAAACAAGCTTATATTTTGAGTTGGATATTGATGTAATTTCCTTAGAATGCTCATTAGTCTTTCAGTTGTCTGTCCATGTTTATTGTGGTAAATATTTGTTTTTATTAGTTTTTTTCCAGTGAAGCCATTGAGTTGTGTCCATGTCTGAAATGTACTATATTAATAAAACCTGATTTGAACATGCTGCAAAACTATCCCAATGACTGACAAATCAACAGACTCTTACTGAACCAATGAAGAAAAGCAACATGTATATATTGGTTAACTTCATTTTGAAAAACAGTATGAATTCAGTTAATCTTCCTGTCAATATAGTGAATTGTATGTAAGTTTCATATCAGTTTTGAACCAACCAAGTGCATTTGTTGAAGATGAAACATTTAGAAATCAACAGTACGTCAAAGGATTCAACTACTGAAAACAAATGGCTCAAACAGATCATTCCCACTTTTCCAGCCTGCTGAAGGCGTGGTGGAGTGGTATACGCCACCCCCGGCTCTACCAGGGACTTGAAGTGGTCTCCCACAGCTCTGCTTATGTCATTTTCTGTGGCCTTGCCGTTCCATTTCTTGACTGCCCCTGCAACACATTTAGTCATACTACATAAAACACTCAAAGTAATGTATATGAAGCATCTATGGCCACAGTTACACCTGGCACCTAAATGTGACTTCTGTCATCTGATCACTCCAAGCTGCATTAGGTTCAGATCTACCAGGATGGGCCTTTGACAAAAAACTGCATTGATTGTTGGTTAGGGGCTTGTAAGTAAGCATTTCACTGTAAGATAAAATTTGATTTGATAGACTCCTAGTACAGAATGAATGACTGACTACCCAGTTCAACGTCAGTTCACCATCTCACCTCATACTGTATTGGAGCAGCAGCAGCTGACTGCCCAGTTCAACATCCGTTCACCATTGCACCTCATACTGTATTGGAGCAGCAGCAGCTAACTGCCCAGTTCAACATCAGTTCACTGTCTCACCTCATACTGTATTGGAGCAGCATCAGCTGACTTTATCATTGATGCTAATCATCATGTTTTGAATCTGAGAGTAAATGGAGCCGACTACAACTCTAAAAATGAAGTTTTCAACTGGAGTTGTTCTCAGATCCCCTAAGAACCGTAGGGTACGTTCATCTATATATCGGTTGTTTAAATTGTATCTAATTATATTCCCAGATGACCCCAGATCCAGACCCTGGTCTCCAAACAAAGAGGACTGTTTTTTGCAGCAGATACTGTCTGCTTAATTATTATTATTATTCTTATATTATTATAAGTATCTTTCATACAAATCTTAACCTTGTGACCCGTTCTATACGTCTGTTGTTCGTCATGTAGATTGAAAGGGGTGCATCTTGGCTGTAAAAGACCTTTGTACTTTTGTATCGTGGCTCTCAACGAATTGACCCGCTCCCTTATTAATAAATTAATAAAGATGTAGTTTAAGAATATTTGTGCGATAAGTTTGTCTCTCCTCATTTACATTGAAGAAATTAACTACCACATTTGGCGATGGCGGATGTATGATAAATTATGTGTGTATAATGATTACTAGATATTTGATGAAGTAATACTGGGGATATAATTAAATACAATTTAAACAACCCATATGTAGATGAACGTAGGTTTTGAGTTGGTATCTTTAATGGATAATTTGATAAAGATGAGGTTTAAGCATAATTCAACTGTCACGCATAGGTGTAATAGGTGGCAGGGAAGTCAGGAGCAGGAGAGTCAAATAGAGTGTAAAATGGAGTCTTTTTAATAAAGTTCACGGAGTATGCTCCATAACACTAAATGTACATAAACAAACATGGGTACGAGGACCCGACGCGCACCTATACAACATCACACTACACTGACAATAAAACAATCTCTGACAAAGACATGAGGGGAAACAGAGGGTTAAATACACAACAGGTAATGAATGGGATTGAAAACAGGTGTGTGGGAAGACAAGACAAAACCAATGGAAAATGAAAAAAGGATCAATGATGGCTAGAAGACCGGTGACGTCGAACGCCGAGCACCGCCCGAACAAGGAGAGGCAACGACTTCGGCAGAAGTCGTGACAGTACCCCCCCCCCCCCCCCCCGACTCGCGGCTCCAGCTGCGCGTCGACACCGGCCTCGGGGACGACCCGGAGGGCGAGGTGCAGGGCGATCCGGATGGAGACGGTGGAATTCTGATAACATGGAAGGATCTAACACGTCCTCCACCAGAACCCAGCATCTCTCCTCCGGCCCGTACCCCTCCCAGTCCACGAGGTACTGAAGGCCCCTCGCCCGACGTCTCGAATCCAAAATGGATCGAACAGAGTACGCCGGAACCCCCTCGATGTCTAGAGGAGGCGGAGGAACATCACGCACTTCAGCCTCCTGGAGAGGGCCAGCCACCATCGGCCTGAGGAGAGGCACATGGGACGAGGGGTTAATACGGTAATGAGTGGGTAGTTGTAACCTATAACATACTTCGTTTATTCTCCTCAGGACTTTGAACGGCCCCACACACTGTGGCCCCAGCTTCCGACAGGGCAGGCGGAGGGGCAGGTTTCGGGTCGAGAGCCAGACCCTGTTCCCCGGTGCAAACACGGGGGCCTCACTGCGGTGCTGGTCAGCGCTCCTCTTCTGCCCTTCTCCCGCTAACCTTAACGATTCCTGGACGGCTTTCCAGGTGTCCTTGGAGCGCTGTACCCATTCCTCAACCGCAGGAGCCTCGGTCTGGCTCTGATGCCATAGGGCCAGGACCGGCTGGTAACCTAACACACACTCAAAAGGGGACAAGTTAGTTGAGGAGTGGCGTAGGGAGTTCTGAGCGAGCTCAGCCCAAGGAACATACCTTGCCCACTCACCAGGCCGGTCCCGGCAATATGACCGCAGAAACCTGCCCACATCCTGGTTTACGCGCTCCACCTGCCCATTACTCTCGGGGTGAAAACCTGAGGTTAAGCTGACCGAGACCCCATTCTATCCATAAACGCCCTCCATACTCTGGACTTGAATTGGGGACCCGGATCAGAAACGATGTCCTCAGGCACCCCCTAGTGCCGGAAGACATGGGTAAACAAGGCCTCCGCAGTCTGCAGGTCCATAGGGAGACCGGGCAAAGGGATGAGATGACAGGACTTAGAAAACTGATCCACAACGACCAGGATTGTAGTACTTCCCTGGGACAGGGGAAGGTCGGTAAGAAAGTCCACCGATAAGTGTGTCCACGGCCGTTGTGGAACGGGGAGGGGTTGTAAATTCCCTCTAGGCAAGTGCCGAGGAGCCTTGCTCTGAGCGCACACTGAGCAGGAGGAGACATAAAATCTCACGTCCTTAGCCAGCGTGGGCCACCAGTATCTCCCTCTAAGACTCCGCACTGTCCTCTCGATGCCAGGATGACCCGAGGAGGAGAGAGTATGAGCCCAACGGATCAGCTTATCCAGGACCCCCTTCGGCACGTACTGAGCCCCCGCTGGACAGTTAGGGGGAGCCGGCTCTAACCGTGAGGCCCTCTCTATCTCTGCGTCCAACTCCCATACTCCCGGTGCCACGAGACATGAAGGTGGAATGATGGGAGTTGGCTCAACGGACCGCTCCTCGGTATCATAGAGTCGGGACAGCGCGTCGGCTTTGATGTTTTGGGAGCCTGGCCGGTATGAGATGGTAAACCGAAACCTGGTGAAAAACATGGCCCATCTAGCCTGACATAGATTTAGTCTCCTCGCTGCCCAGATATACTCGAGATTACGATGGTCAGTCCAGATGAGAAAAGGGTGTTTCAAACGACTGAAATCTCTGCCTGCCTCTGCTGACCAATGCAAGCGCACCGGTCCTCCCTTCAGCAGTGAGGTGATGGGAGCAGCCACCTGACCAAAACCCCGGATAAACCTCTGGTAGTAATTGGCAAACCCTAAAAACCGCTGCACTTCTTTCACCGTGGTCGGAGTCGGCAAATTACGTACAGCTGTAACGCGGCCATCCTCCATCACCACCCCGGAGGTATAAATACGATAACCCAGGAAGGAAACGGCCTGTTTGAAAAACTCATATTTCTCCGCCTTGCAATACAGGTCATGCTCCAGCAGTCGCCCAAGTACCTTACGCACCAGAGACACATGCGCCGCGCGTGTGGCAGAATAGATCAAGATGTCATCTGTGTACACCACCACTCCCTGCCCGAGCCGGTCTCGGAGAACCTCATCTACGAAGGATTGGAAGACGGCTGGAGCATTCTTCAACCCATATGGCATGACACGGTACTCATAATGACCAGATGTAGTACTAAATGCGATTTTCCACTCATCTCCTCCCCGGATACGTACCAGATTACACGCACTCCTCAGGTCCAGTTTTGTGAAAAAGCGCGCCCCGTGAAATGACTCCACCGCCGTAGCGATGAAAGGTAGTGGGTAACTAAACCCCACTGTGATGGAATTTAGACCTCTATAATCAATGCACGGATGCAGACCTCCATCCTTCTTCTTCACAAAAAAGAAGCTTGAGGAGACGGGTAATGCGGAGGGCCGAAAGTACCCCTGTCCCAGCGATTCAGCAACATATGTTTCCATCGCTACTGTCTCCTCCTGGGACAATGGATACATGTGACTCCTAGGAAGTGCAGCGTTCTCCAGAAGGTTTTTCGCGCAGTCCCCTCGACGATGGGGTGGTAATTGGGCCGCCCTCTTTTTACTGAAGGCGATAGCCAAATCGTTATATTCAGAGGGAATGCGCACAGTGGAAACCTGGTCTGGACTCTCCACCGTAGTCGCACCAACGGCAACTCCTATACACCTGCCTGAACACTCCTCTGACCACCCCCTAAGAGCCCCCTGTCGACAGGAAATCACCGGGTTGTGCTGAGCTAGCCAGGGAATGCCCAACACCACTGGAAACGCAGGTGAATCTATAAGGAACAGACTAATCTGCTCCTTATGACCCCCCTACGTTACCATGTCCAGCGGCACCGTTGCCTCCCTAACTTCTCCTGACCCTAATGGTCGGCTATCTAAGGAGTGCACGGGGAAAGGGAGGTCTAACGACACCAGGGGAATCCCTAGCCTTAACGCGAGCCCATGATCCATGAAATTCCCAGCTGCGCCTGAATCGACTAGCGCCTTATGCTGTAGAGAGGGAAGAAACCCAGGGAAAGAAGTTAACAGATACATATGACCGACAGGAAGCTCTGGGTGAGTCTGGTGCTTACTCACCTGGGGTGATCGAATAGTGCTCCTCCTGCCCTCCCGACTCCCAGACGAGTTCCTCCAGCACCGGTCGGCCGTGTGCCCTCGCCGACCACAACTGGTGCAGGAGGACACTCCTCCTCCGGTCCCCCTCGAAGCCGCCCCTCCTAGCTCCATAGGGATAGGGGCAGGAGGGCTGGGAAGTGGAAACGACAGGACCTGATCCGAATGCCTGCGGGCATCCAGCAGGTTGTCGAGACGGATAGCCATGTCAATGAGTTCATCCAGTGTGAGAGTGGTGTCCCGACATGCTAGCTCCCTGCGGACGTCCTCCCTGAGACTGCATCAGAAATTATCTATCAGTCGTTCCACCCTGCTCCTGCGGCCAAGGTCCTGAACTCCAGGGCAAAGTCCTGCGCACTCCTCCTCTCCTGACACAGGTGGAACAGCCGTTCACCCGCTGCACAACCCTCTGGTGGATGGTCAAACACAGCTCGGAATCGGCGGGTGAACTCGGGGTAATGATACCTCGAAGAGTCCGGACCGTTCCACACTTCGTTGGCCCACTCGAGAGCTCGCCCAGTCAAACAGGAGACGAGGGCGCTCACACACTCCTCTCCGGAGGGAGCAAGACGCATGGTAGCCAGGTACAGTTCCAGTTGTAGAAGGAAACCCTGGCACCCCGCCGCCGTTCCATCACACTCCTGTGGGAGTGTCAGCCGAAGAGCCCCGGAGCCAAATGCGGTAGCAGGAACAGGAGGTGCTGGAGGAGGGGGTGCTGGAGATGAGGTGGGAAGGCCACTCCTCTCCCATCGATCCATCCTCTGCATCATTTGGTCCATGGCCGAACCAATCCTATGGAGAACGCTGGTATGATGGAGGACCCTTTCCTCCATCGATGGGAGAGGAGATGCGGCTGCTCCTGCTGATTCCATGTGTTGGTGCGGGATTCTGTCACGCAGGACTAGGTGTGCGTGCAGGAATCAGACGCAGTAAAGTGCTTTACTATTGCACACCAAACTGATAAGCCCAATACAATACAGGGTGCAGGACACTATACCAGACAACCCAAAACCACAGGGTGTCCAGTATAGAAAATAAAAATACACCACGACCTAATATGTACACACGTAACAAAAGACAATCCCGCACAAAACAAGGGCGGCTCAAACTGCTACATATAGAGAAGCTAATTAAACCAAAATACACACAAGTGAAACTAATAAGACAAAACCAACAGACAAACGAAAACGGGATCGGTAGCGGCTAGTAGGACGGTGACGACGACCGCCGAGCACCGGGAGCCAACTTCGGCGGAAGTCGTGACAGGGGGATGACCGCGTTAGCTTTCCAATCTTTTGGAATCTCAGACGATACGAAAGAGGTTGAACAGGCTAGTAATAGGGGTTGCAACAATTTCAGCAGATAATTTTTAGAAAGAGAGGGTCCAGATTGTCTAGCCCGGCTGATTTGTAGGGGTCCAGATGCAGCTCTTTCAGAACATCAGCTATCTGGATTATGGTAAAGGAGAAATGTTGGGGGCTTTGGCGGGTTGCTGTGGAGGGTGCCGGGCAGTTGACCGGGGTAGGGGTAGCCAGGTGGAAAGCATGGAAAGCCATAGAGAAATGCTTATTGAAATTCTCAATTATAGTGGATTTATCAGGGGTGACAGCGTTTCCTAGCCTCAGAGCAGTGGGCCGCTGGGAGGAGGTGCTCTTATTCTCCATGGACTTTACAGTGTCCCAGAACTTTTTTGAGTTAGTACTACAGGATACAAATTTCTGTTTGAAAAATCTAGCCTTAGCATTCCTAACTGCCTGTGTATATTTGATCCTGACTTCCCTGAAAAGTTATGAAGAAAGACAGACATAAAGAACACTCGGGTCCTCATTGAAGAGGTAGGGCAAGAGCAGAATCACTGCACATGTAACATTTCCTAAATGGGATAGTATTGTACATGTAACATTTCCTAAATGGGGTAGTATTGTCCATGTAACGTTTCCAAAATGGGATAGTATTGTCCGTATAACGTTTCCTAAATGGGATAGTATTGTCCGTATAACGTTTCCTAAATGGGATAGTATTGTACATGTAATGTTTCCTAAATGGGATAGTATTGTCCATATAACGTTTCCAAAATGGGATAGTATTGTCCATATAATGTTTCCAAAATGGGATAGTATTGTCCATGTAATGTTTCCTAAATAGGATAGTATTGTCCATATAACGTTTCCAAAATGGGATAGTATTTATTCATGTAATGTTTCCAAAATGGGATAGTATTGTACATGTAACGTTTCTAAAATGGGATAGTATTGTCCATGTAACATTTCCTAAATGGGATAGTATTGTCCGTATAACGTTTCCTAAATGGGATAGTATTGTACATGTAATGTTTCCTAAATAGGATAGTATTGTCCATATAACGTTTCCTAAATGGGATAGTATTGTCCATGTATTGTACATGTAACATTTCCAAAATGGGATAGTATTGTCCATGTAACGTTTCCAAAATGGGATAGCATTGTACATGTAACATTTCCAAAATGGGATAGTATTGTCCATGTAACGTTTCCAAAATGGGATAGTATTTATTCATGTAATGTTTCCAAAATGGGATAGTATTGTACATGTAACGTTTCTAAAATGGGATATTATTGTCCATGTAACGTTTCCTAAATGGGATAGTACTGTCCATATAACGTTTCCAAAATGGGATAGTATTGTACATGTAACGTTTCCTAAATGGGATAGTATTGTTCTTATAACGTTTCCTAAATGGGATAGTATTGTACATGTAACGTTTCCTAAATGGGATAGTGTTGTCCATGTAACGTTTCCAAAATGGGATAGTATTGTACATGTAACGTTTCCTAAATGGGATAGTATTCTACATATAACGTCTCCTAAATGGGATAGTGTTGTCCATGTAACGTTTCCAAAATGGGATAGTATTGTACATGTAAATGTTTTCAAAATTGGATAGTATTGTACATGTAATGTTTCCAAAATGGGATAGTATTGTACATGTAACGTCTCCAAAATGGGATAGTATTGTCCATGTAACGTTTCCAAAATGAGATAGTATTGTACATGTAATGTTTCCAAAATGGGATAGTATTGTCCATGTAACGTTTCCTAAATGGGATAGTACTGTCCGTATAACGTTTCCTAAATGGGATAGTATTGTACATGTAATGTTTCCTAAATAGGATAGTATTGTCCATATAACGTTTCCTAAATGGGATAGTATTGTCCATGTAACGTTTCCAAAATGGGATAGTATTGTACATGTAACATTTCCAAAATGGGATAGTATTGTCCATGTAACGTTTCCAAAATGGGATAGTATTGTACATGTAACATTTCCAAAATGGGATAGTATTGTCCATGTAACGTTTCCAAAATGGGATAGTATTTATTCATGTAATGTTTCCAAAATGGGATAGTATTGTACATGTAACGTTTCTAAAATGGGATAGTATTGTCCATGTAACATTTCCTAAATGGGATAGTGTTGTCCATGTAACGTTTCCAAAATGGGATAGTATTGTACATGTATGGTTTCCAAAATGGGATAGTATTGTACATGTAAATGTTTTCAAAATTGGATAGTATTGTACATGTAATGTTTCCAAAATGGGATAGTATTGTCCATGTAACGTTTCCTAAATGGGATAGTATTGTCCGTATAACGTTTCCTAAATGGGATAGTATTGTACATGTAATGTTTCCAAAATGGGATAGTATTGTACATGTAATGTTTCCAAAATAGGATAGTATTGTACATGTAATGTTTCCAAAATGGGATAGTATTGTCCATGTAACGTTTCCTAAATGGGATAGTATTGTCCGTATAACGTTTCCTAAATGGGATAGTATTGTACATGTAATGTTTCCAAAATGGGATAGTATTGTACATGTAATGTTTCCAAAATAGGATAGTATTGTACATGTAACATTTCTAAAATGGGATAGTATTGTCCATGTAACGTTTCCTAAATGGGATAGTATTGTACATGTAACGTTTCCAAAATGAGATAGTATTGTATATGTAACGTTTCCTAAATGGGATAGTATTGTCCATATAACATTTCCAAATGGGATAGTATTGTACATGTAACGTTTCCTAAATGGGATAGTATTGTCCACATAACGTTTCCTAAATGGGATAGTATTGTACATGTAACGTTTCCTAAATGGGATAGTATTGTCCATGTAACGTTTCCAAAATGGGATAGTATTGTACATGTAATGTTTCCAAAATGGGATAGTATTGTACATGTAACGTTTCCTAAATGGGATAGTATTGTCCATGTAACGTCTCCTAAATGGGATAGTATTGTCCATGTAACGTTTCAAAAATGGGATAGTATTGTACATGTAAATGTTTTCACAATTGGATAGTATTGTACATGTAATGTTTCCAAAATGGGATAGTATTGTCCATGTAACGTTTCCTAAATGGGATAGTATTGTCCGTATAACGTTTCCTAAATGGGATAGTATTGTACATGTAATGTTTCCAAAATGGGATAGTATTGTACATGTAATGTTTCCAAAATAGGATAGTATTGTACATGTAACATTTCTAAAATGGGATAGTATTGTCCATGTAACGTTTCCTAAATGGGATAGTATTGTACATGTAACGTTTCCAAAATGAGATAGTATTGTATATGTAACGTTTCCTAAATGGGATAGTATTGTCCATATAACATTTCCAAATGGGATAGTATTGTACATGTAACGTTTCCTAAATGGGATAGTATTGTACATGTAACGTTTCCTAAATGGGGTAGTATTGTCCATGTAACGTCTCCTAAATGGGATAGTATTGTCCATGTAACGTTTCAAAAATGGGATAGTATTGTACATGTAAATGTTTTCACAATTGGATAGTATTGTACATGTAATGTTTCCAAAATGGGATAGCATTGTACATGTAACATTTCCAAAATGGGATAGTATTGTCCATGTAACGTTTCCAAAATGGGATAGTATTTATTCATGTAATGTTTCCAAAATGGGATAGTATTGTACATGTAACGTTTCTAAAATGGGATATTATTGTCCATGTAACGTTTCCTAAATGGGATAGTACTGTCCATATAACGTTTCCAAAATGGGATAGTATTGTACATGTAATGTTTCCTAAATGGGATAGTATTGTACTTATAACGTTTCCTAAATGGGATAGTATTGTACATGTAACGTTTCCTAAATGGGATAGTGTTGTCCATGTAACGTTTCCAAAATGGGATAGTATTGTACATGTATGGTTTCCAAAATGGGATAGTATTGTACATGTAACGTTTCCTAAATGGGGTAGTATTGTCCATATAACGTCTCCTAAATGGGATAGTATTGTCCATGTAACGTTTCCAAAATGGGATAGTATTGTACATGTAATTGTTTTCAAAATTGGATAGTATTGTACATGTAATGTTTCCAAAATGGGCTAGTATTGTACATGTAACGTCTCCAAAATGGGATAGTATTGTCCATGTAACGTTTCCAAAATGAGATAGTATTGTACATGTAATGTTTCCAAAATGGGATAGTATTGTCCATGTAACGTTTCCTAAATGGGATTGTACTGTCCGTATAACGTTTCCTAAATGGGATAGTATTGTACATGTAATGTTTCCTAAATAGGATAGTATTGTCCATATAACGTTTCCTAAATGGGATAGTATTGTCCATGTAACGTTTCCGAAATGGGATAGTATTGTACATGTAACATTTCCAAAATGGGATAGTATTGTCCATGTAACGTTTCCTAAATGGGATAGTATTGTCCGTATAACGTTTCCTAAATGGGATAGTATTGTACATGTAATGTTTCCAAAATAGGATAGTATTGTACATGTAACATTTCTAAAATGGGATAGTATTGTCCATGTAACGTTTCCTAAATGGGATAGTATTGTACATGTAACGTTTCCAAAATGAGATAGTATTGTATATGTAACGTTTCCTAAATGGGATAGTATTGTCCATATAACATTTCCAAATGGGATAGTATTGTACATGTAACGTTTCCTAAATGGGATAGTATTGTCCACATAACGTTTCCTAAATGGGATAGTATTGTACATGTAACGTTTCCTAAATGGGATAGTATTGTCCATGTAACGTTTCCAAAATGGGATAGTATTGTACATGTAATGTTTCCAAAATGGGATAGTATTGTACATGTAACGTTTCCTAAATGGGGTAGTATTGTCCATGTAACGTCTCCTAAATGGGATAGTATTGTCCATGTAACGTTTCCAAAATGGGATAGTATTGTCCATGTAACGTTTCCAAAATGGGATAGTATTGTACATGTAACATTTCCAAAATGGGATAGTATTGTCCATGTAACGTTTCCAAAATGGGATAGTATTTATTCATGTAATGTTTCCAAAATGGGATAGTATTGTACATGTAACGTTTCTAAAATGGGATAGTATTGTCCATGTAACGTTTCCTAAATGGGATAGTGTTGTCCATGTAACGTTTCCAAAATGGGATAGTATTGTACATGTATGGTTTCCAAAATGGGATAGTATTGTACATGTAACGTTTCCTAAATGGGGTAGTATTGTCCATATAACGTCTCCTAAATGGGATAGTATTGTCCATGTCACGTTTCCAAAATGGGATAGTATTGTACATGTAAATGTTTTCAAAATTGGATAGTATTGTACATGTAATGTTTCCAAAATGGGATAGTATTGTACATGTAACGTCTCCAAAATGGGATAGTATTGTCCATGTAAAGTTTCCAAAATGAGATAGTATTGTACATGTAATGTTTCCAAAATGGGATAGTATTGTCCATGTAACGTTTCCTAAATGGGATAGTATTGTCCGTATAACGTTTCCTAAATGGGATAGTATTGTACATGTAATGTTTCCTAAATGGGATAGTATTGTCCATATAACGTTTCCAAAATGGGATAGTATTGTACATGTAATGTTTCCAAAATGGGATAGTATTGTACATGTAACATTTCTAAAATGGGATAGTATTGTCCATGTAACGTTTCCTAAATGGGATAGTATTGTCCGTATAACGTTTCCTAAATGGGATAGTATTGTACATGTAACGTTTCCTAAATGGGATAGTATTGTCCACATAACGTTTCCTAAATGGGATAGTATAGTCCATGTAACGTCTCCTAAATGGGATAGTATTGTCCATGTAACGTTTCAAAAATGGGATAGTATTGTACATGTAAATGTTTTCACAATTGGATAGTATTGTACATGTAATGTTTCCAAAATGGGATAGTATTGTACATGTAACGTCTCCAAAATGGGATAGCATTGTCCAAGTAACGTTTCCAAAATGAGATAGTATTGTACATGTAACGTTTCCTAAATGGGATAGTATTGTCCATGTAACATTATGCCCCTTGTGAGTTAATAGTACTGCAGGCTGTAACAGGCTTTATAAAGAGGAAGACAACCATTGACGATTCAGTTCGTTGTAACATCTCGTCTGGACAGGTTACCGTCCTTAGTTAGTTTGCTCGTTCATTCTCACAAAAGTGAGAACTGCTCTAGATTGGAAACTTACGTTAATGAATGAAAAGCCATGTTGGCTTTATGGAAACGATATGCAATATATGGAAAATAATATAGTTCAGGCAAATAATCCAAACCAAGTTGAGCCTAGTTAGGACAAAACGTTATCGAGCTAGATAACGGTACGGTACTGGTAGCTCATACAATGCCGACGGTCAAACCCGGCTTTCTAATATTTACGGTAATTAACTATAGTAACGTTATGGGAGATATTCACAGAAAACCATCATTGTCTTCGTTATTCATTATTATTATGTTATATTATTATTCTATAAATTATTTCGAGACATATTCAGAGCCAAACATCAACCCAACATAACCTTTTTAACTTGTCGCATCCAAACTTGTCACCATCATTTTCAGTTGTAATTGCGAAGTTCCCAGAACAAGTCCAGCAACAACGAGGGTTCCTCGATGAACCCACCTTCTAACAAGTTCTTTGAAGAACCTTTTGTTTTTCATGGACCAAGAACACCACGGTTTATAGGGGATCTGAGAACAACTCCAGTTGAACCCTTCATTTTTAGAGTGTAGTCGGCTCTATTCACTTTCAGATTCAAACATGCTGATTCGCATCAACGATCAAGTCAGCTGCTGCTCCTCCAATACAGTATGAGGTGAAACGGTAAACTGATGTTGAACTGGGCAGTAGGTCATTCATTCTTCACAGTCTGGTCTACCATTGTTGTTATTGAAAAAGCCTACTGCACATTGTGGTGGAGATTCTAACCAATCAGGAGAGACTTTGTAATTTCTTCAAACAATCAAACTTTATTTGATAAGAATTGCAATAATGTAGCTGGTCAGCCCAACACTCTGAGGTGGAAGGCCGAGAGCTCGATGACACAATTGAGTTCAGAAGCCTTATATAGTCAAACTATCTTGTGCATATAGAAAACACGTGATCTTGGTATGTGGCTGTGTGTGGAGAACGAGACACAGACGAACTGTGAATTAGTCGTCTCGTTCTATAGCAACAGCGAATTATTCTAGTTTTCCAGTGAGGTGTCAAAACAACAGGAAATCACTCTCGAAACAGTTCCTCTGAAGTAGATCAATGGTTCCCTGAATTGGGCCAAGCGCCTTTGGCCTGTCTGCCGAGAGGGTGTGTGGTTGCACACCCACACAAACATACACATCAACTCCTCAACCTTAAAGAGATCCTTCAACACATAAGAAGTCATATCAACTTAAAGAGGTTAACATAGGATTTTCCCTCACAACATTGCACAGAGATAAATCGGATCCAGACTGAACTGTGTGATGTAGTAGAGTTGTAGTTAGTTTCCAACAGGCCAATATTCACCATAGTTTAGTTCATAAAACATAATTAACTACAATGACCATAATCCATTGCGTGCCTACTTGTCTTGTCTGTGTTTGTTTTACACCTGCTATGTGAAAGAGACAGAAGAATGCACGATGGTCAATGCTATCTGGGATCCTTGGGACATCACTACCCTAAACCCTAACCTTAACCCCTACCTTAACCATTTTAAATGTCAACTTCAATGGGCTATGGATGTCCCAAGGATGTATCTCTACCTGAAAATACATGATCTAAGTGACTGATAGTTGGTATTCAGCAGTCATAAAGCCTTATTTACTTTAATGAAATAGGGATTAAATAGGGATTTTGTCAGACAGCAACTCTACACTTTATTGACTGACTGATCCATTCATCCTTCCATCCCTCCTCAGTCTTCCTCTCCTCTGAAGACCCAGTGAGGGTGGAGCTCAGTCAGAGAGCTGTTGAGGGACTGGTTAGGAAGAACACTTCTACAGCCAGAGAGGTGAGGTCACACATGGTTTAAATGGTAAATATTTATGTCCCCTTAGTGGTTCATCACAGAAGCAAAAGGTAATATGTTCCATCTATGTTTATTTACATTAGTGCCAATTGTCCACTGATATTGGTGTAATGGTACACCCCTTTTGGCTGTATGAAAGTAATTTCCCCTCAGACATATGCATTTGTTCTTTGTTATTAACCGAGCCACTGCCTGTTCACCCCACTATCATTCAGAAGGCGAGGTCAGTACAGGTGCATCAAAGTTGGGACCAAAAGAAGCTGTTTTTCTCAAGGCCATCAGACTGTTAAACAGGCATCATGAAATCATTGGCCCTTTAATAATGTTTACCTATCTTGCATTTCTCATCTCATATGTATAAACCGTATCTCAGTCTATGCTGCTCTGATATTGTTTATCCATATATTTATATATTCTTATTCCATTACTTAGATTTGTGTGTATTGGGTACATGTTGTGAAATTGTTAGATATTACTGCACCGTGGGAACGAGAAGGACAAGCATTTCACAACACCCGCAATAACATCTGCTGAACACCTGTATGTGACCAATAACATTTGATTTATTATGAAGGTAATTTGTGTAGAATGTCTTTTTCCACACTCATTCACCCCACACCTCTTTACATTGCTTATTTATATTCAGTGACCTGACTGCATCCAGACTGTCAAAGGCCCATCTTGGTAGATCTGAACCTAATGCAGGTTGGAGTGATCAGATGACAGAAGTCACATTTAGGTGACAGGTGTAACTGAGGCAGTGCTCCATATCCATTACTTTGAGTGTTTCTGTGTTGCCGTTCCATTTATTGACTGCCCCTGCAAGGTCACAGAACATGACATAAGCAGAGCTGTGCGAGACCACCTCAAGCCCCTGGTAGAGCCAGGGATGGTGTTTACCACACCTTCAGCAGGCTTGAAAAGTGGGATTGATCCATTTGTTTATTTCAGTAGTTGAGTCCTTTGACTTATTGTAGATTTCAATGACTTTTTAACCAATGGGTTGGTTGAAAAGTGATACTAAACTTACATACCATGCATTATTTTGACATAGTGGGAGAAAAACCGAAGTTACAGTTTTTCATACCAAGATATGTGTTGCCTTGCAAAAGTCTTGATTGTCAGTCATTGGGTTAATTTGTTTTGCAATATGTTTAAATCAAAATCAAGATTTCATAAGAGTACATTTCAGACATGGATGCAACACAATTGCTTCACAGGAAAAAAAATGAAAATAAACAGAATTATTTAGTACACAACATAAGATTTAATAAAACAGAAGATCAACAACTGAAAGACTAATGAGCACCTTAAGGAAATGCCATTAATTAAAATGTTAATTGGATGCGATATCCAACTGAAAATATAAGCTTGTTTTACTCCATTGTCTGTTACTTTCCCCAGCAAGAAAACCAGAGATGTCACTTAAATAGAAGAGGGAACTAACAAAGAGTCACTGACAAGAACCACAACTAAACTGGTTGGGTTTTAGGAGGTGTCCACTGAAAGTTGACTAGCAACAACAACTGGGACCTAAAAGACACCCACTAAATCTGCCCAAGAAGAAGCAAACAAAAGAAAAACCCACAAGAAACTTAAAGACAGGAAGCAAACCAAAAAGTGGTTAAAATAATTTATTACCATCAATACCATTCATACTATTACAAAATCATAATTCTCATTCATTCTTAATTAATTCTATTTACAAAAACATCAAACAAAAACAAACCTCAGGGGAGCATTGTCCCTCCCCGTCATACCTAACCAATACCTAACCCTTTCCCTAATCTATCCCCTTACCAAACTCACTCTAACACTCCCAGCCCTAAACCCCCTTTCCACCTCTCCTGTGCCGCATGCTTCCCCCACTTCCTCTCCTCCCTCTTCATCCTCCCCCTCAAATCACCTTCCACCCTTCTCACTATCCCTTCCACCCCCCAATCTCTCCCTGTCTTGACTAAATTCTGCCTGGCTTCCCACAGTCCCTTTTTAAAGAGACACATGAGAAGCCAGAGCAGAAACCTGTCCCTATCCGTTCCCTTTGCTCTCCCTACGCCTCTCTCTAGCCTAGCCCATGTCAAAACAAAATCCCTCCTAACCACACCTAGCATCACCCGTGCCCTAGCCCATACTAGTCCGGCACAGGCACAGTCCCAGAAGGCATGGCGCACAGTCTCCTCCCTGCCACAAGCAGATCTTGGACAGGTGGGGGATCGCACCACACTATACCGGTACAAGATGGAAAGTAAAGGCAAGCACTTATGGAGGCCCAACCAATTCAGGTCCTTGAGCCTGTTGTCCAGGCCCCGCGCCTGCACTCCCTCCCAGACCACTGACGAGATGCCCGCTACAGGCGCAGGACTCCCTGCCTGCCTGACCTCTTCATACAGGTGCCTGTGATCTAAACCTACTCGGGCAACTTCAACCTCGGGGTGCGCACGCAGCCACTTTGCCGCATGGCCAAAGTGCCACGGCAGCTGTTCCGCCCGAGGACCCGCGTTAGACCACACCATTACGCTTCTCGCACGGTACGAGAAGAACACCCGCAGGAGGTAACCGGACGGGTGTATCACTGGCTGAGCAAGCTCCGCTAACAAGAAAGAAACAAAAATTGAGTCCAGCTTGAGGGGGAAATGTGGTACCCCCCTACCTCCCTCCCCGATGGGACAGATCATGTGTGCCCTGGCGACCCACTCGCACCTGCCACTCCACATAAACTGAAACACAAGCCTCACTAGAGGCCTCCTCAGACAAGCCGGCAATGGGTAGATGTATGCCAAATACAGAAGAGACGGCAACACATCCACCTTTAGGACCAGGACTTTGCCCATAAAGAACAAATACCTAGCCTTCCACATTGCTAGCTTCCTCTGTACCACTGCGATACGCATGTTCCAGTTTAGCGCCGCTGAGCCAGAGGTCTCAAAATGGACCCCGAGAATCCTCAGGGCTCCTTCACAGAGAGATAACCCCCCCCGGGCACATTCGTCCTACCGCGCCATCTTCCGAAATACTTAACGGAAGATTTTGCATGATTCAGAACTGCCCCAGACGCTTGGGTGAAATCCCCAATGATGGCAAGGGACCTTGTCAGGCACGAGTCCTTACATAACAGCAAAGAAGTGTGGTCGGCGTACTGCGTCATCTTAACACGCAGCCCACCGCTCCCAGGGATCAACAAGCCCTCCACCCCTGTGTCTGCCCTAATGGCAGCCCCCAGAGGCTCCATGTACAGTACGAAGAGGAGGGCCGAGAGTGGGCATCCCTGCCTGACCCCAGACGAGAGGTCAAAAACGTCACCTAAGTGACTATTTACACTAACTCGACACCCCGCTCTGACATATAATGTACGGATCCATCCTATAAACTTCTCCCCAAATCCTAATCTACCTAACACCCTGAATAGAAAAGATCTATTCACGCGATCAAAGGCTTTCGCCTGATCTAGCGCTGCTACCATTAAAGGCAGCCCTCTATCTTCAACCCAGGCGATGGAGTCCCTGATCAACTGTAGGTTCCATCTTATTGAGCGGCCCTCTACCCCGCACGTCTGATCCTCATGGACGACGTAGGGAAGGGCTGTGCGCAACCGGTCTGCTAAAACCTTTGCAAGAATCTTGTAGTCTACACACAGCATGGTCAACGGCCGCCAGTTGCCAAGGTCAGTTGCTTCCCCCTTCTTATAAAGAAGTGACAGCACACCAACAGCCATTGATCCCCCCGGGACCCCCGTCTCAATGATGGCCTTCAAGACTTCGAGGACCACTGGACCAAGTATACCCCAAAACCTGAGGTAAAACTCAGCCGGCAGCCCATCCATCCCAGGCACCTTCCCTTTTCCCGTCCTCCTAAGAGCGCTCTCAACCACTTCTAGTGAGATCTGGGCCTCCATCACGTCTCTAATGTCCTCCGGCAACCGCCGGGACAAGTGTTCTAAAAACACGTTTCCCTGCTCTACATCTATCTCCCTTTCTTTAAAAAACCCTCGGAAATGATCAGTTGTCTCCCTGACCATTTCCTCTGGTTTTCTAACTATACTACCATCTTCTTTTCTAACGCCATGCATTACCTTCCTACTCTGCCTGGCCCTAACCGACTTAAAGAACATAGCGGAACAAGTCTCATTATGTTCTAGAAAGCCACTATGCGCACGCTCCAGGAAAGCTCGAGCCTTCTGCTCCTGCAGCTCCCTGAGCTGCGCCTTTAGGGCTGCGAATCTCTCCCAGTCAATCGTCCCGCCGAGGTTGCCTGCCTCGTACTCGAGTTCAATTAACCTTTGGATACGATCCACCTCCCTCCTTTCCTCCCTTTTTTTCCTTCTACAATATCCTATTATAAAAGCCCTTATCCTCCCCTTAACTAAATCCCACCACTCTAACACCCCCTTGCACATGGACCGGAGGCCGTCAAGCCTCCGAAAGAAACAAAAAAATGCGTCAACGAAAGCCTGCTCCTCCAGTATATCCCGATCTAACTTCCAGTACCCCCTACCGAAGAGGCAGACTGGCGACCCCACCTGCAGGAACACCCCGTCGTGATCCGTGAAGAAAACAGGCAACAGCCGCCCAGACAACTGACCCAAAGACCTGGATACAAAAATGTAGTCGAGCCTCCGCGCAACCCCCCTGGAGTTGCGCCATGAAGGACCGACCATTGCCGGAGTAGTGTGCAGGCCACCATCAACCAGACCATGGCAAGCCATTAGCCCAGAGATGGCACCTGCACTGCTATCACCGCCTACCCCTAAATCTATATTAAAGTCTCCTCCTATCACCAAGTGCCTGTTTGTAACACACAGGGGCGCCAGACAGTCCACCATCTCCCTCCTGTCTGCCGCCACCTGTGGCCCATACACCCCAATTAACCTATATCTAGCTTCTCTAAACTTAACATCTATCCCCAAAACTCTACCCTGCATTATTACAAAAGTGTTCTCTATTTTAACCTCTCTATGCCCACACAAAATCCCTACTCCTGTTGAGTGCACCCCTCCTATGCCCCAAAATGATTCCCCCTTATCCCACTCCCTCTTAAATCTACACACATCCCCACCATCCCTCAGGTGAACCTCCTGTAAAAAACAGAAATCAAACCCCACACCCTCTAAATAACAAAAAACCGCCCTCCTTTTAACATTATTCCTTAACCCCCTAACATTTAGACTAAAAAAAGAAACAGAACTATTCATTTAAATATTAACAACAAATAAACCCCTCAAAAACCAAAGAAAAAACAGGAGACTCACCCGATGCTCCCCTGGTCCATCTCCACCGGCGGGGACGTCCTCTCCTCTCCTGACGCCCCCCCCGCCCTCCATCCCAACCCATGACCCAGGGAGTGTGTTGGGTCCTCCCTCCCCACCCACCATCCCCCCCTCCCTGTTTGCCTCGGGGCTGCATGTAGGGGACCCCATCTCCTCAAACAGGAGTTGGGATCCCTCTAACAAACAGCCCACCGACCCCTCACTGGAGTCATCCACTAAAATGCAAGGGGCTGAGGCAAACCGGGAGGACAAATTACCCCCCCCCCCCCCCGCCACTCTCTTAGCCCCCCCCTCCCCCTCCACACCCCCCTACCTCTCACTTCCTGCCAAGCTCCCCCTCTTCATCCCTTTCTTCTTTGGTGAAGGAGGTAGCGGGGAGACACAACGTCCCATCCCCGCTAACTCCTCCACCAAATCCCTCATTTCGACCTCGAGGAAGCCTGGCAGGCTGTCCCCCCACTCCTCCCCCCATCTCCCCGCCCTCCCCTCCCCTCCCACCTCCACTCCTCCCTCCTTCTCCATCACTCTCCCCGTTCCCTCTTCCACTCCTTCTCGTACCACTGTCCCCTTCTCTTCTCCTCCACGTTCTTCCACCTTCTTTTTAATCTCTCCTTTTTCCTTCTTTCCATCTTCTCTCCTCTTTCTTTTCGCCTCTTCCTTCTTCCCTTCTTCGTCCTTCTCCGTCCTTTCCCCTGTGCCATCCGTACAATCTGCACGCGTCCTTTCTTTTCTCCCCCCATCCCCCGCTCCCCCCCCAGCTGCAGACGCGTATGACCTGTGACGAGCCGGGCAATCACGCCACAGGTGTTCTCTGGAGCCACACCCGTGGCAAGCCCTGGGCTCGCCACACTCCCTGGCCTCGTGCTCTTCCGACCCACAAAACCGACATTTCTTGTTACTGCACGAGGCCAGGGTATGACCATAGGCCATACAACGCCTGCAGAACGGGGGCTGACGTGCATAGTAGTGTTCCCCTGTCAGCCCCCAGGGAGAACATCGCCGGAGGATGGAGGTAGCCATCCACACTCTTCGGGGACTCCCTGAGTAACGCCTGGAAACCTCTCTTTCCGTTCCAGAAACCCAGGGAGTCCCTGAGGTACCTCGCTGAGGAGACATTGTCCATATATCTCCCCAGAAAGGCCCTCACCTCTTCATCCTTCACATGCGGATTGTACATGGTTACGGTGACCACCCTGAAGTTGTTCTTCGCCAGGCTGGTCACCGCATAATGGCACAGCGGTCCCGTTTTCTCCTCTTCCTTTGCCATCTTCATCACTTCGTCATGTTTTTCTTCTTTTTGAAACGTCACATCGAAAGCCTTCTCAATCGGGTTCCCTTGAAGGCAGAGCACTTCCTTCACCTCTATCCTGAGGCATCCCATCAAAACGGTCCTTCCAAATGTCTCTCTACTCCACGGCTCCATCTCCTTTTCAGTCCAGGCAAATCGTAAGGTATTTGCCATACCAATCCCCGGAAACGATCTGTATTGATTCATTTAAAAAAATAATCTCTCTTCAAAAAGAAGCTTTAACCTGAAATGAAAAACATCTTTAATAGGAAAAGGTGGAGCAACTAAAGGTGTTGACTCTCCACATATTTCAAGACAACTGGAGCACTGGGCCAGACACTCTTAAATAGAACCTGGACCATCTCAGGTGAAACACCTTCCCACTAACGAGATGGACAAGCCAGCACAGGTGTAACACATACTAACGAGGTGACAGCAATCAGTGCGTCCTACGTGCTAACAAGCTTGACGTGCTGATGAGCAAGAGGTGCTAACGAGTTAGACGAGCTAAAGTCCAACCTCAAAACATAAATGGAAAATCCAAAGCCTGTAACACCTTCCCACTTAAGACAACAAATATATCCTATATTTTTGATGGACAAGTTTGCTCACCACCAACAACTTCCATTTCACATTATAATCAACTACAATGCTTCACCTTCTACAATACAAACATGGTGTCTACTGGCTGTCAACAATTAAAAACACGTATTTCTAAATAATAATATACAATAGTATTATTTTTTTCAAAATGTTCTTTACAGAATCGGAAAACTCACTAGCTTCAAGAAATCTAGTCCACTTTTTATTTAACTAGGCAAGTCAGTTAAGAACAACTTCTTATCGACAATGAAGGCCTAGGAACAGTGTGTTAACTGCCCTGTTCAGGGGCAGAACAACATATTTTTACCTTGTCAGCTCGTGGATTTGATCCAGCAACCTTTCGGTGACTGGTCCAACGCTCTAACCACTCGGCTACTGAAAGTACGTTGAAATTACGTTGCTTTAAAGTAATTTTAAAAAATGACCCGAAAATACATATTTTCAACAACATTTTGCCTGGTGGAATAGCCCCAATGTCAAAACACAGTTTTAACGTGTCCAAATCAATAACAAATATTCAGAAACAGTTTGGGATATATTGAAACCCTAAACATAAAATGTGCTATGTACACAAACATCTGTTTGTAATAATCATATTAATAATAATCGTATTACTTTTTTAAACAAGCTCCTTATAAACTGCACAAGCATCGGAAACACTGTTGTTTTGACAAGTAGCAATAAATCACCGATATCAATTAGGGGGGAAATCAGGTTGTACGTGATGTTGAAACTAACACAACTAAAAAAAACATGGAAATGGGAGATATCTTTCCCTTCACTGGTTAGGACAACATGCAGAAGACAGTCAGCTACATTTTGGAGTGATGCATAAAAATTTAGGGGTCGCTAAACAAACGAACACAACAATTATGTGTCATAACTCATCGCAAAAATCATTTGTGCGAGAGGAGGGAGATGAGGTTGCACGTCCTGTTAAAACCAACAGCTCAAAAAACACACGGAACCTGGGAATAATGCGTACATGCCTGGTTAGAGGACAATTTGTATAAAACAGACTGCTTCAATTTTGATTCAAGTGGGTCGCCAACACATCTCTTTTTTTGGTAGCCACTTTTTGTTAAATCACATAAATAGTAACTCTTTCAATTCAGAGCCTGGATTTTTCCCTGAGGCGCATATAAGTTGAAATCAATAGAACAGGACGCAAATGATTACAGATCGACATTGTGACATTATCAAAATACTCCTTGTACAACATTGTGACATGAATTCATTGATATCATTGAAACAACTCCTTCATGTATGAATTTTCTGATGTTTGATCCGAGGTATTTTATCAGATTATCTCTGGTCAAACTGATCACAGCTGGGATTTCTCTCCGGTATGTGTTATATGGTGTAAAGTTCGCTTGCTAGACGGAGTAAAACTCTTCCCGCATTCAGCAGAGCTATAAGATTTCTCTCCTGTGTGTGTTTTCTCTGGTGTGACATCAGGCTGGTCGACTGAGTAAAACTCTTCCCACATTGAGCACAGCTATAAAATTTCTCTCCTGTGTGTGTTCTCTGGTGTATAGTTAGATAGCGAGATGTAGTAAAACTCTTTCCACATTGAGCACAGCTATAAGGTCTCTCTACTGTGTGTGTTCTCTGGTGTATAGTTAGATAGCGAGATGTAGTAAAACTCTTCCCACATTGAGCACAGCTAAAAGGTTTCTCTCCTGTGTGTGTTCTATGGTGTGATATCAGAGCGGTTGACCGAGTAAAACTCTTCCCACATTGAGTACAGCTAAAAGGTTTCTCTCCTGTGTGTGTTCTCTGGTGTTTAATCAGACAGGAAGATCCAGTAAAGCTCTTCCCACATTGAGCACAGCTATAAGGTTTCTCTCCTGTGTGTGTTCTCTGGTGTATAGTCAGACTGCTAGAAGTAACAAAACTCTTGCCACATTGAGCACAGCTATAAGGTTTCTCTCCGGTGTGTGTTCTCTGGTGTTTAGTCAGACTGCTAGATGTAACAAAACTCTTCCCACATTGATCACAGCTATAAGGTTTCTCTCCTGTGTGTGTTCTCTGATGTATAGTTAGATAGCTAGAAGTAGTGAAACTCTTCCCACATTGAGCACAGCTATAAGATTTCTCTCCTGTGTGTGTTCTCTGGTGTTTAGTCAGACAGGAAGACCCAGTAAAGCTCTTCCCACATTGAGTACAGGTAAAAGGTTTTTCTCTTGTGTGTGTTCTCTGGTGTTTAGTTAGATAGCGAGATGTAGCAAAACCCTTCCCACATTGATCACAGCTATAAGATGTCTCTCCTGTGTGTGTTCTATGGTGTGATATCAGGGTGGTTGACTGAGTAAAACTCTTCCCACGTTGTGTACAGCTAAAAGGTCTCTCTCCTATGTGGATTGTCTGATGAATTTTAATGCCTGATGAGGTGAATCTCTTCCCACAATCAGAGCAGCGGTGAGTTCTCTTCCCTGTGGGTCTCTGCTGGTGTTTCTTGAGGTGTTCTGATGTGGAGAGACTCTTCTCTGCCTTGTCAGCATCATGATGTTGTTGAAGCTCCCCAGAGGATCTACGATAGTCACGTCTCTCTCCTGGATGAACAACAAAGTCAGACAGATGGTTAAAGGCCCACAACAGCAGAAATCCATTGTAAAAGTAAAAAAAAAAAAAGTTAAAATGAGCAAGAATAGTCATATTTTGCCTTGTTTTCACATTAGTAGTAACATCAATGATTGAGGTATTCAAGTTGTGGAAAACCCTAAGCAATGTGCCAGACGACTTTTGGTCTCCAAAATAGGACAATTTCGGTGTTCGCTAACATTGCGGCACGAGGGCGATGCACACACAATTTGGTTGTAGGAACTCCTCCCTGCTAATGAGGAAACTGCTAGTTATGGATGTCGTATATCTGCTAATGGGGAAACCACTAGTTATGGATGTTGTATATCTGGTAATGAGGAAACCACTAGTTATGGATGTACTATATCTGCCAGGAGCAAAAAAGGCGAGCAAAGATTTGTTTTTAACAATGTATTCTGAATGTGAATGGGGGAAAACTCAGGGGAGTAACCTCTATTTCCAGGTTGTTTATGAGTGCATTTCACACTACTTTGGATTATAATTGTAAGGCTCGTTTGACTGTCCTACTTAATATAATGTTTGTGTTGTCACAAATCAACTGCTTTATACTTTTTTTAAAAACATTTCAACCAGTAAAATGCTCTTTGGCTAGCATATCCATCAGCCTGACAATTAGGCTTTGTACACTAAGTGTTTGCCAAATTGGCACAAAACTTCACCTAACAACAACATAGACCTACTGTAAGACCCATAACTTCACCTAACAACAACATAGACCCACTGTATAACCCTTAACAACAAAAAATTAGACCTACTGTAGGACCCCTAACAACAACATGCAGTGGGGAGAACAAGTAGTTGATACCACTGCCGATGTTGCAGGTTTTCCCACTTAAAGCATGTAGAGGTCTGTAATTTTGATCATAGGTTTCACTTCAACTGTGAGACGGAATCTAAAACAAAAATCCAGAAAATCACATTGTATGATTTTTAAGTTATTAATTTACATTTTATTGCATGACAAAAGTATTTGATACATAAGAAAAGCAGAACCTAAAATTTGGTACAGAAACTTTTGTTTGCAATTACAGAGATCATACGTTTCCTGTAGTTCTCGGCCAGGTTTGCACACACTGCAGCAGGGATTTTGGCCCACTCCTCCATACAGACCTTCTCCAGATCCTTCAGGTTTCAGGGTTGTCGCTGGGCAATACGTACTTTCAGCTCCCTCCAAAAATGTTCTATTGGGTTCAGGTCTGGAGACTGGCTAGGCCACTCCAGGACCTTGAGATGCTTCTTACGGAGCCACTCCTTAGTTGCCCTGGCTGTGTGTTTCGGGTCGTTGTCATGCTGGAAGACCCAGCCACGACCCATCTTCAACGCTCTTACTAAGGGAAGGAGGTTGTTGGCCAAGATCTCGCGATACATGGCCCCATCCATCCTTCCCTCAATACGGTGCAGTCGTCCTGTCCCCTTTGCAGAAAAGCATCCCCAAAGAATGATGTTTCCACCCCCATGCTTCATGGTTGGGATGATATTCTTGGGGTTGTACTCAAGCCTTCTTCTTCCTCCAAACACGGCGAGTGGAGTTTAGACCAAAAAGCTCTATTTTTGTCTCATCAGACCACATGACCTTCTCCCATTCCTCCTCTGGATCATCCAGATGGTCATTGGCAAACTTCAGACGGGCCCGGACAAGTGCTGGCTTGAGCAGGGGGACCTTGCGTGCGCTGCAGGATTTTAACCCATGACGGCGTAGTGTGTTAATAATGGTTTTCTTTGAGACTGTGGTCCCAGCTCTCTTCAGGTCATTGACCAGGTCCTGCCGTGTAGTTTTGGGCTGATCCCTCACCTTCCTCATGATCATTGATGCCCCACGAGGTGAGATCTTGCATGGAGCCCCAGACCGAGGGTGATTGACCGTCATCTTGAACTTCTTCCATTTTCTAATAATTGCGCCAACAGTTGTTGCCCTCTCACCAAGCTGCTTGCCTATTGTCCTGTAGCCCATCCCAGCCTTGTGCAGGTCTACAATTTTATCCCTGATGTCCTTACACAGTCCCTGGTCTTGGCCATTGTGGAGAGGTTGGAGTCTGTTTGATTGAGTGTGTGGAAAGGTGTCTTTTAAAACAGGTAACGAATTCAGGTGCAGTTAATACAGGCAATGAGTGGAGAACAGGTAGGTGATCAAATACTTTTGTCACACAATAAAATGCTAATTAATTACTTAAAAATCATACAATGTGATTTTCTGGATTTTTGTTTTAGATTCCGTCTCTCACAGTTGAAGTGTACCTATGATAGAAATTACAGATCTCTACATGCTTTTTAAGTAGGAAAACCTGCAAAATCGGCAGTGTATCAAATACTTGTTCTCCCCACTGTAGACCTACTGTAGGACCCATAACTTAACCTGACAACAACATAGACCTACTACGCATATAGAAGTAGGACGAGTTTACCTGGCCGGAGCGCAAATCTAGGCCTATAAATGTGCCCATTTGGGGATGTCTGATAGTATTTCTGATTGTCTTAACTCACCACCACTAATGAGCTGAGGAGCTTCTCATAGCAAATTTCTCTTCACCTCAAACAGCAAGTAAACAAAGTCTACTCAAAATCAATTGCAAGTGAGAATAGTTCTTTAAAGTACTTCAAAAACATTTCCAGCTCTTGCACTTTCGATAACCAAAGGGAAAAATGTAACGCGCTGATCCAGTGGAAATGTCATAAAATACCCAAGTACCTCTTATCCCTTCCACAAATAGCCAACAACTGTGTCTGTACCAAACTCAATGGCGCGGGAAACCGAGAGCCCCGAATAATTTTAAACAAGGTTTCAAGTTCGTTGGAGACAGGCCATGTGATTTACAAGATATTTATTTGCAATGTTTTTATTTGTTGGCTTTATGTAGGCAATTATTTACATAGTTGGCAATAAAAGTAACTTTTAGACTTGTAGAATTTTCATTTAGATTTAGAATGTAGATTAATCGCAGACAATGATTCTGAGATACTATTATCAATTAAATGAAACTGTTCCATTAAAATGTGAATATTAAAATCATAACGGGCATGCAGATCAGTATAAATGGTAAGATAAATTTGCACTCCAAATGTAGGTTGCAGAGTACTTGTGTTGACTATTACCAGCACCTTCAGAATTTATGATCGCCAGCAGGAGGTGGTGGTTCAGGAAGAGTTCTCTCTCTTCTGGTTGGGCATATTGATGTAATGGCATGAAATAAATATGATAATAATATATATCCTAGAAACCTGGTTAAACTATCATTATGATATCATGGATGGATTCTAGAATATACTATATAGCCTAGAAACCTGGTTAAACTATCATTATGATATCATGAATGAATTCAAGAATATACTGTTTAGCCTAGAAACCTGGTTAAACTATCATTATGACACCATGGATGAATTCTAGTATATATGATATCGCCTAGAAACCCGGTTAAACTATTATTATGACATCATGCATGGCCAGTCGTTGTATTCATAGTGTAGTGGATTCAGGGGGTAGCCCTGAGCTGAACTCAAACCTGGCTACAGCGACTGTCAAGCCAACACCTTTAAGTGTTACACCAAGATGTCTGAAATTCTTGACGAGGTCGCTAGATGTTGGGTTACGGTTTCTACAATAGCGTTCTCTATGAATCTGAGAGAGGTTACACTTCTCCTTCCCCCATCCCTCAGATGTTTACCAAACAGAGTCTCTGTGCAGCCATTTTGTTGCTGTTTAAAAAAAAACACAAAACCCAGCAATCTGCAGTTCAGACAATAACAAATCTGTAATTCACCACTGTTTTGGTAAAAAGATGATTATGGGGTTGGAGAAATGTAACTACAGACAGACAGACCTATGGATGCAAGGACTGACCATCTATGATATCAACATTATAGTTTTAACAATGTTGAGGCTATACAGTGTTGATTTACATTGTTTCTAAACATTAGAGTAAAAAAAAGCTTATTTGGGGATCCGATGGCGTACAACAGTTGAACTAAGCTCATGAAGCATGTGTTATATTCTTCAATAATCAATGGCTATAAATAAATAATTTAAAAGTCACAATGTGGATGTAGCAATTGCAGATTTCCGCTTTAACACCAAACATCAGTTCAACAACTGCAGAGTTTGTGCCTGTTTTTAAGACAGTACTTACTAGTGTTAATCCGGGAACGGTTTTTCAAAACCATCTTATGGCTAAATTCACCGTTAGAACCATTGGATGCCTTAAGATGCGTTTGGGAAACCGGGCCCAGATATCCAGTTTCCTCCTTCTCTTCTTCCTCCTCCTTTTTCGGTTTAACAGTCATCTCCCACTCCTCTTTCAATCCATAAACTGCACCCTCCTCTCCCTTTACTGTAACATCCTCCTCCTCTTTCACTCTGAACGCGTCTTCATCTTTCACAGTAACAGCCTCACACTCTACTTCTTGTTTTACTGTGATATCCCCTTCATTAGAAGGAGAGTAGCTTAGTGACCGCATGGTCGGGATGTTAGCTATGCTAATGCTAACTTAACCAGTCCGCTAGCTGAATAATAATAACACCGTAAATATTAAATTAAATCGGATAACTAACTAGACCACAGAAGTGGTTTTAAAACACAGTGACTAATATACGCGTCTAAAGAGCTTTATTGATTCAGCTATTTCGTCTAGCAATCTACCGAGGTGGCTGACTAACTTGCTGCTGTTGAAAGAAGCGTTCCGTCCACTAGATTATACGTCACACTAACAGCATTGCCTTAAAGTCGCAGACCGCCATCTGCTGACTGGAGTGGGTAACGCAGTTGGGTAAATGTATATTTAATTTTCAGACAAAAAGTTAAAGGTTAGGAATCTTTGACGTCAATAGGCCTAAAATATTAATTAGCCCCCACTAAATAAATCAATATCAGTCAATATATTTTTTTTATGTGATTTCCTTTTTTCGTCAACTGCTCCATCGCATCTTAAACTTACGATAGGGTCGGCACTAGGACCAGGGTAGGCTGCTGCTGCATTCGTGACTGTTAGACTTTCTTCAGCAATGATGGCGGACAGATACGAGGAGAGAGGGGTACCTCTACACAGACCTGAACTGGATCAAAGATGGCTGACATAAATACTAGTAGAGATGGGGTACCCATACACAGAACTGAACTGGATCAAAGATGGCTGATGTTGGATCCTGTATTTTACATTATATCCATTACCATATATATGATTGAATATTATCTGCTGTTGGCTTGTGTGGATGTATGTATGTGTTATGCAACATAGCTGACTTGAAACATTGTTAAAAGTATCAGGTACATGGGACTTTCTCATGATGGAAAAATACAGAGAAGCATGAAGACAGCAACTGTTCAAATTAGTTGGGAGGGGGGCACATTCGGGGGTGGGGTGTTGCGAGAACAAGCGGTCTTTTGTTAGATAACAGGAGCCAGGTGCGAGATAACGTTATGGAGCATGAGAACCTGGATGTTCTTCACAAGCAAGTTACATCTATCAACAGAAGCGCCAAGAGGCGGGGTCCCGCCTGAGCGCCTGCAATAGGCTGGACAAGTTTAAACCACGCCCAGTCTCTACTGTGATAGACAGTAATATTGAATGTTCAATTTTGTAAGCTTGCCTTACTGATATTTGCCATGCAGATAGATTAAATAACGTAGCTAGCTATGTTCTTGCTCATTGTGCAGTGGATTATAAAAATCCCTGTATGCCTATGGATGTGTAGCTAGCTATCTAGCTGATCTGTGTACCCAAATATTTGGTATACATATTAGTTCAGAACCTAGCTATGAACCTCAGCTATCATAGCCAGTTGTATAAACTTCAAAACAGCCTGAATGACATTAATGAAGCCTATGGATTGAGTAGAATATAATATGTTGTGCCAAGGATGCAAGTCGTATATACATGTAGTTATTACCATGCATGAGATCCCCACATTGTAGCCTGTACATTTAATATATTCACTGATCATGTACTCTACCTTGGTAAATATAAAGGTGCAGTTTAGGTAT
The DNA here is from genome assembly GCF_036934945.1 of Oncorhynchus masou masou. Taxonomy (NCBI): domain Eukaryota; kingdom Metazoa; phylum Chordata; class Actinopteri; order Salmoniformes; family Salmonidae; genus Oncorhynchus; species Oncorhynchus masou. Next base: position 62,970,710 of record NC_088217.1, on the reverse strand, counting down.
GAATGTCTTTGAGATTATTTTTCAGTCATATCCAATACCAGGAGTATCAAATTCCAGTCTTTGAATGACTGTCTGCATGTATGTATTACAATTATACACTTCAACAGTGTTTACCAATCTTGGTCCTGGGACATCAATGGTTACACATTGTAACTAATAGATTAGAAACAGGAGTTAACTAGTTAATTCATATATCCAGAAATATGTTAAAAAACAGAACTACACTTCCTATGCATCATGTAAATACTCTAAAACCGGTTCATCTCAATATCTAATGCTCATCTGCATTGATCTGATAAACACAGGATAGGTGGAGTTTTTCATCACATTACACTTCATTTCATCCAGTAGAGAATATGAAACACTTTACTGAAAAGATTATAAAAATGTTATAAATACAAGTTCAATCTGTACTTCAATGCACAGACAGGAAGAATGAGGTGGCGAGAGAGGTGTAAAAGACAGAAGGGGAAAGAGGTAAGCACATAGGAGCAGGGAAGGCAGCACATGATTAATGTATCACAGTGCTACCTAAATATTCTCTCAGTTCATCACAATTACATAAGTGTCTCGTCGGTCCAAAGGTAATCTTAAAAGCAGGTGAGGTGGCAATGGGACTGGGGGGTTGGCATCCTCTCACATCAAAACATATCTGCAGATGGAGAGAGAGCATGTTTAAGCCTAGTGTTTTTCTTTTTAATTCTAACATTGTTATTCATCAATCAAGAGGTGAAATGCAAAACTGACCTTGGATCATTAACTCTGGGACTACTGCATTTCTTTCTGTATTTCAATGTAAAGAATCTCTTTAATAATACTTCCTGTTGACCTGACCAAGGGACCTCTCATGCTGTGCCCTCTAGGTAGCCAGTTCAGATGCAGGAGGGGTTCACCGACACAGCTGATATAACCTATAGGATTTAGGGAGAGAGGGATGAAGTGAAGGAGAGAGACTTAATTGAAAAAAATAAGGTAGTTAAAGCCAGTGTTCAACAGGAATCTATATGTGGCCTCACCTGGTGTCCACACCACACTAAGTGGCTGCAGAGTACTTTATGCTGAAAAACATGAACGGACCCAAAAGGACAAACAATATAGAGTAGTTATAGAAACAATGAAGTGTCTTACTATTGGAAGGAGTCAGTTTTCCACCTGAGCCTGCTTACTGCACAACAAAATCCATCAACCAGATTGATTCATGAGTGTGTAGGTGATAGGGTGTCTAATTGTTCTATATTTTTTTCAATATGGGTGATTTAAAATAGCCTGTTTGGTTTTTGTACAGACATCACACCCTTACCTAAACAGCACCCTCACATGAGAAGTAGAAATCAAAGGGAGAGAAACTGCGAATTGAATAACTGCAGTTGACATAGCTAAGTAAATGGAAGAATACTCTTATTGCAATGTGAATGGCTCTTAAAAGAGCCTTTGGTTGTGCATAGTGTAGTCTATGGTGTTGCCAGGGAACAGCACCCTCTTTGAAGAAGTAGGTGAAGATCTCTTGCACACAGATTGCCTCTTGCTGCGTTGATGGACCCCATCCCCATCCTTGAAACATCCTTGTTACGGGATTTTTTTATGAATAATGACTAAATAATGTATACAGTTAACGTAGAATTATAACTACCAGAATTCTACCCTGTATTTCTAGTAGTGTTAAATAATGTTTGTTCATTAGGAAGGGGTTATGTAGCATAGATCTAGGAAGAAAGGAATGCATGTGAATGTAGAAAGAGAATGAAGAGGAGCATTAACCTATGTTTGAACCGACCTGGCTGTAACTCTGGAGAGATACGACAGGGAGAGCCCCACCAGAGCTCTAGTATCTGGGGGAGACTGTAACTGTCAGCTGAGTGGTTATAAACTGTGGTGAGACTCGTGAGAAAATCCCTATGTTTGTGTGTATGTATGTGCGTAGGTTAGAATGTTACAAATACATTCCTTTTATGTATGCGCGGCAGAGCTCTCGCAAATAAACTTGGATCTGAGCAACTGTGAGCTGGGAATTCTGTCTGTTTTATTTAAGACCAGAACTTTACAACCTCTGGGTATCAGACAGATAAAGATAATTGGAATTTATAAACATTGATTAAAAAATGACTGAACAATCCTGCAGAGCAGCAGACTTCTCCTGTGGCACTTGGCGGTGAGCTGCAGGTCCCCTCCTGGTCCGAGAGTCCATCTTCATAAAGTTACGCAGGACACCGGTAGCCTTCACACACCTGAATTCCTCCAGGAGGCAGTCCCAGATGACCCTGGTCACCAGACCTTGCAGTGCCCTACACGGTAACTGTAAGCAAACGTTTTGAAGGAATCTCCAGTTACAAGGTCTCTGTAGGAATATGGAAGACAATGTAATTATTAGACTTTTAAACCACCTGGTTATTATGGATTACTAAAGTATAATATCCCTGATAGCAAATCATGATAACATTGGATTGATAGATGCATGGGCATACATACAGTGGGGCAAAAAAGTATTTGGTCAGCCACCAATTGTGCAAGTTCTCCCACTTAAAAAGATGAGGCCTGTAATTTTCATCATAGGTACACTTCAACTGTGACAGACAAAATGAGAAAAAAAAATCCTGAAAATCACATTGTAGGATTTTTAATGAATTGTTTTGCAAATTATGGTGGAAAGTAAGTATTTGGTCACCTACAAACAAGCAATATTTCTGTCTCACAGACCTGTAACTTATTTAAGAGGCTCCTCTGTCCTCCACTCATTACATGTTTTAATTGAACTTGTTATAAGTATAAAAGACACCTGTCCACAACCTCAAACAGTCACACTACAAACTCCACTATGGCCAAGACCAAAGAGCTGTCAAAGGACACCAGAAACAAAATTGTAGACCTGCACCAGGCTGGGAAGACTGAATCTGCAATAGGTAAGCAGCTTGGTTTGAAGAAATCAACTGTGGGAGCCATTATTAGGAAATGGAAGACATACAAGACCACTGATAATCTCCCTCGATCTGGGGCTCCACGCAAGATCAACCTGTGGGGTCAAAATTATCACAAGAACTTTAAGCAAAAATACCAGAACCACACAGGGGGGACATATTGAATGACCTGCAGAGAGCTGGGACCAAAGTAACAAAGCCTACCATCAGCAAGGGCATTGAAGATGAAACGTGGCTGGGTCTTTCAGCATGACAATGATCCCAAACACACCCCCCGGGCAACGAAGGAGTGGCTTCGTAAGCATTTCAAGGTCCTGGAGTGGCTTAGCCAGTCTCCAGATCTCAACCCCATAGAAAATCTTTGGAGTGAGTTGAAAGTCCGTGTTGTTAAGCAACAGCCCCAAAAATATCACTGCTCTAGAGGAGATCTTCATGGAGGAATGGGCCAAAATACCAGCAACAGTGTGTGAAAACCTTATGTAGACTTACAGAAAACGTTTGACCTCTGTTATAGACATTTGTTGGCAATGACAAAGTATTGAGATAAACTTTTGTTATTGACCAAATACTTATTTTCTACCATAATTTGCAAATAAATTAATTAAATCCTACAATGTGATTTTCTGGATTTTTTTTCTCATTTTGTCCGACATAGTTGAAGTGTACACATGAAAATTAGAGGCCTCTCATCTTTTTAAGTGGGAGAACTTGCACAATTGGTGGCTGACTAAATACTTTTTTTGCCCCACTGTATATCTGTGCTGTGATGTTTCACAAATGTTTTTATAAACATCGTTTCCACAGATAAAATGTTTTGCTAAAAGTATTATATGCCTTTTCAAATCCCCCATTAGTGCTTTGCTCTGCACAGTTAGCTGTAGGTAAAATGTTGCACTTCTTCAGCCATTCTGTGACCAAAAAGAAGCTACATATGGACAGTAACCAAAATAAAATGCCTCTGGAAATGACAAAGCACCTCGTAATCTTGCTGGGAATGGAACAAAGGGATCCCTTCTGTGGTAACAGACTGGGACGATTTGTAATCAAAACTAATTCCCATGAATGGAGTTCATATGAACCATGAGACAGTGTGGCCCTTTCCAACAGGGCCCTTTACCTGTATCACTAGACACTTCATAGTGAGCTACAGGTAGGAATCAGCAATGAATCCCAATAATGAGCTACCTATGGAGGGGTAACCCTTTGTGGACAAATCTCTCAACGTATTACTGTTACCCTGGGGAGATTGATATACCCCTTGAACACAGTCTCCAACCCTCGTCGGATGTGGCAGGGCTTGCAAACTATTACAGACTACAAAAGGGAAGCACAGCAGATAGCTGCCCAGTGACACGAGCCTACTAGATGAGTTAAATTACATCTATGCTCACGTCGAGGAAAGTAACACTGAAACATGCATGAGAGCATCAGTTGTTCCGGACGACTGTGTGATCACAATCTCCACAGCCGATGTGAGTAAGACCTTCAAACAGGTTAACACTCACAAGGCTGTAGGGCCACGGATTACCAGGACGTATGCTCCAAGCATGCGCTGACCAACTGGCAAGGGTCCACCACAGTTTTCCTGGAGAGAAGTGGCTTCGTTGCTGCCCTTCTTGACACCAGGCCATCCTCCAAAAGTCTTCGCCTCACTGCGTGTGCAGATGCACTCACACCTGCCTGCTGCCATTCCTGAGCAAGCTCTGTACTGGTGGTGCCCGATCCAGCAGCTGAATCAACTTTAGGGGACGGTCCTGGCGCTTGCAGGACTTTCTTGGGTGCCTTGAAGACTTCTTCACAAAAAATGAACCACTCTCCTTGAAGTTCTTGATGATCTGCACTGAAATCAACCATTTATCAATCTTACTGGCAGCAATATCCTTGCCTGTGAAGTCCTTTTTGTACTAAAAAGAATGATAATGGCACTAGTTTCCTTGTAGGTAACAATGGCTGACGGAGGAAGAGCAATGATTCCAAGCACCACCCTCCGTTTGAAGCATCCAGTCTGTTATTCAAACTCAATCAGCATGACAGAGTGATCTCCAGCCTTGTCCTCGTCAACACTCACACCTGTGTTAACGAGAGAGTCACTGACATGTCAGCTGGTCCTTTTGTGGCAGGGCTGAAATGCAGTGGAAATGTTTTTTTGGGGATTCAGTTAATTTGCATGGCAAAGAGGGACTTTGTAATTATTTGCAATTCACCTGATCACTCTTCACAACATTCTGGAGTAAATGCAAATTGTCATCATACAAACTGCGGCAGCAGACTTTGTGAAAATGTATATTTGTGTCGTTCTCAAAACTTTTGGCCACAACTGTACAGAAGCCGCTGCGGTGTTACAATTGTAAAAAGTTTGGACACACGGCAAGTGTTTTTTCGAAGGAATAAATATGTCATAGTCAGATGAAGCATGTTATAATTGTGATGGGAATCACGTTCCCGAGTTCCTGGAGTGCCCTGTATGGATGAAGGAGGTTGCAGTAGCTAGGATGAGTCTCATCCAGCAGGTGTCCTATGTGAAGGTTGTGAAAATAGCTGAAGGAGTGCTTAGAGAGGAGATGGTAGTGGATGTCCCACAGTCTGCAGTGATGCCATGCAGGAGAAGGATCCCAACACACTAATAGTGTAGAAGGTGGAATTTGTTGTGTTTATAGAGCAAGAGATAAATTGCACTAGTAAAACTAATGAAACATCTAAGAAGCTTGACATCATTGTGAAGGCGGCAAATAAAGTCCTGGAGATCCAGAAATCTACAGCCAAAATGTTACAGGGAGTACAGTCTGAAGAGGTTCCCCCTCCCAGGTTCCTGAACCTGTGTAGGGATCGGAATAGTACCGTTTTTGTTTGAAATTCAGGGTAGTGGAGTGAATTTAGTTCATGTTTATTTTATCATTTATTTTTCGTAATTAGCATGATTTGTTAATCCAATTTTTTTGTTGCATTTTGGTTATTTTTCACAACCCCGTACAGTAGGTGGCAGCAATACACCTGGTGAGTGTAGTCTGACAAACCTCAGAGAAGAAGACATGGTAGGCACCAAAGTGTTGGTCAGTGTTTCCAGGTGACCCTAATTAAATGTTACATTACATGTTGACTTACTTCACATAGCCGGCTATCCAGCCAACATATTCACACTTCTCTTATTCCTCTCTGATAAGATAACGCTGCACAAACATGCTTATCTGGACTACACCTGCACTGGTATCAGGCAGTATTAGTTAGCTACATTTGCTCTGACTCTTAATACATTTAGCAAGCTAGCTAGCCTGCTAACTAGCGATTAGCAACTAACATTATTTTAGCAACACCTTGCTAAGAAAATACAAACTTTCACCTTCAATGTTATGGCATGAAAATAATTGCCAGAATATTATACAATGACTTAACAGCTCTAACAATTTGACTCCCACAGGAAATCTTCACTGGCAGTTATAGAAAGACCCATTAACTATATAACCATGGATTCTTGAAGAATATAACTCATAAATATACTTATTTTTATTAGGTTTGCAATTGCAACAAATAATCTGCTCAGACCCCAACCAAGGAACATCAAAAGTCGTGCTATAAATTCACAGACAACACAAAGATTCCTTGATGTCCTTCCAGATTCCCTCGGTCTACCCAAGGACACGAGAGGACAAAAATCAGTTAACCCCCTAACTGAGGAACTCAATTTAACCTTGCGCAATACCCAAGATGCAGTTGCACCCCTAAAAACTCAAAACATTTCTCATAAGAAACTAGCTCCCTGGTACACAGAAAATACCTGAGCTCTGAAGCAAGCTTCCAGAAAATTGGAACGGAAATGGCGCCACACCAAACTGGAAGTCTTCTGACTAGCTTGGAAAGACAGTACCGAAGAGCCCTTACTGCTGCTCGATCATCCTATTTTTCTAACTTAATTGAGGAAAATAAGAACAATCCGAAATTCCTTTTTGATACTGTTGCAAAGCTAACTAAAAAGCAGCATTCCCCAAGAGGATGACTTTCACTTCAGCAGTGATAAAATCATGAACTTCTTTGAGGAAAAGATTATGATTATTAGAAAGCAAATTACGGACTCCTCTTTAAAATCTGCGTATTCCTTCAAAGCTCAGTTGTCCTGAGTCTGCACAACTCTGCCAGGACCTAGGATCAAGAGAGACGCTCAAGTGTTTTAGTACTATATCTCTTGACACAATGATGAAAATAATCATGGCCTCTGAACCTTCAAGCTGCATACTGGACCCTATTCCAACTAAACTACTGAAAGAGCTGCTTCCTGTGCTTGGCCCTCATATGTTGAACATAATAAACGGCTCTCTATCCACCGGATGTGTACCAAACTCACTAAAAGTGGCAGTAATAAAGCCTCTCTTGAAAAATCCAAACCTTGTCCCAGAAAATAAAATAAAATATCGGCCTAAATCGAATCTTCCATTCCTCTCAACGTTTTAGAAAATGTTGCGCAGCAACTCACTGCCTTCCCGAAGACAAAAAATGTATACGAAATGCTTCAGTCTGGTTTTAGACCCCATCATAGCACTGAGACGGCACTTGTGAAGGTGGTAAATGACATTTTAATGGCATCGGACCGAGGCTCTGCATCTCTCCTCGTGCTCCTAGACCTTAGTGCTGCTTTTGATACCATCGATCACCACATTCTTTGGGAGAGATTAGAAACCCAAATTGGTGTACACGGACAAGTTCTGGCCTGGTTTAGATCTTATCTGTCGGAAAGATATCAGTTTCTCTCTGTGAATGGTTTGTCTGACAAATCAACTGTAAATGTCAGTGTTCCTCAAGGTTCCGTTTTAGGACCACTATTGTTTTCACTATACATTTTACCTCTTGGGGATGTTATTCGAAAACATAATGTTAACTTTCACTGCTATGCGGATAACACACAGCTGTACATTTCAATGAAACATGGTGAAGCCCCAAAATTGTGGATGGCTGCAAACTTCTACTTTTAAACTCGGACAAAACAGAGATGCTTGTTTAGGTCACAAGAAACAAAGATCTTCTGTTGAATCTGACAATTAATCTTAATGGTTGTACAGTCGTCTCAAATAAAACTGTGAAGGACCTAGGCGTTACTCTGGACCCTGATCTCTCTTTTGATGAACATATCAAGACTATTTCAAGGACAGCTTTTTCCATCTACGTAACATTGCAAAAATCAGAAACTTTGTCCAAAAATGATGCAGAAAATGAATCCATGCTTTTGTCACTTCTAGGTTAGACTACTGCAATGCTCTACTTTCCGGCTAAAGCACTAAATAAACTTCAGTTAGTGCCAAATACGGCTGCTAGAATCTTGACTAGAACCAAAAAATGTGATCATATTACTCCAGTGCTAGCCTCTCTACACTAACTTCCTGTCAAAGCAAGGGCTGATTTCAAGGTTTTACTGCTAGCCTACAAAGCATTACATGGGCTTGCTACTACCCATCTCTCTGATTTGGTCTTGCCGTACATACCTACACGTATGCTACGGTCACAAGACGCAGGCCTCCTAATTGTCCCTAGAATTTCTAAGCAAACAGCTGGAGGCAGGGCTTTCTCCTATAGAGCTCCATTTTTATGGAATGGTCTGCCTACCCATGTCAGAGACGCAAACTCGGTCTCAACCTTTAAGTCTTTACTGAAGACTCATCTCTTCAGTGGGTCATATGATTGAGTGTAGTCTGGCCCAGGAGTGGGAAGGTGAAAGGAAAGGCTCTGGAGCAACGAAGCGCCCTTGCTGTCTCTGCCTGGTCGGTTCCCCTCTTTCCACTGGGATTCTCTGCCTCTAACCCTATTACAGGGGCTGAGTCACTGGCTTACTGGGGCTCTCTCATGCCGTCCCTGGAAGGGATGCGTCACCTGAGTGGGTTGATGCACTGATGTGGTCATTCTGTCTGGGTTGGCGCCCCCACCTTGGGTTGTGCCATGGCGGAGATCTTCGTGGGCTGTACTCAGCCTTGTCTCAGGATGGTAAGTTGGTGGTTGAAGATATCCCTCTAGTGGTGTGGGGGCTGTGCTTTGGCAAAGTGGGTGGGGTTATATCCTTCCTGTTTGGCCCTGTCCGGGGGTGTCCTCGGATGGGGCCACAGTGTCTCCGGACCCCTCCTGTCTCAGCCTCCAGTATTTAATGTGTTGGGGGCTAGGGCTCTCTCTCTCTCTCTCAGCCCCAGGACTACCTGACATGATGACTCCTCGCTGTCCCCAGTCCACCTGGCCGTGCTGCTGCTCCAGTTTCAACTGTTCTGCCTTATTATTATTCGACCATGCTGGTCATTTATGAACATTTGAACATCTTGGCCATGTTCTGTTATAATCTCCACCCGGCACAGCCAGAAGAGGACTGGCCACCCCACATAGCCTGGTTCCTCTAGGTTTCTTCCTAGGTTTTGGCCTTTCTAGGGAGTTTTTCCTAGCAACCGTGCTTCTACACCTGCATTGCTTGCTGTTTGGTGTTTTAGGCTGGGTTTCTGTACAGCACATTGACATATCAGCTGATGTACGAAGGGCTATATAAATAAATTTGATTTGATTTGATAAATGCCTCAAATGTTTCAACTGTATTACCCCACCAGAAACCAAAACATGAGCTCGTATAATGCCACTGTTTGTAAACTAATACTATATGGCTGAGGAGTAGGGTCAATCCAAGCGTTCTGACCTCACAACGACATTAAAGCACGTAAGCTAACTGGCTAACGTTGGATAGCTTGCTAGACACAAATGAGAGAACCTCACTCTGACCATTTTACTTTCCCTAGCAGAGCTGGTTAGGCTGTTTCATGTTATCCAGAGCGTTGGTGACTAACTGTGCTGCTGGCAACAATTTAATTTGAGCTTTTTCTGCCTACGTTTACTGACACCGGCCCTATTCAACAGGTGTTGAGTGTTAATAAATTCATGGTACACTCAGACGAGAGTGCTCTGAAATCTGAGAAGAGCGCCAGAGCGAATTCATGAACGCACCCGAATTAACAATGTCCTTTGAGAACACACCGTGACCCCTTGGCTAAGAATGACATGAATAATCAGGTCAATAAACATTGGGCAGTTAGTTAGAATATAGTTACTATACTGGCAAGTTTGATGTATTAGTAGCCAACTAACGTTATGTAGCTAGCTGACATACTGGTACATATGGCTATAAAGATATGCTATGCGGTTTGTAAAGAGAGTGTTGCTAACATAACATGTAATGTAACTTATTTGAAAAGTCATTACTTTATTACATTGCTCAACATTTTCTTAACATTTGTCATAATTATTTAAAGCAGTTCATTTGTATTCGCTCTCTCGTCAGACTTCGGGTGCATATTTTCTGCCATTTTCTCCAAATCTTAAAGTTGTTGAAGCCACGCCCATTCCCTGAAGAAATGCATTTTGGGCCCTAAAAGCACAGAAGTAGTGTCCTCTGCATGTATACTTCGTATTTTGGTGAATGTAGCACGACATCTGGGAACTTTTGTCATATTAACTATATCCATACTTTGACCAATAAGCATACTATATACACTCAATTCACGTCACAAGTAGTATGAGTATTCTAACACAGATCAGGTCTCAAGGCAGCCATTTTGTTTCTGTTTAAAAACGAGGTTGCTCCTTTAAAAAACCCACAATCAATCAATCAACCAAACTGCAGTTCAAACAATTACAAAGCTGCAATTCCACCACTGTTTTAGTAATAAGATAATGGATGGGGCTGGAGAAATGTAACTAGTCTGTAGTTCATAGATAGGTCTATCTATGGATGCAAGGACTGACCATCCATGATATCCACATTATAGTTTTAACCATGTTGAGGCTATAGTGTTGATTTACAAAAAAAGCTTATTTGAGGTTCTGATGGGGTACAACAGTTAAACTAAGCTCATGAGGCAAGTGTTATATTCTTCAAGAATCAATGGCTATACATAAACAATTTCAAAGTCCAACTATGGATGTAGCAATTGCAGATTTCCCCTTCAACACCAAACATCAGTTCAACAACCGCATAGTTTGTGCCTCTGTTTTTAAGACAATACATACGAGTGTTAACCAGGGCACGTTCATCGTTAGAACCATTTGATGCCTTAACATGCCTTTGGGAAACCGGGCCCAGATATCCAGTTTCCTCCTCTTCTTCCCTTTTCGATGTGACAGTCATCTCCCCCTCCTCCCATTCGTTCACTGAAGCGTCTTCCTCTTCTTCTTTCACGGTAACAGCCTCACCCTCTACTTGTTTTTGTATTATAACAGCCTCCTCTTTCACTAGAGCTTCTTTCTCCATCCAGCAGACCCCTCTTCTTTAGCAGGAACGGGGTTATGTTCGAGACCGGAGCTACGAGGCATGCACTTTAAGCATTATACTTCAAAGCAGTGTGCTGATGCCTGTGTCACTTTATCAGCAGCGCTTGATCAATTACGTCTGAAGCTTAATTTCGTCAAACAACCACCTGATTGGTTTGGTATTGGGCTTGTTCGACACTGCAGCCCCAATACAGGTGACTGCTGACTGACTGACTGACTGACTGACTGACTGACTGATTGATTTACAAATCACCTTGCATCATAAATAACTTCTCATTATTATTTATAAATCAGTCAGCCAGTCATCATTTACCCACAATGCAGCATGGATTTGATGCTCTCGAACATGGCCAGTGGTTTAATAGATGACATAAAGACTACGTTGAACATCGTCTATAAATGACGTAATCTCAAAAAATGTGGCTGTTCTAAATTCTGTATTGCTCAAAGTAAGTGAGTAATGAACCTATTTTTGACACAATTGGCTGGAAAGCTTCAATGCTTCAGGAAGCGTTGTTTCCCCGTCACTACTTTTCAGCATATTCTCTGTGATGTCGACTACGAGAGTTTTGTAACTTTTTCCACCTTGGTTTACTGCTACCGCGCTGACTGACATCTGTAATCTATCTTTTTTAGACATTGGGGATTTCCCTGCCAGCATTCTGTATGTCTCTGCTCTTTTGATTTTCAGTTATGTTTTAGTTGGGCTCCAGCTCGCTGACCATAACAGTGCTGGTTAGCTACGCTGGTTAGGCTAATAACTAGTTGGCTAAATAGCCAGTCAGCGAACATTCTTTTATATTTGGTGAGATGGTGTTGTGTATTTCCAAAACGTTGGTTTACTTTAATCACTCAAGTGTAAGAAACATATTAAACGCATGTAATAATGCATTCACTGACTGTTGTCTGCCTGTGGCCTAACCACCCCCCCCCCCAGAGGGGGTGGCAGCACTGGTCATCCTACGATCAAGGAACCTCCATGCACCCCTGGCCTGGACAGCTGAAGCATTAACAGCCATAGCACTCCTGAAAACAGATCTATCAGCGGCAGCAGCTCTGACTGCACCTGACTACAAGAACAAGTTCCATTTGGATGTTTCTGAAAAGGAAGGATTCACCTCATCCGTCCTATTCCAGAAACAAGAGGGGGAGAGAAGGGTCTTTGATGTACTACTCTTCCAAACTTGACCACATTGAGGTAGGACAGACAACATGCTCCAGATACGTTGCTGCAGTAGCAAAAGCTATTGAAAAAAAACAGCTCACCTCGTGATGTCACCCTTCAATCAGCCATCATCCCTCAACCTTCACCTGCCCAAATTAGCTGAAATCTTCGGATTGACGCAGGCCCTCATCAGAGGAAAAGGAAAGACTGTGAATATCTATACAGACTTGGCACATGCCCATGGAGCAGTTCATACGGATGGACCACAATGGGTGAGGCGCAACTTCACCACCACCGGGAACCTTCCAATCAAACACAAGGCACAGATGAAAAAACTGATTGCATCCGTTTCTCTACCCGGAAAGGTGGCCATCATGAAGTGTAAAGGACATCAACAACTGAAAAACAGAGTCAGTGAGGGGAATGATGCAGCTGACAAAGCAGCCAAAGAAGCTGGTGGTTACACTCCAAGACAAATGGTGCTGCAGACTCAACCACCCCAGATGGAACTAACAGAACAACACATAAAAGAGCTCCAGATCTCGGTAGGACCATATGAACATTCAGTTTGGGGACAGAAGGGGGTGACCAAAGGACCGGATGGACTGTGGAGATGCCATGACGGCAGATTGGTGGCTCACGCCAATCTATGCCCAGAACTAATACGGGAAGCTCATGGGCCCACCCACGAAGGCAAACTAAGGACTTTGCAGAGGGTGTCTCACATCTGGTGGCACCCTCACATGAAAGATATGACAGACTTATTCTGTGACGAGTGCAGCATTTGTGGTAGCTACAATTCTAAGAAACCCTATCAGACACCCATGGGCTCATACCCAGTACCCGATGCATGTTTTCAGGATATTAGTATAGATTACACCGACATGGGCCCCAACAATGTATTCTAAAAGACAAACACTATCTCCTAGTTATGGTAGATAGGTTCCCCAAGTGGGTTGAGGCAGTACCAACAGCACGTGAGGATGCCAAGTCAGTCGTTAAGTGGCTACAAACCAAACTAATACCCAGGTATGACATCCCAAGACAAATCAAATTTGACAAATGGGTCACATTTAACAAACACCTGAGACAGGTGGAAGAAAGATTTGACATAACACACAGATTTGGTTCTGTGTACTACTCCCGGTCCCAAATTCTGGTGGAACGTTAAATCAAAAGCTGAAAGCTAAGATAGCTAAAGTATGTGCAGGTACGAAGTTGACATGGATTGAAGTCCTGCCTCTGGTGTTGATGGCCATGAGAGCCTCACCAGGAGCAGGCACCCATCTCTCTCCTCATGAGAGTCATGGCTGGTCCACCAAGGGAGGGAGGTCATATGCCCGCCCTTGATGTACAACAAATTGTAATGTCTAATTATGTGAAAAAACTGACGGTTCTCTCTGCAGCACTCTCTACCCAGGTTCACAAGGTCCAGTAGGGGGAGCTGCCGGGGGACACGCCACCACTGAAGGTAAAGGTTGGTGACTGGGTGAGGGTTAAAGTCCACAAGAGAAAGTGGCTGGAACCCAGGTGGACTGGACCGTACGAAGTGAAGGAGGTTACTTCACACTCAGTCCAGGTCAAAGGTAAATCATGCGCACCTTGGCACCACCTTACACATTGCACCCCAGCCCCAACTCCTTCCAGAACACTGACGGAAGTCAGAACTGACCTAAGTGGTCTACATTCATTCCCAAATTCTACATCTATTTAGCCAAGGAAAATGGGAGGTGCACCCCCATACTCTTTGACTAAATTACACTTTTCCCCCTGGGAACGTTTGGGGATCTCGGGACCCCTGTTTGTTACTTTTCTTCTCATAGGGGGAGTCACTGTAGGCACACTCACATGGCTTATAGACCAACAGATGCACCCACTACAGACTCACACCCTGAATTCTACTCTGCCAGGTGAAACTAACTCTCTCTCTCTTCCCTCTTATCTACCACAAGACCATACCGTTTCTAGGCGTGAGGTGGGGGTCACTGAGTGCACCCCCCAGGAGTTGGAGAGCACCACCTTGTGTTTGCCTTTCAATGCCACCACCACCGCTTACCTGCCTTGGAGCCTTTTGGGTCATGCGCGAAATAGCCTGGGGCTACCTGCCTGGACCTATTCCAGTTTTAACTGGTATATAATAATAATAATATATCCCATTTAGCAGACGCTTTTGTCCAAAGCGACTTACAAGTCGGCTGGGGCCACTACTTTTACATATGGGTGGTCCCAGCGGGAATCGAACCCACGACGCTTGGCGTTGCAAGCGCCATGCTCTACCGACTGAGCCACACAGGACCTATATAACCAAAGGGGGATATGGTGAGTGGTCTTGGAAAAACCTGTTGGCGGAAACAGGGTATGATTGGTCCAGCTATTCCAAGGGACGGGTTGTCCTTGCCTGGCGCAAACGGCTAACACTTTCACGCACTGGTTTTCAACTAAAGCTGATTGTACGACCTGGGACCACTATGGGTTGTCAGGTTTTTACGTTGGCCCCATATGTAGATACCAGCAGAGCTGAAGTCCATTTCACACTATATATCTGCTTTACGCCACAACCACAGCCTACTTCTGTGACGGTGCGTGACGATATGGCAAAGCCACATACCCTACCCCGGGACAAGGATGGGTGGGGTTCTGCTGTTTTAGTGGCCACTACCCCTACCCCGGATGAGAACATTCAGGTTGCTACAGGTGTCTCAGGTTTTTCTAACAATTGGTTATTATTGACCGAACAAGCAGCCAATACGACCCCCACTAGTTGCGTAGTTTGCATGAGCGCCAGACCATTGCTCCGCATTGTCCCGGCCACTGTCGAGGTCGGATGTTTAATGCCCCTTATGGACAAAGACAATCCGACTGGTAATTGCTCCTTCTGGGATGCAGTTTACCCTGTTGTCTCCGCTACGGTCAGGGCACCACAATTTTCCTCTGATGTTGCCAGGGCCGAATTCTCCTGTATTAACTTGACAGGGGCTATACTACAGTTGGGGTTACTCCCTGAGGGTTGGTGTGCAACTACTATCGTATTAGTTGGTGGTTTTAAGCCAGTGGTCAGGGCTGACATCTGGTGGTGGTGTGGGGGAACTCGGGTTTTTGACAGAATTCCCAGTGATACTACGGGTACTTGTGCGCTTGTAACACTTGTAACACAGGTTTTGAATCATCTCTCTGCTGGTGGTGCACTGTTAATAAAAATGTGGACCGCATTAACTATATACATTTCAATGTTCAAAAATTAGGTAACTGGACTCAACAAGGTTTTGAGGCCGTACATGGTCAACTGGCTGCCACCTCCCTTATGGCTTTCCAAAATCGCATTGCCGTTGATATGTTGCTGGCTGAGAAGGGTGGGGTATGTTTTATGTTTTGGGAGCAATGTTGCACATTTATCCCCAATAACACAGCCTCTGATGGCAGCCTCACTGTGGCATTAGAAGGCCTGCGTACCCTTAATGGTGGAATGAAATCCCACTCTGGGGTTGATACTGTCATGTGGGACTCCTGGATGGATGCATTTGGTAAATATAAGGTCCTGGTCTCTTCTATTCTGGTCTCTATCTCTGTGTTTGTTGCAATATTAACCCTCTGTGGCTGTTGTTGCATCCCATGTGCCCGCTTTCTGCTTTCTCGAGTTATTACCTCTGCTATTGCACCTAATAATGGCTCTGCACTGATGTTTCCCCTCCTACTACAGGAGGATCCTCCGGTGGAGATTGACACATGCACATATGAGTTGTTTTCACGTCTCTTTGGAGACGTGAAGAGGGGGACTACAATTTTCCTGTTCTATTTTTCTTACTTTAGTTTTTGTCAAGTCTATTATAAGACGTGAAGAGGGGGATTTGTAAGAAACATATTAAACGCATGTAATAACGCATTCACTGACTGTTGTCTGCCTGTGGCCTAACCATGCAATTGTGGCTTGCACACTGTGTCATAACCCTACCCTCCCCCTGTTCTTCTGTAGATACTAATCACACTGGTACAACCCTGTACGGGTGGCTGATTGAGATAACACATATACTGAACATATATACTGAAATTCCTAAAACACAAACACTCAACCTCCTTCGGGATGGGCTCCAAAGACAAAGAACTCTGTCAAGAACCAATGGGATACGGACACCAGGCTGGAGGGGACTGTCTATCACCTACAAGCAACCTACCAGAAACCAGCACCTTCAGAATCTACCTACGTCATTTCAATGTATTTAAGGGACTGCATATCATGTTTCAGACTCTTTTTCCGAGAGTTCCATAAGAGCTGGACGAAGGAGCCGTGCGCACGCTTCGCCAGACATCATTACGCATTGAATAAACGGTCTTTTATTATACCTTATCCGCCTTGTCCAGAGTCTCAACTTGATCTCATTTCCCATATACTTATTCATCAACACAAGTCATGAGCGCAAATGATTGGTTTAGTATGAAGTTCTACATTTGAAGTTATTTCTGTTGTAGTTGACATCACAGGGAATAGGCTGGTCCTCCATATTACTTCACACCTGACTCATTCTTCCGAATTCTGATTGGTTTTATGTAACAAGTCCAAAAATAGAACAGTGAGGTGTAACTTTGCAATGGCACTTAAAACATTTTTTGGGAGAAATATTTTATTTGATATTTTATAAATTTTACCATAATTTAACCATTGTATTAATCTCCATCATTCACTTAAAATATTTATATAATAAAGCATTTGACCTTTCCACTGCGTTAACAATGGAGGATTGGTTGATTTCCAGTTTGTAAGTATCGTATTTAAGATGATTGAGGAGAAAAGTATTGTCCAACCATCAGGTAGCTTGTTTCATGCACATCAAAGGTGAGGGTGAATTTCAGATGTTCACTGCTTGTATTGATGGAGTGGGATTGATGAAGTTCCTCTGCTGTCCTCTGGAATAGAAGAAGCCCGTAAAAATGAAGTCTTTTTCAGAGCCTGATGAGGTGCTAGAATGGATGGTTAGGGTTGACAATCACATTCTTCTCAAACAACCCCACAAACAGATTGGCATAATTAGATACAATGTTTTAAACTACAATGACCACAATGACTTGCGTGCCTACTTGTCTTGTCTGTGTTTCTTTTACACCTGCTATGCAAAAGAGACAGAAGAATTTACGATGGTCACATGGCCCTTTTTAGGTCACCAGGTGCACACGGTTCATAACAGCGCGGCTATATGCTTTATAGTCCGAGGAAGGGTGCTTAAGTGTGGGTGCCCAGGGTGAATTTACGATGGTCAATGCTATCTGGAATCCTTGGGACATCCCTAATCTAAACCCCTACCATAACCATTTTAAATGTCAACTTCAATGGGCTAGGGACGTACCAAGGATGTATCTCTACCTGAAAATACATGATCTAAGTGATTGATAGTTGGTATTCAGCAGTCATAAAGCCTTGTTTACTTTAATGAACTACTAAAATAGTGATTTTGTCAGACAGCATAGACAGCAGCTCTACACTTTATTGACTGACTGAGCCATTACCCTTCCATCCCTCCTCAGCCTTCCTCTCCTCTGAAGACCCAGTGAGGGTGGAGCTCAGACAGAGAGCTGTTGGGGGAATGGTTAGGAAGAACACTTCTACAGCCAGAGAGGTGAGAGGTCACACATGGTTTAGATGGTAAATATTTTTGTCCCCTTAGTGGTTCATCACGTCAGCAAAAGGGAGTATGTTCCATCATCTATGTTTATTCACATTAGTGCAAAATGTCCACTGATATTGGTGTAATTTCTCACCCTTTTGGCTGTATGAAAATTAATTTCCCCTCAGACACAAACATATGTTCTTTGAATTATGGTCATATGTAAAATGTACTTTTACCCCACTCATTCACCCCATGTCTTTACATTGCTGATGTATATTCAGTGGCATGACTGTATCCAGACTGTCAAAGGCCCATCCTGTTAGATCTGAACCTAATGCAGCTTGGAGTGATCAGATGACAGAAGTCACATTTAGGAGCCAGGTGTAACTGAGGCCATAGATGTTCCATATCCATTACTTTGAGTGTTGTATATAATGACTAAATGTGTTTCTGTGTTGCAGGGGCAGTAAAGAAATGGAACTGCAAGGCCACAGAACATGACATAAGCAGAGCTGTGGGAGAACACCCCAAGCCCCTGGTAGAGTGTTTACCACTCCACCATGCCTTCAGCAGGCTTGAAAAGTGGGATTGATCTGGTTGATCCATTTGTTTGTTTCCGTTTTCAGTAGTTTCAGTGATCCTTTGACATGGGATTGATACTGATTTTCATACTAAGAGGTACCTAGAGTCTGTTGATTGGTCGTTCATTGTGTTCATTTGTTGAAATCAAATCAAGCTTTATTTGTACAGCATATTTCAGACATGAATGCAACACAATGGTTTCACAGGAAAATACAATGAAAATAAACAGAAGTATTTAGTACACAACAAACAGAAGACTAACTGAAAGACTAATGAGCACCCTAAGGAAATGCCATTTATTAAAATATTAATTGGATGGAAAAATCCAATCCAAAATACAAGCTTGTTTTTTTTAGGAGGGGCTCTGAAAGTCACTATGGGGGTGGCCACTGACAATTGACTAGTAACAACAACTGGGACCTAAAAGACACCCACCATGAGACCCACAAAATCTGCCCAAGAAGAGGAAAACTAAAGAAAAACCCACACCAAACTTAAAGACAGGAAGCAAAACAAAAAGGTGGAGCACTCTGATCTTCCTAAAACTCACCAACTTCTAGAACTCTAGTCCCCTTGGAACGAGCCCAAACAAAACTCATCTCCAATACGGAAAAACGTGCAGTCAAAATAAATTGTGATCCATGGCAACTCACTGGCTAAACGCAAAACATAAACATTTTGAGTGCCCACTCGTGAGACAATCAGCAAGTTTTCCTTAAAACGAACATGTCTGATTTCAAGAGGAAACTCCTGCAATATCCGTAGTAACTTTCCACCTCACTGCGGAGCTTCTCTCTTTTCAGGGTTCACTCGATAGGCATGTTGTTGGATCGGGGCCCAGTCCCCAATGTCACGCTCTAGTACATTCGGGTTGGCACATCTGAGAATGAACCCTGATATTCTAGAAGCAGGGAAACAACGCCAATATAATTGTACCAAAAAATGGTCAGCTGGTTGCATAAATAATTATGAATACTAAATGTTACATAATTGTTCAAATTAAAATCAAATGTTAATATTGGCAATAATTCACTTAATGGTGAGGCATGGAATTATAAAACATGTATCTATCCACAAACATCTGCAACAATTATCAATTGGGGGGGGGGGAAATCAGGTTGTATATGCTATTGAAACTAACACAACTAAAAAAAACAGAAATGGGAGATATCTTTTACCTCACTGGTTAGAGGACAACCTGCAGAAGACAGTCAGCTACATTTGGAAGTGATGCGTTTAAATTTAGGGGTCACTAAACAAAGGAACGCAACACTTGTCATAACTCATCGATATCATGCTAAAATCATGTGTGCGAGAGGTGGGAGATGAGGTTGCACGTCCTGTTAAAATTAACAGCTCAAAAACCACATGGAATCTGGGAGTAATGTGTACATCCCTGGTTAGAGGATAATTTGAAGAAAACAGCTCACCACATTTTGAAGTGTTGCATTTTGATTCAAGTGGGTCACCAATGTGGTAAGTGTAACGACTCTTTTTTTGTTAGTCACTTTTTGTTAAATTATAAATAGTACTCTTCCAATTCAGAGCCTGAATTTTTCCCCTGAGGTTAATATCCATATCATGTAGAAATCAATAGAACAGGGGGAAAACGTTTAGGCTTCTACATTGTGACATCATTAAAATACTCCTACCTCAATGTTAAAACATTTTACATTGTGACATTATTTCATTGATATCATGAAACAAGTCCTTCATGTATGTATTTTCTGATATTTGATCAGAGATCTTTTATCAGATTATGTCTGGTCACAGCCATGAGATTTCTATCATGTGTGTGTTCTCATGTGTGTTCTCTTCAGATGGCTAGATGTAAAAAAGAAGCTTCCCACATCAAGTACAGCCATTGGGTTTCTCTCCTGTGTGTGTTCTCTGGTGTGATATCAGGCTGCTTAGATGAGTAAAACTATTCCCATATTGATCACAGATAGAAGATTTCTCTCCTGTGTGTGTTCTCTGGTGTAATATCAGGCTGGTTTAATGAGTAAAACTATTCCCACATTGAGTACAGCTATAATATTTCTCTCCTGTGTGTGTTCTCTGAAGAGTCAGATTGCTCGAATTAGTAAAACTCTTGCCACATTCATCACAGCTATATATGATTTCTCTCCTGTGTGTATTCTCTGGTGTGATATCAGGCTGCTTAGGTGAGTAAAACTAATTCCACATTGATCACAGCTATAATATTTCTATCCTGTGTGTTTTATTTGGTGTACAATAAGATGGCTAGATATATCAAAACTCTTCCCACATTGAATACAGCAAAAAGGTTTCTCTACTGTGTGTATTCTCTGATGAATTTTAATGCCTGCTGATGAGGTGAATCTCTTCCCACAATCAGAGCAGCGGTGAGTTCTCTTCCCTGCGGGTCTCTGCTGTTGTTTCTTGAGGAGTTTTGATGTGGAGAGACTCTTCTCTGCCTTGTCAGCATCATGAGGTTGTTGAGGCTCTCCAGAGGATCCACAATAGTCACGTCTCTCTCCTGTGTGAGCAACAAGTCATACAGATGGTTAAAGGCCCACAACAGCAGAAATCCACTGCAAAAGGTGATGCCAACAGCGTAGCCCTGATGTTGTACAACAATTGACGTCTGTAACGAATGTAATGATTATTTGACATTTGTCTTAAAATGAGCAACAATAGTCATATTTTGTCTTGTTTTCACATTAGTAGTAACATTGATGATTGTGGGCTAGAAATAAGTTATTCATGTTGAAACTCTAAGCAGTGTGCCAGGAGACTTTTGGGCTCCAATATAGGCCCTTCTGTGTTTGCTAAAATTGTATGCAGTATATCTGCCTGGAGCAAAAATGGTGAGCAAAGATTTGAGTTTTTCACAATGTATTCTGAATGTGAATGGGGGAAACTCAGGGGAGTAACCTCCATTTCCAGGTTGCTTATGAGTGCATTTCACACTACTTTGGATTATAATTGTAAGGCTCATTTGAATGTCCTGCTTAATATAATGTTTGTGTCATCATTGCAAATCAACCGATTTGTACTTTTTAAAAAACACTTCAACCGGTAAAATGCTCTTTGGCTAGCTTTTCCATCAGCCTGACAATGAGGGTTTGTACACTGTTTGTCAAATTCGCCCATAACTTCACCTAACAATAACATAGACCTACTGTAGGACCCATAACTTCACCTAACAACAAATATAGGAAAATAGCTCTGTGTGTTGTACAAAAGCCTATCCACCAAGGAACAGTTCTCTACACATTATGAGCTAAGTATCTCTGTGTCCAAACAGACTAACGAGACCCTACAGTAAATCAAGCAGACAATAACATTATAAACATACATTTGTTAGGGATGTTGGATCCAACGTGGAGCACGGCATAACTGTCTTGACCAGAGTGAAGAATGAAGAAGCACTTTGGTTGTTGTTGCATGTCGTGATGTTTGTCATATGACTGTCAATTCAGAGAATGGTTTCCTGGATCAGCTGATGATAGTTGAACATGTGACTGTAACTAAACATCTACAGTTTTAAGTATTATGTGTAATTATTGAAGAAATGCATTAATGACAGAATCCATTTGGGTGTTGTCAATAAAGTTAGGGTGACTCTCAGTTAAAACCATTGGATTTAGCAAACTCTGAAATGATTTAGGATTTCTGTGCCCATGAAAACTGTTTTCCCAGCGTAATATAAGGAGCCACTAAATGTGACGTAGGTAGAGTGCATTTCAGAGATTTGAATACAAAAAACTGTACTAACAGGAAAATAACCTAAACCACAAGGCCAAATCTACACTGGAGGAGCTTACCAAGATGACATTGAATGTTCCCGAGTGGCCTAGATACAGTTTAGACTCTTGAAAGTCTACGGCAAGACTTGACAATGGCTTTCTAGCAATGATCAACAACCAACTTAACAGAACAGGAAGGATTTTATAAAAGAATAATGAATATTCACATGAAGATCTGTTGCCGATTGCATGACATCACGACTTCCCATCAAGCCAACTCCCTGAAGGTCTTACTATGACATAACTCACTCCTTCATGTCTGCAAAACACTATTTTCCTCAAAACATTTATTTGTTTCCCTTTAGTGTGTTTATACTTTACTGTATTTATATATCACGTTTCAACAGGAAACGTTTTTTTTTAAATCACTGGAGGACGTCCTGAACAATTCCTACAGCATAAAAACATATTCAAGTGTAGAATGCCCTTTTAAAAATCACATATTACTTCAACAACTGCAGAGTTTTTGTCCCTGTTTTATTAGAGAGTACTCACTGTATTTACTGGTGTTAATCAGATCAATGCCCCTGTTTTATAAGATAGTACTCACTGAATTTACTGGTGTTAATCAGATCTCCAGTCTTCTCTTCTTCGTCCTCCTCTAATGTGACAGTAATCTCCCCCTCCACTCCAAAAAACTGCATCTTCCTCATTTTCTTTCACAGTAACATCCTCCGACCTCTTTCACTCTGAAGGCGTCTTTCTCTTCTTCTTCAACGGGAACCTCCTCTTTCACGAAAGCTTCTTTCTCTGTCCAGCAGACCTTCTCTTCTTTAGCAGGAGGAGAGTAGTTTAGTGAACTCACGGACAAGTGCTAACTAATTTAACCAGCCAGCTAGTTGACTTACACCGTACATATTAAATTAAATGGGATAGCTAGTTGTTTCCACATAAGTATGTTTAAATCATAGTGGCAATTAAACCACGAAATTGTCTAAAGAACTTGAAAGTTCCGACTTTGTTGGCTGGCGAGCTACCGAGGTGGCTGCAATTGTTGAAGACATTTGATTCCGTCCACTAGATTACACGTTACACTAGAAACATCTCCTGAAAGACACATATCGCCATCTGCTGTCTGAAGGGAGTGAACGCAGTTGAGGAGGGAAAACTTTTTTTATTTCTTCATTGAATTATAATATTATAAAGCAGTTTAGGGAAACGTTTTTCTCTCTCCATTAAATATGAATATCATAGCAACACGTACAAAGAGCAACAAGTGTTGTTTGATTAGTTCCGATTTTTTTAATGAGAATTTAAAACAAACTACATCATTTAATTTATTTATTTATTTTTATTTAACCTTTATTTAACCAGGTATGCTAGTTGAGAACAAGTTCTCATTTACAACTGCGACCTGGCCAAGATAAAGCATAGCAGTGTGAACAGACAACACAGTTACACATGGAGTAAACATTTAACATTTAAAGTCAATAACACAGTAGAAAAAAAGGAAGTAGTCTATATACATTGTGTGCAAAAGGCATGAGGAGGTAGGCAAATAATTACAATTTTGCAGATTAACACTGGAGTGATAAATGATCAGATGGTCATGTACAGGTTGAGATACTGGTGTGCAAAAGAGCAGAAAAGTAAATAAATATAAACAGTATGGGGATGAGGTAGGTAAATTGGGTGGGCTATTCCACATCTGTATTTCTGATTCAGTCAAATAACTAGATATCAAAATAAGCCCCTAGTTGTTGATACCCTTGATAAATATGAGCAGAAAATGTATGAATAAAATAAATAAATGAACTTTACCCACTACCTGGATATTTTAGCCCAAAAACTGGTTACCTCTCTGCTAGGAGGCTGAAACTTGGCCATAAGTGGATCTTCCAGCAAGACACATCAACATCCACGAATAAATGGTTAATTGGGCACAAAATCACATTTTCCTATGGCCATCTCAGTCATCGGACTTGATCTCCATTGAAAACCTTTGGTTTGAATTGAACAGGGCAGTCCACAAGCGCAGACAAAATAAATCAAGGACCTGGAGAGATTCTGTATGGAGGAATGGTCTAAGATCCCACCCAATGTGTTCTCTAATCTCATAAAACATTTGAGTGTCGTTATTCTCCAAATGGGAGGTTGCTGAAGTACTGAAAACATGGGCGGCAATAATTCAGACCCCTACCTTTTGAGAATTACATGTTAAACTGTATCTCTTTCTCTGAGCAATTGTCTTGGTATAAAATAATATATTTTTTTATAGAGTTGTTTATCTCATCTTTATCAAGGTTGTCAACAATTTTGTCCTCCACTGTATCTCCATACTGCTCCTACATGGTGTAACAATACATCATGTAGATGTATATAATGAACAGACTAGGTTTACACTGCTCCTACACGGTGTAACAATACATCATGTAGATGTATATAAGGAACAGACTAGGTCTATCCTGCTCCTACATGGTGTAACAATACATCATGTAGATGTATATAAGGAACAGACTAGGTCTATCCTGCTCCTACATGGTGTAACAATACATCATGTAGATGTATATAAGGAACAGACTAGGTCTATCCTGCTCCTAAATGGTGTAACAATACATCATGTAGATGTATATAATGAATAGACTAGGTCTATACTGCTCCTACATGGTGTAACAAGAGGAGGTTGGAGATCTGTTCAACACCAGTAAGTACTGTCTCTGCAGTCTTTGAACCAATATGCAGTAAAGGGTTTCTACACTTTAATGTTGTTCTGTGGGAATGGCTGAAGCTACACTGTAACGTGTAGAACATCAAGAGTGGACCATCAACAAAACGTTAACAATTGATCAAATGCATCCAATGACAATACCTGAAATACTGTAGTCCTCAATATCTCCTATTAGATTAGCCAAATATGTACTCTTAAAGGGGCAATCAGCAGTTGTTACATCCATTTTGGGACGTATACATTAATGGTATGTACCCACTGTTTCTTGAAGAATTCACTTATAAATGCCTCATGAGCTTAGTTCAACTGTCGTACCCCATCAGAACCGAAAATATAAACTTGTTTTGCTCCAACGTTTGTCAGTAAATATTAACAAACACGGTATATCCTCAAAACATGGTTCAAACAAGAATGTTGATATCATGTTTGGTTGCATTTCTCCAGCCCCATCCCTCAGCTTTTTACCGAAACGGGCAGGGAGTACGCTTTGTTATTGTTTCTACTGCTGATTGCTGCCCCCGTTACCCCTCAAGGTCCAAGGACCGTATGTTATTTTCAGAGGTAGACTTGCTCTGGCAGCCAAAAGAGTCAAATAATCCACCTAAATGTGAATCGATTCTCAATTGCGATACGTTTCTAGAAACATAAATTGCTGTACTTTCATATCACATCTACGTAATTTCACACAATACTTTCATATCCCATCAAAAATAATTTCAAATACATTCACATCAAAATAATTTCACATAATACTTTCATATCACATCAAAATAGGTAACCAATCGCGACACCCCAAAAGGTAAACCAAATTGGTTTCTCGTCATTTCTCTTTCCTTCGGGCTTTCTTCTTTGGATTGTATATGGTGGTTGGCAACAAACTTTAAGGTGCATTACCACCATCAACTGGACTGGAGTGTGGACCTCAGCTCATCTTTCAATCACCCACATGGGTATATACCAAGAAAGTCATGGAGAGGGCACAACAAAACCTTTTCCCCCTCAGTAGTCTGAAAAGATTTGTCATGGGTCCCCAGATCCTCAAAAGGTAATACAGCTGCCCCATCGAGAGCATCCTGACCGGTTGCATCACCGCCTAGTATGGCAACTGCTCGCCATCTGACCCTAAGGCGCTACAGAGGATAGTGCGAACAGCCCAGTACATCACTGTGGCCAAGCTTCCTGCCATCCAGAATTTATATTGTCGGCGGTGTCAGAGGAATGCCAACAAAATTGTCAGAGACTCCAGCCACCCAAGTCATAGACTGTTTTCTCTGCTACCGCACGGCAAGTGGTACCGCAGCACCAAGTCTAGGACCAAAATCCTCCTCGACAGCTTCTACCCCCAAGCCATAAGACTGCTGAACAATTCATAAAATCGCCACCGGACCCCCCCACCCTTTTGTGCACTGCTGCTACTCGCTGCTTGTTTGTTAACCATGCATAGTCACTACACCCCCACCTTCATGTAAAAATCAGAAACTTTCTGTCCAAAAATGATGCAGAAAATGAATCCATGCTTTTGTCACTTCTAGGTTAGACTACTGTAATGCTCTATTTTCCGGCTACCCGGATAAAGCACTAAATAAACTTCAGTTAGTGCTAAATACGGCTGCTAGAATCCTGACTAGAACCAAAACATTTGATCATATTACTCCAGTGCTAGCCTCCCTACACTGGCTTCCTGTCAAGGCAAGGGCTGATTTCAAGGTTTTACTGCTAACCTACAATGCATTACATGGGCTTGCTCCTACCTATCTCTCTGATTTGGTCCTGCCGTACATACCTACATGTACGCTACGGTCACAAGACACAGGCCTCCTAATTGTCCCTAGAATTTCTAAGCAAACAGCTGGAGGCTGTTCTCCTATAGAGCTCCATTTTTATGGAATGGTCTGCCTACCCATGTAAGAGAAGCAAACTCGGTCTCAACCTTTAAGTCTTTACTGAAGACTCATCTCTTCAGTGGGTCATGTGATTTAGTGTAGTCTGGCCCAGGAGTGGGAAGGTGAGCGGAAAGGCTCTGGAGCAACGAACCACCCTTGCTGTCTCTGCCTGGCTGGTTCCCCTCTTTCCACTGGGATTCTCTGCTCTAACCCTATTACAGGGGCTGAGTCACTGGCTTACTGGGGCTCTTTCATACCGTCCCAGGGAGGGCTGCGTCACTTGAGTGGGTTGAGTCACTGATGCGATCTTCATTGGGTTGTGCCGTGGCGAAGATCTTTGTTGGCTATACTCGGCCTTGTCTCAGGATGGTAAGTTGGTGGTTGAAGATATCCCTCTAGTGGTGTGGGGGCTGTGCTTTGGCAAAGTGGGTGGGGTTATATCCTTCCTGTTTGGCCCTGTCCGGGGGTGTCCTCGGATGGGGCCACAGTGTCTCCTGACCCCTCCTGTCTCAGCCTCCAGTATTTATGCTGCAGTGGTTTATGTGTCGGAGGGCTAGGGTCAGTTTGTTATATCTGGAGTACTTCTCCTGTCCTATTCGGTGTCCTGTGTGAATTTATGTGTGCTCTCTCTAATTCTCTCTTTCTCTCTTTCTTCCTCTCTCTCGGAGGACCTGAGCCCTAGGACCATGCCTCAGGACTACCTGACATGATGACCCCTTGCTGTCCCCAGTCCACCTGGCCGTGCTGCTGCTCTCGTTTCAACTGTTCTGCCTTATTATTATTGGACCATGCTGGTCATTTATGAACATTTGAACATCTTGGCCATGTTCTGTTATAATCTCCACCCGGCACAGCCAGAAGACTGGCCACCCCACATAGCCTGGTTCCTCTCTAGGTTTCTTCCTAGGTTTTGGCCTTTCTAGGGAGTTTTTCCTAGCCACCGTGCTTCTACACCTGCATTGCTTGCTGTTTGGGGTTTTAGGCTGGGTTTCTGTACAGCATTTTGAGATAACAGCTGATGTAAGAAGGGCTATATAAATAAATTTGATTTGATTTGATGTACAGATTACTTCAACTAGACTTTACCCCTGCACACTGACTTGGTACCGGTGCCCCCTGTATATAGCCTCCACACTGACTCGGTACCGGTGCCCCCTGTATAAAGCCTCGTTATTGTTATTCTCATTGTGATACCTTTTATTATTACTTTTTATTTTCGTCTACTTGGTAAATATTTTCTTCCTCTTGAACTGCACTGTTGGTTAAATTAGCTTTTGCACAACTCCCACTTTCCACAATGTTGACATTCTAAGAAGGAAATAGATGTGCTAAGTCATCTGTTTTTGTAAACTGAAGCACATGGGTTCAATCCTTGTTCGACGTTTAGGGAAGATAGCTGATATTATGGAAATATACTTTCATTAGAACAGTGTGTTGTGTCTTTACTATCATTAAATAAAGACTTTTAGTTTTTTTTATCAAAGATTCTCTGTAATTGGTATTACACTATTAAACAGGTTAATCATGTAACTGTAATTAACTAGGAAGTCGGGGCACCAAGGAAAATATTCAGATTTCAAAGTTATAATTCCTAATTTAACTTTTCAGATTTTTTCATATCTGATCAATAGTCTTCTGATTAATGAATTCTTCTTTCCCTCACGTTAGTCTCATTCCAAACATCAAAAATTGTTGGTTATCTGCACAAACCCAGTCTTTACTATGAGTCATCCATACATCAATTGTCTTAAATCATTAATTTACTAACTAAGTAATTCACAGAAATGCATAAACAAACTGTCAGGACCCGGTTACGAACCTGAGTCTCCGGAGTGAGAAACAGTCACTTAACCAACTGAGCCACAAATAGTCAGCAGAACCCAGAAGATGAGGCAGACACAGCAGTACTTAAGACGGTGTATTTAATAAAGTAAAAAGGAGAAGTCCTTAAACAATCAAAACAACAAAAATGGCAAATCCAAAAGGTGGTAGGAAACTGGGTTAACTCTCCTGGCAACCTTGAAGGGACCGATGTATTTTTGGGACAGCTTGCGAGACTCCACCCGTAGAGGTAAGTCTCTTGTGGAGAGCCAGACTCTCTGGCCGGGGCGCAGGGTAGGCCCGGGACGGCGACGTCTGTTGGCTTGTTGTTGGTACCTCTGTGAGGAACGCATAAGATTAAGACGGGTCTTCCTCCACATAAGCCGACAGCGTCTGACAAACTTCAAGGCTTTGGCACTCTGACTTCTGCCTCCTGGTCCGGGAACAATGGAGGAGCATAGCCAAACTGACACTCGTGCGGGGACATACCAGTGGAGGAGGAGCGCAAGGTGTTGTGCGCGTATTCGGCCCAAACAATAAAGGATGACCATGTGGACGGGTTGTCACGAGTCATACATCGGAGGGTGGTTTCCAGCTCTTGATTCATCCTCTCTGTTTGGCCGTTGGACTTCGGATGGTACCCTGAAGATAGACTGGCAGAAGCCCCCATGAGTTGGTAGAAGGCCTTCCAAAACCTTGAGGCGAACTGGGGACCTCTGTCAGAAACCATATCTTGAGGAATGCCGAAGACTCGGAACACATGATTAATTACCAACTCAGCCGTTTCCTTGGCAGAAGGTAACTTAGTCAGAGGGACGAACCTGGCCGCCTTTGAAAACCTGTCGATTATGACTAGGATAGTAGTATTGCCATGGGATGGAGGAAGTCCAGTAATAAAGTCCAATGAGATATGGGACCAGGGTCTGTGGGGAACAGGTAAAGGGTGAAGGAGTCCTTGAGGGCGGAGGTGAGAAGATTTGCCCTGGCAGCACACGGGACAGGCATTGACGAAAGTGGCAACGTCTTCTCTTATGGTAGGCCACCAGAACTTACGCTGGATGAACTCCAAGGTGCGACCTACGCCCGGATGACAGGTGAGGCGAGAGGAGTGCCCCCACAGAAGGACCTGAGTCCTCACTGCCTTGGGGACAAACAACCGATTGGCAGGACCTCCTTTCGGGTCCGGTTCGCTAGCTTGAGCACGTCTCACGGTATCCTCAACTTGCCACGAGATCGGAGCCACAATCTTAGCAGCAGGAAGGACAGGCATGTCCGTGTCATCTCGAATGGCAGGAGCGTAGACTCGGGACAGGGCATCCGGTTTGAGATTCTTCGACCCGGGCCGATAGGTGAGGATAAACTGGAATCGATTGAAGAAAAGAGACCATCTAGCTTGTCTAGAGTTCAACCGCTTCGCCTGCTGGATATACTCCAGATTTTTGTGGTCCGTAAGCACTTGAAACGGGTGAGAAGCCCCCTCGAGCCAGTGTCTCCATTCCTTCAATGCCATCTTAACCGCTAGGAGTTCACGATCCCCCACATCGTAGTTCCTCTCAGTCAGGGTAAGCCGGTGTGAGAAGAAAGCGCACGGATGAAGCTTCTTGTCTTCACCCCTCTGAGACAGGACAGCTCCAACACCAACCTCTGATGCGTCTACCTCCACCACAAATGGTTCATCCGTAGTCGGTAGTATCAGGATGGGAGCAGAGAGAACGCGCTGCTTGAGTCTTTGGAAGGCCGTCTCAGCTTCTCTTCCCCACAAAAACCTTGCATTGCCACCCTTGGTTAAAGCTGAGAGAGGGGCTGCCACCAAGCTGAAGTTCTTGATGAACTTGCGGTAAAAGTTTGTGAAGCCCAGGAAACGCTGAACTTCCTTAACGGATTTGGGGGTGGGCCAATCCGCTACCGCCCCTACCTTCCTGGGGTCCATTTGGACTCGACCGGGTTCCACTACAAATCCCAGGAATTGTACTCGGGATGAATGGAATTCACATTTTTTCGGCTTAACGTACAGATGGCTGTCCAGGAGGCGTTTGAGTACTTGTCTGACATGCTTAGTGTGTTCTTGAAGGTGAGGATGAGGATGAGGATGTCATCCAAGTAAACGAACACAAATATGTTAAGCATATCCCTAAGCACATCGTTTATGAGCGCTTGGAACACCGCTGGGGCGTTGGTCAGGCCGAAGGGCATCACCAAGTATTCATAGTGACCAGTAGGCGTGTTGAAAGCGGTCTTCCACTCGTCACCAGGTCTGATCCGCACAAGATGGTATGCGTTCCGCAGGTCAAGCTTAGTGAAAACAACTGCTTCCTGGAGCAGCTCGAAGGCTGTGGCCATAAGGGGTAGCGGGTAACGGTTACGGACGGTTATGGCATTGAGTCCCCGGTAGTCGATGCAAGGACGTAATCCACCATCTTTCTTGGCCACAAAGAAAAACCCTGCTCCCGCCGGGGAGGTGGATGGACGCATGAGGCCTGCTTCCAGAGCGTCCTTGATGTAGGTATCCATAGCAGCTCGTTCGGGTGGAGATAGGGAAAAGATCCGACCCCTGGGGGGGCAAGTGCCCGGAAACAGGTCGATGGGGCAATCGTAAGGTCTATGGGGTGGTAGCATGGTGGCCCTCTGTTTGCTAAACACCAGTTTGAGGTCATGGTAACACTCGGGAACTCGGGTCAGGTCGATGGATTCTAAAGACTCGGGAGTAGAACTCGGGGAATTCTGGAAAATACAAGTAGCTTGGCACGTAGGACCCCACTGCTTGATAGTGCCCACAGACCAGTCGATGTGAGGGTTATGGCTGTGAAGCCAGGGGTATCCAAGGACGAGAGGGAACTCGGAACAGGAGATCAAATGAAAGTTCATCAATTCCTGGTGTTGTGAAACTGAAAGTCGCAAGGAGGTAGTGACATGAGTGACAAGTCCAGATCCCAAAGGGCTTCCATCCAATGTAGTGACCCTCATGGGTTCACTTAGAGGTTCAGAGGGAACGCCATTCTCCTTCGCCCAGACACCATCCATGAAGTTACCTGCGGCTCCAGAGTCTACCAAGGCTTGAAGGTGAAGCTTGTGGTTGTCCCAGGAGAGGGTGACTGGAATGAGCAGACGGGAGTTGGACGGATGGGAGGAGGTTATGTTTCCCGTTACAGTTCCCCCCGGTCTGTACGGGACAGAGCGTTTCCCTGGAGCCCGGGACACGTGGAACGGAAATGGCCCGGTTTGCCGCAATATAGACAGCGTCGCTCCCTCATCCGGCAGTCTCTCTCAGCCTGGGAGATGCGTCCAATCTGCATGGGTTCCGATGGAGCCAGCGAGGATAAAGGTGGGGACTCGGAGCTGGGACTGATAGGGGCTAGAGGTCTACGGTTGAGTTCTCTCTCTCTCTCAGACGCTGGTCAATGCGTGAGGCCAACTTGATCAGGGACTCGAGATTGTCCGGTGGTTCCCGAGTGGCCAGTTCATCTTGGATAGTGTCGGAAAGGCCTTTCAGAAAGCACACCGTGAGCGCCTCGTTGTTCCAGCCACTTGCTGCTGCCACCGTGCGGAACTGGATGGCATAGTCCGTCACGCTGCGCCAACCTTGGTGGAGAGTCAGGAGCTGTTTGGCTGAGTCAGAACCACTGCTTGGGCCTTGAAACACTCGTTTGAATTCCTCAGCAAAGGCAGAGTAGCTGGCACAGCAGGAACTATGGGCATCCCACACAGCAGTAGCCCAGGCCAGGGCTTTTTCCGACAGCAGGGTGATGATATAAGCGATCTTAGACCGGTCGGTGGGAAACGATGAGGGTTGTAGCTCAAAGGAGAGAGAACATTGGGTGAGAAACCCTTTACAAGCACTTGGATCACCTGAGAACCGTTGGGGAGGTGGAAGACGAGGTTCAGCCAGGGGGTTAACTGCCATGGGTACGTGAATCTGAGGTACTGGGACGGGAACTGTTGCCGGGGGTAAGACGATCAGATATTTGCTTAATGGAAGTCAGCATCTCCGACAGAAGATGAGAATGTCTAGCCATTAAGGCCTCTTGCTGAACCATCGTGGCGTTGGACAGTCTCCTGGTGGTGGGACAGCATGGCAAAAGGTCCTGGGAACTGGCTGCCTCTGGGTTCATTTTTGGCTCTGTGTTTCTGTCAGGACCCGGTTACGAACCTGGGTCTCCGGAGTGAGAAACAGTCACTTAACCAACTGAGCCACGAATAGTCAGCAGAACCCAGAAGATGAGGCAGACACAGCAGTACTTAAGACGGTGTATTTAATAAAGTAAAAAGGAGAAGTCCTTAAATACAAAAATGGCAAATCCAAAAGGTGGTAGGAATAGCACAAAAAAGCCTCAAGAGATACTCAAAAACAAAAACAGAATTCCACAAGAGCATCCACCAGAATCGACAAGAAAACACAGAATTCCTAGGGCTGGGTGCTAACATACAAACACAGAGCACAGAACTGAGGGAAACTAAGGGTTTAAATACAATCAGGGAAACGAGGCACAGGTGCAAATAATAATGGGGAACAAGGGAAAAAACATAAGGTCAAAAAGCACAATGGGGGCATCTAGTGACCAAAACCCGGAACAACCCTGGCCAAATCCTGACACAAACAGTAGATAGTTACAAGGAATTGATAACGGATTTTCCCTAGTGGGATAAACCGGCATCGCGGCTTGGTGTACAAATTGAAGTGGGGGTCGACTGAGATGACAACACACAGTTGATAATTATAACAATTGAAATGCTAATCCTTTGCACATGAACGCTCACTCATTTGGGAACAATTGCAATCAATATATATATTTACGCTCAGTGTGTCGTCAGGGTCTCTGTTGAAAAGTTTGTTTCTGTTGGAGAGTTTGTCCGCCGCCCCTGTCGTGGTTAGGATGGATAGTTCAGAGTGACATTCATTCATGTTGTTATGGATAGATGTTTCGTCAATTGTCGGTCTTCGCTTTCAATGGTAGCTACAGACTAGTAATTAATATCAAAGACTTGTTCTTATTCTGTCGGTATCGATAGTCTAAGAGTTTAACCTCTCTGGGATATGTGGGAGGGTAGCGTCCCACCTGGCCAAAAGCCAGTGAAAATGCGCCAAATTCAAATGAATTACTAAAAAATCTAACTTTCATGAAATCACACATGCAAGATACCAAATTAAAGCTACACTTGTTGGGAATCCAGCCAACATGTCAGATTTCAAAAAGGATTTCCGGCGAAAGCAAACAATGCTATTATCTGAGGAAATCACTATAGCAAACAAAGAGTGAAAAGCACATTTCAACCTTGCACGCAGAAATAAAAATATGATTCATGTCTAACCTTTGACGAGCTTCCTTTGTTGGCACTCCAATATGTCACATAAACATCACAAATGGTCCTTTTGTTCGATTAATTCCGTTGATATATTTCCAAAATGTCCATTTATTTGGTGCATTTGATCCAGAAAAACAAACATGACTACAAACGTGACTACAACATATCTCAAAAATTAACTGTAAACTTTAATGTCAAACTACATTTGTATTACAACTTTAGGTATTTTTTAACGTAATATTCATTGCATGTGTTCGAATTCCCAAAATAAGGGATTAATGAAAAATGGAATTATCTGTTACAACTATGGTACTTATTGAATGTATCAATGAGCGCTGTTTCCGCCAGGGTTCAAACCGGGGACCTTTTGTGTGTTAATTCATAACCCATCATTTATACCTGTTTGTTCATAACCCATCATTTATACCAGTTAATTCATAACCCATCATTTATACCTGTTAGTTCATAACCCATCTGTAACGGTTTTCTTCCTGGGAAGGAGAGGAGGACCGAAATGCAGCATGGTTATTGTTAAGCATCTTTAATAAAGATGAAAACGTAAACACTATACAAATACAAAATAAGAAAACGTGGCAAAACCAAAACAGTCCTAACTGGCGCAGAGAACACAGAGACAGGAAACAACCACCCACAAAATACCCAAAGAATATGGCTGCCTAAATATGGCTACCAATCAGAGACAACGACAAACACCTGCCTCTGATTGAGAAGCACTGTAGGCAACCATAGACTTACCTAGACAACTACACTGAACACAACCCCATAATTCTAATAAACCCCTAGATAAGATGAAACACAATAAATCACCCATGTCACACCCTGGCCCACCCAAAATAATAAAGAAAACAGTACCCCCCCCCAAAGGTGCGGACTCCCGGCAGCACACCTAAACCCATAGGGGAGGGTCTGGGTGGGCGTCTATCCACGGTGGCGGCTCTGGTGCGGGACGTGGACCCCACTCCAACATAGTCTTAGTCCGCTTTCTTAGCGTCCTTTGAGTGGCGACCCACGCCACCGACCTTGGCCTAAGAACCCTAACAGAGGGCCCCACTGGACTGAGGGGCAGCTCCGGACTGAGGGTCAGCTCGGGACTGAGGTAGCTCAAGATTGAGGGGTAGCTCAGGACTGAGGGGTAGCTCAGGACTGAGAGGTAGCTCAGGACTGAGAAGTAGCTTAGGCTGGTTGACGGCTCTGGCGGATCCTGGCTGACTGGCGGCTCTGGCGGTTTCTGGCTGACTGGCGGCTCTGGCAGATCCTGGCTGACTGGCGGCTCTGGCAGATCCTGGCTGACTGGCAGCTATGGAAGATCCTGGCTGACTGGCGGCTCTGGAAGATCCTGGCTGACTGGCGGCTCTGGAAGATCCTGGCTGACTGAAGACTCTGGAAGATCCTGGCTGACTGGCGACCCTGGAAGATCCTGGCTGACTGGCGACTCTGGCGGCTCATGACAGACAGGAGACTCTGGCGGCTCATGACAGACGGGAGACTCTGGCGGCTCATGACAGATGGGAGACTCTGGCGGCTCATGACAGACGGGAGACTCTAGCAGCTCTGGACAGACGGGAGACTCTAGCAGCTCTGGTTCATAACCCATCATTTATACCTGTTAATTCATAACCCATCATTTATAACCCATCATTTGTACCTGTTAATTCATAACCCATCATTTATAACCCATTTTATAACTGTTAATTCACAGCCCATCATTTATACCTGTTAGTTCATAACACATCATTCATACCTGTTAATTCATAACCCATAAATTATAACCCATCATTTATACCAGTTAATTCGTAACCCATCATTTATACCTGTTAATTCATAAACCATAATTTAAAGCAATCATTTGTACCTGGTAATAAACAACCCATCATTTATACCTGTTCATTTACAACCCATCATTTATAACACATCATTTGCAGCTGTTAAATCACAACCCATCATTTATACCAGTTAATTCGTAACCCATCATTCATACCTGTTAATTCATAACCCATAATATATACCTGTTAGTTCATAACCCATCATTCATACCCCATAATTTATACATGTTAGTTCATAACCCATCATTTATACCTGTTAATTCATAACCAATCATTTATAAGCCATCATTTGTACCTGGTAATAAAGAACCCATAATTTATACCTGTTAATTTATAACCCATCATTTATATCTGTTCATTTACAACCCATCATTTGCACCTGTTAATTCACAACCCATCATTTATACCAGTTCATTCGTAACCCATCATTTATACCTGTTAATTTGTAAACCATAATATATACCTGTTATTTCGTAACCAATCATTTATACCTGTTAGTTCATAACCCATCATTTATACCTGTTAATTCATAACCAATCATTTATAAGCCATCATTTGTACCTGGTAATAAAGAACCCATAATTTATACCTGTTAATTTATAACCCATCATTTATATCTGTTCATTTACAACCCATCATTTGCACCTGTTAATTCACAACCCATCATTTATACCAGTTCATTCGTAACCCATCATTTATACCTGTTAATTTGTAACCCATAATATATACCTGTTAGTTCGTAACCCATCATTTATACCTGTTAGTTCATAACCCATCATTTATACCTGTTAATTCATAACCAATCATTTATAAGCCATCATTTGTACCTGGTAATAAAGAACCCATAATTTATACCTGTTAATTTATAACCCATCATTTATATCTGTTCATTTACAACCCATCATTTGCACCTGTTAATTCACAACCCATCATTTATACCAGTTCATTCGTAACCCATCATTTATACCTGTTAATTTGTAACCCATAATATATACCTGTTAGTTCGTAACCAATCATTTATACCTGTTAGTTCATAACCCATCATTCATACCCCATAATTTATACATGTTTGTTCATAACCCATCATTTATACCTGTTAATTCATAACCCATCATTTATACCTGTTAATTCACAACCCATCATTTATACCAGTTCATTCGTAACCCATCATTTATACCTGTTAATTCGTAACCCATAATATATACCTGTTAGTTCGTAACCCATCATTTATACATGTTAGTTCATAACAAATCATTTATACCTGTTAGGTCATAACCCATAATATATACCTGTTAGTTAGTAACCCATCATTTATACCTGTTAGTTCAGAAACTATCATTTATACCTGTTAGTTCATAACCCATCATTTATACGTGTTAGTTCATAACCCATAATTCATACCTGTTAATGTATAACCCATAATTTGTAACCAATCATTTGTACCTGTTAATAAACAAACCGTCATTTATACCTGTTAGTTCATAACAAATAATTTATACCTGTCAATTCATAACCCGTAATTTATAAGCCATCATATGTAGCTGGTAATAAACAACCCATAATTTTTACCTGTTAATTTATAACCCATCATTTATACCTGTTCATTTACAACCCATCATTTATAACCCATCATTTATACCTGTTAATTCATAACCCATTATTTGTACCTGTTAATTTATAACCCTTAATTTATAACCCATCATTTATACCTGTTAGTTCATAACCCATCATTCATACCCCATAATTCATACATGTTAGTGTAACGGTTTTCTGTAGGCGAAGGAGAGTCGGACCAAAATGCAGCGTGTAGATTGCGATCCATGTTTAATGAAAAAATGTAAAACATGAATCAATACAAATACTACAAAACAAAAAGAACGTAACGAAAACCGAAACAGCCTATACTAGTGTAAAACTAACATAGAGACAGGAACAAGGACACCAAGGACAATCACCCACGAAACACACAAAGAATATGGCTACCTAAATATGGTTCCCAATCAGAGACAACGATCATCACATGACTGTGATTGAGAACTGCCTCAGGCAGCCATAGATTATGCTATACACCCCACACAACCCCAAGACGAAACACACCACAAATAAACCCATGTCACACCCTGGCCTGACCCAATAAATGAAGATAAACATAATAAATATAGACCAGGGCGTGACAGTTAGTTCATAACCCATCATTTATACCTGTTAGTTCATAACCCAGCATTTATACCTGTTAATTCATAACCCATAATTTATAACCCATAATTTGTACCTGTTAATTCACAACCCATCATTTATTCCTATTAGTTCATAACCCATTATTAGTACCTGTTAATTTATAACCCTTAATTTATAACCCATCATTTGTACCTGTTAATTCATAACCCATAATTGATAACCCATAATTTGTACCTGTTACTTCGTAACTCATCATTTATACCTGTTAGTTCATAACTCATCATTCATACCGCATAATTTATACATGTTAGTTCATAACCCATCATTTATACCTGTTAGTTCATAACCCATCATTTATATCTGTTAGTTCATAACCCATCATTCATACTTGTTAGTTCATAACCCATAATTGATAAACCATAATTTGTACCTGTTAGTTCGTAACTCATCATTTATACCTGTTAGTTCATAACTCATCATTCATACCCCATAATTTATAAATGTAAGTTGATAACCCATCATTTATACCTGTTAGTTCATAACCCATAATATATACCTTTTAGTTCATAACCGATAATATGTACCTGTTAGTTCATAACCCATCATTTATACCTGTTAATTCTTAACCAATTATATATACCTGTTAGTTCATAACCCATCATGTATACCTGTTAGTTCATAACCCATTATTTATACCTGTTAGGTCATAACCCATCATTAATACCTGTTAATTCATAACCCATAATTTATAACCCATCATTTGTACCTGTTAGTTCATAACCCATCATTTATATCTGTTAGTTCATAACCCATCATTCATACCTGTCAGTTCATAACCCATAATTGATAACCCATAATTTGTCCCTGTTAATAAACAACCCATCATTTATTCAGTTAATTCATAACCCATCATTTATACCTGTTAATTCATAACCCATTATTTATACCTGTTTGTTCATAACCCATAATGTATAACCCATCATTTGTACCTGTTAATTCACAACCCATCAGTTATACCTGTTAGTTCATAACCCATATTTTACACCTGTTAGGTCATAACCCATAATTCATACCTGTTAATGCATAACCCATAATTTTTAAACCATTATGTGTACCTGTTAATTCATAACCCATAATTTATAACCCATAATTTGTACCTGTTAGTTCATAACCCATTATTTATACCTGTTAGGTCATAACCCATCATTAATACCTGTTAATTCATAACCCATAATTTATAACCCATCATTTGTACCTGTTAGTTCATAACCCATCATTTATATCTGTTAGTTCATAACCCATCATTCATACCTGTCAGTTCATAACCCATAATTGATAACCCATAATTTGTCCCTGTTAATAAACAACCCATCATTTATTCAGTTAATTCATAACCCATCATTTATACCTGTTAATTCATAACCCATTATTTATACCTGTTTGTTCATAACCCATAATGTATAACCCATCATTTGTACCTGTTAATTCACAACCCATCAGTTATACCTGTTAGTTCATAACCCATATTTTACACCTGTTAGGTCATAACCCATAATTCATACCTGTTAATGCATAACCCATAATTTTTAAACCATTATGTGTACCTGTTAATTCATAACCCATAATTTATAACCCATAATTTGTACCTGTTAGTTCGTAACCCATCATTTAAACCTGTTAGTTCATAACTCATCATTCATACCCCAAAATGTATACATGTTAGTTCATAACCCATCATTTATATCTGTTAGTTCATAACCCATCATTCATACCTGTTAGTTCATAACCCATAATTGATAACCCATAATTTGTCCCTGTTAATAAACAACCCATCATTTATTCAGTTAATTCATAACCCATCATTTATACCTGTTAATTCACAACCCATCATTTATTCCTGTTAGTTCATAACCTATCATTTATATCTGTTAGTTCATAACCCATCATTTATACCTGTTAGTTCATAACCCATAATTGATAACCCATAATTTGTCCCTGTTAATAAACAACCCATCATTTATTCAGTTAATTCATAACCCATCATTTATACCTGTTAATTCACAACCCATCATTTATACCTGTTAGTTCATAACACATCATTCATACCTGTTAATTCATAACCCATAAATTATAACCCATCATTTATACCAGTTAATTCGTAACCCATCATTTATACCTGTTAATTCATAAACCATAATTTAAAGCAATCATTTGTACCTGGTAATAAACAACCCATCATTTATACCTGTTCATTTACAACCCATCATTTATAACACATCATTTGCAGCTGTTAAATCACAACCCATCATTTATACCAGTTAATTCGTAACCCATCATTCATACCTGTTAATTCATAACCCATAATATATACCTGTTAGTTCATAACCCATCATTCATACCCCATAATTTATACATGTTAGTTCATAACCCATCATTTATACCTGTTAATTCATAACCAATCATTTATAAGCCATCATTTGTACCTGGTAATAAAGAACCCATAATTTATACCTGTTAATTTATAACCCATCATTTATATCTGTTCATTTACAACCCATCATTTGCACCTGTTAATTCACAACCCATCATTTATACCAGTTCATTCGTAACCCATCATTTATACCTGTTAATTTGTAAACCATAATATATACCTGTTAGTTCGTAACCAATCATTTATACCTGTTAGTTCATAACCCATCATTTATACCTGTTAATTCATAACCAATCATTTATAAGCCATCATTTGTACCTGGTAATAAAGAACCCATAATTTATACCTGTTAATTTATAACCCATCATTTATATCTGTTCATTTACAACCCATCATTTGCACCTGTTAATTCACAACCCATCATTTATACCAGTTCATTCGTAACCCATCATTTATACCTGTTAATTTGTAACCCATAATATATACCTGTTAGTTCGTAACCCATCATTTATACCTGTTAGTTCATAACCCATCATTTATACCTGTTAATTCATAACCAATCATTTATAAGCCATCATTTGTACCTGGTAATAAAGAACCCATAATTTATACCTGTTAATTTATAACCCATCATTTATATCTGTTCATTTACAACCCATCATTTGCACCTGTTAATTCACAACCCATCATTTATACCAGTTCATTCGTAACCCATCATTTATACCTGTTAATTTGTAACCCATAATATATACCTGTTAGTTCGTAACCAATCATTTATACCTGTTAGTTCATAACCCATCATTCATACCCCATAATTTATACATGTTTGTTCATAACCCATCATTTATACCTGTTAATTCATAACCCATCATTTATACCTGTTAATTCACAACCCATCATTTATACCAGTTAATTCGTAACCCATCATTTATACCTGTTAATTCGTAACCCATAATATATACCTGTTAGTTCGTAACCCATCATTTATACATGTTAGTTCATAACAAATCATTTATACCTGTTAGGTCATAACCCATAATATATACCTGTTAGTTAGTAACCCATCATTTATACCTGTTAGTTCAGAAACTATCATTTATACCTGTTAGTTCATAACCCATCATTTATACGTGTTAGTTCATAACCCATAATTCATACCTGTTAATGTATAACCCATAATTTGTAACCAATCATTTGTACCTGTTAATAAACAAACCGTCATTTATACCTGTTAGTTCATAACAAATAATTTATACCTGTCAATTCATAACCCGTAATTTATAAGCCATCATATGTAGCTGGTAATAAACAACCCATAATTTTTACCTGTTAATTTATAACCCATCATTTATACCTGTTCATTTACAACCCATCATTTATAACCCATCATTTATACCTGTTAATTCATAACCCATTATTTGTACCTGTTAATTTATAACCCTTAATTTATAACCCATCATTTATACCTGTTAGTTCATAACCCATCATTCATACCCCATAATTCATACATGTTAGTGTAACGGTTTTCAGGCGAAGGAGAGTCGGACCAAAATGCAGCGTGTAGATTGCGATCCATGTTTAATGAAAAATGTAAAACATGAATCAATACAAATACTACAAAACAAAAAGAACGTAACGAAAACCGAAACAGCCTATACTAGTGTAAAACTAACATAGAGACAGGAACAAGGACACCAAGGACAATCACCCACGAAACACACAAAGAATATGGCTACCTAAATATGGTTCCCAATCAGAGACAACGATCATCACATGACT
The DNA here is from genome assembly GCF_036934945.1 of Oncorhynchus masou masou. NCBI lineage: Eukaryota > Metazoa > Chordata > Actinopteri > Salmoniformes > Salmonidae > Oncorhynchus > Oncorhynchus masou. The sequence goes on along the minus strand of NC_088217.1, from coordinate 62,928,496 downwards.
GTGATTGAGAACTGCCTCAGGCAGCCATAGATTATGCTATACACCCCACACAACCCCAAGACGAAACACACCACAAATAAACCCATGTCACACCCTGGCCTGACCCAATAAATGAAGATAAACATAATAAATATAGACCAGGGCGTGACAGTTAGTTCATAACCCATCATTTATACCTGTTAGTTCATAACCCAGCATTTATACCTGTTAATTCATAACCCATAATTTATAACCCATAATTTGTACCTGTTAATTCACAACCCATCATTTATTCCTATTAGTTCATAACCCATTATTAGTACCTGTTAATTTATAACCCTTAATTTATAACCCATCATTTGTACCTGTTAATTCATAACCCATAATTGATAACCCATAATTTGTACCTGTTACTTCGTAACTCATCATTTATACCTGTTAGTTCATAACTCATCATTCATACCGCATAATTTATACATGTTAGTTCATAACCCATCATTTATACCTGTTAGTTCATAACCCATCATTTATATCTGTTAGTTCATAACCCATCATTCATACTTGTTAGTTCATAACCCATAATTGATAACCCATAATTTGTACCTGTTAGTTCGTAACTCATCATTTATACCTGTTAGTTCATAACTCATCATTCATACCCCATAATTTATAAATGTAAGTTGATAACCCATCATTTATACCTGTTAGTTCATAACCCATAATATATAACTTTTAGTTCATAACCGATAATATGTACCTGTTAGTTCATAACCCATCATTTATACCTGTTAATTCTTAACCAATTATATATACCTGTTAGTTCATAACCCATCATGTATACCTGTTAGTTCATAACCCATTATTTATACCTGTTAGGTCATAACCCATCATTAATACCTGTTAATTCATAACCCATAATTTATAACCCATCATTTGTACCTGTTAGTTCATAACCCATCATTTATATCTGTTAGTTCATAACCCATCATTCATACCTGTCAATAACCCATAATTGATAACCCATAATTTGTCCCTGTTAATAAACAACCCATCATTTATTCAGTTAATTCATAACCCATCATTTATACCTGTTAATTCATAACCCATTATTTATACCTGTTTGTTCATAACCCATAATGTATAACCCATCATTTGTACCTGTTAATTCACAACCCATCAGTTATACCTGTTAGTTCATAACCCATATTTTACACCTGTTAGGTCATAACCCATAATTCATACCTGTTAATGCATAACCCATAATTTTTAAACCATTATGTGTACCTGTTAATTCATAACCCATAATTTATAACCCATAATTTGTACCTGTTAGTTCGTAACCCATCATTTAAACCTGTTAGTTCATAACTCATCATTCATACCCCAAAATGTATACATGTTAGTTCATAACCCATCATTTATATCTGTTAGTTCATAACCCATCATTCATACCTGTTAGTTCATAACCCATAATTGATAACCCATAATTTGTCCCTGTTAATAAACAACCCATCATTTATTCAGTTAATTCATAACCCATCATTTATACCTGTTAATTCACAACCCATCATTTATTCCTGTTAGTTCATAACCTATCATTTATATCTGTTAGTTCATAACCCATCATTTATACCTGTCAATTCGTAACCCATAATATATACCTGTTAGGTCATAACCCATCATTCATACCTGTTAATTCATAATCCATAATTTATAACCCATCATTTGTACCTGTTAATTCACAACCCATCAGTTATACCTGTTAGTTCATAACCCACATTTTATACCTGTTAGTTCATAACCGATAATTCATACCTGTTAATGCATAACCCATAATTTTTAAACCATCATGTGTACCTGTTAATTCATAACCCATAATGTATAACCAATAATTTGTACCTGTTAGTTCGTAACCCATCATTTAAACCTGTTAGTTCATAACTCATCATTCATACCCCAAAATTTATACATGTTAGTTCATAACCCATCATTTATATCTGTTAGTTCATAACCCATCATTCATACCTGTTAGTTCATAACCCATAATTGATAACCCATAATTTGTCCCTGTTAATAAACAACCCATCATTAATTCAGTTAATTCATAACCCATCATTTATACCTGTTAATTCACAACCCATCATTTATTCCTGTTAGTTCATAACCTATCATTTATATCTGTTAGTTCATAACCCATCATTTATACCTGTCAATTAGTAACCCATAATATATACCTGTTAGGTCATAACCCATCATTCATACCTGTTAATTCATAACCCATAATTTATAACCCATCATTTGTACCTGTTAATTCACAACCCATCAGTTATACCTGTTAGTTCATAACCCATATTTTATACCTGTTAGTTTATAACCCATAATTCATACCTGTTAATGCATAACCCATAATTTTTAAACCATCATGTGTACCTGTTAATTCATAACCCATAATTTATAACCCATAATATGTACCTGTTAGTTCATAACTCATCATTCATACCCCAAAATTTATACATGTTAGTTCACAACCCATCATTTATATCTGTTAGTTCATAACCCATCATTCAAACCTGTTAGTTAATAACCCATAATTGATAACCCATAATTTGTCCCTGTTAATAAACAACCCATCATTTATTCAGTTAATTCATAACCCATCATTTATACCTGTTAATTCATAACCCATTATTTATACCTGTTTGTTCATAACCCATAATGTATAACCCATCATTTGTATCTGTTAGTTCATAACTCATCATTCATACCCCATAATTTATTATTATTAGTTCATAACCCATCATTTATACCTGTTAGTTCATAACCCATCATTCACACCTGTTAATTCATAAACCATAATTGATAACCCATAATTTGTCCCTGTTAATAAACAACCCATCATTTATACCAGTTAAATCATAACACTTAATATATACCTGTTAGTTCATAACCCATCATTTATATCTGTTAGTTCATAACCAATCATTTATACCTGTTAATTCGTAACCCATAATATATACCTGTTAGTTCGTAACCCATCATTTATACCTGTTTGTTCATAACAAATCATTTCAACCTGTTAGTTCATAACCCATAATATATACCTGTTAGTTAGTAACCCATCATTTATACCTGTTAGTTCATAACTCATCATTCATACCCCAAAATGTATACATGTTAGTTCATAACCCATCATTTATATCTGTTAGTTCATAACCCATCATTCATACCTGTTAGTTCATAACCCAAAATTGATAACCCATAATTTGTCCCTGTTAATAAACAACCCATCATTTATTCAGTTAATTCATAACCCATCATTTATACCTGTTAATTCACAACCCATGATTTATTCCTGTTAGTTCATAACCTATCATTTATATCTGTTAGTTCATAACCCATCATTTATACCTGTCAATTCGTAACCCATAATATATACCTGTTAGGTCATAACCCATCATTCATACCTGTTAATTCATAACCCATAATTTATAACCCATCATTTGTACCTGTTAATTCACAACCCATCAGTTATACCTGTTAGTTCATAACCCATATTTTATACCTGTTAGTTCATAACCCATAATTCATACCTGTTAATGCATAACCCATAATTTTTAAACCATCATGTGTACCTGTTAATTCATAACACATAATTTATAACCCATAATATGTACCTGTTAGTTCGTAACCCATCATTTAAACCTGTTAGTTCATAACTCATCATTCATACTCCAAAATTTATACATGTTAGTTCATAACCCATCATTTATATCTGTTAGTTCATAACCCATCATTCAAACCTGTTAGTTCATAACCCATAATTGATAACCCATAATTTGTCCCTGTTAATAAACAACCCATCATTTATTCAGTTAATTCATAACCCATCATTTATACCTGTTAATTCATAACCCATTATTTATACCTGTTTGTTCATAACCCATAATGTATAACCCATCATTTGTATCTGTTAGTTCATAACTCATCATTCATACCCCATAATTTATTATTAATAGTTCATAACCCATCATTTATACCTGTTAGTTCATAACCCATCATTCACACCTGTTAATTCATAAACCATAATTGATAACCCATAGTTTGTCCCTGTTAATAAACAACCCATCATTTATACCAGTTAAATCATAACACTTAATATATACCTGTTAGTTCATAACCCATCATTTATATCTGTTAGTTCATAACCCATCATTTATACCTGTTAATTCGTAACCCATAATATATACCTGTTAGTTCGTAACCCATCATTTATACCTGTTTGTTCATAACAAATCATTTCAACCTGTTAGTTCATAACCCATAATATATACCTGTTAGTTAGTAACCCATCATTTATACCTGTTAGTTCATAACTCGTCATTTATACCTGTTAGTTCATAACCCATTATTTATACCTGTTTGGTCATAACCCATCATTCATACCTGTTAATTCATAACCCATAATTGATAACCCATAATTTGTCCCTGTTAATAAACAACCCATCATTTATATCTGTTAGTTCATAACCCATCATTTATACCCGTAACCCATAATATATACCTGTTAGTTCGTAACCCATCATTTATACCTGTTTGTTCATAACAAATCATTTCAACCTGTTAGTTCATAACCCATAATATAAACCTGTTAGTTAGTAACCCATCATTTATACCTGTTAGTTCATAACTCATCATTTATACCTGTTAGTTCATAACCCATTATTTATACCTGTTTGGTCATAACCCATCATTCATACCTGTTAATTCATAACCCATAATTGATAACCCATAATTTGTCCCTGTTAATAAACAACCCATCATTTATTCAGTTAATTCATATCCCATCATTTATACCTGTTTGTTCATAACCCATAATGTATAACCCATCATTTGAACCTGTTAATTCACAACCCATCATTTATTCCTGTTAGTTCATAACCAATCATTTATATCTGTTAGTTCATAACCCATCATTTATACCTGTCAATTCGTAACCCATAATATATACCTGTTAGGTCATAACCCATCATTCATACCTGTTAATTCATAACCCATAATTTATAACCCATCATTTTTACCTGTTAATTCACAACCCATCAGTTATACCTGTTAGTTCATAACCCATCATTTATATCTGTTAGTTCATAACCCATCATTCATACCTGTTAGTTCATAACCCATAATTGATAACCCATAATTTGTCCCTGTTAATAAACAACCCATCATTTATTCAGTTAATTCATAACCCATCATTTATACCTGTTAATTCATAACCTATTATTTATACCTGTTTGTTCATAACCCATAATGTATAACCCATCATTTGTATCTGTTAGTTCATAACTCATCATTCATACCCCATAATTTATTATTATTAGTTCATAACCCATCATTTATACCTGTTAGTTCATAACCCATCATTCACACCTGTTAATTCATAAACCATAATTGATAACCCATAATTTGTCCCTGTTAATAAACAACCCATCATTTATACCAGTTAAATCATAACACTTAATATATACCTGTTAGTTCATAACCCATCATTTATATCTGTTAGTTCATAACCCATCATTTATATCTGTTAGTTCATAACCCATCATTTATACCTGTTAGTTCATAACCCATCATTTATATCTGTTAGTTCATAACCCATCATTTATACCTGTTAATTCGTAACCCATCATTTATACCTGTTAATTCGTAACCCATAATATATACCTGTTAGTTCGTAACCAATCATTTATACCTGTTTGTTCATAACAAATCATTTCAACCTGTTTGTTCATAACCCATAATATATACCTGTTAGTTAGTAACCCATCATTTATACCTGTTAGTTCATAACTCATCATTTATACCTGTTAGTTCATAACCCATTATTTATACCTGTTTGGTCATAACCCATCATTTATACCTGTTAGTTCATAACCCATCATTTATATCTGTTAGTTCATAACCCATCATTTATACCTGTTAATTCGTAACCCATAATATATACCTGTTAGTTCGTAACCCATCATTTATACCTGTTTGTGCATAACAAATCATTTCAACCTGTTAGTTCATAACCCATAATATATACCTGTTAGTTAGTAACGCATCATTTATACCTGTTAGTTCATAACTCATCATTTATACCTGTTAGTTCATAACCCATTATTTATACCTGTTTGGTCATAACCCATCATTCATACCTGTTAATTCATAACCCATAATTTATAACCCATAATATGTACCTGTTAGTTCGTAACCCATAATTTAAACCTGTTAGTTCATAACTCATCATTCATACCCCAAAATTTATACATGTTAGTTCATACCCCATCATTTATATCTGTTAGTTCATAACCCATCATTCATACCTGTTAGTTCATAACCCATAATTGATAACCCATCATTTGTCCCTGTTAATAAACAACCCATCATTTATTCAGTTTATTCATAACCCATCATTTATACCTGTTAGTTCACAACCCATAATTCATACCTGTTAATTCATAACCCATAATTGATAACCCATCATTTGTCCCTGTTAATAAACAATCTATCATTTATTCAGTTAATTCATAACACATCATTTATACCTGTTAATTCACAACCCATCATTTATTCCTGTTAGTTCATAACCTATCATTTATATCTGTTAGTTCATAACCCATCATTTATACCTGTCAATTCGTAACCCATAATATATACCTGTTAGGTCATAACCCATCATTCATACCTGTTAATTCATAACCCATAATTTATAACCCATCATTTGTACCTGTTAATTCACAACCCATCAGTTATACCTGTTAGTTCATAACCCATATTTTATACCTGTTAGTTCATAACCCATAATTAATACCTGTTAATGCATTACCCATAATTTTTAAACCATCATGTGTACCTGTTAATTCATAACCCATAATTTATAACCCATAATATGTACCTGTTAGTTCGTAACCCATCATTTAAACCTGTTAGTTCATAACTCATCATTCATACTCCAAAATTTATACATGTTAGTTCATAACCCATCATTTATATCTGTTAGTTCATAACCCATCATTCATACCTGTTAGTTCATAACCCATAATTGATAACCCATAATTTGTCCCTGTTAATAAACAACCCATCGTTTATTCAGTTAATTCATCACCCATCATTTATACCTGTTAATTCATAACCCATTATTTATACCTGTTTGTTCATAACCCATAATGTATAACCCATCATTTGTATCTGTTAGTTCATAACTCATCATTCATACCCCATAATTTATTATTATTAGTTCATAACCCATCATTTATACCTGTTAGTTCATAACCCATCATTCACACCTGTTAATTCATAAACCATAATTGATAACCCATAATTTGTCCCTGTTAATAAACAACCCATCATTTATACCAGTTAAATCATAACACTTAATATATACCTGTTAGTTCATAACCCATCATTTATATCTGTTAGTTCATAACCCATCATTTATATCTGTTAGTTCATAACCCATCATTTATATCTGTTAGTTCATAACCCATCATTTATACCTGTTAGTTCATAACCCATCATTTATATCTGTTAGTTCATAACCCATCATTTATACCTGTTAATTCGTAACCCATCATTTATACCTGTTAATTCGTAACCCATAATATATACCTGTTAGTTCAGTAACCCATCATTTATACCTGTTTGTTCATAACAAATCATTTCAACCTGTTTGTTCATAACCCATAATATATACCTGTTAGTTAGTAACCCATCATTTATACCTGTTAGTTCATAACTCATCATTTATACCTGTTAGTTCATAACCCATTATTTATACCTGTTTGGTCATAACCCATCATTTATACCTGTTAGTTCATAACCCATCATTTATATCTGTTAGTTCATAACCCATCATTTATACCTGTTAATTCGTAACCCATAATATATACCTGTTAGTTCGTAACCCATCATTTATACCTGTGCATAACAAATCATTTCAACCTGTTAGTTCATAACCCATAATATATACCTGTTAGTTAGTAACGCATCATTTATACCTGTTAGTTCATAACTCATCATTTATACCTGTTAGTTCATAACCCATTATTTATACCTGTTTGGTCATAACCCATCATTCATACCTGTTAATTCATAACCCATAATTTATAACCCATAATATGTACCTGTTAGTTCGTAACCCATCATTTAAACCTGTTAGTTCATAACTCATCATTCATACCCCAAAATTGATACATGTTAGTTCATACCCCATCATTTATATCTGTTAGTTCATAACCCATCATTCATACCTGTTAGTTCATAACCCATAATTGATAACCCATCATTTGTCCCTGTTAATAAACAACCCATCATTTATTCAGTTAATTCATAACCCATCATTTATACCTGTTAGTTCACAACCCATAATTCATACCTGTTAATTCATAACCCATAATTGATAACCCATCATTTGTCCCTGTTAATAAACAACCTATCATTTATTCAGTTAATTCATAACACATCATTTATACCTGTTAATTCACAACCCATCATTTATTCCTGTTAGTTCATAACCTATCATTTATATCTGTTAGTTCATAACCCATCATTTATACCTGTCAATTCGTAACCCATAATTTATACCTGTTAGGTCATAACCCATCATTCATACCTGTTAATTCATAACCCATAATTTATAACCCATCATTTGTACCTGTTAATTCACAACCCATCAGTTATACCTGTTAGTTCATAACCCATATTTTATACCTGTTAGTTCATAACCCATAATTCATACCTGTTAATGCATTACCCATAATTTTTAAACCATCATGTGTACCTGTTAATTCATAACCCATAATTTATAACCCATAATATGTACCTGTTAGTTCGTAACCCATCATTTAAACCTGTTAGTTCATAACTCATCATTCATACTCCAAAATTTATACATGTTAGTTCATAACCCATCATTTATATCTGTTAGTTCATAACCCATCATTCATACCTGTTAGTTCATAACCCATAATTGATAACCCATAATTTGTCCCTGTTAATAAACAACCCATCATTTATTCAGTTAATTCATCACCCATCATTTATACCTGTTAATTCATAACCCATTATTTATACCTGTTTGTTCATAACCCATAATGTATAACCCATCATTTGTATCTGTTAGTTCATAACTCATCATTCATACCCCATAATTTATTATTATTAGTTCATAACCCATCATTTATACCTGTTAGTTCATAACCCATCATTCACACCTGTTAATTCATAAACCATAATTGATAACCCATAATTTCTCCCTGTTAATAAACAACCCATCATTTATACCAGTTAAATCATAACACTTAATATATACCTGTTAGTTCATAACCCATCATTTATATCTGTTAGTTCATAACCCATCATTTATACCTGTTAATTCGTAACCCATAATATATACCTGTTAGTTCGTAACCCATCATTTATACCTGTTTGTTCATAACAAATCATTTCAACCTGTTAGTTCATAACCCATAATATATACCTGTTAGTTAGTAACCCATCATTTATACCTGTTAGTTCATAACTCATCATTTATACCTGTTAGTTCATAACCCATTATTTATACCTGTTTGGTCATAACCCATCATTCATACCTGTTAATTGATAACCCATAATTGATAACCCATAATTTGTCCCTGTTAATAAACAACCCATCATTTATATCTGTTAGTTCATAACCCATCATTTATACCTGTTAATTCGTAACCCATAATATATACCTGTTAGTTCGTAACCCATCATTTATACCTGTTTGTTCATAACAAATCATTTCAACCTGTTTGTTCATAACCCATAATATATACCTGATATATACCTGTTAGTTAGTAACCCATCATTTATACCTGTTAGTTCATAACTCATCATTTATACCTGTTAGTTCATAACCCATTAATTATACCTGTTTGGTCATAACCCATCATTCATACCTGTTAATTCATAACCCATCATTTATACCTGTTTGTTCATAACCCATAATGTATAACCCATCATTTGAACCTGTTAATTCACAACCCATCATTTATTCCTGTTAGTTCATAACCAATCATTTATATCTGTTAGTTCATAACCCATCATTTATACCTGTCAATTCGTAACCCATAATATATACCTGTTAGGTCATAACCCATCATTCATACCTGTTAATTCATAACCCATAATTTATAACCCATCATTTGTACCTGTTAATTCACAACCCATCAGTTATACCTGTTAGTTCATAACCCATATTTTATACCTGTTAGTTCGTAACTCATAATTCATACCTGTTAATGCATTACCCATAATTTTTAAACCATCAATTACCTGTTAATTCATAACCCATAATTTATAACCCATAATATGTACCTGTTAGTTCGTAACCCATCATTTAAACCTGTTAGTTCATAACTCATCATTCATACTCCAAAATTTATACATGTTAGTTCATAACCCATCATTTATATCTGTTAGTTCATAACCCATCATTCATACCTGTTAGTTCATAACCCATAATTGATAACCCATAATTTGTCCCTGTTAATAAACAACCCATCATTTATTCAGTTAATTCATAACCCATCATTTATACCTGTTAATTCATAACCCATTATTTATACCTGTTTGTTCATAACCCATAATGTATAACCCATCATTTGTATGTGTTAGTTCATAACTCATCATTCATACCCCATAATTTATTATTATTTGTTCATAACCCATCATTTATACCTGTTAGTTCATAACCCATCATTCACACCTGTTAATTCATAAACCATAATTGATAACCCATAATTTGTCCCTGTTAATAAACAACCCATCATTTATACCAGTTAAATCATAACACTTAATATATACCTGTTAGTTCATAACCTATCATTTATATCTGTTAGTTCATAACCCATCATTTATACCTGTTAATTCGTAACCCATAATATATACCTGTTAGTTCGTAACCCATCATTTATACCTGTTTGTTCATAACAAATCATTTCAACCTGTTAGTTCATAACCCATAATATATACCTGTTAGTTAGTAACCCATCATTTATACCTGTTAGTTCATAACTCATCATTTATACCTGTTAGTTCATAACCCATTATTTATACCTGTTTGGTCATAACCCATCATTCATACCTGTTAATTCATAACCCATAATTTATAACCCATAATATGTACCTGTTAGTTCGTAACCCATCATTTAAACCTGTTAGTTCATAACTCATCATTCATACCCCAAAATTTATACATGTTAGTTCATACCCCATCATTTATATCTGTTAGTTCATAACCCATCATTCATACCTGTTAGTTCATAACCCATAATTGATAACCCATCATTTGTCCCTGTTAATAAACAACCCATCATTTATTCAGTTAATTCATAACCCATCATTTATACCTGTTAGTTCACAACCAATAATTCATACCTGTTAATTCATAACCCATAATTGATAACCCATCATTTGTCCCTGTTAATAAACAACCCATCATTTATTCAGTTAATTCATAACCCATCATTTATACCTGTTAATTCACAACCCATCATTTATTCCTGTTAGTTCATAACCAATCATTTATATCTGTTAGTTCATAACCCATCATTTATACCTGTCAATTCGTAACCCATAATATATACCTGTTAGGTCATAACCCATCATTCATACCTGTTAATTCATAACCCATAATTTATAACCCATCATTTTTACCTGTTAATTCACAACCCATCAGTTATACCTGTTAGTTCATAACCCATATTTTATACCTGTTAGTTCATAACCCATAATTCATACCTGTTAATGCATAACCCATAATTTTTAAACCATCATGTGTACCTGTTAATTCATAACCCATAATATGTACCTGTTAGTTCGTAACCCATCATTTAAACCTGTTAGTTCATAACTCATCATTCATACCCTAAAATTTATACATGTTAGTTCATACCCCATCATTTATATCTCTTAGTTCATAACCCATCATTCATACCTGTTAGTTCATAACCCATAATTGATAACCCATAATTTGTCCCTGTTAATAAACAACCCATCATTTATTCAGTTAATTCATAACCCATCATTTATACCTGTTAGTTCACAACCCATAATTCATACCTGTTAATTCATAACCCATAATTGATAACCCATCATTTGTATCTGTTAACAAACAACCCATCATTCATACCACTTTTTCATAATCCATAATTTATACCTGTTAATTCATAACCCATTATTTATACCTGTTTGTTCATAACCCATAATTTATAACCCATAATTTGTACCTGTTAATTCATAACCCATAATATATACCTTTTAGTTCATAACTCATCATTTATACCTGTTAATTCGTAACCCATAATATATACCTGTTTGTTCGTAACCCATCATTTATACCTGTTTGTTCATAACAAATAATTTATACCTGTTAGTTCATAACCCATAATATATACATTTTAGTTAGTAACCCATCATTTATACCTGTTAGTTCATAACCCATCATTTATACCTGGTAGTTCATAACCCATTATGTATACATGTTATGTCATAACCCATAATTTATAACCCATCATTTGTACCTGTTAATTCATAACCCAATTTATAACCCATAATTTGTACCTGTTAATTCACAACCCATCATTTATTCCTGTTAGTTCATAAACCATCATTCATACCCCATAATTTATACATGTTAGTTCATAACCCATCATTTATACCTGTTAGTTCATAACCCATCATTTATGCCTGTTAGTTCATAACCCATCATTCATTCGGCCAGCTCTTGGAAGAGTCTTGGTGGTCTTGGTGGTTCCAAACTTCTTCCATTTAAGAATGATGGAGGCCACTGTGTTCTTCGGGACCTTCAAGGCTGAAGACATTTTTTACTACCTTTCCCCAGATCTGTGCCTCGACACAATCCTGTCTCAGAGCTCTATGGACAATTCCTTTGACCTCATGGCTTGGATTTTTCTCTGACATGCATTGTAATCTGTGGGACCTCATATAGACAGGTGTGTGCCGGTCCAAATCATGTCTAATCAATTAAATTTACCACAAGTGACTCCAATCAAGTTGTAGAAACATCTCAAGGATGATCAATGGAATCAGGATGTATCTGAGCTCAATTTCGAGTCTCATAGTAAAGGGTCAGAATACTTAAGTAAATACATTTGCAAAAATGTTTAAAAAAATGTTTTTGGTTTGTCATTATGGACTATTGTGTGTAGATTGAAGAGGGGGAAAATTAATCAATTTTAGAATTAGGCTGTCACATAACAAAATGTGGAAAAAGGGAAGGTGTCTGAATACTTAACAAATGCACTGTATACCACTGGCAGAATTTTCTACCATTGGCTGTTTTGTATACAGTCACGTGATACGTGGTATAGAAAAGTCCAATCTTAGGAGAGTACTTGGGAGGCACTATACTGTGTGTCTGCAGGTGTCTATCTGGTCAAAACCACTGATACAGGAGCCCCTCCACCCTCTGGTGGGATGGACCATGTTTACAGAAATACTTAGATTCAAATACTTAGATTTGTGTGTATTGGTTATATGTTGTGAAATTGTTAGATATAACTTGTCAGATATTACTGCACTGTCGGAGCTAGAAACACAAGCATTTCATTACACCCGCAATAACATCTGCTGAACACGTGTAAGTGACCAATAAAATGTGATTTTGATATGAAATAAACAGTCAACATGACTCCAAAGGATTTGAATTTGTTGAATTTGTTAATAGTCCATATTGATACAGAAACACTAAACCATGATTTATATTTATTAACAACAAGTTCATTGACAAAGTCATGAAAAATTGGAAGAATTGAAAAATTATCCATGTCAGAAGTATGGTTCAAAGCAAATATGTAGTGAGTGTAAAGTTTGATTCGTTTTTAATGAGTGAGATTTTAAAACAATCAACACATGCTTCTCTTTGAACGAGTTAATATAATATTAAACCTTTATGAAATAAATTAAAAATGTACATTTTGGTTCCTCAACTGCGTTGCCCACTCCAGTCAACAGATGGCGATGTGCGTCTTTTAGATACATGCGACGTTGCCAGTGTGACGTATAATCTAGTGGACGGGATGCTCCTTCAACAACAACAGCTCGTCAGGGACCTCGGTAGTTTTCTAGCAAACATTGCTACAATATTCACGCTCTTTACACTGTTTTTGGTGTATATTAGTCGCTGTGTATTAAACACACTTCTGTCGTATGTACTTGTTGGCCCATTTAATTATATGTTTACGTTGTTTGTCAGCTAGCTGGTTTGCTAAGTTATCTTAGAACTAAGCTAGTCGCTAATGCTAGCTAGCTAACATCCCCGACCATGAGTTCACTAAGCTACTCTCCTCCTGTTAAAGAAGAGGTCTGCTGGACGGAGAAAGAAGCTCTCGTCAAAGAGGAGGAGGACGAGAAGGATGTTACAATACAAAAAGAAGTAGAGGGTGAGGCTGTTACCTTGAAAGAAGAAGAGAAAGACGTTTCAGTGAAAGAAGAGGAAGATGCGTTCAGAGTGAAAGAGGAGGAGGATGTTACAGTAAAAGAAGAGGAGGAAGAGAAAGAGGAGGAGGATGCAGTTTATGGCGTGAAAGAGAAGGGGGAGATGACTGTCACATTGGAGGAAGAAGAGGAGGTTGGAGATCTGTTTAACACCAGTAAGTACCGTCTCTGTAGTCGTTGAACCAATATGCAGTAAAGGGGTTGTACACTTTAATGTTGTTCTGTAGGAATGGCTGAAGCTACACTGTAACGTGTAGAACATCAAGAGTGGACCATCAACAAAACGTTAACAATTGATCAAATGCATCCAATGACAGTGTCTGAAATACTGTAGTCCTCAATATCTCTTATAAGATTGCTCCTTTAAGATTACATATTGGGACAATCAGCTTTTTGTTTTACTCCAATGTTTGTCAGTAAATATAAACAAACACTGTATATCCTCAAAACATGGTTAAAGCTATAATGTTGATGTCATGGATGGTTGCATTTCTCCAGCCCCATCCCTCACCTTTTTACCGAAACGGGCAGGGAGTACGCTTTGTTATTGTTTCCACTATTTTGTTATTGTTTCCACTAGAGGTCGACCGATTATTATTTTTCAATGCCAATACCGATTATTGGAGTACCAAAAAAAAGGCAATACCGGTTAATCGGTCGATTTATATATATATTTATATACACACACATTTTTGTAATAATGACAATTGCAACAATGCTGAATGAACAATGAACACTTATTTTAACTTAATATAATCCATATATACAATCATTTTAGTCTCAAATAACATGAGAACATATGTTAAAAGGAACCACCAGCTTTCATGGGTCTTCAATATTCCCAGTTCAGAAGTTTTAGGTTGTAGTGCAGAAAGCAGAGCTTGTCTGCATGCTCCCCTGTCAGTCAGCTCCTCCGCTTATCATAAATGCTGACAAACTGCTGATGTGTCTGTATTCACCTGCATACACACTGTTCAAACATCCTTTGCAACATGTGTAGTGTTGAGTTCCAGTGAGTTTGAACTGTTTGGATGATGCTGTGTTTGGGAAGGCCAAGCTCTTCCTGAATAGCCCTCAGCCTCTGTTTGGCCAGTACAGAGTGGTCAAAGTGAGTTGCACAGCTCTTCAACATGGCAATAATGTCTAGCACAGCTCTGACTGGATAGTCCATCATTGATTACAAGCTGTAGGGTGTGTGCACTGCAGCTGAAGTCTGGAGGCTCTGCCGGTCTCATACCTTTCACCATGTTTGCCCCACTGTCCCTGAGGACCAGCACTACACGTTCTGTGTGCATTTCCCAGTATTCCAACATGGTCAAAAACATCTCTCTGATGTAGTTTCCTGTGTGTGATCCAGTCATACTCTTGACATTCAGCACAACCTGCTTTCTTGTCCAGACATTGTCTGTGACGTGTCTGTATCACTTTTTCCTTGTGAAGAATGCGTTTGCTTTTTTCATCATTGCTTCCTTATAGGCTTTTGGGTCGGTGTTAAGGTTATTCCTCAGGTTCGTGGTATTTTTTGATTTAGCCGTTGCTGACCCCATGCTTACATTTTTTTATTTTTTGTTTTACAAATAAGATACCTTGCTTTCCCTGGTGCCAATTCCATGTAATAGTCCCACATTGGTGCTCTGCTTTTCTCTGCCACCTGTAAAACACACACACACAGCTCTGAAGTGACAACGATACTGAAGAGTCTGCTTAGGAGACAAATACTTTCAACTGTTTGAATAATAAAAATCGAGTTTAAGTTACCTGTGTTGAATGTTGAAAACAAAAACAAATTCATATATGCAGGAAATCCTATTTTAATTGTGGGCATGGTAAGAATTGACTACCAAAGTGTGAGTCATAATCCCCATGACACCTAGCAAAATTTAAAAAGTGGTTCCTTCATTAATTTATTCCATAGGATATTTTTTAGATTCACTTACAATACGGTCTATGTTTCGTGTAGGTTTACACCACCTTGCCACTTTGATAACTGTGTAGATATCCATAGGACAAGGTAACTCTGATCAATATAAGCGAAGATCATTTTTTTTGTAGAATGGATTTATGAAAATATGTTGACAAATGTTACCTTATCCTAGTGAGATTTACACGGGTATCAAAACGCCGAGGCGTTTTAAGCCTGCATGAAACACATACCTTATTGGAAGTAGATCAGGACCTTCTCTATGGAAGACATGAATGGTAAAATAACGAAGGAACCCATTTCAAGTTCAGCCGCGTGTTATTATAGGAATTATGACGCGTCGACTATTTCGCTCTAAACCATATACCTTTGACTATTACGAGCCTTCTGCTGCCTACCACCCCTCAGTCAGACGGCTCTATCAAGTATAAAATTATAGACTTAACTGTAATATAATAAACACACAAATACGAGCCTTAAGTCATTATGGTCAAATCCGGAAACTATCATTTCGAAAACAAAACGTTTATTATATAAGTGAAATACGGAACCGTTCCGTATTTTATCTAACGGGTGGCATCCATAAGCCTAAATATTGTTGTTACATTGCAAAACCTTCAATGTTATGTCATAATTAAGTAAAGTTCTGGCAAATTAGTTCGCAACGAGCCAGTCAACCCAAACGGTTGCATATACCCTGACTCTGCGTGCAATGAACGCAAGAGAAGTGACACAATTTGCCTAGTTAATATTGCCTGCTAACATGAATTTCTTTTAACTAAATATGCAGGTTAAAAAAATATCCTTCTTTGTATAGATTTTAAGAAAGGCATGGATGTTTATGGTTAGGTACATTCGTGCAACCATTGTATTTTTTTCACAAATGTGCTTTTAATAAACCATCCCACGTTTGGCTAAGTTGCCTGTTCGCAACAAGCCAGGCGGCCCAAACTCCTGGCTCTGTTGCACAGAACGCAAGAGAAGTGGCACAATTATCCTAGTTCAAATAAATTCATGTTAGCAGACAATGCTAACTAAATATGCAGGTTTAAAAATATATACTTGTGTATTGATTTTAAGAAAGGCGTTGATGTTTATGGTTAGGTACAGATTGGTGCAATGACGGTGCTTTTTTCACTAATCGCTTTTGTTAAATCACCCGTTTGGCGAAGTAGGCTGTGATTCAATGATAAATTAACAGGCACCGCATCGATTATATGCAACGCAGGACAACCTAGATAAACTAGTAATATCATGTGTAGTTAACTAGTGATTATGTTAAGCTTGATTGTTTTTTTATAAGATAAGTTTAATGCTAGCTAGCACCTTACATTGGCTCCTTGATGCATTCACATAACAGGTAGTCAGCCTGCCATGCAGTCTTCTTGTGGAGTGCAATGTAATCGTCCACAATCTGTGTCCAAAAATGCCGATCACCGATTGTAATGATCAGTGGACCCTATGATCACTCTGCTACACAGCTGATGCCTCTCAGACTCTTCACTAAGAGGACTAGAAGCCACTACATCACCGGATTCCTGCCATAAGCTCTGGACCTTTGCATAGCTCTGGACCTTTGCATAGTAATGACTACCTAACGGCTTCCCTGGTTCATATATTGCTGTTCACTGGACCCTATGATCACTTAGCTACAAAGCTGATGCCTGCTGGACTGTTCATTAATCACGGTACTCAATTTAGTTTATTTTGTTTATCTGTCGGCCCCAGCCTCGAACTCAGGCCCTGTGTGAAGTTAACTGACCCTCTCTGCCCATTCATCACCATTTTACCTGTTGTTGTTGTCTTAAACATTGTTGTCTTAGCTTGCTCTCCCAATAAACACCTGTGATTGCTTTATGCCTCACTTTGTCTCTCTCTAATGTAAATATGCCTTGTATACTGTTTAGGGTAGTTATCATTGTTTTATTTTACTGCAGAGCCCCTAGTCCCACTCAACATGCCTCAGAGAGCTCTTTTGTCCCACCTCCCACACATGCAGTGACCTCACCTATCATAACAAGTGCCTCCAGAGATGCAACCTCTCTTATCATCACTCAATGCCTAGGTTTACCTCCACTACCCACACCCTACCATACCCATGTCTGTACATTATGCATTGAATCTATCCTGCCATGCCAAAAAATCTGCTCCTTTAATTCTCTGTCCGCAACGCACTAGACGACCAGTTAGCCTTTAACCGTACACTCATCCTACTCCTCTGTTCCTCGGGTGATGTAGATGTTAACCCAGGCTCTGTGTGTCCCCAGGCGCTCTCATTTGTTGACTTCTGTAACCGTAAAAGCCTTGGTTTCACAGCCTCCACCATAAATTTGTTTAAATTAATTTCTCCAGAAATGTCTCTCACCTGTTACAGACCCCCCTCATTCCCAGCTGTGCCCATGACATCATATGTGACTCGATTGCCCTCCATCTATCTTCATAGTTTTTTCTGTTAGGTGACCTAAACTGGCATATGCTTAATACCCCGGCCATCCTACAATCCAAGCTAGATGCCCTCAATTTCACACAAATTATCAAGGAACTCACCAGGTACAACCCTAAATCCGTAAACATGGGCACCCTCATAGATATTATCCTGACCAACTTGCCCTCCAAATACACCTCTGCTGTTTTCAATCAGGATCTCAGGAATCACTGCCTCATTGTATGCATCCGTTATGGGTTCGTGGTCAAACGACCACCCCTCATCACTGTCAAACACTCCCTAAAACACTTCTGCGAGCAGGCCTTTCTAATCAACCTGGCCCAGGTATCCTGGAAGGATATTGACCTCATCCCGTCAGCAGAGGATGCCTGGTTGTTCTTTAAAAGTAATTTCCTCACCATCTTAAATAAGCATGCCCCTTTCAAAAAATGTAGAACGAAGAACAGATATTGCCCTTGGTTCACTCCAGACCTGACTGCCCTCGACCAGCACAAGAACATCCTGTGGTGTACTGCACTAGCGTCGAATAGTCCCTGCGATATTCACCTTTTCAGAGAAGTCAGGACCCAATACACACAGTCAGTTAGGAAAGCAACGGCTGGCTTTTTTAAACAGAGATTTGCCTTCCTGTAGCTCTAACTCCGAAAAGTTTTGGGACACTGTAAAGTCCTTAGAGAATAAGAGCACCTCCTCCCAGCTGCCCAATGCACTGAGGCTAGGAAACACTGTCACCGCCGATAACTCCACGATAATCGAGAATTTTTTGACTAGTCTGTTCAACCTCTTTTGTATCGTCCGAGATTCCTAAAGATTGGAAAGCTTCCGCAGTCATCCCCCTCTTCAAAGGGGGTGACACTCTATACCAAACTGGTATATCCTGTCCTGCCTTTCTAAAGTCTTTGAAAGCCAAGTTAACAAACAGATCACTTACCATTTAGAATCCAACCGTACCTTCTCTGTTGTGCAATCCGGTTTCCGAGCTGGTCATTGGTGCACCTCTTCCACGCTCAAGGTACTAAACGATATATCCGCCATCGATAGAAGACACTACTGTGTAGCCGTCTTCATCAACCTGGTCTGTTGTCCAGACCTCTGGCAGTCTCTATGGGGGTACCACAGGGTTCAATTCTCGGGCCGACTCTTTTCTCTGTATATATATCATCGATGTCGCTCTTGCTGCAGGTGATTCCTTGATCCACCTCTACGCAGATGACACCATTCTGTATACATCTGGCCCTTCTTTGGACACTGTGTTAACAAACCCCCAAACGAGATTCAATGCCATACAACACTCCTTCTGTGGCCTCCAACTGCTCTTAAACGCAAGTAAAACTATGCATGCTCTTCAAGCGATCGCTGCCCGCACCCGCCCGCCCGACTAGCATCACTACTCTGGACGGTTCTGACTTAGAATATGTGGACAACTACAAATACCTAGGTGTCTGGTTAGACCGTAAACTCTCCTTCCAGAATCATATTAAGCATCTCCAATCCAAAATTAAATCTAGAATTAGCTTCCTATTTCGCAACAAAGCCTCCTTCACTCACGCTGCCAAACATACCCTCGTAAAACTGACTATCCTACCGATTCTTGACTTCGGCGATATCATTTACAAAATAGCCTCCAACTCTCTACTCAGCAAACTGAATGCAGTCTATCACAGTGCCATCCGTTTTGTCACTCATACCACCCACCACTGCGAACTGTATGCTCTCGTCGGCCGGCCCTCGCTACATATTCGTTGCCAAACCCACTGGCACCAGGTCATCTATAAGTCTTTGCCTGGCCGCCTTAACTCAGCTCACTGGTCACCATAGCAACACCCACCCATAGCACACGCTCCAGGAGGTATATCTCACTGGTCATCCCCAAAGCCAACACCTTCTTTGGCCGCAGTTCTCTGCTACCAATGACTGGAACGAATTGCAAAAATCGCTGAAGTTGGAGACTTATATCTCCCTCACTAACTTTAAGCATCAGCTATCTGAGCAGCTTACCACTCACTGCAGCTGTACATCTGTTAATAGCCCATCCAACGAGCTACCTCATCCCCATTTTTATTTACTTTTTTTGCTCTTTTGCATACCAGTATTTCTACTTGCACATCATCATCTGCACATCTATCACTCCAGTGTTAATTTCCAAATTTGTAATTACTTCGCTACTATGGCCTATTTATTGCAGTAACTCCTTACTTATGACCTGTGTGGCTCAGTCGGTAGAGCATGGCGCTTGCAACGCCAAGCGCCGTGGGTTCGATTCCCGCTGGGGCCACCCATATGTAAAAAGTAGTGGCCCCAGCCGACTTGTAAGTCGCTTTGGATAAAAGCGTCTGCTAAATGGGATATATTATTATTATTATTATTACTCCATTTGCACACTATGTATATAGATTTTTCTATTGTGTTATTGACTGTACGTTTGTTTATTCCAAGTGTAACTCTGTTTTTTTGTCGCACTACTTTGATTTATCTTGGCCAGGTCACAGTTGTAAATGAGAACTTGTTCTCAACTGGCCTACCTCGTTAAATAAAGGTGAAAAACAAAATTTTATTAAAAATACATTTTAAAAATCATACCTTTTTTGACAACACCCAATTGGATACTGTCATTAACACTGTTCTTAATACTGTAGCAAACATTATTTTAAGCAGGACATTCAAGCGAGCCTTACAATTATAATCCAAAGTAGTTTGAAATGCACTCATAAGCTTCCTGGAAATGGAGGTTACTTCCTGAGTTTTCCCCCATTCACATTCAGAATACATTGTGAAAACTAACATTTTTGCCATTTTTGCTGTAATCAGATATAGTACATCCATAACTATCGGTTTCCTCATTAGTGGGGAGGAGCTTCTACAACCAAATTGCATGTGCATCGCCCTCGTGCCGCAATTTTAGTAAACACAGAAAGGGGCCTATATTGGAGACCAAAAGTCGTCTGGCACACTGCTTAGAGTTTCAATAACATGAATATCTTATTTCTAGCCTACAATCATTGATGTTACTACTAAAATATGACTATTCTTGCTCATTTTAAGACAATTGTCAAATAATTGTAACATTCATAACAGGCGTCAATTGTTGTACGACATCATGGCTACGCTGTTGTCATCACCTTTTACAGTGGATTTCCACTGCTGTGGGTCTTTAACCAGCTGTCTGACTTTGTTGTTCACACAGGAGAGATACGGGACTATCGTGGATCCTCTGGGGAGCCTCAACAACCTCATGATGCTGAAGAGGCAGAGATGAGTCTTTCCAGATCAGAACACCTCAATAAACACCTGCAGAGATCCACAGGAAAGAGACCTCTCTGCTGCTCTGACTGTGGGAAGAGATTCACCTCCTCATCAGGCATTAAAATTCATCAGAGAATCCACACAGGAGAGAAACCTTATAGCTGTGCTCAATGTGGAAAGAGGTTTACTCAGTCAACAGGCCTGATATCACACCAGAGAATACACACAGGAGATAAACCTTATAGCTGTGATCAATGTGGGAAGAGTTTTACTACATCTAGCACTCTGACTTTACACCAGAGAATACACACAGGAGAGAAACCTTATAGCTGTGGTCAATGTGGGAAGAGGTTTACTCAGTCAACCGGCCTGATATCACACCAGAGAATACATACAGGAGATAAATCTTATTGCTGTGATCAATGTGAGAAGAGTTTTACAACATCTGTCTCTCTGACTTTACACCAGAGAATACACACAGGAGCGAAACCTTATAGCTGTGGTCAATGTGGGAAGAGTTTTGGTCAATCTGGCAATCTGACAGTGCACCAGAGAATACACACAGGAGATAAACCTTATAGCTGTGATCAATGTGGGAAGAGGTTTACCACATCTGTCTCTCTGACGGTGCACCAAAGAATACACACAGGAGAGAAATCTTATAGCTGTGGTCAATGTGGGAAGAGTTTTGGTCAATCTGGCAATCTGACAGTGCACCAGAGAATACACACAGGAGAGAAACCTTATAGCTGTGATCAATGTGGGAAGAGTTTTACTACATCTGGCTCTCTGACTTTACACCAGAGAATACACACAGGAGAGAAACCTTATAGCTGTGATCTTTGTGGGAAGAGTTTTTCTACATCTGGCTCTCTGACTTTACACCAGAGAATACACACAGGAGAGAAATCTTATAGCTGTGATCTTTGTGGGAAGAGTTTTTCTACATCTGGCTCTCTGACAGTGCACCAGAGAACACACACAGAAGAGAAACCTCGTAACTTATAACTGTTGTCAATGTGGGAAGAGTTTTACTACATCTAGCTAGCTGACTTCACACACAGGAGAGACATCTCTTAACTATAATCAATGTGGGAAGAGAGACACTGATAAAAGATCTCTGATTAAACATCAGAAAATACATGGAGTTGTTTCATGATATCAATGAAATAATGCAGAATGTTTTTTTAATTTAACAAGGCAAGTCAGTTAAGAACAAATTCTTATTTTCAATGACGGCCTAGGAACAATGGGTTAACTGCCTGTTCAGGGGCAGAACGACAGATTTGTACCTTGTCAGCTCGGGGGTTTGAACTTGCAACCTTCCGGTTACTAGTCCAAAGCTCTAACCACTAGGCTACCCTTAACATTGTAGTGATGTCACAATGTAGAACCCTAATCGTTTGCCCCCTGTTCTGTTGATTTCAGCATTATATGGATATTAGCCTCAGGGCGAAAATCCAGGCTCTGAATTGAAAGGCTACTATTTATGCGATATAACAAAAGTGACTAACAAAAAAGGAGTTGTGTTACACTTAACACGTTGGTGACACACTTGAATCAAAATGCAACACTTCAAAATGTTTAGGTTTTCAATATATCCAAACTGTTTCTGCATATTGGTTATTGATTTGAACACGTTAAAACTGTGTTTTTACGTTATGCTATTCCAATTTAGCAAAATGTAATTGAAAAGAAGACTATGCACGAAATCCAATATACGTTCGGGTGAAAGTTGAGAAGATGTTTTTTCAATGACATAAACATCTTAATTTCAATGTTCTTGCAGCCTATACACATGGACACAGTATAATAAATTGGTCTATAATCAATTTTATTAACAATCCTACATCACTCCAGCATTTCTTGACAACATTCAGGTGCTAATTGTCTTTATTCCACTACTGAAGTAGCATGACACAAGTCACCTTATATTTCAAACATTCAGCCTGACAAAAGATACATGTTTTATTATTCTATGCCTCACCATTAAGTGAATTATTGCCAATACATATTAACCTTTCTAGGGCGGAACCCCTCGACAACATTCCGCCGAAAAGGCAGCTTGCGAAATTCAAAAATATTTTTTACAAGTATGTAACTCACACATTAACAAGTCCAATACAGCAAATTAAAGATAAACATCTTGTTAATCTACCCATCTTGATCGATTTCAAAAATGATTTACAGTGAAAGCACAACATATGATTATGTTAGGTCATAGCCAAGTCAAAAAAACCACAGCCATTTTTCCAGCCAAAGGTAGGAGTCACAAAAAGCAGAAATATAGATAAAATTAATCACTTACCTTTGATGATCTTCATCAGATGACACTCATAGGACATCATGTTACACAATACATGTATCTTTTGTTCGATAATGTGCATATTTATATCCAAAAATCTCAGTTTACATTGGCATGTTACGTGCAGTAATGTTTTGATTCCAAAACATCCGGTGATTTTGCAGAAATGCTCATAATAAACATTGATAAAAGATACAAGTGTTATTCACAGAATTGAAGATAGAATTCTCCTTAATGCAACCACTGTGTCAGATTTTTTTTTACTTTACGGAAAAAGCATAATCTGAGAAGGGCGCTCAGAGCCCAATCCAGCCAGAGAAATATCTGCCATTTTGGAGTCAAAAGAAGTTAGAAATATTAACTTGCCTTTGATGATCTTCATCAGAAGGCACTCCCAGGAATCCCAGTTTGACAATAAATGACTGATTTGTTCCATAAAGTCAATCATTTATGTCCAAATAGCCACTTGTTGTTAGCGTGTTCAGCCCAGCAATCCATCTTCATAAGGCGTGAGCACTTCATCCAGACAAAAACTTGAAAAGTTCCATTACAGGTAATAGAAACATATCAAACGATGTATGGAATCAATATTTAGGATGTTTTTAACATAAATCATCAATAAGCTTCCAAACAGCAGATTCCTATGTCTGTAGAAAAGCCATGGAACTGTCGGGAGCGCGCGTCATGAGACCAAGGCACTCTGCCAGACCACTGACTCTCATGAGCCCCTCCTTTATAGTAGAATCCTCATTCAAGTTTCAAAAGACGGTTGACATCTAGTGGAAGCCTTAGGAAGTGCAACTGTATCCATATCCCACTGTGTATTCGGTCGACCAAGCTTTGAAAAACTACAAACCTCAGATTTCCCACTTCCTGGTTGGATTTTTCTCAGGTTTTTGCCTGCCATATGAGTTCTGTTACATTCACAGACATCATTCAAACAGTTCTAGAAACTTCAGAGTGTTTTCTATCCAATACTAATAATAATATGCATATATTAGCATCTGGGACAGAGTAGGAGGCAGTTCACTCTGGGCAAGCTATTCATCCAAAAGTGAAAACGCTGCCCCCTTTCCCAAAAAGGTTTTAACAAAGGGGTATAGCACGTATAGCTCGTTAGCATGTAGGGCACACTGATTGGTGTCACCTCGTTAGTCAGTATGTGTTACACCTGTGCTGGCTTGTCCAGCTCGTTAGTGGGACGGTGTTTCACCTGAGCTGGTCCAGGTTCTATTTTAGAGTGTCTGGCCCAGTGCCCCAGTTGTCTTGATAGATGTGGAGAGTCAAACACCTTTAGTTGAGCCACCATTTTGGTTTGCTTCCTGTCTTTAAGTTTGGTTTGGTGTGGTTTTTTGTTTTGTTTTCCTTTTCTTTGGCAGATTTAGTGGGTCTCATGGTGGGTGTCTTTTATCTCCCAGTTGTTGTTACTAGTCAACTTTCAGTGGACACCCCCATAGTGTCTTTCAGAACCCCTCCTAAAAAACAAGCTTATATTTTGGGTTGTATATTGCATCCAATTAGTATTTTAATCAATGGCATTTCCTTAGAATGTTCATTAGTCTTACAGTTGTTAATCTTGTTCTCTTATCCTGTTATGTTTGTGTACTAGAAATGTCTGTTTATTTTCATAGTTTTTTCCTGTGAAGCCATTGTGTTGCATCCATGTCTGACATGTGCTGTATAAATAAAGCTTGATTTGATTTCAACAAATGAACCCAATGACTAACAAATCAACAGACTCCTGGTCCCTCTTAGTATGAAAATCAGTATCAATCCCATGTCAAAGGATTCAACTTCTGAACATTGAAACAAACAAATGGATCAAGCAGATCAGTCCCACTTTTCAAGCGTGGTGGAGTGGTAAACACCACCCCCGGCTCTACCAGGGGCTTGAGGTGGTCTCCCACAGCTCTGCTTATGTCATGTTCTGTGGCCTTGCTCTTCCATTTCTTGACTGCCCCTGCAACACAGAAACACATTTAGTCATATTATATAAAACATTCAAATTAATTGATATGGAGCATCTATGGCCTCAGTTACCCCTGGCACCTAAATGTGACTTCTGTCATCTGATCACTCCAAGCTGCATTAAGTTCAGATCTGCCAGGATGGGCATTGTGTTCGGGAATTTGTGTCTGGCCACTGAATATTCATAAGCAATGTAAAGAGATGGGGTGAATGAGTGGGGGAAAGTACATTTGACACAAACGACCTCCTAGTGGTTAGAGCGTTGGACTAGTAACCGGAAGATTGCAAGTTCAAACCCCCGAGCTGACAAGGTACAAATATTTCGTTCTGCCACTGAACAGGCAGTTAATCCACTGTTTCTAGGCCATCATTGAAAATATGAATTTGTTCTTTACTTACTTGCCTAGTTAAATAAAGGTAAAATTAAAATGTAAAAATAATATCAAAGAACAAATGTGTGTGCCTGAGGGGAAATTAACTTTCATACAGCCAAAAGGGGTGAAAAATTACACCAATATCAGTGGACAATTTGCACTAATGTAAATAAAAATAGATGATGGAACATATTCCCCTTTGCTTAAGTGATGAACCCCTGTACCTGTACACAACCAATCTGTAAATAGCACCCGACTACCTCATCCCCATGTTATTACTTACCCTCTTGCTCTTTTGCACCCCAGTATCTCTACTTGCACGTCATCATCTGCACATCTATCACTCTAGTATTAATGCTAAGTTGTAATTATTTTCGCCTCTAGGGCCGATTTATTGCCTTACCTCCCTAATCTTCTACATTTGCACACACTACATAGATTATTAGATTTTTCTTTTGTGTTATTGACTGTACGTTTGTTTATGTGTAACTGTGTCGTTGTTTGTGTCGCACTGAGAACTAAATGAGAACTTGTTCTCAACTGGCCTACCTGGTTAAATAAAAAATAAAAAGGGGACATAAATATTTACCATCTAACCATTTTTTACCTCTCACCTCTCTGGCTGTAGAAGTGTTCTTCCTAACCAGTCCCTCAACAGCTCTCTGACTGAGCTCCACCCTCACTGGGTCTTCAGATGAGAGGAAGACTGAGGAGGGATGGAAGGATGAATGGATCAGTCAGTCAATAAAGTGTAGAGCTGCTGTCTATGCTGTCTGACAAAATCACTATTTTAGTAGTTCCTTAAAGTAAATATGGGTTTATGACTGCTGAAAACCAACTATCAATAACTTAGATCATATATTTTCAGGTAGAGATACATCCTTGGAACGTCCCTAGCCCATTGAAGTTGACTTTTAAAAGGGTTACGGTTAGGGTTTAGGGTAGGGATATCCCAAGGATCCCAGATAGCATTGACCATTGTGCATTATTCTGTCTCTTTTACATAGCAGGTGTAAAAGAAACAGACAAGTAGGTGCGCAGGTCATTATGGTCATTGTAGTTTAAAAATAGCATCTAATTATGCCAATCTGTATGTGGGGTTGTTTGAGAAGAATGTGATTGTCAGCCCTAACAATCCATTCTAGCACCTCATCATTCTCTGGAAAAGGCTTCATTGATGACGTGTTCCTTCTATTCCAGGGGACAGCAGAGGAACTTCATCAATTCCACTCCTTCACCAATACAATCAGTGAACATCTGACATTTACCCTCACCTTTCATGCACATGAAACAAGTTATCTGGACATTTTGATTAAGAGGGAGGGGAGTAGCTTTAGCAGAGACTTATACAGGAAGCCGACGGACAGGAATTCCCTGTTACGCAGAGACAGCTTACACCCTAGCTGTCTGAGATACATTGGTATCGAACATGTTA
Source organism: Oncorhynchus masou masou (assembly GCF_036934945.1). Lineage (NCBI taxonomy): Eukaryota > Metazoa > Chordata > Actinopteri > Salmoniformes > Salmonidae > Oncorhynchus > Oncorhynchus masou. The sequence continues at coordinate 62,900,299 of NC_088217.1, read as the reverse complement.
AGACTCCTAGGGGAGGGATGTCACGTGATGCAGCAAAGCTAAGACAGCTCCCGATAAATCTTTAACAAACTTGTACTTATGAGGTTTCTGTGTTATGCACTATATACCATTACCATATATATAATTGAATATTATCTGCTGTTGGCTTGTGTGGATGTATGTATGTGTTATGCAACATAGCTGACTTAAAACATTGTTAAAAGTATCAGGGCCATGGGACTTTCTCATGATGGAAAAATACAGAGAAGTATGAAGACAGGAACTGTTCAAATTAGTTGGGAGGGGGGCTCATTCAGAGCCGGGTGTTGCGAGAACAAGCGGTCTTTTGTTAGATAACAGGAGCCAGGTGCGAGATAACGGTATGGAGCATGAGAACCTGGATGTTCTTCACAAGCAAGTTACATCTATCAACAGAAGCGCCAAGAGGCGGGGACCCGCCTGAGCGCCTGCAATAGGCTGGACAAGTTTAAACCACGCCCAGTCTCTACTGTGATAGGCCAACAGACGGGTTGGAACTGTCTATCACAGTATAAAGAATACTGTTTTACATACGTATTGTCAGTTCTCTGTTTTGCCCTGCGAGGTGGGATAGAGAGCCCATATGTACGAAAATTGCATTTACCACTTATTGCTTAGCTAATAAAAAAATACATAGTATACAATCGGTGACTCATTGTCATATTTATCCTGATACCAGATTCGAATTGACGCAATTCTAACATACTAAAACTCAATAACTTCACCCATACTGATTACTACACTTTAGCCAAGTTTGATGATATGCCCACAAGTCAAAAATATACAAGGGAAGCACTGAAACAGGCCAAGAGTCGGCGAAGAACCTCTGACCATGGCCTCTTCGGAAACACAAGATGGCCTTATTACTGCTAGCTGGGCTGTGTCCCACAAACACTGATACTTATCAGAAATGCACTGCACAGGAGAAGACCATGTGCACAGCAGGACATTCTGTGCGTCTGTTTGTGTGTATGGTTGTGTGAATGTGTGAGCGTGAGAGGTCAGTATAAAATGAATTGCTTTGTACTGTGCACGCCAGAACGTTCCCGTGAATAAACCTTTTTGACTATTTTAGCTGGAGATGGCTGTGGATGTCGCTCTTCGTATTGGGATGAAGCAAGACGCCATCGTCAGCTGCTCGATCATCATCCAGTTTGCTTTTCGCACAGCGAGAGACGCAGTTTGGAAGAAAGCAAAGGAAAGCGCCTTTCTGAAAGAGAGAATTTAGATTCTGTGAGGACTTGACTGCAGTAGACAAGACAGCAAAGTCAAAATTATGGCGTCTTGTACAACAGGCCCGAAATCAAGGAAAGGGTGGATACTACACGGGAATCAGAGCCTTTTTCGCCAACAGAAAATAAATACGACAGGGGTTATTTGTTCTGTCAGTAGGTTTACAAGGTAGCTCCTTTCCTCACTGCAAATTGAATGTTCTAGTTTTGAATTATGGGGTTACTGTTTACAAGTTAAGACTTCTGGTAATACATATATGAAGCAACTTTCTATAGAGAGGGTAGAGTTTAGATTGCATAGGGTATTTCTTTCTATTCTGTAGATATGGACTTGAAGTTTATGTCAATCAATGCCAGGGGGATACGAAACCTGTTGAAGAGAAAATATTTGTTTTTGTTTTGTAAGGACTGCAACGCAGATCTTGTATTCATTCAAGAAACACATTCATGCAAAGAGGACTATAATTATTGGAAGAATCAGTGGGGCAATGTAATTTGTTTGGCCCACAGGACTAATCATTCAGCTGGGGTTGCAATTTTAGCACACAATTTCAAAGGGAAAGTTTTGTTTACTCAAATGGTCACCAATGGACATCGGCTAGTAGTGGTCACATGGACAGATTATTTGTGTTGTGGATACTGTTCTAGTCCTCCAAATAAAGAAATTGAAGAAACTCTTAAAAGTCTTCTGAGAAAATATCCATCCAGTCAGATTTTAGTTGGTGGAGATTTTAATATGGTTTATTCTAATGAGACTGTTAGATTGCCCCATAGGCCTACGATTGGTGTGAACAAGTTGGTGAATTGTTGCCAAAGCCTGGACTTAATTGACACATGGAGAGTTAAAAAACCTGGAGAGAAACAATACACATGGAGTAATAGAGATCGTTCTCTACAATCAAGTATTGATTTGTGGGTGATAACCTCTAGTCTTGAGCCCAACACTGTAGAGGTAAAACATTTGCCTGCAGTCCTGACGGATCATAAAGTCCTATGGTTGACTGTAAGAATGTGCAGTAATGATGGTAAGAAATACTCTGGTGGTTATTGGAAATTAAATAACTCATTGTTATTGGATAATGATTTAAATGTGATTAAGAATCCAATTTCTGTTTACTGGATTTTAGCTACATCTAATGCAGAATATGGGTAATATTGAGAACTGCTGAAAGGTCAAATCCGCTCAGCTTGTATTACTTATGGACAACGGCTTGCTTTAAGAAGGAGATGTGAGGTAGCTGAACTCTCTAAGACGATTGCAGATATCACAGAGATTGAGCATCTTGATCTTAATGAGAAAGCTACATTGAACGATTTACAGAATCAACTAGATACATTGTATGAGGAAAAGGCAAGACGAGCATTCATAAGATCCAGAAACAATGGTTTGAAAAAAGGTGAAAAGAAGAGTAGATACTTTTTTTTAATTTGGAAAAGAAGAGAGGGGAACTCAACACACTTCAGAAATGTAAGATTAATGGGGTTACCACTGAGGATAGAGAGTTGTTATCAGACCACTCAGATTAATGGGGTTACCACTGAGGATAGAGAGCTGTTATCAGACCACTCAGATTAATGGGGTTACCACTGAGGATAGAGAGTTGTTATCAGACCACTCAGATTAATGGGGTTACCACTGAGGATAGAGAGCTGTTATCAGACCACTCAGATTAATGGGGTTACCACTTATGATAGAGAGCTGTTAACAGACCACTCAGATTAATGGGGTTACCATTGAGGATAGAGAGCTGTTAACAGACCACTCAGATTAATGGGGTTACCACTGAGGATAGAGAGTTGTTATCAGACCACTCAGATTAATGTGGTTACCACTGAGGATAGAGAGTTGTTATCAGACCACTCAGATTAATGGGGTTACCACTGAGGATATAGAGTTGTTATCAGACCACTCAGATTAATGTGGTTACCACTGAGGATAGAGAGCTGTTAACAGACCACTCAGATTAATGGGGTTACCATTGAGGATAGAGAGCTGTTAACAGACCACTCAGATTAATGGGGTTACCACTGAGGATAGAGAGTTGTTATCAGACCACTCAGATTAATGGGGTTACCACTGAGGATAGAGAGTTGTTATCAGACCACTCAGATTAATGGGGTTACCACTGAGGATAGAGAGTTGTTATCAGACCACTCAGATTAATGGGGTTACCACTGAGGATAGAGAGTTATCATTAGACCACTCAGATTAATGGGGTTACCACTGAGGATAGAGAGTTGATATCAGACCACTCAGATTAATGGGATTACCACTGAGGATAGAGAGTTGTTATCAGACCACTCAGATTAATGGGGTTACCACTGAGGATAGAGAGTTGTTATCAGACCACTCAGATTAATGGGGTTACCACTGAGGATAGAGAGTTATCATTAGACCACTCAGATTAATGGGGTTACCACTGAGGATAGAGAGTTGATATCAGACCACTCAGATTAATGGGATTACCACTGAGGATAGAGAGTTGTTATCAGACCACTCAGATTAATGGGGTTACCACTGAGGATAGAGAGTTGTTATCAGACCACTCAGATTAATGTGGTTACCACTGAGGATAGAGAGCTGTTAACAGACCACTCAGATTAATGGGGTTACCATTGAGGATAGAGAGCTGTTAACAGACCACTCAGATTAATGGGGTTACCACTGAGGATAGAGAGTTGTTATCAGACCACTCAGATTAATGGGGTTACCACTGAGGATAGAGAGTTGTTATCAGACCACTCAGATTCATGGGGTTACCACTGAGGATAGAGAGTTGTTATCAGACCACTCAGATTAATGGGGTTACCACTGAGGATAGAGAGTTATCATTAGACCACTCAGATTAATGGGGTTACCACTGAGGATAGAGAGTTGATATCAGACCACTCAGATTAATGGGATTACCACTGAGGATAGAGAGTTGTTATCAGACCACTCAGATTAATGGGGTTACCACTGAGGATATAGAGTTGTTATCAGACCACTCAGATTAATGGGGTTACCACTGAGGATATAGAGTTATCATTAGACCACTCAGATTAATGGGGTTACCACTGAGGATAGAGAGTTGATATCAGACCACTCAGATTAATGGGATTACCACTGAGGATAGAGAGTTGTTATCAGACCACTCAGATTAATGGGGTTACCACTGAGGATAGAGAGTTGTTATCAGACCACTCAGATTAATGGGGTTACCACTGAGGATAGAGAGTTATCATTAGACCACTCAGATTAATGGGGTTACCACTGAGGATAGAGAGTTGATATCAGACCACTCAGATTAATGGGATTACCACTGAGGATAGAGAGTTGTTATCAGACCACTCAGATTAATGGGGTTACCACTGAGGATAGAGTTGTTATCAGACCACTCAGATTAATGTGGTTACCACTGAGGATAGAGAGCTGTTAACAGACCACTCAGATTAATGGGGTTAACAGACCACTGAGGACTAGGAGAGTTGTTATCAGACCACTCAGATTAATGGGGTTACCACTGAGGATAGAGAGTTGTTATCAGACCACTCAGATTAATGGGGTTACCACTGAGGATAGAGAGTTGTTATCAGACCACTCAGGGTTAACTGGGATTATCCACTCAGATTAATGGGGTTACCACTAGGATAGAGTTGATATCAGACCACTCAGATTAATGGGATTACCACTGAGGATAGAGAGTTGTTATCAGACCACTCAGATTAATGGGGTTACCACTGAGTTGTTATCAGACCACTCAGATTAATGTGGTTACCACTGAGGATAGAGAGCTGTTAACAGACCACTCAGATTAATGGGGTTACCATTGAGGATAGAGAGCTGTTAACAGACCACTCAGATTAATGGGGTTACCACTGAGGATAGAGAGTTGTTATCAGACCACTCAGATTAATGGGGTTACCACTGAGGATAGAGAGTTGTTATCAGACCACTCAGATTCATGGGGTTACCACTGAGGATAGAGAGTTGTTATCAGACCACTCAGATTAATGGGGTTACCACTGAGGATAGAGAGTTATCATTAGACCACTCAGATTAATGGGGTTACCACTGAGGATAGAGAGTTGATATCAGACCACTCAGATTAATGGGATTACCACTGAGGATAGAGAGTTGTTATCAGACCACTCAGATTAATGGGGTTACCACTGAGGATATAGAGTTGTTATCAGACCACTCAGATTAATGGGGTTACCACTGAGGATATAGAGTTATCATTAGACCACTCAGATTAATGGGGTTACCACTGAGGATAGAGAGTTGATATCAGACCACTCAGATTAATGGGATTACCACTGAGGATAGAGAGTTGTTATCAGACCACTCAGATTAATGGGGTTACCACTGAGGATAGAGAGTTGTTATCAGACCACTCAGATTAATGGGGTTACCACTGAGGATAGAGAGTTATCATTAGACCACTCAGATTAATGGGGTTACCACTGAGGATAGAGAGTTGATATCAGACCACTCAGATTAATGGGATTACCACTGAGGATAGAGAGTTGTTATCAGACCACTCAGATTAATGGGGTTACCACTGAGGATAGAGAGTTGTTATCAGACCACTCAGATTAATGGGGTTACCACTGAGGATAGAGAGTTATCATTAGACCACTCAGATTAATGGGGTTACCACTGAGGATAGAGAGTTGATATCAGACCACTCAGATTAATGGGATTACCACTGAGGATAGAGAGTTGTTATCAGACCACTCAGATTAATGGGGTTACCACTGAGGATAGAGAGTTGTTATCAGACCACTCAGATTAATGTGGTTACCACTGAGGATAGAGAGCTGTTAACAGACCACTCAGATTAATGGGGTTACCATTGAGGATAGAGAGCTGTTAACAGACCACTCAGATTAATGGGGTTACCACTGAGGATAGAGAGTTGTTATCAGACCACTCAGATTAATGGGGTTACCACTGAGGATAGAGAGTTGTTATCAGACCACTCAGATTAATGGGGTTACCACTGAGGATAGAGAGTTGTTATCAGACCACTCAGATTAATGGGGTTACCACTGAGGATAGAGAGTTATCATTAGACCACTCAGATTAATGGGGTTACCACTGAGGATAGAGAGTTGATATCAGACCACTCAGATTAATGGGATTACCACTGAGGATAGAGAGTTGTTATCAGACCACTCAGATTAATGGGGTTACCACTGAGGATAGAGAGTTGTCATCAGACCACTCAGATTAATGGGGTTACCACTGAGGATAGAGAGTTATCATTAGACCACTCAGATTAATGGGGTTACCACTGAGGATAGAGAGTTGATATCAGACCACTCAGATTAATGGGATTACCACTGAGGATAGAGAGTTGTTATCAGACCACTCAGATTAATGGGGTTACCACTGAGGATATAGAGTTGTTATCAGACCACTCAGATTAATGTGGTTACCACTGAGGATAGAGAGTTGTTATCAGACCACTCAGATTAATGGGGTTACCACTGAGGATAGAGAGTTATCATTAGACCACTCAGATTAATGGGGTTACCACTGAGGATAGAGAGTTATCATTAGACCACTCAGATTAATGGGGTTACCACTGAGGATAGAGAGTTGTTATCAGACCACTGATTAGTGAAGAATTCAATCGGTCTTGTTTTCAAGATTTATCCATTATGGACATCCAGTACGGTGTCGCTCAGTTAAAAAATAACACATCTCCAGGTTGTGATGGATTAACCTCTGAATTTTACAAAACCTTCTCTGAAGAAATAGCACCATTTTTTATTTGAAACCTCTAAGGAGGCTATAAAGAAGGGATAACTACCTGCCTCTCTGTCGCAAGGGGTTATTACTCTTATACCTAAACCACACAAGGATCTTTTAAATATTGATAATTGGCGTCCAATCACACTCCTAAATAACAACTACAAAATTGGTTGTTTTTTTGTTGATGCTGTTTGAACTCTGTATAATGATGACAATAGCTATATCAAACTCTGTCATGGAACATCCTCAAGGTTTAACTTTTACAAAGGAATACGACACGGTTGTCCAATTTCACCTTTTTTTATTTTTGTTAGTATCTTAAATGTTAAGCTCATTAGTTCATAAAAGTCCATTTGAAAAATGTGTCACAAGCTAGATTAGCATTGGATATCGTGAAGCAGTTCCCCAAAATCTCAGGTTTGGTATTAAATCTTTCCAAATGTGAGATGTTTGTTTTAAAAGGAGCTGTCAATCCAGCAGATTGTAACATCGCTCAAAAAGATACTGTAACCTACCTCGGTGTAAAGATCGTCTTAAGGCTGTGAATGATCTTAATTTGAACCCTGTAACTGAACCTGTCAAAAAAAAATTATCCTCATGGTTAGGGAGGGATTTAAGTCTTCAAGGAAGGGTGCTTTTCTCCAAAGCTGAGAGGCTATCTCGTGCATCCTATCTTTTGTCATCTATTGACATTCCCAAATCCACTTGCTGTACCTTAGATAGGCTTTTGTACAACTTCATATGGGAAAAAAGCCACATAAGATAAAAAGAGATGTTATCACCAACAGGGTTTGTGATGGCGGTCTAAATGTTGGTTTATGTTGAACACTAGTAGATCTTACATTGATATCACAAAACCGTTCTGTAAACTAGAAATGAACACAACCACATCACATTGACACACGCTTTGCTACAAAAAGGCTGATCTCTGAGGAAGATTGAGGGAATAGGGTGTAAAAGATTAGACTAGTGACATAACGGTTTCGAATTGCTATAAGATGATATAATAAATTGTATAGTCTAGTATAGGTGGTAGATAAGATAAGGGTTGATAGTTTTAGATTAATAACGGAACAATCCACAGATAAAGTGTACTTGTAAGTAGGCAGTCTGTGCAGCCGTCTTCCACCATAATTTGCAAATAAATTCATTAAAAATCCTACAATTTGATTTTCTGGATTTTTTTTCTGTCATAGTTGAAGTGTACCTATGATGAAAATTACAGACCTCTCTCATCTTTTTAAGTGGGAGAACTTGCACAATTGGTGGCTGACTAAATACTTTTCTTGCTCCACTGTATATATACACAAACATCTGCAATAATTATATTACTTGTATTTTTTTTAAACAAGCACCTTATAAACTGCACAAGCACCAGGAACGCTGTTGTTTTGACAAGTAGCAATAAATCAATGATATCGATTAGGGGTGAAATCTGGTTGTACATGCTGCTGAAACGAACACAACTGAAAAAAAACACACGGAAAACAGTCAACTACATTTGGGAGTGATGCACTTAAATTTAGGGGTCACTAAACAATGGAACGCAACACTTATTTGTAATAACTCATAGATATCATGCTAAAATCATTTATGCGAGAGGAGGGAGATGAGGTTGCACATCCTGTTAAAACTAACAGCTCAAAAACCACACTGAATCTGGGAGTAATGTGTGGTTAGAGGACAATTTGTAGAAAACAGCTCATCACATTTTGAAGTGTTGCATTTTGATTCAAGTGGATCACCAACGTGGTGAGTGTAACGACTTTTTTTGTCAGTCACTTTTTGTTAAATCATATAAATAGTACTCTTCCAAATCAGAGCCTGGATTTTCCCCGAGGATAATATCCATATCATGTTGAAATCAATATAACAGGGGTCAAACATTTAGACTTCTACATTGTGACATCATTAAAATACTCCTACGACAATGTTACAACTGCTGAGGTGAGGTGAATCTCTTCCCACAGTCTGAGCAGCGGTGAATTCTCTTCCCTGTGGGTCTCTGCTAGTTTTTCTTGAGGAGTTCTGATCTGGAGAGACTTCTCTGCCTTGTCAGCATCATGAGGTTGTTGAGGCTCACCAGAGGATCCAAATCTTTCTCCCGTGTGAATGACAAGGTCATACAGATGGTTAAAGGCGCACAATGGCAGAAATCCACTGTAAAATGTGATGCCAACAGCGTAGCCATGATGTTATACAACAATTGACATCTGTAATGAATGTTAAAATTATTTGACAATTGTCTTAAAATGAGCAAGAATCGTCATATTTTGTCTTGTTTTCACATTAATAGTAACACCGATGATTGTAGGCTAGAAATATGTTGTTGAAACGCTAAGCAGTGTGCCAGACGACTTTTGGTCTCCAATATAGGCCCCTTTCTGTGTTTGCTAAAATTGCCGCACGAGGGCGATGCACATGCAATTTAGTTTTCGAAACTCCACCCTGCTAATGAGGAAACCACTAGTTATGGATGTAGTATATCTGAAATGGTGAGCAAAGATTTTAGTTTTTCACAATGCATTCTGAATGTGGATGGGGGAAAACTCAGGGGAGTAACCTCCATTTCCAGGTTCCTTATGAGTGCATTTCACACACTTTGGATTATAATTGTAAGGCTCGTTTGAATTTCCTGCTTAATATAATGTTTGTGTCATCATCGCAAGTCAACCGCTTTGTACTTAAAAACACTTCAACCAGTAAAATGCTCTTTGGCTAGTTTTTCCATCAGCCTGACAATGAGGGTTTGTACACTGTTTGCCAAATTGGCCCATAACTTCACCAAACAACAAATATACCTACGTAATGAATGAAGCACTTTGGTTGTTGTTACATAACATACATAGTGTACTCTAGGACCCATAACAATAACATAGACCTACTGTAGGACCCAAAACTTCACCTAACAATAACATAGACCTACTGCAGGACCCATAACTTCACCTAACAATAACATAGATCTACTGTAGGACCCATAACTTCACCTAACAACACATATAGGAAAATAGCTCTGTGTGTAGTACAATAGCCTATCCATCAAGGAACAGTTCTCTACACATTATGAGCCAAGTATCTCTGTGTGCAAAAAGACTAACGAGACCCTACAGTAAATATAGCACACAATAACAATATAAACATCAATTTGTTAGGGATGTTGGATCCAACATGGAGCACAACATAACTGTCTTTACCAGAGTAATGAATGAAGAAGCACTTTGGTTGTTGTTGCATGTCGTGTTGTTTATCATGTGATTGTCATTCAGAAAATTATTTCCTGGATCAGCTGATGATAGTTCAACATGTGACTAACAAAACAGCTACAGTATTAAGAATTATGTGTAATTATTGAAGAACCACGTTAATGACAGTATCCACAAATTTATTTTTTATTTCACCTTTATTTAACCAGGTAGGCCAGTTGAGAATAAGTTCTCATTTACAACTGCGGGAAACTAGTGCGTGAGGAAGAATCAGGCGCAGAGAGCATATAGTTCCACAGGAAGAAGTGCACTTTAATATCGCACAGAAAACAATGCCCACAACACAGGGCGTGGTAAATGTGGACCAACCCAAACACACAGGGTACCAGGTCCGGGGCACGGACACCAAAATCATACACACATAACATAAGAGTAATCCCGCACAAAACAAGGGCGGGTAGCCTAGCTATAAATAAGGAAGCCCATCAAGCAATCACAAAAGACACAGGTGCAACTAATAAGACAAAACAAACAGAAAACGAAAAAGGGATCGGTGGCGGCTAGTATGCCGGTGACGACGACCGCCGAGCACCGCCCGAACAGGCAGGGGAGCCAACTTCGGCAGAAGTAGTGACAAACACAGAGTTAAACGTGGAGTTGAAGTTGACAAGGTTATAAATAATGATTTATAATTGGAATAATAATTGTGTCCTTCAAACTTTGCTTTCGTCAAAGAATCCTCCATTTAAAGCAATTACAGCCTTGCAGACCTTTGGCATTCTAGTTGTCAATTTGTTGAGGTAATCTAAAGAGATTTCACCCCATGCTTCCTGAAGCACCTCCCACAAATTGGATTGGCTTGATGGGCACTTCTTACGTATCATACGGTCAAGCTGCTGCCACAAGAGCTCAATAGGGTTGAGGTCCGGTGACAGTGCTGACTGCTCCATTATAGACAGAATACCAGCTGACTGCTTCTTCCCTAAATAGTTTGGAGCTGTGCTTTGGGTCATTGTCCTGTTGTAGGAGGAAATTGGCTCCCATTAAGCGCCGTCCACAGGGTATGGCATGGCTTTGCAAAATGGAGTGACAGCTTTCCTTCTTCAAGATCCCTTCTACCCTGTATAAATCTCTCACTGTACCACCACCAAAGCACCCCAGACCAGCACATTGCCAGCCACCATGCTTGACAGAAGGCGTCAAGCACTCCATCATCTTTTCATTTTTTATGGATCTCACAAATGTTCTTGTTTGTGATTCGGACCCCTGAAACTTAGATTCATCTGTCCATAACACTTTTTTCCAATCTTCCTCTGCCCAATGTCTGTGTTATTTTTCCCATCTTAATCTTTTCTTTCTTTTTAATAACCTGTTATGGTTGCATCCCTTTGTTCTCAATTTCCACCTGAAGACATACCCAAATCTAACTGCCTGTAGCTCAGCCCCAGAGGCAAGGATATGCATATTCTTGGTATCATTTGAATGGAAACATTCAAATGAAGTTTGTGGTAATGTTAATTGAATGTAGGAGAATATAACACAGTAGATCTGGTGGAAGAAAAGAGAAAGAAAGAGCATACGTTTTCTGTTTTTTATTGTTGTAGTATCATCTTTCACATGTACTAGAATAGCCACACAGTCAGATAGGATGCTGGAGATAATTCTGATGGATGACACAAGAGGGCAACTGTAGATGTGCAAAGTTTCAGACTGATAACTTCAGGAATGGATGAGCTACATGAAATTTAGCATGAAGTCACCCAGGTGTCCCACAGAAGTTGCCCAAATGTACCGAGTGGCCGAATTGGTGAAATGACCTATAACTATATACAGCAGTGCAAATAACTATATACAACACATCAAAAAGCAATTCTAACACACACACACACACACACACACACACACACACACACACACACACACACACACACACACACACACACACACACACACACACAAAAAAAAATGTTTAAAAAATATTAGAAAATAAATATAGAAAAAAAAACAGTACACCACTTGGAAATCCTCGTCACAGTATTATTCTGCCTGTGCACTGTCCCATAGCAGTCTCTTTCTGATGTAAAGCAGAGGCAAACTGAACAAGTGGTGCATTTCATGCGACACAGAACACAACGATGCCTCCATGCTGTGCCCTTTTGGCCCTGAGGCACAGTCATGCCTGCAGTAATGAACTGTGGCATATGAACACCACTGGGGGCACAGGTAGAGCGGGCAGCTTGGCACCGGGGGCTCCCAGTCAGAGTCGCTATCACTGTGAAAGAAAACATTTAAAAAATACTTGTATTGTATGAGCCTTTTATCATCACATAAAATAAACAGATACAGTGCCTTGCGAAAGTATTCGGCCCCCTTGAACTTTGCGACCTTTTGCCACATTTCAGGCTTCAAACATAAAGATATAAAACTGTATTTTTTTGGTGTGAAGATAATGTCTCTTGAGTATAATTTAAAATGTTGAGACAAGGAGAAGGGGAGGGTTGTGTGGTGAAGATATAGATCATTCTCTCTTCAGAATGTGTCCTCCGCTGGCTTCCACCAATTCTTGCTCCTTCGTTGCTCCTTCGTTGTTTCATTGTGTGAATTGATTGCCCTTAGTTTGAGTGTATTACATAAGTTCCCCTTTACAAATGTCACCAGTAGTAAATGTACCGTTATTTCCTGTCATTTGGTTACATTCATTTCTGTTATAATACATGTATTAATTACAGTCATTTACTGTTGTCATTCACAGAGTGGAAACGTTGTCTGTTCAAAACCTGCTACACTTGTGAGAAACCACTTTTGGTTTATTTCAGAACCATCATTTACAAGATTCGTCAATTTTTGTCATTGTCTTTTTGTTTGGAGTTCTCCATGTGAGCAATGAGCATGTCTGGTTTATCTGTCCTGATAATGTTGAGACAGCGCCCACCTGAGCATAGAACTACTTGGCTGCTGGAGGAAATGTAGGAAAGTTTTTTTTTAACATCCATTGTGACGTTCCCCGACAAGAGAGACAAAAATGTCTCTCAACCAGAAGAATACAGAGAACAAATCAAAAACGGAAAAATTGGGCGTGCAAAATTATTCAGCCCCCTTAAGTTAATACTTTGTAGCGCCACCTTTTGCTGCGATTACAGCTGTAAGTCGCTTGGGGTATGTCTCTATCTGTTTTGCACATCGAGAGACTGAAATTGTTTCCCATTCCTCCTTGCAAAACAGCTTGAGCTCAGTGAGATTGGATGGAGAGCATTTGTGAACAGCAGTTTTCAGTTCTTTCCACAGATTCTCGATTGGATTCAGGTCTGGACTTTGACTTGGCCATTCTAACACCTGGATATGTTTATTTTTGAACCATTCCATTGTAGATTTTGCTTTATGTTATAGACCATGTTTTCATCTTGTTCGAAGACAAATCTCCGTCCCAGTCTCAGGTCTTTTGCAGACTCCATCAGGTTTTCTTCCAGAATGGTCCTGTATTTGGCTCCATCCATCTTCCCATCAATTTTAACCATCTTCCCTGTCCCTGCTGAAGAAAAGCAGGCCCAAACCATGATGCTGCCACCACCATGTTTGACAGTGGGGATGGTGTGTTCAGCGTGATGAGCTGTGTTGCTTCTACGCCAAACATAACGTTTTGCATTGTTGCCAAAAAGTTCAATTTTGGTTTCATCTGACCAGAGCACCTTCTTCCACATGTTTGGTGTGTCTCCCAGGTGGCTCGTGGCAAACTTTAAACGACACTTTTTATGGATATCTTTAAGAAATGGCTTTCTTTTTGCCACTCTTCCATAAAGGCCAGATTTGTGCAATATACAACTGATTGTTGTCCTATGGACAGAGTCTCCCACCTCAGCTGTAGATCTCTGCAGTTCATCCAGAGTGATCATGGGCCTCTTGGCTGCATCTCTGATCAGTCTTCTCCTTGTATGAGCTGAAAGTTTAGAGGGACGGCCAGGTCTTGGTAGATTTGCAGTGGTCTGATACTCCTTCCATTTCAATATTATCACTTGCACAGTGCTCCTTGGGATGTTTAAAGCTTGGGAAATCTTTTTGTATCCAAATCCGGCTTTAAACTTCTTCACAACAGTATCTCGGACCTGCCTGGTGTGTTCCTTGTTCTTCATGATGCTCTCTGCGCTTTTAACGGACCTCTGAGACTATCACAGTGCAGGTGCATTTATACGGAGACTTGATTACACACAAGTGGATTGTATTTATCATCATTAGTCATTTAGGTCAACATTGGATCATTCAGAGATCCTCACTGAACTTCTGGAGAGAGTTTGCTGCACTGAAAGTAAAGGGGCTGAATAATTTTGCACGCCCAATTTTTCAGTTTTTGATTTGTTAAAAAAGTTTGAAATATCCAATAAATGTTGTTCCACTTCATGATTGTGTCCCGCTTGTTGTTGATTCTTCACAAAAAAATACAGTTTTATATCTTTATGTTTGAAGCCTGAAATGTGGCAAAAGGTCGCAAAGTTCAAGGGGGCCGAATACTTTCGCAAGGCACTGTAGTTACATTTCTCCAACCCCATCATCATCTTATTACCAAAACCGTGGTGGAATTACAGATATATTATTGTTTGGTTTGTTGTGGTGGTTTTTTAAACAGCAACAAAATGGCTGTCCAGAGGCTTGGTTTGGTCAACAGCTGAGGGATGGGGGAAGGAGAAATGTAACAACTCTCAAATTCATAGAGAAAGCTATTGTAGCAACCATAACCCAACACCTAGCGACCTCGTCATGAAGTTAAGAAATCTTGGCGTACCAGTTACGCAAGGTGTTGGCCTGACAGTCGCAGGACCCAGGTTTGAGTTCAGCTCAGGGCTACCCCCTGAATCCACTACACTATGAATACAGGGACTGGCCATCCATGAGGTCAAAATTATCTTTTTAAACAGATTTTGAGGCTATATAGTATATTCTTATAATTGCCAGTGAAGATTTCCTGTGGGGGCAAATTATTAGAGCTGTTGATAAGTCATTGTGTAATATTCAGCCAATTTTTTTTCATGCCATTATGCCATTACCTGTTGAGGCGAGGGGTTCACCCCCCCCCCCCCCCGTTCAGCTGAAAAGGTGGCGCAGGGAATGCAAAAATATTCCTTCGAAATATTTAACCTCCACACATTAACAAGTTCAATACCTCAAATGAAAGGTAAACACCTTGTTCATCTACCCAGCGTGTCAGATTTTTTTAATGTTTTACAGCGAAAACACAACATATATTTATGTTAGACCACCACCAAACAAAAGAAAAAACGTAGCCATTTTTTCCAGCAAAAGATAAAATCACAAAAGCAGGATTTAAAAAAAAACAATCACTGTCAAATTTCAATGGCTGTGGTCGAGTTGGGACGCTAGCGTCCCACATACACAAGAGGCGTTAACCAAGTTTAATTCTTCCCAAAGGGTCGTTACAGCTGTAATTCAGACACACAAAAAGGTATATATACCCCACTTCTCCTCCTTCTCTCCAATCCTTACATTGGCAGGGCAGGGTAGCCTAGTGCTTAGAGCGTTGGACTAGTAACCAAAAGGTTGCAAGTTCGAATCCCCGAGCTGACAAGGCACAAATCTGTCATTCTGCCCCTGAACAGGCAGTTAACGAACTGTTCCTAGGCCATCATTGAAAATAAGAATTTGGTCTTAACTGACTTGTCTAGTAAAATAAACATCTTCTGGTAACAGGATACTAAACCTTTTTAACTATCTTCAGTGCATCTGACCTCCTGACCTCAACCCCTCCTTCTCCTAATCCACAGATGTCCATCCGCCTCCCCTATAGCAATCCTGTGATCTCCTCCCTTCCACCCAGCACATTCCACAGCCACTCTGTCTTTCTACAGATCTCACTCCTTTATATACTCTGCGTCTGACCTATCATGTCTTTAAAATCTCAATGTTCAAAGTTTAGAATCCAACAACAGTCATAAAGTTACACTCCATTTCAGTCGGTCAACTTCGGTACAACATACTATGGGAAAATACAATCATTCCCCATGCCGACCCAAACTGATACTAAATTAAACGGCCCCTGGTGTTCCCCAGACCTGATTCCGCAAGATGTGTCAGTTTTGTCAATTTATTAATTGTCTTTTGTTTGAAACACTCCTGTCAATGTTGAGTAAGGACGCACACCTAACTACGCATATAGAAGTAGGACTAGTCTACCTGGCCTGTGGGCAAATGTAGGCCTATAAATGTGCCCATTTGGGGATGTCTGATGTATTTCTGATTGTCTTAACGCACCACCACTAACAAGCCGTGGAGCATCTCAAAGTCATTTTTTCTTCAACTCAAACAGCAAGCAAACTAAGTCTAATCAAAATCAATTGCGTATGACAATAGTTCCTCAATGTATTTACGTAAAATATTTCCACTCGGCATGAAAGGAAAAAATGTAATGCTCTGATCCAGTGGAAATGTCATAAAATCCCTGATTACTTCTTATCCTTTGCACAAATAGCCGACAGATGTGTCTGTCCCGAACTCACTGGTGCGGGAAACTCTTGAGGACCCAGAATATTTTGTACAATGTCGCAAGCCTGCTATCACAAGTTTCGGAGGACCCAGTTGATAGTTGATACAATATTTCAAGTTTGTTGTAAACAGGCCATGTGCAGCAAATGTGATTTCTAGGATATTTATTTTTATCAGGATATTGTCTACCTGCAGGCTGCAATGTTTTTATTTGTAATGTAGGCTATTTTATTACATAGTTGGCATTGGCAACAAAAGTTACTTTTAGATGTGTATAATTTTCATTTAGATTTAGATAGAATGTAGATTAATCACAGACAATGATTTTGAGATACTATTATACATTTAATTTAACTGTTCCACAAAAATGTGCATATGAAAATCATAACTGGCATGCAGATCGGTAGAAATGGTAAGATACATTGTCACTCTAAACGGGAAAGTTTGACGACCTCTGGTGTAGTCAATTACTGAAAACTTCAGGAGCATAACGGCAGAATTTACAGCAGCAGTGGGAGGAGGAAAGAGTTTTTCTTGGGTTATATTGATGACTGGCTCCCTCGAGTAACTTGTGCATCTGTAATTATTTAATCAAACAGCATGCTTAAAGCATCAGACAAGTTACGTACATATAGTTGATTTTATTAAAACACAAGGAGCGATTGGTCGAAAGATGTCGTGGAAATTTCCTGTATTACCAAATCATATATATATATATATCCCATTTAGCAGACGCTTTTGTCCAAAGCGACTTACAAGTCGGCTGGGGCCACTACTTTTTTTTTCATATGGGTGGCCCCAGCGGGAATCGAACCCACGGCGCTTGGCGTTGCAAGTGCCATGCTCTACCGACTGAGCCACACAGGAATCATGAGAGAGCAAACCACACACAAGTCAGAGTTATATCATAAAGTCCATCTTTAATTATATATGAGCTTCACCTTAGCCCTGTGACTCTCAGATCAATTCAGTATCTATAAATGAATTCTCTGAGAGTGCTTACAAAACAATTCTTAGTATCATTTATAGCCAAGACACACCCCTCTCAACTCACATGACAAATAACAGATCTTAGGAACATTACACAAATAACATTTTACTTGAAAGAGGAGTATCCCATAGCTAGATAGCATTAGCTATAAATTATTGTTCAGTTTGTTCTCCTAAACAAAGTTCCTATCTCGTTCTTGGTACCACTTAGGACCAAAACATTACCTAATCTAATGGCATATATCAATTGTCAATTCTAGATACTCCCATCTCAAATGCACCTCCTCCTGGACAAGCTCACCGAGACAGTGAGCCTCTTAGGTCATATACTAGATCAAGATAAGGGCAACCTCAGAGGGGACATACAATAGTTACAGACACATTCCCATATGAAGACAAGCCTGACCTCTCCCCTCTCTGGGCCCCTAGTGACTAAGCCCTAGCAGAGAAGGGATAACTGCAAACTGCCAACAGTATTATCCAAAAGAAGACATTCTGATGACATATCTCACATAAGCATTATTATGTAAATAAAACATTTATTTATGAATGTTACCTAACTAATTCTGATTCATCCCCAACAAAGAACAGATAAGATTTTGTTATTAACTGACCTGCCTAGATAAATAAAGGTTAAATTTAAATAAATAAAATCATATTTTTTGACAAACCGTTTTTTACAAATCTGTAAAGGCAACAACTTTGAGAAGGGTTTAAAACAAAGGTTTCAAACCAATTCATGAATGTTATTGAATCTGTGTATGTTTCGCCTTTAATGTAATGGCATGAAATAAATTGGCTGAATATTACACAATGACTTATCAACAGCTCTAATAATTTGACCCCAACAGGAAATCTTCACTGGCAATTCTAGAATATACTATATATCCTAAAAACCTGGTTAAACTATCATTATGACATCATGGATGGATTATAGAATATACTATATATCCTAGAAACCTGGTTAAACTATCATTATGACATCATGGGCAGATTATAGAATATACTATATATCCTGGAAACTTGGTTAAACTATCATTGACATCATGGATGAGTTCTAGAATACACTATATATGTTTAAAAAAATCGAAAACCCACACAGCAATCAAACAACCAATCTGCAGTTCAAACACTGTTTTGGTAATAAGATGATAGGGTTGGAGAAATGTAACTACTTTCAAATTCATAGACATACCTATGGATGCGAGGACTGAACATCCATGATTTCAACATTATAGTTTTAACCATGTTGATGGTATACAGTGTTGGTTTACATTTAGACATTGGAATAAAACAAGCTTATTTTGGGTTCTGATGGGGTACAACAGTTGAACTAAGCTCATGAGGCATGTGTTAAACTCTTCAAGAATCAATGGCTATAAATAAATAATTTAAAAGTCCAAAAATTGATGTGGCAATTGAATATTTCCCATTTAACACCGAATATCAGTTCAACAACTGCAGAGTTTGCCTCTATTTAAGACAGTACTTGTGTTAGTCAGGGCCCGGTTTCTCAAAACCATTTTACAAATAAGTTCACCATTGGATGCCTTGGATGTGACAGTCATCTTCACCTCCTCATCTTTCACTCCAAAAACTGCATCCTCCTCTTTCTCTTCCTCCTCTTCTTTTACAGTAACATCCTCCTCCTCTTTCACTTTGAACGCGTCTTCCTCTTCTTTCATTGAAACGTCTTTCTCTTCTTTAACTATAACAGCCGCACCCTCTACTTGTTTGTGTAATGTAACAGCCTCCTCTTCCTCCTCCTCTTTCACGAGAGCTTCTTTCTCCATCCAGCAGACCCCCACCTCTTCTTCAGCAGGACGAGAAAAGCTTAGTGAACTCATGGTCGGAGATGTTAGCTAGCTAGGCTAAAGCTAACTTAACGAGCCAGCTAGATGACTAAAAACAACAGCACCGTAAATATGAAATTAAAATGGATAACTAACTAGACGACAGAAGTGGGTTTAAACCACAGTGGCTAATATACTATAAAGCATCTAAAGAGCTTTATTGGTTCGGCTATTTTGTCCAGCAAGCTACCGAGGTGGCTGATTAACTGTTGCTGCTGTTGAAAGAAGCATTCCGTCCACTAGATTATACGTCACACTAACAGCATTGCCTTAAATTCCGACACTGCCATCTGCTGAGGGTAATCCCATCTGGAGTGGGTAACGCTGTTGAGTAAAATGTATATTTTATTTTCAGACAACAAGTTAAAGTGTAGGAAGCATGAATCTTTACTCACCAGTGTAACAAAACGGTATGGTTAAAGCCTTTAGTAACTTAGTTGTAGTGAAGATCTGGTTACCTATAAGCACAAACATGTTTTTGCGTTATTACTTATTTATTAATTTATTTCGGGTAATCTTCTAAACTACCCACAATGCTGTATTTGTCAACGTCATATGGATGGTCAACTCTGTGATACTTAGTTTGTATGCCAGTGTAACGGTGTAATGAAGTTACATTTTTTTAAATATATTTAACCCTTATTTAACTAAGCAGGTCAGTTAATTAAGGACAAATTCTTATTTACATTGACGGCCTACCCCGGCCAAACCCTAACCCAGACGATGCTAGGCCAATTGTGCGCTGCCCTATGGGACTCCCAATGAGGCTTGTTATGATACAGCCTGGATTTGAACCAGCACTGAGCCTCCAGCACTGAGATGCAGTACCTTAGACCGTTGCTCGTGTGTTTACATTACACTCAGTGATAAAGGTATGGGATTCTGGGTAATCCACAGCAGATTTTTGGGGAATCTGAAAATTGAGTGGTCCTGGGATAGAAATGTATAAAGTTGACATTACATCATAAAATCCACGTTTTAAATCATACATAACATAGAATTTATGTTTTAGTAACTACTGAATCTCAGTTTTTCATATGGGTTTTATGCTAAAGTTCACTCTTTCAAGTTGGAAACTAACTGGAAAATGCATCGTCTTTAGGAGTGCTATTTTTCCCCTGTCGACTACTGATCATACATCCACACTGTGTGTCCCGTCAATGCAGGTAATTTATGACAAATGTATAAAGTATATGTTTTAGAAACTCATGAACACCAGACAGTTTATTAGCCCGGTTTTGTTAGTTTATGTGTGTTACACCCCCTCGCCACCAGAGGGGGACATTGAGTAATTTTCAGGTTAATTTGAAATATTTTGATGCTAAAATGGATGACAGTTTATTCTGATGTTTTGAAAATGAGATTACACATGGAAACAGTGTATTCATTTTATTATAGTAAATTAGGAATTATTAGGAATTGTTAAATCCACTATATGATCAAAATAACTTTGACAGACATTTCAATATTTTTTTTGTTAGTATATTATAGGGCAGATTTATGGAGAATTGCTGTGGGAGTGCTATTTATACCCCATCACTACTGATCATTCATCCATGCTTTGTGTGTCCCATCATTGCAGTTTTGGAAATAAATGAACTATCCATTCATTGCTCTTTCCTGTTTTGACTCACTGACTTGAGAGATGGGACCAGGAAGGTCACGCTAGGTCGATATCTAGCTCAAGCATGCAAACGTTAACCACACCTCATGCTTTTCATGAACTGTGTGGTTGTGTTATCAAGTAGGAACCCGTTAGCACAGTAGGCTCTGGTGCCTTCTAGCTGTGGGTTCAAAACGACAGAGGAAATCAACTCGATTAATTTCGTCGAACAACCACCTGATTGGTTTGGTGTTGGGCTTGTTCGACATTGCAGGCTACTGCCAACTGACTGATCTACAAATCACTATACATCATAAATAACTACTCATTATTATTTATAAATCAGTCAGCCAGTCAACTTACCCACAATGCAGCATGGATTTGATGCTCTCGATCAAGGCCCGTGGTTTAGTAGAAAACATGAAGGCTATGCCGCACAAGCGCTACGTTGTGGGATGTCATCTATAATAATTTGTCTGTTCTAAATTCTGTTTCGCTCAAAGCCTTGAGTAATGACCCTATCTTTTACACAATTGGCTGGAAAGTGGCAATGCTTCAGGAAGCTTTGTTTCCCCATCATTACTTTTCAGCATGTTCTCTGTGAATTAGTCTATGGGAGTTTTGTTTTTACAAAACTTTTACAACCTTGGCTTACTGCTAGTTGGGTTCTAACTGGTCTCCGGTAGTTGGGCTCCAGCTCGCTAGCCATAGCTAGTTGGCTAAATAGCGTTAGCTGGCTAGCTAAGATAACTGCACATAGCTAATGTTCTTAGATTTTGGTTAGATTGTCTTATGTATTTCCAAAACTGTGGTTTACTTTAATCACTCAAGTTATGAGTGCAAACGATTGGTTTAATATGAAGTTATACATTTGAAGTTATTTCTGTTGTAGTTTACATCATAGGGAATAGGCTGGTCCTCCATATTACATCACACCTGACTTTGGCATTCTTCTGGATTCTGATTGGTTTAATATAATAAAACCAAAAATAGAACAGTGAAGTTGACTTTGCATTGGGACTTTATTTGATATTTTATAAACAATACAAAACAGACACACAACATCATACAAACATGAACTACATCACACCTGCCCAGACCCACTAGAACACACCTCCATCTCCACTAACTACTTCACACCTGCCCAGACCCACTAGAACCCACCTCCATCTCCTGCATCACTCTCCACCACATGGCCTATGCACTATTTTATTTCTCTCTGTCGCCCAGCACTTTAATTTTTAGATAATAAAGCATTTGAACTTTCCACTGCGTTAACGGAGGATTGGTTGATTTCCAGTACTCCACCACACATGTGCTACACTGGAATTAACCTTCTACATATGTACTGTAATGGAATTATCCCTCTATATATGTACTGCACTGGAATTATCCCATTGGCTGGCAGAAACTTTAATCAATGCGGTCTCAGTGAGTTTTGTGATTGGTTACATTTCAGTCACATGTGCATAAGGAAGAAGGGTGTCTGATGTCTGCAGGTCAATGTAACTGAGAAATATGATACTTGTAATTATTCTGTGAATATCAGCAGTGGGAATGATTGTGAAATATTTTGTTCTTTTCATGAGAGCAACATAATAATGATTTCTGAACAACCATTTTGTATTTAATGTCTATTAAGAGTATCTTAACTTTTTCACTTGGTGATGTTTCATTATAGAGAACATAACATGCATTATGTATATAATGTATATTATGTATATAATAATACAATACATGACATCTACAGTGGCAAGAAACACAACCCTTTGGAATGACATCTAAGTAGCTGAATATGTTTTTCTTTCACCGAGGCAATAATGGTGTTGATGGGAGGACATCACAGAAGAAGCCACTGCTGTCCCAAAAAATAATGGCTGCAATTCTGAAGTTTGCAAAAGTGCACCTGGATGTTCCACAGCGCTACTGGCAAACAATTCTGTGGATATATTAAACTAAAGTTGAGTTGTTAAGAAGGAAAACACAACACTATGTGTGGAGAAAAGGCCCAGCACACCAACATCATAACCTCATCCCAACTGTAAAGTACGTTGGAGGGAGCATCATGGTTCGGGGCTGCTTTGCTGCCTCAGGGCCTGTACAGCTTGATATCATTGACGGAAAAATGAATTCCCAAGTTTATCAAGACATTTTGCAGGAGAATGTTAGGCTATCTGTCCTCCAATTGAAGCTCAACAGAAGTTGGGTGATGCAACAGGACAACGACTCAAACCACAGAAGTAAATCAACAACAGAATGTATCTAGTTTATCATTGATGGTGTTGAAAAAGCCTATTGCACATTGTGGTGGAAATTCTAACCAATCGGGAGAGACCTTTCTTCAAACAATCAACCATTATTTGATAGGAATTGCAATAATGTAGCTGGTCAGCCCTACACTGAGGTGGAAGGCCGAGAGCTCGATGACACAAGGAGTTGAGAAGCCTTATATAGTCAAACTATCTTGTGCATATAGAAAACACGTGATCTTGGTATGTGTCCGTGTGTGGAGAACGAGACACAGACTAACTGTGAATTGGTCATCTCGGTCTGTAGCAACAGCTCATTATTCTAGTCTTCCAGTGAGGTGTCAAAACAACAGGAAATCACTCTAGACACAGTTCCTCTGAAGTAGATCAACGGTTCCCTGAATTGGGCCAAGCAACCGCCTTTGGCCTATCTGTCGAGAGGGTGTGTGGTTGCACACCCACACGAACATACATATAAACTTCTCAACCTTAAAAAGATCCTTCAACACATTAAAAGTCATATAAACTTAGAGGTTAACATAGATTTTTCCCTCACAACATTGCACAGAGACAATTTCAGGTCCAGACTGAACTGTGTGATGTCGTGGGGAGTTGTAGCTTCTCTAGAAATAAATCAGATCCAGATTGAACTGTGTGATGTAGTAGGAAGTTGTTTCCAACAGACCAATATTCTACATAGTTTCGCACATAAAACATAACTACAATGACCATAATCCATTGCGTACCTACTTGTCTTGTCTGTGTAAAGCCTTATTTACTTTAATGAACTACTAAAATAGTAATTTTATCAGACAGCAGCTCTACACTTTGACTGACTGATCCATTCATCCTTCCATCCCTCCTCAGCCTTCCTCTCCTCTGAAGACCCAGTGAGGTTGGAGCTCAGTCAGAGAGCTGTTGAGGGACTGGTTAGGAAGAACACTTCTACAGCCAGAGAAGTGAGAGGTCACATGTTTTAGATGGTAAATATTTATGTCCCCTTAGTGGTTCATCACATAAGCAAAAGGGAATATGTTCCATCATCCATGTTTATTTACATTAGTGCAAATTGTCTACTGATATGGGTGTAATTTCTCACCCCATTTGGCTGTATGAACGTTAATTTCCCCTCAGACACACACATTTCTTTATTATTATGAAGGCCATGTGCCAAATGTACTTTTCCCTACTCATTCACCACATCCCTTCACACTACTTATGTAATTTCAGTGGCCTATGTCAAAGGCCCATCCTGGTGGATCTGAACCTAATGCAGCTCTGAGTGATCGGATGACAGGAGTCACATTTAGGTGCCAGGTGTAACGGAGGCCATTGATGCTCCATATCCATTACTTTGAGTGTTTTCTATAATATGACTAAATGTGTCTGTGTTGCCGGGGCAATCTAGAAATGGAACGGCAAGGCCACAGAACATGACATAAGCAGAGCGGTGGGGGACCACCTCAAGCCCCTGGTAGAGCCGGGGGTGGTGTTTACCACCCCACCACGTCTTCAGCAGGCTGGAAAAGTGGGATTGATCTTTTTGATCTATTTGTTTGTTTCCGTTTTCTGTAGTTGAATCCTTAGACATGGGATTGATACTGATTTTCATACTAAAGAGGGACCAAGAGTCTGTTGATTGGACAGTCATTGGGCTCATTTGTTTTGCAACATGTTCAAATCAAGTTTTATTTATAGAGCATTTCAGACATGGATGCAACACAATGGCTTCACAGGAAATAACAATAAACAGAAATATTTTCCACACAAACAGAGGATAAAAACAGAAGAATAACAACTGAAAGACTAATGAGCATTCTAAGGAAATGCCATTGATTAAAATATGAATTGGATGCAACATCCAACCCAAAACATAAACTTGTTTTACTACATTTTTTGTTGTTACATACCCCAGCAGGAAAACCAGAAATGACAAATAGAAAAAGGAATTAAATAATCACTGACAACAACCACAACTAAACAGGTGGGGTTTTAGGATGGCTCTGAAAGACACTACGGGGGTGTCCAATGAAAGTTGACTAGTAACAACAACTGGGACCTAAAAGACACCCACCATGAGACCCACTAAATCTGCCCAAGAAGAGACAAACAAAAGAAAAACCCACACCAACCTTAAAGACAGGAAGCAAACCAAAAAGGTGGTTAAAATAATTTATTTACAATCAATACCATTCACACTTTACAAAATCATATCTCTCATTCATTCTTAATTACTTATATTTACAAAACCAAATCACCAAACAAAAACAAACCTCAGGGGAGCATCGTCCCTCCCCGTAATACCTAACCCTTTCCCTATCTCCCCTTCCCTAATCTATCCCCTTACCAAACTCACTCTAACACTCCCAGCCCTAAACCCCCTTTCCACCTCTCCCGTGCCGCATGCTTTCCCCACTTCCTCTCCTCCCTCTTCATCCTCCCCCTCAAATCACCTTCCACCCTTCTCACTATACCTTCCACCCCCCAATCTCTCCCTGTCTTGACTAAATTCTTCCTGGCTTCCCACAGTCCCTTTTTAAAGAGACTCATGAGAAGCCAGAGCAGAAACCTGTCCCTATCCGTTCCCTTTGCTCTCCCTATGCCTCTCTCTAGCCTAGCCCATGTCAAAACAAAATCACTCCTAACCACACCTAGCATCACCCGTGCCCTAGCCCAGACTAGTCCGGCAAAGGCACAGTCCCAGAAGGCATGGCGCACAGTCTCCTCCCTGCCACAAGCAGATCTTGGACAGGTGGGGATCGCACCACACTATACCGGTACAAGATGGAAAATACCGGCAAGCACTTATGGAGGCCCAACCAATTCAGGTCCTTGAGCCTGTTGTCCAGGCCCCGCGCCTGCACTCCCTCCCAGACCACTGACGAGATGCCCGCTACAGGCGCAGTACTCCCTGCCTGCCTGACCTCCTCGTACAGGTGCCTGTGATCTAAACCTACTCGGGCAACTTCAACCTCGGGGTGCGCACGCAGCCACTTTGCCGCATGGCCAAAGTGCCACGGCAGCTGTTCCGCCCGAGGACCCGCGTTAGACCACACCATTACGCTTCTCGCCTGGTACGAGAAGAACACCCGCAGGAGGTAACCGGATGGGTGTATCACTGGCTGAGCACGCTCCGCTAACAAGAAAGAAACAAAAATTGAGTCCAGCTTGAGGGGGAAATGTGGTACCCCCCTACCTCCCTCCCCGATGGGACAGATCATGCGTGCCCTGGCAACCCACTCGCACCTGCCACCCCACATGAACTGAAACACAAGTCTCACTAGAGACTTTCTCAGACAAGCCTGCAATGGGTAGATGTATGCCAAATACAAAAGAGATGGCAATACATCCACCTTTAGGACCAGGACCTTACCTATAAAAGACAAAGACCTAGCCTTCCACATTGCTAGCTTCCTCTGTACCACTGCGATACGCATGTTCCAGTTTAGCGTCGCTGAGCCAGAGGTCTCAAAATGGACCCCGAGAATCCTCAGGGCCCCTTCACAGAGAGATAACCCCCCGGGCACATCCGTCCTACCGCGCCATCTTCCGAAATACTTAACGGAAGATTTTGCATGATTCAGAACTGCCCCGGACGCTTGGGTGAAATCCCCAATGATGGCAAGGGACCTTGTCAGGCACGAGTCCTTACATAACAGCAAGGAAATGTCGTCGGCGTACTGCGTCATCTTAACACGCAGCCCACCGCTCCCAGGGATCAACAAGCCCTCCACCCCTGTGTCTGCCCTAATGGCAGCCCCCAGAGGCTCCATGTACAGTACGAACAGGAGGGCCGAGAGTGGGCATCCCTGCCTGACCCCAGACGAGAGGTCAAAAACGTCACCTAAGTGACTATTTACACTAACTCGACACCCCGCTCCGACATATAATGTACGGATCCATCCTATAAACTTCTCCCCAAATCCTAATCTACCTAACACCCTGAATAGAAAAGATCTATTCACGCAATCAAAGGCTTTCGCCTGATCTAGCGCTGCTACCATTAAAGGCAGCCCTCTATCTTCAACCCAGGCGATGGAGTCCCTGATCAACTGTAGGTTCCATCTTATTGAGCGGCCCTCTACCCCGCACGTCTGATCCTCATGGACGACGTAGGGAAGGGCTGTGCGCAACCAGTCTGCTAAAACCTTTGCAAGAATCTTGTAGTCTACACACAGCATGGTCAACGGCCGCCAGTTGCCAAGGTCAGTTGCTTCCCCCTTCTTATAAAGAAGTGACAGCACACCAACAGCCATTGATCCCCCCGGGACCCCCGTCTCAAGGATGGCCTTCAAGACTTCGAGGACCACTGGACCAAGTATACCCCAAAACTTGAGGTAAAACTCAGCCGGCAGCCCATCCATCCCAGGCACCTTCCCTTTTCCCATCCTCCTAAGAGTGCTCTCAACCTCTTCTAGTGAGATCTGGGCCTCCATCACGTCTCTAATGTCCTCCGGCAGCCGCCGGGACAAGTGTTCTAAAAACACCGCCGCCTGTGGCCCATACACCCCAATTAACCTATATCTAGCTTCTCTAAACTTAACATCTATCCCCAAAACTCTACCCTGCATTATTACAAAAGTGTTCTCTATTTTAACCTCTCTATGCCCACACAAAATCCCTACTCCTGTTGAGTGCACCCCTCCTATGCCCCCAAAAGATTCCCCCTTATCCCACTCCCTCTTAAATCTACACACATCCCCACCATCCCTCAGGTGAACCTCCTGTAAAAAACAGAAATCAAACCCCACACCCTCTAAATAACAAAAAACCGCCCTCCTTTTAACATTATTCATTAACCCCCTAACATTTAGACTAAAAAAAGAAACAGAACTATTCACTTAATTATTAACAACAAATAAAAAACCCAAAAACCAAAGAAAAAACAGGAGATGCTCCCCTGGTCCATCTCCACCGGCGGGGACGTCCTCTCCTGACGCCCCCCCAAACCAAAAAGGTGGAGCAACTAAAAGGTGTTGACTCTCCACATCTATCAAGACAACTGGAACACTGGGCCAGACACTCTTAAATAGAACCTGGACCAGCTCAGGCGAAACACCTTCCCACTAACGAGATGGACAAGCCAGCACAGGTGTAACACATACTGACTAATGAGGTGACACCAAACAGTGCACCGAAGACACATTTCAGTTGAATGCATTCAGTTGTACAACTGACGAGGTATCCCCCTTTCCTACGTGCTAAAGTCCAACCTCAAAACATTAATGGAGAAACCAAAGCCTGTAACACCTTCCGCCTTAAGACAACAAATATATCCTATATTTTTGTTGAACAACTTTCTTTCAACCAACAGAGAACAACTTCCATTTCACATTATAATCA
Organism: Oncorhynchus masou masou; assembly: GCF_036934945.1. Taxonomy (NCBI): domain Eukaryota; kingdom Metazoa; phylum Chordata; class Actinopteri; order Salmoniformes; family Salmonidae; genus Oncorhynchus; species Oncorhynchus masou. Next base: position 62,871,576 of record NC_088217.1, on the reverse strand, counting down.
ACTGCAACGCTTCACCTTCTACAATATAAACACTGTCTACTGGCTGTCCACAGTTAAAAACAAAAAACACATTTCTAAATAATAATATACAATTGTATCTTTTCTCCTTTTTCTTTCTATAGAATCCTAAAACTCACTAGTTTCTAGAACTCTCGTCTTCCTCAAACTCACTTGCTTCTTGAACTCTCGTCCCCCTAAAATACAGGAAAGAATAAGAGATAAAACCCATGTCCAATATGGAAAAAAGTGTCAAAAATAAATTGTGATCCATGGTAACGCACTGGCTCAATGCAAAACAAATATTTTTGACGGACATTTTGACTGACAACCCCAGAGACAATCAGCAACCAAGTTGTCCTTACCACAGACAGTCTGATTTCAAGTATAAACTTTTGCAATATCTGTATTAACTTTCCATCTCAATGCAGAGCTTGTCTCTCTTTTCAGGGTTCACTCGATAGGTACGCTGTTGGATCGGGGCCCAGTCCCCAATGTCATGCTCTAGTACATTTGGTTTGGCACATCTGAGAATAAACCCTGATATTTTAAAAGCAGGGCAACAATGTCAATGTAATTGCACCTCAAAATTGTCAGTTGGTTGCATAAATAATTACGATTACTAAATGTTACATGAATTGTAAATATGAAATATCAAAACTAAATGTACACCCCTTTGTTAATATGTGTTGGCAATAATTCACTTTGTGGTGAGGCATGGAATAATAAAACATGTATATTTTGTCAGGCTGGATGTTATGAGGAAATATGAGGTGATTTGAGACATGCTTCTTCAGTAGTGGAATAAAGACCATTAGCACTTGAATGTTGTCAAGAAATACTGGAGTGATGTCACATTGTTAATAAAATTATGTATAGACTAATTTATTATACTGTGTCCATGTGAATAGGCTGCAAGTACGTTGAAAAAAAGTTTTTTCAAGTAATAGAAAAAATGACCCAAAAAGACTAAAACCAAATGTGTTTGGAAGTCGGGCAGTCTTCTTTTCAATTACATTTTGATAGGTGGGATGGCCCCAGCTTTAACGTGTCGAAATCAATAACCAATATTATGCAGAGACAGTTGTGATATATTGAAAACCTAAATATAAAAAGTGCTATGTATACACAAACATCTGCCACAATAAACATATTACTTTTAAACAAGCTCCTTATAAACTGCACAAGCACCAGAAATGCTGCTGTTTTGACAAGTAGCAATACATCACTGAAATCGAGTTTGGGGGAAATCAGGTTGTATATGCTGTTGAAATGTTGTGAGTTTATTGAAATACTCCTACTACAATGTTAAATCATTCTACATTGTGACATTTCATTGATATCATGAAACAACTCATTCATGCATGTATTTTCTGATGTTTAATCAGAGATCTTTTATCAAGGTATCTCTGGTCACATTGATCACAGCTATAAGGTAACTCTCCAGTGTGTATTCTCTGGTGTGACATCAGGCTGTTTGACCGAGTAAAACTCTTCCCACATTGATCACAGTTATAAGGTTTCTCTCCTGTGTGTGTTCTCAGGTGTAAAGTCAGCTGGCTAGATGTAGTAAAACTCTTCCCACATTGATCGCAGCTATAAGGTTTCTCTCCTGTGTGTGTTCTCAGGTGTAATGTCAGCTGGCTAGATGTAGTAAAACTCTTCCCACATTGATCACAGCTAAAAGGTTTCTCTCCTGTGTGTGTTCTCTGGTGTATAGTTAGACAGCTAGACCTAGTAAAACTCTTCCCACATTGATTACAGCTAAAAGGTTTCTCTCCTGTGTGTGTTCTCTGGTGTAAAGTTAGACAGCTCGACCTAGTAAAACTCTTCCCACATAGATTACAACTATAAGATTTCTCTCCTGTGTGTGTTATCTGGTGGACGATCAAGGAGCTTGACGCAGTAAAACTCTTTCCACATTGATCACAACCATAAGATTTCGCTCCTGTGTGTGTCCGCTGGTGTACTGTCAGGTTGTTTAGCTGAGTAAAACTCTTCCCGCATTGATCACAGCTATAAGGTTTCTCTCCTGTGTGTGTCCGCTGATGTACTATCAGATTGTTTAGCTGAGTAAAACTCTTCCCACATTGATCACAGCTAAATGGTTTCTCTCCTGTGTGTGTTCTCTTGTGTATAGTTAAATAGCTAGATGTCGTAAAACTCTTCTCACATTGATTACAGCAATAAGGTTTCTCTCCTGTGTGTGTCCGCTGGTGTACTATCAGGCTGATTAGCTGAGTATAACTCTTCCCACATTGATCACAGCCATAAGGTTTCTCTCCAGTGTGTATTCTCTGGTGTGATTTCAGGGTTTGTAGCCGAATAAATGTCTTCCCACATTGATCACAGCCAAAAGATTTCTCTCCTGTGTGAATTCTTTGATGTATTTTAAGGTCTACTTTAGAGTTGAATCTCTTCCCACATTCAGAGCAGCAGTTGGATTTCTTCCCTGTGGGTCTCTGCTGGTGTTTCTTGAGGAGTTCTGATCCGGAGAGACTCTTCTCTGCCTCCTCAGCATTATGATGTTGTTGAGGTTCCCCAGAGGATCCACGATAGTCCCGTCTCTCTCCTATGTGAACGACAAAGTCAGACAGATGGTTAGTGATCCCTTCCCGCCCCAATTCCGTTATTTGACAACACCCAGTGAAATAGCAGAGCGCCAAATTCAAAAACAGAAATACTCATAATAATAAATAAATCATACAAGTGTTATACATGGGTTTAAATATGAACGTCTTGTTAATCCGGACACAGTATCAGATTTCAAAAAGGCTTTACGGCGAAAGCAAACCATGCTATTATCTGAGGATAGCACCCCATCAAACACACACATGAAAATCATAATTCATCCTGCCAGGCACAACACAAAAGTCAGAAATAACATATAATTCATGCCTTACCTTTGAAGATCTTCTTCGGTTGGCACTCCAACATGTCCATCGATGAATTCTGTCATTATATATCCAAAATGTCCATTTATTTGGCGCGTTTGATTCAGAAATACACCGGTTCCAACATGACTACACATGATCTAATAAGTTACCTGTAAACATGATCCAAACATTTCAAATAACTTTCCTAATCCAACTTTAGGTATTTTTAAATGTAAATAATCAATACAATTTAAGACGGAATAAACTGTGTTCAATACCCGAGGAAAACAAAGTGGAGCTTTTAGGTCGCGCGCCTCAACCACAACAGTACACTTCACCCTCGTTCGGAACAGGGCTACTTCTTCATTTCTCAAAGGAAAAACATCAACCAATTTCTAGACTTTTGATATCTAGTGGAAGTGATAGGAACTGCAACCAACTGCCTTAGAATTCTAGATTTCCATTGAGAAGAGAGTGAACCCCCCAAAACAATCCTGGATGGTTTGCCCTCTGGGTTTTGCCTGCCAAATAATTTCTGTTATACTCACAGACATCATTCAAACAGTTTTAGAACCTTCAGAGTGTTTCCTATCCACATCTACTAATACTATGCATATCCTAGCTTCTGGGCCTGAGTAGCAGGCAGTTTACTTTGGGCACACATTTCATCCGGATGTGAAAATAGTGCCCCCAAGCCTGAAGAAGTTTTGAAGGCCCACAACAGCAGAAATCCACTGTTTATTTGAGGTAAAAGGTTATGCCCATAGCATAAATGATTTGACAATTAAGACAGTCAAGTTAGCAACAAGTCAAATTTTGTCTTGTTTTCATATTAGTATTAATTAGAAACAAGTTATTACTTTGTAGTATTCCTGAACCCCTAAGCAGTGTGCCAGAAGACGTGTTTGCTAAAATTGCGGCATGAGGGCGATGCACACGCAATTTGGTAGCAGAAACTCCTCCCTGCTAATGAGGAAACAGCAAGTTATGGATGTAGTATATTTGGTTGTAAAAACTCCTCCCTGCTAATGAGGAAACTGCTGGTTATGGATGTAGTATATCTGGTTGGAGCAAAAATGGTGAGCGAAGATTTGTTTTTCACAATGTATTCTGAATATTAAAGAGCACAATCAGCATAAGATCAGGAGTGCTACTCAAGGAAACTCACATTAAGCTCTGTGTCTATTCACTAGTTCACCACCATGGGGAAAAACTCAGGCGAGTTCTCGTAGGCTGACAGCAAATATAGCATCCATTTCCAGGTTGCTTACAGTGGGGCAAAAAAAGTATTTAGTCAGCCACCAATTTATTTTTGAACCATTCCATTGTAGATTTTGCTTTATGTTTTGGATCATTGTCTTGTTGGAAGACAAATCTCCGTCCCAGTCTCAGGTCTTTTGCAGACTCCATCAGGTTTTCTTCCAGAATGGTCCTGTATTTGGCTCCATCCATCTTCCCATCAATTTTAACCATCTTCCCTGTCTCTGCTGAAGAAAAGCAGGACCAAACCATGATGCTGCCACCACCATGTTTGACGGTGGGTATGGTGTGTTAAGGGTGATGAGCTGTGTTGCTTTTACGCCAAACATAACATTTTGCATTGTTGCCAAAAAATTCAATTTTGGTTTCATCTGACCAGAGCACCTTCCACATGTTTGGTGTGTCTCCCAGGTGGCTTGTGGCAAACTTTAAACGACACTTTTTATGGATATCTTTACGAAATGGCTTTCTTCTTGCCACTCTTCCATAAAGGCCAGATTTGTGCAATATACGACTGATTGTTGTCCTATGAACAGAGTCTCCCACCTCAGCTGTAGATCTCTGCAGTTCATCCAGACTGATCATGGGCCTCTTGGCTGCATCTCTGATCAGTCTTCTCCTTGTATGAGCTGAAAGTTTAGAGGGACGGCCAGGTCTTGGTAGATTTGCAGTGGTCTGATACTCCTTCCATTTCAATATTATCGCTTGCACAGTGCTCCTTGGGATGTTTAAAGCTTGGGAAATCTTTTTGTATCCAAATCCGGCTTTAAACTTCTTCACAACAGTATCTCGGACCTGTCTGGTGTGTTCCTTGTTCTTCATGATGCTCTCTGCGCTTTTAACGGACCTCTGTGACTATCACAGTGCAGGTGCATTTATACGGAGACTTGATTACACACAGGTGGATTGTATTTATCATCATTAGTCATTTAGGTCAACATTGGATCATTCAGAGATCCTCACTGAACTTCTGGAGAGAGTTTGCTGCACTGAAAATAAAGAGGCTGAATAATTTTGCACGCCCAACCTTTCAGTTTTTGATTTGTTAAAAAGGTTTGAAATATCCAATAAATGTCGTTCCACTTCATGATTGTGTCCCACTTGTTGTTGATTCTTCACAAAAAAATACAGTTTTATATCTTTATGTTTGAAGCCTGAAATGTGGCAAACGGTCGCAAAGTTCAAGGGGGCCGAATACTTTCGCAAGGCACTGTATTAGTTAATTGTAGTATACTGTAACCGAACCTTACCCTACATAATGTAACCGGCCTTTCAGTTGAGCGCTCTTCTCCTGTCTACCGGAAGTTCATTATGTTGCATTGCAACCTCTTGCTCGCTAGTTAGCTTAACACATTACTAGTTAGACATTTTACAATTTCAGCTTGTGTTTATTTAAATTCAATCTTGAATACCAGAGTGCTTCATAAATTCAGACCGTTGTCAGATTGTCTGTTTATAAATTCATCCCGTTTCTCTCTCGGGGCCACTGGCCGCTCCGGCCGAGGAGTTGGGTTGATTTGACCGTTCTGACCTGGCTACTTCCAGACACAAATGAGACTCTGACCATTTTACTCGCCCTAGCAGAGCTGGTTAGGGAGTTTTCATGTCATCCAGAGTGACTAACTGTGCTGCTGGAAAACATTTAAATAACGTTTTTTTTTTTGCCTTCGTTTACTGACACCTGAACATATTGAACGGGTGTTGAGCGCTAGTAAATCCACTATTCTGCTCTCTGGTACTCAGACGAGAGAGCTCTGAAATCAGAGTAGAGAGCCAGAGAGGATTTATGAAAGCATCCGAATGTCCATTGAGAAAGCACAACGACTATACTTCCATTTAGCTAAGAATGACAGGAATAATCAAGCCAATAAACGTTGGGTAGTTAGTTAGATAGAATATAGTTAATATACTGGCAAGTTTGATGTATAAGTAGCCAACTAACGTTAGGTAGCGAGTTAACATACCGGTGCATACTGCTGTAATACAATGCTAACAAATTGTCAGCCAAAATAACGTGTAAGGTAACTTATTTGAAAAGTCATTACTTTATTTCATTGCTCAACATTTTCTTAACATTTGTTATAATTAGTTAAAACAATGAATTTGTATCGGTTCTCGTTGGACTTCGGCTGAATATGTTCCGCCATTTTCTTCAAATCTGAAAACGATGTGAAGCCACACCCATTTCCTGAAGAATTGCATTATGGGCCCTAACGTACTGCGTGTTTACGTCATATTATGGTGAATTGAGAACAACATCCGGGAACTTCTGGCATGCTAAACATCATACTATGACCAATAAGCATACTAAATACTCAATTAACATCACCAATAGCAGTTAGTATGAGTATTCTAACACAGCTAATGACTAATCAACAGCTCTAACAATTTGACCCCCACAGGAATCTACACTGGCAGTTATAGAAAGACCCATTTACTATATAACCATTGATTATTGAAAAGTACAACTTATAAATGCCTCAAATGTTTCAACTGTATTACCCCATCAGAAACTAAAACATAATCTTGTATAACGCCACTGTTTGTAAACAAGCACTGTATAGCCTCTAAATCTTGTTAAAACTATAATTTTGACCTCATGGACGGCCAGTCCTTGTATTCATAGTGTAGTGAATTCAGGGGGTAGCCCTGCGCTGGACTCAAACCTGGTCCAGCGACTGTCAAGCCAAAACCTTAACTTCTTTGGGGTAGGGGACAGTATTGGGAATTTTGGATGAAAAACATGCCCAAATTAAGCTGCCTACTACTCAGCCATAAAAGCTAGAATATGCATATAATTAGAAAATTTGGATAGAAAACACAGGTTTCTAAAACTGTTTCAATGATGTCTGTGAGTATAACAGAACTCATATGGCAGGAAAAAACCTGAGAAGAAATCCAAACAGGAAGTGGGAAATCTGAGGTTTGTAGTTTTTCAACTCAGCCCCTATTGAAGATACAGTGGGATATTAGTTATGTTTCCCAAAGCTTCCACTAGATATCAACAGTATTTAGAAACTGTTTTGAGAATTCTACTCTAAAGGAGGGGCTCATAAGGGCTCTTTGAATGAGCTGTCTGGCAGAGTGCCACATTCTCGGTCTGGCTCGCTCAAGTGAAAGGTAGCTATGTTCCACTTCATTTGTACAGACAATTTAATTGTCTGGTTGGAACATTAATGAAGATTTATGTTAAAAACACCCTAAAGATTGATTCTAAACATTGTTTGACATGTTGCTACGGACTGTAACGGAACTTTTTTTGACTTTTCGTCTGCTCCGAGTGAATGCGCGTCATGAATGTGGATTACTGGACAGAACGCCCCAACAAAAGGAGCTATTTTGACATAAATGATCATTATCGAACAGAACAAGCATTTATTGTGGACTCGGGATTCCTGGGAGTGCATTCTGATGAAGATCATCAAAGGTAAGTGAATATTTATCATGCAATTCTGAAATCTGTTGACTCCAACATGGCGGAAATCTGTTTGGCTTGATTTTTGTCGTCTGAGCGCCGTACTGAGATTGTGCTTTTCGGGAAAGTTTAAAAATAATCTGACATAGCGGTTGCATTAAGGAGAAGTGCATCTATAATTCCATGCATAATACTTGTATTTTCATCAACATTTATTATGATCATTTCTGTAACTTGATGTGGCTCTCTGCAAAAATCACCGGACTACTGAACGTAACGCGCCAATGTAAACTCAGATTTGTGGATATGAATATGAACTTCCCGAACAAAACATACATGTTGTATGAGTGTGTGAGTGTCATCTGATGAAGATCAAAGGTTAGAGATTAATTTTATCTATATTTCTGCTTTTTATGACTCCACTCTTTGGTTGGAAAATGGCTGAATGCTTTCTGTGACTTGGCTCTGACATAATGGTATGTTCTGCTTTCGCCGAAAAGCGTTTTTGAAATCGGACACTGTGGTTGGATTAACGAGAATTTGATCTTTAAAATGGTGTAAAATATTTATATGTTTGAGGCATTTTAATTATGGGATTTCTGTTGTTTTTAATTTGGCGCCCTGCAGTTTCACTGGTTGTTAAGAGGTGGGACACTCACGTCCCAAACAATACCTTTCTACAATAGCTTTCTCTACGAATTTGAGAGTAGTTACACTTCTCCTACCCCCATCCCTCAGCTGTTTACCAAACCAAGTCTCTGGGCAGCCATTTTGTTGCTGTTTAAAACCCAGGTTGTCCCTTTAAAAAAGGCCACAATCAACCAATCTGCAGTTCAAACAATAACAAAGCTGTAATTCCACCACTCTTTTGGTAATAAGATGATGATGGGACTGGAGAAATTTAACGACTCTCAAATTCATAGACAGTCCTACGGATGCAAGGACTGACCATCCATGATTTCAACATAGTTTTAACCATATTTTGATGCTATACAGTGGTTGATTTACATTATTTCTAAACATTGGAGTAAAAAACGCTTATTGTAGTAAAAAAAAGCTTATTTTGGGTTCTGATGTGGTAGGACAGTTTAACTAATAAGCTCATGAGGCATGTGTTATATTTTTCAAGAATCAATGGCTATAAATAAACACATTAAAGTCTAAATATGGATGTAGCTATTGCATATTTCCCCTTTAACACCAAACATCAGTTCAACAACTGCAGAGTTTGTGCCTCTGTATTTAAGACAGTACTTACTAGTGTTAACCAGGGCCCGGTCAAAGTTAGAACCATTGGATGCCATAACATGCCTTTGGGAAACCGGGCCCAGATATCCAGTTTCATCCTCTTCTTCTTCCAATGTGACAGTAATCTCCCCATCCTCCTCTTTCACTCCGAAACATGCCTCTTCCTCTTCTTTCACTGTAACATCCTCCTCTTTCACTCTGAACACGTCTTCCTCTTCTTTCACTGAAACGTCTATCTCTTCATCTTTCACTGTAACAACCTCACCCTCTACTTGTTTTTGTATTGTGATATCCTCCTCTTCCTCTTTCACAACAACGTTCAGCCACATACCCTCTTTCTCCGTCCAGCACACCTTCTCTTCTTCAGCAGGAGGAGAGTAGCTTAGTGAACTCATGGTTGGGGATGTTAGCTAGCTATGCTAACCTAACCAGCCCGCTAGCTGACTAATAACAACAACACCGTAAATATTAAATGAAAACGGATAACGAACTACGTTACACGACAGAAGTGTGTTTAAAACACAGTGGCGAATATACTATGAAGCGTCTAAAGCGCTTTATTGGTTTGGTTCTTTTGTCTAGAAAGCTACCGAGTTGGCTGAGTAACTGTTACTGCTGTTGAAAGAAGCGTTCCGTCCACTAGATTATACGTCACACCAACAGCATTGCCTTAAATTCCCAGATCGCCATCTGCTGACTGGAGTGGGTAACGCAGTTGTGTAAAATGTATAATTTATTTTCAGACAAAAAGTTAGTGTAGGGAGCATGTGTTTTTACTCAACAGTGTGTTTAAATACTTAATAACCTAGTTGTTGTCACGATATGGTTTCCTATAAGTACAAACAGTTTTTTTTTGCGTTATTACATTTCGGGAATTCTTCTAAACTACCCACAATGCAGTATTTCTAAACGTCATATGGAATATATACTCTGTGTTACTGAGTTTGTAAGCCAGTGTAAAGGTGTAATGAAGTTACATTTTTAAATCTCTTGGCACTTTAGTTAAGGACAAATTATTATTTTCAATGACGGCCTAGGAACAGTGGGTTAACTGCCTGTTCAGGGGCAGAACGACAGATTTGTACTTTGTCAGCTCGAGGATTTGAACTTGCAACCTTTCGGTTACTAGTCAAACACTCTAACCACTAGGCTTCCCTTCAACACAATAACCCATAATGATAAAGCAAAAACAGGTTTTTCAAATGTAACAAAAACAACAATTGAAATATTACATTTACATACAGTACCAGTCAAAAGTTTGGACACACCTACTCATTCAATGGTTTTTATTTGACTTTTTTCTACATTGTAGAATAATAGTGAAGACATCAAAAACTATGAAATAACACATATTGTATCATGTAGTAACCAAAAAAGGTTAAACAAATCTAAATATATTTTATATTTGAGATTCTTCAAAGCAGTCACCCTTTGCCTTGATGACAGCTTTGCACACTCTTGGCATTCTCTCAACCAGCTTCATGAGGTAGTCACCTGGAATCCACTTCAATTAACAGGTGTGCCTAGTGAAATATTAATTTGTGGAATTCCTTTCCTTCTTAATGCGTTTGAGCCAATCAGATGTGTTGTGACAAGGTATGGGTGCCTCTCATGAGGACTGCCACAGGAAAGGAAGACCCAGAGTTACCTCTGCAGCAGAAGATACATTCATTAGAGTTAACTGCACCTCAGATGGCAGCCCAAATAAATGCTTCACAGAGTAACAGACACATCTCAACATCAACTGTTCAGAGACTGCGTGAATCAGGCCTTCATGGTTGGTTGAATTTCTGCATGCAAAAACACTATTTACAAAAGCCTTGTTAAAGAACAAGAAGGCCCACACACTGTTTACAAAAAAAATGTTTTTCTTTGAAAAATAAGGACATTTCTAAGTGACCTCAAACTTTTGAACGGTAGTGTACATCTACATGATGTATTGTTACACCATATAGGAGCAGTATAGACCTAGTCTGTTCATTATATACATCTACATGATGTATTGTTACACCATGTAGAAGCAGTATAGACCAAGTCTGTTCCTTATATACATATACAAAGGGTCTGAATACTTTACAAATGCACTGTATATTGCTGGCAGAGTTTTCTACCATTGACAGTTTTGTACACAGTCATGTGATAGGTGGTATAGAAAAGTCCAATCTTAGGAGAGTACATGGGAGGCACTATACTGTGTGTCTGCAGGTGTCTATCTGGTCAAAACCACTGATTCAGGTGCCCCTCCACCCTCTGGTGGGATGGATCATGTCTACAGAGAATCCTAGATCCAAATACTTAGATTTGTGTGTATTGGGTATATGTTGTGAAATGGTCAGATATTACTTGTTAGATATTACTGCACTGTCGGAGTTAGAAACAAGCATTTTGCTTCCCCCCCAATAACATTTGCTAAACAAGTGTATGTGACCAATAAAATGTGATTTTGATTTGAAATAAACATCCTAATTATCAAAGTTGCTTTTGGCTGGGGTGAAAATGACTCCAAAGGATTTTAATTTGTTAAAAGTCCATATTGATACAGAAACACTAAACCATGATTTAGATGTATTATTAAGAACAAGTTGACAAAGTCATGAAAAATTGAAGAATTGAATAAACCACATTTTGGCAATGAAAAAAGTTATGCCTCTGGGTTCAAAATGATCCATGTCAGAAGTATGGTTCAATGCAAATATGTAGTGGGTGTAAAGTTGGTTTTAAATTCTCACTCATTAAAAACGAATCAATCAACAGATGCTTCTCTTTGAACTACTTAATTTAATATTACACCTTTATGAAATAAATGAAAAATTAACTTTTGGTTCCTCAACTGCGTTCCCCACTCCAGTCAGCAGATGGCGATATGCGTCTTTTAGGTTCAGGCGACGCTGCCAGTGTGACGTATAATCTCGTGGACGGGACACTCCTTCAACAACAACAGCTCGTCACACACCTCAGTAGCTTTCTAGCAAATATAGCTACAACATTCACGTTCTTTACACTGTTTTCGTTTATATTAGTCGCTGTGTATTAAGCACACTTCTGTTGTATGTACTTGTTGGCCCATTTAATTATATAGTTACGTTGTTTGTCAGCAAGCTGGTTTGCTAAATTAGCTTAGAACATCTCCGACCACGAGTTCACTAATCTGCTCTCCTCCTGATAAAGAAGAGGAGGTCTGCTGGACGGAGGAAGAAGCTCGCGTCAAAGAGGAGGAGGAAGAGGAGGCTGTTACAATACAAAATCAAGTAGAGGTTGAGGATGTACAGTAAAATAAGAAGAGGAAGAGAAAGAGGAGGATGCCGTTTTTGGAGTGAAAGAGGAGGAGGAGGGGGAGATTACTGTCACATTGAAAGAGGAGGAAGAAGAAGAGGATGTTGGAGATCTGTTTAACACCAGTAAGTACCGTCTCTGCAGTAGTTGAACCAATATGCAGTAAAGGGGTTGTACACTTTAATGTTGTTCTGAAGCCACATTGTAACGTGTAGAACATCAAGAGTGGACCATCAACAAAACATTAACAATTGATCAAATGCATCCAATGACAATGCCTGAAATACTGTAGTCCTCAATATCTCCTATTAGATTAGCCCAATATGTAGTCTTAAAGGGGCAATCAGCAGTTGTTACATCCATTTTGGAACTTATACATTAATGATATGTGCCCATCTGTTTCTTGAAGAATTCACTGATGAATGCCTCAAAATATAAGCTTTTTTTTACTCAAATGTTTGTCAGTAAATATAAACAACCACTGTATATCCTCAAAACATGGTTAAAACTATAATGTTGATATCATGGATGGTTGCATTTCTCAATTGCGATACATTTCTAGAAACATAAATTGCGTTACTTTCATATCACATCAACATAAATTCACATAATACTTAAATATCACATCAAAATAATTTCACATAATACAGTCGTGGCCAAAAGTTTTGAGAATGACACAAATATTAATTTCCACAAAGTTTGCTGCTTCAGTGACTTTAGATATTTTTTCAGATGTTACTATGGTATACTGAAGTATAATTACAAGCATTTCATAAGTGTCAAAGGCTTTTGTTGACAATTACATGAAGTTGATGCAAAGAGTCAGTATTTGCATTGTTGACCCTTCTTTTTCAAGAACTCTGCAATCTGCCTTGTCATGCTATAAATTAACTCCTGGGCCACATCCTGACTGATGGCAGCCCATTCTTGAATAATCAATGCTTGTAGTTTGTCAGAATTTGTGGGTTTTTGTTTGTCCACCCACCTCTCGAGGATTGACAACAAGTTCTCAATGGGATTAAGGTCTGGGTAGTTTCCTGGCCATGGACCCAAAATATATATGTTTCATTCCCCAAGCCACATATTATCACTTTTGCCTTATGGCAAGGTGCTCCATCATGCTGGAAAAGGCATTGATGGTCACCAAACTGTTCCTGGATGGTTGGGAGAAGTTGCTCTCAGAGGTTGTGTTGGTACTATTCTTTATTCATGGCTGTGTTCTTAGGCAAAATTGTGAGTGAGCCCACTCCCTTGGCTGAGAAGCAACTCCACACATGAATGGTCTCAGGATGCTTTACTGTTGGAATGACACAGGACTGATGGTAGCACTCACATTGTCAAGCTTTTTTACGGATGCCCAAAACAATCAGAAAGGGGATTCATCAGAGACAATGACTTTACCCCAGTCTTCAACAGTCCAATCCCTGTACACTTTGCAGAATATCAGTCTGTCCCTGATGTTTTTCCTGGAGAGAAGTGGCATCTTTGCTGCCCTTCTTGACACCAGGCCATCCTCCAAAGTCTTCACCTCACTGTGCGTGCAGATGCACTCACACCTGCCTGCTGCCATTCCTGAGCAAGCTCTGTACTGGTGGTACCACAATTCCGCAGCTGAATCAGCTCTAGGAGATTGTCCTGACGCTTGCTGGACTTTCTTGGGTGCCCTGAAGCCTTCTTCACAACAATTGAACCGCTCTCCTTGAAGTTCTTGATGATCCGATAAATGGTTGATTTAGGTGCAATCTTAGTGGCAGCAATATCCTTGCCTGTGCAGCCCTTTTTGGGCAAAGCAATGATGACGGCCCTGAAGCCTTCTTCACAACAATTGAAACGCTCTCCTTGAAGTTCTTGATGATCTGATAAATGGTTAATTTAGGTGCAGTCTTAGTGGCAGCAATATCCTTGCCTGTGAAGCCCTTTTTGTGCAAAGCAATGATGACGGCATGTGTTTCCTCGCAGGTAACCATGTTGACAGAGGAAGAACAATGATTCCAAGCACCAACCACCTTTTGAAGCTTCCAGTCTGTTATTCAAACTCAATCAGCATGACAGAGTGATCTCCAGCCTTGTCCTCGTCAACACTCACACCTGTGTTAACGAGAGAATCACTGACATGATGTCAGCTGGTCCTTTTGTGGAAGGGCTGAAATGCAGTGGAAATATTTTGGGGGATTCAGTTCATTTGCATGGCAAAGAGGGGACTTTGCAATTAATTGCAATTCATCTGATCACTCTTCATAACATTCTGGAGCATTTGCAAATTGCCATCATACAAACTGAGGCAGCAGACTTAGTGAAAATGTATATTTGTGTCATTCTCAAAACGTTTGGCCACAACTGTACTTTCATATCACATCAAAATCATTTTACATAATACTTTCATATCACATCAAAATAGGTAACCAGTCGCGACTCCCCAAACGGTAAACCAAATTAGTTTCTCGTCATTTCTCCTTCCTTCAGGCTTCTTTTTCTTCTTTGGACTTTATATGGCGGTTAGCAACCAACTTTCAGGTGCATTACCACCATCAACTGGACTGGAGTGTGGACCTCAGTTCATCTTTTGTTACCCACGTGGGTACATACCAAGACAGTCATGAAGAGGGCACAACAAAACCTTTTCCCCCTCAGGAGACTGAAAAGATATGGAATGGGTCACCAGATCCTCAAAAGATAATACAGCTGCACCATCGAGAGGATACTGACCGGTTGCATCACTGCCTAGTATGGCAACTTCTCGGCATCTGACCGTAAGGCGCAACAGAGGGTAGTGCGAATGGCCCAGTACATCATTGTGGCCAAGCTTCCTGCCATCCAGGATCTATATAATAGGCGATGTCAGAGGAAAGCTCACAAAATCTCCACCGGACAATTTACATTTACCCCCCCACCCCCTCCTTTTTGTGCACTGCTGCTACTCGCCGGTTGTTTGTTACCTATGCATAGTCACTACGCCCCCACCATCATGTACAGATTACCTCAACTAGCCTGTACCCCCGCACACTGACTCGCTTCCGGTGCCCCCTGTATATTGCCTCATTATTGTTATTCTCATTGTGTTACTTTTTATTATGACTTTTTTAATTTTAGTCTACTTGGTAAACTTTTTCTTCTTCTTGAACTGCACTTTTGGTTAAGGGCTTGTAAATAAAGCATTTCACGGTAACGTCTAAGTTGGTGTCTTGACGCACTTGTAAAAAAAACGGTTTGTCAAAAAAACACTGTACATCTTTTTTTTAAATGTTGCTGACAACCCTCCCCAGAGGTATCTCATTATTGGGATTCATTGCTGATTCCTACCTGTAGCTCACTATGAGGTGTCTAGTGATACAGGTTAAAGGCCCTGTTGGAGATTGGTGGTTGGTAGCGAAGTCGAGGGAACAAGCAGAGTTGGACACGGCCATGTTATTATCCCACACACAGTCTCTGTAGTTCATATGAACCCCATTCCTGGGAATTAGATTTGATTACAAATCGCCCCTGTCTGTTACCACAGAAGGGTTCTGTCTGTCCCATTCCCAGCTAGGTTACGAGGCGCTTTGTCACCAGTACCTATGACTGGTTGATAGGGGAATCCTCCATGCTTATTATGGAACAAGTAATTAGGGGGAAACTATTTAGTAAACTGAAATAAAATAACAAACCTGTTTGAAAAAATGAAAGCTACCTTTGACTCCAAAACGAAAATAGCCTAAAATAATAACCAGCATGAATTATGTTAAGTTAGAAATTATTCAATCTTAACTTTGGGCAAAAATAGAATTGGGTTTCAAATATTTTTTATGTGGTTGAAAGCTTCTGCAACCTGGTGGCTGGTAAATGTTGCCATGGGAGGGCAATGTTTCAATATACCTAGCTTGTGTATCACTTGCTATCACCAGAAATACTTTTTAAGAAATGAGGATATTGGAAACTCCTTTTGATTCATATTAACAGCTTAAAGAAAATAACATTGGCATGAATTACCCTCTGTGAACAAGAAGTACATTAATACAAATATTTTCAGAGATGTGAGATAATGAACTTGTTCTCTGTAATATCGTATAGCTTTGCAATCGTGACATTACATACTTTCAAAGAAAATAGGCATGTTTCTCAACGCATACCCTGACTTTAAAAATTGATTTTCGTGAGAATTAGCTTAGGAACTGCGTGTCACAGCATGACAATGTGAAGGCGATTGGTCGATAATCTATTTGACAGTCGTTACATACACTTTGACATTTTCTGGACTAGTTTTTATTTGAAAATGTTTTTGTTTACTTGCCTGCCTATTGAATTTGGAATACATTGTACTGTTAATCTCTGAAACTCACTGAAATAATTCCTTTGATTCAGCAGTAGCAATACAGGGATATAACATCGACAGAAAAGACAGGAATGCTTATGGGGGAGGTGTTGCTGTATACAGTGCATTCAGAAAGTATTCAGACCCCTTGACTTCTTCCACATTTTGTTACGTTAAAGTCTTATTCTAAAATGGATTGGATTGGATCAGGTTGGATGGGGAGCGTCACTGCATGGCTATTTTCAGATATGTTTGATTGGGTTCAAGTCCGGGCTCTGGCTGGGCAACTCAAGGTTATTCAGAGACTTGTCCCAAAGCCACTCCTATGCTGTCTGGGCTGTGTGCTTCGGGTATTTGTCCTGTTGGAAGGTGAACCTTCGCCCTAGTCTGAGGTCCTGTGCTCTCTGGGGCAGGTTTTCATTAAGGATCTCTCTGCACTTTGCTCTGTTCATCTTTCCCTCGATCCTGAATAGTCTCCCAGTCCCTGCTGCTGAAAAACATCCACACAGCATCATGCTACCACAACCATGCTTCACCTTCTGGATGGTGCCAGGTTTCCTACAGATTTGTGACTTGGCATTCATGCCAAGGAGTTCAATCTTGGTTTCATCAGACCAGAGAATCTTGTTTTTCATGGTCTGAGTCCTTTGGGTGCCTTTTTGATAAACTCCAAGCAGGCTGTCATGTGCATTATACTGAGGAGCGGCTTCCGTCTGGCCTCTCTACCCTAAAGGACTGATTGGTGGAGTGCTGCAGAGATGGTTGTCCTTCTGGAAGGTTCTCCCTTCTCCACAGAGGAACTCTGGAGCTCTTAGTTGTTCTAAACTTCTTCCATTAAAGAACGTTGGAGGCCACTGTGTTCTTGGGGACCTTCAATGCTGCAGACATTTTGTGGTACCCTTCCCCAGATCTGTGACTCGACACAATACTGTATCTGAGCTCTACGGACAATTCCTTCGACCTCAAAGCTTGTTTTTTGCTCTGACATGCACTGTTAACTGTAGATAGCTGTGTGCCTTTACAAATCATGTCCATTCAATTGAATATATTGAGTCTTAAACATTTCACTTTTTCATGAGCATTATTTTTTTAAATCCATTTTAGAATAAGTAATTTAACAAAATGTGGAAAAAGGGAAGCGGTCTGAACTTTCTGAATGCACTGTATGTTCTTGGGCTGTTCCCGACTAAAACAAAATCTTGGTCAACCAAGAGTCGTCTTTTCTTTCTACCAAGCTAGTGGTTGGAATTTTATAACGTGTATTTTTTTCATATATAATCACACCCCACATGTATTAATTAAATCAACTACATGTACTGAACTTGTCTGATGCTTTAAGCACGCGGTTTGATTAAATAATTAAGACACACAAATTACTTGAGGGAGCTGGGCATCCAGAAAAAGTCTTCCCTCCTCCTCCCGCTGCTGCTGGACTTCGTAAATTTTGCCGTTATGTTCCTGAGGTTTTTAGTAATTAACTATACCAGCGGTCGGCAACCTTTTCCATTTGGAGTGACAATGTATCTTCAAATTTATACAAATATGCGTGCCAGTTATGATTTTCACGTGGAACAGTTTAATTTAATTTATAATAGTATCTCAAATTCTTTGTCTGTGCTTCATCTACATTCTATCTAAAAGTAACTTTTATTGCCATTGCCAACTAAAAAATAGCCTACATAAAGGAAACAAATAAAAATATTGCAGTCTGCAGGTAGAAAATATCCTGATTTAAAAATAAATCACATTAGCTTAGCATGACCTGTCTACAACGAACTTGAAACGTATCAACTATCTTCTGGGTCGACAGAAACTGGAGATAGCAAGCTTGCAACATTGTATAAAATATTCTGGGCCCTCAGTTTCCCGCCCTAGTGAGTTCGGGACAGACACAGCTGTTGGATATTTGTGAAAGGGATAAGAAGTAATCAGTAAGTTTATGACATTTCCAATGGATCAGCGCATTACATTTTTCCCTTTTGTGCCAAGTGGTTATCAAAAGGGCGAGAGCTGAATTTTTTTTAACGAAAATACTTTGAGGAACTATTGTCATTTGCAATTGATTTTAATAAGACTTTGTTGTTTGAGGTGAAAAAAAAAATACTTTGAGAAGCTCCACATCTCATTAGTGGTAGTGCGTTAAGACAATCAGAAATACTATTAGACATCTTCAAATGGGCATATTTATAGGCTTACATTTCTGCTCAGTCCAGGTAGACTAGTCCTACTTCTATATGTGTAATCAGGTGTGCATCTTTACTCAACATTGACAGGAGGGTTTCAAACAAAAGACAATGAATAAATTGACAAAACTAACGTATCTTGTAGGGTCAGGTCTGGGTGGTCTGCCATGGGCCGTTTCATTTAGTATCCGATTGGGTCAGCATGGGGAATGATTGTATTTCCCCATAGTATGTTGCACTGAAGTTGACCGACTGAATGGGAGTGTAACTTTATGACTATAATTACTGTTCCCTGAAGGAGGGAAACGAGGTACAACACCTGTTTCCCCCCCCCCCTTCCTTGAATGGTGAAGAGCGGTATTAAATTGAAGGAAGAAATTCATCCTCACGCTCATCACCTGTGGAAGGCGGGGCTTCCAGCGATGCACAGATTTAATAGTTTGTTGTACCTAGTTCCCTCCTTGTTTCCCTCCTTCAGGGAACAGTAGTTATAGTCATACCGTTAAGCTTGTCATATGATGAACTTCAACTTAAATACGGGATCTTGCTGTGGGACAGTTTCTCGTATTCAGATCTCTGAAATGCTCTCTAACTACGTAACATTTAGTGTCTCCTTATGTTACGCTGGGAAAACAGTTTTCATGGGCACAGAAATCCTAAATAATTTCAGAGTTTGCTCAATCCAATGGTTCTAACCGAAAGTCCCCTTAACTTGATTGACAACACCCAAATGGATACTGTCATTAACGTGGTTTTTCAATAATTACACATAATACTTAATACTGTAGCTGTTTTGTTATAGTCACATGTTCAACAATCATCAGCTGATCCAGGAAATCATTTTCTGAATGACAGTAAAATGACAAACATCACGACACGCAACAACAACCAAAGCGCTTCTTCATTCATTACTCTGCTAAAGACAGTTATGCCGTGCTCCATGTTGGATCCAACATCCCTAACAAATTGATGTTTATAATGTGTTATTGTCTGCTTGATTTACAGTAGGGTCCCTTTAGTCTGTTTGGACACAGAGTTACTTAGCTCATAATGTGTAGAGAACTGTTCCTTGATGGATAGGCTATTGTACAACACACACGTGTTCCAGTATGTCTGTAGTTATTGTGGTTCGGTGAAGTTATGGGTCCTACAGTAGGCCTATGTTATTGTTAGGTGAAGTTATGGGACAATTTGTTAAACACTTAATGTACAAACCCTCAGTTTCAAGCTAGCCAAAGAGCATTTTACTGGTTGAAGTGTTTTTTTAAGTATAAAGTAGTTGATTTGCAGCAATAACACAAACATATTAAGCAGGAGATTCAAATGAGCCTTAGTTATAATCCAAAAGTAATGTGAAATGCACTCATAAGCAACCTGGAAATGGAGGCTATTTTGCTGTCAGCCTGAGAACTCCACTGAGTTATCCCCCACAGTTGTGAATTAGTGAATAGACACAGAGCTTAATGTGAGTTTCCTTGAGTAGCAGTCCTGATCTTGCTCTGATAGTGTTCTGTAATATTCAGAATACATTGTGGAAAACTAAAACCTTTTCCTATCATTTTTGTTCCAGGCAGATGTACTATATCCATAACTAGTGGTTTCCTCATTAGCAGGGAGATGTTTCTGCAATCAAATTGTGTGTACATCGCCCCCTAGTGCTGCAATTTTAGCAAACACAGAAAGGGGCCTTTTTTGGAGACCAAAGGTCGTCTGGCACACTGTTTAGGTCTTGACTGTCTTAAGACAATTGTAAAATAATTTGACAGATGTCAATTGTTGTACAACTTCATGGGTACCCTCTTTGCATCACATTGTACCTCAAATAAACAGTAGATTTCTGCTGTTGTGGGCCTTTAAACATCTGTCTGACTTTGTTGTTTACACAGGAGAGAGAGATGTGACTATCGTGGATACACTGGGGAGCCTCAACAACAACATGATGCTGACATGGCAGAGAAGACATCAAAGACATCACACAAGAGAGAAACCATATGGCTGTGCTCAATGTGGGAAGAGTTTTGTTAAATCTAGCTATCTAACGATACACCAGAGAACACACACAGGAGTGAAACCATATAGCTGTAATCAGTGTGGGAAGAGTTTTTCTACATCTGGCTCTCTAACAAAACACTGGAGAACACACACAGGAGAAAAACCATATAGCTGTAATCAATGTTGGAAGAGTATTTCTTCTTCTTGCTATCTAACTATACACCATAGAACACACAGAGAAGAAAATCCGTGCTTTGATCAATGTGGGAAGATTTTTTCTACTTCTAGCTATCTAACTATACACCAGAGAACACACACAGGAGAGAAACCTGTGGTCAATGTGGGAAGATTTTTACTCGGCCAAACAGCCTGAATATACACAAGCTGACACACACAGGGGAAGAGATACTCTGATAAAGATCTCTGATTAAACATAAAATACATGAAGCAGTTGTTTCATGATATTAATGAAATAATGTCACAATGTAGAATGTTTTAACATTGTAGTAGGAGTATGTTAATGATGTCACAATGTAGAAGCCTAAACGTTTGTCCCCTGTTCTATTGATTTCAGCATGATATGATATTAGCCTCAGGGTGAAAATCCAGGCTTTGAATTGAGAGTACTATTTATATGATTTAACAAAAAGTGACTAACAAAAAAGAGTTGTTACACTTACCACGTTGGTGACCCACTTGAATCAAAATGCAACACTTCAAAATGTAGCGATCTGTTTTCTACAAGTTGTCCTCTAACCAGGGATGTACACATTATTCCCAGATTCCATGTGGTTTTTGAGTTGTTAGTTTTAACAGGACGTGCAACCTCCTCTCGGCACAATTGATTTCAACATGATATCGCTGAGTGATGACAAATAAGTGTTGCGTTCCTTTGTTTAACGACCCCTAAATTTAAATGTATCACTCCAAATTGTAGCTGACTGTCTTCTGCAGCTTGTCCTCTAACCAGTGAGGTAAAAGATATCTCCCATTTCCATGTGTTTGTTTTAGTACCAACAGGACGAACAACCTGATTTCCCCCATAATTGATATCAGTGATTTATTGCTACTTGTCAAAACAACAGCGTTTCTGGCGCTTGTGCAGTTTATGAGATGCTTGTTAAGTTATATGATTATTGTGGCAGATGTTTGCGTATATAATAAATTTTACCCCAAACTGTTTCTGCATTTGGACTATTGATTTGGACACGTTTAAACTGTGACATTGGGGATATCACACCTAGAAAAATGTTGTTGAAAATAAGACTATGCCCGACGTACAATATAAGCTTGGTTTTAGTTGAAAAGAAAACTATTTCATTTCAACGCACTTGTAGCTTATACACATGGACACAGTATAATAAATCGGTTTATAATCAATTGTATTAACAATCCTAATAAATTGAGTCATAAATATAAAATATATTTGTTGTCCTAAGGGGAAGATGTTACATTCTTTTGGTTTTTCCATTTATATTTTGAGGTTGGACTTTAGCTCGTTAGCACGTAGGATGCACTGATTGGTGTCACCTCGTTAGTCAGTATGTGGTCCATCTCGTTAGTGGGAAGGTGTTTCACCTGAGCTGGTCCAGGTTCTATTTAAAACCTGTTGAATCTAGGGGCACTATTTTCATTTTTGGAAAAATAACGTTCCCAAAGTAAACAGGCTATTTTGTCAGGACAAGATGCTAGAATATGCATATAATTGACAGCTTGGGATGGAAAACACTCTAAAGTTTCCAAAACTGTAAAAATATTGTCTGTGAGTATAACAGAACTGATATTGCAGGCAAAAGCATGAGAAAAATCCAATCAGGAAGGGACTCTTATTTAGAAAGCTCTGCGTTCCTATGCGTCCCTATTGAGCAGTGAATGAGATATCAACCAGATTGTCTCGTGTCACAATACATAGTTTCAGGCTTTTATTTTGAAAAATGAGCCTAAACGTCAACATTGCGTCAGTGGTCAGCTGGAGTCTCGCAGAGTGTTTTGTGCGTAAGAGACAAATGCGGCCATTGTTTCTCTCTTTCCTACTAAGAAGCCATCTGTCCCGGTTGATATATTATCGAATAGATATTTGAAAAACACCTTGAGGATTGATTATAAACAACGTTTACCATGTTTCTGTCGATATTATGGAGCTAATTTGGAATATTTTTCGCCGTTGTCGTGACCTCAATTTCCGGTCGATTTCTTAGCCAAACGTGAAGAACTAACGGAGATATTTCAGCTACAAAAATAATCTTTTTGGAAAAAATGAACATTTGCGATCTAACTGGGAGTCTTGTGAGTGAAAACATCTGATTGTTTTTCTGATTTTCGTGACCAGGTTGCCTGCTGCTAGCTAGGCATAATGCTATGCTAGGCTATCGATAAACGTACACAAATGCTTGTCTTGCATTGGCTGTAAAGCATATTTTCAAAATCTGAGATGACAGGGTGATTAACAAAAGGCTAAGCTGTGTTTTAATATATTTCACTTGTGATTTCATGAATATAAATATTTTCTCCTAATATTTATGTCCGTTGTGTTATGCTAATTAGTGTCAGTTGATGATTACGTTCCCGGATCCGGGATGGGTAGTTACAAGAGGATTTATTAAGAGTGTCTGGCCCAGTGCTCCAGTTGTCTTGATAGATGTGGAGAGTCTCCACCTTTTTGGTTTGCTTCCTGTCTTTAAGTTTGGTGTGGGTTTTTCTTTTGTTTTCCACTTCTTAGGCAGATTTAGTGGGTCTCATGGGGGTGTCTTTCAGGTCCCAGTTGTTGATACTTGTCAACTTCCAGTGCCCCTTCTAAAAAAACAAGTGTATATTTTGGGTTGGAAATTGCATCCAATTAATATTTTAATCAATGGCATTTCCTTAGAAAGTTCATTAGTCTTTCAGTTGTTAGTCTTCTGTTTGTTGTGTGCTAAATATTTGTTTATTTTTTTTCTTCCTGTGAAGCCATTCTGTTGCATCCATGTCTGAAATATGCTGCCTATATCGAATCTTCCATTCCTCTCAAAAATTTTAGATAAGGCTGTTGCGCAGCAACACACTGCCTTCCTGAAGACAAACAATGTATACGAAATGCTTCCGTCTGGTTTTATACCCCATCATAGCACTGAGACTGCACTTGTGAAGGTGGTAAATTACCTTTTAATGGCATCAGACCGAGGCTCTGCATCTGTTCTCGTGCTCCTAGACCTTAGTGCTGCTTTTGATACCATTGATCACCACATTTTTTGGAGAGATTGGAAACCCAAATTGGTCTACACGGACAAGTTCTGGCTATGGTTTAGATCTTATCTGTTGGAAAAATATCAGTTTGTCTCTGTGAATGGTTTGTCCTCTGACAAATCAACTGTATATTTCGGTGTTCCTCAAGGGTCCGTTTATAGGAACACTATTGTTTTCACTATATATTTTACCTCTTGGGGATGTCATTCAAAAACATAATGTTAACTTTCACTGCTATGCGGATGACACACAGCTGTACATTTCAATGAAACATGGTGAAGCCCCAAAATTGCCCTCGCTAGAAGCATGTGTTTCAGACATAAGGAAGTGGATGGCTGCAAACGTTCTACTTTTAAACTCGGACAAAACAGAGATGCTTGTTCTAAGTCCCAAGAAACAAAGAGATCTTCTGTTGAATCTGACAATTAATCTTAATGGTTGTACAGTCGTCTCAAAAACTGTGAAGGACCTCGGCGTTACTCTGGACCCTGATCTCTCTTTTGAAGAACATATCAAGACCATTTCAAGGACAGCTTTTTTCCATCTACGTAACATTGCAAAAATCTGAAACTTTCTGTCCAAAAATGATGCAGAAAAATTAATCCATGCTTTTGGCACTTCTAGGTTAGACTACTGCAATGCTCTACTTTCCAGATACCCGGATACAGCACTAAATAAACTTCAGTTAGTGCTAAATACGGCTGTTAGAATCCTGACTAGAACCAAAAATTTGATCATATTACTCCAGTGCTAGCCTCCCTACACTGGCTTCCTGTCAAAGCAAGGGCTGATTTCAAGGTTTTACTGCTAACCTACAAAGCATTACATGGGCTTGCTCCTACCTATCTCTCTGATTTGGTCCTGCCGTACATACCTACACGTATGCTACGGTCACAAGACGCAGGCCTCCTAATTGTCCCGAGATTTTCTAAGCAAACGGCTGGAGGCAGGGCTTTCTCCTATAGAGCTCCATTTTTATGGAACGATCTGCCTACCCATGTCAGAGACGCAAACTAGGTCTCAACCTTTAAGTCTTTACTGAAGACTCATCTCTTCAGTGGGTCACATGATTGAGTGTAGTCTGGCCCAGGAGTGAGAAGGTGAACGGAAAGGCTCTGGAGCAACGAACCGCCCTTGCTGTCTCTGTCTGGCCGGTTCCCCTCTTTCCACTGGGATTCTCTGCCTCTAACCCTATTACAGGGGCTGAGTCACTGGCTTACTGGGGCTCTTTCATACCGTCCCTAGGAGGGGTGCGTCACTTGAGTGGGTTGTGTCACTGATGTGATCTTCCTGTCTGGGTTGGCGCCCCCCCTTGGGTTATGCCGTGGCGGAGATCTTTGTGGGCTATAGTCGGCCTTGTCTCAGGATGGTAAGTTGGTGGTTGAAGATATCCCTCGAGTCGTGTGGGGGCTGTGCTTTGGCAAAGTGGGTGGGGTTATACCCTTCCTGTTTGGCCCTGGGCAGGGGTGTCATCGGATGGGGCCACAATGTCTCCTTACCCCTCCTGTCTCAGCCTCCAGTATTTATGCTGCAGTAGTTTATGTGTCGGGGGGCTAGGGTCAGTTTGTTATATCTGGAGTACTTTTCCTGTCCTATCCGGTGTCCTGTGTGAATTTAAGTATGCTCTCTCTAATTCTCTCTTTCTTTTTTGCGATACCAACTCCAGTCAGCAGATGGCAACGTGCATCCTTCAGGTGATTCTGCCACTGTGATTTATAATCTAGTGGACGGGACGCTTCTTCAACATCAACAGCTAGGCAGCCACAGCTAGTCAACAGCTAGTCAGCCACCTTGGTTCACTTTAACTTTATGGAAAAAGGTTAAATAAACCTAGCAACTCCTCTCATACTGGGAAGAACCCCCCCCCCCCCCCCCCAACAAAACTATAACCTTTTCAGGCCTTAAGGGCAGTTTTATTTCAATTGTAGTACCCGGACGGAGAAAATCCAATAAGCTTTTTATAGTTTCATCCTTAGGGTAACTTACTCCCATCAGTTTCTGAGAAAACTGCCCAGACTTTGTAGACTGTTAAATAATGCCTAAACCTCATCTTTATCAAATTATTCATTGAAGATACCAACTTAAAACCTACGTTTGTCTACATATGGGTTGTTTAAATTGTATCTAATTCTATTCCCAGCATTACTTCATCAAATCTCTAGTAATTATTATACACACATACAATTCATTATATTTTCATATATTCACAGAATCCATATAAAACGTAAGAAATTCTAAGGTACTCACGACAAACACTTCATTTGCATTTTCAAGGACTCTCTATAGCTCCGAAGCAGCTCTCCAAACATACTCCCAGCGGAGTATTACGGGACAATGACCGGATCGTCAACGGTTCTCTAACCTCCCAGAGACCACGGCAAAATCAAGCCTCCCAGGAACTATAGACCTTACGCTGCTTTCTAAAATATCATCCCGCTTATTATCCAAATTTCAATCATCTGATTAAGCATATTTCTATATGTTACTATCCAAATGTCAGATTAAGACGCATTATCACAGTCACATAACTCTCATATCACAGTCACACAACTCTCATATCACAGTCACACAAATCTCATATCACAGTCACACAATGTTATTCTCAAACATAACTAATCAATTAGTTGTTTTTCAACAATATTTTAACCTGCAGGAATATTTTCACATTTCTATGTCATGGTTAGTTCCTAGGATAATGCAACTCATATATTTATCTTTCATCTTTCAATACTTCTAAAATGGGGTGCAGGTTTAAAATAATTACAGGTGCACCTACCTATCTTATACTATATCATAAATGGTCTTAACTAGTAAACACAGATTCTAGTTTTCATCCAGTTCACACAGATAGCTGACTCAGCCTCAGAGCCTCCTGACTGGACCCTGTTTACACCTCCAAGGTGCCCCCCCCCCCACACAGGAATACACACTCAGAGCCTCCTGACTCTGGACCCTGTTTACACCTCCAAGGTGCCCCCCCCCCCCCAGGAATACACACAGGAATACACACTCAAGAGCCAGGAATCCTGACTCAGATCCTCCTGGACCCTGTTTACACCTCCAAGGTGCCCCCCCCCCACACAGGAATACACACTCAGAGCCTCCTGACTCTGGACCCTGTTTACACCTCCAAGGTGCCCCCCCCCACACAGGAATACACACTCAGAGGCTACGAGGTTTTTCTAAAAAAAAAACTCCACTTTACGTGTTTCGCTCACATCTTTCTTTTTTTTAAACTACATTCAGGATGTGGTAACCACTCGGCTCGCTACCTCTCAGATCAAAGGTGGGTCGATCTGCTCCGTTCCTGTCACACTCTGACCATTATTTGCGTTGTTTGTTTCTATGTTTTCTTTGGTCAGGGTGTGATTAGTGGGCATTCTATGTTGCATGTCAAGTTAGTCTGTTTCTATATGTTTTGAACTGATATGGTTCTCAATCAGAGGCAGGTGTTTGTCGTTGTCTCTGATTGGGAACCATATTTAGGTAGCCTGTTTTGTATTGTGGTTCGTGGGTTATTGTCTATGTGATGTTGCATGTTAGCACTCCGTTTCGATAGCGGTCACGTTCGTTTTGTTATTTTGTTTGTTTGTCTAGTGTACATCGTGTTTTTCGTCATTCATTAAAAGTATGTATTCACACCACGCTGTGCTTTGGTCTCCTCACTACGACGATCGTAACAGAATAACCCACCAACAATTGACCAAGCAGCATGGTAACGGCCAGCAGCAGCGGCAAAGGACACAGAACTCTGGATGGCGAAGGACCCTGGGCACAGCCAGGGGAATATCGCCGCCCTAAAGCAGAGCTGGAGGCAGTGAAAGCAGAGAGGTGCCGGAATGAGGAGGCAGCACGGCAGTGTGGTTGGAAGCCCGAGAGACAGCCCCAAAATTTCTTGGGGGGTCACACGGGGAGTGTGGTGAAGCCAGGTAGGAGACCTGCGCCAACTTCCCTTGCTTACCGGAGAGAGAGGGGGACCGGGCAGGCACCGTGTTATGCGGTGGAGCGCACAGTCTCCCCAGTGCGTGTGCATAGCCCGGTGAGGTACATTCCAGCTCCTCGTATCGGCCGGGCTCGAGTGGGCATCGAGCCAGGTGCCATGAAGCCGGCTTTATGCATCTGGTCTCCAGTGCGTCTCCTCGGGCCAGCGTACATGGCACCAGCCTTACGCATGGTGTCTCCGGTTCGCCAGCACAGCCCAGTGCGGGCTATTCCACCTCACTGCACTGGCCTGGCTACCGGGAGCATTCAACCAGGTAAGGTTGGGCAGGCTCGGTGCTCAAGAGCTCCAGTGCGCCTGCACGGTCTGGTCTAGCCACCTCCACACACCAGCCCTCCGGTGGCAGTCCCCCGCACCAGGCTACCACTCCGTCTCATTCCTACAGGGGCTCCCGTCTGTCCTGAGCCGCCAGAGTCTCCCCGTCTGTCCTGAGCCGCCAGAGTCTCCCCGTCTGTCCTGAGCCGCCAGAGTCTCCCCGTCTGTCCTGAGCCGCCAGAGTCTCCCCGTCTGTCCTCAGAGTCTCCCCGTCTGTCCTGAGCCGCCAGAGTCTCCCCGTCTGTCCTGAGCCGCCAGAGTCTGTCCCCCAGAGTCTGTCTGTCCTGAGCCGCCAGAGTCTCCCCGTCTGTCCTCTCCCCGTCTGTCCTGAGCCGCCAGAGTCTCCCCGTCTGTCCTGAGCCGCCAGAGTCTCCCCGTCTGTCCTGAGCCGCCAGAGTCTCCCCGTCTGTCCTGAGCCGCCAGAGTCTCCCCGTCTGTCCTGAGCCAGCCAGGACCCGCCAGAGCCGTCAGCCAGCCAGGAGCCGCCAGAGCCGTCAGCCAGTCCGGAGCTGCCCCTCAGTCCAGAGCTGCCCCTCAGTCCAGAGGCCCTCCTCAGTCCAGTGGGGCCTTTAAGTAGGGTCTTAGGCCCAAGGTTGGAGGCGAGGGTAGTCACTGTAAAGAGGCCCTTGAAGAGGGCAATGACTGTGGTGGAGTGGGGTCCACATCCCGCGCCAGAGCCGCCACCGCGGCCAGATGCCCACCCAGACCCTCCCCTATAGGTTTAGGTTTTGCGGCCGGAGTCCGCACCTTAGGGGGGGGAGTGGTACTGTCACACTCTGACCAATATTTGCGTTGTTTGTTTCTATGTTTTGTTTGGTCAGGGTGTGATATGAGTGGGCATTCTATGTTGCATGTCTAGTTAGTCTGTTTCTATGTGTTTTGGCCTGATATGGTTCTCAATCAGAGGCAGGTGTTTGTCGTTGTCTCTGATTGGGAACCATATTTAGGTAGCCTGTTGTATTGTGGTTTGTGGGTTATTGTCTATGTGATGTTGCATGTTAGCACTCAGTTTCGATAGCGGTCACATTTGTTTTGTTATTTTGTTTGTTTGTTTAGGTTAATTCGTGTTTTTCGTCATTCATTAAAAGTATGTATTCACACCATGCTGCGCTTTGGTCTCCTCACTACGACGATCGTGACAGTTCCCAAAGTGTCTCCCTGAGATCCCAACTACAATGCTTCACCCCCCTCTACAATATAAACATGGTGTCTACTGGCTGTCAACAATTAAAAACAATAAAAAACATGTATTTCTAAATAATAATATACAATAGTATTATTTTTCTCTCCTTTTTCATTCTATAGAATCCTACAACTCACTAGCTTCTAGAAGTCACATCTTCCTAAAACTCACTAGATTCTAGAACTCTCGTCTTCCTAAAACTCACTAGCTTCTAGAACACCTCTGCTGTTTTCAATCAAGATCTCAGCGATCACTGCCTGCACCCGTAATGGGTCTGCGACTAAACGACCACCCCTCATCACTGTCAAACGCTCCCTGAAACACTTCTGCGAGCAGGCCTTTCTTATCGACCTGGCCGGGGTATCCTGGAATGACATTGACCTCATCCCGTCTGTAGATGATGCCTGGCTATTCTTTAAAAGTGCCTTCCTCACCATCTTAAATAAGCATGCCCCTCTCATAAAATGTATAAATGATGGGTTATGACTGAACAGGTATAAATGATGGGTTATGATTTAACAGGTATATATGGTGGGTTATGAATTAACAGGTATAAATGATGGGTTATGAATTAACAGGTATAAATGATGGGTTATAAATTAACACGTCCCCTCCAGGCATTTCAATACATTCAGGATTTCTTACGGTCCATGTGCAATATGCAAATCATATCCTTGCAATTATTCAAATATTTAGTTCATTTCATGAGAGCAACATGATAATTAATGATTTCTGAGCAACCATTTTTTAATTCATGTCTATTAAGAGTATCTTATCAACTTTATTTCACTTGGTGATGTTTCATTATAGAGAACATAACATGACAATACATGACCTCTAAGTAGCTGAATATGATTATGGACTAACAGTCTAACAGTTTGAAGGACACAACTCATGTTATTCTGGTTAAACAGTGAGAGACTAGTTGATAATGGAGTGTTTTTTTTTACAATTAGGAAATAACATGTTTTTCTCGTACCTCAGCCAGCATTGTGAATGGTTAGGAAATAATGTCATGTTTTACTCGTACCTCAGCCAGCATTGTGAATGGTGTCTGATGCAGTGACCTACGAGACCAGGGCAGTAGATCTAATACTTATGTGTTTTTAGTCTGTGCTTGGTTCTGTGCTTATAAGTTACATCTCTGGCCATGCTGGCAGGGTCTGAATAAAACCTAATGTCCAATGGGATTGATCTGTTTGATCCAAATATTTGTTTCAGTAGTTGAATCCTTTGACGTAATGTTGATTTCAACATTTTTCATTTTCAACAAATGCACTGGGTTGGTTGAAAAGTGATACTAAACTTACATACCATGCACTATATTGACATAGTGGAAGATTTAGTGAATTTATACTGTTTTTCATACTAAGATGGACCAAGATATGTGTTGCTTTTGCACATATTTGTTAATTGGTTTAGCAAGAGTGTGTTGATTGGTCGGTCATTGGGTTCATATGTTTTACAATATGTTCAAATCAAATCAAGCTTTATTTATACACCACATTTCAGACATGGAGGCAACACAATGACTTCACAGGATTTTTTTTATAAAAACAATGAAAATAAACAGACATATTTACTGCACAATATAAGAGGATAAAAAACAGAAGAATAACAACTGAAAGACTAATGAGCACCCTAAGGAAATGTCATTGATTACAATACTAACAATTGGATGCAACATCCAACCCTAAGATGGACAAGCCAACACATTCTGACTAACGAGGTGATACCAATCAGTTCGCCCTAGTTGCTGTGGTGGAAATTCTACCCATAATCATTAACAGGGAGGCTTGCTTCTGGGTTGTATACTATCTCAGGATAGGTGCAACTTCAGAGATGACGTACAATGGTTCCAAACACCAACCCCACACATCCTGTGCCAGGCCTTGGGCCCCAAATACAATCTCCCCCTAGGAGGTGACTGATGCACAGACACTGTGGAGACAAGTGATTGGTTCCCCATTACTCATGCTATCCCTTCACATGTTTCGCAATAAACACACAGTTCACATATGGAAACAACGTTTCCTTCTGATCTCTTTTGCCTTCCTCCCTGCTGAAATTCTGCCTAGCAGCAGGGACATGTGATAGATACTGATATTCTGCCTAGCAACAGGGACATGAGATCGATGCTGATATTCTGCATAGCAACAGGGACATGTGAAAGATGCTGATAGTCTGCCTAGTAACAGGGACATGTGATCGATGCTGATATTCTGCCTAGCAACAGGGACATGTGATCGATGCTGATATTCTGCATAGCAACAGGGACATGTGATGGATAAGCCTGACTTCTCCCCTCTTTGGACCCAAGGTGACTGAGGCCCATTTGAGGAAGGAAGTGTGGCTGCCAACACCAGAGTCAGAAAGGAGACATTCTAATAGCAAGAGGTCAATAGTTCATATCAGCATATTCTGCAGATAAGACATCTTAATTATCTATGTTACTGAGCTAATTCTGATTTCTCCACCACAATCTTTCCCCAGAAACAGGCTCCAAAACAATAGCTCTGTTACTGGTGTGCAGGATATAACCTTTACTCTGTGGAGGATCAAGAGGAACCAGTCAGTTTCTGTCATATTCTTGGCTGAGTGTCTGAACATCATGGGTTCATTCTACACACCCAGAACAGTTAGAACAGGCCTCTATCAACACACTTTTCTATGTTATAGGTTCTTTACCAAACTTCTATCTCAAGCCCAATGCCTCGGCTTAAATAATTATATTTTGCTACACATGCATTAGTAAGGTTTAACAGAAAATTCCCTCACAGTGCTAACGAGCTATATATGCTAAAGTCCAACCTCAAAACATAAATGGAAAAACCAAAGCCTGTAACAACTTCTCCCTTAAGACAACAAATATATCCTATACCTTTGTTGGACAAGTTTACTCACCACCAACAGAAAACAACTTCCAATTCCTATTAAAATGAACAACAATGCTTCACCTTCTACAATATAAACATGGTGTCTACTGGCTGTCAACAATTAAAAACAAGAAAAAACACATTTCTAAATATTTTTTTCTACAATATTATTTTTTTTAACTCACGAGCTTCTAGAACTCTCGTCCCCTTGGAACGAGCCCAAACAAAACTCATCTCCAATACGGAAAAACATGCAGTCAAAATCAATTGTGATCCATGGCAACGCACTGGCTAAACACAAAACTTTTTGACGACACCCCCCTGAAGACAATCAACAACCAAGTTGTCCTTACCACGGACATGTCTGATTTCAAGAGGAAACTCCTGCAATATCCGTAGTAACTTTCCACCTCACTGCAGAGCTTCTCTCTCTTTCAGGGCTCACTAGATAGGCATGTTGTTGGATCGGGGCCCAGTCCCTAATGTCATGTGCCAAACCAAATGTAATAGCATCTGAGAATGAACAATGATATTCTAAAAGCAGGATAACAATGTCAATATAATTGTACCCAAAAATTGTCAGTTGGTTGCATAAATAATTATTATTACTAAATGTAAATATGAAAACCAAATGTCCCTTTGTTAATATGCATTGGCAATAATTAATTTAATGGTGAGGCATGGAATAATAAAACATGTATATTTTGTCAGGCTGAATGTTTGAAATATGAGGGGATTTGAGACATGCTTCTTCGACAGTGGGATGTTTGAAAGTCGCAAAGAAATATTGGAGTGATGTAAGAATGCGAATAAAATTGATTACAGACCAATTTGTTATACTGCGTCCATGTGTATAGGCTGCAAGTGAATTGAAAAAATGACATCTCAACTTTCACTTCAACCGAACGTATATTGGACATCGGGCAGTGTTCTTCTCAACGTCTTTTCAATTACATTTTGCTAGGTGGGATAGCCCAATGTCAAAACAAAGTTTTAATGTGTCCAAATCAATAACCATTATGCAGAAACAGTTTGTGATAAATTGAGCTATATAAACACAAACATCTGCCACAATAATACATATTACTTGTATTTTTAAACAGGCATCTTACGTACTGCACAAGAACCAGAAACGCTGTTGTTTTGGCATGTAGCAATAAATCAGTGAAATCAATTAGGGGGGGGGGGGAATCGGGTTGTACCTAACACAACTAAAGAAAACACATGGAAATGGGAGATATATTTCACCTCACTGGTTAGAGGACAATCTGCAGAAGACAGTCAGCTACATTTTGGAGTGATGCATTTAAATGTAGGGGTCGCTAAACAAATAAGCGCAGAACTTATTTGTCATCACTCATCGATATCATGTTGAAATCAATTGTGCCGAGAGGGAGATGAGGTTGCACGTCCTGTTGAAACTAACAGCTCAAAAACCACACGGAATCTGAGAATAATGTGTGCATCACTGGTTGGAGGAGAATTTGTGGAAAACATCTTACTACATTTTTATTAAAGTGTGTGATTAAAGTTGGCCACCAACACGGTAAGTGTAAGACAGCACTTTTTGTTAAATCATATAAATATTACTCTTTCAATTCAGAGCCTGGATTTTCCCCCTGAGGCTAATATCCATATCATGTTGAAATCAATATAACAGGGAGCAAACGTTTAGGGTTCTACAATGTGACATCATTAAAATACTCCTTCTACATTGTTAAACATTCAACATTGTGACATAATTTCATTGATATCATGAAACAACGCCTTCATGCATGTATTTTCTGATGTGTAATCAGAGAACATTTATCATAGTATCTCTTGTCACATTGAGAACAGCTAAAAGGTTTCTCTCCTGTGTGTGTTCTGTAGTGTAGAGTCAGTTTGCTAGATGTAGTAAAACTCTTCCCACATTCATCACAGCTAAAAGGTTTCTCTCCTGTATGTGTTCTCTGGTGTAGTGTCAGATTGCTAGATGTAGCAAAACTCTTTCCACATTCATCACAGCTATAAGGTTTCTCTCCTGTGTGTGTTCTCTGGTGTGATATCAGGCTGGTTGACTGAGTAAAACTCTTCCCACATTGAGTACATCTATAAGGTTTCTCTCCTGTGTGTATTCTTTGGTGTGAAATCAGGTTGCTTAGCTGAGTAAAACTCTTCCCACATTGAGTACAGCTATATGGTTTCTCTCCTGTATGTATTCTCTGATGTACAGTCAGAAGCCCAGATGAAACAAAACTATTCCCACATTGATCACAGCTATAAGGTTTCTCTCCTGTGTGTGTTCTCTGGTGTATCATCAGATTGTTAAATGTAGTAAAACTCTTCCCACATTGATCACAGCTATATGATTTCTCTCCTGTGTGTGTTCTCTGGTGTGATTTTAATTGTCCTGAGAAAACAAAACTCTTCCCACAGTCAGAGCAGCGGTGAGTTCTCTTTCCTTTGGGTCTCTGCTGGTTTTTCTTGGGGTGTGCTGATCTGCAGAGACTCTTCTCTGCCTCGTCAGTATCATGAGGTTGTTGAGGCTCCCCAGAGGATCCACAATAGTCACCTCTCTCTCCTGTGTGAACAACAAAGTCAGACAGATGTTTAAAGGCCCACAACAGAGGAAATCCCCTGTAAAAGGTTATGCCAACAGCGTAGCCATGAAGTGCAATATCGGGAGTGCTACTCAAGGAAACTCACTTTAAGTCCTGTGTCTATTCACTAATTCACCACCGTGGGGGAAAACTCAGGGGAGTTCTCATAGGCTGACAGCAAAAATAGCCTCTATTTCCAGGTTGCTTATGAGTGCACTTCACACTTCTTTTGGATTATAATTGTAAGGCTTTTTTGAATCTTAATATATTTGTGTTACTGGTCACAAATCAACTGCTTTATTCTTCAACACTTCAACCAGTAAAATGCCCTTTGGCAAGCTTTACCATCAGCCTGAGAATGAGGGTTTGTACACTAAGTGTATGCCAATTGGCCCATAACTTCACCTAAAAATAACATAGACCTATTGTACACGTCTTGGTAATCTGTCTGGCCTTGTGAATGTTGACCTGTTTAAAGGTCTTACTCACATCGGCTGCTGAGAGCGCGATCACACAGTCGTCTGGAACAGCTGGTACTCACATGCATGTTTCAGTGTTATTTGCCTCGAAGCAAGCATAGAAGTACTTTAGCTCGTCTGGTAGAGCGTCAGAGCCGGTGTAGTACGGTTCGAACTAAGTCCCCTATTGATACTTTGCTTGTTTGATGGTTCGTCGGAGGGCATACAGGGATTTCTTATAAGCTTCCGGGTTAGAGTCCCGCTCCTTGAAAGCAACAGCTCTAGCCTTTTAGCTCAGTGCGGATGTTGCCTGTAATCCATGGCTTCTGGTTGGGGTATGTAAGTACAGTCACTGTGGGGATGTCATCGATGCACTTATTGATTAAGCCAATGACTGATGTGGTATACTCCTCAATGCCACCGGAAGAATCCCGGAACATATTCCAGTCTGTGCTAGCAAAACAGTCCTGTAACTAAGCATCAGAGTTTTATTGACCGAGTCACTGGTGCTTCCTGCTTTCATTATTGCTTGTAAACAGGGATTATGAAAATAGAATTATGGTCAGATTTGCCAAATGGATGGCGAGGGAGAGCTTTGTACGAGTCTCTGTGTGTGGAGTAAAGGTGGTCTCGAGTTTTTTTCTCCCTCTGGTTGCACATTTAACATGCTGATAGAAGTGAGATAAAACAGATTTAAGTTTCCCTGCATTAAAGTCCTCGGCCACTAGGAGCACCGCCTCTGGATGAGCGTTTTCATGTTTGTTTATGGCGGAATACAGCTCATTGAGTGTGGTCTTCGTGCATCGGTCTGTGGTGGTATGTAGACAGCTACGAAAAATACAGATAAACTTTCTAGATAGTGTGATCTACCAGTAGGCTACAGTAGGTTGTATCTCTGAAGGTCATGCCAGTAGGCTACAGTAGGTTGTATCCAAGTGGTTTTATCTCTCTTGGTCATGCCAGTAGGCTACAGTAGGTTGTATCTCTCTAGGTTATGCCTGTTCGCGACAGTAGATTGTATCTCTCTAGGTCATGCCAGTAGGCTACAGTAGGTTGTATCCAAGTGGAAACAACTATCAACCCAATGTGGAAAGTGTCAAATTTGGTCTACAACCAAATGAATGGCTTATTTGCTACATGAGATTTACTAGATCTAACAGAAGTTTCGTAACGCTTAAGTTATTATGTGGACACGTGACGTACCGACAACTTTGTTAGAAAACACTCTAGGAGTTGTCATCAGATCGCTATGCATATTCATGCTAGTAGCTTAGCATCTCTCTCCATTGAATACAGGCGGTTGACGACAACAACCCTCATAGAATATAAACAATAGTTTACAATAATAAGATGTGTCCACCAATCCAAAGAAAGGATAGGTGGGAGCTAGACAACCCGCAGTGCAGCTTTGTGGACAACGACTCCCTTTGTTAGAATGGAGAGACATCTTGTCAGTACATCATAATCTTTGGTGAAGCCAACCAAACTCTCGCATGGCACTATTGGGGGGCACGGTGTGTAGTAAATCATCACTACACGCCGTGCCCCAGTCTGCGGTCAGCATATAGACCCTTCTCAAATATATATGTTAAGTCATTTTTTTGGAAACGGAATGGAGAAAACAAGGGGTAACTTATTATCTACGTTGTCTGATTCTAGACATATCAGTCATCATCCTATTGCCCCTCCATTGAAGAGGTATTGACGAGCCAACTCCGAATATCAAAGTTAAAAACACATTTAAGGCGGTACTTACTGGTGTTAATCAGATCTCCTTTCAATGTGACAGTAATCTCCCCTTCCTTCACTCCAAAAACTACATCCTCCTCCTCTTCTTTTATTGTAACATCCTCCTCCTCTTTCACTCTGAACGGGTCTTCCTCTTCTTTCACTGAAACGCCTTTCGCTTCTTCTTTCACTGTAACAGTCTCACCCTCTACTTCTTGTTTTACTGTGACATCCTCCTCTTTCTTCTCCTCTTTCACGACAATGTTCAGCGCCAGAGCTTCTTCCTCCGTCCAACAGACCTCCTCTTCTTTAACAGGAGGGGAGTAGTTTAGGGAGCTCATGTTCGGGGATGTTAGCTAGCTAGCTATCATTAGCGACTAGGCTAGGGTTAACTTAACCAGCCAGCTACTATAGCTGACTAATACAAAATAACGTAATATTAAATTAAATAGGTTAACAAGTAGATACGATAGAAGTGTGTCTAAAATACAGTAGGAAATATACACCGAAAGCGTATAAATAGCTTGAATCTTTCGGCTATGTCGTCTAGCAGGCTACGGAGGTGGTTGACGAGCTGTTTCTGAAGAACCGTCCACTAGATTATACGTCACGCTGGCAGCGTCGCCTGAAAGACGCACATCGCCGTCTGCTGACTGGAGGGGAAACGGAGTTGAGGATCATATTTCATTTTCAGACATAGATTATTTAAAAATGGATTTAATAAAATAATACTATTATATTGAGACATATAAAGACATGAATGTGTTGATTGATTAGTACGATTAAAAATGTTTACTACGGCACATTTAAGGCAGTTTCATTAAGTCAAACTAAATCTAAATAAGTAGCCAGCTACTGTCGGTCTATACTGCTCCTACATGGTGTAACAATACATAATGTAGATGTATATCATGAACAGACTAGGTCCATACTGCTCCTACATTTTTGTATTTTTATTTATTTCTCCTTTATTTAACCTGGAGGGCAGTTGAGAACAAGTTCTCATTTACAACTGTGACCTGCCCAATATAACGCAAAGCAGTGCGACAAAAACAACACAGAGTTACACATGGAATAAACAAACATTCAGTCAATAACACAATAGAAGATCGAGATTATTTTTTTGTTTAGGAATATTGTGACTATCATTCCACTATTAATGCAGATATTATGGACATTTAAAATATGTAATTAAATTATAATTGAAGCTCCTTTAATTTAGACCCAAAGTGTATTTGCTATGTGTGCCATTGCCCGGCTATTAAAAAGGGACAGGCGACTATTTGAGACTCAGCCTCAGGAATGTTTGTGTAACAGTACTCTTCTTGCGTTGTGTATAATCAGTCATCGACACGGAACTCCAACGTGTAGCACCAGTCATGTAGATGTATTCTGATAGGAACTACACAAAATTGCACGTCATGCAATGCACGGCTCACCATCCAACTTAGAACTCACGCACGCTGATTTGGTGCTTGTTCACTGGGCTAGTTACCAAAATAATACAATTACAATATACAACATAATATCTTTAACAATGTACCTGATAGGAACAGCACAAAATTGCACGTCATGCAATGCACGGCTCACCATCCAACTCTGCATTCACGCACTGTACAAAATATATGAACCCCCCCCCCCCCCCCACCAGACACAGTAAGTTGCTAGCTAGTACTGGCGGGAATTCTTTACAACAAATTGCACAACAAATATTCTCCAAAAACCGCTGCATCTTATGTGTGATGTTCGAATAACATTGACAAACAATTTGATATAAATTGTACATTTAAATCATCACTTGAGAGTATAAAAATCACTTTTGATGTACAGTGCTTTGCAACCAACAACTTACCGCTGGTTTGGTGCTTGTTCACTGGGACGATTCTAACTGGAACATCCCCCATCGTAAGCAAGCTACGCAAACCAGCCAATAAGATGCCATGTTGAGTAGGTGAAGGCAAGACAAAACTCAAACCAAAAACCCATTGGCTTAACAATAAAGTGGCAAGGGGAATCACCAATATAACCCTGTTACATTTGGTCACATGGAATCAAGTGGTCACTGGATGTCTCGAGGCCAAAGAGATTGTTAGTTGGGGGTGTTGGGAGTGCTGAGTGTGTTGATATAAAGGTAATAATGTCAAAATCCCACTTTTAACAACCATCAGAATTGGTTAAAAAAAAGGTTATGCCCAGGTGGCACAGCGATCTAAGGTACTGCATCGCAGTGCTAGAGGCGTCACTTCAGATCAGGGTTTGATCCCGGACTGTACCACAACCTGTTGTGATCCCGGAGTCCCACAGGGCGGCACACAATTGGCCAAGCGTCGTCCGGGTTAGGGGAGGGTTTGGCTGGGGGGCTTTACTTGGCTCATCGCACTCTTGTGACTCAAATCAAATCAGATTTGATTTGTCACATACACATGGTTAGCAGATGTTAATCAACATGTCCAGATAACTTGTTTCATGCGCATCACAGGTGAGGGTTAAATTCAGATGTTCACTGCTTGTATTGATGAAGGAGTGGAATCGATGAAGTTCCTCTGCTGTGCCCTGGAATAGATGGAACGCGTCGTCAATGAAGCCTTTTTTACAGAGCCCGATGAGGTGCGAGAATGGATTGTTAAGGCGGACAATCAAATTCTTATCTAACAATCCCACATACAGATTGGCATAATTAGATGCTATTTTTTAAACTTCAATGACCTGCGCACTTACTTGTCTAGTCTGTGTTTCTTTTACACCTACGTAAAAGAGACAGCATTGACCATCGTGCATTATTCTGTCTGGAAACCTTGGGACATCCCTACCCTAAAACCCTAACCCCAACCCCTACCTTACCCATTTAAATGTCAACTTCAACGGGCTAGGGACATCCCTACCCTAAACCCTAACCCCTACCTTAACCATTGAAATGTCAAATTCAATGGGCTAGGGACGTCCCTACCCTAAACCCCTACCTTAACCATTTTAAATGTCAACTTAAATGTGCTAGGGACGTCCCAATGATGTATCTCTACCTGAAAATACATGATCTAAGTGATTGATAGTTGGTATTCAGCAGTCATAAAGCCTTATTTACTTTAATGAACTACTAAAATAGTGATTTTGTCAGACAGAATAGACAGAAGCTCTACACTTTATTGACTGACTGATGCATTTATCCTTCCATCCCTCTTCAGCCTTCCTCTCCTCGGAAGACCCAGTGAGGGTGGAGCTCGGTCAGAGAGCTGTTGAGGGACTGGTTAAGAACACTTCAACAGCCAGAGAGGTGAGAGGTCACATGGTTTAGATGGTAAATATTTATGTCTCCTTAGCGGTTCATCACGTTAAGAAAACTGGTTTATGTTCCATCATCTATGTTTATTTACATTAGTGCAAATTGTCCACTATTCTACTGTATCTGTCTATGCTGCTCTGACATCGCTCGTCCATATATTTTTATATATTTATTCCTATACTTAGATTTGTGTGTATTAGGTATTTGTTGTGAAATTGTTAGATATTACTGCACTGTTGGAGCTAGGAACACAAGCATTTAGTTAGATACAGTGGGGCAAAAAAAGTATTTAGTCAGCCACCAATTGCTGGACAGTACTGGACATGTACTGGCTTAAGCAGGGGGACACGTCTGGCACTGCAGGATTTGAGTCCCTGGCGGCGTAGTGTGTTACTGATGGTAGGCTTTGTTACTTTGGTCCCAGCTCTCTGCAGGTCATTCACTAGGTACACCCGTGTGGTTCTGGGATTTTTACTCACCGTTCTTGTGATCATTTTGACCCCACGGGTTGAGATCTTGCGTGGAGCCCCAGATCGAGGGAGATTATCTGTGGTCTTGTATGTCTTCCATTTCCTAATAATTGCCCCCACAGTTGATTTCTTCAAACCAAGCTGCTTACCTATTGTAGATTCAGTCTTCCCTGACTGGTGCAGGTCTACAATTTTGTTTCTGGTGTCCTTTGACAGCTCTTTGGTCTTGGCCATAGGGGAGTTTGGAGTGTGACTGTTTGAGGTTGTGGACAGGTGTATTTTATACTGATAACAAGTTCAAACAGGTGCCATTAATACAGGTAACGAGTGGAGGACAGAGGAGCCTCTTAAAGAAGAAGTTACAGGCCTGTGAGAGCCAGAAATCTTGCTTGTTTGTAGTTGACCAAATACTTATTTTCCACCATAATTTGCAAATAAATTCATTAAAAATCCTACAACATGATTTTCTGGATTTTTTTTTCTCATTTTGTCTGTCATAGTTGAAGTGTACCTATGATGAAAATTACAGGCCTCTATCATCTTTTTCAGTGGGAGAACTTGCACACAATTGGTGGCCGACTAAATACTTTCCCCCCCACTGTATTACTGCACTGTTGGTGCTAGAAACACAAGTATTTAGGTAGATATTACTGTTGGAGCTAGAAACACAAGCATTTAGTTAGATATTACTGCACTGTTGGAACCAGAAACACAAGCATTTAGTTAGATATTACCGCACTGTTGGTGCTAGAAACACAAGCATTTAGTTAGATATTACTGCACTGTTGGTGCTAGAAACACAAGCATTTAGTTAGATATTACTGCACTGTTGGTGCTAGAAACACAAGCATTTAGTTAGATATTACTATTGGAGCTCGGAACACAAGCATTTAGTTAGATACTACTGTTGGAGCTAGGAACACAAGCATTTAGTTAGATATTACTGCACTGTTGGAGCTGTGAACACAACCATTTAGTTAGATATTACTACACTGTTGGAGCTAGGAACACAAGCATTTAGTTACATATTACGGCACTGTTGGAGCTAGGAACACAATCTTTTAGTTAGATATTACTACACAGTTGGAGCTATGAACACAAGCATTTAGTTGGATATTACTGCTGTCACGTTCTGACCTTAGTTCCTTTGTTATGTCTTTGTTTTTGTTTGGTCAGGGCGTGAGTTGGGGTGGGTAGTCTGTTCTTTTTTCTATGTTGTGGTTTTGTGTTTGGCCTGGTATGGTTCTCAATCAGAGGCAGGCATCGTTCGTTGTCTCTGATTGAGAATCAAAGTTAGGTAGCCTTTTCTCACCTGTGTTTTGTGGGTGATTATTTTCTGTCTAGTGTTTTCGGCACCTTTCAAGACTGTTTCGGTTTTAGTTTATTTCACATTGTTATTTTGTATTTTGTTGTTCAGTTAATAAACACCATGGACACATACCACGCTGCGCATTGGTCCGACATTTCATACTCCTCGTCAGAGGAGGACGAAGAATTCCGTTACAGAATCACCCACCAACCAAGGACCAAGCAGCGTGGTATCGGGCAGCAGCAATCTCCGAACTCCTGGACATGGGAGGAGATTTTGGACGGAAAGGGACGCTGGGCACAAGCTGGGGAATATCGCCGCCCCAAGGCAGAGTTGGAGGCAGCGAAAGCTGAGCGGCGGCAATATGAGGAGGGAGCAGGCAGCGCGACAGGCATGAGCGGCAGCCCCCCAAAAAATTTGAGGGAGGCACACGGGGAGTGTGGCAGAGTCAGGTTGGAGACCTGAGCCCACTCCTCGTGCTTACCGGAAGAAGCGCAGTACTGGTCAGGCACCGTGTTATGCGGTCAAACGCACGGTGTCGCCAGTACTCGCTCATAGCCCGGTGTCGCCAGTACGCGCTCATAGCCCAGGGGGCTATAGGCCAGCCCCCCGCAAGTGCTAAGCGAGAGTGGGCATCCAGCCAGGGCATGTTGTGCCGGCCCAGCGTGTTTGGTCTCCAGTACGCCGTTTCGGCCCAGGGTATCCTGTGCCGGCGCTGCGTGGTGTCTCCGGGGCGCTGGGAGGATGCAGGGAGTCCTATGCCTGCGCTCCACCTGTGCCGGGCGAATGTGGGTATTGAGCCTAAGGGAGAGGTGCGAGTGGTAGGCACTAGATCTCCAGTGCCCTCCCATAGCCCGGTTCAACCTGTGCCTGCACTCT
This sequence comes from Oncorhynchus masou masou, assembly GCF_036934945.1. Classification (NCBI taxonomy): domain Eukaryota; kingdom Metazoa; phylum Chordata; class Actinopteri; order Salmoniformes; family Salmonidae; genus Oncorhynchus; species Oncorhynchus masou. Next base: position 62,828,742 of record NC_088217.1, on the reverse strand, counting down.
GGAGGCTCCGGGCTAAAGTGGTCATCCAGCCTGGAGGAGTGGTGCCAATGCTGCGCACCACCAGGGCTCCAGTGCTCCCCCACAGCCCGGTCCATCTGGTGCCTCTTCAAAGCACCAGTTCTCCTGTAGGTCTCCCCAGCCTGGTGGGTCCTGTGGCAGCCCCACGCACCAGGCTGTCTCTCCGTCTCCTCCCTCCAAGTCCGCCCGTCTGTCCTGAGCTGCCAGAGCCGCCCGTCTGTCCTGAGCTGACAGAGCCGCCCGTCTGTCAGGAGCTGTCGGATCCGCCCGTCGGTCAGGAGCTGCCAGATCCGCCCGTCGGTCAGGAGCTGCCAGATCCGCCCGTCGGTCAGGAGCTGCCAGAGCCGCCCGTCGGTCAGGAGCTGCCAGAGCCGCCCGTCGGTCAGGAGCTGCCAGAGCCGCCCGTCGGTCAGGAGCTGCCAGAGCCGCCCGTCGGTCAGGAGCTGCCAGAGCCGCCCGTCGGTCAGGAGCTGCCAGAGCCGCCCGTCGGTCAGGAGCTGCCAGAGCCGCCCGTCGGTCAGGAGCTGCCAGAGCCGCCCGTCGGTCAGGAGCTGCCAGAGCCGCCCGTCGGTCAGGAGCTGCCAGAGCCGCCCTTCACTCCGGTGCTGCTGGAATCGCCCTTCACTCCAGTGCTGCCGGAGTCACCCGCCTGTCCGGTGCTGCCGGAATCTCCAGTCCATTCGGGACCCACGGCAAGGGTCCTCAGTCCAAGGTCGGCGGCGAGGGTCACCGCTCGCAAGGCGCCACTTAAGTGGGTAGAGACTATGGTGGAGTGGGGTCCACATCCTGCGCCCGAGCCGCCACCGTGGACAGGCGCCCACTCAGACCCTCCCCTATAGGTTCAGGTTTTACGGCCGGAGTCCGCACATTGGGGGGGGGGGGGTGTACTGTCACGTTCTGACCTTAGTTCCTTTGTTATGTCTTTGTTTTTGTTTGGTCAGGGCGTGAGTTGGGGTGGGTAGTCCATTTTATTTTTTCTATGTTGTGGTTTTGTGTTTGGCCTGGTATGGTATGGTTCTCAATCAGAGGCAGGTGTTGTTCGTTGTCTCTGATTGAGAATCATATTTAGGTAGCCTTTTCCCACCTGTGTTTTGTGGGTGATTATTTTCTGTATCATGTTTTCGGCACCTTTCAGGACTGTTTCGGTTTTCGTTTATTTCACGTTATTTTGTATTTTGTTGTTCAGTTAGTAAACATCATGAACACATAACCTCGCTGCGCATTGGTCCAACATTTCATACTCCACGTCAGAGGAGGACAAAGAATTTAGTTACAACTGCACTGTTGGAGCTAGGAACACAAGAATTTAGTTAGATATTACTGCACCATTGGAGCTAGAAACACACACATTTAGTTAGATATTACTGCACTGTTGGAGTTAGGAACACAAGCATTTAGCTAGATATTACTGTACTGTTGGAGCTAGAAACACAAGCATTTAGTTAGATATTACTTGTTAGATATTGCTGCACTGTGGGAACTAGAAAGCATTTCGCTACACCTGCAATAACATCAAATCAAATTTATTTATATAGCCCTTCGTACATCAGCTGATATCTCAAAGTGCTGTACAGAAACCCAGCCTGAAACCCAAAACAGCAAGCAAAGCAGGTGTAGAAGCACGGTGGTTAGGAAAAACTCCCTAGAAAGGCCAAAACCTAGGAAGAAACCTAGAGAGGAACCAGGCTATGTGGGGTGGCCAGTCCTCTTCTGGCTGTGCCGGGTGGAGATTATAACAGAACATGGCCAAGATGTTAAAATGTTCATAAATGACCAGCATGGTCGAATAATAATAAGGCAGAACAGTTGAAACTGGAGCAGCAGCACGGCCAGGTGGACTGGGGACAGCAAGGAGTCATCATGTCAGGTAGTCCTGGGGCATGGTCCTAGGGCTCAGGTCCTCCGAGAGAGAGAAAGAGAGAGAGAAGGAGAGAATTAGAGAACGCACACTTAGATTCACACAGGACACCGAAATGGACAGGAGAAGTACTCCAGATATAACAAACTGACCCCAGCCCCCCGACACATAAACTACTGCAGCATAAATACTGGAGGCTGAGACAGGAGACAATAACATCTGCTGAACACCTGTATGTGACCAACAACATTTGATTTCTGAATGTCATTTGTGTAGAATGTATTTTTCCCCACTCATTCACCCCATCTCTTTACATTGCTGATGCATATTCAGTGGCCTGACTGCAGCTGGGAGGAGGTGCTCTTATTCTCCATGGACTTTCCAGTGCCCCTGAACCTTTTTGAGTTTGTGCTACAGGATGCAAATTTATGCTTGAAAAAGCTAGCCTAAGCTTTCCTAACTGCCTGTGTATATTGGCTCCTAACTTCCCTGAAAAGTTGCATATGACGGGGGCTATTCGATGCTAATGCAGAACGTCACAGGATGTTTTTGTGCTGGTCAAGGGCAGTCAGGTCTGGAGAGAACCAAGGGCTATATCTGTTCCTGGTTCAAAATTTGAGTTGTGGAGCTTCTCAAATACATTGTTCTTCACCTCAAACAGCAAGTAAAAGTCTAATCAAAATCAATTGCGTATGACAATAGTTCCTCAAAGTATTTTCGTAAAATATTTCCAGCTCTCACCCTTTTGATAACCACTCGGCATGAAAGGGAAATATGTAATGCTCTGATTCAGTGGAAATGTCATAAAATACCTGAATACTTCTTATCCTTTGCACAAATAGCCGACAGCTGTATCTGTTCCGAACTCACTGGCGCGGGAAACTCTGAGGGCCCAGAATATTTTATACAATGTTGCAAGCTTGCTATGAGGAGTTTCGGCTAGACCAAGTTGATACAATGTTTCAAGTTCGTTGTAGACAGGCCATGCGTAGCCAATGTGATTTATAAGAGATTTATTTTTATCAGGATTTGTTCTACCTGCAGGCCACAATGATAAAATTTTGGGGCTTTATGTAGGTTATTTAAAAAAACAATGGCAATAAAAAATTGTATTCATCATTTTCATTTAAATATAATGTAGATTAACCACAGAGAATGATGTTAAGATACAAAAACTATAATAATTATTATTGCTATTATAAATTAAATTAAACTGTTCCAGTAAAATGTGTATATGAAAATCATAACTGGCACCAGATCAGTAGAAATGGTCAGATAAATTGGCACCAAATGGAAAAGGTTGCTGACTGCCGGTGTAGTCTATTAACAGAAACTATAGGAGCATAACGACTGCTGGTGTAGCCTATTACCAGAAACTATAGGAGCATAATGACTGCTGGTGTAGCCAATTACCAGAAACTATAGGAGCATAACGACTGCTGTTGTAGCCTATTACCAGAAACTATAGGAGCATAATGACTGCTGGTGTAGCCGATTACCAGAAACTTTAGGAGCATAACAACAATATTTACGAAGGCAAGCAGAAGCAGGAGGAGTAGGCTAAGGAAGATATATTTTTCTGATGGATGGGCTATGTTGTTTCAGAGGGGTGTCATCAATAGCCCATAATGACAAAATGAAAACAGGTAATATATTATTTACTTAAGTATTCAGACCATTCGCTATGAGACTCGAAATTGCTTTCAGGTGCATCTTGTTTCCATTAACCTTCCTTGAGATGTATCTGCAACTTGTTCTGAGTCCACCTGTGCTAAATTCAATTGATTGGATATGATTTGGAATAGAGGTCGACCAATTATGATTTTTCAACGCCGATACCGATTTATTGGTGGACCAAAAAAAGCCGATACCGATTAATCGGCCGATTAAATTTTTGTTGTTGTAATAATGACAATTACAACAATACTGAATGAACACTTATTTTTACTTAATATAATACATCAATAAAATCAATTTAGCCTCAAGTAAATAATGAAACATGTTCAATTTGGTTTAAATAATGCAAAAACAAAGTGTTGGCGTAAAAGTGAAAGTGCAATATGTGCTATGTAAGGAAGCTAACATTTTAGTTCCTTGCTCAGAACATGAGAACATATGAAAGCTGGTGTTTCCTTTTAACATGAGTCTTCAATATTCCCAGGTAATAAGTTTTAGGTTGTAGTTATTATAGGACTATTTCCCTCTATACCATTTGTATTTCATTAACATTTGACTATTGGATGTTCTTATAGGCACTTTAGTATTGCCAGTGTAACAGTATAGCTTCTGTCCCTCTAGTTAGCGTGCGCTAACTAGCTAGCCATTTCAAGTTTGGTTACACCAGCCTCATCTCGGGAGTTGATAGGCTTGAAGTCAAACAGAGCAATGCTTGGGAGAACCTTCCAGAAGGACAACCATCTCTTCAGCACTCCACCAATCAGACCTTTATGGCAGAGTGGCCAGATGGAAACAGCTCCTCAGTAAAAGGCACATAACAGCCTGCTTGGAGTTTGCCAAAAAGGCAGCTCAAGGATTTTTAGACCCTGAGAAACAAGATTCGCTGGCTTGATGAAACCAAGATTGAACTCTTTGGCCTGAATGCCAAGAGTCACTTCTGGGGGAAACCTGGCACCATCCCTACGGTGAAGCATGGTGGTGGCAGCATCATGCTGTGGGGATGTTTTTCAGCAGCAGGGACTGGGAGACTAGTCAGGATCGAGGGAAATATTAACAGAGTACAGTGCAGAGAGATCCTTGATGAAAGACTTGCTCCAGCATGCTCAGGACCTGAGACTGTGGCAAAGGTTCACCATCCAACAGGACAAAGACCTAAAGCACACAACCAAGACAACATAGGAGTGGCTCTGAATGTCCTTGAGTGGCCCAGCCAGAGCCCGGACTTCAGCCCGATCTAACATCTCTGGAGAGACCAGAAAATAGCTGTGCAGTGATGTTCCCAATCCAACTTGACAGAGCTAGAGAGGATCTGCAGAGAAGGATGAGAGAAACTCCCCAAATGCAGGCGTGCCAAATAAATGAGCTAAATGAAAGGGGGGGAAATGATTTGATCAATTTTAGAATATAAGGCTTTAACGTAACAAAATGTGGAAAAAGTCAAGGGGTCTGAATACTTTCCGAATGCACTGTATACAGCAACACCTCCCCATAAGCATTCCTGTTTATTCTGTAGAATTTCTATTCTATTCCTGTATTGCTAATGCTGTATCAAAGGAATTAACTCAGTGAGTTTCAGAGATGAACAGTACAGTGCATTCCAAATTCAATAGGCAGGCAAGTGAACAAAAACGTTTTCAAATAAAACTGATTCCAGAAAATGTCAAAGTGTATAAAATGCCTGTCCAGAAGACTGTCGACCAATCACATTGTCATGCTGTGACACGCAGACCCTAAGCTAATTCTCACTTAAATCCCTTTTTAAAGTCAGGGTATGAGTCGAGAAACATGCCTATTTTCCTTGAGAGTACGTAACGTCACGATTGCAAAGCTATACGCTATTACAGAGAACAAGTTAATTAACTCACATCTCTGAAAATATTTGTAATGTTGTGCTTCTTGTTCAGAGGGTAATTCATGCCAATGTTCTTTTCTTTAAGCTATTAATACGACTCGAAAGGAGTTTCCAATATCCTAATTTCTTAAAGTATGTCTGGTGATAGCTAGTGATAGTGATACATAAAGCTAGGTCTATTTGAAACATTGCCACCCAGCAGCCACCATATTCAGAAGCTTTCAAACCACGTAAAAAATATAATATTTTTGCCCAAAGTTAAGATATAAATGATTCAAACTTAACATAATACATGCTGGTTATTATTTTAGGCTATTTTAGTTTTGGAGTCAAATAGTTTTGGAATAGATTCCATTTTTCAAACAGATTTGTTATTTTATTTCAGTTTACAAAATAGTTTTCCCCTAATTACTTTTTCTATAATAAGCATGGAGGTTTCCCCTATCAACCAGTCATAGGTACTGGCGACAAAGCGCCTCGTAACCTAGCTGGGAATGGGACAGATGGAACCCTTCTGTGGTAACGGACAGTTGCAATTTGTAATCAAATCTAATTCCCAGGAATGGGCTTCATATGAACCACAGAGACTGTGTGTGGGATAATAACATGGCCGCGTCCAACTCTGCTTGTTCCCTCGACTCCGCCACCAATCTCCAACAGGGCCTTTAACCTGTATCACTAGACACCTCATAGTGAGCTACAGGTAGGAATCAGCAATGAATCCTAATAATGAGACACCTCTAGGGAGGGGTGTCAGCAACATTTAAAAAAATATATAAATATAGTGTTTTATGACAAACCGTTTTTTTTTACAAATCTGTCAAGACACCAACTTAGACTTTACCGTGAAATGCTTTACTTACAAGCCCTTAACCAACAGTGCAGTTCAAGAAGAAGAAGATGTTTACCAAGTAGACTAAAATTAAAAGTAATAATAAAAAGTAACACAATGAGAATAACAATAACGAGGCTATATACAGGGGGCACCAGTACCGAGTCAGTGTGCGGGAGTACAGGCTAGTTGAGGTAATCTGTACATGAAGGTGGGGGCGTAGTGACTATGCATAGGTAACAAACAATCAGCGAGTAGCAGCAGTGCATAAAAGGGTAGGGGTGGGGGGGTTTTGGTCCTTTTGAGTATCTGGGGACCCATGCCAAATCTTTTCAGTCTACTGAGGGGGAAAAGGTTTTGTTGTGCCCTCTTCATGACTGTCTTGGTATATACCCACGTAGGTGATTGAAAAATGAACTGAGGTCCACACTCCAGTCCAGTTGATGGTGGTAATGCACCTGAAAGTTGGTTGCCAACCGCCATATGAAGTCCAAAGAAGAAAAAGAAGCCTGAAGCAAGGAGAAATGAAGAGAAACCAATTTGGTTTACCGTCTGGTTACCTATTTTGATGTGATATGTAAGTATTGTGTGAAACGATTTTGATGTGATATTAAAGTACAGAGATTTATGTTTTTAGAAACGTATCGCAATTGAGAATCAATTCACATTTAGATGGAATATTTGACTATTTTAGCTGCCAGAGCTAGTCTACCTCTAAAAATAAAATACAGTCCTTGGACCTTGAGGAGTAACGGGGGCAGCAATCAGCAGTAGAAACAATAACAAAGCGTACTCCCTGCCCGTTTCGGTAAAAAATCTGAGGGATGGGGCTGGAGAAATGCAACGATCCATGATATCAACATTATTGTTTTAACCATGTTTTGAGGATATACAGTGTTTGTTTATTGGAGTGAAAAAGAGCTTATATTTGGGGGTTTTGATGGGGTATGACAGTTGAACTAAGCTCATGAGTCATTTATAAGTGAATTCTTCAAGAAACAGATGGGCACATATCATTAATGTATAAGTCCCAAAATGGATGTAACACCTGCTGATTGCCCCTTTAAGACTACATATTGGGCTAATCTAATAGGAGATATTGAGGACTACAGTATTTCAGGCATTGTCATTGGATGCATTTGATCAATTGTTAAAGTTTTGTTGATGGTCCACTCTTGATGTTCTACACGTTACAGTGTAGCTTCAGCAATTCCTACAGAACAACATTAAAGTGTAGAACCCCTTTACTGCATATTGGTTCAAAGAGTGCAGAGAAGGTACTTACTGGTGTTAAACAGATCTCCAACTTCCTCTTCTTCCTCCAATGTGACAGTAATCTCCCCCTCCTCCTCTTTCACTCCAAAAACGGCATCCTCTTTCTCTTCCACTCTGAACGCATCTTTCTCTTCTTCTTTCACGGTAACAGCTTCACCCTCTATTTGTTTTTGTATTGTAACATCCTTCTCTTTCTCCTCCTCTTTCACGAGAGTTTCTTCCTCCGTCCAGCAGATCCCTCTTCTTTATCAGGAGGAGAGTAGCTTAGTGAATTCATGGTCCGGGATGTTAGCTAGCTAGCATTAGCGACTAGCCTAGTTCTAAGCTAACTTAGCAAACCAGCTAGCTGACAAACAACGTAAATATATAATTAAATGGGCCAACAAGTACACACGACAGAAGTGTGTTCAATACACAGCGATTAATATACACCAAAAGAGGGTGAATGTTGTAGCTGTGTTTGCTAGAAAGCGACCAAGGTGTCTGACGAGCTGTTATTGTTGAAGGAGCGCCCCGTCACTGAGATTATACGTCACACTGGCAGAGTCGCCTGAACTTAAAAGACGCACATCGACATCATTATTTTTAATTTATTTCAGAAAAGTTTAATATTATAATAAGTCGTTCAAAGAGAAGCATGTGTTGATCGAATCGTGTTTAATGAGTGATATTTTAAAACAAACTTTACACCCACTACACATTTGCATTGAGCCATACTTCTAACATGGATCATTTTGACCCCAGAGGCATATCTTTTATCATAGCCAAAATGTGGCTTATTCAATTCTTCAAAATTTTCATGACTTTGTCAATCAACTTGTTATTAATGAATCTAAATCATGGTTTAGTGTTTTCTGTATCAATATGGACTTTTAACAAATTAGAATCCTTTGGAGTAATTTTGACCACAGCCAAAAGCATCTTTGATAAATAGGACATTTTATTGGTCACGTAGACGTGTTTAGCAGATTTTATTGTGGGTGTACTGAAATGCTTGTGTTTCTAGCACCGACGGTGCAGTAATATCTAACAAATAATATTTAACAATTTCACAACATATACCCGATATACACACATCTAAGTATTTGAATCTAAATTTTGAATCTGTAGACATGATCCATCCCACCAGAGGGTGGAAGGGCACCTGTATCCGTGGTTTTGACCAGAAAGACACACAGTATAGTGCCTCTCATGTACTCTCCTAAGATTGGACTTTTCTATACCTTGTATCACATGAGTGCGTTCCTGCCAAGGCAGAAGCTATTCTCCCGGGTGTTTATTATGGATCCCCATTAGTTCCTGCCGAGTAAGAAGTAAGGTCAGGGAGCGTGCCACCATGCCTGAACCGCCCCTTTTAAGCAAAAGGTATAAATGATGGATTTAAAATTAACCGGTATAAATGATGGGTTATGAATTAACAGGTATAAATGATGGGTTAACAGGTATAAATGATGGGTTATGAATTAACAGGTATAAATGATGGGTTAACAGGTATAAATGATGGGTTATGAATTAACAGGTATAAATGATGGGTTATGAATTAACAGGTATAAATGATGGGTTATGAATTAACAGGTATAAATGATGGGTTATGAATTAACAGGTATAAATGATGGGTTATGAATTAACAGGTATAAATGATGGGTTATGAACTAACAGGTATAAATGATGGGTTATGAATTAACAGGTATAAATGATGGGTTATGAATTAACAGGTATAAATGATGGGTAATGAACTAACAGGTATAAATGGTGGGTTATGAACTAACAGGTATAAATGATGGGTTATGAATTAACATGTATAAATGATGGGTTATGAATTAACAGGTATAAATGATGGGTTATGAATTAACAGGTATACATGATGGGTTATGAACTAACAGGTATAAATGATGGGTTATGAATTAACAGGTATAAATGATGGGTTAACAGGTATAAATGATGGGTTATTAATTAACAGGTATAAATGATGGGTTAACAGGTATAAATGATGGGTTATGAATTAGCAGGTATAAATGATGGGTTATGAATTAACAGGTATAAATGATGGGTTATGAATGAACAAATGAATAAATTATGGCGGCTTATGAACTAACACATCCCCCCAGGCATATCAGTAGATTCAGGATTTCTTATAGTGAGCATAACATGACAATACATGACATCTAAGTAGCTGAATATGATTATGGACTACCTGTCTAACAGTCTGAAGGACACAACTTATGTTATTCTGGTTAAACAGTGAGAGACTAGTTGATTATGAACTAACATTCTAACAGTTTGAAGGACACAGCTCATGTTATTCTGGTTAAACAGTGGGAGACTAGTTGATTAAGGAGTGGGGATTTTTTGACAATTAGGAAATAATATTTCATGTTTTACTCGTACCTCAGCCAGCATTGTGAATGGTTAGGAAATAATGTCATGTTTTACTCGTACCTCAGCCAGCATTGTGAATGATTAGTAAATAATATGTCATGTTTTACTCGTACCTCAGCCAGCATTGTGAATGGTTAGGAAATAATACGTCATGTTTTACTCGTACCTCAGCCAGCATTGTGAATGGTTAGGAAATAATATGTCATGTTTTACTCGTACCTCAGCCAGCATTGTGAATGGTGTCTGAGGCGGTGACATATTAGACCATGGCAGTAAACCTAATACGTATGTGTTTTTAGTCACTCATGTGGTTCTGTGGTTATAAGTTACTGACCTTGGAATACATTTCTGGCCATGCTGGCAGGGTCTGATTCAAACCTAATGTTCACCTGACACATTGACAGGGTCTGAAACAAACCCACTGACCACTTTGCACACTGGCAGGTCTGAATCAAATTGATTCGCACTAATCAATCAACACATTCCTGTCTTTGTATGTCTCAATATAATCGTTGTATTTAATTAAATCCATTTAAAATAATCTTTGTCTGAAAATTAAATATGATCCTCAACTCCGATTCCCCTCCAGTCAGTAGACGGCGATGTGCGTCTTTCAGGCGACGCTGTCAGCGTGACGTATAATCTAGTTGACGGTTCTTCAGAAACAGCTCGTCAAACACCTCCGTACCTTGCTCGCCAACATAGCTGAAAGATTCAAGCTATTTATACGCTTTTGGTCTATATTAGCTACTGTTTTTTATGCACACTTCTGGCGTTTCAACTTGTTAACCTATTTAATTTAATATTACGTTATTTTGTATTAGTCAGCTATAGTATCTGGCTGGTTAAGTTAGCACTAGCCTAGTCGCTAATGATATCTAGCTAGCTAACATCCCCGACCATGAGCTCCCTAAACTACTCCCCGCCTGTTAAAGAAGAGGGGGTCTGCTGGACGGAGAAAGAAGCTCTGGGGCTGAACATTGTCGTGAAAGAGGATGTCACAGTAAAACAAGAAGTAGAGGGTGAGGCTGTTACAGTGAAAGTAGAAGAGAAAGACGTTTCAGTGAAAGAAGAGGAAGACGCGTTCAGAGTGAAAGAGGAGGAGGATGTTACAGTAAAAGAAGAGGATGCAGTTTTTGGAGTGAAGAAGGAAGGGGAGATTACTGTCACATTGAAAGATGAAGAGGAGGAGATAGGAGATCTGATTAACACCAGTAAGTACCGGCTACAATTTGTTTTTAATTTTGGATATTCGGAGTTGGCTCGTCAATAGCTCTTCAACGGAGGGCCCTAGGATGATGACCCCTTGTTTTCTCCGTTCCGTTTCCAAAAAGTGACTTAACATATATATTTGAGAAGGGTCTATCTGCTGACCGCAGACTGAGGGGCACGGCATGTAGTGATTGTTATGTAGTGATGATTTAGTACACACCTTGCCCCCCAATAGTGCCATGGCAGAGTTGGGTTGGCTACACCAAAGATTATGGATATACTGACAAGATGTCTCTCCGCCCTAACAAGGGGAGTCGTTGTCCACAAAGCGGCACTGTGGGTTGTCTTGCTCCCGCCTATCCTTTCTTTGGATTGGTGGATCCATCTTATTATTGTAATCTATTGTTTAAATTCTATGAGAGTTGTCGACGTCAACCGCCTGTTTTCAATTGAGAGAGATGCTAAGCTACTAGCATGAACATGCATAGCGATCCGATGACAACTCCTATAGTGTTTTTATCAAAGTTGTCGTTATGTCACGTGTCCACATAACTTAATCATTACGAAACTTCTGTTGGATCAAGTAAACCTCACGTAGCAAATAAGCCATTCACTTTGTTGTTGACCAATTTTGACACTTTCCACATTGGGTTGATAATTGTTTCCACTTGGATACAACCTACTGTAGCCTACTGGCATGACCTAGAGAGATACAACCTACTGTAACCTACTGGCATGTCCTACAGAGATACAACCACTGGTATGCAAGCATTTCTAAACTTTTTTCTCTCACTTTTATGAGGTATTGTGATGTCATTGAGCTATTGTCTGAAGATTGATAATTTAAAATAAATGTTATCCGTTTTAGAATATAACGTAACGTAACAAAATGTGTAAAAAGGGATGGGGTCTGAATGCATGTATGTTCTAGGGGCGTCCCAGATGTTTTTAAAAAAATAGTATTTTCTTTCTACCAATTGATTGGTTGAAATTTTCTGATGTGCATTTTTTCATATAGACACACCACATGTGTTTAATAAAATCAACTGTATGTGCTGAACTTGAACTGATGCTTCAAGCGTTTGGATTAGATAATTAAGACACAAATGACTTGAAGAAGCCAGGGATCAATATAACCAGAATAAAATGACCAATTCCCGACCTGCTGCTGGACTTCGTAAATTCTGACGTTAAGCTCGTGAAATTTCCGGTAAAATTGACAAACTTTTTCCATTTGGAGTGCCAATTTATATGACCATTTCTACCGATCTGCCAGTTATGAACGAGGTACAACACCTGTTTGGCCCTCGCCCCTTCCAGGGTCGATGAAGAGTGGTATGAAATTTAAGGAATAAATCCGAGTCTCACACTCATCACCTGTGGAAGGCGGGGCTTCCAGCGAGGCATGGATTTAATAGTATGTTGTACCTAGTTTCCCTCCTTCAGGGAACAGTAGTTATTGTCATAACATGTGGATTTAATAGTATGTTGCACCTCATTTCCCTCCTTCAGGGAACAGTAGTTATAGTCTTATCGTTAAGCTTGTCATATGGTGAACTTAAACTTAAATAGTGGATCTTGCTGTCGGACAGCTTGTTGTATTCAGATCTCTGAAATGCACTCTAACTACGTAACATTTAGTGGCTCTTTATATTACGCTGGGAAAACAGTTTATGGACACAAATCCTAAATCAATTCAGAGTTTGCTAAATCCAATGTTTCTACCCGAGAGTCACCTTAACTTTATTGACAACACCCAAATGGATACGGTCATTAATGTGGTTCTTCAATAATTACACATAATACTTAATACTGTAGCTGTTTAGTTAGTCACATGTTCAACTGTCATCAGCTGATCCAGAAAATCATTTTCAAAGTGCTTCTTCGTTCATTACTCTGGTAAAGACAGTTATGACGTGCTCCACGTTGGATCCAACATCCCTAACAAATTGATGTGTTATTGTCTGTCTGTTGTTGTTAGGTGAAGTATGTTGTATGGGTCCTACTATAGGTCTATGGTATTTGTATAACTAGTGGTTTCCTCATTAGCATGGAGGCGTTACTGCAACCAAATTGTGTGTGCATTCTCCAATTTTAGCAAACACAGAAAGGGACCTATATTGGAGACCAAAAGTAATCTGGTTTCAACAACTTTAATAAATTATGTCTAGCCTACAATCATCGATGTTACTACTAATATGTGAACAAGACTAAATATGACTATTGTTGCTCACTTGACTGTCTTAAGTCAATTGTCAAATAATTTGAACATTCATTACAGACGTCAATTGTTGTACAACTTCAGGGCTACGCTGTTGGCATCACCCTTTTCAATGGATTTATGCTGTTGTGGCCCTTAACCATCTGTCTGACTTGTTGTTCATGCAGGAAAGAGACGTGGGTCCTCTGGGGAGCCTCAACAACATCATGATGCTGATGAGGCAGAGAAGAGTGTCTCCACATCAGAACTCCTCAAGAAACACCATAGGAGACCCACAGGGAAGAAATCTCATTGCTGCTTTGACTGTGGGAAACGTTTCAAATCTCCATCAGAACTTAAAATACACCAGCGAGTACACACAGGAGAGAAATCTCACCACTGTTTTGATTGTGGGAAGAGTTACTTAAGATTAAAATCACTAAAAGTACACATGAGAATTCACACTGGAGAGAAACTTTACAGCTGTGATCAATGTGGAAAGAGTTTTACTATGTCAAGTCATCTGATGATACACCAGAGAACACACACAGGAGAGAAACCGTACAGCTGTACTCAATGTGGGAAGAGTTTTACTCAGTCAAGCAACCTGTTATCACACCAGAGAAAACACACAGGAGATAAACCTTATAGCTGTGATCAATGTGGGAGGAGCTTTACTACATCTAGCCATCGGATTGTACATCAGAGAACACACACAGGAAAGAAACCGTACAGCTGTACTCAATGTGGAAAGAGTTTTACTCAGTCAAGCAACCTGTTATCACACCAGAGAACACACACAGGAGACAAATCGTATAGCTGTAATCAATGTGGGATGAGTTTTATTCAGTCATGCACCCTGTTATCACACCAGAGAACACACACAGGAGATAAATCTTATAGTTGTGATCAATGTGGGAAGAGTTTTACTACATCTCTTCATCGGATCGTACACCAGAGAAAACACACAGGAGATAAATCTTATAGCTGTAATCAATGTGGGAAGAGTTTTACTCGGTCAAGCAACCTGGTATCACACCAGAGAACACACACAGGAGAGAAACCTTATAGCTGTGATCAATGTCGGAAGAGTTTTACTTCATCTAGCAGTCTTATTGTACACCAGAGAACACACACAGGAGAGAAACCTTATATCTGTGATCAATGTGAGAAGAGTTTTGTAACATCTAGCCGTCTTATTGTACACCAGAGAACACACACAGGAGAGAAACCTCATGGCTGTGATCAATGTGACAAGAGATACTCTGATAAAAGATCCCTGATCAAACATCAGAAAATACATACATGAAGGAGTTGTTTCATGATATCAATGAAATGTCACAATGTAGAAGGTTTTAACATTGTAGTAGGAGTATTTTAATGATGTCATAATGTAGAACATTTTAACATTGTAGTAGGAGTATTTTAATGATTTCATAATGTAGAATGTTTTAACATTGTAGAAGGAGTATTTTAATGATGTCACAATGTAGAAGCCTAAATGTTTGTCCCCTGTTCTATTGATTTCAGCCAGATATGGACATTAGCATCAGAGGGAAAATCCAGGCTCTGAATTGAAAGTACTATTTATGTGATTTAACAAAAGGTGACTAACATATAAAGAGCTGTGTTGCACTTATAACATTGGTGACCCACTTTAATCAAAATGTAGCTAGATGTTTTCTACAAATGGTCCTCTCACCAGAGATGTACACATTACTCCCATATTCTGTGTGGTTTTTGAGCTGTTAGTTTTAACAGGACGTGCAACCTTCTCTCACACAATTGATTTCTTCATGATTTAATTTTACCTTTATTTTACTAGGCAAGTCAGTTAAGAACAAATTCTTATTTTCAATGACAGCCTAGGAACAGTGGGTTAACTGCCTGTTCAGGGGCAGAACAACAGATTTGTGCCTTGTCAGCTCGGGGATTCGAACTTGCAACCTTCCGGTTACTCGTCCAACGCTCTACCCACTAGGCTACCCTGATATCGATGAGTTATGACAAATAAGTGTTGCGTTCCTTTGTTTAGCGACCCCTACATTTAAATGCATCACTCCAAAATGTAGCTGACTGTCTTCATGTAACATTTAGTAATCATAATTATTTATGCAACCTGCTGACCATTTTGGGTACAATTATATTGACATTTTTGCCCTGCTTTTAGAATATCAGGGTTCATTCTCAGATGTGCCAACACAAAGGTACTAGAGCATGATTTTGGGGACTGGGCCCCGATCCAACAACATGCATATGGAGTGAACCCTGAAAAGAGAGAGAAGCTGCGTAGTGAGGTGGAAAGTTACTATGGATATTGCAGGAGTTTCCTCTTGAAATCAGACATGTTCGTTTTAAGGAAAACTTGCTGATTGTCTCAAGGGTGGGCACTCAAAATGTTTGTGTATTGTGTTTAGCCAGTGCGTTGCCATGGATCACAATTTATTATGACTGCACTGTTTTTCCTTATTGGAGATGAGTTTTGTTTGGGCTCGTTCCAATGGGACGAGAGTTCTAGAAGCTAGTGAGTTTTAGGAAGATGTGAATTCTAGTAGCTAGTGGGAGAAAACATTTTTTTAAATTTGTTTTTAATTGTTGACAGCCAGTAGACACAATGTTTATATTAGTGAAGGTGAAGCATTGTAGTTGATTATAATTTCAAAATTAGTTTTAGGATTCGCGAAAGAAAGACAGAACTAATACGATTTGTATATTATTATTTAGAAATACTTGTTTTGTCTTGTTTTTAATTGTTACCAGGAGGTGAAGCATTTTAGTTAATTTTAATATGAAATGGAAGTTCTTTTCTGTTGGTGGTGAGAACTTGTCCAACAAAAATATAGGATATATTTGTTGTCTTAAGGGGGATGTGTTTCAGGCTTTGGTTTTTCAATTTTTGTTTTGAGGTTGGACTTTAGCCCGTATAGCTTGTTAGCACGGTGAGGGAATTTTCTGTTAAACCTTACTAATGCTTGTGTAGTAAAATATAATTCTTTAAGCCGAAGCATTGGGCTTGAGATTGGTAAAGAACCTAACTCCTATAACATAGAAAAGTGTGTTGATAGAGGCCTGTTCGGGGTGTGTAGAATGAACCCATGATGTTCAGACACTTAGCCAAGAATATGAAAGGAACTGACTGGTTCTTCTTGATCCTCCACAGAGTAAAGGTTATATCCTGCACACCAGAAACAGAAATATTGTTTTGGAGCCTGTTTCTGGGGAAAGATTGTGTTTGAGAAATCAGAATTAGCTAAGTAACATAGATAATTAAGATGTCTTATCTGCAGAATATGCTGATACGAACTATTGACCTCTTGCTATTAGAATGTCTCCTTTCTGAATCTGGTGTTGGCAGCCGCACTTCCTCCCTCAAATGGGCCTCAGTCACCTTGGGTCTAGAGAGGGGAGAAGTCAGGCATATCCATCACATGTCCCTGTTGCTAGGCCGAATATCAGTATCGATCACATGTCCCTGTTGCTTGGCAGAATATCAGCAGGGAGTAAGGCAAAGGAGATCAGAAGAAAACATTGTTTCCATTTTTCAACTGTGTGTTTATTGCAAACCATGTGAAGGGAAGGCATGAGTAATGGGGAACCAATCACTTGTCTCCACAATGTCTGTGCGTCAGTCACCTCCTTTTAGGGGTAAGATTGTATTTGGGGCCCAAGAGAGAATAAAGTAGACGGCACGCGTCAAAGTTATTGATTTATGACCCCGCGTCATGATGACGTGTACATGTCCAAATATGGGCCTCCGGCCATCCTGTTTCTGTGGTCAGGTGTTAGATGGTGTGTGTTATTTTATATCTATATTGCATCCTTTGAAGTAGTCATGGTGATTGATGTCTAGGGGCCTGGTTGAACTGGGGGGGTTGAGTGTTTGAACTTTTGGAACGTGTATGTCCACCACCCCAGTTTTATTGCCCTTATGGTTGTTATCTGATGAAGCAGGAATGTCCTGGGTATTGTCTGTGGCATATGCATTATAAATATCCAGAACAAGGCCTGCGAGTTTTTTAAATAAAGGCCAGAATATTAAACATAGAAAATATGTCTCCTAGGCCAATTCTCGGGGTGCTCTGCAGCTCATGTCATGAATCCAATGACAAAAGCCTGGAGGATGTTTTGCGTAAGGCTCCAGAATGTTTTAAAGGATTTTTGTGTACAAGTGAGGGGCATGTGTCATACATATTCCAACATGAGGAATCTACGGTTAAGATATTCACAGACAGCTTGTCCCAACCCTTTTATAGGGCAGAACCCGAGAGTTTTTCTCCAGCGCTAAGGATGAGAGAATGGCTTAAAATAAGACTTGCGCTGTGTCAAATTGAACAGGCCCTGAGTGCTTCAAGTCTACCCGGATATGCGTTGGAAGAACAGGTCTGCGGACAAAATGACCTGATGGCCCTAAGAGTCGCTTCAATGGCGTATACCCCGGACTCCAGAGTGACAATTTTAGCATGTGAACAATTTGATAGTGCAAATGCGACGAAAACTGTCATTTCATATTTATATTCCAAAGCATGCAAGGATGTAAACTTCTTTATACCAATGTTTAGTTTTAAATGGCGGGATTAACATATTTTCCGAACACTGATGAGTAAGCTGGACAGTCTTTTCGAAAATCGTGAACAATTACGGCGATGGCCGAGGTTATCGTTGAGACATACCCAGGACCCACAAGGCCGAAGGCGGATCTTTCCCTGGAGTGAAAACGTCCGGAGCTTCAATGGAGCGGGCAAAAGACTTTGCGATGGTGAATTGGAAACGGATAATGGTCAGGGCTAACCGGACCCTTTATCTGTAAGAAATAGTACAAAAAAATGCTGAATTATAACGTGTGTTAAAATGTATGTACTAAATACTCAGAATTAAATCATTGTTTTTGAAAAGGTATCTCACCATTTAACGAAAGGGGAAGTGGAATTTTCTCTCATGCTAGGGTCTGTCGCAGACAACAGTAATATCTGAAAAAACATGTATTATTTTATAGTATTTTCCTACAATGGTATGTTATGAACATTACGGGTTATTAAATTTTGTAATAATGTACAACTGCAGGCCTCCAAGGTTTTTTACATAAAACACTCGTGATGCATGTTTAAATATTGTTCAAATATGTTAATTAATTCAAACGTGTCTTTAAAGGTTGTACGAAATATTTTGGAATTCAATAAAAGGAATGTAAAAACTGTATCTCACACCTTAACGATGGTAAAAATGTATTTCACATCATCACCCAGCTCTGTCGCGAAGGAAAAAGATACGGAAAATCAGGGGGCGTGCGTGAGTGTGCGTGTGACGGAGCAGTGTGTGTGTGTGTGCGTTACAGAAACAAAAGGGTGTGTGTTCAACAGGGGCCCAAGCATGTAGCCCCATTCTATCTGTAGAGAATCGTTTGAAACCAAGGTTTGCACTATCAGGCATATGGCATGTCCAGATATCTGCCGACCGCCCGGGGTTAAACACTGATATCTAATCAGCGCCTGGTACCCCACCAACCCGGTTGTAGACAGAATGTCTCTTTGAATTCAACGCCTTTGTTCTCTAAACCAAACATACAGGGTGGTATTTTCTCGGTAGATATCACAAGGCCCCATGCAAACTATTTTCGTACATTCGCAAGTTAGTGACAGAACGTGGAGCATCTATTTTTAACACGGTTAGCACAGCTTTAGCGCAAACCCACAGGCCTGAATATTTAGCTGCCCGGACAGATTAAAACATATATTCTGAATAAGTGAATCTCTCCTAATGGATATTTCTGGAGGTGAGTAAGTGAAAAAATATATTTTAAGATTTGTTTGAATATTATCGGGAAATTATTGTAGTATTAAAGCCTTGTTATTTGTGTATTTCAGGCCAAATGCCAATATATGTTAAAAAAAAGTGTATATATAGCGTATAACGGGTAATATTGTCTAACGTTTGTTAGGATCCCAAACATTTACCCAGCTTTTACGAGGTTTAACGGATCTGGAACAACCTGAGGAGGATTCTCAGTCTCAAAAACCCGGCAGTCAATCCCCATCATCATTTGTTCGCCGTAAGTCCTTATAATTAAACACATACCCAACAATATTTATATATATATAAAAAAAATAGTGTGTACTATTTTAAAAGCTATTTTATGTATTTACAGCCGACATACAGCCAAGAATGATAAAGGATTCGTTATGGACATCTGACACATCGGGTGACTTGGATGCAATTCTCCCGTTCTGTACGAACGTTTTTTCAAACTCACCGCGAATCCCGGGAACCTCCACCCCCTCACGACATATTCCAGACCCCAACAAGCAACGCACAACCAGGGCTCTAGTACATTGCTCAGAATCCACGCCTCCAGAAAAATACTGTTGGGCAGGGAATTTGCGGCTTCACGAGCAGGCGCTCCATGGACACGGTATGAGACCATTATACATTTTGTTATTAGTTATACGTCTTTTTATTAGTTATACCTCTTTTGATAGAATATGTTAAAACAAGGACAAATAATGTTTTTTCAGACTGCCAGGAGACAGGTCCTGCAGAATTGGGACGCTAGATGAAAAAAGTCACACACCCCCGGTTTCGGCGATTCGTCAGAACAGCCAGCGCCAAAAAAGCCGAGGTATTTTAACGATGTATTGTTAATATATAGTATTATACCTGAAATGTATTTGACATTTTATGTATCTAACATATTTTTATATTTAATAACGTATTCTGTATGTATGATTTTCTTTCAGACTCCTCCCCGGCGAAAAACGGCCCAGAAGGACACATACATCTAGAGCTGGGGGATTCCGGCGCACCGAACATTCCCGATGAAACAACCAAAGCGGAGGATAGCCCTGTTTTTAATGACATTTCAGATGTTGACGACCAGTTATTCTGTGATGTGGCCAACCTTATCAACCCTGTCAATTTTACGGCATCAACATCAGTACCTGCAATAGAACAAGAAAGGTTTTTCACATTATTTTCCAGGGCTTTGAAATCGAGGAATGTTTTGCTATACAAACGACTGGGAGTTTTAATTGAGAGACAGTACAGAGACGATATGTTATTCTGGCATAGAACAATTCCACGCATGTTAAACAACAAACCGATTAAAAAACGCAAATACAGACGCTAAAATCATACATGTAATACCTATCATTCCAGAAATACCCAAAAACGCACATCCTTAATTATCCAAATGGCAGAACTACAGGAACAAGGTGAGACAGTTGAAAGCCTCTTAGCACAGACACCGCCAGAACTCCTAGAAATGATGAAATGTATGAACGAGTCAGGGACGTCCGATGAAAGCATATTATCCCAGATTCCAGCCGAACTCCTAGAAATTATTAATCGTATGAATGAGTCAGGGACGCCCGATGAAAACCTGTTATCACAGATTCCCGAAGCCCTCATATCCTTAATTAATAGGATGAACGAGAGTCAGACATTTTCGGCCCCTGCCACCCCAACAGCGACAGACCAACCAGTAACGCCCAGGTCCGTAGAGTCTGAAACGCCACAAGATGTTTTTGGGGAATTGGAAAATTGTCTAATAAATCTGGAGGGAGATGGTATTGATAGACGCGTCAGGGCTGTGTACCGGAATAAATTCAACAATACAGAGATTCGACAGTTTTTCAATTTCCTATGGGTGAATCAGAATCTTGACTATTGCGGTGTTTTACATAATGATAATGGACACTCTGAACGATCTGTTGGAGACGGCAAGAGATTATGGCGAACCACGTGATGTCTTACAGTTGGAAATTTGTGGAGATAGCCTGCATAACACAGTATATCTTATTTTACCCAATGGCGAAGCAGATCTTGAACAATTTACCGCGCTGCTAGACCGCCTTGTTCAGTCAAATTTAGCCGTCATAGCAGATCGGACCCTCGAGCTTGTAGTGCAAATAATACGTCAATCCCAGGGTGGTGGTGGGCAGATAAGGAAGCTTGATAGCCTAATGCAGTCAGAAATCATAAGCAATAAAGGGGCCTACCTCATAAACGTTCACAATCCCGATAATAAGCTATGTTTTGCAAAAGGCCTAGCACATTTACTTAACCCTGGATGTACTGATCTGACGGCATTGCAAAAGGCTAGAGAGATCCAAACGGCGGTGGTTCTCGGTATACAGGATGCGGTGGCTTTCTCGGACATAGTCAAATTTGAAAACTTTCTAAATATCAAGATTGTGGTTTTGTACCACAGTAGAGCTAATGCAGCTCTCTTGAAGTTCCAAAACAACCCCCAACCGCAGCCTCAGATTCTGTACTTTTATGTGCAAAACGAACATTACTACGCCGTTACCAACATCACAGCATTTTTAGGCGCCCCATATGTGTGTCCATCCTGCCATACCGGCTACACCCGAAAGGGGGGGCACTCGTGGCGTTATAACTGTTCAGTATGTCAGGATGTAGATTGCCCAATGCAACCCTTAAATTTGACACCCTGTGAGGATTTCCACCGCACATGTCGTTCGATAGCCCTAAACCGCATGTGTGTGGAATCATACATTGTCCAATCTGTAAAGGTCCTTTGAAAAGCAGAGACGCTGAAGTGGTTCAAGAAGTGCCACACGAGTGTTATATTCAGCCTTTGGCTGAAGATGAACATTCAGAGAAATATGTGTTCTATGATTTTGAGACAAATCAGCAATCAGGGGATCATTTGCCTATTTTTGTATCTACCATGACATTCAAGGGGGAAAAGTGGTCTGCAGAAGGATCCAATTGTGCACTACTCTTCCTTAAACATTTTAGAAAGCCACAGTACAGAAACTTCATGTTTATAGCCCACAATGCTAGAGCCTACGATTCTTACCTGCTTCTGAATCCATTGATACAGCAAGGCGTGGCACCCAGGGTCATAGCTCAAGGTAGTAAAATCTTGTGTTTTGTAGACCCAGCCTTCAACCAGAGATACATTGACAGTTTAAGCTTCTTACCCATGCGATTGGCTCAAATGCCAGAGGCCTTGGGTTTTGAAAACTCTGTGAAAGGCTGGTTCCCCCACTTCTTCACATCTGAGAAGAATCTACATTATGTCGGATCATATCCCAGCCCAGAAATGTACGGGTGTGATCAAATGTCTCCCAAAGAGCGTGAGAGATTCATGACGTGGTACGAGACAGTAAGACATGGCATCTTTGATTTCCATAAAGAGATGGAATCATACTGGAATCATACTGTGACAATGATGTGGTTATAGGATGCCTCAGATTCAGAGAAGAGGTAATCAAAGATGTAGGCATTGACCCCTGGAGTTGTACAACTATTGCATCGGCATACATGAAAACCTATTGTACACACTATCTGCCTACAGCCTCTATAGCTATCCCCTCGCCTGACAACTACCGACGCCAATTCAAGTCATACTCTAGTGGGTCCATTCAATGGTTGGAGTATATGGCCCATGATAAAGACATTTTTATTCAACATGCTTTGAATCGGGGGGAGAAGGCATTTGGCTCTTACCATGTAGATGGCTACACCCAGATTGACGGGGTTGAGACCGTGTATGAGTACAACGGCTGTTTCTTCCATGGTTGCAAATCTTGCTTTGTGCCCCAGACCATGTGTGTCCTAACCCAAAAGACTTTTGGGGAAATGTACCAAGAGTTTCAAGACAAATTGGATTCTTTACAGGCTACTTATGGCCTAAAAGTGGAGGTTTTGTGGGAGCACGAATGGACCGCCCTCAAAAAGTCTGATCCTCATGTTCAAGCCTTCCTTTCCAGCTATGACACCCCAGAACCCCTGGAACCTCGACAGGCCTTGTATGGCGGCCGTAGCAATGCTTTGACATTGCGGTATGTAGCACAGCCCGACGAGACAATAGGATATGTAGATTTTACATCCCTTTATCCTCATGTAATGAGTTCCTCATATCTCCTATGGGGCATCCGGAAATTATTCATCGTGATTTTGACTTACCTCAAAACTATTTTGGTCTGATCAAAGCAACAGTCTACCCTCCTCGGGGTTTGTTTATACCAGTGTTGCCTTACAGGGGCCCTCAAGGAAAACCTTTCTTTCCCCTTTGTCGCACCTGCAGTGACAACAAACAACAAACCCCATGTGATCACTCAGATCAAGAAAGGGCCCTGACAGGGGTGTGGGTCACAGTTGAATTCTCTAAGGCTTTAGAGATGGGGTATCGTGTGGCCAAAATCTTTGAAGTGTGGAACTTTTCCAAGAAATCAGACACTCTTTTTAAAGAGTACATCAAGACCTTCTTGAGATGCAAGCAAATGGCTTCAGGCTATCCTGCATTGGTCACAGATCAAGAGAGCAAAGACAGGTACATTCAAGACTATCACGACAGAGAAGGCATACTTCTTGACCCTGACAGAATAGAGGTCAACAAAATCAAACGAAATGTGTCGAAATTGTACTTAAATTCGCTTTGGGGCAAATTATCACAGAGATGTAATATGCCAACAGCATTGATTATTAAAGACCCCGAAGAATTTTTGGAATTTGTTTTTTCGGACCAATACGAAATTTCATATTTTTCATTCTTGAGTCAAGACATTGCCTTGGTGCAATGGCGACGTAACAAGAAGTGGGTTCTACCCCCGGGTAATGTAAATGTGTTTCTTGCAGCATTTACCACGGCCTATGGCCGACTTGAACTGCACAAGCTCATGGAGCAGCTTCAGAGGCGGGTTCTTTACCACGACACAGACTATGTGGTCTATGTAAGCAAACCGGGGGATTGGAGCCCCCCACTCAGCAACTATCTGGGTGGCTTAACGAGTGAACTCGAAGAGGGTGACCATATCACAGAATGGTCCTCCTGTGGTCCCAAAAGCTATGCATTTAGGACTCAAAAGAATCACGTGGCGTTGAAAGCCAAAGGCGTGACTCAAAACTACGAAAATGCCCAGCGTGTGAACTTGGAATCAATCACACGCTTGGTCGAGGGGTTCCTAAATGACAGGAATAGTGACTTGGAGATTTTGAGCTCCTACAAAAAGATTGTTAGGGATAAAAAAGGGCTTCCATCTGAGGAATGCCCCACTCACTAAAAGATTCAGGGTAGTCTATGACAAGAGACTGCTTTTGCCTGACGGGACCACATTGCCCTTTGGCTACTGACTTATGCTACATGCCGCAGTGTGTCAGTCGTGACTCAAAACTATGAAAATGCCCCGCATGTAAAACTTGGAATCAATCACACGCTTGGTCGAGGGGTTTCTAAATGACATGAATAGTGACTTGGAGACTTTGAGCTCCTACAAAAAAGATTGTTAGGGATAAAAAAGGGCTTCCATCTGAGGAAGGCCCCACTTACTAAAAGATTCAGGGTTGTCTATGACAAGAGACTGCTTTTGCCTGACTGGACCACATTGTCCCTTTGGCTACTGACTTATGCTACAAGCTACAGGGTGTCTTAAAGCTTAAAATATAATGACTGCTGTAGAAGGTTTTGACCCCCGGTTGCAACTACCATTTTCGGCCTTAATCGCAGGGCCTTCGAATAGTGGTAAAACTTGTTTTGTAAAAAGTATTTTAGAGAATTCTGAACATGTGCTATCTCAAAAGCCTGATAATGTTGTGTGGTGTTATTCTTGTTATCAACCTCTGTATGATGAATTGTTGAGGACAATAAAAATCAAGTTTGTTGAAGGAATACCTGAATCCCTGTCTGATGATGAACTTTTACCTCCTCATAAAAACAATCTGCTGGTTTTGGACGATATGCTATTTGCAGGTAGCGAACATCCCGAAATTGCCAGAGCGTTTACCCAATATACTCATCATAGAAACCTGTCCGTGCTTTACTAGGTGCAGAATGTGTTTCACCAAGGTAAAAATAGTTGCACCATCAGTTTGAACGCCAATTACATGGTTTTGTTCAAAAATCCTAGAGACAAACTACAAATTAACACTCTAGCTCAGCAGATGTACCCGGGAAGGAAATCCTACTTTATGGAAAGCTACGAGGACGCTACCAAAGCACCATTTTCTTATTTAATCGTGGATTTAAAAGCAAATACTCCAGAACACCTGAGGCTACGAACAGGTCTGTTCCCGTGGGAGTGGCCGGCTGCATACATTCCTAAAAAGTAACCGCTATGTCTCTGCGTTTAAAAAGAAACCTGCCCCTCTTGAGAAGCCGAGTTGGGGCTACATCTCATGAACGGAAGGCCATCTTGGGTCACTGTTCTTCAGATTTCATATTATCCCTATGTGAGATTGCTTTGAATCTTCTCAAAGGACGCATTCCACTCACCCTGACCCAATTGAAAATATTAAAGAGACAAAAGACCGCGATCAAACTCTTTGCCAATAAATGGGTCAGTCTTCAAAAGAAACGACATAGCATACAACAGTCTGGCGGTTTTATTCTACCTTTACTAAGTATATCCGCGCCCTTCATCACCAGCCTTATTGCTGCCAGACATGGGGGTTGAACACATAGGGTGATGGCCAATAAAATGTATCTGGTGCCACAACAAGAGTTAGATAGACTTAAAAAACAAGTGCAGGGTCCTGAAAATATCAGACAAACAGAGGAAAATGATTTGGATACGGCCATGAAGGATATTTTGAATCAAAAAGGATTGAACCCCTATGATAAGGTCCAAAAATACACAAACCTCTTGCAAAGGTATTTGTCCTTGGTGAAACAAGGGGAGAGAGAGACAGGCCATTTAACTATTTCCCTACAGGACCCTTTAAAAGATGACGAGCCTAGCGAGAGCCAAGCCCCTGTAATGCCTGTACCTGTGAGCTTACCGTCTGAAGATCAAATGCCTGTTGAAGATAAAGTTATGCATGGCTTGTTAACCCATGTTCCGTCACGTAACAGGAAAAATGTTAGCTACATTATGAACAAGATAAAAGACTCAAATGGGGCAGCTACTTGGAATGACAAAGGAGAGTTTATCCTTCAGGGCTCTGTTGTCAAGGGTTCACATATGCTTGACTTGCTTAAAAGTACCACATCTGCCCACAAGGTTGCTGATGACAGAAGACCTCCAGGGTGGCTTCAGTTTCTTAAGGCCCTGGCCATCCTCAACATTCCCCTCTCGGGTGTACCCAACTATAAGCTTCGTCAACAGATTCACTCTTTAAAACACAAACCTTCAACGAGATACAGCACCCCTAAAGATTCCCCAAAACCCCCGCATCCTTATGAAATGAATGACGATAACCCTTTTACACCCCTGAACGCCCTTTCCCTAATCCCGATCTCTCTGTGTGGTTAGACTTTTGAATGACCTTTGAATGACTATAATTAAATTCAATAAATTTCATTTGAAAAAATAAGCAATTTAACATTTGTGGCATTCTTGAAACATTTGGCGTGAACATACGCCTTGATTACACGTTCTTAAAGGATACACATTTGAACACTTTTGATATTTTCTAACAAAACAAGCTACAACGTTATCATTACTTCTTAAATCATCCTTATAAAGAGACATAACATCTTCAAAAGAAACTCCCCGGGCTCTTTGGCTTAGGTAGAATACACAGTGTTGACCGCATGTAGTGGAAAGGTTATCTTGCACTTGTTTGATGTTGTAGTATATCTTTGAGCAGTTTTGGTCATAAATTCTTTAAAAGATTTGGGGAAATGTGAAAAACCGGGGGGAAAGCCATAAGGATTAAAAAAAAGTTGAGATTTTTCTTCCTCCTTCCTCTTCTAATGTCACAGCTAGCCAATGTTCACCCGGCATGTGTTTAGGATGGGTATTGACAAAAAACATGGCCGGCCGCCCCATCCATTTCTCCATAGGTAATTCATCACAAGCCAACACTCCACAAAATTGTTTTCCAATCAGTCGGCTCATGAGCCCTTACAACTCTTGGGTATTCATGTCTTTGCTCAACGATCCTTAATAATAATCTACTAAAACCTGTCTTCGGCTATTCACCTCTAAGATTGAATCAGTACAGGCTAAAGGTGTACGGAAATGCATTTCCAGCCTGAGGTTACCTTGGGACTCCACCGAAAGATTTCCTGAGGAGTCATCATCAGGGGATAAATTGAAAGCATACATTGTGTAACCCTCTGCAAAATCATTTATTTCAATAGGTAAAGAGAGATCTTTTAGATGCCTCCCGGTAGCCAGGAATAGATTGTAAAATTCTTGCACAGATATGTTGTTATTAAATTGCGGTTGGAAAGCCTTAGCAGGGACCTGACGTCCGCCCTGACACAGAGCTACATACTCTGCATTGAATTGTTGAAAATGAAATGGGTTTTTATTTAAGCTGCCCGTATTGGAGGCGTGATTAACCAAACCTATAACCACGTATCTCGGTAAAGGGCCTAGAAATAGGTTTTCTTGACAGCAGATTTTGCTGCCCACAGGTATGCTAAAGGTTTTCATGGTAATTCTTTGGAGAGGGTAAAGGGCATTTCCTTTCATCAAAGCCTGTGAGTGACCCAGACGAACTGCCGGTGATACAGACACTTTTTTAAATAAAAAGCGTGGCCCCCAACACTTTTAAACTAAAGTCCCCATCCTGGGCAGACATTAGGCAAAACTCATCGTTGGCCCTGGTTAATTTTAGTGTTAAATCAACCGCATTTAAGAGTAAACGTTCTTGAAAGAAAACGTCAGAGTGTATAGGGCCTAGCAGATGAAACTCTTGAGATTCTGCACAGTAGCGAGCACGTGCCTCCAGTCCTTTGTTTACACCGGTGGATGGGTCTGTCGATTCCATAGAGCCTCCTGCAGTATCCTTGCTAAACAGCCCTGCACTGAATTGGGTCTTGAGAGTGTCTTCAGAGTAGTTGAGTAAACACTCCATGATGGCCCGGTATGGGAATGTGGCACTGCTTTGACTGATTAGACGTTCCCCCAAAGTCACATCCACTTGGGAGAAGATGGTGGCACTGGGTAATTAATGAGACTCACTTTGGCATCGTTTGCAATATCAGTACTCTCTATTTTGGTCACTTTTAGACACAAATGCACCAAGGTGTTGTTGAGGTCCAGATAGTTGTCACCGTGGCCTGGTATGAAAAACTCTATGGGACCGTTGTCTGTAATGGCAGAGAGTGGGGCTATCTCCACATAACTGGACCTCTCTACTGAATGTTGTGTTAAGGGGGCCGTGAAAAGATGAAGCTCTGTCTTTATAGCTTCAGAGGACATGCGGTGTAAAAGAGCCATGGTGCTTGTTCTTTTTAGAAAATACTTCCGAGTATTCTTTTTACCGTTTTTTGTCCAGACCTCCTCACTTTACCCCGTCTTTGACTAACTGGGATTCTTCTAACCGCTAACCTCCGTTTTTTAGGCGCGAGCCTGCGTCTTATACCCAGAGGTCTCTTTTTTGGTCTTCGAGACAACATCATCAACCCTGAGCCTTCTTGACGCTCGACATCTGGTGACGCCCTTCTGGTCATAGCATTGGCTACAACCTCACTTACTATATTTTTTGCTGCTGATTTTAAATGCGGTTTGGCTATGCTGAGGCCTCTCTTCATAAACGGTAAAAATATAAAATATACCTCCTATCCCCGAACCATACATGGTGGGGGAACCATAATAGCCGGGTAATCCATTACCCACTTGATCAACATAGTATGAGACATACCGGTTAGGGTCGAGATTTCGGTGTTCCATAACCCTTTGTAATTTAGATGTATTATGTATATAAAATATATAATACTAATATTATATATGTAGAGAGGTTTTGGTGGGTCTAAAGTGGATTTTTACAATCGTTTTACCATAAGTAAATTCAATGTTTTCGTTCTGATACGTTTTAAGCTCAACAAGAATGTTTTCAATATATTTCTTGCTTACAGGTACGTAGTGTGGCTTGTCGTAGGTGACAGTGACTATGTCCCCATCCTTTCCGTCTATATGTACAGTTCTCAGGAGTGGCACACAGCTGTCTCCGACCCTTTGATAGGATATGATGTCGGTTTGCACAAATATGTTGTAAAATCCTGCATGTATATCCGCAGGGAATGGGAATAATTTATCTTTAACATACGTCCATTTATTGGGACCCATCCCCAACATGTATGCTAAATTACCGCCGGTCTTTATCCCCCCGGAAGCATCTCCTGAGATTTGTACACGTTTATGTATAGGGTTGTATGTCAGGATTTGGCCAGGGTTGTTCCGGGTTTTGGTCACTAGATGCCCCCATTGTGCTTTTTGACCTTATGTTTTTTCCCTTGTTCCCCATTATTATTTGCACCTGTGCCTCGTTTCCCCTATTTGTATTTAAACCCTTAGTTTCCCTCAGTTCTGTGCTCTGTGTTTGTATGTTAGCACCCAGCCCTAGTGTTCTGTGTATTCTTGTCGTTTCCGGTGGATGCTCTTGTGGAATTCTGTTTTTGTTTTTGAGTATCTCTTGAGGCTTTTTTGTGCTATACCTACCACCTTTTGGATTTGCCATTTTGTATTGAAGGACTTCTCCTTTTTTACTTTATTAAATACACCGTCTTAAGTACTGCTGTGTCTGCCTCATCTTCTGGGTTCTGCTGACCTACCACCTTTTGGATTTGCCATTTTGTATTGAAGGACTTCTCCTTTTTTACTTTATTAAATACACCGTCTTAAGTACTGCTGTGTCTGCCTCATCTTCTGGGTTCTGCTGGTGGCTCAGTTGGTTAAGTGACTGTTTCTCACTCCGGAGACCCAGGTTCGTAACCGGGTCCTGACAGTTGTACATCAGGAATATTTCCATACTGTTCTGCGATAGGCGTTCATTCAGCTCCGAGACAATCCTGTCGACGGTTCTATAGAACCCTTTTTTTAACCTTAATAAGTTTTGCAGGTTCCGATAACTTTTTGCAATAAAAATCACGGTCCTTATCTTTGATATTATACCAGCTATGGGGGTATGTAATCTCGCTGAGACCTACTTCCCAGGCCTCTGATAACTCTATAGGCTTTGGAAAATTGGTTGTATAATTCAAACTCTGATTATTACGATATATATGTGCGGACGCATTACTGGGGAGAGTCAGGTAGAAGCCGCTGTGTTCCATTATGCACTGCGGTGTACACACGAATGATGATGTATTTTATCATGCATGGGAGTTTAAATTAACCCCCAATGCCTCCACCACATCCTGCTCTAATACCCAACTGTTGAACTTTTGTGGCCAGTTTTTCCAGCGGACCAGCACCCATTTTTGACCCTTTTCTCTCTTTTGATCTAGAAACTCCTCCACGTGAAACACTTTGTCTTTACCCAACTGTACCTTCTGTAATTCCTTCTCATAAAAAGATCCCTCTATAAGTTCCCCGTCATAATCTTTTAATGTGCAGACATTCTGTAACCGTGAATAGCTCATCACTATATCCTTGCTCATATTTTTTTGTCGAAAACACCCCTCAACTTGGATATATGAACCAAGTCCCCCACAATGAATTTAAAATGTATTTTTTTCTTACGGCGAAGGGGGAGCAAACCATACAGATTTTTAAAGACTTCAAAAGAGTTTTCAGAAGAGACCTCGGAGGGTTTCATCCTTATACTCGTATGATAACTATTGTTATACCCAATTACTAAATCTTGAACTATATCGACATATCTATGCGTGTTGTGGGCTGTAAAATAGCGCCACATCCGCTCCTTCAGAGTTCTGTTAAAGCGTTCAACAACTGAAGCTTTCAAATCCGAGCCTGTAGCAAAATGTACTATATTGTGCTTCTTCATGAGTTTCTGAAAAGTATTATAAAAAAAAGATTTTCCGCCATCAGTCCTCCTTCCTTCAAGATAGAGTCAAAGGCCCGGGTCACCTCTGCACCACTCTTATTTTTTAAGACCCTTACAAAAGCTATTTTAGAGAAAATATCTATAACCGTTAGCATGTAGCGATTTCCATCATTTTTATCTGCAAGGGCCTGCATGTCACATAGATCAGCCTGAAATTGGGACATTGGTTGGGTAGAAAAAACTCTGTTTCGGGGAAATTGTCTTCTTACAGGCTTATGTAGAGTGTGCGCATCCTGCTTTGATAGCCACTCATTCACTTTAGCATCGCTTAACCGGCTACCTGTTTCTTCGGCTATAGCTCTCTGTACACGTTCCTTGCCCCCCCATAAGACCCAGGATTAGAGGGATTATAATAAATGTTTTTCAACATCTGCTCTGCCATCCTTCTTGCCTCTCTGAGGTACAATAACGTTAATGAGCCACTTTCAAATAACGACAACATTTCATTTTCATTTTTGGGATTTTTATTTTCAAGAAAACATTATGTATTACGTATACAGACAATTCAGAATTCGTTGCAGGATACATGTCCACGTTTTCTCAATGATCACATCATGCAAAACCCTGTATATTTGGTTTAGATTAACAGGTTTGTTTCGCTGAATTTTTAAAACACACACATCCGCTATAAAAGTATATAAACAACAAATATGATACGTTACAATTAAATGGTGTTTCAAACCAATAAAGTAAAATCTTAGACAAGGTTGTTTCTTGTTCTTCAGAATCAACACCAAGCCGGGTTACCATTTGTGTCCATTGTAGACACTCGCCCGCATGTCGTACATGATTCATGATTTGCTCCATTTTCAACACACGCTCTACATTAGTCCCGGAATTGTGGGTTGTGTAGAGCGATACATTGTTCACTTTATTTTCAATAATTTGATGCATAACATTTGTAAGTTCTCTCAAAAGAAAAAATGTATTTATTCTCTCTAACATCATATACACATAGTTACCCATTGCTTTACATCTAAATAACAAAAATGTCACTCGGTCTCTTGGGGTTTATTGAGCCAGAAAGTCATCACATCAGCCACCACAGCCTCCCTGTATTTGTTATCGTCCACCAGGGTGTGTCGGATTTCTTTGAGTTTCTCGTGGATGTAGATTGCCTCCTTCAGTTCATGTAGGAATGCCTCGGTTACCCGGTAAACTCTGGGGATAAACGGCACAAGGCCCATAGACTCCAGGGCTCTGACCAGCGATGGTATAAACCTGCCGGACCAAAGTCTTTTCATCAGCGCCTCAAAATTGTTGAAGAAGTAGTATCTCGGGGGGTTGTATAGGCATGGATGCCTGCGCTGGCTGGAGTGATTAATCTCACAACCGATGCATTTTTCTCGTATATATTCTCCAATCACCACGTCTAAAAGCGTGGCTACAGAAGCCTTGATGGTGTCCACAAAAATAGTACTGACCACACCATCAAACACGTCCTCGGGCTGTGTACCTGTAGGGGGTGTCGCGGGTCTTGCCAGGGGGGAGTAGAATGTTGGGTTGCGAGGCATACAGTCCTTAGTGTCGGGCCCCCATGACGTTTCGGAGTTCTGGTATGTGGTAGGAATATTCATGGTTAATGCGTAAGTGAAGAACTGTAGGTTTTAAGGACCCTCCTTTTATTGTTGAACCAGCCCTCGGGGTATCTGGGCGTGGTTAACGCAGCCGGGTACTTAGTTTCCTCCGTGGGTTGGCCCTTCTGACGATGTACCTTCTTGGGGCTCCTTTGAATCGTAATCCTCAGGATTCGTATATATTATACACTTCTTTAGCCGAACAATGCTCTGGCGCTGTTGGCTCTGTACAAACAGAGCGTCCAACAAATCCAAAATTTTCAATTCCATTAATTCCCAACTTTTAAATGGGATAAGCATGCGCAGCCTAAAATCACCGACCAAACCGCCCTCCCGGATGTTTTGGTTGCGGATTTCCTCGGTGCTGATATAGAACTCCACGCAGCCACAGGGTAGTCCATTCTTTCTCTGTATTTTAACCCAGTGAAATACTCTTCCTGAGGAGTCTCTTCCTGGGGTACCTTCCCAACGGGTCTTGTAGCCTTTGAACAAGCTGTACCCCTTGGTATTACGTCTCAGTTCGGGACACAAAACCTGGCGAAAAACCGTCCAGTCTTCAACCCCATAGTACACTCATAATGTCTTGTCGGTTTATTCTTCTCCTTCGGCTACCGTATAGAGTTTCACTCTACAGGACAAGTAATCAAACAGATACCCACAGTGCTGTCCATTAGACATCAGCACTTCATCTTTCAGCGCAGTTGCGGGCGGTATCTGGGTTCTATACACTCTTAGAAACCGCTTTTTTGGAGCATCGTATATTGCGGCAGTATACTTTGCCCTTTCTCTATGTTGCAGCCGCGGTCCTGCTTCCGTTGTTACAGTCATCACAGCTTTGCCACTGATCGCAAAATCCATGTTTAAAAATCGTGTTTACTGTTCTGGGTTCGCACGCCTTGTTCTGGACATTTATAAGGCGTATGCCACATCCAATACCCCCGGACATTCCTGCTTCATCAGATAACAACCCTAAGGGCTATAAAACTGGGGGGCCATACACGTTCCGGGTTATACGCCATTGAAGCGACTCTTAGGGCCATCAGATCATTTCTTCCGCAGACCTGTTCTTCCAACGCATATCCGGGTAGACTTGAAGCACTCAGGGCCTGTTCAATTTGACACAGCGCGAGTCTTATTTTAAGCCATTCTCTCATCCTTAGCGCTGGAGAAAAACTCTTGGGTTCTGCCCTATAAAAGGGTTTGGACAAGCTGTCTGTGAATATCTTAACCGTAGATTCCTCAGGTTGGAATATGTATGATATATTCCCCTCACTTATACACAAAAATCCTTTAAAACATTCTGGAGCCTCACGCAAAACATCCTCCAGGCTTTTGTCATTGGATTCATGACATGAGCTGCAGAGCACCCCGAGAATTGGCCTAGGAGACATATTTTCTATGTTTAATATTCTGGCCTTTATTTTAAAACATTGCAGGCCTTGTTCTGGATATTTATAATGCATATGCCACAGCCAATACCCAGGATATTCCTGCTTCATCAGATAACAACTATAAGGGCAATAAAACTGGGGTGGGGGACATACACGTTCCAAAAGTTCAGACACTCAACCCCCCCCAGTTCAACCAGGCCCCTAGACATCATTCACCATGACTACTTCAAAGGATGCAATATAGATATAAAATAACACACACCCTCTAACACGTGACCACAGGAACAGGATGGCCTGGCCGGAGGCCCATATTTGGACATGTACACGTCATCATGACGCAGGGTCATAAATCAATTACTTTGACGCGTGCCGTCTACTTTATTCTCTCTCCCAAGGTCTGGCAGAGGATGTGTGGGGTTGGTGTTTGGAACCATTGTACGTGGTCTCTGAGGTTGCACCTATCCTGAGATAGTATATAACCCAGAAGCAAGTATTTTAATAAAAGTAAAACCTTGATTTTTAACTCATTGATTATGGGTAGAATATCACCACAGCACATAGGGCGAACCGAGTGGTATCACCTCATTAGTCAGAATGTGTTACACCTGTGCTGGCTTGTCCATCTTGTTAGGGTTGGATGTTGCATCCAATTGTTAATATTGTAATCAATGACATTTCCTTAAGGTGCTCATTTGTCTTTCAGTTGTTATTCTTCTGTTTTTTATCCTTTTATGTTTGTTGTGTGGTAAATATTTCTGTTTATTTTCATTGTTTTTTATAAAACAAATTCCTGTGAAGCCATTGTGTTGCATCCATGTCTGAAAGGTGCTGTATAAATAAAGCTTGATTTGAACATATTGCAAAAGAAATTAACCCAATGACTGACCAATCAGACTCTTGCAAAACCAACACGTATCTTGGTTCATCTTAGTATGAAAAACAGTATAAATTCAGTATACGAGAGAATAAAGTAGACGGCACACGTCAAACGTATGATTTATGACCTTATGTCAGGATGACGTGTGCATGCCCATATTTGGGCATCAGGTCAGGACATACTGTTCCTGTTCTCACGCCTTAGAGTGAGTGTGAAATTATGTATATAATGCCGGGAAGTGACAACTTGCTCTAGGGAGTGCCCATATTTGGGCATCCGGTCAGGACATCCTGTTCCTGTTGTCACACCTTAGAGGGTGTGTGAAATTATTTTTTTCCTTTGAAGTTGTCATGATGATTGATGTGTAGGGACCTGGTTGAACTGGCCTGGTCTGTGTTTGAAACATTTGAAAGAGAATGGCCCCACACCCCCTATTCTATTGCCCTTAGGGTTGTTGTCTATGAAGCAGGAATGTCTGGGAGGGGGATTGTGTGTGTGTGGGTGGGTGTGTGTGTGTATGTATGTCTCTGCATGGGGTATTAGAAACGAGGTCCCTTCGCATTGTGTACATTTCAAGCTTTCAACAACAATAAAACAACCATCTAAATAATGTTTCTCGGCCCAACACACTTTGAGTTTCCAGCTTTAAATGGATTGATTATCCCATATTCATAACCCCTATGAATAAACTTGACAGTCTTTTCCAAAAGCGTGAACAATTACGGAGCTGGCTGCGTCTATCCTTAAGACATACCCAGGACCCACATGCCCGACGGATTATCTACCCCCTTACGGAGCTTTGATTGAGCGTGCAAGAATGTCATGGCGAGGGTGAATTGGATACGGATAGTGGTCAGGGCTAACCAGGCCCTTTATCTGAAAGGAATAGTAAAAATGTGTAATTAATTATGACATGCTTTAAACTGTATGTACTTAATATTTTGAATTAAATAAAATCTCACCCCATTGTTTTCTCTCTCACCCCGGTCTGTCGTGAAGAAAAAGCCATGTGCGTGTTACAAAAAGGGTTTGTTCTCTCTCTCTCTCATATATATATATATATATATATATATATATATATATATATATATATATATATATATAAAAAATGTTCAGTCTGATAAATATTCGGGGATGTTGGCCTGTGGGTTTGTAGCTGCGGAAGTACCTATCTCTCGTTAGGGACACGACTTCGGAAGAGTCTAGTGACAACCGATCCACTCTGTTAGCACCGCTTTAGCACAGCAACAAACCCACAGGCCAACATCCCCGAATATTTATCAGGCTGAACATTTAAAAGATAATCTGTGAATCCCTCCTAATGCAGCTTTCTGAAGGTGAGTTTGTGAAAAAATACATATTACATTTGTATGCGGGGAATTGTTTGAATATTATGGATATTATTGTAATATTAAACATGAGGTATATGTGTTTTAAACCGATGACATCAATTTTGATCTATTATTATCTAACGTTCGCAGGATGTCCAACATTAGGCCAACTGCACGCGGGGATAAATGCTATGGAACAGCCGTCGTTAGAATGGAATTCCGAGGAGCAACGGGCAGCGGACAAGGAATTTTACGAGATATCTATATGTCAACTGTATGTATTTTTTATGTTAAAATGTACAACGTACATCGAATCCCTTACACCGCTGGAGGATATGGTCGAAACGGAAGGGGTACCCCGGAACATGGAGAGTAAAACAATGAATTCGGACGATTTCAGCACTTTAAATGACATTTCAGAGGTTGTTGATTTGCGGATTGTTTGAAATGGGCAGACAACAGGTTACGGACATCTCCGAGACAGAAACAACATTCAGTCATGATATTCTAAAACAGTAAGATAATGCTTTTTTTTAATAGATATTCAGAAACGGATATACAATGATTTTTTAAATTATTAAAAATATATATATATTTTTAGGCAATATGTCAAATGGACATATTCCTTTAAGTTAAAATGTATCTATTTCGTATAAATACATGATAACATGATCTAACGTATGTATTGATACCCGGAGGCTACCGGGCATAATTGATTGGGAAACGACAACGTTCGACGGGGATTCTCAGAAGCAAATTGCGCCCGGTCCGATAATCGGGGAATCGTTCCTTCCTCATGGAACTTTTTTGAAGGGGAGTGGAATATTCAAGGTGATGTTTGTATATAGATAAATATTATTTAAGAATGACAGGTATTAGTTCTAGGCATTTACATGTATGCTTTTTTTAATGAAGGCTATTTATACAATGAACCATTGTTTTTATTCATACTGTTTGTAAACAATAGCTTCTGCCCTCTTAGGGTCTACTTGACCCGCTTATTGATTAGAAAGTATGATTAGAAACCAAGGCCAACTATATTCAATCTGTGATTAGAAACGATAATTAGAAGCTATGACAAAACTATGATAATAAACTATGAACAACTATGAAGACAGGGCTGTGTGTGCATGAATGATGATCTATTATTTAAGTGTGGAATATTTCTCTCTCAATGTATACCCTTTCACTCAATGTATACCAAAGTAGCAAATATTTAACGTTTCAACATCAGGTATTTCAACAATTATGAAAGACAATGACCTGCAATTTTAGGCAATTATCAATATAATGTGTTACATAGTGTGTAGCTGTGATAACTTTAGGTAATCTCTCTCTCTCTCTCTCTCTCTCTCTCTCTCTCTCTCTCTCTCTCTCTCTCTCTCTCTCTCTCTCTCTCTCTCAGGCTATGAAAAAGACAAAAGATGGGACATTGACTCTTTGTGTTGAGTTATTTTGAAGGGACAGCAAATTTACTGTTATACAAGCTGTACACTCACTACTTTAAATGTAGCAAAGTGTTATTTCTTCAGTGTTGTCACATGAAAAGATATACTCACATTTACAAAAATGTGAGGGGTGTACTCACTTTTGTGGTATACTGTTTACATATATATATATATATTCTATTCTTTGACACATTTTCTCTTCCTTTGAAATTCTTATAGGACAGAACATGGACACAATGCAATTGGGATCAAGAAGAAGGTACATATATGTTGTAGGACAGCTGCATTTGAAGTGTACATTTAACCTACATAGCAGTCAATACAAACTGAAATCTATTAGCATACAAGTGTGTGCAAATTATATTTTCAGATCTTATCAGAAATTAATCAAGTCCATGGAATGGATATAGACAAAAATATAATTCAAGGACTAGCAGAGGTAGAGAGGCGAGGCAGGGGTGAGGACATCATCCAGCTAATTTGACAGTCCCTGAAGGACAATACAGAAGAGGTATTTGCTCTTATTCCCTCCCTTTCTCTGATGCATTTTGTAATAAAATTAGCAAGTGTAGTAAGATCATTGCTTTACTTTACTAGGACTGGAGACCACAGCAGCGATTCTGCTCTTGCCATACCTCTTCAATGAGGACCCGAGATGTCTTCATGTCCGTGACAAGTTCTGCCTTTGCACCAATCATCTGTTTCTTCAAAAACATAGGTGTGCATGCTTATATAAAACTACAGCTGAACATTTGTTATGTTCTTTGTTAATTGTATGTGTATTAATCTTTTCTTACTTTTGTTGACACAGATTTCACCGCTCGTCGCTCCTTTCCTGCACATCGGCAGAAATCCATTTCACCATGAGAGTGAAATCCCGCTGGCCTTTGATGAGGAGAACATCCACCCTCTCGAGGACGTCCCCATGGGACTTGGGGCTCTGCTCGGGCTGTATTCCCCCCCCTTAAATTTCCCAAAAATGTCAGAAAAACACTTATGTTGTTAAGTTACTGTGTTCTGGGGATAAGAAAAGTTGGGGTGAAGTTACCAGGGCCGGTCATAAAGATGGCAAACTTCCTAACATAACTAAGTTGATATGATATAGACACTAAAGCTAAAAAATCTGTATTTAGCATCAAGTCTACAATATTGTTAGTTTACCTATGAATAATTTTTAATGTATGTTGTTTTTATTGTACCTCATTATATATATATATATATATTTAAAATGTCATGAAAAGCACTATACAAAGTAAATGTATTATTTATTATGGTCTGACATGTCTGCGGAAATTTAGCAATTTTGTGTTTTGTTTGGTAAATTGTTTTGTAAATATTTATTCACATTTGTGGTGCCACTAAATAAACAATTCATGATTTAAATAAATATTGTTATTATAATGGAGGGAGGGTGGATGGGAGTTTAAAAAAAATTAACCCCAAAAGGTTCTTTGAGGAACCATTATAAGGGGTTCTTCAAAGAACTTATAGGGGTTACCCAGTCAGGGGTTACTAGGGGTTACCCAGTCACGTGCTGACTGGGTGTGACCAAAGTTATTCTATTTAGCTACACTTTGTAGTATATTTTTACACTATAATAAATGTTTGATGCCACATCGCCCGTTTTCAAAGAGATTCGTTGGTTTTTAGGGGCAGTCGCTTTTGAGCTTTTGTCTGAGAGTTTTCTCAACTGCGATACCACCTCCAGTCAGCAGATGGCGATGTGCATCTTTCAGTTGATTCTGCCACTGTGACGTATATTCTAGTGGACGGGACGCTCCTTCAACATCAGTTGTCAGCCATCTTGTTTTTTTTCAGGAGTTTTTTTACTTTTATTAACAGTAACATGCAAAACATAAACATAACAGACAGAGGGATTCCACAAAGAAATGATCAAAAATAAAACTAATCCACATTATATCAATTCAAATACAGACATGTAGCGAGTACATTTTTTAAAACATTTTGTTTTGTATACGTTTTAAAGATAAAATAGTTTTCCAAGTCAGATTGAAAAATTAAGAAGAGGCTTTTTCTTCATAGATTTTGATTTGTGTTTGAAACATTTTCCTAATAAAATAAAGAGAATTATAATTCACGTTCAAATGTGGAATCGGTGTAGTAAAATAATATGTCAAACTTTGACATTTCAATGGTTGTTTGCAATTTGAGGCCAAGATATAGTTTTACATCAGTCCAGAACACTTCACTATATAAACAATGACAGAATAAGTGTTCAATAGATTCAGTTTCTAGTTCACAAAAACTGCATTCACTGGTAACATCAGGTATATACAGTATTTAGAATTACATGGATAGAATCTATGGATAATCTTAAAGGAGATCTCCTTTACTTTATTGGTCACCATACATTTGTGAGGAGTGAGCCAAGCACGGCGCCAGTTTACATCAAACGATGAAGCCCAACAAAATATCGCAGAGGGAATAGACTTCCTGTAGAAAATATCACTTAATAAATGATTGTTGAATTTCATATCAAGTAGACCAATACCATTCACCTGGATATTGCTTACAATGGGAGATATTCCACAATATGCATAATTCTGAAGTAAAGTTTTTATCCCACTAGGTATAGCTTTAATAACAGTGTCATATGTTTTATTTTATTTTACCTTTATTTAACCAGGTAGGCTAGTTGAGAACAAGTTCTCATTTACAACTGCGACCTGGCCAAGATAAAGCATAGCAGTGTGAACAGACAACAACACAGAGTTACACATTGAGTAAACAATTAACAAGTCAATAACACAGTAGAAAAAAAGAAAAAAAAGAGTCTATATACATTGTGTGCAAAAGGCACGAGGAGGTAAGCGAATAATTACAATTTTGCAGATTAACATGCCATGCTCTAGTACATTTGGGTTGGCACATGTGAGAATTAACGCTGATACTCTAAAAGCAGGGCAACAATGACGATATAATTGTACCAAAAAATTGTCAGTTGGTTGCATAAATCATTTTCATTACTAAAAGTTAAATGAAATGTAAATATGAAATATTTGGTTGCATAGTCTTATTTTCAACGTATTTTCAATAACATTTTGCTAGGTGGGATAGCCTAATGTCAAATCACAGTGTTAACGTGTCCAAATCAATAACCAAAACCTAAACATAAAATGTGCTATGTACACAAAAATCTGCCACAAAAATCATATTACTTGTATTTTTTTTAAAACTAGCTCCTTATAGACTGCACAAGCACCAGAAACGCTGTTGTTTTGACAAGTAGCAATAAATCACTGATATCGATTAGGGGGGAAATCAGTATGTACGTGATGTTGAAACTAGCACAACTAAAAAAAACACATGGAAATGGGAGATATATTTTACCTCACTGATTAGAGGACAGCCTGTAGAAGACAGTCAGCTACATTTTGGAGTGATGCATTTAAATGTAGGGGTCGCTAAACAAAGGAACAAAAAAATTATTTGTCATAACTCATCGATATCATGTTGAAATTAATTGTGCCAAGAGGAGGGAGATGAGGTTCCACGTCCTGTTAAAACGAACAGCTAAAAACCACACGGAATATGGGAATAATGTGTACATCACTGGTTAGAGACCAATTTGTAGATAACAGCTCGCTACATTTTGAAGTGTTGCATGTTGATTAAAGTGGGCTCACAACGTGGTATGTGTTACACAACTCTTTTTTTGTAAATCACTTTTTGTTAAATCACATAAATTGTACTTTTTCATTTCAGACCCTGGATTTTCCCCTGAGGCTAATATCCATATCATGTTGAGATCAATTCATAAGGGGGCAAACGTTTAGGGTTCTACATTGTGACATTATTAGAATACTCCTACTACAATGTTAAAACATTCTACATTGTGACATTATTAAAATACTCCTACTACAATGTTAAAACATTCTACATTCTACTACAGCTATGAGATTTCTCTCTTGTGTGTGTTCTCTGGTGTCGAACCAGGCTGAGTAAAACGCTTCCCACATTGATTACAGCTATAAGATTTCTCTCCTGTGTGTGTTCTATGGTGTATAGTCAGACTGCTAGATGTAACAAAACTCTTCCCACATTGACCACAGGTATAGTGTTTCTCTCCTGTGTGTGTTCTTTGGTGTCTAGTCCGACTGCTAGACATAGTAAAACTCTTCCCATGTTGAGCACAGCTATAAGGTTTCTCCGTGTGGATTCTCTGTTGAATTTTAATGCCTGATGAGGTGAATCTATTCCCACAGTCAAAGCAGCGGTGAGATCTCTTCCCTGTGGATCTCTGCAGATGTTTCTTGAGGGGTTCTGATGTGGAGAGACTCTCCTCTGCCCTGTCAGCATCATGAGGTTGTTGAGGATCCCCAGAGGATCCACGGTAGTCCCGTATCTCTCCTGTGTGAACAACAAAGTCAGACAGACGGATAAAGGCCCACAACAGCAAAAATCCACTGTAAAAGTGATGCCAACAGCATAGCCATGCTGTTGTACAACAATTGACGTCTAATGAATGTAATGATTATTTGACAATTGTCTTAAAATTAGCAAGAGAAGTCATATTTTGTCTTCTGTTCACATTAGTAGTAATAGCTAAGATTGCAGACTATAAATAAGTTACTCATGTTGTTGAAACACTAAGCAGTGTGCCAGATGACTGTCTCCAATATAGGCCCCTTTCTGTGTTTGCTAAAATTGCGGCATGAGGGCGATGCACATGCAATTTGGTGGTAGAAACTCGTCCCCACTAATGAGGAAACCGATAGTTATGGATGTAGTATGTCTGCCTGGAGCAAAAATGGTGAGCAAAGATTTTCGTTTTTCACAATGTATTCTGAAGGTGAATGGGGGAAAACTCAGGGGAGTAACCTCCATTTCCAGGTTGCTTATGAGTGCATTTCACACTACGTTGGATTATAATTGTAAGGCTCGTTTGAATGTCCTGCTTAATATAATGTTTGTGTCATAATCGCAAATCAACCTCTGTACATAAAAAAAAACACTTCAACCAGTGAAATTGTAACGATTCTCGTCCTCTTCTTCTGACAAGGAGTGGCAAGGATCGGACCAAAATGCAGCGTGGTATGTATCCATAATGATATAATGAATACAAAACACAAAAGAACAAGATAATCAAAATGAAAACCGAAACAGTCCCGAATGGTGCAAACACTGAAACGGAAAAATAAATACCCATGAAACACAGGTGGAAAAAGGCTACCAAAGTATGATTCTCAGAGACAACAACACCTGTCTCTGATTGAGAACCATACCAGGCCAAACGCAAAAACACAACATAGAAAACTGAACATAGACAACCCACCCATACGGGGAGCTGGGATGTAGCGCACCGGGCTAAGCACGCGTACTGGGGACACCGTGCGCTCCACCGCATGACACGGTGCCTGCCAGGTCCCTCTCCCTCTCCGGTAAGCACGGGAAGTTGGCGCAGGTCTCCTACCTGACTTCGCCACACTCCCCGTGTGCCTCCACCAATACATTTTTGGGGCTGCCTCTCGGGCTTCCATCCGCGCCGCCGTGCTGCCTCCTCATACCAGCGCCTCTCTGCCTTCAGCTCTGCGATATTCTCCAGCCTGTGCCCAGGGCCCCTTGCTGTCCAGAATCTCCTCCCATGTCCAGGAATCCTGCGATCGCTGCTGCTGCCCGTTACCACGCTGCTTGGTCCTTTGGTGGTGGGTGTTTCTGTAACGATTCTCGTTCTCTTCTTCTGACGAGGAGTAGCATGGATCAGACCAAAATGCAGCGTGGTATGTATCCATAATGATTTAATGAATACAAAATAACAAGAGAATCAAAATGAAAACCGAAACATTCCCGAATGGTGCAAAAACTGAAACGGAAAAATAAACAACCACGAAACACAGGTGGAAAAAGGCTACTTAAATATGATTCGCAATCAGAGACAACTAACGACACCTGCCTCTGATTGAGAACCATATCAGGCCAAACACAAAAACACAACATAGAAACCGGAACATAGACAACCCACCCAACTCACGCCCTGACCATACTAAAACAAAGACATAACAAAGGAACTAAGGTCAGAATGTGACAGTACCACCCCAAAGGTAACCCTCCCTG
Organism: Oncorhynchus masou masou; assembly: GCF_036934945.1. NCBI lineage: Eukaryota > Metazoa > Chordata > Actinopteri > Salmoniformes > Salmonidae > Oncorhynchus > Oncorhynchus masou. Next base: position 62,785,037 of record NC_088217.1, on the reverse strand, counting down.
GGTAACCCCCGCAGTCTGAAACACTCATCCAGACATTCCTCTGGGTAACCCCGCTGTCAGAAACACTCATCCAGCCATTCCTCTGGGTAACCCCGCTGTCTGAAACACTCATCCAGACATTCCTCTGAGTAACCCCGCTGTCTGAAACACTCATCCAGACAGTCGGCTTGTTTTGTCATAGTCAGTCTGTGTACTACATATCCTGTGTATGCGAGAGTATTGGCTGATGGAGAGACTATTTTCTAGGGGTGTAGAGTGTAAGCTAACAGGCAATTCATGTCCATCAGCTTCCTGTATAGGTCTGTGCTAAAGCCACCACCCTCCCTCTTCATCAAAATATCCAGAAAACTGGTTTCATGCACATCAAAGGTGAGGGTGAATTTCAGATGTTCACTGCTTGTATTGATGAAGGAATGGAATCGATAAAGTTCCTCTGCTGTCCCCTGGAATAGAAGGAACACGTCATCAATGAAGCCTTTTTCAGAGCCTGATGAGGTGCTAGAATGGATTGTTAGGGCAGACAATCACATTCTTCTCAAACAACCCCACATACAGATTGGCATAATTAGATTCTACTTTTTTTAAACTACAATGACCATAATGACCTGCGCACTTACTTGTCTTGTTTGTGTTTCTTTTACACCTGATTTGTAAAAGAGACAGAAGAATGGACAATGGTCACTGCTATCCGGAATCCTTGGGACATCCCTAACCTAAATCCCTAACCGTAACCATTTTAAATGTCAACTTCAATGGGCTAGGGACGTCCCAAGGATGTATCTCTACCTGAAAATACATGATCTAAGTGATTGATAGTTGGTATTCAGCAGTCATAAAGCCTAATTTACTTTAATGAACTACTAAAATAGGCATTTTGTCAGACAGCATAGACAGCAACTCTACACTTTATTGACTGACTGATCCATTCATCCTTCCATCCCTCCTCAGCCTTCCTCTCTTCTGAAGACCCAGTGAGGCTGGAGCTTAGTCAGAGAGCTGTTGAGGGACTGGTTAGGAAGAACACGTCTACAGCCAGAGAGGTCAGAAGTCACATGGTTTAGATGGTAAATATTTATGTCCCCTTAGTGGTTCATCACGTTAGATGTTCCCATCATCTATGTTTATTTACATTAGTGCAAATTGTCCACAGATATTAGTGTAATTTCTCACCCTTTCGGCTGTATGAAAGTTAATTTCCCCTCAGACACACATATTATGAAGGTCATTTGTGTCACATGTACTTTTTCCCACTCATTCACCCAATCTCTTTACATTGTTTATGCAGACTCGGTAGCCTGACTCAAATTCGGAACACAATGCCCATCCTGGCAGACCTAAACCTAATGCGAGCACATTGAGAGTTTTGTGCATCCAGACCTAATGCAGCTTGGAGTGATCAGATGGCAGAAGTCACATTTAGCTGCCAGGTGTAACTGAGGCAGTCATAAAGCTGCTTCTTATCCATTACTTTTAGTGTTTTATATAATATGACTAAAAGTGTTTCTGTGTTGCAAGGGCAGTCAAGAAATGGAACGGCAAGGCCAAAGAACATAACAAAAGCAGAGCAGCCCTGGTAGAGCCAGGGGTGGTGTTCACCACTCTACCACGCCTTCAGCAGGCTTGAAAAGTGGGATTGAAACTGTTTTTCATACTAAGCTGGACCAAGAGTCTGTTGATTGGTCGGTCATTGGGTTAATTTGTTTTGCAATATGTTCAAATCAAATCAAGCTTTATTTTTCCAGCATATTTCAGACATGGAGGCAACACAATGGCTTCACAGGAAAAAACTATGAAAATAAACATAAATATTTAGTACACAAACATAAGAGGATAAAAAACAGAATATACCATTGATTAAAATATTATTTCACTTCTGGAACTCTCGTCCCCTTGGAACGAGTCCAAACAAAACTCCTCTCCAATACGGAAAGTCCAAATAAATTGTGATCCATGGCATCGCACTGGCTAAACACAAAACCCAAATATTTTTGACTGCTCACCCTTGAGACGATCAGCAACCGAGTTGTCCTTGTAACGGATGTGAAACGGCTAGCTTAGTTAGCGGTGGTGCGCGCTAAATAGCGTTTCAATCGGTGACGTCACTTGCTCTGAGACCTTGAAGTAGTAGTTCCCCTTGCTCTGCAAGGGCCACGGCTTTTGTGGAGCGATGGGTAACGATACTTCGTGGGTGTCAGTTGTTGATGTGTGCAGAGGGTCCCTGGTTCGCGCCCAGGTATGGGCGAGGGGACGGTCTAAAGTTATACTGTTACATCCTTACCACAGACATGTCTGATTTCAAGAGGAAACTCCTGTGATTTCCGTAGAAACTTTCCACCTCACTGCGGAGCTTCTCTTTCTTTTCAGGGTTCACTAGATAAGCATGTTTTTGGATCGGGGCCCAGTCCCCAATGTCATGCTCTAGTACATTTACATTCTACATTGTGACATTAATTCATTTTTATCATGAAACAACTCCTTCATGTATGTATTTTCCAATGTTTGATCAGAGATCTTTTATCAGAGTATCTCTTGTCACATTGATCACAGCTATGAGGTTTCTCTCTCTGTGTATTCTCTGATGTACTATCAAGTTACTTAACTGAGTAAAACTCCTCCCACGTTGAGCACATCTATAAGGATTCTCTCCCGTGTGAGTTCTCTGGTGTAATCTTAACTGAAAAAAAACAAAACTCTGTCCACAGTCAGAGCAGCTATAAGGTTTATCTCCTGTATCTATTCTCTCATGTTTTTTTAAGGTCTGTTGACTGAGTGCATCTCTTCCCACATTGAGCACAGCTATAAGGTTTCTCTCCCATGTGTGTTCTCTGGTGTGATTTTAAATGTCCTAAAGAAACAAAACTCTTCCCGCAGTCAGAGCATCATTAATTTTTCTTCATTTAGGGTCTCTGCTGGTGTTTCTTGAGGTATTTTGATCCGGAGAGACTCTTCTCTGCCTTGCCAGCATCATGAGGTTGTTGAGGCTCCCCAGAGGATCCTCGATAGTCACTTCTCACTCCTGTGTGAACAACAAAGTCAGACAAATGGTTAAAGGCCTACAACAGCAAGAATCCACTATAAAAGGTGATGCTAACAGCGTAGCCTTGATCTTGTACAACAATTGACATCTGTAATGTATGTTACAAAGCAAAACTGCACCAGCTCCTTCGAGTTAGATGGGTTCAGCGGTTTCCTTGATGGCCAAAAGGCTCAATTGTTGTCTCATCTGACCAGAGTACCTTCTTCCATATGTTTGGGTAGTGTTAATATAATTTAATTATGCCAATGTGCTTTCATCAATTGAAAGCCCGTAATCTATTTTATGAGAATTTGTAAGATTTCTTGTTTGCATAAAATAGACGCAGACCAGTCTTTAAATAATAGGTAATAGAATTTATTCTCGGAGCGTGCTACCACTTAAACACATACAGCAGTTTATATACAGATCATGATGTCATTTTACTGCTTTAACAGAATCACCTCCTCTCGACCGGGACAAAGTAAGGTGAAAAGTTCATTCTAACTTACTAACACACTCCCAGATTAATGTTGAGGGGTCAAAAATTTCGATCAGCACTGAACTGACAGTTATAATTAAAAGCAAACCTAGGAATGCACTCACTGCCTTATCTAAAAACCCCAGAGCTAAGTTTCAGTTGGGTCAACCATAGGCTAACGACCTTATGTGTTTACACAGTCCCCAACCCATTTGTTTCTGCCTAGTTGGAATGGTGTTCATTAACTTTTTATTACTCCTTGTCCTGTCACACAATCCCTTCTTATGAACTCATATTGTCAACCACTTATAAAACAGTATAAGTATAAGTTTACCTAGATACAATTCTATTTAAAATGGGGATATTGTTTATTCATTTATCCATAATAAATCCATAATAAATTAAACAGTAGTCTCCCACATGCCTTTTGGCGACCACCAAACGTGATTGCTTATTTTTATCTTAAAGCAATTGATTTTTTTGGCCACTCTTCCGTAAAGCCCAGCTCTGTGGAGTGTACGGCTTAAAGTGGTCCTATGGACAGATACTCCAGTCTCCGCCGTGGAGCTTTGCAGCTCCTTCAGGGTCATCTTTGGCCTCTTTTTTGCCTCTCTTATCAATGCCCTCCTTGCCTGGTCTGTGAGTTTTGGTGGGCTGCCCTCTCTTGGCAAGTTTGATGTGGTGCCATATTCTTTCCATTTTTTAATAATGAATTTAATGGTGCTCCGTGGGAAGTTTCTGTCATTTTTTATAACCCCCTTAGACAGCTCCTTGGTCTTCATAGTGCTGCTTGCCTGGCGGTGCCCCTTACTTAGTGGTGTTGCAGACTCTGGGGCCTTTCAGAACAGGCATATATATACTGTGATCATGTGGCAGATCATGTGACACTTAAATAAAGTCCACCTGTGTGCAATCTAACTAATTATGTGACTTCTGAAGATAATTGGTTGCACCAGATCTTATTTAGGAGCTTCATAGTAAAGGGGTGAATACATATGCACGCACCACTTTTTAGCCTTCTATTGTTTAGAATTTTTTTAAACAAGTACATTTTTTCATTTTACTTCATCAATTTGGACTATTTTATGCATGTCCATTACATGAAATACAAGTAAAAATCCATCCAAATGCCAAGGGGGTTGAATACTTTCACAAGGCACTGTATCTGGTTGTAGAAACTCCTCCCTGCTAATGAGGAAACCGCTAGTTATGGATGTAGTATATCTGGTAATGAGGAAACCACTAGTTATGGATGTAGTATATCTGCCTGGAGCAAAAGTATTAGAGTTTTTCACAATATATTCTGAATATTACAGAGAAAGATCAGGAATGCTACTCAAGGAAACTCATATATGATATCCAAGATGGCATAGCAGTTCAGACGTCTTTTGTCCTCGTCTTGTCGTGTCCCATATATATATATATATTTACAACTTTTTTCATACATTTTTTAATTTTTTTTTCCATAAACTCATCTTCAAAACACTCTCCTGCAACCCACCTCACCAATTTATATTTATAAAAAAGTATTATTTACCTCAAATCTGTAATCCTCCAAGAAGCTAGCCAGAAACTCCAAGAAGCTAGCCAGAAACTTGCCAGAAACTAGCCAGGAGCTAGCCAGAAGCAAATCCAGAAGCTATGTCAGAAGCTAGTTAGCTTCTTTACTGGCAAATCGTTAGTATTCAGCTAACCACGGTTTGTGGTCATCAGCTATCCTTTAGCTCGAAAATCTATCCCCAGTTTTGTACGGCGCAGCGCGGCTCAGAACGTAACATACCGGACCAATTTTTCTCTCCATGTCCCTGGATTTCTACCGCTAACTCTGGACATTCATACCTGGATCTCACAGCTAGCTAGCTGCTATCCGTGTGACTATCGGCTTTCGTCGATTCCGGAGCAGACATCAATTATTCCGGAGCTCGCCAGCTGAAGAGTTCCATCAATCACTCCTGGGCTGCAGTCACCCATCCGGACCCGTTTTACTGCCTCCGCGGAGCCCCACTGGGCCTTCACAACTGGACTGCCTACGTTATCTACCCGAAGGAGTTATCCGGCTGGCTCCTCCGTCGCGACGTTACCTGAACGCCCATCTGCGGCCTGCTAACCGTTAGCTGTCTTATCGGCTGCTATCTGAATAGACAATTGGACAATTTATTATTTTAATTTTATTTATTTTTCTTCTTCTTCTTGGGCCTCTAACTATATCTATTGTTTTTATTTTTGTTGTTGTTGTGTGATTTGGATTAATCCCCTCTACCACACGGAACCCCACTAATCTACTGACGGAACGCAAGAGGTGGCTAATAACAGACGTCCATCCTATGCTAGCTTGCTACCGATGGCCTGGCTAGCTGTCTAAATCGCCGTGACCCCCAACCAACCTCTCCACTCACCCGACCCTTTTGATCACTCGACTAAGCATGCCTCTCCTTAAGGCCTTTTGCCTTGTCCATTGCTGTTCTGGTTAGTGTTTATTGGCTTATTTCACTGTAGAGCCTCTAGTCCTGCTCACTATACCTTATCCAACCAATTAGTTCCATCACCCACACATGCAATGACATCTCCTGGTTTCAATGATGTTTCTAGAGACAATATCTCTCTCTTCATCACTCAATACCTAGGTTTACCTCCACTGTATTCACATCCTACCATACATTTGTCTGTACATTATACCCCAGAAACCTCCTTTTACTCTCTGTTCCAGACGTTCTAGACGACCAATTCTTATTGCTTTTAGCCACACCCTTATTCTACTCCTCCTCTGTTCCTCTGGCGATGTAGAGGTGAATCCAGGCCCTGCAGTGCCTAGCTCCACTCCTATTCCCCAGGCGCTCTCTTTTGACGACTTCTGTAACCGTAATAGCCTTGGTTTCATGTATGTCAACATTAGAAGCCTCCTCCCTAAGTTTGTTCTATTCACTGCTTTAGCACACTCTGCCAACCCGGATGTTCTAGCAGTGTCTGAATCCTGGCTTAGGAAGACTACCAAAAATTCTGAAATTTTAATTCCAAACTACAACATTTTCAGACAAGATAGAACTGCCAAAGGGAGCGGTGTTGCAATCTACTGCAAAGATAGCCTGCAGAGTTCTGTCCTACTATCCAGGTCTGTACCCAAACAATTTGAATTTCTACTTTTAAAAATCCACCTCTCTAAAAACAAGTCTCTCACCGTTGCCGCCTGCTATAGACCACCCTCTGCCCCCAGCTGTGCTCTGGACACCATATGTGAACTGATTGCCCCCCATCTATCTTCAGAGCTCGTGCTGCTAGGCGACCTAAACTGGAACATGCTTAACACCCCAGCCATCCTACAATCTAAACTTGATGCCCTCAATCTCACACAAATTATCAATGAACCTACCAGGTACCTCCCCAAAGCCTTAAACACGGGCACCCTCATAGATATCATCCTAACCAACTTGCCCTCTAAATACACCTCTGCTGTCTTCAACCAAGATCTCAGCGATCACTGCCTCATTGCCTGCATCCGTAATGGGTCAGCGGTCAAACAACCTCCACTCATCACTGTAAAACGCTCCCTGAAACACTTCAGTGAGCAGGCCTATCTAATCGACCTGGCCGGGGTATCCTGGAAGGATATTGATCTCATCCCGTCAGTAGAGGATGCCTGGATATTTTTTTAAATGCCTTCCTAACCATCTTAAATAAACATGCCCCATTCAAGAAATTTAGAACCAGGAACAGATATAGCCCTTGGGTCTCCCCAGACCTGACTGCCCTTAACCAACACAAAAACATCCTATGGCGTTCTGCATTAGCATCGAACAGCCCCCGTGATATGCACCTGTTCAGGGAAGCTAGAAACCATTATACACAGGCAGTTAGAAAAGCCAATGCTAGCTTTTTCAAGCAGAAATTTGCTTCCTGCAACACTAACTCAAAAACGTTCCGGGACACTGTAAAGTCCATGGAGAATTAGAACACCCCCTCCCAGCTGCCCACTGCACTGAAGATAGGAAACACTGTCACCACTGATAAATCCACCATAATTGAGAATTTCAAAAAGCATTTTTCTACGGCTGGCCATGCTTTCCACCTGGCTACTCCTGCCCCGGTCAACAGCACTGCTCCCCCCACAGCAACTCGCCCAAGCCTTCCCCATTTCTCCTTCTCCCAAATCCGTTCAGCTGATGTTCTGAAAGAGCTGCAAAATCTGGACCCCTGCAAATCAGCCGGGCTAGACAATCTGGACCATTTCTTTCTAAAATTATCTGCCGAAATTGTTGCTTCCCCTATTACTAGCCTGTTCAACCTCTCTTTCGTGTCGTCTGAGATTCCCAAAGATTGGAAAGCAGCTGCGGTCATCCCCCTCTTCAAAGGGGGGGACACTCTTGACCCAAACTGCTACAGACCTATATCTATCCTACCATGCCTTTCTAAGGTCTTCGAAAGCCAAGTCAACAAACAGATTACCGACCATTTCGAATCTCACCATACCTTCTCTGCTATGCAATCTGGTTTCAGAGCCGGTCATGGGTGCACCTCAGCCACGCTCAAGGTCCTAAACGATATCTTAACCGCCATCGATAAGAAACATTACTGTGCAGCCGTGTTCATTGATCTGGCCAAGGCTTTCGACTCTGTCAATCACCACATCCTCATCGGCAGACTCGACAGCCTTGGTTTCTCAAATGATTGCCTCGCCTGGTTCACCAACTACTTCTCTGATAGAGTTCAGTGTGTCAAATCGGAGGGTCTGCTGTCCGGACCTCTGGCAGTCTCTATGGGGGTGCCACAGGGTTCAATTCTTGGACCGACTCTCTTCTCTGTATACATCAATGAGGTCGCTCTTGCTGCTGGTGAGTCTCTGATCCACCTCTACGCAGACGACACCATTATGTATACTTCTGGCCCTCCTTTGAACACTGTGTTAACAACCCTCCAGGCAAGCTTCAATGCCATACAACTCTCCTTCCGTGGCCTCCAATTGCTCTTAAATACAAGTAAAACTAAATGCATGCTCTTCAACCAATCGCTACCCGCACCTGCCCGCCCGTCCAACATCACTACTCTGGACGGCTCTGACTTAGAATATGTGGACAACTACAAATACTTAGGTGTCTGGTTAGACTGTAAACTCTCCTTCCAGACCCATATCAAACATCTCCAATCCAAAGTTAAATCTAGAATTGGCTTCCTATTTCGCAACAAAGCATCCTTCACTCATGCTGCCAAACATACCCTTGTAAAACTGACCATCCTACCAATCCTCGACTTTGGCGATGTCATTTACAAAATAGCCTCCAATACCCTACTCAACAAATTGGATGTAGTCTATCACAGTGCAATCCGTTTTGTCACCAAAGCCCCATATACTACCCACCATTGCGACCTTATGCTCTCGTTGGCTGGCCCTCGCTTCATACTCGTCGCCAAACCCACTGGCTCCATGTCATCTACAAGACCCTGCTAGGTAAAGTCCCCCCTTATCTCAGCTCGCTGGTCACCATAGCATCTCCCACCTGTAGCACACGCTCCAGCAGGTATATCTCTCTAGTCACCCCCAAAACCAATTCTTTCTTTGGCCGCCTCTCCTTCCAGTTCTCTGCTGCTGCCAATGACTGGAACGAACTACAAAAATCTCTGAAACTGGAAACACTTATCTCCCTCACTAGCTTTAAGCACCAACTGTCAGAGCAGCTCACAGATTACTGCACCTGTACAAAGCCCACCTATATTTTAGCCCTAACTACTACCTCTTTCCCTACTGTATTTAATTAATTAATTAATTTTGCTCCTTTGCACCCCATTATTTTTATTTCTACTTTGCACATTCTTCCATTGCAAATCTACCATTCCAGTGTTTTACTTGCTATATTGTATTTACTTTGCCACCATGGCCTTTACCTCCCTTATCTCACCTCATTTGCTCACATCGTATATAGACTTGTTTATACTGTATTATTGACTGTATGTTTGTTTTACTCCATGTGTAACTCTGTGTCGTTGTATGTGTCAAACTGCTTTGCTTTATACTGGCCAGGTCGCAATTATAAATGAGAACTTGTTCTCAACTTGCCTACCTGGTTAAATAAAGGTGAAATAAATGAATTAAAAACATTAAGCACTGTGTATGCAAATTGGCCCAAAACTTCACCTAACAATAAAATATACTTACTGTAGGGCCCAAAACCTCACCTAACAATAACATACATCAACTATAGGACCCATAACATCACTGAACAACATAGACCTACTGTAGGACCCATAACTTCACCTAACAATAACATACATCAACTATAGGACCCATAACTTCACCTAACAACAACAAAGACCTACTGTAGGACCCATAACTTCACCCAACAAGAACATAGACCTACTGAAGGACCCATAACTTCACCTAACAATAACATACATCAACTATAGGACCCATAACTTCACCTAACAACACCATAGACCTACTGTAGGACCCATAACTTCACCCAACAACAACATAGACCTACTGTAGGACCCATAACTTCACCCAACAACAACATAGACCTACTGTAGGACCCATAACTTCACCCAACAACACCATAGACCTACTGTAGAACCCATAACTTCACCCAACAACAACATACATCAACTGTAGGACCCATAACTTCCCCCAACAACAACATAGTCCTACGGTAGGACCCATAGGCTACCCTGGGGTGGGATGGTAGCCTAGTGGTTAGAGCGTTGGACTAGTAACAGAAAGGTAGCAAGTTCGAATCCCCGAGCTGACAAGGTACAAATCTTTTGTTCTGCCCCTGAACTGGCAGTTAACCCACTGTTCCTAGGCTGTCATTGAAAATAAGAATTTGTTCTTAACTTACTTGCCTAGTAAAATAAAAGGTAAAAATAACTTCACTCAACAATAACATACATCAACTGCAGGACCCATAACTTCACCTAACAACAACATAGGCCTACTTTAGGACTCATAACTTCACCATAGACTGACCTACCATAGGACACAAAACTTCACCTAAAATAACATAGACCTAGAACCTCACCTAACATGGACCTTGGAATATAAATAATTTAATATTTCAGGTGAAACATGGACACTAAAATGTCTTTGTCATGACATTTCATAACCTGATCACAAGATAACTTTGTGAATAATCCGACTAGGCTACTCTGTAATGTGTTGTCATTCTAAATGTTGTGAATTAAGGAAAATAGATCTGTGTGTTGTACAATAGCCTATCCATCAAGGAACAGTTCTCTACACATTATGAGCTATGTATCTCTGTGTCCCAACAGACTATTGAGACCCTACTGTAAATCATTCAGACAAGGGATGTTGGATCCAACGTGGAGCACAGCATAACTGTCTTTACCAGAGTAATGAATGAAGAAGCACTTTGGTTGTTGATGTTTGTCATTTGACTGGCATTCAGAAAATTATTTCCTGGATCAGCTGATGATAGTTGAACATGTGACTAACTAAATAGCTACAGTATTAAGAATAACGTGTAATTATTTTAGAACCACGTTAATGACAGTATCCATTTGGGTGTTGTGAATAAAGTTAAGGTGACTCTCGCTTAGAACCATTTAATTTTGCGAACTCCGAAATGATTTAGGATTTCTGTGCCCAGCGTAATATAAGGAGACACTAAATGTTACGTATGTAGAGTGCATTTCAGAGATCTGAATCCAAAAAAACTGTATGAACAGGAAATAAAATAAACCACAAGGCCAAATCTACACTCCCACAGTATCTTACCAAGATGACATTGAATGTTCCTGAGGGGCCTAGTTACAGTTCGGACATAAATCGTCTTGAAAGTCTATGGCAAGACATGAAAATGGCTTTCTAGCAATGATCAACAACCAACTTGACAGAACAGGAATGATTTTAAAAAGAATAATGAACATTCACATGAAGATCAGTCGCCTATTGGATGACATCACGACTTCCCATCAAGCCAACTCCTTGAATGCCTTACTATGACATCACTCATTCCTTCTAGTTTTCAGTTGTCTAAAAAACACAATTTTTTCTCAAAACATTTATTTGTTTCCCTTTAGTGTGTTTATACTTTACTGTATTTAAATATCACTTTTCAACAAGTAAAACAAATCACTGGAGGACGTCATGAACAATTCATACAGTACAAAAACATATTCAAGTGTAGAATGCCCTTTTAAAAATCACACATTAGTTCAACAACTGCAGAGTTTGTGTCCCATTTTTACAAGTTAGTACTCACTGTATTTACTGGTGTTAATCAGATCAATGTCCCTGTTTTATGAGATAGTACTCACTGTATTTACTGGTGTTAATCAGATCAATGTCCCTGTTTTATAAGATAGTACTCACTGTATTTACTGGTTTTAATCAGTTTTCCAGTCTTCTCTTCTTCGTCCTCCTCTAATGTGACAGTAATCTCCCCCTCTACATCATCATCATCATATACATTCATTCGAAAACGTCTTCCTCCTCTTTCACTGTAACGTCACTCTTCTTTTACGGTAACAGCCTCACCCTCTACTTGTTTTAGTATTGTAACATCCTTCTCCTCCTCCTCCTCTTTCACGAGAGTTTCTGTCTCCGTCCAGCAGACCTCCTCTTCTTTAGCAGGAGGAGTAGCTTAGTGAACTCATGGTCAGAGATGTTAGCTAGCTAGCATTAGCGACTAGACAAGTGCTAACTTAACCAGCCAGCTAGTTGGCTGTTAAATATTAATACCTAATTTTAAATCTAAAATTACATGGGGTAAATAGTTGTTTACACATAAGTATGTTTCAAAGATAGTGGCAAATAAACCACGAAATTGTCTAAAGAACTTGAATGTTCAGACTTTGTTGGCTAGCGAGCTACCGAGGTGGCTGCAGTTGTTGAAGAAGTGTTCCGTACACTAGATTATACTTCACATTAGAAACATCGCCTGAAAGACACATATCGCCATCTGCTGTCTGGAGGGAGTAAACGCACTAAAGGGATAACTTTTTTTTTCTCCTTCAATGAATTATAATATTGTAAAGCAGTTTAGGGAAACATTTTTTTTCCTCTCTATTAAATATGAATATCTTATCAACACGTACAAAGAGCAACAAGTATTGTTTGATTAGGTCCGAATTTTTATGAGAATTCAAAACAAACTCTACATCTACTCCACATCTGTATTTCTGATTCAGTCAAATAACTAGATATCAAAAAAGGCACCTAGTTATTGATACCCTTGATAAAGATGAGCAAAAATGTATGAATAAAATAAATGAACTTTACCCACTACTAGGATATTTTAGCCCAAAACCTGGTTTCCTCTCTGCTAGTAGGCTGAAACTTGGCCATAAGCGGATCTTCCAGCAAGACACATCAACATCCATGAAGAAATTGTTAATTGGGCACAAAATCAACATGTTTCTATGGCCACCTCAGTCTTCGGACTTGAACTCCATTGAAAACCAGTGGTTTGAACTGAACAGGGCAGTCCACAAGCACAGACAAGATAAATCAAGGACCTGGAGATTCTCTATGGAGGAATGGTCCAAGATACCACACAATGTGTTCTCCAATCTCATAAAACAATTCAGTGTTGTTATCCTCCCAAGGGGAGGGTGCTGGAGAATTGAAAACATGGTTGGCAATAATTCAGACCCCTACCTTTCGAGAATTACATGTTAACCAATATCTCGTTCTCTGAGCAATTGTATTAATATAAAATCATATAATTTCCTTTATTTTTTTACATACAATATGGCTCAGTATTTCAATTCTTTATTTTATAGAATTGTTTTTGCTCATCTTTATCAAGGGTGTCAACAATTTTGTCCCCCACTGACCTCCATACTGCTGCTACATGGTGTAACAATACATCATGTAGATGTATATAATGAACAGACTAGGTCTATACTGCTCCTACATGGTGTAACAAATTAAATATACATTTTACTCAACTGCGTTACCCACTACAGTCGGCAGATGGCGGTGTGGGGCTTTAAGGCAATGCTGCTTGTGTGACGTATAATCTAGTGGACGGAATGCTTCTTTCAACAAGAGCAACAGTTAGTCAGCCACCTCGGTAGCTTGCTAGACAAAATAGCTGAACCAATAAAGCTCTCTAGACACTTTTGTGTATATTAGCCACTATGTTTTAAACCCACTTCTGTCGTCTAGTTAGTTCTCCGATTTAATTTCATATCTACGGTGTTGTTGTTATTAGTCAGCTAGCTGGCTGGTTAAGTTAGCATTAGCCTAGCTAGTTAACATCTCCGACCATGAGTTATCTAAGCTACTCTCCTCCTGATAAAGAACAGGAGGTCTGCTGGACGGAGAAAGAAGCTCTCGTCAAAGAGGAGGAAGAAGAGAAAATATGTTACCGTGAAAGAAGAAGAGAAAGACGTTTCAGTGAAAGAAGAGGAAGGCGCGTTCAGGGTGAAAGAGGAGGAAGACACGTTCAGGGTGAAAGAGGAGGAGGATGTTACAGGAAAAGAAGAGGAAGAGAAAGAGGAGGATGCAGTTTATGGAGTGAAAGAGGAGGAGGGGAAATGACTGTCACATCCAAAAAGGAGGAGGAAGAAGAGGAAACTGGATATCTGGGCCCGGTTTCCCAAATGCATCTTAAGGCATCCAATGGTTCTAACGATGAACTTAGCCTTAAAATACTTTTGAGAAACTGTTCCCTGATTAACACTTGTAAGTACTGTCTTAAAAACAGAGGCACAAACTCTGCTGTTGTTTACTGATGTGTGGTGTTAAAGGGGAAATCTGCAATTGCTACATCCATTTTTGAACTTTTAAATTATTTATATACAGTGGGGCAAAAAAGTATTTAGTCAGCAACCAATTGTGCAACTTCTCCCACTTAAAAAGATGAGAGAGGCCTGTCATTTTCATCATAGGTACACTTCAACTATGACAGACAAAATGAGATTTTTTTCCCCCCAGAAAGTCACATTGTAGGATTTTTAATGAATTTATTTGCAAATTATGGTGGAAGATAAGTATTTGGTCAATAACAAAAGTTTATATCAATACTTTGTTATATACCTTTTGTTGCCAATGACAGAAGTCAAACGTTTTCTGCAAGTCTTCACAAGGTTTTCACAAACTGTTGCTGGTATTTTGGCCCATTCCTCCATGCAGATCTCCTCTAGAGCAGTGATGTTTTGGGGCTGTTGCTGGGCAACATGGACTTTCAACTCCCTCCAAAGAGTTTCTATGGGGTTGAGATCTGGAGACTGGCTAGGCCACTCCAGGACCTTGAAATGCTTCTTATGAAGCCACTCCTTCGTTGCCCGGGCGGTGTGTTTGGGATCACTGTCATGCTGAAAGACCTAGCCACGTTTCATCTTCAATGCCCTTGCTGATGGAAGGAGGTTTTCACTCAAAATCTCACGATACATGGCCCCATTCATTCTTTCCTTTACACGGATCAGTCGTCCTGGTCCCTTTGCAGAAAAACAGCCCCAAAGCATGATGTTTCCACCCCCATGCTTCACAGTAGGTATGGTGTTCTTTGGATGCAACTCGACATTCTTTGTCCTCCAAACACAATGAGTTGAGTTTTTACCAAAAAGTTATATTTTGGTTTCATCTGACCATATGACATTCTCCCAATCTTCTTCTTGATCATCCAAATGCTCTCTAGCAAACTTCAGACGGGCCTGGACATGTACTGGCTTAAGCAGGGGGACACATCTGGCACTGCAGGATTTGAGTCACAGGCGACGTAGTGTGTTACTGATGGTAGGCTTTGTTACTTTGGTCCCAGCCCTCTGCAGGTCATTCACTAGGTCCCCCCGTGTGGTTCTGGGATTTTTTCTCACCGTTCTTGTGATCATTTTGACCCCACAGGGTGAGATCGTGCGTGGAGCCCCAGATCGAGGGAGATTATCAGTGGTCTTGTATCAAATCAAATGTATTTATATAGCCCTTCGTACATCAGCTGATATCTCAAAGTGCTGTACAGAAACCCAGCCTAAAACCCCAAATAGCAAGCAATGCAGGTGTAGAAGCACGGTGGCTAGGAAAAACCTAGGAAGAAACCTAGAGAGGAACCAGGCTATGTGGGGTGGCCAGTCCTCTTTTGGCTGTGCTGGGTGGAGATTATAACAGAATATGGCCATGTTCAAATGTTCATAAATGACCAGCATGGTCCGATAATAATAAGGCAGAACAGTTGAAACTGGAGCAGCAGCACGGCCAGGTGGACTGGGGACAGCAAGGAGTCGTCATGTCAGGTAGTCCTGAGGCATGGTCCTAGGGCTCAGGGCCTCCGAGAGAGAAAGAAAGAGAGAAAGAGAGAATTAGAGAGAGCACACTTAAATTCACACAGGACACCGAATAGGACAGAAGTACACCAGATATAACAAACTGACCCTAGCCCCCCAACACATAAACTACTGCAGCATAAATACTGGAGGCTGAGACAGGAGGGGTCAGGAGACATTGTGGCCCCATCCGAGGACACACCCGGACAGGGTCTAACAGGAAGGATATCACCCCACCCACTTTGCTAAAGCACAGCCCCCACACCACTAGAGGGATATCTTCAACCACCAACTTACCATCCTGAGACAAGGCTGAGTATAGCCCACAAAGATCTCCGCCACGACACAACCCAAGGGGGGGGGCGCCGCCAACCCAGACAGGATGATCACATCAGTGACTCAACCCACTCAGGTTACGCGCCCCTCCCAAGGACGGTATGAGAGAGCCCCAGTAAGCCGGTGACTCAGCCCCTGTAATAGGGTTAGAGGCAGAGAATCCCAGTGGAAAGAGGGGAACCAGCCAGGCAGAGACAGCAAGGGCGGTTCGTTGCTCCAGAGCCTTTCCGTTCACCTTCCCACTCCTGGGCCAGACTACACTCAATCATATGACCCACTGAAGAGATGAGTCTTCAGTAAAGACTTAAAGGTTGAGACCGAGTTTGCGTCTCTGACATGGGTAGGCAGACCGTTCCATCAAAATGTAGCTCTATAGGAGAAAGCTCTGCCTCCAGCTGTTTGTTTAGAAATTCTAGGGACAATTAGGAGGCCTGCGTCGTGACCGTAGCGTACGTGTAGGTATGTACGGCAGGACCAAATCAGAGAGATATGTTGAAGCAAGCCCATGTAATGCTTTGTAGGTTTGCAGTAAAACCTTGAAATCAGCCCTTGTTTGACAGGAAGCCAGTGTAGGGAGGCTAGCACTGGAGTAATATGATCACATTTTTTGGTTCTAGTCAGGATTATAACAGCCGCATTTAGCACTAATTGAAGTTTATTTAGTGCCTTTTCCGGGTAGCCGGAAAGTAGAGCATTGCAGCAGTCTAACATAGAAGTGACAAAAGCATGGATTAATTTTTCTGCATCATTTTTGGACAGAAAGTTTCAGATTTTTGCAATGTTACGTAGATGGAAAAAAGCTGTCCTTGAAATGGTCTTGATATGTTCTTCAAAAGAGAATGTCTTCCATTTCCTAATAATTGCTCCCATATTTGATTTCTTCAAACCAAGCTGCTTACCTATTGCAGATTCAGTCTTCCCAGCCTGGAGCAGGTCTACAATTTTGTTTCAATTTTGTTTCCTTTGACAGCTCTTTGGTCTTGGCCATAGTGGAGTTTGGAGTGTGACTGTTTGAGGTTATGGACAGGTGTCTTTTATACTGATAAGTTCAAACAGGTGCCATTAATACAGGTAACAAGTGGAGGAGAGAGGAGCCTCTTAAAGAAGTTACAGGTCTGTGAGAGCCAGAAATCTTGCTTGTTTGTAGGTGAATAAATACTTATTTTCCACCATAATTTGCAAATAAATTCATTAAAAATCCTACAATATGATTTCCTGATTTTTTTTCTCATTTTGTCTGTAATAGTTGAAGTGTAACTA
The DNA here is from genome assembly GCF_036934945.1 of Oncorhynchus masou masou. Classification (NCBI taxonomy): domain Eukaryota; kingdom Metazoa; phylum Chordata; class Actinopteri; order Salmoniformes; family Salmonidae; genus Oncorhynchus; species Oncorhynchus masou. Next base: position 62,767,731 of record NC_088217.1, on the reverse strand, counting down.
TGATGAAAATTACAGGCCTCTCATCTTTTTAAGTGGTAGAACTTGCACAATTGGTGGCTGACTAAATACTTTTTTGCCCCACCGTATACACAATCATCTTCCACAATAATTCTATTTTTTAGAACAAGCTCCTTATAAACAGCACAAGCACCTAAAACGCTGTTGTTTTGACAAGTAGCAATAAATCACTGATATCAACTAGGGGGGAAATGAGGTTGTACGTGCTGTTGAAACTAACACCAAACTAAAAAAACACATGGAAATGGGAGACATTAAATTACCTCACTAGTTAGAGGGCAACCTGCAGAAGACAGCATTTAAATGTAGGGGTCGCTGAACATAGGAACAACACTTATGTCATCACTCATCGATATCATGTTGAAATCATTTGTGCCGAGGAGAGAGATGAGGTTGCACGTCCTGTCAAAAATAACAGCTCAAAAACCACACAGAATCTGGGAATAATGTGTACATCACTGGTTAGAGGACAATTTGTAGAAAACAGCTAGCTGCATTTTGATTCAAGTGGGTCACCAACATGGTAAGTGTAACACAACTCTTTGTGTTGGTGAATTTTTGTTAAATCACATAAATACTCTTTCAATTCAGAGCCTGGATTTTCCCCCTGAGGCTAAGATCAATAGAACAGGGGGAAAACATTTGGGGTTCTACATTCTGACATCATTAAAATACTCCTACTACAATATTAAAAACCAGCCTACTAGCTGGTCTGTCATTGTATAATATTCAGCCAATTTATTTTCATGCCATTACATCAATATCGCCCAACCAGAAGAGAAGAAACTCTTCCTAAACCACCAGCAGGAGGTGGTAAATTCTGACGTTGCTGGTAATAGGCAACACAAGCATTCAGCAACCTACATTTGGAGTGCAAATTTGCCAGGGTTTACCAGAATTGGACCCAGAAGCAGACCAGGACAAGGTGAGTATAAAGATGGTGAGTATTTATTAATCAATGAGAACGTGGAGGTAGATAGTTCCGGGTGGAGGAGCGGGCAGTGGAGTTGGGTTGATCGGAGTGGATAGGCAGATCCAATGGATACCAACACACTGGCGACGAGCAGACAGTGATGGGGTATGGGTTCCGGGTGAATGGCTGTAGACAAAACAAACGGCGGTAAGTTAAAGGCAAGCAAGACGTACAAAAAAATAAAACAAACTCTATAAACTGGAGGCTGGTTCGTGGGCACAACATACTGTTCATGGCTAACGATCCGGCAGGGAATGGATGTCAGGTCAGAGCTTTTGAAGGGGAGAGGTGATGATCAGGACAGGTGTGCAGATTACTGATGGGATACAGGTGCGGGTGAACATCAATCTCCCAACAAGCTAATTCGCCCGGCAACCAGACAGGGTGCGTTCCAGGACACCGGAAACACACTCCAGGACAGAAACACAGGCAAACACAGACTCAGGAAGCGGGATTCGTGACACAAATGTATCTTACCATATCTACCAATTTGCGTGCCAGTTATGATTTTCATTTGCACATTTTTGTGGAACAGTTTCATTTAATTTATAATAGCATTTCAAAATCATAGAATGTAGATTAATCACAGACAATCTAAATATCAATGAAATTATACACATTTCAAAGTATATTTTATTGCCATTGCCAACTATGTAAAAATAGACTACATAAAGCCAACAAACAAAAAATGTTTGTATGAATGTTTATGACCCACAACCTATGTTTGTGTGTGTATATATGCTCTCATCCTTCTGGACCTATCGGCTGCCTTCGATACTGTGAACCATCAGATCCTCCTCTCCACCCTCTCCGAGTTGGGCATCTCCGGCGCGGCCCACGCCTGGATTGCGTCCTACCTGACAGGTCGCTCCTACCAGGTGGCGTGGCGAGAATCTGTCTCCTCACCACGCGCTCTCACCACTGGTGTCCCCAGGGCTCTGTTCTAGGCCCTCTCCTATTCTCGCTATACACCAAGTCACTTGGCTCTGTCATAACCTCACATGGTCTCTCCTATCATTGCTATGCAGACGACACACAATTAATCTTCTCCTTTCCCCCTTCTGATGACCAGGTGGCGAATCGCATCTCTGCATGTCTGGCAGACATATCAGTGTGGATGACGGATCACCACCTCAAGCTGAACCTCGGCAAGACGGAGCTGCTCTTCCTCCCGGGGAAGGACTGCCCGTTCCATGATCTCGCCATCACGGTTGACAACTCCATTGTGTCCTCCTCCCAGAGCGCTAAGAACCTTGGCGTGATCCTGGACAACACCCTGTCGTTCTCAACCAACATCATGGCGGTGGCCCGTTCCTGTAGGTTCATGCTCTACAACATCCGCAGAGTACGACCCTGCCTCACACAGGAAGCGGCGCAGGTCCTAATCCAGGCACTTGTCATCTCCCGGCTGGATTACTGCAACTCGCTGTTGGCTGGGCTCCCTGCCTGTGCCATTAAACCCCTACAACTCATCCAGAACGCCGCAGCCCGTCTGGTGTTCAACCTTCCCAAGTTCTCTCACGTCACCCCGCTCCTCCGCTCTCTCCACTGGCTTCCAGTTGAAGCTCGCATCCGCTACAAGACCATGGTGCTTGCCTACGGAGCTGTGAGGGGAACGGCACCGCAGTACCTCCAGGCTCTGATCAGGCCCTACACCCAAACAAGGGCACAGCGTTCATCCACCTCTGGCCTGCTCGCCTCCCTACCACTGAGGAAGTACAGTTCCCGCTCAGCCCAGTCAAAACTGTTCGCTGCTCTGGCCCCCCAATGGTGGAACAAACTCCCTCACACCCCCCCCCCTTAAATGATTTAGATGCACTATTGTAAGTGGCTGTTCCACTGGATGTCAGAAGGTGAATTCACCAATTTGTAAGTCGCTCTGGATAAGAGCGTCTGCTAAATGACTTAAATGTAAATGTATATATACATATTGTGGATTAAAGGGAACATGGCCTATATCTGTGTGTCTGCCGCTCCACCCCACCCCACGCCCACATAAAATAGCCTATTTGAGGCTGTTGAGGGGAGAGCAGGCCCACAACAATGGCCAAAGTGAAATGGAGACAGTAGATACAGCTGGTCTGTTGTAATATAATAAAGACAGTAGATCTAGCTGGTCTGTCATAATATAAAATAGACAGTAGATCTAGCTGGTCTGTTATAAAATAAACGAGACAGCAGATCTAGCAGGTCTATAATAATATATTCAACCTTATGTTCCCTGTACTGTATATATATCTGTTTATTATACCTGTTGATACAGGGCTCATATATGAAACTATTCGAACTGAACATTTTCTTTCACAGTGACATTGACTCCGAATGGGAGCCCCCAGTGCCAAGGTGTCCATCCCCCACTGAAGCTGGTTCATCCAGCTCCTGCCACAAGTGGTGTTCATCTGACCAAATTTATTTCTGCAGGCATGGATGTGCCTCAGGGCCAAAAGAGCACAGCATGGAGGCGTTGCTGTGTTCTTTGCAAAATGAAGTCCCCCATCACCTGCACCACATGCTTGGTGCAGGTGATGGGGGACCTGGCATCAGCAGCACAATATTGTGTAGAGGACTGAGGGTCTTCCAAATATTGAAAGTGTTATTTTGTAAATGTATATATTTTTTTCATGTTTTTTCTCCATCTTTTGGGGGGGGGGTGTGTTAGAATACCATTTTGGTATTTTCTATATAGTCACCAATTTGGCCACTTGGGTACATTTGGGCAAATTGTGTGGGACACCTGGGTGACTTCATGATAAATGTTATGTAGCACACTCATTTTGGATGTTATCATTCTAAATCTTTGCACAAGTACTGTTTTTTTCATTGTATTATCTAAACCAGATATATTGTGTTATATTCTCCTACATTCAATTCACATTTACACAAACGTCAGAGTGTTTTCTTTCAAATTAAACCAAGAATATGCATATCCCTGGGTTTTCCTCAGTCCCTGTCCCTGCATGTTTCCCCGTACCGCCCATCGCCCTGTCCCTGTCCCCAGCCCCAAGACGACCAACCACCCCCCAGTCGGTTCACCATCCCTCCCCTAGACCTCGCCTGCCCAGCTCCATGCCCCTCCCTCTGCTGCCCACCTCGCTCAGAGCAGCTGCCCGGATCCCGTCTAGGTACCTCCTCAACCACCGGTGTGCAACAAGCTACCTTACTAAAACATTAATCCTAAAAAAAATAAAAAATATAGCCTAGAAACCTGGTTAAACTATCATTATGACATCATGGATGAATTCTAGAATATACTATATAGCCTAGAAACCTGGTTAAACTATCATTATGACCTCATGGATGGCCAGTCCTTGTATTCATAGGGGTAGCCCTGAGCTGAACTCACCTGGGTCCAGCGACTGTCAAGCCAACACCTTATAACTGTTACGCCAAAATGTCTGAACTTCTTGACGAGTCCCTATGAATTTGAGAATGGTTACATTTCTCCAGCCCCCATCCCTCAGCTGTTAACCAAACCAAGTATCTGGGCAGCCATTTTGCTTCTGTTTAAATCCTAGGTCCACACAACAGTCAATCAACCAATCTGCAGTTCAAACAATAACAAAGCTGTAATTCCACCTCTGTTTTGGTAATAAGGTGATGATGGGGCTGGAGAAATGTAACTAGTCTCAAATTCATAGACAGACCTATGGATGCAAGGACTGACCATCCATGATATCAACATTATAGTTTTAACCATGTTTTGAAGCTACACAGTGTTGGTTTACATTGTTTCTAAACATTGGAGTAAAACAAGTTTATTTGGGGTTCTGATGGGGTAAACATGCATGCGCTATGTTCTTCAAGAATCAATGGCTATAAATTGGCTATAAATTAATAATTTAAGAGTCCAAATATGGATGTAGCAATTGCAGATTTAGCCTTTAACACCACACATCAGTTCAACAACCGAAGAGTTTGTGCCTCTGTTTTTAAGACAGTACTTACTAGTGTTAATCAGGGCACGTTCATCGTTAGAACCATTTAATGCCTTAATAATTAAGATGCCTTTGGGAAACCAGGCCCAGATATCCAGTTTCCTCCTCTTCTTCCTCTTTCTTTTTCGATGTGACAGCCATCTCCCCCACTTTCACTCCAAAACTGCATTCTCCTCTTCCTTTACTCTAACATCCTCCTCCTCTTTCACTCTGAACGCGTCTTCCTCTTCTTTCACTGAAACTTTTCTCATCTTCTTTCACTGTAACAGCCTCACCATCTACTTGTTTTTGTAATGTAATGTAACATCCTCCTCTTCATCCTCCTCTTTCACTAGGCTAATGCTAACTTAACCAGCCCGCTAGCTGACCAATAACAACAACAAAGTAAATATAAAATTAAATCGGATAACTAACTTGACGAACGAAGTGGGTTTAAAGTACAGTGGCTAATTTACACGAAAGCGTCTAAATAGCTTTATTGGTTCGGCTATTTTGTCTAGCAAGCTACCGAGGTGTCTGACTAACTGTTGCTGCTGTTGAAAGAAGCGTCCCATCCACTAGATTATACGTCACACTAACTACATTGCCTTAAAGCCTCAGACCGCCATCTGCTGACTGGAGAGGGTAACACAGTTTAGGGAAAAAATAGATGTAACTTTCAGACAATATAAAGTGTAGGAAGCATGAGTTTTGAAAATCATCCCTGCTTGCTCCTTTTTGTTTCGTCAACTTTTCAGTAGGGATGTTCGTCCTCCTTTTCCGCAGCAACCAGTGATCCGGGTCAACAGCATCAATGTAACAGTATAACTTTAATCTGTCCCCTCGCCCATACCAGGGCGCGAACCAGGGACCCTCTGCACACATCAACAACAGTCACCAACGAAGCATCGTTACCCATCGCTCCACAAAAGCCGCGGGAACCACTACTTCAAGGTCTCAAAGCGAGAGATGCCACAGATTTAAATGCTATTAGCGTGCACTACTGCTAACTAGCTAGCCATTACACATCCGTTACATGTGTGCCATGTCATCTATAATAATGACATTAAGGCTACGCTGCTACGGTGTGGGATGCCATCTATAATAATGACATAAAGGCTATGTTGCTCCGTGCAGCGGTGTGCAATGTCATCTATAATAATGACATAAAGGCTATGCTGCTATGGTGTGGGATGTCATCTATAATGTAGTGTCTTAACATTTAGTACTTATTTATATAATAAGCAAGACTCTGAATACAAGCAATTGAACTGGAGCTTCACATTTACTCAAACGAGTTAGTACCAGAATAACATAGAATAACACTGCGCATGACCAAGGGTGCTCCATCCTTAAAGGGGACATCAGTAATTAACAGAACATAACACTCTTTCTCTTATACAATCAGAGTTACTTTTACCAAACCACAACTGAAACATTTCCCAGAACTTGTTGTAGTTATTTTGCATCTTTTAATTTGAACTTGAACAGTTAGTTTTTGTTTGTTTGTTTATAAGTCTAGTCTGTCTGGTGGACGATGCCTTTGTTCTGGGTAGCGCCTCGGATTGTCTGGAGGCTCCTGAACATCCTCAGTGTGTGCTTGTTCCATTATAGCTTCTGCTATAGCAGCACCTTCATCAACACGTTCCCTTCTTTCAGCCCGGGGTCTCTTTACTGCCCTACCGCCCTCTACAGTTCCCTGTGTGTCACTCTCAGGATCTCCCTGTGCCTGTTCTCTCTCGATTGTTGTGCTGTTTTCCGTGGAATGCATTTGGTTAATGTGACACCGCCACATTATGTCTGGGCTCACTTGAACCTGGTAAGTTCTGGGTCCCGTTTGTGTGTGTACGGTCCCTCTTGTCCATTTCCCTCCTCTTCTGTAGTCTCGCACCATCACTTCCTGTCCTGTTTGGAGATGGCACTCCCGGCCACCGGAGAGCATCTTGGCTTGTTTGTTCAGCACTTCATTACGCCTGTTTGGCTTCAAGATGTCCAGCTGTGTGCGGAGAGGCCTCCCGAACATCAGTGCGGCTGGGCTTTCATTTGTCATGGCATGTGGGGTGTTTCGGTAGGAGGCCAGGAACTTGGCCAGTTTTGTTTGCAAAGTCCCTTCGTCTCGTTTTGCTGCACGGAGTCCTTGCTTTAGGGTATGCACAAAGCGTTCTGCCAGCCCATTGGTGGCAGGGTGGTACGGAGCTGAGGTTGTGTTAAGGGAATTTTTATCAATGATGACTAATTATCTATACATTTCAATCAGGACTGACTAATCCAAATACTATTATGGTACTGTACATGTATGAATTTTCTCTCTTGCTCCCAGTATTGAATATAATGTAGTCAAGAGTTTAGAACAATGACGGTCTGTTCCTTGGTACAAATGAATGAACTATCTCCAGAAGGCAGGGACGGACTATCTCCAGACTGTCTAGAATGCTTATCTACACTGACTGACCTTGGCTCTAGGCGAGGAGGGAAGGCTTGAGATCTATAGAGCCTTTCTACCAGTGTCAAGAAGAGACGGAACATTAAGAAAACGCTGACGTCATTTTCAGTTTATAACCTGTGGTAAATTGTGTATGAACTCAGTACTCTCTTGATAAAGGCTTTTACTTGACTTTTAAGACCGGGGATCTGTCCATTCTTATAAAATAAGGGTCTTACAAACCCTTATGCATTGAAAGAGTGTTTAATTTTGATTAGTGTAGTGTCAACAACGCAGCCACTGCCAGCTAGCCTACAAAGTCAACAACGCAGCCACTACCAGCTAGCCTACTCCAGCAGTACTGTATCATTTCAATCATTTTAGTCAATAAGATTCTTGCTACGTAAGCTTAACTTTCTGAACATTCAAGACGTGTAGTCCACTTGTCATTCCAATCTCCTTTGCATTAGCGTAGCCTCTTCTGTAGCCTGTCAACTATGTGTCTATCTATCCCTGTTCTCTCCTCTCTGCACAGACCATACAAACGCTCCACACCGCGTGGCCGCGGCCACCCTAATCTGGTGGTCCCAGCGCGCACAACCCACGTGGAGTTCCAGGTCTCCGGTAGCCTCTGGAACTGCCGATCTGCGGCCAACAAGGCAGAGTTCATCTCAGCCTATGCCTCCCTCCAGTCCCTCGACTTCTTGGCACTGACGGAAACATGGATCACCACAGATAACACTGCTACTCCTACTGCTCTCGATTCGTCCGCCCACGTGTTCTCGCACACCCCGAGAGCTTCTGGTCAGCGGGGTGGTGGCACCGGGATCCTCATCTCTCCCAAGTGGTCATTCTCTCTTTCTCCCCTTACCCATCTGTCTATCGCCTCCTTTGAATTCCATGCTGTCACAGTTACCAGCCCTTTCAAGCTTAACATCCTTATCATTTATCGCCCTCCAGGTTCCCTCGGAGAGTTCATCAATGAGCTTGATGCCTTGATAAGCTCCTTTCCTGAGGACGGCTCACCTCTCACAGTCCTGGGCGACTCTAACCTCCCCACGTCTACCTTTGACTCATTCCTCTCTGCCTCCTTCTTTCCACTCCTCTCCTCTTTTGACCTCACCCTCTCACCTTCCCCCCCTACTCACAAGGCAGGCAATACGCTCGACCTCATCTTTACTAGATGCTGTTCTTCCACTAACCTCATTGCAACTCCCCTCCAAGTCTCCGACCACTACCTTGTATCTTTTTCCCTCTCGCTCTCATCCAACACTTCCCACACTGCCCCTACTCGGATGGTATCGCGCCGTCCCAACCTTCGCTCTCTCTCCCCCGCTACTCTCTCCTCTTCCATCCTATCATCTCTTCCCTCTGCTCAAACCTTCTCCAACCTATCTCCTGATTCTGCCTCCTCAACCCTCCTCTCTTCCCTTTCTGCATCCTTTGACTCTCTATGTCCCCTATCCTCCAGGCCGGCTCGGTCCTCCCCTCCCGCTCCGTGGCTCGACGACTCATTGCGAGCTCACAGAACAGGGCTCCGGGCAGCCGAGCGGAAATGGAGGAAATCTCGCCTCCCTGCGGACCTGGCATCCTTTCACTCCCTCCTCTCTACATTTTCCTCCTCTGTCTCTGCTGCTAAAGCCACTTTCTACCACTCTAAATTCCAAGCATCTGCCTCTAACCCTAGGAAGCTCTTTGCCACCTTCTCCTCCCTCCTGAATCCTCCTCCCCCTCCCCCCCTCCTCCCTCTCTGCAGATGACTTCGTCAACCATTTTGAAAAGAAGGTCGACGACATCCGATCCTCGTTTGCTAAGTCAAACGACACCGCTGGTTCTGCTCACACTGCCCTACCCTGTGCTCTGACCTCTTTCTCCCTCTCTCTCCAGATGAAATCTCGCTTCTTGTGACGGCCGGCCGCCCAACAACCTGCCCGCTTGACCCTATCCCCTCCTCTCTTCTCCAGACCATTTCCGGAGACCTTCTCCCTTACCTCACCTCGCTCATCAACTCATCCCTGACCGCTGACTACGTCCCTTCCGTCTTCAAGAGAGCGAGAGTTGCACCCCTTCTGAAAAAACCTACACTCGATCCCTCCGATGTCAACAACTACAGACCAGTATCCCTTCTTTCTTTTCTCTCCAAAACTCTTGAACGTGCCGTCCTTGGCCAGCTCTCCCGCTATCTCTCTCAGAATGACCTTCTTGATCCAAATCAGTCAGGTTTCAAGACTAGTCATTCAACTGAGACTGCTCTTCTCTGTATCACGGAGGCGCTCCGCACTGCTAAAGCTAACTCTCTCTCCTCTGCTCTCATCCTTCTAGACCTATCGGCTGCCTCCGATACTGTGAACCATCAGATCCTCCTCTCCACCCTCTCCGAGTTGGGCATCTCCGGCGCGGCCCACGCTTGGACTGCGTCCTACCTGACAGGTCGCTCCTACCAGGTGGCGTGGCGAGAATCTGTCTCCTCGCCACGCGTTCTCACCACTGGTGTCCCCCAGGGCTCTGTTCTAGGCCCTCTCCTATTCTCGCTATACACCAAGTCACTTGGCTCTGTCATAACCTCACATGGTCTCTCCTATCATTGCTATGCAGACGACACACAATTAATCTTCTCCTTTCCCCCTTCTGATGACCAGGTGGCGAATCGCATCTCTGCATGTCTGGCAGACATATCAGTGTGGATGACGGATCACCACCTCAAGCTGAACCTCGGCAAGACGGAGCTGCTCTTCCTCCCGGGGAAGGACTGCCCGTTCCATGATCTCGCCATCACGGTTGACAACTCCATTGTGTCCTCCTCCCAGAGCGCTAAGAACCTTGGCGTGATCCTGGACAACACCCTGTCGTTCTCAACCAACATCATGGCGGTGGCCCGTTCCTGTAGGTTCATGCTCTACAACATCCGCAGAGTACGACCCTGCCTCACACAGGAAGCGGCGCAGGTCCTAATCCAGGCACTTGTCATCTCCCGGCTGGATTACTGCAACTCGCTGTTGGCTGGGCTCCCTGCCTGTGCCATTAAACCCCTACAACTCATCCAGAACGCCGCAGCCCGTCTGGTGTTCAACCTTCCCAAGTTCTCCCACGTCACCCCGCTCCTCCGCTCTCTCCACTGGCTTCCAGTTGAAGCTCGCATCCGCTACAAGACCATGGTGCTTGCCTACGGAGCTGTGAGGGGAACTGCACCGCAGTACCTCCAGGCTCTGGTCAGGCCCTACACCCAAACAAGGGCACTGCGTTCATCCACCTCTGGCCTGCTCGCCTCCCTACCACTGAGGAAGTACAGTTCCCACTCAGCCCAGTCAAAACTGTTCGCTGCTCTGGCCCCCCAATGGTGGAACAAACTCCCTCACAACGCCAGGACAGCGGAGTCACTCACCACCTTCCGGAGACACCTGAAACCCCACCTCTTTAAGGAATACCTAGGATAGGATTAAGTAATCCTTCTCACCCCCCCCCCTTAAATGATTTAGATGCACTATTGTAAAGTGGCTGTTCCACTAGATGTCATAAGGTGAATTCACCAATTTGTAAGTCGCTCTGGATAAGAGCGTCTGCCAAATGACTTAAATATAAAATGTAAAGACCGGGGATCTGTCCATTCTTATAAAATAAGGGTCTTACAAACCCTTATGCATTGAAAGAGTGTTTAATTTTGATTGGGAATTAAAACAGAGGAATTAAATTCCTTCAACAATTGGTCCTTCGAAGCCGGGATCTAAAAATCCGTCCCTGCCATCTGGAGGTCGTTCGCCAGAAAAAAATGTGCACGTTAATTTAAAAAAAAGACCCGGCTTTTGGATTGAGGTTAAAAACAGGCCGGGGTTTTAACCCAGATGGCAGGTATGGTGACAGATCCAAACAAACAGTGATTTTCCCAGTCGGCAGCAGGTCAGTAGCCTTTATTCTCGAATTTGGGAGGGATTATTTAGGATATTTATTGATTAAAATGTTATAATGGAGTTGGATTTGATCAATAATAGGTGCTTGAATATTCTGAACAAATAAAATGGGTTTCTACCTTGGGTTTTAACCAAAATCGATAGGAAGGAAACAGGTCTGAAATTGACCTGTGGTAAGGTGCACTACCATAAATAAATCCTGGTTTTGCAAGCCAGAAGGTTATTAAGGAGAGATATAGTACGCATTGGAGAATCAGGACGCTTGTTCCGTACAAATAGGATAGCCATTAATTCAAAAAACATACCTAAATAAAGTTTGAACCTGAGTAGTCTATCTGTATATGGGAAGTAGTCTGACTATCAAGAAGTAGCAGATAAGATATATATATAACAGGTGAGGATAAATTAGGCTTGGTGAGAAGGCAGGGTAATTCTAGGCGAACAGAATAATTGAACCTGTACAATGCTGAAAGAAATTAATATCAAAGGATGAGGTTAACTTAGTCTGGAGTAGTGAGATATGAGACATTAACGTTGAAAGTCCCAAAAAGAATATCCTATGGGTGAAATGTGATGTCCGATCAAAAGTCTTCTATGGACGTGGTTCACAGGAAGGAAAATAAATACTGACTATCTTTAAAGAGACACACACATAATAAAGTAATTAAGTAACAGTAAATTGCTAATTTGTAGAAAGACACGGACATAGAATTTAAAATTAAATATAGTAAGGCATAGATAAGTGATTAAATACCATAGCTACTAGTAACGGTAAGGATTAAGAATGGGTGGAAATGCCTCAAAAGAAGCGCCAGAACTAACGGGAGACGAGCGTTATATGGAACAGAGAGACAAGAGAAACATTGATTTCGGTCTAAGATGGAGAAAGAAATACGATTTTGATGGCTGTCTAAATGTAGGAAAGCTGGGATCCCTTATAAAACAGATACATAAGGAATGTGGAAATAATGTGAAAAAGCAAAATTAACAGGGGTTATACACAGCCGGAGTTTGGCATTCGGAAGCAAAAAAGAGAATTGGAGGTTGCAGGAAAAAATGTTAAATCTGACAAGACTCAAGAGGCGCTGCCCTCCGCTCCCGCAGATGAAAAAGTTAACCAATTGGGTGGAGGTGAGAGTAACAAACTATATCTTCCTCGATTATACCAACAATACAGAGATAATCCACTCGACGAAATAGTGGTTGTAAGAATACGGCTGCAGGAGCTACCTGTGAAATTACCACCCATGTATGTGGATCCCGCTGAAGCCGAGGGAGGTATAATGGAGTTAGAGAAGGGAAGAAAGTCGAGAAAAGTGGATAAGGTGAGTCAAAAGAAAAATATAAAATGTTTTAATTGTAACGAAATTGGACATTTAGCCCGGGAGTGTAACACTCCCTGCAAACGTCGTCAACAAGGTTGTAATTTATCTGCAGGGAAGGTAAGAGGTGACAATTGGGTAAAAAAGGAAGGGTCAGATACAAAGACAGCGAAATTAAGGAGAATCCTAACTGAGGGAAAACTTTGGGTCGTTAAATTAGGGCTATTTTCTGTTGTCCAGAGGCCAGAGTTACAAATTTAAACAGAGAAGATGGGTCTAATTGCGGAGAATCTTAGTCAGTTCCAGTGTTGGTAGTATAGTGGTGAGCGCAGCAGTATTACCAACAGCAATCCACAGTTCGGTTCCCAGCCGAGGTGGTTAACTAAAACTGATATTAGATTGTAATTCACCTATTAGCATGTTTTGCCAGAAAAATACGGTCGCCAGTGTTTGTATAAATTAACTGAACGTTTATTATGTGTTTTAGATTGAATTGAAAAAAGAAGGCATTAAAAATAATGGCGAGACAATTTTAATGATCTGGTGGAATAATGTATTGAGATGGGAGTCGTATTTAAACCTCTTGAAACTCCCCATCCCGGATCCGGGATCGTGACTAAAGCCTCAGGCTCATTAGCATAACGCAACGTTAACGATTTCTGAAAATCGCAAATAAAATGAAAATAATGCGCCTACTCTCAAGCTTCGCCTTTTCTTAACAACACTGTCATCTCAGATTTTCAAAATATGCTTTTGAACCATAGCAATTCACTAATTTGTGTAAGAGTATGCTAAGCTAGCTTAGCATTTTGAGTAGCATTTAGCACGCAACATTTTCACAAAAACCAGATAACCAAATAAATAAAATCATTTACCTTTGAAGAGCTTCGGATGTTTTCAATGAGGAGACTCTCAGTTACATAGCAAATGTGCAGTTTTTCCTGAAAGCGTCTTTGTGTGTAGGAGAAATCGCTCCGTTTTGTACATCACATTTGGCTACCGAAACAAACCAAAAATTCAGTCACCTACAACGTCAAACTTTTTCCGAATGAACTCCATAATATCGACCGAAACATGGCAAACGTTGTTTGGAATCAATCCTCAAGGTGTTTTTTCACATATCTCTTCATTGATATATCGTTCGTGGAAGCCTGCATTCTTCTCTGAATTCTGTGGAAAAATACTTGCAGCTGACTTTTGCGCACCAATTTCGGCGCAGGACACCGGGCGGACACCTGGTAAATGTGGTCTCTTATGGTCAATCTTCCAATGATATGCCTACAAATACGTCACAATGCTGCAGACACCTTGGGGAAACGACAGAAAGGGCTGACTCACTCCTCTCGCATTCACAGCCATATAAGGAGACAATGGAAAACAGAGCCTCAAAAATCCTGCTCATTTCCTGGATGCAGTTTCATCTTGGTTTTGCCTGTAGCTCACGTTCTGGGGCACGCACAGAAAATATCTTTGCAGTTCTGGAAACGTCAGAGTGTTTTCCTTCCAAAGCTACCAATTATATGCATAGTCGAGCATCTTTTTGTGACAAAATATTGCGCTTAAAACGGGCACGTCTTTTTATCCAAAAATGATATATAGCGCCCCCAGAGTTTCAACAGGTTAAATAAATGTGTCATAGAAGAGAAAGTCACCTAAAGTAAAATGTAGGGAATAACGGAGAGATACGATACAATTTCGTGCTATCCGGATGTTATAGCTATTTATGAATCGACTGACATATGATAAATTTAGCACAAAACATGGTATGTTTAAATGTTAGGGTATAGTAAGTTGAGAAGTTTGGTTGGTTTTACTCTGATGATTAGAATTTAAAACTGAACTCAATCTGAATAGGGAATATATATTTTACAGAGGCAGGCAGATTTGTGGCGTTGTTTTCTGAAAAGATGCTACAGCTTGCAACGGAAGTGCTAGGCAATCAATGGGGCTATATAGTGCAACGCTTTGGACTATAAAATAGGTAAGAATAGTTTAATCGTAAAAAGTTGTGATTGTTTTTCCGAGTATTGATTTTTGGTTGTATTGATTTTTGGTTAGGTAACGCCAGTGAATTCAAATCTGTTTTTCTTCATGGGGAACAAGTAAATGTATTATCTTAAAGGGACAGTGCATGTTTATCACAGTGGTTTGAGGGTATGGCAGTGTATAAAATATTTTGGGATGATAATTTGAAGATAGTGTCATGCCATGGTCGTAGTATATTGTGTTTGTTTTTATTTATTTGGTCAGGCCGGGGAGTGACATGTTGTTTATTGTGGTGTGTTTTGTCTTGGGGTGTTGTTAGGTGTTGATAGGATAGGATAAAGTAATCCTTCTCACCCCCCCCCTTAAATGATTTAGATGCACTATTGTAAAGTGGCTGTTCCACTGGATGTCATAAGGTGAATTCACCAATTTGTAAGTCGCTCTGGATAAGAGCGTCTGCCAAATGACTTAAATGATGAAATGATGGTGTTGGGTGTGTGGCTTAGTGGGGGTATCTAGCTTAGTCTATGGCTGTCTGGAGTGGTTCTCAATCAGAGGCAGGTGTTTATTGTTGTCTTTGATTGGGAACCATATTTAGGCAGCCATATTCTTTGAGTATTTCGTGGGTGATTGTTCCTGTCTCTGTTTTTGTGTTCACCAGATAGGCTGTATAGGTTTTCACGTTCGTTCTTTGTTTTGTTCGTTATTTCATGTCTAGTTCATTTCATTAAAGAACATGAATAACCACCACGCTGCATTTTGGTCCGCTTCTCCTTCGACAGACGAGAACCGTTACAGAATCACCCACCACAACAGGACCAAGCGGCGTAGTGACAGGCAACAGCAACAGCAGGAGCAACAAAGAGAGGAATGGACATGGGAGGACGAATTGGACGGAGAAGGACCCTGGGCTCAGCCTGGAGAATATCGCCGCCCCAAAGAAGAACTGGAGGCGGAAAAAAGCGGAGAGGCGCCGGTATGAGGAGGCAGCACTGCGACGCGGATGGAAGCCCGAGAGTCAGCCCCAAAAATTTATTGGGGGGGGGCCTCAGGGAGAGTGTGGCAGAGTCAGGAGTCAGACCTGAGCCAACTCTCCCTGTTTATCGTGAGGAGCCAAGATGGAGACCAGAACCAGAGCCGGTGTTGGAGGTGAGCGAAGTAGAGACATTGAAGGAGTTAATGGGGAGATTGGAGGAGAGAGCAATGAGGGAGTTGCTGTGTTGGTGCTTTAAGCATGGAATTCGCCCGACGGAGCGTGTCGGGGATTTGATGGCACCTGGGTCAGCGCTCCATACTCGTCCTGAGGTGCGTATTAGTCAGCTGGTGAAGATGGTGCCAGCCTCACGCATCAGGCCTCCTGTGCACATCCCTAGCCTTGCACGTCCTGTGCCAGCACTGCTCTCAAGATCTCCAGTACGCCTTCACGGTCTAGCCCATCCTGTGCCACCTCCAAACACCAGCCCTCCGGTGGCAGCTCCCCGCACCAGGCTTCCTGTGCGTGTCCTCGGCCCAGTACCACCAGTGCCAGCACCACGCATCAGGCCTAGAGTGCGCCTCGTCTCTCCAGCGCTGCCGGAGCCTTCCTCCTCTCCTGCGCTGCCGGAGTCTCCCGCCTGTTCAGCGCTGCCCGAGCCTTCCTCCTCTCCTGCGCTGCCGGAGTCTCCCGCCTGTTCAGCGCAGCCAGAGCCTTCCTCCTCTCCTGCGCTGCTGGAGTCTCCCGCCTGTTTAGCGCTGCCAGAGCCTTCCACCTCTACAGCGCTGCCGGAGTCTCCTGCCTGTTTAGCGCAGCCAGCGCTGCCAGCCTGCATGGAGCAGCCAGAGCTGCCAGTCTGCATGGAGCAGCCAGAGCTGTCAGTCTGCATGGAGCAGCCAGAGCTGTCAGTCTGCATGGAGCAGCCAGAGCTGTCAGTCTTCATGGAACAGCCAGAGCTGCCAGTCTGCAAGGAGCAGCCAGAGCTGTCAGTCTGCAAGGAGCTGCCAGTCTGCAAGGAGCTGCCAGTCTGCAAGGAGCTGCCAGTCTGCAATGAGCTGCCAGAGCTGCCAGTCTGCATGGAGCAGCCAGAGCTGCCAGTCTGCAAGAAGCCGCCAGAGCTGCCAGTCAGCATGGAGCAGCCAGATCCGCCAGTCAGCATGGAGCAGCCAGAGCCTCCAGTCAGCATGGAGCAGCCAGAGCTGCCAGTCAGCATGGAGCAGCCAGAGCTGCCAGTCTGCAAGAAGCCGCCAGAGCTGCCAGTCAGCATGGAGCAGCCAGAGCCACCAGTCAGCATGGAGCAGCCAGAGCCGCCAGTCAGCATGGAGCAGCCAGAGCTGCCAGTCAGCATGGAGCAGCCAGAGCCATCAGTCTGCCAGGATCCGCCAGTCAGCCAGACTCTTCCAGATCCGCCAGTCAGCCAGACTCTTCCAGATCCGCCAGTCAGCCAGACTCTTCCAGATCTGCCAGTCAGCCAGACTCTTCCAGATCTGCCAGTCAGCCAGGATCCGCCAGTCAGCCAGACTCTTCCAGATCTGCCAGTCAGCCAGACTCTTCCAGATCTGCCAGTCAACCAGACTCTTCCAGATCCGCCAGTCATCCAGGATCTTCCAGATCCGCCAGTCAGCCAGGATCTGCCAGAACCGCCAACCAGCCAGGATCTGCTGGATTCAACTACCTGCCTGAGCTTCCTCTCATTGCAGGGCTTCCTGTCAGTGCTGGGCTTCCTCTCAGTGCTGAGCTTCCCATCAGTGCTGAGCTTCCCATCAGTGCTGAGCTTCCCCTCAGTGCCGAGCTTCCCCTCAGTCCCGAGCTTCCCCTCAGTCCCGAGCTTCCCCTCAGTCCCGAGCTTCCCCTCAGTCCCGAGCTTTCCCTCAGTCCCGAGCTGCCTCAGTCCCGAGCTGCCCCTCAGTCCAGTGGGGTTCTGGGTGAGGACTACTAGGCCATGGTCGGCTGCGACGGTGGACTATCCAAGGACGCGAGGATGAGGGACTAAGACATTGATAGAGTGGGGTCCACGTCCTGCGCCGGAGCCGCCACCATGGACAGACACCCACCCGGACCTTCCCCTATTGTTTTGATGTGCGTCCGGGAGTCCGCACCTTAGGGGGGGGGGGGTTGTGTCACGCCCTGGTCATAGTATATTGTGTTTGTCTTTATTTATTTGGTCTGGCCGGGGTGTGACATGGGTTTATTGTGGTGTGTTTTGTCTTGGGGTGTTGTTAGGTGTTGGGTGTGTGGCTTAGTGGGGGTATCGAGCTTAGTCTATGGCTGTCTGGAGTGGTTCTCAATCAGAGGCAGGTGTTTATCATTATCTCTGATTGGGAACCATATTTAGGCAGCCATATTCTTTGAGTATTTCGTGGGTGATTGTTCCTGTCTCTGTGTTTGTGTTCACCAGATAGGCTGTATAGGTTTTCACGTTTGTTCTTTGTTTTGTTCGTTATTTCATGTCTAGTTCATTTCATTAAAGAACATGAATAACCACCACGCTGCATTTTGGTCCGCTTCTCCTTCGACAGACGAGAACCGTTACAGTTAGACTGAATGAGTTACATGAAACATCGAGAGATTTAAAACAAACGATGTGAAGGGATTATCAGAATTATTGGGTTTCGTTGTTGTAGTAAAAGTTTGGGTTAAGGGGATTTCCCTGTTCACAGTGTCAAGGTATTTTAAAGGGGTACACTCACATATGGATTATTATGAGTTTTAATTAGACAAGTGAATAACGTATTGGGAATAGAGTCGTAATTAAAATGTTAAGTCAAAGACGAGACAGTTATTTAAATCAAAATGAATTCTAGAAAATAACGAAGTGACAATTACGATTTATGCCCATTGAAATGTTTTATAAAATTAGCGAATTTGAGATATTGGTTGGTGTTGTAAATTATAATTCAAGATTTGAACAGATGTGATAAATTAGGTTTGGTTTATCGAACCCGTACTACTGTTGTTGCAGACAACCAACTATTATTTACAATTAATTGAAAGTCGTTACGGATTGGGCAGAGGTTGAGCGCTTGTTGATGATGTCACTTGCAAGGCACTTTTGGTTGCCACGGAAATTATGTTGTGACTGGGGGTAACGAAGAAAATTGTTTGTCGTTTAGAAGGAAAATGTGTGCATTATTGTTTCGAGTCACTTTTCAGAAGTTGATAAAAGTTCCAAAATACATTTTTTAAAGTAATTTCAAAGTCGCCAGGATAGTCAGGAAAGATGCTAAAAACTAGCAGCTGATACGCTAGGTGGGCATTATAAGATTTGTGGCGTTTATTTGGATTGGATTAGGCTATGGGAGAATGAGAGTGGATGTCTGAATCGTAAAACATCGTGATAATGGATTCCGATGGTTGTCGATTCCAGGTTTGATTGTTTATGTAACACCAGCAAATTTGAGCACTGTTTCCTTTGTGTGGAACCATGTTAGGGTATTTAATGTTGAAAAGCAACCTCTTTAGAAAAACATAACTACATATGTTTCGGGAAGTTAGCTAGGTTGAATTTGGTTATTCAAGCTTTTCCCCTGATACGTAGACATCCGTAACAGGGGCAAGTTGATTTATTTTTCTTGAGGAACTAACAGAAGTAAACGTGAGTCTGAGTAATTTTGCCATCTGAAGCATTATAGTAGTGAGTTTTCGTATAGTTTGTTTTTGCTGATAAAAGTGGTTTGTTAATCTGTTTACTGGTTATGGTCAATTTTAGGGTTTGATTTAACTTAGTTAAACATTGTGTTCTGGCGTGTTTAAGTAGGATTCTTTATTCCGGGATGGATGGGAGTTATCTAAAATAAGTAAATTAAAGGAGTCATGGGAGAATACGAATGCATTTTTATTAAATATCTGGGATTAAATTACGGATTTCTTACACTGAGAAATGTACGACATTTGCGGCAGAGGGAAAAAGTAATACATTGGATAATAATGTTATCAGGTTAATTGTATCTAAGGGTAGCATGTTCATTTAAGTAAACATATACGTAGACGATGTTTAAAACTTATGATTAATGATTTGAGTCAAAGGGGAATTATCATTAGGTTTAGTTATAGTTCACTTTTGAGATTCTGAATCGAAGTAGCATAGTGAATGTTAGTTAGGTGTGCTGTGTCTCACTTTCAGAAGTTTCCTGGATTATAATCTTGGGGAGAATGGGGGAGATAGCGGCCATAAACGACCAAATTGAAAAAGGTCTGGAAGTCTTGATTATCCATTAAGGTTTGCAAATATATACACATAAAACAATTGTTAGAACTATTTGTTTTAGTGCAAAGGTATTTTAAAGACGCACGCTCACATATGGAACCTTATGAGTTTTTATTGTATGAGTTACAAAAGTAACTTTTTTATTTTAAGGATAAAGGGTTCTCTAATATGTCTAATATGGTATGGAACATGACTAAAAAAGGGTGGTATGACCTTTTGACCTTATCGTGGCTATCTTTTGGGGTCTGATCAGCCCCGGAGGAGAGCCATTTGTATAATGAATTGTGGTCAGTTGGGTTACTAATTTTAAGGTAAATTAGTTATAATGGAGTGTTAGTTTGGGGTTTAGAATTATTGTTTGAATCACTGAAGCTGATTTACAATATTAGCTGGGAAGTTTTTGAATTGGCTATTATGGATTTGATATTACAACAGAAAATAGTTATATTTATCATTGAGAATAAATAGGGGTGATACATTACTGTAGATAAGGTATTCCACACTATGCAACATATATTAAATTCATGTTATTGTTAGATAGGATACTGAGGATCCCTGAAGGAAAGAGCTTGTAAAGTGTAGGAAGGATTTCAATATTGTTAGCATTTGTTTTTTGTTTTTTCTAAAATCAATGATTTTAGATAGTCAAACAGTGAGACATGTAGTTCAAATTTGGAAACATGAGAAAAAGAGCTACAGACAGATAGGGGGAAAAGGCAGACAGAAGAGCCCTCCCCCGCACTGCAGAGACCTTGAAGGTTGGAGAGCAGAGAGGAGAAGTTTTAGAAGAGGGGCCAGGACGAGCAAAGATACAGAATGTGTAGATAACAGTTACTGAATGGAGACAAAAGGGAGAATTGGACATACATGATAATGTCAGAAAATAAGGATAATTTACTAATCCTACCTAAGTCATTATTTAGGGTATATAAGGTTGTTACCTGGGCAGAGCCAGGTATCAAAAGGGGGGTGGATAAGTTAGTGGCCTATTGGATAAGAAACTAATAATAAAAAAACAAACATTTTTAGCTAACAAATAGGCATATAAGTTAAAGATATAATCAGATAAAACATATGAGAAACTGTTTGTTAACCAAGTCTGTATGTCCAGGATTTTATGCATTACAGGTTAACTACAGGTGAAGTTTCTCAATCCAGTCCCAGAGGCTTGTTGGGGGGACCATACCAAGGACTCCTGGTGAAAGCTAGCTGAAAGAGCTACCCGGATTCATATCGCACGGCGGGAGGGTAAGACATACTGACACTGTCGAACAATAAACAGTGTTCGAGAGGAGAACTGGAATTAACATAATTCCGGGGGCCATCTCTCGAATGAAGACAATCCTTCCTGTCTGTTCATCCCTGTTTTTGTCCATAGAAGTGAAGGTGTGTCTGGCTCTTGCTAAGTGATGTGTTCTCGGGGAGAGGGTGTCTTATCGTGGGTGACATATTCCTGATACAGCACATCCTACTTGAGTATGCGGAGAGTGGTAATTTGACCCATGGTTTAGATGATGAGGATTTTGTTCCAAAATAAGCATAAGAGATCCCTAGATCTGGGTAGACAGGAAGTTAGAGTAGAGGTTGGGAAGGATCTCTCAATGGAGTTTTATGTAGACCAAAATGGAGTTTCTAACTACATGGCAGTCTAGGACTCTGAGCCATTATGGCATATATCGGTGCAGGTTCCCATATTGATCGTGGACACAGGTCATAGCTCATTTGGAGAGAGAGGGCTATATGAATCCACTCACCAAAGTATGGAAGAAGGTAGAGTAGAGTGAAGGTGAGAGTTTTTGATTGTAATCAGGAGAGAGGGATGTATTGCATAAAGATACGCCTAACCCTTTAAACAGAAATGAAGGAGGATCTAGGGTTGTGGTATGGATATGACCAGGTCTTGGTCGACACCCTAGTACGGTTCTGGGTAGAGGAGTTTAGGCCGGTATGGTAAAGCTGTTCACGAAAGCAGGAATGCCAGATAATGACAGTTGTATTGATATGCTCTATTTATATCCCCAGGTTCCCCTTAAATCAAGACTTCCTCCCTTTACAGTAACCAGAGGAGATTATTATTGTTTGGCTCGGTACAGTACTCTTGGGAAATGATGTCAGGGTGAGGTTTTACCGACAGATTGGACAGGATTATGCTCCCTTGTACATTTGGGAATGCCTTTCACACTCATTCAACACCAAGACATGAAGTACAGACAGATGGGAGAAAAGAGCTACTCCATCCGGGTCTCTTATTGACAAAGTATACATTGATAACATTGGGGTTCCACGGACGAGGACTGGATTAATTATATTTGTTATAATCAACAGCGCTTTAACAATTATACCAGAGATGCTATTAAAGGTTTTGCAGAACAGACTGAAGCAACCAGCCGGATGGCTTAGCAGAATAGAATTGCATTAGATATGTTAATGGCTGAAAAGGGAGAAGTATGCGGGACCATGTTTGTGCTTACATCCCAAATAACACAGCTCCGGACGAATCAGTGCCCGAAGCCTCAGCTGGTTTGACCACCCTGGCTCACGGTTTGGCAGAAAACTCTGGGGTGGATACTTCTCTGACTAATTGGGTTTGATAGTATGTTCAGAAAATGGGAAAAATATTATGATCACTGTATTATGGGCTACATTCACCTGTGTGACTGTTTAGTTTTATGAGGCTGTTGTCTAATTCCCTGTGTATGAGGCCTAATTTCCAGGACTCTGGAGAAATCGAGGACAATAGATGGTGAGGTACCAGGGGATTCCAGGTTCAGACCCGCGGAGTGCTGATTGCATGTCTACAGGACAAGTGGTCAAATCTGGATCCTTCAGTTGCGGGGAATTCATGTTTGAAAAGACCATTTTTGATGTTTAGGGAGGCTAGGTTGTATCCCGTTTCAATAATAGACTGTTTTCTTATGAAGATTGAAATGAAAATCCTGATAAGAAGAGTTATGATTCTGATGTAGACCTGAGAAACAATTATGGCGAATGCAAGTGTTGGGTTATGTTTAGGTGATGTTTTGATGACATATCTCTAATAGAAATAGAAATGGGCATTTTAATATTACAATATCTACAATGTGTGATTGAATGTATAATATTTAATCAAAGGGTGGATATGTTAAGGGAATTTTTATCAATGATGACTAATTATGTATACATTTCAATCAGGACTGACTAATCCAAATACTATTATGGTACTGTACATGTTTGAATTTTCTCTCTTGCTCCCAGTATTGAATTTAATGTAGTCAAGAGTCTGTTCCTTGGTACAAATGAATGAACTATCTCCAGATGGCAGGGACGGACTATCTCCAGACTGTCTAGAATGCTTATCTACACTGACTGACCTTGGCTCTAGGCGAGGAGGGAAGGCTTGAGATCTATAGAGCCTTTCTACCAGTGTCAAGAAGAGACGGAACATTTAGAAAACGCTGATGTCATTTTCAGTTTATAACCTGTGGTAAAATTGTGTATGAACTCAGTACTCTCTTGATAAAGGCTGTTACTTGACTTTTAAGACCGGGGCTCTGTCCATTCTTATAAAATAAGGGTCTTACAAACCCTTATGCATTGACAGAGTGTTTAATTTTGATTGGGAATTAAAACAGAGGAATTAAATTCCTTCAACAGGTTGAGTGTTTGATTCCATTTACTGACATGAATCTTGTAAACTCGTCACTTACAAAAGCTTGCGCGTTGTCACTAACCAGCTGCAGTGGCAAACCGAAGCGTGCAAACCTTGTTCTGAGACACTCTATCGTCTGTGCTGAGGTGGAGGAGTCAGTGCAAAACACCTCTGGCCACTTGGAATGGGCATCAACTATAACCAGAAACATGTGCTTTTCAAAGGGACCAGCGTAGTCCGCATGAATTCTCTGCCATGGCTCTACGGGCCATTCCCATAGGTGGACTGGGACAGGAGCAGGCATGTGAAGGGTTTCCAAACATCCACTACAGTTCTTCTCCATGTTTTCTATCTGTTGATCCAGACCTGACCACCAGAAGTGGCTCCTTGCGAGCAGCTTCATTTTGACAATTCCAACATGACCTTCATGTAGTTGCTGCAAGACTAGATGTTGGCATTTCTGGGGTATCATGACTCTCATTCCCCACATCAAACATCCTTGGTACGTTGTAATTTCGTTTCTCCACTGGAAATACGGAGTCAGCTCCTTTCTGCCAGTAGCTGGCCATCCTGACATGGTGTAGGTGTACACTTTTGACAAGGTCATATCTTTCCTTGTCTCCTGTTTGATAACTGTGCTTGTGACCGGTAGTGCCTTTACCTGAGCGGTGTGGAACATGTCCACTGCATCCACCCTCCTTTGTCTTTCTCTTGTATATGGCAGTCTGGATAATCCATCTGCATTTGTGTGGAGGGATGACAGCTTAAACTCAATGTCATACATATGACTGGCAAGGAACAGGGCATATCGCTGTAACCTGGCTGCTGTCTTTGCCGGAATGCCTTTCTTTGGACTGAAAATGGAAAGCAACGGCTGGTGATCTGTAACCAGTGTGAAACGCTTGCCATATAGGTATGCGTGGAATTTTTTGACACCTCACACTAGTGCCAGTGCTTCTTTGTCGATTTGTGAGTAGTTTTTCTCTGCATAATTAAATGTTTGTGACGCAAATGCAACTGGCCTCTCTGACCCATCTTTCAGTGTGTGTGAAAGGACTGCCCCTAATCCATAAGGGGACGCATCACAAGCCAACTTCACTGGCATTTCAGGGTCGTAATGCAACAGGACCTGTTCAGATGTTATGAGCCGTTTTGCCTCCAGAAATGCATTTTCACACTGCTCTGTCCACCGCCATGTCCTATTCTTTTCCAGGAGCTGATTTAGAGGCTGGAGTACTGCTGAAAGGTTTGGGAAATGTTTGGGAGGAATCTTCTGTAATAATTGATCAGTCCCGTGAAAGATCTCACTTCTGCGATATTTTGTGGTTGTGGTGCCTGTACCACTGCCTCGATTTTGACCTGTGTTTTGTGCAATCCATTGCAGTCAATTTCATGTCCACAGAAGACAATCTTGTCTTTGAAGAACTCACACTTCTGTAAGTTTGCCTGTAGACCATACTCCTTCAGTCTTTTCACAACCTCTTCCAGGTTAGCCATGTGCTCTTTGTCGGTGCGTCCTGTTATGATCATGTCATCCAGGATACACTGGGTTCCTGGGATTCCTTGCAAAATCTGGTCAATAGTTTGCTGCCAAAAGGCTGGGGCTGATGCAATGCCAAAAACCAGGTGGTTATACCTGTATAGACCTTTGTGTGTGTTTATTGTCAGGTACTGTTTGGAGCTCTCTTCAACCGGTATCTGCAGGTAGGCCTGTTTCAGATCGATTTTACTGAAGTGTTTCCCACCAGCTAGTGCAGCAAAGATGTCATCCAGACGTGGTAGGGGGTATTGGTCCACATGAAACATTGAATTCACAGTTACCTTGAAGTCCCCACACATTCTAACAGACCCGTCTTTCTTCACAATAGGAACTATGGGTGTGGCCCATTCGCTTCTGTCCACTTTCGTCAGGATCCCTATATCCTGCCATTGATCAATTTCCGCTTCACCTTTGGCCTCAGGGAGTATGGAACAGATCTGGCTTTGCAGAATTTTGGGGTTGCGTCATCTCTTAGTATAAGTTTTACATTTTTACATTTACATTTAAGTCATTTGGCAGACGCTCTTATCCAGAGCGACTTACAAATTGGTGAATTCACCTTTTCTGTGCGTGCCCCAGAACGTGAGCTACAGGCAAAACCAAGATGAAACGGCATCCAGGAAATGAGCAGGATTTTTGAGGCTCCGTTTTCCATTGTCTCCTTATATGGCTGTGAATGCGAGAGGAGTGAGTCAGCCCTTTCTGTCGTTTCCCCAAGGTGTCTGCAGCATTGTGACGTATTTGTAGGCATATCATTGGAAGATTGACCATAAGAGACCACATTTACCAGGTGTCCGCCCGGTGTCCTGCGCCGAAATTGGTGCGCAAAAGTCAGCTGCAAGTATTTTTCCACAGAATTCAGAGAAGAATGCAGGCTTCCACGAACGTTATATCAATGAAGAGATATGTGAAAAAACACCTTGAGGATTGATTCCAAACAACGTTTGCCATGTTTCGGTCGATATTATGGAGTTAATTCGGAAAAAGTTTGACGTTGTAGGTGACTGAATTTTTGGTTCGTTTCGGTAGCCAAATGTGATGTACAAAACGGAGCGATTTCTCCTACACAAAGACGCTTTCAGGAAAAACTGCACATTTGCTATGTAACTGAGAGTCTCCTCATTGAAAACATCCGAAGCTCTTCAAAGGTAAATGATTTTATTTATTTGGTTATCTGGTTTTTGTGAAAATGTTGCGTGCTAAATGCTACTCAAAATGCTAAGCTAGCTTAGCATACTCTTACACAAATTAGTGAATTGCTATGGTTCAAAAGCATATTTTGAAAATCTGAGATGACAGTGTTGTTAAGAAAAGGCGAAGCTTGAGAGTAGGCGCATTATTTTCATTTTATTTGCGATTTTCAGAAATCGTTAACGTTGCGTTATGCTAATGAGCCTGAGGCTTTAGTCACGATCCCGGATCCGGGATGGGGAGTTTCAAGAGGTTTAAATACGACTCCCATCTCAATACATTATTCCACCAGATCATTAAAATTGTCTCGCCATTATTTTTAATGCCTTCTTTTTTTTCAATTCAATCTAAAACACATAATAAACGTTCAGTTAATTTATACAAACACTGGCGACCGTATTTTTCTGGCAAAACATGCTAATAGGTGAATTACAATCTAATATCAGTTTTAGTTAACCACCTCGGCTGGGAACCGAACTGTGGATTGCTGTTGGTAATACTGCTGCGCTCACCACTATACTACCAACACTGGAACTGACTAAGATTCTCCGCAATTAGACCCATCTTCTCTGTTTAAATTTGTAACTCTGGCCTCTGGACAACAGAAAATAGCCCTAATTTAACGACCCAAAGTTTTCCCTCAGTTAGGATTCTCCTTAATTTCGCTGTCTTTGTATCTGACCCTTCCTTTTTTACCCAATTGTCACCTCTTACCTTCCCTGCAGATAAATTACAACCTTGTTGACGACGTTTGCAGGGAGTGTTACACTCCCGGGCTAAATGTCCAATTTCGTTACAATTAAAACATTTTATATTTTTCTTTTGACTCACCTTATCCACTTTTCTTGACTTTCTTCCCTTCTCTAACTCCATTATACCTCCCTCGGCTTCAGCGGGATCCACATACATGGGTGGTAATTTCACAGGTAGCTCCTGCAGCCGTATTCTTACAACCACTATTTCGTCGAGTGGATTATCTCTGTATTGTTGGTATAATCGAGGAAGATATAGTTTGTTACCCTCACCTCCACCCAATTGGTTAACTTTTTCATCTGCGGGAGCGGAGGGCAGCGCCTCTTGAGTCTTGTCAGATTTAACATTTTTTCCTGCGACCTCCAATTCTCTTTTTTGCTTCCGAATGCCAAACTCCGGCTGTGTATAACCCCTGATAATTCTGCTTTTTCACATTATTTCCACATTCCTTATGTATCTGTTTTATAAGGGATCCCAGCTTTCCTACATTTAGACAGCCATCAAAATCGTATTTCTCCATCTCCATCTTAGACCGAAATCAATGTTTCTCTTGTCTCTCTGTTCCATATAACGCTCGTCTCCCGTTAGTTCTGGCGCTTCTTTTGAGGCATTTCCACCCATTCTTAATCCTTACCGTTACTAGTAGCTATGGTATTTAATCACTTATCTATGCCTTACTATATTTAATTTTAAATTCTATGTCCGTGTCTTTCTACAAATTAGCAATTTACTGTTACTTAATTACTTTATTATGTGTGTGTCTCTTTAAAGATAGTCAGTATTTATTTTCCTTCCTGTGAACCACGTCCATAGAAGACTTTTGATCGGACATCACATTTCACCCATAGGATATTCTTTTTGGGACTTTCAACGTTAATGTCTCATATCTCACTACTCCAGACTAAGTTAACCTCATCCTTTGATATTAATTTCTTTCAGCATTGTACAGGTTCAATTATTCTGTTCGCCTAGAATTACCCTGCCTTCTCACCAAGCCTAATTTATCCTCACCTGTTATATATATATCTTATCTGCTACTTCTTGATAGTCAGACTACTTCCCATATACAGATAGACTACTCAGGTTCAAACTTTATTTAGGTATGTTTTTTGAATTAATGGCTATCCTATTTGTACGGAACAAGCGTCCTGATTCTCCAATGCATACTATATCTCTCCTTAATAACCTTCTGGCTTGCAAAACCAGGATTTATTAAGCTCTAGTTTATTTATGGTAGTGCACCTTACCACAGGTCAATTTCAGACCTGTTTCCTTCCTATCGATTTTGGTTAAAACCCAAGGTAGAAACCCATTTTATTTGTTCAGAATATTCAAGCACCTATTATTGATCAAATCCAACTCCATTATAACATTTTAATCAATAAATATCCTAAATAATCCCTCCCAAATTCGAGAATAAAGGCTACTGACCTGCTGCCGACTGGGAAAATCACTGTTTGTTTGGATCTGTCACCATACCTGCCATCTGGGTTAAAACCCCGGC
This sequence comes from Oncorhynchus masou masou, assembly GCF_036934945.1. Lineage (NCBI taxonomy): Eukaryota > Metazoa > Chordata > Actinopteri > Salmoniformes > Salmonidae > Oncorhynchus > Oncorhynchus masou. Next base: position 62,739,395 of record NC_088217.1, on the reverse strand, counting down.
CTGTTTTTAACCTCAATCCAAAAGCCGGGTCTTTTTTTTAAATTAACGTGCACATTTTTTTCCGGCGAACGACTTCCAGATGGCAGGGACGGATTTTTAGATCCCGGCTTCGAAGGACCAATTGTTGAAGGAATTTAATTCCTCTGTTTTAATTCCCAATCAAAATTAAACACTCTTTCAATGCATAAGGGTTTGTAAGACCCTTATTTTATAAGACTGGACAGATCCCTGGTCTTTACATTTTATATTTAAGTCATTTGGCAGACGCTCTTATCCAGAGCGACTTACAAATTGGTGAATTCACCTTATGACATCTAGTGGAACAGCCACTTTACAATAGTGCATCTAAATCATTTAAGGGGGGGTGAGAAGGATTACTTAATCCTATCCTAGGTATTCCTTAAAGAGGTGGGGTTTCAGGTGTCTCCGGAAGGTGGTGAGTGACTCCGCTGTCCTGGCGTTGTGAGGGAGTTTGTTCCACCATTGGGGGGCCAGAGCAGCGAACAGTTTTGACTGGGCTGAGCGGGAACTGTACTTCCTCAGTGGTAGGGAGGCGAGCAGGCCAGAGGTGGATGAACGCAGTGCCCTTGTTTGGGTGTAGGGCCTGACCAGAGCCTGGAGGTACTGCAGCGCCGTTCCCCTCACAGCTCCGTAGGCAAGCACCATGGTCTTGTAGCAGATGCAAGCTTCAACTGGAAGCCAGTGGAGAGAGCGGAGGAGCGGGGTGACGTGGGAGAACTTGGGAAGGTTGAACACCAGACGGGCTGCGGCGTTCTGGATGAGTTGTAGGGGTTTAATGGCACAGGCAGGGAGCCCAGCCAACAGCGAGTTGCAGTAATCCAGACGGGAGATGACAAGTGCCTGGATTAGGACCTGCGCCGCTTCCTGTGTGAGGCAGGGTCGTACTCTGCGGATGTTGTAGAGCATGAACCTACAGGAACGGGCCACCGCCTTGATGTTAGTTGAGAACGACAGGGTGTTGTCCAGGATCACGCCAAGGTTCTTAGCGCTCTGGGAGGAGGACACAATGGAGTTGTCAACCGTGATGGCGAGATCATGGAACGGGCAGTCCTTCCCCGAGAGGAAGAGCAGTTCCGTCTTGCCGAGGTTCAGCTTGAGGTGGTGATCCGTCATCCACACTGATATGTCTGCCAGACATGCAGAGATGCGATTCGCCACCTGGTCATCAGAAGGGGGAAAGGAGAAGATTAATTGTGTGTCGTCTGCATAGCAATGATAGGAGAGACCATGTGAGGTTATGACAGAGCCAAGTGACTTGGTGTATAGCGAGAATAGGAGAGGGCCTAGAACAGAGCCCTGGGGGACACCAGTGGTGAGAACACGTGGCGAGGAGACAGATTCTCGCCACGCCACCTGGTAGGAGCGACCTGTCAGGTAGGACGCAGTCCAAGCGTGGGCCGCGCCTGAGATGCCCAACTCGGAGAGGGTGGAGAGGAGGATCTGATGGTTCACAGTATCGGAGGCAGCCGATAGGTCTAGAAGGATGAGAGCAGAGGAGAGAGAGTTAGCTTTAGCAGTGCGGAGCGCCTCCGTGATACAGAGAAGAGCAGTCTCAGTTGAATGACTAGTCTTGAAACCTGACTGATTTGGATCAAGAAGGTCATTCTGAGAGAGATAGCGGGAGAGCTGGCCAAGGACGGCACGTTCAAGAGTTTTGGAGAGAAAAGAAAGAAGGGATACTGGTCTGTAGTTGTTGACATCGGAGGGATCGAGTGTAGGTTTTTTCAGAAGGGGTGCAACTCTCGCTCTCTTGAAGACGGAAGGGACGTAGTCAGCGGTCAGGGATGAGTTGATGAGCGAGGTGAGGTAAGGGAGAAGGTCTCCGGAAATGGTCTGGAGAAGAGAGGAGGGGATAGGGTCAAGCGGGCAGGTTGTTGGGCGGCCGGCCGTCACAAGAAGCGAGATTTCATCTGGAGAGAGAGGGGAGAAAGAGGTCAGAGCACAGGGTAGGGCAGTGTGAGCAGAACCAGCGGTGTCGTTTGACTTAGCAAACGAGGATCGGATGTCGTCGACCTTCTTTTCAAAATGGTTGACGAAGTCATCTGCAGAGAGTGAGGAGGGGGGAGGGGAGGAGGATTCAGGAGGGAGGAGAAGGTGGCAAAGAGCTTCCTAGGGTTAGAGGCAGATGCTTGGAATTTAGAGTGGTAGAAAGTGGCTTTAGCAGCAGAGACAGAGGAGGAAAATGTAGAGAGGAGGGAGTGAAAGGATGCCAGGTCCGCAGGGAGGCGAGTTTTCCTCCATTTCCGCTCGGCTGCCCGGAGCCCTGTTCTGTGAGCTCGCAATGAGTCGTCGAGCCACGGAGCGGGAGGGGAGGACCGAGCCGGCCTGGAGGATAGGGGACATAGAGAGTCAAAGGATGCAGAAAGGGAAGAGAGGAGGGTTGAGGAGGCAGAATCAGGAGATAGGTTGGAGAAGGTTTGAGCAGAGGGAAGAGATGATAGGATGGAAGAGGAGAGAGTAGCGGGGGAGAGAGAGCGAAGGTTGGGACGGCGCGATACCATCCGAGTAGGGGCAGTGTGGGAAGTGTTGGATGAGAGCGAGAGGGAAAAGGATACAAGGTAGTGGTCGGAGACTTGGAGGGGAGTTGCAATGAGGTTAGTGGAAGAACAGCATCTAGTAAAGATGAGGTCGAGCGTATTGCCTGCCTTGTGAGTAGGGGGAAGGTGAGAGGGTGAGGTCAAAAGAGGAGAGGAGTGGAAAGAAGGAGGCAGAGAGGAATGAGTCAAAGGTAGACGTGGGGAGGTTAAAGTCGCCCAGGACTGTGAGAGGTGAGCCGTCCTCAGGAAAGGAGCTTATCAAGGCATCAAGCTCATTGATGAACTCTCCGAGGGAACCTGGAGGGCGATAAATGATAAGGATGTTAAGCTTGAAAGGGCTGGTAACTGTGACAGCATGGAATTCAAAGGAGGCGATAGACAGATGGGTAAGGGGAGAAAGAGAGAATGACCACTTGGGAGAGATGAGGATTCCGGTGCCACCACCCCGCTGACCAGAAGCTCTCGGGTGTGCGAGAACACGTGGGCGGACGAAGAGAGAGCAGTAGGAGTAGCAGTGTTATCTGTGGTGATCCATGTTTCCGTCAGTGCCAAGAAGTCGAGGGACTGGAGGGAGGCATAGGCTGAGATGAACTCTGCCTTGTTGGCCGCAGATCGGCAGTTCCAGAGGCTACTGGAGACCTGGAACTCCACGTGGGTCGTGCGCGCTGGGACCACCAGATTAGGGTGGCCGCGGCCACGCGGTGTGGAGCGTTTGTATGGTCTGTGCAGAGAGGAGAGAACAGGGATAGATAGACACATAGTTGACAGGCTACAGAAGAGGCTACGCTAATGCAAAGGAGATTGGAATGACAAGTGGACTACACGTCTCGAATGTTCAGAAAGTTAAGCTTACGTAGCAAGAATCTTATTGACTAAAATGATTGAAATGATACAGTACTGCTGGAGTAGGCTAGCTGGCAGTGGCTGCGTTGTTGACTTTGTAGGCTAGCTGGCAGTGGCTGCGTTGTTGACACTACACTAATCATGTCGTTCCGTCGAGTGTAATAGTTTCTACAGTGCTGCTATTCGGGGGCTAGCTGGCTAGCTAGCAGTGTTGATTACGTTACGTTACGTTAAAAGAACGACAATAGCGTGTGAAGCCTTTTACTGTTCCCATCTGATCACTGAAAACTGTGTTATATTTCTTCCGCAAGTGTTCCAGTGTTTGGTCTGTGCCTTTCTCTTTGGACTGGAACGTGTGGAGCATTTTCAAGTCACACCAGTTCAGCTTTATTTTTGAAAGCCATTCCCTGCCAAATAATGGGGGGCCAGTTCCAGGCACCACGTACAGCTGTAACTGCTGTGTTTGTCCCCCATAATGCACTCTGACCTCCAATGCCCCCATTGGGCTCAATCTCTCTTCTGAGTATGTCTTCAGCAACACATTTGTGTTCTTCAGCTTGATAGCCTTAAAGTGCTCATTGTAGACAGTAGTGGAAATTATAGATACTGCAGATCCTGTGTCCAGCTCCATTTTGAGGGGTTTGCCTTCGATATCTGGTGTCACCCATATTATGCTGCTGCTGGGAGAAGTCACTGTGTTTAACTCCATTGTGCCAATTAATCGTTCATCTGAATCACTGCCACTGTTCTCTGCTTGTGCATTCACACTTTAATTTTCTCAGTTTTCCTGTTGTGACTGAATTTTATTTTGCATGCTCTTTGAATGTTCCCCCTTCTGCTACATTTGTGACAAATTTAGTCTTTGAAAAGGCAGTCCTCTGCTCTGTGACCATCTCTGTCACACCTGTTGCATTTTTCGGCCACACGAGGGCGCTGTCGGCTGCGTGAAAACTTGTGCAGGGAAATTTGTGACCGGTCAGTACCTATTTTACTTTGCAACTCAAATGCATCTTTAGTCGCGATTTCCATAGCCACAGCAATTTCAACCGCCTTTGCAAACGTGAGCTCTGATTCTGTGAGCAAACGTTTTTGAATGTGTTCATGTTTCAGTCCACAAACAAATCTATCCCTTAATGTGTCATTTAGGTTCTCTCCAAACTGGCAATGTTCAGAGAATTTCTTCAACTCTGATACATATGTACTAACACCCCCTCATTCTGATCTCTCTTGTGGAAACGAAAACGTTCCGCAATGAGGAGTGGTTTAGGTGATATGTGACATAAAGGCTATGCTGTTATGTGCTACAGTGTGGGATGTCATCTATAATAATGACATAAAGGCTATGCTGCTACGTGCTACGGCATGGGATGTCATCTATAATAATCACATAAAGGCTATGATGTTACATGCTACGGTGTGGGACGTCATCTATAATAATGACATAAAGGCTATGCTGCTACGGTGTGGGATGTCATCTATAATAATGACATAAAGGCTATGCTGCTACGGTGTGTGATGTCATCTATAATAATGACATAAAGGCTATGCTGCTACTGTGTGGGATGTCATCTATAATAATGACATAAAGGCTATGCTGCTACGTTGTGTGATGTCATCTATAATAATGACATTAAGGCTATGCTGCTACGGTGTGGGATGTCATCTATAATAATGACATAAAGGCTATGCTGCTACGGTGTGGGATGTCATCTATAATAATGACATAAAGGCTATGCTGCTACGTGCTACGGTGTGGGATGTCATCTATAATAATGACATAAAGGCTCTGCTGTTACGTGCTACGGTGTGGGATGTCATCTATAATAATGACATAAAGGCTATGCTGCTACGTGCTACGGCGTGGGATGTCATCTATAATAATGACATTAAGACTATTCTGCTACGTGCTACGGTGTGGGATGTCATCTATAATAATGACATAAAGGCTATGCTGCTACGGTGTGGGATGTCATCTATAATAATGACATAAAGGCTATGCTGCTACGGTGTGGGATGTCATCTATAATAATGACATAAAGGCTATGCTGTTCCGTGCTACGGTGTGGGATGTCATCTATAATAATGACATAAAGGCTATGCTGCTACTGCTACGGCGTGGGCTGTCATCTATAATAATGACATTAAGACTATTCTGCTACGTGCTACGGTGTGGGATGTCATCTATAATAATGACATAAAGGCTATGCTGCTAGTGTGTGTGCCATGTCATCTACAATAATGACATAAAGGCAATTAACAAAAAGTGAGACAACGTGGAGATAAAGAATAACAAAATATATGTATTAACTGAAGTAAATACAATCAACAATGGTGTGTGTGTAGTCAGTAGTGTAAGTGAGTGGTCGCGTGTATACATGTGATAATGAGGGCTGTTGAAAGGTGGCAACGCAAACAACCAAAATAGCCCCCCCAATTTTTGTAAGTTTTTTTGTTTAAATGTCACAACCAAAATCTGTCTGTGTCTGCATGGAGAGATGCTACTCAATGAATGGGGAAGAGGTGCGTTTTTCCTGGAACACACCGAGCCCAGGTGTGTCCCATTTCACTGACCATCCTCCCGGCTCCGCCCACGACATCCTACTAAGGAAAACAAGAGCAAACAGAAAGAATTCGGCAGACAGAGTGTGAGGGTGGTCACAGCAGTCTGATGATATACCAGGGACTGGGGATGCAGTTAGGTTTGTTTTCCTCGAGCTACTCTCCAGTTTGCTACCCATCAGTGTACATAGAACATAGATCACTGTTAAACTAGGCTGCAGAGCGTTCCTAGTTTGACAAATAATTCAACCAGTGTGTGACGTGGGTTTCTTTAAATGAATGAATATGATACTGCCTTCAATACAGGTGTGAAGGACAGTATGTTTTAAATTCTCACTCAAAATATGCACTGCTCTAGTTGAATGTCTCAATATAATATTATTTAATGAAAGGAATGGAAAATACATTTGTCTGCAAATTTAAAAAAGCCTATGTTTCCCCTCCCTTCAGCAGACGGCGATGTGCGTCTTTCAGGCGATGCTGCCAGCGTGACGTATCATCTAGTGGACGGTTCTTCAGAAACAGCTCGTCAACCACCTCGGTAGCTTGCTAGCCAACATAGCTTGAATCTTTCTGCTATTTCTACGCTTTCGAAGTATATAGCTAGCTACTGTGTTTTAGACACGCTTCTGCTACATCAATAAGTCAGCCACCATGGAAGCCAACAGCCGAAACATTTAGACTGTTTCTGTGCATATTTGCCTCTGTGTTTTAAATATACTTCTGATATCTAGTTAATTGATCCGATTTAAATGCTTTAGGTACATTGTTAGTCAACGAGCTGGCTTGATAAGTTAGCCTAGCACTAAACTAGTCGCTCACGCTAGCTAGTTAACATCCCCGACCATGAGCTCATTGATGTATCTTCCCCCTGCTCAAGATACGGGGAGGTCTGCTGTCTTCGATTGAATGTCCTATTTATCAAAGGTGCTTTTGGCTGGGGTCAAAACAACTCCAAAGGATTTGCATTTGTTAAAAGTCCATTTTGATATTAGAAACACTAAAACTTGATTTAGATTTATTAAGAACAAGTTGATTGAAAAGTCATGAATAGTTTACAGAGTTGAATAAATGACATTTTGGCTATGATAAAAGATATGCCTCTGGGGTCAAAATTATCCTTGTCAGAAGTATGGTTCAATGCAAATATGTAGTGGGTGTAAAAGTTTGTTTTACATTCTCACTCATTAAACACGAATCAATCAACACATGCTTCTCTTTGAACGACTTAATATAATATTAAACTTTTATGAAATAAATGAAAAATACACGTTTGGTTCCTCAACTGCGTTGCCGACTCCAGTCAGCAGATGGCGATGTGCGTCTTTAAGTTCAGGCGACGCTGCCAGTGTGACGTATAATCTAGTAGACCGGACGCTCCAACAACAACAGCTCGTCAGACACCTCTGTATCTTTCTAGCAAACACCGCTACAACATTCACTCTCTTTACAGTCTTTTGGTGTATATTAGTCGCTGTGTATTAAACACTTCCGTCGTATGTACTTGTTGTACAGTTGATATCTGGTGTCACCCATATTATGCTGCTGCTGGGAGAAGTCACTGTGTTTAACTCCATTGTGCCAATTAATCGTTCATCTGAATCACTGCCACTGTTCTCTGCTTGTGCATTCACACTTTAATTTTCTCAGTTTTCCTGTTGTGACTGAATTTTATTTTGCATGCTCTTTGAATGTTCCCCCTTCTGCTACATTTGTGACAAATTTAGTCTTTGAAAAGGCAGTCCTCTGCTCTGTGACCATCTCTGTCACACCTGTTGCATTTTTCGGCCACACGGGGGCGCTGTCGGCTGCGTGAAAACTTGTGCAGGGAAATTTGTGACCGGTCAGTACCTATTTTACTTTGCAACTCAAATGCATCTTTAGTCGCGATTTCCATAGCCACAGCAATTTCAACCGCCTTTGCAAACGTGAGCTCTGATTCTGTGAGCAAACGTTTTTGAATGTGTTCATGTTTCAGTCCACAAACAAATCTATCCCTTAATGTGTCATTTAGGTTCTCTCCAAACTGGCAATGTTCAGAGAATTTCTTCAACTCTGATACATATGTACTAACACCCCCTCATTCTGATCTCTCTTGTGGAAACGAAAACGTTCCGCAATGAGGAGTGGTTTAGGTGATATGTGACATAAAGGCTATGCTGTTATGTGCTACAGTGTGGGATGTCATCTATAATAATGACATAAAGGCTATGCTGCTACGTGCTACGGCATGGGATGTCATCTATAATAATCACATAAAGGCTATGATGTTACATGCTACGGTGTGGGACGTCATCTATAATAATGACATAAAGGCTATGCTGCTACGGTGTGGGATGTCATCTATAATAATGACATAAAGGCTATGCTGCTACGGTGTGTGATGTCATCTATAATAATGACATAAAGGCTATGCTGCTACAGTGTGGGATGTCATCTATAATAATGACATAAAGGCTATGCTGCTACAGTGTGTGATGTCATCTATAATAATGACATTAAGGCTATGCTGCTACGGTGTGGGATGTCATCTATAATAATGACATAAAGGGTGTGGGATGTCATCTATAATAATGACATAAAGGCTATGCTGCTACGGTGTGGGATGTCATCTATAATAATGACATAAAGGCTATGCTGCTACGTGCTACGGTGTGGGATGTCATCTATAATAATGACATAAAGGCTATGCTGCTACTGCTACGGCGTGGGCTGTCATCTATAATAATGACATTAAGACTATTCTGCTACGTGCTACGGTGTGGGATGTCATCTATAATAATGACATAAAGGCTATGCTGCTACGGTGTGGGATGTCATCTATAATAATGACATAAAGGCTATGCTGTTCCGTGCTACGGTGTGGGATGTCATCTATAATAATGACATAAAGGCTATGCTGCTACGGCGTGGGCTGTCATCTATAATAATGACATTAAGACTATTCTGCTACGTGCTACGGTGTGGGATGTCATCTATAATAATGACATAAAGGCTATGCTGCTAGTGTGTGTGCCATGTCATCTACAATAATGACATAAAGGCAATTAACAAAAAGTGAGACAACGTGGAGATAAAGAATAACAAAATATATGTATTAACTGAAGTAAATACAATCAACAATGGTGTGTGTGTAGTCAGTAGTGTAAGTGAGTGGTTGCGTGTATACATGTGATAATGAGGGCTGTTGAAAGGTGGCAACGCAAACAACCAAAATAGCCCCCCCAATTTTTGTAAGTTTTTTTGTTTAAATGTCACAACCAAAATCTGTCTGTGTCTGCATGGAGAGATGCTCCTCAATGAATGGGGAAGAGGTGCGTTTTTCCTGGAACACACCGAGCCCAGGTGTGTCCCATTTCACTGACCATCCTCCCGGCTCCGCCCACGACATCCTACTAAGGAAAACAAGAGCAAACAGAAAGAATTCGGCAGACAGAGTGTGAGGGTGGTCACAGCAGTCTGATGATATACCAGGGACTGGGGATGCAGTTAGGTTTGTTTTCCTCGAGCTACTCTCCAGTTTGCTACCCATCAGTGTACATAGAACATAGATCACTGTTAAACTAGGCTGCAGAGCGTTCCTAGTTTGACAAATAATTCAACCAGTGTGTGACGTGGGTTTCTTTAAATGAATGAATATGATACTGCCTTCAATACAGGTGTGAAGGACAGTATGTTTTAAATTCTCACTCAAAATATGCACTGCTCTAGTTGACTGTCTCAATATAATATTATTTAATGAAAGGAATGGAAAATACATTTGTCTGCAAATTTAAAAAAGCCTATGTTTCCCCTCCCTTCAGCAGACGGCGATGTGCGTCTTTCAGGCGATGCTGCCAGCGTGACGTATCATCTAGTGGACGATTCTTCAGAAACAGCTCGTCAACCACCTCGGTAGCTTGCTAGCCAACATAGCTTGAATATTTCTACGCTTTCGAAGTATATTAGCTACTGTGTTTTAGACACGCTTCTGCTACATCAATAAGTCAGCCACCATGGAAGCCAACAGCCGAAACATTTAGACTGTTTCTGTGCATATTTGCCTCTGTGTTTTAAATATACTTCTGATATCTAGTTAATTGATCCGATTTAAATGCTTTAGGTACATTGTTAGTCAACGAGCTGGCTTGATAAGTTAGCCTAGCACTAAACTAGTCGCTCACGCTAGCTAGTTAACATCCCCGACCATGAGCTCATTGATGTATCTTCCCCCTGCTCAAGATACGGGAGGTCTGCTGTCTTCGATTGAATGTCCTATTTATCAAAGGTGCTTTTGGCTGGGGTCAAAACAACTCCAAAGGATTTGCATTTGTTAAAAGTCCATTTTGATATTAGAAACACTAAAACTTGATTTAGATTTATTAAGAACAAGTTGATTGAAAAGTCATGAATAGTTTACAGAGTTGAATAAATGACATTTTGGCTATGATAAAAGATATGCCTCTGGGGTCAAAATTATCCTTGTCAGAAGTATGGTTCAATGCAAATATGTAGTGGGTGTAAAAGTTTGTTTTACATTCTCACTCATTAAACACGAATCAATCAACACATGCTTCTCTTTGAACGACTTAATATAATATTAAACTTTTATGAAATAAATGAAAAATACACGTTTGGTTCCTCAACTGCGTTGCCGACTCCAGTCAGCAGATGGCGATGTGCGTCTTTAAGTTCAGGCGACGCTGCCAGTGTGACGTATAATCTAGTAGACCGGACGCTCCAACAACAACAGCTCGTCAGACACCTCTGTATCTTTCTAGCAAACACCGCTACAACATTCACTCTCTTTACAGTCTTTTGGTGTATATTAGTCGCTGTGTATTAAACACTTCCGTCGTATGTACTTGTTGGCCCATTTAATTATATATTTACGTTGTTTGTCAGCAAGCTGGTTTGCTAAGTTTGCTGAGAACTAGGCTAGTCGCTAATGCTAGCTAGCTAACATCTCCGACCATGAGTTCACTAAGCTACTTTCCTCTTGCTAAAGGAGAGTGGGTCTGCTGGACGGAGAAAGAAGCTCTTGTGAAAGAGAAGGATGTTACAATACAAAAACAAGAAGAGGGTGAGGCTGTTACCGTGAAAGAGGAAGAGAAAGACGTTTCAGTGAAAGAAGAGGAAGACGCGTTCAGAGTGAAAGAGGAGGATTTCACAGTAAAAGAAGAGGAACATTTCACAGTAAAAGAAGAGGAGGATTTCACAGTAAAAGAAGAGGAGGATGCAGTTTTTGGACTGAAAGAGGGGGAGATGACTGTTCCATCCACAAAGGAGGAGGAAAAAGAGGAGTTTGGCGATCTGGGCCCGGTTTCCCAAACGCATCTTATGGCATCCAATGGTTCTAACGATGTTAACACTAGTAAGTATTGTATATAAAACAGAGGCACAAACTCTGCAGTTGTTGAACTGATGTGGGGTGTTAAAGGGAAAATTTGCAATTGCTACATCAATATTTTGACTTTTAAATTATTTATTTAAAGCCATTGTTTCTTGAAGAATATAACACATGCCTCATGAGCTTAGTTCAACTGATGTACCCCATCAGAATACCAAATAAGCTTTTTTTACTCCAATGTCTAGAAACAATGTAAACCAACATTGTATAGCCTCAACATGGTTAAATCTATAATAAATCTATAATGTTGATATCATGGATGGTCAGTCCTTGCATCTGTAGGTCTGTCTATGAATTTGAGACCAGTTGCATTTCTCCAGCCCCATCCATCATCTTATTACCATAACAGTGGTGAAATGACAGCTTTACTATTGTTTCACTGCAGGTTGATTGATTGTTGTGTGGATTTTTTAAATGGACAACCTAGGTTTTGAACAGAAACAAAATGGCTGCCTAGAGACTTGGTTTGGTAAACATCTGAGGGATGGGGGCTGGAGAAATGTAACCACTCTCATATTCATAGAGAAAGCTATTGTATCAACCATAACCCAAATCCTCGCGACCTCATCAAGAAGTTTAGACCGTTATAAGGTGTTGGCTTGACAGTCACTGGACCCAGGTTTGAGTTCAGCTCAGGGCTACCCCCTGAATTCACTCCACTATGAATACAAGGACTGGCCATTCATGAGGTCAAAATTATAGTTTACCGGGTTTGTAGGATATATAGTATATTCTAGAATTGCCAGTGTAGATTTCCTGTGGGGGTCAAATTGTTAGAGCTGTTGATAAGTCATTGTATAATATTCAGCAATTTGTTCATGCCATTACATCAATATAGCCTAACTAGAAGAAGAAACAAACTCTTCCCGAACCACCTCGTCCTGCTGGCCTTCATATATTCTGACGTTGTTGGTAATGGGCTACACAAGCATTCGGCAACCTACATTTGGAGTGCAAATTTATCTTACCATTTCTACCGATCTGTGTGCCAGTTATGATTTTCATATGCACATTTTCATGGAACAGTTTCATTTCATTGATAGTGTCTCAAAATCATTGTCTGTGATTAATCTACATTCTATCTAAATGAAAATTATACAAATCTTAAAGTAACTTTTATTGCCATTGCCATTTATGTAAAAAATAGCCCACATAAAGCCAATAAATAAAAATATTGCAAATAAATGTCCTATAACTCATATGGCCTGTCTATAACGAACTTGAAACATTGTATAAAATATTCTGGGCCCTCAGTTTCCGCTGCCCGTGAGTTCTCGACCGACACAGCTGTAGGCCATTTGTTTATTTATTTTAAATTTTTACCTTTGTTTAACCAGGTAGGCAAGTTGAGAACAAGTTCTCATTTACAACTGCGACCTGGCCAAGATAAAGCAAAGCAGTTTGACACATACAACAACACAGAGTTACACATGGAGTAAAACAAACATACAGTCAATAATACAGTACAAAAACAAGTCTATATACAATGTTAGCAAATGAGGTGAGATAAGGGAGGTAAAGGCAATAAATAGGCCATGGTGGCGAAGTAAATACAATATAGCAATTAAAAACACTGGAATTGTAGATTTGCAGTAGGCGAATGTGCAAAGTAGAAATAATGGGGTGCAAGGGAGCTAAATAAATACAGTATGGGGATGTGGTAATTGTTTGGGCTATTTATAGATGGGCTATGTACAGGTGCAGTGATCTGTGAGCTGCTCTGACAGCTGGTGCTTAAAGGTAGTGAGGGGAGATAAGTGTTTCCAGTTTCAGAGATTTTTGTAGTTCGTTCCAGTCATTGGCAGCAGAGAACTGGAAGGACAGGCGGCGAAAGGCGGAATTGGCCCTGGGGGTGACCAGTGAAATACACCTGCTGGAGCACGTGCTAGGAGTGGGTGCTGCTATGGTGACCAGCGAGCTGACATAAGGCGGGACTTTACCTATTAGGGTCTTGTAGATGACCTGGATCCAGTGGGTTTGGCGGCGAGTATGAAGCGAGGGCCAGCTAACGAGAGAGTACAGGTTGCAGTGGTGGGTAGTATATGGGGCTTTGGTGACAAAACGGATGGCACTGTGATAGACTCCATCCAATTTGTTGGGTAGGGTGTTGAAGGCTATTTTGTAAATTACATTGCCAAAGTCAAGGATCGGAAGGATGGTCAGTTTTACGAGGGTATGTTTGGCAGCATGAGTGAATGATGCTTTGTTGCGAAATAGGAAGCCAATTCTAGATTTAACTTTGGATTGGAGATGTTTGATGTGAGTCTGGAAGGAGAGTTTACAATCTAAGACACCTAGGTATTTATAGTTGTCCACATATTCTAAGTCAGAACCGTCCAGCGTAGAGGTCGACCAATTCTGATTTTTCAACGCCGATACCGATTATTGGAGGTCCCAAAAAAGCCAATACCGATTAATCGGATAATTAACAAAAAATATATATTTGTAATAATGACAATTACAACAATACTGAATGAACACTTATTTTAACTTAATATAATACGTCAATAAAAATCTATTTAGCCTCAAATAAATAATGAAACATGTTCAATTTCGTTTAAATAATGCAAAAACAAAGTGTTGGAGAAGAAAGTAAAAGTGCAGTATGTGCCATGTAAGAAAGCTAATGTTTAAGTTCCTTGCTCAGAACATGAGAACATATGAAAGCTGGTGGTTCCTTTTAACATGAGACTTCAATATTCCAAGGTAAGAGGTTTTAGGTTGTAGTTAATATTGTATTTATTGGACTATTTCTCTCTCTACCATTTGTATTTCGTATACGTTTGACTATTGGATGTTCTTTTGGGAACTTTAGTATTGCCAGTGTAACAGTATAGCTTCCGTCCCTCTCCTCGCCCCTACGAGCGCTCGAACCAGGAATACATCGACAACAGCCACCCTCGAAGCATCGTTCCCCATCGCTCCACAAAAGCCGCGGCCCTTGCAGAGCAAGGGGAAAAACTACTCCAAGTCTCAGAGCGAGTGACATTTGAAATTTGAAACGCTATTAGCGTGCACCCCGCTAACTAGCTAGCCATTTCACATCGGTTACACCAGCCTAATCTCGGGAGTTGATAGGCTTGAAGTCATAAACAGCTCAATGCTTGAAGCACAGCGAAGAGCTGCTGGCAAATCGCACAAAAGTGCTGTTTGAATGAATGCTTACGAGCCTGCTGCTGTCTACCATTGCACAGTCAGACTGCTCTATCAGATATCAAATCATAGACTTAATTATAACATAATAAAACACAGAAATGCGAGCCTTTGGTCAGTAATATGGTCGAATCCGGAAACTATAATTTCAAAAACAAAACGTTTATTATTTCAGTGAAATACGGAAACGTTCCGTATTTTATCTAACGAGTGGCATCCATAAGTCTAAATATTGCTGTTATATTGTACAACCTTCAATGTTATGCCATAATTACGTAAAATTCTGGCAAATAAGTTCGCAACGAGCCAGGCGGCCCAAACTGTTGCATATACCCTGACTTTGCGTGCAATGAACGCAAGAGAAGTGACACAATTTCACCTGGTTAATATTGCCTGCTAACCTGGATTTCTTTTAGCTAAATATGCAGGTTTAAAAAATATATACTTCTGTGTATTGATTTTATGAAAGGCATTGGTGTTTATGGTTAGGTACAGTCGTGCAACGATTGTGCTTTTTTTGCAAATGCGCTTTTGTTAAATCATCCCCCGTTTGGCAAAGTTGGCTGTCTTTCTTAGGAAGAAATAGTCTTCACACAGTTCGCAACGAGCCAAGCGGCCGAAACTACTTCATATACCCTGACTCTGTTGAAAGAGAAGTGACACAATTTACTTAGTTAAAAGAAATTGTTAGCAGGCAATATTAACTAAATATGCAGGTTTAAAAATATATACTTGTGTATTGATTTTAAGAAAGGCATTGATGTTTATGGTTAGGTACACGTTGGAGCAATGGCAGTCATTTTTCTCAATTGCGCACCGCATCGATTATATGCAACGCAGGACACGCTAGATAAACTAGTAATATCATCAACCATGTGTAGTTAACTAGTGATTATGATTGATTGATTGTTTTTATAAGATAGGTTTAATGCTAGCTAGCAACTTACCTTGGTTTCTTACTGCATTCTCGTAAGAGGCAGGCTCCTTGTGGAGTGCAATGAGAGGCAGGTGGTTAGAGCGTTGGACTAGTTAACTGTAAGGTTACAAGATTGAATCCCCGAGCTGACAAGGTAAAAATCTGTCGTTCTGCCCCTGAACAAGGCAGTTAACCCAAAAATGAATTCTCTGAGAGTGTTTACAAAATGGCAACTGAGATCTTTTATAGCAAAGATCCACCCCCTACTCAACATGACAAACCACAGATAATAGGAACTTCACAAAGTGCCTTTTATTTGAAAGAGGGGTATCCCATAGACAGATAGCATTAGCTATAAATAATCGTTCAGTTTAGTCTCCTAAACAAAGTTCCTATCTCGTTCTTGGTACAACATAGTACCAAACCATTACCTCATCCAATGGCATATATCAATTGTCTAAAATACCCTCCTGGACAAGATCAGAAAAGACAGTGAACCTCTTAGGTCATATTCTAAATCAAGATAAGGGCAACCTCAGAGGGGACATACAATAGTTACAGACACATTCCCATAAGAAGAAAAGCCTCCATTCTGTCCCCCTCCCCTTCTGATATTCTTCATAGCATCACATGGTTTAACAGATACATTGACATATGCGTTCATCCACCTCTGGCCTGCTCGCCTCCCTACCATTGAGGAAGTACAGTTCCCGCTCAGCCCAGTCAAAACTGTTCGCTGCTCTGGCCCCCCAATGGTGGAACAAACTCCCTCACGACGCCAGGACAGCGGAGTCAATCACCACCTTCCGGAGACACCTGAAACCCCACCTCTTCAAGGAATACCTAGGATAGGATAAGTAATCCTTCTCACCCCCCCCCCCCCCCCTTAATGACTTAGATGCACTATTGTAAAGTGGCTGTTCCACTGGATGTCAGAAGGTGAATTCACCAATTTGTAAGTCGCTCTGGATAAGAGCGTCTGCTAAATGACTTAAATGTTAAATGTTAATGTTAAGACAAGCCTGACCAGTCCCCTCTCTGGGCCCCTAGTGACTAAGCCCTGGAGAAGAGAGAGGAAAATGCAACTGCCAACAGTATTGTCCAAAAGAAAACATCCTAATGACAAATATCTCACATAAGCATTATTATGTAAATAAAACATCTTATTTATCAATGTTACCTAAATAATTCTGATTCTGCTTCCACAACATGGCAAAGAGTTGGCCCAATAATTGAAACTTGTGGCACCCCCATAGAGACTGCATCAGGCCCGGACAACAGGCCCTCCGATTTGACAAAATGAACTCTATCGGAAAGGTAGTTGGTCAACCAGGCGAGGCAATCATTTGAGAAACCGAGGCTGTTGAGTCTGCTGATGAGGATGTGTTGATTGACAGAGTCAAAAGCCTTGTCGAGGTCAATGAATATGGCTGCACAGTTTTGTTTCTTATCGATGGAGGTTAAGATATTGTTTAGGACCTTGAGCGTGGCTGAGGTGCACCAGCTCTGAAACCAGATTGCATAGTGGAGAAGGTATGGTGGGATTCGAAATGGTCAGTAATCTGTTTAACTTGTCTTTCGAAGACTTTAGAAAGGAAGGGTTGGATAGATATAGGTCTGTAGCAGTTTGGGTCAAGAGTGCCTCCCCTCCTTTGAAGACCGCAGCTGCTTTCCAATCTTTGGGAATGTCAGACGACACAAAAGAGAGGTTGAACAGGCTAGTAATAGGGTTTGCAACAATTTCGGGCAGATCATTTTAGAAAGAAAGGATCCAGATTGCCTAGCCCGGCTGATTTGTGGGGGTCCAGATTTTGCAGCTCTTTCAGATCATCAGTTGACTGAATTTGGGAGAAGGTCAAATGGGGAAGGCTTGGGCGAGTTGCTGTGTGGTGTGCAGTGCTGTTGACCGGGTAGGGGTAGCCAGGTGGAAAGCAAATCCTCAGTGCAGTGGGCAGCTGGGAGGAGGTGCTCTTATTCTCCATGGACTTTACAGTGTCCCAGAACTTTTTTGAGTTTGTGTTGCAGGAAGCAAATTTCTGCTTGAAAAACCTAGCCTTGGCTTTTCTAACTGCCTGTGAATATTGGTTTCTAACTTCCCTGAAAAGTTGCATATCACGGGGGCTGTTCGATGAAAATACAGAACACCACAGGATGTTTTTGTGCTGGTTAGGGGCAGCCAGGTCTGGGGAGAACCAAGGGCTATGTCTGTTCCTGGTTCTACATTTCTAGAATGGGGCATGTTTATTTAAGATGGTGAGGAAGGCATTTTTAAAGAATATCCAGGCATCCTCTACTGACGTGATGAGGTCAATATCCTTCCAGGATACGTGGGCTAGGTCGTTTAGAAAGGCCTGCTCGCTGAAGTGTTTCAGGGAGCATTTGACAGAGATGAGTGGAGGTCGTTTGACCACATCTTCAAATGAGCACATTTATAGGCCTACATTTACGCGCAGGACAGGTAGACTAGTCCTACTTCTATATGAGTAATCAGGTGTGCGTCCTTACTCAATATTGACAGGAGTGTTTCAAACAAATAACAATGAATATATTTACAAAACTGACGCATCTTGCGGGGTCATGTCTGGGTCTGGCATGGGCCGTTTAATTTATTATCCGTTTGGGTCGGCATGGGGAATTATTGTATTTCCCCATAGTATGTTGTACCTCAAGTTGACCGACTGAAACGGAGTGTAACTTTATGACTACAATTACTGTTCCCTGAATTAGGGAAAAGAGGTACAACACCTGTTTGGCCCCGCCCCTTCCTTGGTCGTTGAAGAGCGATTTAAAATTAAATATGACCTGAAGCTCGTATTTCTGTGTTTATTATTATAATTAAGTCTATGATTTGATATTTGATTGAGCAGTCTGACTGAGTGGTGGTAGGCAGCAGCAGGCTCGTAAGCATTCATTCAAACAGCACTTTTCTGCGTTTGCCAGCAGCTCTTCGCAATGCTTGAAGCACAGCTCTGTTTATGACTTCAAGCCTATCAACTCCCAAGATTAGGCTGGCAATACTATAGTGCCTATAAGAACATGCAATAGTCAAAGGTATATGAAATGCAAATGGTATAGAGAGAAACCGTTCTATAATTCCTATAATAACCTCAACCTAAAACTTCTTACCTGGGAATATTGAAGACTCATGTTAAAAGGAACCACCAGCTTCTATATGTTCTCATGTTCTGAGCAAGTAACGGAAAAGTTTGGCTTTTGGCACATATTGCACTTTTACTTTCTTCTCCAACACTGTCTTCTCACATTATTTAAACCAAATGGAACATGTTTCATTATTTATTTGAGACTAAATTGATTTAAAAAATGTATTATATTAAGTTAAAATAAGTGTTCATTCAGTATCGTATCGTTGTAATTGTCATTATTACAAATATATATATATATATATATATATATAACATTGGCTGATTTAATCGTTATCGCCTTTTTTCCTTCTTCCAATAATTGGAATCGGTTTTGAAAAATCATAATCGGTCGACCTCTACTATGTTATTGTTTGGTGATGGTATGGGCCAATTTGTTTAACACTTAGTTTACAAACCCTCATTTTCAGGCTGATAGAAAAGCTAGCCAAAGAGCATTTTACTGGTTGAAGTTTAAAAAAAAGTATAAAGCAGTTGATTTGCGACAATAACACAAACATATTAAGCAGATGATTCAAACGAGCCTTACAATTATAATCCAAAGTCATGTGAAATGCACTCCTAAGCAACCTGGAAATGGTCAGCCTATGAGAACTCCCCTGAGTTTTCCCCGATGGAGGTGAATTAGTGAATAGACACAGAGCTTAATGTGAGTTTCCTTGAGTAGCACTCCTGATCTTGATCTGATAGTGAGCTGTAATATTCAAAATACATTGTGAAAAACTAAAATCTTCACTTACCATTTTTACTCCAGGCAGATATGTTACATCCATAACGAGTGGTTTCCTCATTAGCAGGGAGGAGTTTCTGCAATCAAATTGTGTGTGCATTGACCTCGTGCCGCAATTTTAGCAAACCCAGAAAGGGGCCTATATTGGAGACCAAAAGTTGTCTGGCACACTGCTTAGAGTTTCAACAACTTGAATAACTTACAAGACAAAATATGACTATTAATGCTGACTTGATTCTCTGGGATAGGCGGGACGCTTGCGTCCCACTTGGCCAATAGTCAGGGAAAATGTAGAGCGCCAAATTAAAATAAAATACTATAAAAATTTAACTTTCATTAAATTACACATGTAAGATACCAAATTAAAGCTACACTCGTTGTGAATCCAGCCAACATGTCAGATATCAAAAAGGCTTTTCCGCGAAAGCATATGAAGCTATTATCTGATGATAGCACAACAGTAAACAATGAGAGTAGCATATTTCAACCCTGCAGGCGTGACACAAAATGCAGAAATAAAATATAAATCATGCCTTACCTTTGACGAGCTTCTTTTGTTGGCACTCCAATATGTCCCATAAACATCACAAATGGTCTTTGCTGTTCGAATAATTTCGTCCATAAATATCCAAAATGTCCATTTATTTGGAGAGTTTGATCCAGAAAAACACTGGTTCCAACTTGACCAACATCACTACAAAATATCTCAAAAGTTACCTGTAAACTTTGCCAAAACATTTCAAACTACTTTTGTAATACAACTTCAGTTTTTTTAAATGTAAATAATGGATAAAATTGAAGACTGGATGATCTGTGTTCAATACAGGAAGACAACAAACTCAAGCATGCTTTCTGGTCTTGCGCAACTTTTAAACAGTACACATGACGTGACACTTGTTAAAGATGGCCGTACTTCTTCATTACACAAAGGAATAACCTCAACCAATTTCTAAAGACATGTGACATCCAGTGGAAGCGGTAGGAACTGCAAACAGTCCCTTAGAAATCTGGTTTCCCAATGAAACCTCATTGAAAAGAGGGTGATCTCGAAAAACAACATCTGAATAGTTTATCCTCAGGGTTTTTGCCTGCTACATAAGTTATAATATACTCACAGACATGAAACAGTTTTAGAAACTTCAGAGTGTTTTATATCCAAGTCTACTAATAATATGCATGTCTTATATTCTGGGGATGAGTAGCAGGCAATTGAATTTGGGCACGCTATTTATTCAAAACTGAAAATGCTGCCCCCTATCCCAAAAGTTTTAATTGTCAAATGTAACAGACATCAATTGTTGAACAACTTCAAGGGTTATGGGCCTTTAACCATTTGTCTGACTTTGTCGTTCACACAGGAGAGAGACGGGACAATCGTGGATCCTCTGGGGATCCTCAACAAAATCATGATGATGTCAAGGCAGACAAGAGTCTCTCCAGATCAGAACTCCTCAAGAAACACCAGCAGAGACCCACAGGGAAGAAATCTAATTGCTGCTCTGACTGTGGGAAAAGATTCAACTCTTCATTAAAACTTAAAATACATCAAAGAATTCACACTGGAGAGAAATCTTTTGGCTGTGATCAATGTGGGAAGAGTTTTACTGCATCTAGCCATCTGACTTTACACCAGAGAATACACACAGGAGAGAAACCTCATAGCTGTGATCAATGTGGGAAAAGTTTTACTCGGCCAGACAGCCTGATGGTACACCAGAGAACACACTCAGGAGAGAAACCTTATAGCTGTGATCAATGTGGGAAGAGTTTTTCTACATCTGGCCAGCTGACTTTACACCAGAGAATACACACAGGAGAGAAACCTTATAGCTGTGATCAATGTGGGAAGAGTTTTACTACATCTGGCCAGCTGACTTTACACCAGAGAATGCACACAGGAGAGAAACCTTATAGCTGTGATCAATGTGGGAAGAATTTTATTTCATCTGGCCAGCTGACTTTACACCAGAGAATACACACAGGAGAGAAACCTTATAGCTGTGATCAATGTGGGAAGAGTTTTACCACGTCTAGCCAGCTGACTCTACACCAGAGAACACACACCGGAGAGAAACCTTATAGCTGTGATCAATGTGGGAAGAATTTTTCTAGATCTGACCATCTGACTTTACACCAGAGAATACACACAGGAGAAAAATCGTATAGCTGTGATCAATGTGGGAAGAGTTTTACTAGATCTGGCCATCTGACTTTACACCAGAGAATACACACAGGAGAGAAACGTTATAGCTGTGATCAATGTGGGAAGAAATACTCTGATAAAAGATCTATGATTAAACATCAGAAACATTGTTTCATGATATCAACGAAATAATGTCACAATGTAGAATGTTTTAACATTGTAGAACGATTATTTTAATCATGTCACAATGTAGAACCCTAAATGTTTGTCCCCCGTTCTATCGATTTCAGCATAATATGGATATTAGCATCAGGGGAAAAATCCAGGCCCTGAATTGGAAGAGTACTATTTATGATTTAACAAAAAGTGACCAACAAAAAAACAGTTGTTACACACCACGTTGGTGACCCAAAATGCAACACTTCAAAATGTAGCGAGCAGTTTTCAACAAATTGTCCTCTAGCCAGTGATGTACACATTATTCCCAGATTCCGTGTGGTTTTTGCTGCGTTCATTTTTACAGGACGTGCAGCCTCCTCTCCCTCCTCTCGCACAATTGATTTCAACATGATATCGATGAGTGATGACAAATAAGTGTTGTGTTCCTTTGTTTTTCGACCCCTAAATTTAAATGCATCACTCCCAAATTGTAGCCGACTGTCTTCTGCAGGTTGTCCTCTAACCAGTGAGGTAAAAGATATCTCCCATTTCCATGTGTTTTTTAGTTGTTAGTTTCAACAGCACGTACAACCTGATTTCCCCCCTAATCGATATCAGTGATTTATTGCTACTTGTCAAAACAACAGCGTTTTTGGTGCTTGTGCAGTTTATAAGGTGCTTGTTTAAGAAAATACTTCATATGATTATTGTGGCAGTTGTTTGTGTAGATAGTACATTTTATGTTTAGGATTTCAATTTATCACAAACTTTTTCTGTATTTGGACTATTGATTTGGACACGTTTAAACTGTGACATTAGGGCTACCCCACCTAGCAAAATGTAGTTGAAAATAAGACTATGCGAAAGTTGAAAAGAAAACAATTTAATTGCAATGTACTTACAGCCTATACACATGGACTCAGTATAATAAATTGGTCATTTATCAATTTTCTATCACTCCGGTATTTCTTTACAACATTCAAATGCTAATTGTCTTTATTCCACTACTGAAGAAGCATGACTCAAATCACCTCATATTTCAAACGTCCAGCCTGACAAAAGATAAATGTTTTATTATTCCATGCCTCACCCGTAGTTAAGTTAATTATTGTCAATACATTCACACTGGAGGATATTTCAGGAGTTTCCTCTTGAAATCAGACATGTCCGTGATAAGAACAACTCGGTTGCTGATTGTCTCAAGCATGGGCAGTCTAAATGTTTTGTGTTTTGCATTTAGCCAGTGCGTTGCCAAGGATCACAATTTATTTTGACTGCACGTTTTTCCGTATTGGAGATGAGTTTTGTTTGGGCTCGTTCCAAGGGGACGAGAGTTCTCGAAGCTAGTGAGTTTTAGGAAGACGAGAGTTCCAGAAGCTAATGAGTTTTAGGAAGAAGAGAGTTCTAGAAGCTCGTGAGTTTTACGATTCTATAGAAAGAAAAATGAGTAAAAAAATGTGTATTATTTTTTAGAAATACGTGCTTTTATTTGTATTTAATTATTGACAGCCAGTAGATACCATGTTTATATTGTTTAATGTGAAGCATTGTAGTTGATTATAATGAGAAATGGAAGTTTTCTGTTGGTGGTGAGCAAACTTGTCCAACAAATATATAGGATATATTTGTTGTCTAAAAGGGGAAGTTGTTACAGGCTTTGGTTTTTCCATTTATACTTTGAGGTTGGAGTTTAGCACGTATAGCTCGTTAGCATGTAGAGCGCACAGATTGGTGTCACCTTGTTACACCTGTTTAATATTTTAATCAATGGATTTTCCTCAGGGTCATTAGTCTTTCAGTTGTTATTCTTCTGTTTTTTTATCCTCTTATGTTTGTTGTGGTAAATATTTTTTTCATATTCAGTTTTTTCCTGTGAAGCCATTGTGTTGCATCCATGTCTGAAATGTGCTGTATAAATAAAGCTTGATTTGATTTGAACATATTGTAAAACATATGAACCAAATGTCCGACCAATGAACAAATATGTGCAAAAGCAACACATATCTTGGTCCATCTTAGTATGAAAAACGGTCAAAATAGTGCATGCACATAATATTTCCTAACCATTCACAATGCTGTCTGAGGTACGAGTAAAACATGACATATTATTTGCTAATCATTCACAATGCTGGCTGAGGTACGAGTAAAACATGACATATTATTTGCTAATCATTCACAATGCTGGCTGAGGTACGAGTAAAACATGACATATTATTTCCTAATTGTAAAAAAAATCCCCACTCCTTTATCAACTAGTCTCTCACTGTTTAACCAGAATAACATAAGTTGCGCCTTTCAAACTGTTCGTCCAAAATAATATTCAGCTACTTAGATGTCATGTTATGCTCACTACAAGAAATCCTGAATGTATTGAAATGCCTGGAGGGGATGTGTTAATTCATAACCCATCATTTATACCTTTTGTTTGAAAGGGGCCGTTCAGGCAGACTGGCACGCCCCCTGACCTTACTTCTTACTTGGTAGGAACGAATGGGGATACATAATAAACCCTAGGAAGAGTAGCTGCTGCCTTGGCAGGTACTCATGGGGATCCATAATAAACCCCAGGAAGAGTAGCTGCTGCCCTGGCAGGAACTCATGGGGATCCATAATAAACCCCAGGAAGAGTAGTTGCTGCCTTTGCAGGAACAGTCATGTGATACGTGGTATAGAAAATTCCAATCTTAGAAGGGTACATGGGAGGCACTATACTGTGTATCTGCGGTGTCTATCTGATCAAAACCACTGATACATGCCGTCCCTGGAAGGGGTGCGTCACCTGAGTGGGTTGATTCACAGATGTGATCATCCTGTCTGGGTTGACGCCCCCCCTTGGGTTGTGCCATGGCAGAGATCTTTGTGGGCTATACTCAGCCTTGTCTCAGGATGGTAAGTTGGTGGTTGAAGATATCCCTCTAGTGGTGTGGGGGCTGTGCTTTGGCAAAGTGGGTGGGTTTATATCCTTCCTGTTTGGCCCTGTCCGGGGGTGTCCTCGGATGGGGCCACAGTGTCTCCTGACCCCTCCTGTCTCAGCCTCCAGTATTTATGCTGCAGTAGTTTATGTGTCGGGGGGCTAGGGTCAGTTTGTTATATCTGTAGTACTTCTCCTGTCCTATTCGGTGTCCTGTGTGAATCTAAGTGTGTGTTCCCTAATTCTCTCCTCTCTTTCTTCCTCTCTCTCAGAGGAACTGAGCCCTAGGACCATGCCTCAGGACTAACTGACATGATGACTCCTTGCTGTCCCCAGTCCACCTGGCCGTGCTGCTGCTCCAGTTTCAACTGCTCTGCCTTATTATTATTCGACCATGCTGGTCATTTATGAACATTTGAACATCTTGGCCATGTTCTGTTATAATCTCCACCCGGCACAGCCAGAAGAGGACTGGCCACCCCACATAGCCTGGTTCCTCTCTAGGTTTCTTCCTAGGTTTTGGCCTTCCTAGGGAGTTTTTCCTAGCCACCGTACTTCTACACCTGCATTGCTTGCTGTTTGGGGTTTTAGGCTGGGTTTCTGTACAGCACTTTGAGATATCAGCTGATGTACAAAGGGCTATATAAATACATTTGATTTGATTTGATACAGGCGCCCCTCCACCCTCTGGTGGGACAGATCATGTCTACAGAGAAACCTGGGTATGTGTTTTTACCTTTATTTAACTAGGCAAGTCAGTTAAGAACAAATTCTTATTTTCAATGATGGCCTAGGAACAGTGGGTTAACTGCCTGTTCAGGGGCAGAACAACAGATTTGTACCTTGTCAGCTCGGGGATTTGAAGTCCAACACTCTAACCACTAGGCTACCCTGCCGCCCAAATTGTTAGATATTACTTGTTAGATATTACTGCACCGTCGGCGCTAGAAACACAAGCATTTCACTACACCCGCAAAAAAACCCTGCTAAACAAGTATATCAAGTATAGCCCACTTAGCAGACGCTTTTGTCCAAAGCGACTTACAAGTCGGCTGGGGCCACTACTTTTTACATATGGGTGGCCCCAGCGGGAATCGAACCCACGATGCTTGGCGTTGCAAGTGCCATGCTCTACCGTCTGAGCCACACAGGACCCAACAACATGTGGATGTGACCAATAAAATTTGATTTTGATTTGAAATAAACATTCTATTTTTCAAAGATGCTTTTGGATGAGGTCAAAATTACTCCAAAGGACTTGAATTTGTGCAAAGTCCATATTGATAGAGAAACACTAAACCAGGATTTAGATTTATTAAGAACAAGTTGATTGACAAAGTTATGAAAAATTGGAAGAATTAAATTCTTTGATGTATTACAAGGTTTGATGAAGAGGTGAACATTTTCCCACAGTCAGAGCAGAAGTGAGTTCTCTTCCCTGTGTGTCTATGCTGGTGTTTCTTGAGGAGTTCTGATCTGGAGACTCTTCTCTGCCTCGTCAGCATCATGATGTTGTTGAGGCTCCCAAGAGGATCCACGATAGTCCCGTCTCTCTCATGTGTGAACGACAAAGTCGGACAGATGGTTAAAGGCCCACAACAGCAGAAATCCACTATTTATTTGAGGAATATGGTGATGCCCAGAACATACCCATGGAGTTGTACAACAATTGACGTCTGTTAAATTTGAAAATAAAGACAGTCAAGATTGTTTTCAAATTAGTAGTAACATCCATGATTGTAGGCTAGAAATAAGTTATTCAAGTTGTTGAAATACTAAGTAGTGTGCCAGATGACATTTGTCTCCAATATAGGCCCCTTTCTATGTTTGCTAAAAGTGCAGCACGAGGGCATAGCACACACAATTTGGAAATTCCTCCTTACTAATGAGGAAACCGCTAGCTTTGGATGTAATATATCTGCCTGGAGCAAAAATGGTAGGCGAAGATTTTAGATTTTCACAACGTATTCTGAACATTACAGTGCAAGATCAGGAGTGCTACTCAAGGAAACTCACATTAAGCTCTGTGTCTATTCCCTAATTCACCACCATGGGGGAAACTCAGGGGAGTTCTCATAGGCTGACAGCAAAAACAGCCTACATTTACAGGTGGATTATGAGTGTATTTTACATTACTTTTGGATTATAATTGTAAGGCTCGCTTGAATCACCTTCTTAATATGTTTGTGTTATTGTTGCAAATCAACTGCTTTATACTTAAAAAATACTACAACCAGTAAAATTATCTTTGGCTAGTTTTGCCATCAGCCAGACAATAACGGTTTGTACACTAAGTGTTTAACAAATTGGCCCGTAACTTCACCTAACAATAACATAGACCTACTGTAGGACCCGTAACTTCACCTAACAACAACATAGACCTAGGACTAAGCACCATTTAATATGTCAGGTAAAACATGGAAACGAAAATGGCTTTGTCATGACATTTCCTAACCTGATCACCAGATAATTTTGTGAATAATCCCACTAGGCTACTCTGTAATGTGTTGTCATTCTAAATGTTCTGAATAAAGGAAAATAGCTCTGTGTGTTGTACAATAGCCTATCCATCAAGGAACAGTTCTCTACACATTATGAGCTAAGTATAGCTGTGTCTAATCAGACTATTGAGACCCTACTGTAAATTAAGCAGACAATAACATTATAAACATCAATTTGTTAATGATGTTGGATCTAACGTGGAGCACGGCATAACAGTCTTTACCAGAGTAATGAATGAAGAAGCACTTTGTTGTTGTTGCATGTCGTCATGTTTGTCATTTGACTGGAATTCAGAAAATTATTTCCTGGATCAGCTGATGATAGTTGAACATGTGACTGTAACTAAACAGCTACAGTATTAAGTATTTTGAGTAATTATTGAAGAACCACGGTAATGACAGTATCCATTTGGGTGTTGTGAATAAAGTTAAGGTGACTCTCGGTTATAACCATTGGATTTAGCAAACTGAAAATATTTAGGATTTCTGTGCCCATGAAAACTGTTTTCCCAGCGTAATATAAGGAAACACTAAATGTTACGTAGGTAGAGTGCATTTCAGAGATCTGAATACAAAAAACGGTATGAACAGGAAAATAACCTAAACCACAAGGCCAAATCTACACTGGGGGAGCTTTGAATGTTCCTGAGTGGTCTAGTTACAGTTTGGACTTCGTCTTGAAAGTCGTAAGCAAGACTTGAAAATGGATTTCTAGATCAACAACCAACTTGACAGAACATGAAGGATTTTAAAAAGAATAATGAATATTCACATGAAGATCAGTGTCCTATTGGATGACATCACGACTTCCCATCAAACAAACTCCTCGAAGGCCTTACTATGACATCACTCACTCCTATTTTGCAGTTGTCTAAAAAAAAACACTATTCTGCTCAAAACATATATTTGTTTCCCTTTAGTGTGTTTATACTTTAGTGTATTTATATATCACGTTTCAACAGGAAACGTTTTTTAAAAATCACTAGAGGACTTCATGAACAATCCTGACAGTACAAAAACATATTCAAGTGTAGAATGCCCCTTTTAAAAATCACACATTAGTTCAACAACTGCAGTTTGTGTCCCTGTTTTATAAGATTGTACTCACTGTATTTACTGGTGTTAATCAGTTCTCCAGTCTTCTCTTCTTCGTCCTCCTCTAATGTGACAGTAATCTCCCCCTCTTCATCCTTCACTCCCAAAATGTCTTCATCCTTTTCTTCCGCAGTAACATCCCCCTCCTCTTTCACTGAAACATCTTTCTCTTCTTCTTTCACGGTAACAGCCTCACCCTCTACTTGTTTTTGTATTGTAACATCCTTCTCTTCCACCTCCTCTTGCACAAGACCCTCTTTCTCAGTCCAGCAGATCTCATCTTGTTTATCAGGAGGAGAGTAGCTTAGTGAGCTCATGGTCGGGGATAATAGCTAGCTAGCATTAGCGACTAGACTAGTGCTAACTTAACCAGCCAGCTAGCTAACTTACTTACAACGTAAATATTAAATTGGGTAGCTAGTTGCTTCCACCTAATTCTGTTTAAATCATAGTGTAAAATAAACCACGGAATTGTCTAAAGAACTTGAATGTTCCGACTTTGTTGGCTAGCGAGCTACCGAGGTGGCTGCAGTTGTTGAAGAAGCGTTCCGTCCACTAGATTATCCGTCACACTAGAAACATCGCCTGAAAGACACATATCGCCATCTGCTGTCTGGAGGCAGTCAACTTTTTTTTCCTTCATTGAATTATAATGTTTTAAAGTAGTTTAGGGAAACGTTTTTTCCTCTCCATTAAATAAGAATATTATATCAACACGTACAAAGAGCAACACGTGTTGTTTGATTAGTTCAGATTTTTTAAATGAGAATTTTAAACAAACTCTACATCTTCTCCACATCTGTATTTCTGATTCAGTCAAATAAGTAGATATCAAAATAAGCACCTAGTTATTGATACCCTTGATAAAGATGAGCTAAAATTACTGTATAAAATAAATAAACTTTACCCACTACCATGATATTTTGGTCCAAAACCTGGTTTCCTCTCTGCTAGGAGGCTGAAACTTGGCCATAAATAGATCTTCCAGCAAGACACATAAACATCCACAAATAAATGGTCAATTGGGCACAAAATCAACATTTTCTATCTCAGTCTTCGGACTTGAACTCAGTTGATAACCTGTGGTTTGAATTGAACAGGGCAGTCCACAAGCGCAGACAAAAGAAATCAAGGACCTGGAGAGATTCTGTATGGAGGAATGGTCTAAGATCCCACCCAATGTGTTCTCTAATCTCAGAAAACATTTTAGTGTCGTTATCCTCCCAAGGGGAGGGTGCTGGAGAATTGAAAACATGGATGGCAATAATTCAGACCCCTACCTTTTGAGAATTACCTGTTAAACTAAATCTCTTTCTCTGAGCAATTGTATTAGTATAAAGTAATATAATTTCCCTTTTTTTGTTGGTGTAACAATACATCATGTAGATGTATATAATGAACAGACTAGGTCTATACTGTTCCTCCATGGGGTAACAATACATCATGTAGATGTATATAATGAACAGACTAGGTCTATACTGCTCCGACATGGTGTAATAATACAGTACAGCTGAAGTCGGAAGTTTACATACACTTTGGTTGGAGTCATTAAAATTCATTTTTCAACCACCACAAATTTCTTGTTATCAAACTATAGTTTTGGCAAGTCGGTTAGGATATCTACTTTGTGCATGACACAAGTCATTTTTCCAACAATTGTTAACAGACAGATTATTTCACTTATAATTCACTGTATCACAATTCCAGTGGGTCAGAAGCTTTAGAAGCTTCTGAAAGGCTAATTGACATCATTTTAGTCTATTGGAGGTGTACCTGTGTATGTATTTCAAGGCCTACCATCAAGATAAGTGACTCTTTGCTTGACACCATGGGAAAATCAAAAGAAATCAGCCAAATCCTCAGAAAAAAACGTGTACCTCCAGAAGTCTGGTTCATCCTTGGGAGCAATTTCCAAACGCCTGAAGGTACCACGTTCATCTGTACAAACAATAGTATGCACATATAAACACCATGGGACCACGCAGCCGTCATACTGCTCAGGAAGGAGACGAGTTCTGTCTCCTAGAGATGAACGTACTTCGGTGCGAAAAGTACAAATCAATCCCAGAACAACAGCAAAGGACCCTGTGAAGACGCTGGAGGAAACAGGTAAAAAAGTATCTATATCCACAGTAAAACAAGTCTTATATTCTATATCGACATAACCTGAAAGAACGCTCAGCAAGGAAGAAGCCATTGCTCCAAAACCACTATAAAAAACCAAGACAACGGTTTGCAACTGCACATGGGTACAAAGATCGTACTTTTTGGAGAAATGTCCTTTTGTCTGATGACACAAAAATAGAACTGTTTGGCCATAATGACCATCGTTATGTTTGGAAGAAAAAGGAGTATGCTTGCAAGCCGAAGAACACCATCCCAACCGTGAAGCACTGGGGTGGCAGCATCATGTTGTGGGGGTGCATTGCTGCAGGAGGGACTGGTGCACTTCACAAAATAGATGGCTTCATGAGGAGGAAAATTATGTGGATATTTTGAAGCAACATCTCAAGTCAACAGTCAGGAAGTTAAAATTTGGTCGCAAATGGGTCTTCCAAAAGTACAGTGACACCAAGCATACTTTCAAAGTTGTGGCAAAATGGCTTAAGGACAACAAAGTCAAGGTATTGAAGTGTCATCACAAAGCCCTGACCTCAATCCCATAGAAAATGTGTAAAGAGCAGCTTTCAGATCACTGCACCTGTACATAGCCCATCTGTAAACAGCCCATCTATCTACCTACCTCATCCCCATACGGTATTTATTTGTTTATCTTGCTCCTTTGCACCCCAGTATCTCTACTTGCACATTCATCTTCTGCACATCTACCATTCCAGTGTTTAATTGCTAAATTGTAATTACTTTGCCACCATGGCCTATTTATTGCCTTAACTCCCTTACCTCACACATGGAATAAACAAAACATACAGTTAATAACACAGTAGAAAAAAAGAAAACAAAAAGTCTATATACAGTGAGTGCAAATGAGGTAAGATAAAGCAAATCGGCACATACAACAACACAGCACTGAGATGTAGTGCCTTAGACCGCTGCGCCACTCTGGAGCCCAACATTGACTAATGTTGGTTAGCATGCATAACTTTTGGTGATTGAAGCTTACTTGTGATCCCCCGGTGTTAGGGCAACCCCTTTCTTGTTTTATATTCATAGAGTTGGAGAGAGAAGCGGGGCTTCTGTCCTCCTCAGGTGAGGAGGAAAACCCCGAGCATCTGGCGAGGGTTATCCCCGGAGTGAGGGGTCTTAGCACGGGTCTGAGCGACCAGTGAGCTGTTCCACAAAAACATTACTGTGACGATATTTTGTTTTATTACGGCAAATGGGGTACTACGTCAGCCTTTGCCAGAGCCCCCTGTGCCAAGTTTTCTTGACTCATACCCCGACTTTTTAAAAGGGATTTTGTGGCAATTAGCTTAGGAACCGCATGACAACTTGAACGCTATTGTTCAACTGTCTCTTGGACAGGCGTTATACGTTTTGACATTTTCTGGAATAGTTTTTATTTGAAAACGTTTTTGTTTACTTGCCTGCCTATTGAATTTGGAATGCACTGTACTGTTCATCTCTGAATCTCACTGAGATAATTCCTTTGATACAGCAGTAGCAATACAGGAGATAACATCTACAGAAAAGACAGGAATGCTTATGGGGGAGCTGTTGCTGTATACAGTGCATTCGGAAAGTATTCAGACCCCTTGACCTTTTTCACATTTTGTTCCGTTAAAGCCTTATTCTACAATTGATCAAATTACATTTCTCCCCTTTAATGTATCTAATTTATTTGGCACACCTGCATTTGGGGAGTTTGTCCCATTCTTCTCTGCATATCCTCTCTAGCTCTGTCAGGTTTGATGGGGAACATCACTGCACAGCTATTTTCAGGTCTCTCCAGAGATGTTAGATCGGGCTGAAGTACGGGCTCTGGCTGGGTCACTTGTCCTGAAGCCACTCCAGTCTGAGGTCCTGAGTGATTTGGAGCAGGTCTTTCATTATGGATCTCTCTGCACTTTCCTTCATTAATATTTCCCTTAATCCTGACTAGTCTCCAAGCCCATGCTGCTGAAAAACATCCCCACCTCATCATGCTGCCACCACCATGTTTCACCATAGGGATGGTGCCAGGTTTCCTCCAGATGTGACTCTTGGCAGTCAGGCCAATGAGTTCAATATTGGTTTCATCAAGCCAGAGAATCTTGTTTCTCATGGTCTTAGAGTCACTAAGGTGCCTTTTTTCAAACTCCAAGCAGGCTGTCATGTGCCTTTTACTGAGGAGTGGCTTCTGTCTGGCCACTCTACCATAAAGGTCTGATTGGTGGAGTGCTGGAGTGGATGTCCTTCTGGAAAGTTCTCCCATCTCCACAGAGGAACTCTGACGCTCTGTCAGAGGCCCTTCTTCCCAATCGCTCAGTTTGGCTGGGTGACCAGCTCTAGAAAGAGTATATGCCTCGACTCAATCATGTTTTGGAGCTCTACGGACAGTTCCTTCAACCTCATGGCTTGGTTTTCGCTCTGACATGCACAGTCAACTGTGGGACCATATATAGACAGGTGTGTACCTTCCAAATCATATCCAATTGATTGAATTTCCACAGGTGGACTCCGAACAAGTTGAAGATACATCTCAAGGATGATTAATGGAAACAAGATGCACCTGAAAGCAATTTCATATCTCATAGCAAAGGGTCTGAATACGTATGTAAATAAGGTATTTTTGTTCTTTACCTGTTTTCACTTTGTCATTATGGGCTATTGATGACACCCCTCTGAAACGATATAGACTAACCATTAAAAAAAACTCTTCCTTAGCCTACTACTCCCGCTGCTGCTGGCCTTCATAAATTCTGATGTTATGCTCCTATAGGTTTTGGTAATAGACTACACCTGCTGTCAGCAACCTTTTCCATTTGGCGTGTCAATTTATCTGACCATTTCTACTGATCTGGTGACAGTTGTGATTTTCATATTCACATTTTACTGGAATAGTTTCATTTAATTTATAATAGCTATAATAATTGTGGTTAACCTCTCTGCGCACCGAACCATACGGTGATTGCTACATAAATAGTCATTTTAAACATTCATGAAAATACAAGTGTCTCATGTTTCAAAAGCCTAGAATCTTGCTAGTCCAACTGCGTTGTCAGATTTAAAAAAGGGATTTACTGTGAAAGAATACGATGTGATTATCTGTGGATAGAGCCCCATAAAAAACTATTTCAACTAGCACAGGCGTAACAAAATCATAAACTGCAATAAAATAAATCATTTACCTTTGACGATCTTCTTCTGCTTGCAATCCCAATGCTCATTGTTACACAATGAATGGTCTTTTGTTTGATAAAATCAATTTTTAAAGCCTAACACGAAACATTTTGTGAACCGCTTATGTCGTGAATTCCGTCTAATTCCATTTTCGACGACACATTCGATGTAAATACACACACTAAACGTGACTTTTCCAGTCATGTTTGTTTTCATTGCAATCAACTGGTTTGTTTGTAACACAACCAAACGTGATGGGTCATTTCGCGGGACGTATTGACTGAAAGAAACCGATTTGAAGACAACAAGTAATTACATTATTGTGCACCAATGATATGACCGCTATTTCGTTGATTGACTGTATTTCAACCCAATGACCACTTATCGTCTTGAAATCTAGCTGAGGTAAATGGCAATATGTAATGTTTATATGTTGGAAGACCAACCCATATTCTAATGCCGTTGATTGAAAGTAATAATATAAAATATTATTTATGATTTTTTTAAATTTTAGTAGTAATATATAAAAATGAAATGTGAGATGCCTGTGTTTGCCGCGCCACCCAAACCCCCACATGAAATAGCTTATTTGAGGCTGTTGAGGGAAGGGCAGGCCCACAACAATGGCGAAAGTGAAATGGAGACAGTAGATACAGCTGGTCTGTTGTAATATAATAAAGACAGTAGATCTAGCTGGTCTGTCATAATACAATAGAGCCTTAGATCTAGCTGAAATGGCATAATATAAAATAGACAGTAGATCTAGCTGGTCTGTCATGTTTGTGTGTGTATATATACCTATTGTGGATTTTTCATATTGTGGATTAAAGGGAACATGGCCGAGATGTGTGTGTCTGCCGCTCCACCCCACCCCCACATGAAATAGCCTATTTGAGGCTGTTGAGGGGAGGGCAGGCCCACAACAATGGCCAAAGTGAAATGGAGACAGTAGATACTGCTGGTCTGTTGTAATATAATAAAGACAGTAGATCTAGCTGGTCTGTCATAATATAATAGAAACAGTAGATCTAGCTGAAATGTCATAATATAAAATAGACAGTAGATCTCGCTGGTCTGTCATAATATAAACGAGACAGTAGATCTAGCAGGTCTATAATAATATATTCAACCTTATGTTCCCTGTACTCTATATATATCTGTTTTTTATACCTGTTGATACAGGGCTCATATGTGAAACTATTCGAACTGAACATTTTCTTTCACAGTGACATTGACTCCGAATGGGAGCCCCAGTGCTAAGGTGTCCATCCCCCACTGAAGCTGGTTCATCCAGCTCCTGCCACAAGTGGTGTTCAAATACTTCCAAATATTGAAAGTGTTATTTTGTAAAAGTATATATTTTTTCATGTTTTTTCTCCAGTTTTTGGGGTGTGTGTTAGAATACAATTTTGGTATTTTGTATATAGTTATTCCATAACTCCACCAATTTGGCCACTTGGGTACATTTGGGCAAATTGTGTGGGACACCTGGGTGACTTCATGATAAATGTCATGTAGCACACTCATTTTGGAAGGTATCATTCTGAAACTTTGCACAAGGACTGTTGCCCTCTTATGTTTTTCACTGAAATTGTCCCCATCATCCTATCTGAATGTTTGTTTTGTCTTGTTCATTTTA
This sequence comes from Oncorhynchus masou masou, assembly GCF_036934945.1. NCBI lineage: Eukaryota > Metazoa > Chordata > Actinopteri > Salmoniformes > Salmonidae > Oncorhynchus > Oncorhynchus masou. Next base: position 62,704,358 of record NC_088217.1, on the reverse strand, counting down.
GCCTCTTGGAACCCCCCCCCCCCCCCCCTATCAACAGGGACAGTAGGCTTTTCACTAGGACCGGGAGGAAAAATGGCTACCTCTTTGTTTAGCGCAAAAAGTCACACTGAGAGCCAACAACTGACCACTTACGCAATGTGGACGTTTACGCTCATTCTTCAAAATAAAGGCCTGAAACTACGTCTAAAGGCTGTAGACATCTTAGGGAAGCCACAGAAAAAAAGGAATCTGGTTGATATCCCTTTCAATGGGCAATGGGGATGCATAGAAAGACAGGGGTTTCAAAATAAGAGTCACTTCCTGATTGGATTTTTCTCAGGATTTCGCCTGCAATATCAGTTCTGTTATACTCACAGACAATATTTTTACAGTTTTGGAAACTTTAGGGTGTTTTCTATCCTAAGCTGTCAATTATATGCATATTCTAACATCTGATCCTTAGAAATAGGCAGTTTACTTTGGGAACGTTATTTTTCCAAAAATAAAAATAGTGCCCCCTAGCTTCAAGAGGTTAAGACAATCAGAAATACTATCAGACATCCCCAAATGGGCACATTTATAGACCTACATTTGTGCTTAGGCCAGGTAGACTAGTCCTACTTCTAATCAGGTGTGTGTCCTTACTTAACCTCTTGATACTCCCCACCCCGGATCCGGGATCGTGAATAAAGCCTCAGGCTCATTAGCATAACGCAACGTTAACGATTTCTGAAAATCGCAAATAAAATGAAAATAATGCACCTGCTCTCAAGCTTAGCCTTTTCTTAACAACACTGTCATCTCAGATTTTCAAAATATGCTTTTGAACCATAGCAAATCACTAATTTGTGTAAGAGTATGCTAAGCTAGCTTAGCATTTTGAGTAGCATTTAGCACGCAACATTTTCACAAAAACCAGATAACCAAATAAATAAAATCATTTACCTTTGAAGAGCTTCGGATGGTTTCAATGAGGAGACTCTCAGTTACATAGCAAATGTTCAGTTTTTCCTGAAAGAATCTTTGTGTAGGAGAAATCGCTCCGTTTTGCACATCACATTTGGCTACCGAAACGAACCGAAAATTCAGTCACCAAAACGTCAAACTTTTTCCGAATTAACTCCATAATATCGACCGAAACATGGCAAACGTTGTTTGGAATCAATCCTCAAGGTTTTTTTTCACATATCTCTACATTGATATGCAGTTCGTGGAAGCCTGCTTTCCCCTCAGAATCGAATGGAAAAATACCAGCAGCTGAAAAAGATGCACCAATTTCGACGGAGGACACCGGGCGGACACCTGGAAAATGTAGTCTCTTATGGTCAATCTTCCAATGATATGCCTACAAATACGTCACAATGCTGCAGACACCTTGGGGAAACGACAGAAAGCGCAGGCTCATTCCTCTCGCATTCACAGCCATATAAGGAGACAATGGAAAATGGAGCCTCAAAAAGCCTGCTGGTTTCCTGGATGCCGTTTCATCTTGGTTTTGCCTGTAGCTCCCGTTCTAGGGCACCCACAGAGAATATCTTTGCAGTTCTGGAAACGTCAGAGTGTTTTCTTTCCAAAGCTATCAATTATATGCATAGTCGAGCATCTTTTTGTGACAAAATATTGCGCTTAAAATGGGCACGTCTTTTTATCCAAAAATGAAATAGCGCCCCCATAGCATCAAGAGGTTATTAACATTGACAGGAGGGTTTCAAACAAAAGACAATTAATAAATGTACAAAACTGGCACATCTTGTGGGGTAAGGTCTGGGTGGTCTGCAAGGGGTCGTTTCATTTAGTATCCGTTTGGGTCGGCATGGGGAGTGATTGTATTTTCCCATAGTATGTTTTACCGAAGTTAACCGACCGGAAGGGAGTGTCATGACATTGGCTTGGGGGATAGGTTACCTCTTTCCCCCTTTTTCCTCTCTCTACCCTACTGATGTTGCATTTGCAAAACCATTGGTTAGCATAGAGATTCTGGGAACATCAGAAGGTGGGGGAAATTAACTATAATCTGGTAATCCGACAAATGGAACATATGCGGTGGTACTTAATGAATGTGATGTCAGTTCGGTTGTCATCTGAGACATTCTTATCAATGATAAGATGACATAAACTCTACAGTGGAAAGTCTACACATCAGAGTTATCGGATTCACATGGAATTGTTGTTCAATTTAAATGTTTGAATATGAAATTATTTGTGATGGGATGAAATGTGATTTTAGCTTCTAAAATGTGAGATTTGGGTTTTCATAAGATAGGGCTCTGCTCAATCAGTGGCCCGCCCTTGTGAAGGGACATGGGCTATAAAACTTTTCAAACGTGCCCTCCTCTCCCTTCCTATATAAGCCCTTGACGACAATGTAACCTCCTGTTCCGAAGATGTGAGGACGACGGTCCTATGTCAGAATGGTTCAGATAATAGCTACAGAACGAAGCCAACATCAGCGTGAGCTTTGGTTGCGAATGGTATGAACTTTGAACTCTTATTCACTACAGAAGTGATACCTCCTAGCCGTTGAGTTAGCAACAGCAGATGCAAACGAGGGTTAGGAATGAACAGACAGAGTATTCTGTCTATCACACAACAACGTTACTACAACGTATCCAATTGACCGCCAGAAACATTCTACCAGAGTAAATATTTATTGCATTTTCCTTTTCCCAATGGGCGGTAATTTAGAATGCATAAGATACTGTATTTACAATAGCACAGCCTCTTCCCTTTGTTCCTCAGTCTTCCCGCTCTTTCACTCAAACCCAGCCCCTTTTATTTTGTGTAACAAGCTGTCATATCTGTTCCGCCCGCTAGGGACGATTTCCTTTATGACGTAATGTGTAATCAAGTTATGATTTAAATATGTGTATGTGCAGTTCTGTGTGATTAGTTAGGTATTTAGTAAATAAATAATTAAACCCAATTTTGTATTGCTGATTCAACTTGTTAGCCAGGGTTCGTGCAGATAACTAAGAATTTACAACTTTCAGATGAGCCTGAATTAAGCTGACTATTAATATTGACTGCTATTGATGTCTTTAAGAGTTTATTCGAAGATAACAGCTCTATAAATATTATTTTGTGGTGCCCGACTCTCTAGGTAATTACATTTACATGATTAGCTCAATCAGGTGATATTAATTACGGAGAAATTATTTTATAGAATAGCATGTCATATCACTTAATCCGGATAGCCAAAGACACGACAGGAGTGTAACTTTATGACTACTGTTGGATTCAGGCTAAACTTTGAACATTGAGATATTAAAAGACATGATAGGTCAGGCGCAGAGTATATAAAGGAGTGAGATCTGTAGAAAGATAGAGTGGCTGTGGAATGTGCTGGGTGGATGGGAGGTGATCACAGGATTGCTATAGGGGAAGAGGATGGACATCTGTGGATTAGGCGAAGGAGGGGATTAGGTCAGGTCAGATCCCCTGAAGGGAGTAATCAGGGTTTAGTATCCTGTTACCCTCTTCCTGTTGAACCAGAAGATGTAAGGATTGGAGAGAAGGAGTGATCAAAGTGGGGTATATATACTTGTGATGGTGAGAACATTTCTTTGGTCTGAATTACAGCTGTAACGACCCTTTGGGAAGAATTCAACTTGGTTAAGCTTCTCTAGTGTCTGTGAGTTATTTACTCTGAAAAATTAGAACCTAACACTATAATTAATGTTCCCTGAAGGAGGGAAACGAGGTGCAACACCTGTTTGGCCCCACCCTTCCTGGGTCAGTGAAGAGTGTTATTAAATTTAAGGAATAATCCCGAGCCTCACGCTCATCACCTGTGGAAGGTGGGGCTACCAGCGAGGCGCAAATTTAATGGTATGTTGTTTCTAGGAGTTTTTCCTAGCCACCGTGCTTCTACACCTGCATTGCTTGCTGTTCGCGGTTTTAGGCTGGGTTTCTGTACAGCACTTTGAGATATCAGCTGATGTACGAAGGGCTATATAAATAAATTTGATTTGACCTTTGCACCGGACGCACCGGAGTGGCTATAGTGGTGAACGCCCTTGTCCCGACGCTAGTACCAGTTAGCCTCGAGTCAGGTGCGTCTCCCGGCTAGCAAACAAAATTACTCCAGCTACAATACCTATTTTGCCAAATGGCCTGGACCCTTTGTCGACACGTAGCCCCACCGATCCATCACGACTGGTCTGCCGACGTAATTCCGTCCGATGTGCCCTCAACCGGCCTTTACAGGACGTTGGTGACTCCCTTGTCCCGAAGCTAGCACCAGTTAGCCTCGAGCCAGGCGCATCTCCCGGCTAGCGTAGTAACGACTACCTAACGGCTTCCCTGTTTCATACAGTTGAAGTCGGAAGTTTACATACACTTAGGTTGGAGTCATTAAAACTCGTTTTTCAACCACTCCACAAATTTCTTCTTAACAAACTATAGTTTTGGCAAGTCGGTTAGGACATGTTCTTTGTGCATGACACAAGTCATTTTACCAACAATTGTTTACAGACAGATTATTTCACTTATAATTCACTGTTTCACAATTCCAGTGGGTCAGAAGTTTACATACACTAAGTTGACTGTGCCTTTAACAGCTTGTAAAATTCCAGAAAATGATGGCATGGCTTTGGAAGCTTCTGATAGGCAAATTGATGACATTTGAGTGAATTGGAAGTGTACCTGTGGATGTTTTTCAAGGCCTACCTTCAAACTCAGTGCCTCTTTGCTTGACATTATGGGAAAATCAAAAGAAATCAAGCAAGACCTCAGATAGAAAATTGTAGATCTCCACAAGTCTGGTTCATCCTCAGGAGAAATTTCCAAACGCCTGAAGGTACCACGTTCATCTGTACAAACAATAGTACGCATGTATAAACACCATGGGACCATGCAGCCGTCATACCGCTCAGGAAGGAGACGTGTTCTGTCTCCTAGAGATGAACGTACTTTGGTACGAAAAGTGCAAATCAATCCCAGAACAACAGCAAAGGACCTTGTGAAGATGCTGGAGGAAACAGGTACAAAGGTATCTATATAGTAAAATGAGTCCTATATCGACATAACCTGAAAGGCCGCTCAGCAAGGAAGAAGCCACTGTTCCAAAACCACCATAAAAAAGCCAGACTACGGTTTGCAACTGCACATAGGGACAAAGACTGTACTTTTTGGAGAAATGTCCTCTGGTCTGATGAAACAAAAATAGAACTGTTTGGCCATAATGGCCATGGTTTTGTTTGGAGGGGAAAGGGGTAGGCTTGCAAGCTGAAGAACACCATCCCAACAGTGAAGCACAGGAGTGGCAGCATCATGTTGTAGGGGTGCTTTGCTGCAGGAGGGACTGGTGCACTTCACAAAATAGATGGCATCAGGAGGGAAATGATGTGTATATATTGAAGCAACATATCAAGATATCAGTCAGGAAGTTGAAGTTTGGTCACAAATGGGTCTTCTTAATGGACAATGACCGCAAGCATACTTCCAAATCTGTGGCAAAATGGCTTAAGGACAACAAAATCAAGGTATTGGAGTGGCCATCAGAAAGCCCTGACCTCAATCCTATAGACAATTTGTGGGCAGAACTGAAAAAGCGTGTGAGAGCAAGGAGGCCTACAAACCTGACTCAGTTACACCAGCTTTGTCAGGAGGTATAGGCACAAATTTACCCAATTTATTGTGGGAAGCTTGTGGAAGGCTACTCAAAACGTTTGACCCAAGGTTAAACAATTTAAAGGCAATGCTAACAAATACTAATTGAGTGTATTTCTGACATCTGACCCACTGGGAATGTGATGAAAGAAATAAAAGCTGAAATAAATCATTCTCTCTACTATTATTCTGACATTTCACATTCTTAAAATAAAGTGGTGATCCTAACTGACATAAAACAGGGAATTTTTACTTGGATTAAATGTCAGGAATTGTGAAAAACTGAGTTTAAATGCTAAGGTGTATGTAAACTTCCGACTTCAACTGTATATTGCTGTTTACTGGACACTATGATCACTTGGTTACATAGCTGATGCCTGCTGGACTGTTAATTAATTAGTTAATTCATTCATTTTGTTTATCTGTCGGCCCCAGCCTTGAACTCGGGCATTGTGTGTCGTTAACTGAGCCTCACTGCCCATTCATCAACATATTACCTGTTGTTGTTGTCTCCGCTAGCTCTCCCAATCAACATCTGTGATTGCATTATGCCTCGCTTTGTCTCTCTCTAATGTCAATATGCTTTGTATACTGTTGTTTAGGGTAGTTATCATTGTTTTATTTTACTGCGGAGCCAATAGTCCCACTCAACATGCCTCAGAGAGCTCTTTTGTACCACCTCCCACACATACGGTGACCTCACCTAGCATAACTAGTGCTTCCAGAGATGCAACCTCTGTTATCGTCACTCAATGCCTAGGTTTACCTCCACTGTACCCGCACCCTACTAAACCCCTGTCCGTATATTATGCCTTTAATCTATCCTACCACGCCCAGAAATCTGCTCCTTTTATTCTCTGTCACCAACGCACTAGACGACCAGTTCTGATATCATTTAGCCATACCCTCATCCTACTCCTCTGTTCCTCGGGTGATGGAGAGGTTAACCCAGGCCCTGTGTGTCCCCGGGCGCTCTCATTTGTTGACTTCTGTAACTGTAAAAGCCTTGGTTTCATGCATGTTAGCATCAGAAGCCTCCTCACTAAGTTTGTTTTATTCACTGCTTTAGCACACTCCGCCTACCTTGATGTCCTTGCCGCGTCTGAATCCTGGCTTTGGAAGGCCCCCCAAAATTCTGAAATTTCCATCCCCAACTATAACATTGTCCATCAAGATAGAACTGCCAAAGGGGGAGGAGTTGCAATCTACTGCAGAGATGGCCGGCAAAGTTCTGTCATACTTTCCAGGTCCATGCCCAAACAATTCGAGCTTCTAATTTTAAAAATGAATCTCTCCAGAAAGGAGTCTCACTGTTGCCGCCTGTTATAGACCCCCTCCCCCCCCAGCTCCCAAATGTGCCCTGGACACCATATGTGAATTGATTTCTCCCATCTATCTTCAGAGTTCCTTCTGTTAGGTGACCTAAACTGGGATATGCTTAACACCCCGGCCGTCCAACAATCTAAGCTAGATGCCCTCAATCTTACACAAATTATCAAGGAGTCCACCAGGTACAACCCTAAATCCGTAAACATTTGCACCCTTATCGATATTATCCTGACCAACTTGCTCTCCAAATAAACCTCTGCTATTTTCAATCAGGATCTCAGTGATCACTGCCTCATTGCCTGCATCTGTTATGGGTTCGCAGTCAAACGACCACCCCTCATTACTGTCAAACGCTCCATAAAACACTACTGCGAGCAGGCCTTTCTAATCGACCTGGCACGGGTATCCTGGAAGGATTTTGACCTCATCCCATCAGTTGAGGATACCTGGTTGTTCTTTAAATGTAATTTCCTCACCATCTTAAATAAGCATGTCCCTTTCAAAAAAATTTAGAACTAAGAAAATATATAGTCCTTGGTTCACTCTAGACCTGACTGCCCTCGACCAGCACAAAAACATCCTGTGGCGTACTGCACAAGCATCGAATAGTCCCCGCGATATGCAATTTTTCAGAGAAGTCGAGAACCAATACACACAGTCGGTTAGGAAAGCAAAGGCTATCTTTTTCAAACAGAAAATTGCATCCTATAGCTCTCAAAAAGTTTTGGGACATGTAAAGTCCATGGAGAATAAGAGCACCTTTCCCCAGCTGTCCACTGCACTGAGGCTAGGAAACACCGTCACCACCGATAATTCCACGATAATCGAGAATTTCAATAAGCTTTTCTCTACGGCTGGCCATGCTTTCTTCCTGGCTACCCTGGCCAACAGCTCCGCACCACCCGCAGTTACTTGCCCAAGCCTCCCCAGCTTCTCCTTCACCCAAATCCAGATAGCTGATGTTCTGAAAGAGCTGTAAAACTGGACCTGTACAAATCAGCTGGGCTAGACAATCTGGACCCTCTCTTTCTAAAATTATCCGCCGCCCTTTTTGCAACCCCTATTACTAGTCTGTTCAACTTCTTTTGTGTCGTCCGAGATTCCTAAAGATTGTAAAGCTTCCGTGGTCATTCCCCTCTTCAAATGGGGTGACACTCTAGACCCAAACTGTTACAGACCTATTTCCATCCTGTCCTACCTTTCTAATGTCTTTGAAAGCCAAGTTAACCTCTCTTGTGTTTGTGGGATGCTAGCGTCCCACCTGGCCAACAGCCAGTGAAATTGCATGGCGCCAAATTCAAAACAACACAAATCCCATAATTAAATTCCTCAACCATACAAGTATTATACACCATTTTAAAGGTAAACTTCTTGTAAATCTCTTAAACCTCTGGGGGCAGTATTTCATTTTTGGATGAAAAACGTTCCCGTTTTAAACAAGATATTTTGTCACGAAAAGATGCTCGACTATGCATATAATTGACAGCTTTGGAAAGAAAACACTCCAAAACTGCAAAGATATTGTCTGTGAGTTCCACAGAACTAATGCTACAGGCGAAACCAAGATGAAATTTCATACAGGAAGTGAGCCAGATTTTGGAGGCGTTGTGTTCCAATGTCTCCTTATATGGCTGTGAATGCGCAAGGAATGAGCCTACACTTTCTGTCGTTTCCCCAATGTGTTTGCAGCATTGTGACGTATTTGTAGGCATATCATTGGAAAATTTACCATAAGAGACTACATTTACCAGGTGTCCGCTCGGTGTCCTCCGTCGAAACTATTGCGTAATCTCCAGGTGCGTGCATTTTTCCATTTTGAACAGAGGAGAAGCCAAACTGCAACGAGTGATTTATCATCGAATAGATATGTGAAAAACACCTTGAGGCTTGATTCTAAACAACGTTTGCCATGTTTCTGTCGATATTATGGAGTTAATTTGGGAAAAAAGTTTGCGTTGTAATGACTGAATTTTCGTTTTGTTTTCTTATCCAAACATGATGAACAAAACGGAGCGATTTCTCCTACACAAATAATCTTTTTGGAAAAAATGAACATTTGCTATCTAACTGAGAGTCTCCTCATTGAAAACATCCAAAGTTCTTCGGTTGAATGGTTGAAAAGCATTTTTTGAAAATCTGAGATGACAGTATTGTTAACAAAAGGCTAAGCTTGTGAGCCAATATGTTTATTTCATTTCATTTGCGATTTTCATGAATAGTTAACGTTGCGTTATGGTAATGAGCTTGAGGCTATAATTACGCTCCCGGATACGGGATTGCTCGTCGCAACAGGTTAATCCAAACACTGTGTCCGATTTCAAAAAGGCTTTATGGCGAAAGCACACCATATGATTATGTTAGGTCAGCACCTAGTCACAGAAATCCAAACAGCCATTTTCCATCCAAGGAGAGGGCTCACACAAGTCAGAAATAGCGATTAAATTAATCATTAACCTTTGAGGATCTTCATCAGATGGCACTCAAAGGACTTCATGTTACACAATACATTTTTGTTTTGTTCAATAAAGTCCCTCTTTATATCCAAAAACCTTAAAAATTGTGCGTTATGTTCAGTATTCCAAAGGCACAACTGGCGCTCTCAAATCCAGTGTAAAGTTAATAAACAGATAACTGACCATTTCGAATCCCACCGTACCTTCTCTGCTGTCTAATCTGGTTTTCGAGCTGGTCATGGGCGCACCACAGCCACGCTCAAGGTACTAAACGATATCATAACCGCCACTGATAAAAGACAGTAGTGTGCAGCCTGTCACCTTCTGACCCTAGTTATTGTGTTAATTGTTTGTTTTAGTTGGTCAGGACGTGAGTTGGGTGGGCATTCTTTTTGTGTGTTTAGGTTGTTTTTCTGTGTTCGGCCTAGTATGGTTCTCAATCAGAGGCAGGTGTCGCTAGTTGTCTCTGATTGAGAATCATACTTAGGTAGCCTGGGTTTCACTGTTTTTTTTCACCTTTATTTAACCAGGTGGGCTAGTTGAGAACAAGTTCTCATTTGCAACTGCGACCTGGCCAAGATAAAGCATAGCAGTGTGAACAGACAACACAGAGTTACACATGGAGTAAACAATTAACAAGTCAATAACACGGTAGAAAAAAAGAGAGTCTATATACATTGTGTGCAAAAGGCATGAGGAGGTAGGCGAATAATTACAATTTTGCAGATTAACACTGGAGTGATAAATGATCAGATGGTCATGTACAGGTAGAGATATTGGTGTGCAAAAGAGCAGAAGAGTAAATAAATAAAAACAGTATGGGGATGAGGTAGGTGAAAATGGGTGGGCTATTTACCAGTAGACTATGTACAGCTGCAGCGATCGGTTAGCTGCTCAGATAGCAGATGTTTGAAGTTGGTGAGGGAGATAAAAGTCTCCAACTTCAGGGATTTTTGCAATTAGTTCCAGTCACAGGCAGCAGAGTACTGGAACGAAAGGCGGCCAAATGAGGTGTTGGCTTTAGGGATGATCAGTGAGATACACCTGCTGGAGCGCGTGCTACGGATGGGTGTTGCCATCATGACCAGTGAACTGAGATAAGGCGGAGCTTTACCTAGCATGGACTTGTAGATGACCTGGAGCCAGTGGGTCTGGCGACGAATATGTAGCAAAGGCCAGCCGACTAGAGCATACAAGTCGCAGTGGTGGGTGGTATAAGGTGCTTTAGTGACAAAACGGATGGCACTGTGGTAAACTGCATCCAGTTTGCTGAGTAGAGTGTTGGAAGCAATTTTGTAGATGACATCGCCGAAGTCGAAGATCGGTAGGATAGTCAGTTTTACTAGGGTAAGTTTGGCGGCGTGAGTGAAGGAGGCTTTGTTGCGGAATAGAAAGCCGACTCTTGATTTGATTTTCGATTGGAGATGTTTGATATGAGTCTGGAAGGAGAGTTTACAGTCTAGCCAGACACCTAGGTACTTATAGATGTCCACATATTCAAGGTCGGAACCATCCAGGGTGGTGATGCTCGTCGGGCATGCGGGTGCAGGCAGCGATCGTTTGAAAAGCATGCATTTGGTTTTACTAGCGTTTAAGAGCAGTTGGAGGCCACGGAAGGAGTGTTGTATGGCATTGAAGCTCGTTTGGAGGTTAGATAGCACAGTGTCCAAGGACGGGCCGGAAGTATATAGAATGGTGTCGTCTGCGTAGAGGTGGATCAGGGAATCGCCCGCAGCAAGAGCAACATCATTGATATACAGAGAAAAGAGTCGGCCCGAGAATTGAACCCTGTGGCACCCCCATAGAGACTGCCATAGGACCGGACAACAGGCCAGGTCGATGAAGACGGCTGTGTAATGGTTTTCCTCCTCTTCGTCTGAAGAGGAGAGACGAGAGAAGGATCGGAGGACCAATATGCGGCGTGGTAAGTGTCCATGGTATTTATTTAAATGCATAAACTGAACACTCCATACAAAACAATAAACGTACCGTGAATAACGAAAAATGAAAACAGTACAGCGGCGGACTCTTTTCTCTGTATATATCAACGATGTCGCTCTTGCTGCAGGGGGTTCCTTAATCCACCTCTACGCAGACGACACCATTCTGTATACATCTGGCCCTTCTTTGGACACTGTGTTAACCTCTCTGGGGTAGTTGGGACGCAAGCGTCCCACATGGCCAACATCCAGTAAAATTGCAGAGTGCGAAATTCAAAAACACTAAATTCAAATATTTAACATTCTTGAAAATATATGCATTTATACATCAAAATAAAGCTTAACTTCTTTGTTAATCCAGCCAAAGTGTCAGATTTCAAAAGGCTTTATGGCAAAAGCACACCATGTGATTATCAGAGGACAGCGCCCGCATACAAAACACATGAAAATCATTTTTCAACCAGGCAGGTGCGACACAAAAGTCAGATATAGCAATACAATTAATCACTTACCTTTGATGATCTTCATCTAGTGACACTCACTATAGTCCCTGTTACACAATAAATGTTTGTTTTGTTTGATCAAGTCCCTCTTTTTATAAAAAAAACATTTTGGTAAGGCGCGTTATGTTCAGTAATCAACTTTCTAAACAGCATCCGGTGAAATTGCACTGGGCGACATTCAACAAAAATAAATATTCATGATATAAATTCAGAAAACATACATGTGTTAAACATAGGCTTAAAGATAAACTTCTTCTTAATGCAACCGCTGTGTCAGATTTCAAAAAGGCTTCACGGCAAAATTGATCATCTGAGGATAGCGCTCAGCTACCAAAACATTAAATACAGTTAGCAGCCAGGTGGATTAGTCACAAAAGTCAGAAATAACAATAAAATTAATCACTTACCTTTGATGATCTTCATATGGTGCACTCAAAAGACCCCCAGTTGCACAATAAATGTTTTGATCGATAAGGTCCCTCTTTATATCCAGAAACCTCCATTTTGTCAGCTCGTTTTGTCCAAGAATTCATTGTCTCAAAGCACGACCACAAGACTCAGATGAAAAATCCAAAAACCATCATTAAAGTTCATAGAAACATGTCAAACAATGTTTATATACAATCCTCAGCATGTTTTGGTCATAAATATTCAATAATATTTCAACCGGACAATTTCTCCGTCATTAGAAAATGAAAAACAAAAAGTGCACTGTGTCAGCCACACGCATTGAACAGGTCTGGTAATTTTCCACTATCCACTGACTTATAGTGGTGTATCTCTCACACTTTTTAGAATAGAAGCCTGAAACAATGCCTAAAGCCTGGCCACATGTACTGGAACACATAGAAAATGTGAACTGGGTCATAAGTCTTTGTATGGTGGATTTCGATGGAAAACCCTCCTTTCAAATAATAGCATTTCCTTGGTGGATTTTCTCAGGTTTTCACCTGCTATATCAGTTGTTATACTCACAGACATTATTTTAACAGTTTTGGAAACTTTAGACTCTATCCAATACTACAATAATGCATATGCATCTCCTAGCTTCTGGGCCTGAGTAACAGGCAGTTTGGGCACGGTTTTCATCCGTATGTCACAATACTGCCCCCTACACACGAGAGGTTAAACGCTCGTAAAATTAAATGCATGCTCATCAACTGATCGGTGCCCGCCAGCCCGACTAGCATCACTACTCTGGATGGTTCTGACATAGAATATGTGGACAACTACAAATAAATTGGTGTCTGGATGGACTGTAAACCCCCCTTCAGACTCATATTAAAACCTGTTAAGGCTCGGGACAATACTGCCCCCTTTGGATGAATTGTGTGCCCAAAGTAAACTAAAAAATAAACTGTCAAAAATTGCTAATATATGCATATAATAATTATTATTGAATAGAAAACACTCTAAAGCTTCTAAAACCGTTCGAATTATGTCTGTATGTAAAGCAGAACTCACAGGGCAGCCATTCTCCCAAACTCTCTCTCTGTCCTAAGAAAGTTGCTCCAACTTTGACGTCATCTCCCCCACCCTTCCAAAACAGCTACGGATCTGGGAACAGTTTCTATTTCTTCAGCGCGATCTCGTCTTTCAATGAGACGTGGAACCGAGAAAATAGCACTAGCTTTGACTGCTTGGCGGGCAAAATACTGAGGTGTCACGAGTTTTCAGGTGCGCGCTCTGTGAAAAGGGTCTTTTTTTTCCAGCTTGCTTGAGGAGAGTTCGTTATGTTTGATTTAATCGCCAATTGTTTTGTACGTTAAAAACATCCTAAAGCTTGATTCTGCACTTAGTTTGACCAGTTTAGTCGACATATAATATGAAATTTGAAGTTTTGATGCGCAATTTTCGTGATCAGAAGTCCTTTTTGGGGTAATTCACCTGAAGATGTTAGCGTTTGCTAATACAAAGACACACCAACAGCAACCAAACGTTATATTAGGTAAGTATAACTCCTTCCACGACATTCTTGTCGAAGACCATCAAAGGTAAGGGAATATTTATGTTATAAAATTGTATTTTTGTCGAATCCAACATTGTAGAGAAATAATGCTAATGCCTGAGCGCCGTCTCAGATTATTGAATAGTGAACGAATTCTGTAACGTTAAAAATAAATGTAACACAGCGTTTGCATTAAGAAGAAGTGTATCTTTCTAAATATATGTAGAACATGTATATTTAGTCAAAGTTTATGATGTTTATTGCTGTTATCTGGCGTTAGCTGCCGGAGCTATTTATAATTTCTCCGGACATTTCTGTTGCATTTTTTGAACATGGCTCAATGTAAACGGAGATTTATGGATATAAATTGCATATTATTGAAAAAAACATAAATGTACTGTGTAACATGTGCTATTACTGTCATCTGATGAAGATTTTCAAAAGGTTAGTGAACCATTTTTCTTTTAATCCTGCGTTTGTGATTGTGCTATTTTGCATAGCAATGTGGCTACATATTGTATGCTTTCCTAGTGGTGGTTTAACATAAATATGTGCTATGTTTTCGCTGTAAAACATTTTAAAATTCTGACATGCTGGGTAGATGAACAAGGTGTTTATCTTTCATTTAAGCTATTGGACTTGTTAATGTGTGGAGGTTAAATATTTTTAAGAATATTTTTGCTTTCCCTGCGCCACCGTTTGGGCTGAAGGGGGGGGGGGGGGGTGTTCCCAGTTGGGAACCCGCAGCCCCTTCAGGTTAAGCATCTCCAATCCAAAATTAAATCTACAATCGGCTTCCTATTTCGCAACAAAGCCTCCTTCACTCACGCTAACAAACATACCCTCGTAAAACTGACTATCCTACTGATCCTTGACTTCGGCGATGTCATTTACAAAATAGCCTCCAACACTCTACTCAGCAAACTGGATGCAGTCTATCACAGTGCCATCCGTTTTATCACCAATGCCCCATATACCACCCACCACTGCGACCTATATGCTCTCGTCGGCTGGCCCTCGCTACATATTGTTGCCAAACCCACTGGCTCCAGGTCATCTATAAGTCTTTGCTAGATAAAGCTCTGCCTTAACAAAGCTCACTGGTCAACATAACAACACCCACCTGTAGCACGCGCTCCAGCAGGTACTGTATAACTCACTGGTCATCCCCAAAGCCAACACCTCCTTTGGCCACATTTCCTTACAGTTCTCTGCTGCCAATGACTGGAACGAATTGCAAAAATTGCTGAAGTTGAAGACTTATATCTCCCTCACTAACTTTAAGCATCAGCTATCTGAGCAGCTTACCGATCGCTGTAGCTGTACACAGGCCATCTGTAAATAGCCGATCCAACAACCTACCTCATCCCCATGTTTTTAGTTCCTTTTTTGCTCTTTTTCACAACAGTATTTCTACTTGCACATCATCATCTGCACATCTATCTCTCCAGTGTTAATTTGCTAAATTGTAATTACATCGCTACTATGGCCTATTTATTGCCTTACCTCCTTACTCCTTTTGCACACACCGTATATACATTTTTCTATTGTGGTATTGACTGTACTATTGTTTATCCCACATTATTGTCGCACTGCTTTGCTTTGTCTTGGCCAGGTCGCAGTTGTAAATGAGAACTTGTTCTCGACTGGCCTACCTGGTTAAATAAAGGTGAAATAAAAAAATGAATCTTAACTTTAACACCCAAATGGATAATAATAATTATAATAATAATAATTAATAATTATCAATAATTACACATAATTCTTAATACTGTAGCAAACATTATAATAAACAAGACATTCAAAAGAGCCTTACAATTATAATCCAAACTATTGTGAAATGTACTCATAAGCAACCTGAAAAGGGAGGTTACTCCCCTGAGTTTTCCCCCATTCACATTCAGAATACATTGTGAAAAACAAAAATCTTTGCTCAACATTTTTGTTTAGGCAGATATAGTACACCAGATATACTACGTCCATAACAAGTGGTTTCCTCATTAGCAGGGAGGAGTTTCTACAACCAAATTGTTTGTGCATCGCCCTGGTGCCGCAATTTTAGCAAACACAGAAAGGGGCCGATATTGGAGACCAAAAGGTTGTCTGGCACACTGCTTAAAGTTTCAACAACATGAATAACTTATTTCTAGCCTACAATCATCGATGTTACTACTCATGTGAAAACAAGACAAAATATGACTATTGTTGCTCATTTTAAGACAATTGTCAAATAATTCTAACATTCATTATAGACGTCAATTGTTGTACAACATCATGGCTACGCTGTTGGCATCACCATCTACAATGGATTTCCGCTGTTGTGGAACTTTAATCATCTGTCTGACTTTGTTGTTCACACAGGAGAGAGACGTGTCTATCATGGATCCTCTGGGGATCCTCAACAACTCATGATGCTGAAGAGGCAGAGAAGTGTCTCTCCAGGTCAGGACACCTCAATAAACACCTGCAGAGGTCCACAGGGAAGATGCTGCTCTGACTGTGGGAGAGATTCACCTCCTCAGCAGGCATTAAAATTCACAAGAGAACACACACAGGAGAGAAATCTTATAGCTGTGTTCAATGTGGGAAGAGTTTTGGTCGATCTGGAGTGCTGACAGTGCACCAGAGAATACACACAGGAGAGAAATCTTTTAGCTATGGTCAATGTGGGAAGAGTTTTGGTCGATCTGGAGAGCTGACAGTGCACCAGAGAATACACACAGGAGAGAAAACTCATAGCTGTGATCAGTGTGACAAGAGGTACTTTGAGAAAAGATCTCTGATCAAACATCAGAAAATACATGAAGGAGTTGTTTCATGATATCAATGAAATAAAGTCACACTGTAGAATGTTTTTAATGTTCTAGTAGGAGTATTTTAAGGAATTTCACAATGTAGAACCCTAAACGTTTGCCCAATTCAATTGATTTCAACATGATATGGATATTAGCCCCGGGGGGAAAATCCAGGCTCTGAATTGAAAGAGTACTACTTGTGTGATTTAACCAAAAGTGACTAACACAAAAAGAGCTGTGTTACACTTACCATGTTGGTGACACACTTTAATCAAAATGCAACACTTCAAAATGTTGCTAGCTGTTTTCTACAAATTATTCCCAGATTCCTTGTGGTTTTTGAGCTGTTAGTTTTAACAGGACGTGCAACCTCATCTCCCTCTCGGCACACCTTTGACATTGGGCTATCCCACCTAGCAAAATGTAATTGAAAAGACGTTGAAAATAAGACTATGCAATCAAATATTTAGTAATGAAAATTATTCATGCAACCAACTGACAATTCTTTGGTACAATTATATTGACATTGTTGCTCTGCTTTTAGAATATCAGGGTTAATTCTCACATGTGCCAACCCAAATGTACTAGAGCATGACATTGGGGACTGGGCCCCGATCCAACAACATGCCTTTCTAGTGAACCCTGAAAAGGGAGAGAAGCTCCGAAGTGAAGTGTAAAGTTACTATGGATATTGCAGAAGTTTCCTCTTGAAATCAGACATGTCTGTGGTAATTGGCTGTTGATTGAATCAAGGGTGGGCAATCAAAAAGTTTTTTGTTTTGCATTTAGCCGGTGCACTGCCATTTATTTTGACTGCGCGTTTTTCCGTATTGGAGATGAGTTTTGTTTGGGCTCGTTCCAAAGGGACGAGAGTTCTAGAAGCTAGTGAGTTTTAGAAAAACAAGAGTTCTAGAAGCTAGTGAGTTTTAGGAAGATATATATATATATATATATTTATATTTAGAAATGTTTTTTTCCTATGTTTAATTGTTTGCAGCCAGTAGACACCATGTTTATATGGTAGTAGGTGAAGGAAGCATTGTAGTTGATTATAATGTGAAATGGAAGTTGTTTTCTGTTGGTGGTGTGGGAGCAAATATAACACATAGACAAATGCATAAGATGTACAGAATAGCTGAACATTAAAACAGACCACATGAAGAGAAGGAGACATGTAGGCGCCAAGACGGCTGGACACACCAAAAACTAGAGGAAACACACAGTCTGCTGATCCGAGATAAAGACACACATACAAAGGAACACATGGAGCTATTTACAGGGTCAAAGCATAGGTCATAGGTTAGAGGGACGTATATTAGTTTTAGGGACAGCAAGGGTCTTGTAATCTGCCGAAAGCAGATGTGGGTGTTAGTGGGCGGAAGCAAGTAGGAAGCCTGAACTAAAAAGATAATGATAAACAAAGAATCAGGGAAATATGTATATCTGCATATGGGGTGGACCGATATGAGATAGGTGGATAAATACTGGAGCCGGGGCTCTGGAAAGTGGAGTGTGTTCCATGGACCTTCCCGGCTTGCTATATTCTTGTATTAAAAAGCCGAATTGACTTCACAAGTTCTGTAATGCGTTGTATTTGATCCGATTTTCTACTACATATTGGCGAGCTTGCCAGGAGTTTCAGGGACTGAAGACGTTCTTCGCTGGCCGTGGGATCTTTGGGGCAATCTGGCAAGACAAGGGTGGCCACCCAGCTTTGAACAAGGTAAGCTGAAATGTCTGCGTAGATTGCCACAAAAGATCCTGTAGCAGCAAGGGGAGCGTCAAGTAGGTCTCTCACTCAAATTTCCTAAAAACCATAGAAACGAAAGAACTTTTGAATTCAATGAATTGCATGCATGTATATAAGCTTGGGAATTGTATAAATACTAATGTGTATGCATGTTTAGTTTGTAAGTAAGCGGGGGCTGTGAACTTCGATGGTGTCGGGTGCTCGGACGGTGCGAGTGTGTTGCGCTCTCTGGCTGAGTGGTTGGAATCAGGCACAGGGCTACAGCTGTCTGCTTATATGTTTAGAAAATAAATAAGTAGTGAGATATGGATCAAATATTCATGGCTACCGCTTCAAGGAAAAGGTCTGTATGGATGATTATTTAGAAAATAAATACACATGGCTACCGCTTTGAAATGGAGGCCTGTACGGGTGAATATTTAGAACACGGGAAAACGTTAGCCTGATTGTGCAACGTTCAACTGAAAAAGGAAATCCTGCGATACCGCTTCAAAATATATATCAGAAGGTCTGTATGGGTAGGCTACTTTATTAATAAGTAGATAGAGAAATATTCGTGGATACCGCTCTATGAAAGAGGTCTGAAACGGACGGATATTTAGAACATGGGAAAACGTTAGCCTGATTGTGCAACGTTCAACTGAAAAAGGAAATCCTGCGATACCGCTTCAAAATATATATATCAGAAGGTCTGAATGGGTAGGCTACTTTATTGATAAGTAGATAGAGAAATATTCGTGGATACCGCTCTATGAAAGAGGTCTGAAACGGACGGATATTTAGAACATGGGAAAACGTAAGCCTGATTGTGCAACGTTCAACTGAAAAAGGAAATCCTGCGATACCGCTTCAAAATGTATATCAGAAGGTCTGTATGGGTAGGCTACTTTATTAATAAGTAGATAGAGAAATATTCGTGGATACCGCTCCATGAAAGAGGTCTGAAACGGACGGATATTTAGAACACGGGGAAAACGTTTGCCTGATTGTGCAACGTTCAACTGAAAAAGGAAATCCTACGAATATAAAACGCTCTGCCTAGCTAAACGGGGGTTTATAAATCAGTAGGTCGCGCCACGATATTGCTCTAACGTAGAATAAAGATCAATACGGGGTGGATGAATAGGATATGAAGACAAGTTGATCCGATTAGACAGTAGTCTCGTCATGTCGTAAAAATCCTATAGGATAATACCAGTTTATGTAGAGGAAGTGTATTAAGCTAGGGGATAAACTATAGGTCGTTTTTAGGTATAAACGAAGGGTATGAGTGAAAAATCCTATAGGATAATACCAGCTTATGTAGAGGAAGTGTATTAAACTAGGGGATAAACTATAGGTAGTTTTTGGGTAAAAACGAAGGGTATGAGTGGAAAATCCTATAGGATAATACCAGCTTATGTAGAGGAAGTGAATTAAGTTAGGTAATAAACTGTTTTGTTATTAGGTAAAAACAAAGGGATTGAATGAATGCGGTAATATAATTCTTTGTGATGAATGAGCAGATTAGAAAGAAGAGGAAGAACAGGCTGTGTGTCTGTGACCAACTGGGAATGCGCTGGCCTCTCTGACAGTTAAATTAACTAAGTGTAATTTGAGAAAGAGAGCGCATTTAACTCTCAATGCGAAGTAGGAAGAAATAACTTAAAGATATACAGATTAAAATATACTGGTTAAAATAAATCTAGGCGGTCAAGAATAAAGTGAGAAAAGTGCATGAAAATAGAAGTCTAGAACACATATTAAAAAAGTATCACGAGCCCTGTAAACGAAATAGGAAGCTGCAATTTAAAAACAGTCTCAGGAATTAAATAGTAAAATAGGCTAAAAGAGAAAATAGCAAGTGGATAAATAAAGAGATAAGAAAGTGCATTATATTATAAATAAGAAATGGGATTTAATACACTGAATAAAGT
Organism: Oncorhynchus masou masou; assembly: GCF_036934945.1. NCBI lineage: Eukaryota > Metazoa > Chordata > Actinopteri > Salmoniformes > Salmonidae > Oncorhynchus > Oncorhynchus masou. Next base: position 62,684,135 of record NC_088217.1, on the reverse strand, counting down.
TAAAGTAATAGTATAAGCAAAGATAAAAACACAGTGATATTTGAGGTGCTGTACTAGAATAAGACATTAAGGCTCCTGTAATATTCAGTAATACAGTTGTAGACATTATAGAATAGGTTTTACTAGGGTTTTAATGGTGATTGAATGCGTGGAGAAGTTGTTATTGGCGTCAAAATACGGAAAATAAACGTATATGAGAAATCACAAACGTGGTAGAATTAGTTAAGAAGAAGAGCAAATTGTAGTGTATGGGTGGTTTCAATTTCTAAGGGTAGGATACAGATGGCCGAGCAGGGAGGAATTGTGCGTTCTGTGCATGGCTGGAGCTTTTGTCGCATGCTCGGGAAAAGTGAGGGGATTTTAGTATGTGTGTTACTGTTGGCTTGCTGATTTAGAGGGTGGCATGGTGAATGTTAACGAAATGTACATTTCTTTTCCAGAAAAAAGGGGTTACATTTTCAATGGGTTTTCAGTTCGGTTTCAAATTGGGTATGCAGAAGGATGGAAATGTTTTTGAAAATATATTTAAGTTGTTTCTAAAGAAAGGAGAGTGGAAACATTTTAATGGTGTCAAATGCCCTGGATCCTAAGAATTTCCCGTGAAGACTGATCAACTTCACTAGAAATTGTTGGAACAGGTGGGAGTTAATTATAAAATGATTGAGAAACACCAGTCTCTATTCAAAGTGTACCATCACTTTGAAATTCTATTATTTTTTGAATTGAATAGTTATTCAAATTGGTTTATTTACATTTTAACATGGGTTCGTAGGAGAAATTATCAGTTCCCTGGGGTTATGGTCTTTGGGTAAATCCTAACTGGGGGAAAGGTTTGAGCGTTTAAATTAGGACTATTTTCTGTTGTCCAGATGCTGGATAAACAACTATAGATAACTGTAAAATGGGTCTATTTGCGGAGAATCTCAGTCAGGTTCATAGCATTGCTGTTATAGTGGTGAGCGGAGCAGTCTTACAAACTGCGATCAAGGGTTCGGTTCCCAGCCGAGGCGTTAATTAAAAATATATCTGAGTTCTTGGTGGTAATTAAATTGTTTTGCAGAGAAAGTTATAGTCACTAGTAATGGTATAAGATATAAACTGAACGTATTAAATAGTTTGTTTGGTTCTAATTGAAAGACTAACTCATTCAACTTAAAATAAGGGTGAAGTGATGTCTGTTCACTAAATTATCTTAGGTGTCTCAATTTTGGATGTTTCCTGGGATTATAATCTTGGGGAGAATGAGGCCATAAACGACCAAGTTAAAACAGGTCTGCAAGTATATACACCTAAAACCATTGTTAGGACTATTTGTTTTGGTGCAAAGGTATTTTAAAGAGGCACACTCAAATATGGCATTTTATGAGTTTTTATTTTATGAGTTTTAAATTACACAAGTTAATTTTGATTTTAAGGATAAAGGGTTCTTTAATATGTCTAATGTAGCATTGAACTTGACTATTAAAGGGAGAATTGGACATGTGGAAAATTAAAAGGGGCTCCTACATGATGATGTCAGATATAAGGATAATTTACTAATCTTACCTAAATCATTGTTTAAGAGTAGGCAAGGTTGTTGCCTGGGCAGAGCCAGGTAACAAAGGGGGGATGGGTAAATGGTGTTCTAGGATAGGATGTGACCTATGGGATAATTAACAGATAAGGAAGGACAGTTGGTCTTGTAGGGACAATTAAAATGTAGGGACAATTCTAAAAGTAAATAGAACATTACACACACCTAGATTATGGTAAAAATAATAAGTAGTGGCATTTTGAACACTAGAGCAAAAGTTGAGAAGCTTAGGATTTAGTTTTGTTAGGATTGGAGGTTTTTTCAACTGGAAGACACTTGACTGATTATTCTTACAGCAGGTGTTGTAGGGACCATATTTTGGCTATCATTATGAATATTTTTGTGGCAAGAGGCCAGGTATTTGAGACAGAATGTTTACATAACAGAATGTTTACATAGGGCTGTTATTTAAAAATTAAAATTTAGTGATCCTGCTATATGAAGAAAGTCTGTTGTCAGGAAATAACCCACGTGTTAGTGTGTATGCCCCCAGGAAAAGACAGCACATAAAACGCCAGATGGAAGGGCATGGGCTGAATTCTGGAGACTGAGTGTACATCAACATACACCAGGCTGGGGTTATACCTCTCACAGCACCTGCAGTGGTAAAGATCGTCATGTCTCTCTTTGATGGGTGCATAAGTTTCACAAGAAGTAAGGTCCAGCTGAATAATGGGTGAGCTTGAAAACACCATGACAGAGGACGTGAAACAAAACAAGAGAGAGAGAGAGAGAGAGAGAGAGAGAGAGAGAGAGAGAGAGAGAGAGAGAGAGAGAGAGAAAATAAGATTCCACTGTAGACATACTGGGTTGAGTTTGGGGGTTATTTGTTTTATTTGATAATGTATCATGTGAATAAGGATAGATGGTAGTTTTATTCAGTGTTGAAATAATTCAAGAAGAAATAATGTTGATTAAGGGTATGCACAGGCTTATCAGTTGATATAGAGCAAGTGGGGAACTAAGTAAAAAATGACATGATTTGGGAACACCTCTCAGAACCTGTGGCTGAAAGGGGAAGACTGGATAAAAGCATGAGGAAGCTAATTAGGGCCTCCATTTTTGTAGAGTCCAGCAGAAACACATCCTGGAAGCATAGAGTCAGGTGAAGAGAGAGTGGGAATTGTCATGGTCTTAGATTTCAGTATTTATGAATACAGTCATGCATAACACATAACATTGTCAATACTGTTATGTTGTGTTTTTTGTTTTCTAAGTCTTTTGTTTAGGAAACCAGATGGAGAAGGGTTCTCCAGCTTCAGCTGGAATGTCAGTTTGTGTGATGAGTGATGGAAGTAAGAGAATGTATGGTGTAATCATAGAACAGAGGCCATAAGTCTTTAAGTATGAATGCCCCACAGAAAGAAGGCAGAAACCTGAACCAGGACGAGAGGTTCCACATCTGATGATCCAAGGGGACCAGAAGGACCTCTCCCAGTGATACCAGGAGATCCAGTCTACGTTCGAGAGTATTCCGAAGGAAGTGGGATCAGCCGAGGAGGGAAGGACCCTACGAGGTGGCAGCAGCCACAATCACGGCCGTCCAAGTGAAAAGAAGCAAGACGTGGTGTCATCTAAACCACTGTACCCGAGTCCCGACGGAGAGAAGGACACAACCATACAGAGATGGGGACACAGAGGATGCTGATTCACCAGAGGGGACCCCGGAGGGAGCAGGAGCAGCGGAGACGATCAAAACGCCAGAGAGGAATCAAGAAAATGGCAGACCAAGCCAAGATACGATGAGTGCGCCAACTAACGCACCCAGAAGAAGCACCAGGGGAAAAGAGCCTGAAAAGAAAAGAGACAAACAACCAAAGCCTCCTCCAGTATGGCCAGAAAGCCCAGAAGTGGGGGGGGGGTAACATGTCTGTTACTTCTGATGATATACTTGTTGGGGCAGACTCTGTTGACGGAAGCCCTCTACAGTGAGACCACGAGGTATCGCCTAAAGAATGGGAACATCTCTTCCCGGAAATGGAAGTCTTCTCAGATGGAGGCTCAGTTCGGCCTGAGGAGGGAACAACAGGAGAAGAGAGTGGAGGAGAAGCCTTACCAAGAGCAGAAGGAGACATCTTACAAGATGAAAGGAATGGGGATTTCCCCACAATTGACTTTTCAGCTCTTACCTGATCTCCATAATGAACCATTGGAATTAGGACCTCGAAAGAACAGTGACAATGACAGAGTAAGAGCAACTGAGGACAATAGGAAGATAATGCACGCACTCACAATCAAGATAAATGATAAAAGCAGGAAGAGAAGAGAAGAGAGGAACCTGTCGAACGAGGTAAAAAGACAGGACCTGTTGATAGGTTTAAGTTTCATGTTCCGCCACAACTTCTAACAGAACTAGGGGAACAGAGGATAGTTCCTGTATGGGAGAAGAAACCTGTACCGGAGGAGCCACTCTGTGGATGGACGCGTCATATAACAAAGGGAGAAGCTGTTTGGGACCTCAAAGGATGTGACCTGACACTAACCAAACGTGTGGAAGGCTGGGAGTTTATCATGAACAAGAAAACACCAGCAGAAGGTGAAGAATTTGTAGTTGAAATTACAAGAACAGGACTGTGTGAAGGAAACAGTTACGAATATGTTGAATTGGGTCCTGTGCCAACACCTAAACAGGAAGAGCTTGTGGTAGCTAGAAAGCATCAGAACCAGGAGGGTTCTTTATTAACAATTGGAGAAAAAAAATCAAACTTTAATGACCCACCTCATGACAAGAACATTGCCAAGATGACAGATATAGATGTATCAGATTCAGAATCGTTCAATGACATCACACAGGAAGAAGAGGTGAAAAACGAATGGTACTGATGGTCTAAGTATACGGCAAACAGGCACAGAATGGACAATTGTATATTGTGTAGTAAATCACCTTTGTCTGATCTTTTGACAGTACCTGAACCTGCATCATTTGAAGAAACGTGTTAAATATAAAATGTTCAATGGTCAGAGAAAGTATTCTATTCCCTTGTGTGATATAGAATGTGTGATTGCTCAGGGGAGCACTCGAGGCAGGACTGTGTTGAACAACATTGGTTTGGGTGACAAGGATTGTGCTGTCAATAACATTTGAACTGAATTAAATGGACCTTTGTTAGATGGAAAGACTGTGATTAAAGGAATATATGAATGTTTTTACAGCCATAACACCGAAGGTATTGATGTAGGTAACACCACTGTAGAATGTGATACTATTTGGGTACTAGAGACTGCAGGGGTTCGTAGAAATAAAGATAAAGGGTTGGTGAGGAATAAAAGAGGGTTGTGTGGTAAAATAACTCAGGTTGCGCCATCTCTTATTATGCTAAATTATCAAGACAGAGGTATTGTGGATAGTTTCTGGATGTTTGGTAATCCAAACTGCATGTATGGAGTGGTCTCTGGAGGTGGTTACGCTTGTCATGGTTTTTCATAAGGATGGTTTACCTGTACATGCTGTCATTCCAAATTCATAAGAAGGTCAACTGATACATGTCCACAACAAGGGTCATTTCCGTAGTAAGTACAAGAGGTGCTATGTAGGGTCTATTTTTGCTTATGGCCTTGTGTTTTTGTATGTTTTGTTGAATGTTTTTATAGGTATATCGATGAATATATCTGGGTTTTCTTTTAATTAAAAGTTAGTTTTGCCTTTTAGATACTAGGTTAAATTTAAAAACATGTAGGAAACAGTGGGATATCCTGGTTATAAGTGTCTATGGACCATGTCCTTAATCTTTTAACAGAGGTTGGTATCATGTTTGTTGGAGAGGTGTCTGAGAGGGAGGATCATGTTGATAGCTTAAATTTAGAATGATGTCAATTTTATTTTGAAATATTTTTTCTTTTTCACATAAACTAAGATAGCCTTGCCTGAGGTTATGTTATGCTCATGCTTCAACAAAATGTAATGTATTATTTTTTGTTTTTTTTTGTTTTTTTTTGTTTCTATACTTAACTGGATCTTTTACTCTTATGAAATACTAGAGATGTTTGGTCCAGTTGGTATATGTATTTTACTCTGTTTTTCTGTTTTATTGTCTATCACAGGTATTCTCATTCACCATCCTATGGTTATATTTGTATTATTATGGGGCTAGGAAGCCCCAGAGGGGGATTGTGGGAGCAAATATAACACATAGACAAATGCATAAGATGTACAGAATAGCTGAACATTAAAACAGACCACATGAAGAGAAGGAGACATGTAGGCGCCAAGATGGCTGGACACACCAAAAACTAGAGGAAACACACAGTCTGCTGATCCGAGATAAAGACACACATACAAAGGAACACATGGAGCTAATTACAGGGTCAAAGCATAGGTCATAGGTTAGAGGGACGTATATTAGTTTTAGGGACAGCAAGGGTCTTGTAATCTGCCGAAAGCAGATGTGGGTGTTAGTGGGCGGAAGCAAGTAGGAAGCCTGAACTAAAAAGATAATGATAAACAAAGAATCAGGGAAATATGTATATCTGCATATGGGGTGGACCGATATGAGATAGGTGGATAAATACTGGAGCCGGGGCTCTGGAAAGTGGAGTGTGTTCCATGGACCTTCCCGGCTTGCTATATTCTTGTATTAAAAAGCCGAATTGACTTCACAAGTTCTGTAATGCGTTGTATTTGATCCGATTTTCTACTACAGTGGTGAGCAAACTTGTCCAACAAAAATATAGGATATGTTTGTTGTCTTAAGGGGAAAGGTGTTACAGGCTTTGGTTTTTCCATTTATATTTTGAGGTTGGACGTTAGAGCATAGGAAAGGGGGATACCTCGTCAGTTCTACAACTGAATGCATTCAACTGAAATTTGTCTTCGGCGCACTGATTGGTGTCACCTCATTAGTCAGTATGTGTTACACCTGTGCTGGCTTGTCCATCTCGTTAGTGGGAAGGTGTTTCACCTGAGCTGGTCCAGGTTCTATTTAAGAGTGTCTGGCCCAGAGTTCCAGTTGTTTTGATCGATGTAGAGAGTCAACACCTTTAGTTATGCTACTTTTTTGGTTTTCTTCCTGTTTTTAACTTTTTCTTGTTTTTTGGAAGAGGTTGGAGAGCCAGGTGTGCTATTCTCCTTGCGGAGATGGAGCAGGAAAAAGCGTCATGGTCGGTTCCAGCAGGTGGGCTGGCCAATACGGTGCATTTTTCTTGGAGGGAAAGAGAGATGGAGCCTTGGGGGAGAGAAACCTTTGCGAGGACCATTCTGATGGGGCATCTGAAGTTGAAGGTGAAAGATGTCCTCTGCCTTCAGGGGAATCCGGTGGAGAAAGGGTTTGATGTGACTGTACATTTGGAAGAACAGCACGACGAGATTATGAAGATGGTGAGGGAAGGGAAAGAAGAAGGACCCCTGTGCCATTACACGGTGACCAGCCTGGCAAGGAACAACTTCAGGGTGGTCACCGTAACCATGTACAATCCGCATGTGAAGGATGAAGAGGTGAGGGCCTTTCTGGGGAGATATATGGACAATGTCTCCTCAGCGAGGTACCTCAGGGACTCCCTGGGTTTCTGGAACGGAAAGAGAGGTTTCCAGGCGTTACTCAGGGAGTCCCCGAAGAGTGTGGATGGCTACCTCCATCCTCCGGCGATGTTCTCCCTGGGGGCTGACAGGGGAACACTCTACTATGCACGTCAGCCCCCTTTCTGCAGGCGTTGTATGGCCTACGGCCATACCCTGACCTCGTGCAGTAACAAGAAATGTCGGTTTTGTGGGTCGGAAGAGCACGAGGCCAGGGAGTGTGACGAGCCCAAGGCTTGCCATGGGTGTGGCTCCAGAGAACACCTGTGGCGTGATTGCCCGGCTCGTCACAGGTCATACGCGTCTGCAGCTGGGGGGGGAGCGGGGGATGGGGGGAGAAAAGAAAGGACGCGTGCGGATTGTACGGATGGCACAGGGGAAAGGACGGAGAAGGACGAAGAAGGGAAGAAGGAAGAGGCGAAAAGAAAGATGAGAGAAGATGGAAAGAAGGAAAAAGAAGGAGAGATTAAAAAGAAGGTGGAAGAACGTGGAGGAGCAGAGAAGAGAGAGAAGGGGACAGTGGTACGAGAAGGAGTGGAAGAGGGAACGGGGACAGTGACGGAGAAGGAGGGAGGAGTGGAGGTGGGAGGGGGGTGGGGGGAAGGAGTGGGGGGACAGCCTGCCAGGCTTCCTCGAGGTCGAAATGAGGGATTTGGTGGAGGAGTTAGCGGGGATGGGATGTTGTGTCTCCCCGCTACCTCCTTCACCAAAGAAGAAAGGGATGAAGAGGGGGAGCTTGGCAGGAAGTGAGAGGGAGGGGGGTGTGGAGGGGGGGGCTAAGAGAGTGGCGGCGGGGGGGGGGGGGTAATTTGTCCTCCCGGTTTGCCACAGCCCCTTGCATTTTAGTGGATGACTCCAGTGAGGGGTCGGTGGGCTGTTTGTTAGAGGGATCCCAACTCCTGTTTGAGGAGATGGGGTCCCCTACATGCAGTCCCGAGGAAAACAGGGAGGGGGGATGGTGGGTGGGGAGGGAGGACCCAACACACTGGGGCGTCAGGAGAGGAGAGGACGTCCCCGCCTGTGGAGATGGACCAGGGGAGCATCGGGTGAGTCTCCTGTTTTTTCTTTGGTTTTTATTTTTTTATTTGTTGTTAATAATTAAATGAATAGTTCTGTTTCTTTTTTTAGTCTAAATGTTAGGGGGTTAAGGAATAATGTTAAAAGGAGGGCGGTTTTTTGTTATTTAGAGGGTGTGGGGTTTGATTTCTGTTTTTTACAGGAGGTTCACCTGAGGGATGGTGGGGATGTGTGTAGATTTAAGAGGGAGTGGGATAAGGGGGAATCTTTTTGGGGCATAGGAGGGGTGCACTCAACAGGAGTAGGGATTTTGTGTGGGCATAGAGAGGTTAAAATAGAGAACACTTTTGTAATAATGCAGGGTAGAGTTTTGGGGATAGATGTTAAGTTTAGAGAAGCTAGATATAGGTTAATTGGGGTGTATGGGCCACAGGTGGCGGCAGACAGGAGGGAGATGGTGGACTGTCTGGCGCCCCTGTGTGTTACAAACAGGCACTTGGTGATAGGAGGAGACTTTAATATAGATTTAGGGGTAGGCGGTGATAGCAGTGCAGGTGCCATCTCTGGGCTAATGGCTTGCCATGGTCTGGTTGATGGTGGCCTGCACACTACTCCGGCAATGGTCAGTCCTACATGGCGCAACTCCAGGGGGGTTGCGCAAAGGCTCGACTACATTTTTGTATCCAGGTCTTTGGGTCAGTTGTCTGGGCGGCTGTTGCCTGTTTTCTTCACGGATAACGACGGGGTGTTCCTGCAGGTGGGGTTGCCAGTCTGCCTCTTCGGTAGGGGGTACTGGAAGTTAGATCGGGATATACTGGAGGAGCAGGCTTTTGTTGACGCATTTTTTTGTTTATTTCGGAGGCTTGACGGCCTCCGGTCCATGTGCGAGGGGGTGTTAGAGTGGTGGGATTTAGTTAAGGTGAGGATTAGGGCTTTTATAATAGGATATTGTAGAAGGAAAAAAAGGGAGGAAAGGAGGGAGGTGGATCGTATCCAAAGGTTAATTGAACTCGAGTACGAGACAGGCAACCTCGGCGGGTCGATTGACTGGGAGAGATCTGCAACCCTAAAGGCGCAGCTCAGGGAGCTACATGAGCAGAAGGCTCGAGCTTTCCTGGAGCGTGCGCATAGTGGCTTTCTAGAACATAATGAGACTTGTTCCGCTATGTTCTTTAAGTCGGTTAGGGCCAGGCAGAGTAGGAAGGTAATGCATGGCATTAGAAAAGAAGATGGTAGTATAGTTAGAAAACCAGAGGAAATGGTCAGGGAGACAACTGATCATTTCCGAGGGTTTTTTAAAGAAAGGGAGATAGATGTAGAGCAGGGAAACGTGTTTTTAGAACACTTGTCCCGGCGGCTGGCGGAGGACATTAGAGACGGAGGTCCCAGATCTCACTAGAAGAGGTTGAGAGCGCTCTTAGGAGGATGGGAAAAGGGAAGGTGCCTGGGATGGATGGGCTGCCGGCTGAGTTTTACCTCAAGTTTTGGGGTATACTTGGTCCAGTGGTCCTCGAAGTCTTGAAGGCCATCCTTGAGACGGGGGTCCCGGGGGGATCAATGGCTGTTGGTGTGCTGTCACTTCTTTATAAGAAGGGGGAAGCAACTGATCTTGGCAACTGGCGGCCGTTGACCATGCTGTGTGTAGACTACAAGATTCTTGCAAAGGTTTTAGCAGACCGGTTGCGCACAGCCCTTCCCTACGTTGTCCATGAGGATCAGACGTGCGGGGTAGAGGGCCGCTCAATAAGATGGAACCTACAGTTGATCAGGGACTCCATCGCCTGGGTTGAAGATAGAGGGCTGCCTTTAATGGTAGCAGCGCTAGATCAGGCGAAAGCCTTTGATCGTGTGAATAGATCTTTTCTATTCAGGGTGTTAGGTAGATTAGGATTTGGGGAGAAGTTTATAGGATGGATCCGTACATTATATGTCGGAGCGGGGTGTCGAGTTAGTGTAAATAGTCACTTAGGTGACGTTTTTGACCTCTCGTCTGGGGTCAGGCAGGGATGCCCACTCTCGGCCCTCCTCTTCGTACTGTACATGGAGCCTCTGGGGGCTGCCATTAGGGCAGACACAGGGGTGGAGGGCTTGTTGATCCCTGGGAGCGGTGGGCTGCGTGTTAAGAGGACGCAGTACGCCGACGACACTTCCTTGCTGTTATGTAAGGACTCGAGCCTGACAAGGTCCCTTGCCATCATTGGGGATTTCACCCAAGCGTCGGGGGCAGTTCTGAATCATGCAAAATCTTCCGTTAAGTATTTCGGAAGATGGCGCGGTAGGACGGATGTGCCCGGGGGGTTATCTCTCTGTGAAGGGGCCCTGAGGATTCTCGGGGTCCATTTTGAGACCTCTGGCTCAGCGACGCTAAACTGGAACATGCGTATCGCAGTGGTACAGACGAAGCTAGCAATGTGGAAGGCTGGGTCTTTGTCTTTTATAGGTAAGGTCCTGGTCCTAAAGGTGGATGTATTGCCATCTCTTTTGTATTTGGCATACATCTACCCATTGCCGGCTTGTCTGAGAAAGTCTCTAGTGAGACTTGTGTTTCAGTTCATGTGGGGTGGCAGGTGCGAGTGGGTCGCCAGGGCACGCATGATCTGTCCCATCGGGGAGGGAGGTAGGGGGGTACCACATTTCCCCCTCAAGCTGGACTCAATTTTTGTTTCTTTCTTGTTAGCGGAGCTTGCTCAGCCAGTGATACACCCGTCCGGTTACCTCCTGCGGGTGTTCTTCTCGTACCAGGCGAGAAGCGTAATGGTGTGGTCTAACGCGGGTCCTTGGGCGGAACAGCTGCCGTGGCACTTTGGCCATGCGGCAAAGTGGCTGCGTGCGCACCCCGAGGTTGAAGTTGCCCCAGTAGGTTTAGATCACAGGCACCTGTACGAAGAGGTCAGGCAGGCAGGGAGTCCTGAGCCTGTAGCGGGCATCTCGTCAGTGGTCTGGGAGGGAGTGCAGGCGCGGGGCCTGGACAACAGGCTCAAGGACCTGAATTGGTTGGGCCTCCATAAGTGCTTGCCGGTATTTTCCATCTTGTACCGGTATAGTGTGGTGCGATCCCCCACCTGTCCAAGATCTGCTTGTGGCAGGGAGGAGACTGTGCGCCATGCCTTCTGGGACTGTGCCGGACTAGTATTGGCTAGGGCACGGGTGATGCTAGGTGTGGTTAGGAGGGATTTTGTTTTGACATGTGCTAGGCTAGAGAGAGGCGTAGGGAGAGCAAAGGGAACGGATAGGGACAGGTTTCTGCTCTGGCTTCTCATGAGTCTCTTTAAAAAGGGACTGTGGGAAGCCAGGAAGAATTTAGTCAAGACAGGAAGAGATTGGGGGGTGGAAGGGATAGTGAGAAGGGTGGAAGGTGAGGGGGAGGATGAAGAGGGAGGAGAGAAAGTGGGGGAAGCATGCGGCACGGGAGAGGTGGAAAGGGGGTTTAGGGCTGGGAGTGTTAGAGTGAGTTTGGTAAGGGGATAGATTAGGGAAGGGGAGATAGGGAAAGGGTTAGGTATTGGTTAGGTATGACGGGGAGGGACGATGCTCCCCTGAGGTTCGTTTTTGTTTGATGTTTTTGTAAATAGAATTAATTAAGAATGAATGAGAATTATGATTTTGTAATAGTATGAATGGTATTGATGGTAATAAATTATTTTAACCACTTTTTTGGTTTGCTTCCTGTCTTTAAGTTTCTTGTGGGGTTTTATTTTGTTTGCCTCTTGGGCAGATTTAGTGGGTCTCATGGTGGATGTCTTTTAGGTCCCAGTTGTTGTTACTAGTCCATTTTCATTGGACACCCCCATAGTGTCTTTCAGAGTCCCTCCTAAAAAACAAGCTTGTATTTTGGGGTGGATATTGTATCAAATTATTTTAATCAATAGCATTTCCTTAGAGTGCCCATTAGTCTTTCAGTTGTTAGTCTTCTGTTTGTTGTGTACTAAATATTTCTGTTCATTTTCATTTATTTGTTTTATTCCTGTGAAGCCATTGTGTTGCATCCATGTCTGAAATGTGCTGTATAAATGAAGTTTGATTTGATTTCAACAAAGTAACCCAATGACTGACCAATCAAGACTATTGGTCCCTCTTAGTATGGAAAAACCGGATCAATCCCACGTTTCCAGCCTGCTTATGTCATGTTCTGTGGCCTTGTTGTTCCATTTCTTGACTGTCCCTGCAACACAGAAATTAACACATTTAGTCATTATTTAAAACACTCAAAGTAATGGATATGGAGCATCTATGGCCTCAGTTACACCTGGCACTGAAATGTGACTTCTGCCATCCGATCACTCCAAGCTGCATTAGGTTCAGATCTACCAGGATAGGCATTTGACAATCTGGATACAGTCAGGCCACCAAATATAAATAAGCAATGTAAAGAGATGGGGTGAATCAGTGGGGAAATGTACATTCTACACAAATTACCTTCATTATATCAAAGAACAAATGTGTGTGCCTGAGGGGAAATTAACTTTCCTACTGACAAAATTACACCAATATCAGATAATTCTTCTTTCTAGAAAACATAGCTACAACATTCACACTCTTTACACTGTTTTGGCGTATATTAGTCGCTGTGTATTAAACACACCTCTGTCGTATGTACTTGAAGGCCCATTTAATTATATATTTACATTTGTAAGCTAGCTGGTTTGCTAAGTTATCTTAGATCGAGGGTAGTCGCTGATGCTAGCGAGCTAACATCTCCGACCATGAGTTCACTAAACTACTCTCCTCCTGATAAAGAAGAGGTCTGCTGGACGGAGAAAGAAGCTCTGGTGGAAGAGGAGGATGTTACAATACAAAAACAAGTAGAGTTTGAGAATGTTACCGTTAAAGAAGAAGAGAAAGACGTTTCATTGAAAGAAGATGAAGACGTGTTCTGAGTGAAAGAGGAGGAGGAAGAGAAAGAGGCTGCAGAAGACACTCTCAAGACCCAATTCAGCGCCGGGCTGTTCAGCAAGGATACTGCAGGAGTCTCTATGGAATCGACAGACCCACCGGTGCAAACAAATGACTGGGGGCACGGGCTCGCTACTGTGCCGAATCTCGAGAGTTTCATCTGTTAGGGCCTATACACTCTGACATTTTCTTTCAAGAACTTTTACTCTTAAATTCGGTTGATTTAAGACTAAAATTAACCAGGGCCAAGGATAAGTTTTGCCTGATGTCTGCCCAGGACGGGGACTTTAGTTTAAACGTGTTGGGGGCAATGCTTTTTATTTAAAAGGTGTCTGTATCTCCGGCAGTTCGTCTGGGTCACTCACAGGCTTTGATGAAAGGAAATGCCCTTTACCCTCTCCAAAGAATTACAATAAAAACATTTAGCTTACCTGTGGGCAGCAGAATCTGTAGTCAAGAAAACCTATTTCTAGGCCCTTTACCACGATACATGGTTATAGGTTTGGTTGATCACGCCTCTAATAGGGGCAGCTTAAATAAAAATCCATTTAATTTTCAACACTTCCATGCAGAGTATGTAACTCTCTGTCAGGACGGACGTCAGGTCCCTGCAAAGGCTTTCCAACCGCAATTTAATAACAACATATCTGTGCAAGAATTTTACATTCTATTCCAGGCTACCGGGAGGCATCTAAAAGATCTCTCTTTACCTATTGACAGAAATGATTTTGCAGAGGGTTACACATTGTATGCTTTCAATTTATCACCTGATGATGACACCTCAGGAAATCTTTCGGTGGTGTCCTCAGGTGACCTCAGGCTTGAAATGTGTTTCCGTAAACCTTTAGCCTGTACCGTAAGCATGATTGAAGGTTTTTGTTTTAAAGCTTGAATCTGTTGACAAAGCTTAGAGTTGGGCTTCACCCGAGAGGGGAATGTTGAGGATTGCCAGGGCCTTAAGAAACTGAAGCCACCCTGGAAGTCTTCTGTCTTCAGCAAATTTATGGGCAGATGTGGTACTTTTAAGCAAGTCAAGCATATGTGAACCCCTGACAACAGAGCCCTGAAGGATAAACTCTCCTTGGTCGCCCCAAGTAGCGGCCCCATTTGAGTCTTTTATGTTGTTCATAATGTAGCTAACATTTTTTCTGTTATGTTCTGGAACATGGGTCAATATGTCCTGCATAACTTTATCTTCAACCGGCATTGATCTTCAGCTGGTAAGCTCGCAGGTACATGCATTACAGGGGCTTGGCTCTCGCTAGGCTCTTCATCTTTTTAAGGGTTCGGTAGGGAAAGCGTTAAATGGTTGGTCTCTCTCTCCCCTTGTTTCACCAAGGCCAAATATCTTTGCAATAGGTTTGTGTATTTTTGGACTTTATCATAAGGGTTCAATCCTTTTCGATTCAAAATATCCTTCATGGCCTTATCCAAATCATTTTCCGCTGTTTGTCGGATATTTTTAGGACCCTGCACTTGTTTTTTAAGTCTATCCAACTCTTGATGTGGCACCAGATACATTTTATTGGCCATCACCCTCTGTGTTCAACCCCCATGTCTGGCAGCAATAAGGCTGGTGATGAAGTGTATGGCTATACTTAGTAAAGGTAGAAGAAAACCCCCAGACTGTTGTATGCTATGTCTTTTCTTTTGAAGACTGGCCCTTTTATTGGCAAAGAGTTTGATCGCAGTCTTGTCCCTTTCATTTTTTCAATTGGTTCAGGGCGAGTGGAATGTGTCCTTTGAGAAGATTCAAAGCAATCTCACATTGGGATAATATGAGATCTGAAGAACAGTGACCCAAGATGGCCTTCCATTCATTAGCTGTAGCCCCAACTCGGCTTCTCAAGAGGGGGAGGTTTCTTTTTAAACGCAGAGACATAGCTATTACTTTTAGGAATGTACGTAGCCGGCCACTCCCATGAGACCAGACCGGTTCGTAGCCTCAGGTGTTCTGGAGTATTTGCTTTTAAATCCATCCACGATTAACTAAGAAAATGGTGCTTTGGTAGCGTCCTCATAGCTCTCCATAAAGTAGGATTTCCTTCCCAGGTACATCTGCTGAGCTAGAGTGTTAATTTGTAGTTTGTTTTTATGAGGGAGAAGTTCATCATCAGACAGGGATTCAGGTATTCCTTCAACAAACTTGACTTTTATTTTCTTCAACAATTCATCATACAGAGGTTGATAACACGAATAACACCACACAATATTATCAGGCTTTTGAGATAACACATGTTCAGAATTCTCTAAAATACTTTTTACAAAACAAGTTTTACCACTATTAGATGGCCCTGCGATTAAGGCCAAAAATGGTAGTTGCAACCAGGGGTAAAAACCTTCTACAGCAGTCATTATATCTTAAGCTTTAAGACACACTGGCTTGTAACATACAGTGCCTTGCGAAAGTATTCGGCCCCCTTGAACGTTGCGACCTTTTGCCACATTTCAGGCTTCAAACATAAAGATATAAAACTGTATTTTTTTGTGAAGAATCAACAACAAGTGGGACACAATCATGAAGTGGAACGACATTTATTGGATATTTCAAACTTTTTTAACAAATCAAAAACTGAAAAATTGGGTGTGCAAAATTATTCATCCCCCTTAAGTTAATACTTTGTAGCGCCACCTTTTGCTGCGATTACAGCTGTAAGTCGCTTGGGGTATGTCTCTATCAGTTTCGCACATCGAGAGACTGAAATTTTTCCCATTCCTCCTTGCAAAACAGCTCAAGCTCAGTGAGGTTGGATGGAGAGCATTTGTGAACAGAAGTTTTCAGTTCTTTCCACAGATTCTCGATTGGATTCAGGTCTGGACTTTGACTTGGCCATTCTAACACCTGGATATGTTTATTTTTGAACCATTCCATTGTAGATTTTGCTTTATGTTTTGGATCATTGTCTTGTTGGAAGACAAATCTCCATCCCAGTCTCAGGTCTTTTGCAGACTCCATCAGGTTTTCTTCCAGAATGGTCCTGTATTTGGCTCCATCCATCTTCCCATCAATTTTAACCATCTTCCCTGTCCCTGCTGAAGAAAAGCAGGCCCAAACCATGATGCTGCCACCACCATGTTTGACAGTGGGTATGGTGTGTTCAGGGTGATGAGCTGTGTTGCTTTTACGCCAAACATAGCGTTTTGCATTGTTGCCAAAAAGTTAAATTTTGGTTTCATCTGACCAGAGCACCTTCTTCCACATGTTTGGTGTGTCTCCCAGGTGACTTGTGGCAAACTTTAAACGACACTTTTTATGGATATCTTTAAGAAATGGCTTTCTTCTTGCCACTCTTCCATAAAGGCCAGATTTGTGCAATATATGGACAGAGTCTCCCACCTCAGCTGTAGATCTCTCCAGTTCATCCAGAGTGATCATGGGCCTCTTGGCTGCATCTCTGATCAGTCTTCTCCTTGTATGAGCTGAAAGTTTAGAGGGACAGCCAGGTCTTGGTAGATTTGCAGTGGTCTGATACTCCTTCCATTTCAATATTATCGCTTGCACAGTGCTCCTTGGGATGTTTAAAGCTTGGGAATTCTTTTTGTATCCAAATCTGGCTTTAAACTTCTTCACAACAGTATCTCGGACCTGCCTGGAGTGTTCCTTGTTCTTCATGATGCTCTCTGCGCTTTTAACGGACCTCTGAGACTATCACAGTGCAGGTGCATTTATACGGAGACTTGATTACACACAGGTGGATTGTATTTATCATCATTAGTCATTTAGGTCAACATTGGATCATTCAGAGATCCTCACTGAACTTCTGGAGAGAGTTTGCTACACTGAAAGTAAAGGGGCTGAATAATTTTGCACGCCCAATGTTTCAGTTTTTGATTTGTTAAAAAAGTCGTTCCACTTCATGATTGTGTCCCACTTGTTGTTGATTCTTCACAAAAAATACAGTTTTATATCTTTATGTTTTAAGCCAGAAATGTGGCAAAAGGTCGCAAAGTTCAAGGGGGCCGAATACTTTCGCAAGGCACTGTAAGTCAGTAGCCAAATGGCAATGTGGTCCCATCAGGCAAAAGCAGTCTCTTGTCATAGACTACTCAGAATATTTTACCTAGTGTGGCATTCCTTAGATGGAAGCCCTTTTTATCCCTAACAATTTTTTTGAAGGAGCTCAAAATCTACAAGTCACTATTCCTGTCGTTTACGAACCCCTCGACCAAGCATGTGATTGATTCCAAGTTTACATGTGGGGTATTTTCATAGTTTTGAGTCATGCCTTTGGCTTTCAACACCACATGATTGTCTTTAGTCCTAAAAGCATAGCTTTTGGGACCATAGGAGGACATTTCTGTGATATGGTCACCATCTTCAAGTTCACTCGGTTAACCACCCAGATAGTTGCTGAGTGGGGAGTTCCAGTCACCCTGTTTGCTTACAGAGACCCCAGAGTCTGTGTCGTGGTGAAGAACCCGCCTCTGAAGCTGCTCCATGAGGGTGTACAGTTCAAGTCAGCCATAGGCCGTGGTAAATGCTGCAAGAAACACATTTGCATTGTCCGGGGGTAAAACCCACTTCTTGTTGCGCCTCCATTGCACCAGGGCAATGTCTTGACCCAAGAATGAAAAATGTGAATTTTCGTATTGGTCCAAAAAAACAAATTCCAAAAATTATTTGCGGTCTTTAATGATCGACGTTGTTAGCATATTACATCTCTGCGATAATTTGCCCCAAAGTGATTTCAAAGTATAATTTGGACATTTATTTTGGTTTTCTTGACCTCTATTCTGTCAGGGTCAAGAAGTATGACTTCTCTGTCATGATATTCTTGAATGACCTGAATGTACCTGTCCTACCACTTTTCACCCTTGAAAGTCATGGTAGATACAAAAATATGCAAATGAACCACCGATTGCTGATTTGTCTCAAAATCATAGAAGACGTATTTCTCTGAATGTTCATCTTCATCCAAGGTCTGAATATAACACTTGTGTGGCACTTCTTGACTCTGGCTTCCTAATCCATGGATTGTGAGATCTAGTCTTTTCTGAAGTGGCTGAAAGCAGAGTGGCGCAGCTGACGTGTGCTGGGTCCGAAACCTAGAGGTTGATGGATCAAAAACATTTTCTGCAAACCAGCTTCTTTTGCATTGAAGTGCGAACAAATATTTAAAAACATGCGTAGTTTCATTCCATGTGTAAGTGCCATTATACATTTTTTTACCTCTTCCATCAGTTCGTATTGGTCAGATTGATTACAAAGAACCCCAGTGGCCTAAGACACTGGCCTCCTCAGCAATGGATTGTGAGATCTAGTCTTGTCTGAAGTGGCTGAAAGCAGAGTGGCGCAGCAGAAGAATGCTGGGCCAAGAACCAAGAGGTTGATGCATTTAAAGCATTTTCTGCTAACAAGCTTTTTAGCATTGAAGTGCGAACAAATATTTAAAAACATGCGTAGTTTCATTCCATGTGTAAGTGCCATTATACATTTTTTTTACCTCTTCCATCAGTTCGTATTGGTCAGATTGATTACAAAGAACCCCAGTGGCCTAAGACACTGGCCTCCTCAGCAATGGATCGTGAGATCTCGTCTTTTCTGAAGTGGCTGAAAGCAGAGTGGCGCAGCGGAAGAATGCTGGGCCAAGAACCAAGAGGTTGATGCATTTAAAGCATTTTCTGCTAACAAGCTTTTTTGAGCATTGAAGTGCGAACAAATATTTAAAAACATGCGTAGTTTCATTCCATGTGTAAGTGCCATTATACATTTTTTTACCTCTTCCATCAGTTCGTATTGGTCAGATTGATTACAAAGAACCCCAGTGGCCTAAGACACTGGCCTCCTCAGCAATGGATCGTGAAAACTAGTTTTTTCTGAAGAGGCTGAAAACAGAGTGGCGCAGCGGAAGAATGCTGGGCCAAGAACCAAGAGGTTGATGCATTTAAAGCATTTTCTGCTAACAAGCTTCTTTTAGCATTGAAGTGCGAACAAATATTTAAAAACATGCGTAGTTTCATTCCATGTGTAAGTTCCATTATACATTTTTTTTACCTCTTCCATCAGTTCGTATTGGTCAGATTGATTACAAAGAACCCCAGTGGCCTAAGACACTGGCCTCCTAAGCCATGAATTGTGAAATCTAGTTTTTTCTGAAGTGGTTGAAGGCAGAGTGGCGCAGTGTAAGTGTACTGTGCCCAGAAGTCAATGGATCGAAACCATCATCTGCTAACCAGTCAGTTTTAAAAAATGAAACGCGAACATAAATAAGAAAGCGGAATTTCATGGGCATGTGTAAATGCCATCCATTACACATTGTTTTTGCTGCTTCTATCAGCTCGTACTGGTTGTGAAAAACTATGAATTGCCCCAGTGGCCTAATGGATAAGGCACTGGCCTCCTAAGCCAGGAATTGTGGGTTCAAGTCCCATCTGGAGTGGTAGAAACATAATTGTGCATTGGAAGTGTGCTGGGTCCAGAAACCTAGAGGTTGATGGATCAAAAAACATTTTCTGCAAAACCAGCTTTTTTAGCATTGAAGTGCGAACAAATATTTAAAAACATGCGTAGTTTCATTCCATGTGTAAGTGCCATTATACATTTTTTTTACCTCTTCCATCAGTTCGTATTGGTCAGATTGATTACAAAGAACCCCAGTGGCCTAAGACACTGGCCTCCTAAGCCATGGATTGTGAGATCTCGTCTTTTCTGAAGAGGCTGAAAACAGAGTGGCGCAGCAGAAGAATGCTGGGCCAAGAACCAAGAGGTTGATGCATTTAAAGCATTTTCTGCTAACAAGCTTTTTTTAGCATTGAAGTGCGAACAAATATTTAAAAACATGCGTAGTTTCATTCCATGTGTAAGTTCCATTATAATTTTTTTTTACCTCTTCCATCAGTTCGTATTGGTCAGATTGATTACAAAGAACCCCAGTGGCCTAAGACACTGGCCTCCTAAGCCATGAATTGTGAAAACTAGTTTTTTCTGAAGAGGCTGAAAGCAGAGTGGCGCAGTGTAAGTGTACTGGGCCAAGAAGTCAATGGATCGAAAATCATCTGCTAACCAGTCAGTTTTAAAAAATGAAACGCGAACATAAATAAAAAGCGGAATTTCATGGGCATGTGTAAATGCCATCCATTACACATTGTTTTTGCTGCTTCTATCAGCTCGTACTGGTTGCAGAAAACTACAAAGCCCCAGTGGCCTAATGGATACGGCACTGGCCTCCTAAGCCAGGAATTGTGGGTTCAAGTCCCATCTGAGGTGGTAGAAACATAATTGTGCATTGGAAGTGTGCTGGGTCCAGAAACCTGGAGGTTGATGGATCAAGAAACATTTTCTGCAAAACCAGCTTTTTTAGCATTGAAGTGCGAACAAATATTTAAAAACATGCGTAGTTTCATTCCATGTGTAAGTGCCATTATACATTTTTTTACCTCTTCCATCAGTTCGTATTTGTCAGATTGATTACAAAGAACCCCAGTGGCCTAAGACACTGGCCTCCTAAGCCATGAATTGTGAAAACTAGTTTTTTCTGAAGAGGCTGAAAACAGAGTGGCGCAGCAGAAGAATGCTGGGCCAAGAACCAAGAGGTTGATGCATTTAAAGCATTTTCTGCTAACAAGCTTTTTTGAGCATTGAAGTGCGAACAAATATTTAAAAACATGCGTAGTTTCATTCCATGTGTAAGTGCCATTATACATTTTTTTTACCTCTTCCATCAGTTCGTATTGGTCAGATTGATTACAAAGAACCCCAGTGGCCTAAGACACTGGCCTCCTAAGCCATGAATTGTGAAAACTAGTTTTTTCTGAAGTGGTTGAAGGCAGAGTGGCGCAGTGTAAGTGTACTGTGCCCATAGAACCCAGAAGTCAATGGATCGAAACCATCATCTGCTAACCAGTCAGTCGAAAAATTTTCTGCTAAAAAATGAAACGCGAACATAAATAAAAAAGCGGAATTTCATGGGCATGTGTAAATGCCATCCATTACACATTGTTTTTGCTGCTTCTATCAGCTCGTACTGGTTGTGAAAAACTAAGATTGCCCCAGTGGCCTAATGGATAAGGCACTGGCCTCCTAAGCCAGGAATTGTGGGTTCAAGTCCCATCTGAAGTGGTAGAAACAGTGTTACATTTTTTTTATCCATCAGTTGTGCATTGGAAGTGTGCTGGGTCCAGAAACCTAGAGGTTGATGGATCAAAAAACATTTTCTGCAAAACCAGCTTTTTTAGCATTGAAGTGCGAACAAATATTTAAAAACATGCGTAGTTTCATTCCATGTGTAAGTGCCATTATACATTTTTTTTACCTCTTCCATCAGTTCGTATTTGTCAGATTGATTACAAAGAACCCCAGTGGCCTAAGACACTGGACTCCTAAGCCATGGATTGTGAGATCTCGTCTTTTCTGAAGTGGCTGAAAGCAGAGTGGCGCAGCGGAAGAATGCTGGGCCAAGAACCAAGAGGTTGATGCATTTAAAGCATTTTCTGCTAACAAGCTTTTTTAGCATTGAAGTGCGAACAAATATTTAAAAACATGCGTAGTTTCATTCCATGTGTAAGTTCCATTATACATTTTTTTTTACCTCTTCCATCAGTTCGTATTGGTCAGATTGATTACAAAGAACCCCAGTGGCCTAAGACACTGGCCTCCTAAGCCATGAATTGTGAAAACTAGTTTTTTCTGAAGTGGTTGAAGGCAGAGTGGCGCAGTGTAAGTGTACTGTGCCCAGAAGTCAATGGATCGAAACCATCATCTGCTAACCAGTCAGTTTTAAAAAATGAAACGCGAACATAAATAAGAAAGCGGAATTTCATGGGCATGTGTAAATGCCATCCATTACACATTGTTTTTGCTGCTTCTATCAGCTCGTACTGGTTGTGAAAAACTATGAATTGCCCCAGTGGCCTAATGGATAAGGCACTGGCCTCCTAAGCCAGGAATTGTGGGTTCAAGTCCCATCTGGGGTGGTAGAAACATAATTGTGCATTGGAAGTGTGCTGGGTCCAGAAACCTGGAGGTTGATGGATCAAGAAACATTTTCTGCAAAACCAGCTTTTTTAGCATTGAAGTGCGAACAAATATTTAAAAACATGCGTAGTTTCATTCCATGTGTAAGTGCCATTATACATTTTTTTTACCTCTTCCATCAGTTCGTATTTGTCAGATTGATTACAAAGAACCCCAGTGGCCTAAGACACTGGCCTCCTAAGCAATGGATTGTGAGATCTCGTCTTTTCTGAAGTGGCTGAAAGCAGAGTGGCGCAGCGGAAGAATGCTGGGCCAAGAACCAAGAGGTTGATGCATTTAAAGCATTTTCTGCTAACAAGCTTTTTTAGCATTGAAGTGCGAACAAATATTTAAAAACATGCGTAGTTTCATTCCATGTGTAAGTGCCATTATACATTTTTTTTACCTCTTCCATCAGTTCGTATTGGTCAGATTGATTACAAAGAACCCCAGTGGCCTAAGACACTGGCCTCCTCAGCAATGGATTGTGAGATATAGTCTTTTCTGAAGTGACTGAAAGCAGAGTGGCGCAGCGGAAGAATGCTGGGCCAAGAACCAAGAGGTTAATGCATTTAAAGCATTTTCTGCTAACAAGCTTTTTTTAGCATTGAAGTGCGAACAAATATTTAAAAACATGCGTAGTTTCATTCCATGTGTAAGTGCCATTATACATTTTTTTTACCTCTTCCATCAGTTCGTATTGGTCAGATTGATTACAAAGAACCCCAGTGGCCTAAGACACTGGACTCCTAAGCCATGGATTGTGAGATCTCGTCTTTTCTGAAGAGGCTGAAAACAGAGTGGCGCAGCAGAAGAATGCTGGGCCAAGAACCAAGAGGTTGATGCATTTAAAGCATTTTCTGCTAACAAGCTTTTTTTAGCATTGAAGTGCGAACAAATATTTAAAAACATGCGTAGTTTCATTCCATGTGTAAGTTCCATTATACATTTTTTTTACCTCTTCCATCAGTTCGTATTGGTCAGATTGATTACAAAGAACCCCAGTGGCCTAAGACACTGGCCTCCTAAGCCATGAATTGTGAAATCTAGTTTTTTCTGAAGTGGTGGAAAGCAGAGTGGCGCAGTGGATGTGTACTGGGCCCATAACCCAGAAGTCAATGGATCGAAACCATCATCTGCTAACCAGTCAGTTTTAAAAAATGAAACGCGAACATAAATAAGAAAGCGGAATTTCATGGGCATGTGTAAATGCCATCCATTACACATTGTTTTTGCTGCTTCTATCAGCTCGTACTGGTTGTGAAAAACTATGAATTGCCCCAGTGGCCTAATGGATAAGGCACTGGCCTCCTAAGCCAGGAATTGTGGGTTCAAGTCCCATCTGGTGTGGTAGAAACATAGTTGTGCATTGGAAGTGTGCTGGGTCCAGAAACCTAGAGGTTGATGGATCAAGAAACATTTTCTGCAAAACCAGCTTTTTTAGCATTGAAGTGCGAACAAATATTTAAAAACATGCGTAGTTTCATTCCATGTGTAAGTGCCATTATACATTTTTTTACCTCTTCCATCAGTTCGTATTTGTCAGATTGATTACAAAGAACCCCAGTGGCCTAAGACACTGGCCTCCTAAGCAATGGATTGTGAGATCTAGTCTTTTCTGAAGTGGCTGAAAGCAGAGTGGCGCAGCGGAAGAATGCTGGGCCAAGAACCAAGAGGTTAATGCATTTAAAGCATTTTCTGCTAACAAGCTTTTTTAGCATTGAAGTGCGAACAAATATTTAAAAACATGCGTAGTTTCATTCCATGTGAAAGTGCCATTATACATTTTTTTTACCTCTTCCATCAGTTCGTATTGGTCAGATTGATTACAAAGAACCCCAGTGGCCTAAGACACTGGCCTCCTCAGCAATGGATTGTGAGATCTAGTCTTTTCTGAAGTGGCTGAAAGCAGAGTGGCGCAGCGGAAGAATGCTGGGCCAAGAACCAAGAGGTTGATGCATTTAAAGCATTTTCTGCTAACAAGCTTTTTTAGCATTGAAGTGCGAACAAATATTTAAAAACATGCGTAGTTTCATTCCATGTGTAAGTGCCATTATACATTTTTTTTACCTCTTCCATCAGTTCGTATTGGTCAGATTGATTACAAAGAACCCCAGTGGCCTAAGACACTGGCCTCCTAAGCCATGAATTGTGAAATCTAGTTTTTTCTGAAGTGGTGAAAGCAGAGTGGCGCAATGGAAGTGTACTGGGCCAATAACCCAGAGGTCAATGGATCGAAAACATCCTCTGCTAACCAGTCAGTTTAAAAAAATGAAACGCGAACATAAATAATAAAGCAGAATTTCATGGGCATGTGTCAATGCCGTCGATTACACATTGTTTTTGCTGCTTCTATCAGCTCGTACTGGTTGTGAAAATCTATGAATTTCCCCAGTGGCCTAATGGATAAGGCTCTGGCCTCCTAAGCCAGGTATTGTGGGTTCAAGTCCCATCTGGGGTGGTTGAAACATAGTTGTGCATTGGAAGAGTGCTGGGTCCATAAACCTAGAGGTTGATGGATCAAGAAACATTTTCTGCAAAACCACCTTTTTTAGCATTGAAGTGCGAACAAATATTTAAAAACATGCGTAGTTTCATTCCATGTGAAAGTGCCATTATACATTTTTTTTACCTCTTCCATCAGTTCGTATTGGTCAGATTGATTACAAAGAACCCCAGTGGCCTAAGACACTGGCCTCCTCAGCAATGGATTGTGAGATCTAGTCTTTTTTCTGAAGTGGCTGAAAGCAGAGTGGCGCAGCGGAAGAATGCTGGGCCAAGAACCAAGAGGTTGATGGATTTAAAGCATTTTCTGCTAACAAGCTTTTTTAGCATTGAAGTGAAGTGCGAACAAATATTTAAAAACATGCGTAGTTTCATTCCATGTGTAAGTGCCATTATACATTTTTTTTACCTCTTCCATCAGTTCGTATTGGTCAGATTGATTACAAAGAACCCCAGTGGCCTAAGACACTGGCCTCCTAAGCAATGGATTGTGAGATCTAGTTTTTTCTGAAGTGGCTGAAAGCAGAGTGGCGCAGCGGAAGAATGCTGGGCCAAGAACCAAGAGGTTGATGCATTTAAAGCATTTTCTGCTAACAAGCTTTTTTAGCATTGAAGTGCGAACAAATATTTAAAAACATGCGTAGTTTATTCCATGTGTAAGTGCCATTATACATTTTTTTTACCTCTTCCATCAGTTCGTATTGGTCAGATTGATTACAAAGAACCCCAGTGGCCTAAGACACTGGACTCCTAAGCCATGGATTGTGAGATCTCGTCTTTTCTGAAGAGGCTGAAAACAGAGTGGCGCAGCAGAAGAATGCTGGGCCAAGAACCAAGAGGTTGATGCATTTAAAGCATTTTCTGCTAACAAGCTTTTTTAGCATTGAAGTGCGAACAAATATTTAAAAACATGCGTAGTTTCATTCCATGTGTAAGTGCCATTATACATTTTTTTTACCTCTTCCATCAGTTCGTATTGGTCAGATTGATTACAAAGAACCCCAGTGGCCTAAGACACTGGCCTCCTCAGCAATGGATCGTGAGATCTCGTCTTTTCTGAAGTGGCTGAAAGCAGAGTGGCGCAGCGGAAGAATGCTGGGCCAAGAACCAAGAGGTTGATGCATTTAAAGCATTTTCTGCTAACAAGCTTTTTTTAGCATTGAAGTGCGAACAAATATTTAAAAACATGCGTAGTTTCATTCCATGTGTAAGTTCCATTATACATTTTTTTTACCTCTTCCATCAGTTCGTATTGGTCAGATTGATTACAAAGAACCCCAGTGGCCTAAGACACTGGCCTCCTAAGACATGAATTGTGAAATCTAGTTTTTTCTGAAGTGGTGGAAAGCAGAGTGGCGCAGTGGAAGTATGCTGGGCCAAGAACCCAGAGGTTAATGGATCAAAAGCATTTTCTGCTAACCAGTCAGTTTAAAAAAATGAAACGCGAACATAAATAATAAAGCGGAATTTCATGGGTCATGTGTCAATGCCGTCGATTACACATTGTTTTTGCTGTTTCTATCAGCTCGTACTGGTTGTGAAAAACTACGAATTGCCCCAGTGGCCTAATGGATAAGGCACTGGCCTCCTAAGCCAGGGATTGTGGGTTCAAGTCCCATCTGGTGTGGTTGAAACATAGTTGTGCATTGGAAGAGTGCTGGGTCCATAAACCTAGAGGTTGATGGATCAAGAAACATTTTCTGCAAAACCAGCTTTTTTAGCATTGAAGTGCGAACAAATATTTAAAAACATGCGTAGTTTCATTCCATGTGTAAGTGCCATTATACATTTTTTTTACCTCTTCCATCAGTTCGTATTGGTCAGATTGATTACAAAGAACCCCAGTGGCCTAAGACACTGGCCTCCTCAGCAATGGATTGTGAGATCTAGTTTTTTCTGAAGTGGCTGAAAGCAGAGTGGCGCAGCGGAAGTATGCTGGGCCAAGAACCCAGAGGTTAATGGATCAAAAGCATTTTCTGCTAACAAGCTTTTTTTAGCATTGAAGTGCGAACAAATATTTAAAAACATGCGTAGTTTCATTCCATGTGTAAGTGCCATTATACATTTTTTTTACCTCTTCCATCAGTTCGTATTGGTCAGATTGATTACAAAGAACCCCAGTGGCCTAAGACACTGGCCTCCTAAGCCATGGATTGTGAGATCTAGTTTTTTCTGAAGAGGCTGAAAACAGAGTGGCGCAGCAGAAGAATGCTGGGCCAAGAACCAAGAGGTTGATGCATTTAAAGCATTTTCTGCTAACAAGCTTTTTTGAGCATTGAAGTGCGAACAAATATTTAAAAACATGCGTAGTTTCATTCCATGTGTAAGTGCCATTATACATTTTTTTTACCTCTTCCATCAGTTCGTATTGGTCAGATTGATTACAAAGAACCCCAGTGGCCTAAGACACTGGCCTCCTAAGCCAATGGATTGTGAGATCTAGTCTTTTCTGAAGTGGCTGAAAGCAGAGTGGCGCAGCGGAAGAATGCTGGGCCAAGAACCAAGAGGTTGATGCAGGTTAATGGAAAAAAGCATTTTCTGCTAACAAGCTTTTTTTAGCATTGAAGTGCGAACAAATATTTAAAAACATGCGTAGTTTCATTCCATGTGTAAGTGCCATTATACATTTTTTTTACCTCTTCCATCAGTTCGTATTGGTCAGATTGATTACAAAGAACCCCAGTGGCCTAAGACACTGGACTCCTAAGCCATGGATTGTGAGATCTCGTCTTTTCTGAAGTGGCTGAAAGCAGAGTGGCGCAGCGGAAGAATGCTGGGCCAAGAACCAAGAGGTTGATGCATTTAAAGCATTTTCTGCTAACAAGCTTTTTTTAGCATTGAAGTGCGAACAAATATTTAAAAACATGCGTAGTTTCATTCCATGTGTAAGTGCCATTATACATTTTTTTTACCTCTTCCATCAGTTCGTATTGGTCAGATTGATTACAAAGAACCCCAGTGGCCTAAGACACTGGCCTCCTAAGCCATGGATTGTGAAAACTAGTTTTTTCTGAAGAGGCTGAAAACAGAGTGGCGCAGCAGAAGAATGCTGGGCCAAGAACCAAGAGGTTGATGCATTTAAAGCATTTTCTGCTAACAAGCTTTTTTGAGCATTGAAGTGCGAACAAATATTTAAAAACATGCGTAGTTTCATTCCATGTGTAAGTGCCATTATACATTTTTTTTACCTCTTCCATCAGTTCGTATTGGTCAGATTGATTACAAAGAACCCCAGTGGCCTAAGACACTGGCCTCCTCAGCAATGGATTGTGAGATCTCAAGTCTTTTCTGAAGTGGCTGAAAGCAGAGTGGCGCAGCGGAAGAATGCTGGGCCAAGAACCAAGAGGTTGATGGATCAAAAAACATTTTATGCTAACAAGCTTTTTTAGCATTGAAGTGCAAACAAATATTTAAAAACATGCGTAGTTTCATTCCATGTGTAAGTGCCATTATACATTTTTTTTACCTCTTCCATCAGTTCGTATTGGTCAGATTGATTACAAAGAACCCCAGTGGCCTAAGACACTGGCCTCCTAAGCCATGGATTGTGAGATCTAGTTTTTCTGAAGTGGCTGAAAGCAGAGTGGCGCAGCGGAAGAATGCTGGGCCAAGAACCCAGAGGTTGATGGATTTAAAGCATTTTCTGCTAACAAGCTTTTTTAGCATTGAAGTGCGAACAAATATTTAAAAACATGCGTAGTTTCATTCCATGTGTAAGTGCCATTATACATTTTTTTTTTTACCTCTTCCATCAGTTCGTATTGGTCAGATTGATTACAAAGAACCCCAGTGGCCTAAGACACTGGCCTCCTAAGCCATGGATTGTGAGATCTAGTTTTTCTGAAGTGGCTGAAAGCAGAGTGGCGCAGCGGAAGAATGCTGGGCCAAGAACCAAGAGGTTGATGCATTTAAAGCATTTTCTGCTAACAAGCTTTTTTAGCATTGAAGTGCATTGAACAAATATTTAAAAACATGCGTAGTTTCATTCCATGTGTAAGTGCCATTATACATTTTTTTTACCTCTTCCATCAGTTCGTATTGGTCAGATTGATTACAAAGAACCCCAGTGGCCTAAGACACTGGCCTCCTCAGCAATGGATTGTGAGATCTAGTCTTTTCTGAAGTGGCTGAAAGCAGAGTGGCGCAGCGGAAGAATGCTGGGCCAAGAACCCAAGAGTTTAATGGATTTAAAGCATTTTCTGCTAACAAGCTTTTTTAGCATTGAAGTGCGAACAAATATTTAAAAACATGCGTAGTTTCATTCCATGAGTAAGTGCCATTATACAATTTTTTTACCTCTTCCATCAGTTCGTATTTGTCAGATTGATTACAAAGAACCCCAGTGGCCTAAGACACTGGACTCCTAAGCCATGGATTGTGAGATCTCGTCTTTTCTGAAGTGGCTGAAAGCAGAGTGGCGCAGCGGAAGAATGCTGGGCCAAGAACCAAGAGGTTGATGCATTTAAAGCATTTTCTGCTAACAAGCATTTTTTAGCATTGAAGTGCGAACAAATATTTAAAAACATGCGTAGTTTCATTCCATGTGTAAGTGCCATTATACATTTTTTTTTTACCTCTTCCATCAGTTCGTATTGGTCAGATTGATTACAAAGAACCCCAGTGGCCTAAGACACTGGCCTCCTAAGCCATGAATTGTGAAATCTAGTTTTTTCTGAAGTGGTTGAAAGCAGAGTGGCGCAGTGGAAGTGTACTGGGCCAATAACCCAGAGGTCAATGGATCGAAAACATCCTCTGCTAACCAGTCAGTTTAAAAAAATGAAACGCGAACATAAATAATAAAGCGGAATTTCATGGGCATGTGTCAATGCCGTCTATTACACATTGTTTTTGCTGCTTCTATCAGCTCGTACTGGTTGTGAAAAACTATGAATTGCCCCAGTGGCCTAATGGATAAGGCACGGGCCTCCTAAGCCAGGAATTGTGGGTTCAAGTCCCATCTGGGGTGGTTGAAACATAGTTGTGCATTGGAAGAGTGCTGGGTCCATGATCAAATAACATTCTCTGCAAAACCAGCTTTTTTAGCATTGAAGTGCTAACAAATATTTAAAAACATGCCTAGTTTCATTCCATGTGTAAGTGTCATTATACATTTTTTTTACCTCTTCCATCAGTTCGTATTGGTCAGATTGATTACAAAGAACCCCAGTGGCCTAAGACACTGGCCTCCTCAGCAATGGATTGTGAGATCTAGTCTTTTTCTGAAGTGGCTGAAAGCAGAGTGGCGCAGCGGAAGAATGCTGGGCCAAGAACCAAGAGGTTGATGCATTAAAGCATTTTCTGCTAACAAGCTTTTTAGCATTGAAGTGCGAACAAATATTTAAAAACATGCGTAGTTTCATTCCATGTGTAAGTGCCATTATACATTTTTTTTACCTCTTCCATCAGTTCGTATTGGTCAGATTGATTACAAAGAACCCCAGTGGCCTAAGACACTGGCCTCCTCAGCAATGGATTGTGAGATCTAGTCTTTTCTGAAGTGGCTGAAAGCAGAGTGGCGCAGCGGAAGAATGCTGGGCCAAGAACCAAGAGGTTGATGCATTTAAAGCATTTTCTGCTAACAAGCTTTTTTAGCATTGAAGTGCGAACAAATATTTAAAAACATGCGTAGTTTCATTCCATGTGTAAGTGCCATTATACATTTTTTTTACCTCTTCCATCAGTTCGTATTGGTCAGATTGATTACATTGAACCCCAGTGGCCTAAGACACTGGCCTCCTAAGCCATGAATTGCTAGTTTTTTCTGAAGTGGTGAAAGCACTGGTACTCCTGCCAATAACCCAGAAGTCAATGGATCGAAACCATCATCTGCTAACCAGTCAGTTTAAAAAAATCGCGAACATAAATTTCTGAATTTCATGGCATGAAATGCCATCCATTACACATTGTTTTTGCTGCTTCTATCAGCTCGTACTGGTTGTGAAAAACTATGAATTGCCCCAGTGGCCTAATGGATAAGGCACTGGCCTCCTAAGCCAGGAATTGTGGGTTCAAGTCCCATCTAAAGAAACATTGTTGTGCTGGGTCCAGAAACCTAGAGGTTGATGGCATTTTCTGCAAAACCAGCTTTTTTAGCATTGAAGTGCGAACAAATATTTAAAAACATGCGTAGTTTCATTCCATGTGTAAGTGCCATTATACATTTTTTTACCTCTTCCATCAGTTCGTATTTGTCAGATTGATTACAAAGAACCCCAGTGGCCTAAGACACTGGCCTCCTCAGCAATGGATCGTGAGATCTCGTCTTTTCTGAAGTGGCTGAAAGCAGAGTGTCGCAGCGGAAGAATGCTGGGCCAAGAACCAGAGGTTGATGGATCAAAAGCATTTTCTGCTAACAAGCTTTTTTTAGCATTGAAGTGCGAACAAATATTTAAAAACATGCGTAGTTTCATTCCATGTGTAAGTGCCATTATACATTTTTTTTACCTCTTCCATCAGTTCGTATTGGTCAGATTGATTACAAAGAACCCCAGTGGCCTAAGACACTGGACTCCTAAGCCATGGATTGTGAGATCTCGTCTTTTCTGAAGAGGCTGAAAGCAGAGTGGCGCAGCGGAAGAATGCTAGGCCAAGAACCAAGAGGTTGATGCATTTAAAGCATTTTCTGCTAACAAGCTTTTTTAGCATTGAAGTGCGAACAAATATTTAAAAACATGCGTAGTTTCATTCCATGTGTAAGTGCCATTATACATTTTTTTTACCTCTTCCATCAGTTCGTATTGGTCAGATTGATTACAAAGAACCCCAGTGGCCTAAGACACTGGCCTCCTAAGCCATGAATTGTGAAATCTAGTTTTTTCTGAAGTGGTTGAAAGCAGAGTGGCGCAGTGTAAGTGTACTGGGCCAATAACCCAGGTCAATGGATCGAAACCATCATCTGCTAACCAGTCAGTTTAAAAAAATGAAACGCGAACATAAATAATAAAGCGGAATTTCATGGGCATGTGTAAATGCCGTCCATTACACATTGTTTTTGCTGCTTCTATCAGCTCGTACTGTTTGTGAAAAACTATGAATTGCCCCAGTGGCCTAATGGATAAGGCACTGGCCTCCTAAGCCAGGAATTGTGGGTTCAAGTCCCATCTGGGGTGGTTGAACATAGTTGTGCATTGGAAGAGTGCTGGGTCCATAAACCTAGAGGTTGATGGATCAAAAAACATTTTCTGCAAAACCAGCTTTTTTAGCATTGAAGTGCGAACAAATATTTAAAAACATGCGTAGTTTCATTCCATGTGTAAGTGCCATTATACATTTTTTTTACCTCTTCCATCAGTTCGTATTGGTCAGATTGATTACAAAGAACCCCAGTGGCCTAAGACACTGGCCTCCTAAGCCAATGGATTGTGAGATCTAGTCTTTTCTGAAGTGGCTGAAAGCAGAGTGGCGCAGCGGAAGAATGCTGGGCCAAGAACCAGAGGTTGATGATTTAAAGCATTTTCTGCTAACAAGCTTTTTTAGCATTGAAGTGCGAACAAATATTTAAAAACATGCGTAGTTTCATTCCATGTGTAAGTGCCATTATACATTTTTTTTACCTCTTCCATCAGTTCGTATTGGTCAGATTGATTACAAAGAACCCCAGTGGCCTAAGACACTGGCCTCCTCAAGCAATGGATTGTGAGATCTCGTCTTTTCTGAAGAGGCTGAAAGCAGAGTGGCGCAGCGGAAGAATGCTGGGCCAAGAACCAAGAGGTTGATGCATTTAAAGCATTTTCTGCTAACAAGCTTTTTTTAGCATTGAAGTGCGAACAAATATTTAAAAACATGCGTAGTTTCATTCCATGTGTAAGTGCCATTATACATTTTTTTTACCTCTTCCATCAGTTCGTATTGGTCAGATTGATTACAAAGAACCCCAGTGGCCTAAGACACTGGCCTCCTAAGCCATGAATTGTGAAATCTAGTTTTTTCTGAAGTGGTGGAAAGCAGAGTGGCGCAGTGGATGTGTACTGGGCCAATAACCCAGAGGTCAATGGATCGAAACCATCATCTGCTAACCAGTCAGTTTAAAAAAATGAAACGCGAACATAAATAAGAAAGCGGAATTTCATGGGCATGTGTAAATGCCATCTATTACACATTGTTTTTGCTGCTTCTATCAGCTCGTACTGGTTGTGAAAAGTTATGAATTGACCCAGTGGCCTAATGGATAAGGCACTGGCCTCCTAAGCCAGGAATTGTGGGTTCAAGTCCCATCTGGGGTGGTTGAAACATAGTTGTGCATTGGAAGTGTGCTGGGTCCAGAAACCTAGAGGTTGATGGATCAAAAAACATTTTATGCAAAACCAGCTTATTTAGCATTGAAGTGCGAACAAATATTTAAAAACATGCGTAGTTTCATTCCATGTGTAAGTGCCATTATACATTTTTTTTACCTCTTCCATCAGTTCGTATTGGTCAGATTGATTACAAAGAACCCCAGTGGCCTAAGACACTGGCCTCCTCAGCAATGGATCGTGAGATCTCGTCTTTTCTGAAGTGGCTGAAAGCAGAGTGGCGCAGCGGAAGAATGCTGGGCCAAGAACCAAGAGGTTGATGCATTTAAAGCATTTTCTGCTAACAAGCTTTTTTGAGCATTGAAGTGCGAACAAATATTTAAAACATGCGTAGTTTCATTCCATGTGTAAGTTCCATTATAATTTTTTTTTACCTCTTCCATCAGTTCGTATTGGTCAGATTGATTACAAAGAACCCCAGTGGCCTAAGACACTGGCCTCCTCAGCAATGGATCGTGAGATCTCGTCTTTTCTGAAGTGGCTGAAAGCAGAGTGTCGCAGCGGAAGAATGCTGGGCCAAGAACCAAGAGGTTGATGCATTTAAAGCATTTTCTGCTAACAAGCTTTTTTTAGCATTGAAGTGCGAACAAATATTTAAAAACATGCGTAGTTTCATTCCATGTGTAAGTGCCATTATACATTTTTTTTACCTCTTCCATCAGTTCGTATTGGTCAGATTGATTACAAAGAACCCCAGTGGCCTAAGACACTGGCCTCCTAAGCCATGAATTGTGAAATCTAGTTTTTTCTGAAGTGGTGAAAGCAGAGTGGCGCAGTGTAAGTGTACTGGGCCCATAACCCAGAGGTCAATGGATCGAAACCATCATCTGCTAACCAGTCAGTTTAAAAAAATGTAACGGGAACATAAATAAGAAAGCGGAATTTCATGGGCATGTGTAAATGCCATCCATTACACATTGTTTTTGCTGCTTCTATCCGCTCGTACTGGTTGCAAAAAAACTATGAATTGCCCCAGTGGCCTAATGGATAAGGCACTGGCCTCCTAAGCCAGGAATTGTGGGTTCAAGTCCCATCTGGAGTGGTAGAAACATAATTGTGCATTGGAAGTGTGCTGGGTGAAACCTAGAGGTTGATGGATCAAAAAACATTTTCTGCAAAACCAGCTTTTTTAGCATTGAAGTGCGAACAAATATTTAAAAACATGCGTAGTTTCATTCCTTGTGTAAGTGCCATTATACATTTTTTTTACCTCTTCCATCAGTTCGTATTTGTCAGATTGATTACAAAGAACCCCAGTGGCCTAAGACACTGGCCTCCTCAGCAATGGATCGTGAGATCTCGTCTTTTCTGAAGTGGCTGAAAGCAGAGCGGAAGAATGCTGGGCCAAGAACCCAGAGGTTAATGGATAAAGCATTTTCTGCTAACAAGCTTTTTTAGCATTGAAGTGCGAACAAATATTTAAAAACATGCGTAGTTTCATTCCATGTGTAAGTGCCATTATACATTTTTTTTACCTCTTCCATCAGTTCGTATTGGTCAGATTGATTACAAAGAACCCCAGTGGCCTAAGACACTGGCCTCCTCAGCAATGGATCGTGAGATCTCGTCTTTTCTGAAGTGGCTGAAAGCAGAGTGGCGCAGCGGAAGAATGCTGGGCCAAGAACCAAGAGGTTGATGCATTTAAAGCATTTTCTGCTAACAAGCTTTTTTAGCATTGAAGTGCGAACAAATATTTAAAAACATGCGTAGTTTCATTCCATGTGTAAGTGCCATTATACATTTTTTTTACCTCTTCCATCAGTTCGTATTGGTCAGATTGATTACAAAGAACCCCAGTGGCCTAAGACACTGGCCTCCTAAGCCATGAATTGTGAAATCTAGTTTTTTCTGAAGTGGTGAAAGCAGAGTGGCGCAGTGAAGTGTACTTGCCAATAACCCAGAAGTCAATGGGAAAACATCCTCTGCTAACCAGTCAGTTTAAAAAAATGAAACGCGAACATAAATAATAAAGCGGAATTTCATGGGCATGTGTAAATGCCATCCATTACACATTGTTTTTGCTGCTTCTATCAGCTCGTACCAAGATTGCCCCAGTGGCCTAATGGATAAGGCACTGGCCTCCTAAGCCAGGGATTGTGGGTTCAAGTCCCATCTGGGGTGGTTGAAACATAGTTGTGCATTGGAAGAGTGCTGGGTCCATAAACCTAGAGGTTGATGGATCAAGAAACATTTTCTGCAAAACCACCTTTTTTAGCATTGAAGTGCGAACAAATATTTAAAAACATGCGTAGTTTCATTCCATGTGTAAGTGCCATTATACATTTTTTTACCTCTTCCATCAGTTCGTATTTGTCAGATTGATTACAAAGAACCCCAGTGGCCTAAGACACTGGCCTCCTAAGCCATGAATTGTGAAAACTAGTTTTTTCTGAAGAGGCTGAAAACAGAGTGGCGCAGCAGAAGAATGCTGGGCCAAGAACCAAGAGGTTAATGGATCAAAAGCATTTTCTGCTAACAAGCTTTTTTAGCATTGAAGTGCGAACAAATTTTTAAAAACATGCGTAGTTTCATTCCATGTGTAAGTGCCATTATACATTTTTTTTTACCTCTTCCATCAGTTCGTATTGGTCAGATTGATTACAAAGAACCCCAGTGGCCTAAGACACTGGCCTCCTAAGCCATGGATTGTGAGATCTCGTCTTTTCTGAAGTGGCTGAAAGCAGAGTGGCGCAGCGGAAGAATGCTGGGCCAAGAACCAAGAGGTTGATGCATTTAAAGCATTTTCTGCTAACAAGCTTTTTTTAGCATTGAAGTGCGAACAAATATTTAAAAACATGCGTAGTTTCATTCCATGTGTAAGTTCCATTATAATTTTTTTTTACCTCTTCCATCAGTTCGTATTGGTCAGATTGATTACAAAGAACCCCAGTGGCCTAAGACACTGGCCTCCTAAGCCATGAATTGTGAAATCTAGTTTTTTCTGAAGTGGTGAAGGCAGAGTGGCGCAGTGAAGTGTACTGGGCCAATAACCCAGAAGTCAATGGATCGAAAACATCATCTGCTAACCAGTCAGTTTAAAAAAATGAAACGCGAACATAAATAATAAAGCGGAATTTCATGGGCATGTGTAAATGCCGTCCATTACACATTGTTTTTGCTGCTTCTATCAGCTCGTACTGGTTGTGAAAAGCTATGAATTGCCCCAGTGGCCTAATGGATAAGGCTCTGGCCTCCTAAGCCAGGAATTGTGGGTTCAAGTCCCATCTGGGGTGGTTGAAACATAGTTGTGCATTGGAAGAGTGCTGGGTCCATAAACCTAGAGGTTGATGGATCAAAAACATTTTCTGCAACCAGCTTTTTTAGCATTGAAGTGCGAACAAATATTTAAAAACATGCGTAGTTTCATTCCATGTGTAAGTGCCATTATACATTTTTTTTACCTCTTCCATCAGTTCGTATTGGTCAGATTGATTACAAAGAACCCCAGTGGCCTAAGACACTGGCCTCCTCAGCAATGGATTGTGAGATCTAGTCTTTTCTGAAGTGGCTGAAAGCAGAGTGGCGCAGCGGAAGAATGCTGGGCCAAGAACCCAGAGGTTAATGGATTTAAAGCATTTTCTGCTAACAAGCTTTTTTAGCATTGAAGTGCGAACAAATATTTAAAAACATGCGTAGTTTCATTCCATGTGTAAGTGCCATTATACATTTTTTTTACCTCTTCCATCAGTTCGTATTGGTCAGATTGATTACAAAGAACCCCAGTGGCCTAAGACACTGGACTCCTAAGCCATGGATTGTGAGATCTCGTCTTTTCTGAAGTGGCTGAAAGCAGAGTGGGCAGCAGTTTCATTCCTGTAAGTGCCAATACAACCATCAGATTGGTCAGATTGATACAAAGAACCCCAGTGGCCTAAGACACTGGCTACGGTCCCCTGAAAGAAGCTGGGCCAAGAACCAAGAGGTTGATGCATTTAAAGCATTTTCTGCTAACAAGCTTTTTTAGCATTGAAGTGCGAACAAATATTTAAAAACATGCGTAGTTTCATTCCATGTGTAAGTGCCATTATACATTTTTTTTACCTCTTCCATCAGTTCGTATTGGTCAGATTGATTACAAAGAACCCCAGTGGCCTAAGACACTGGCCTCCTCAGCAATGGATTGTGAGATCTAGTCTTGTCTGAAGTGGCTGAAAGCAGAGTGGCGCAGCGGAAGAATGCTGGGCCAAGAACCAAGAGGTTGATGCATTTAAAGCATTTTCTGCTAACAAGCTTTTTTTAGCATTGAAGTGCGAACAAATATTTAAAAACATGCCAAGTTTCATTCCATGTGTAAGTGCCATTATACATTTTTTTTACCTCTTCCATCAGTTCGTATTGGTCAGATTGATTACAAAGAACCCCAGTGGCCTAAGACACTGGACTACTAAGCCATGGATTGTGAGATCTCGTCTTTTCTGAAGAGGCTGAAAGCAGAGTGGCGCAGCGGAAGAATGCTAGGCCAAGAACCAAGAGGTTGATGCATTTAAAGCATTTTCTGCTAACAAGCTTTTTTTAGCATCGAAGTGCGAACAAATATTTAAAAACATGCCTAGTTTCATTCCATGTGTAAGTGCCATTATACATTTTTTTTACCTCTTCCATCAGTTCGTATTGGTCAGATTGATTACAAAGAACCCCAGTGGCCTAAGACACTGGCCTCCTCAGCAATGGATTGTGAGATCTAGTCTTGTCTGAAGTGGCTGAAAGCAGAGTGGCGCAGCGGAAGAATGCTGGGCCAAGAACCAAGAGGTTGATGCATTTAAAGCATTTTCTGCTAACAAGCTTTTTTGAGCATTGAAGTGCGAACAAATATTTAAAAACATGCGTAGTTTCATTCCATGTGTAAGTGCCATTATACATTTTTTTTACCTCTTCCATCAGTTCGTATTGGTCAGATTGATTACAAAGAACCCCAGTGGCCTAAGACACTGGACTCCTAAGCCATGAATTGTGAAAACTAGTTTTTCTGAAGTGGTGCAGAGTGGCGCAGTGTAAGTGTACTGTGCCAATAACCCAGAGGTCAATGGATCGAAACCATCATCTGCTAACCAGTCAGTTTAAAAAAATGAAACGCGAACATAAATGAAAGCGGAATTTCATGGGCATGTGTAAATGCCGTCGATTACACATTGTTTTTGCTGTTTCTATCAGCTCGTACTGGTTGTGAAAAACTACGAATTGCCCCAGTGGCCTAATGGATAAGGCACTGGCCTCCTAAGCCAGGGATTGTGGGTTCAAGTCCCATCTGGGGTTGTTGAAACATAGTTGTGCATTGGAAGAGTGCTGGGTCCATAAACCCAGAGGTTAATGGATCAAAAGCATTTTCTGCAAAACCACCTTTTTTAGCATTGAAGTGCGAACAAATATTTAAAAACATGCGTAGTTTCATTCCATGTGAAAGTGCCATTATACATTTTTTTTACCTCTTCCATCAGTTCGTATTGGTCAGATTGATTACAAAGAACCCCAGTGGCCTAAGACACTGGCCTCCTCAGCAATGGATTGTGAGATCTAGTCTTGTCTGAAGTGGCTGAAAGCAGAGTGGCGCAGCGGAAGAATGCTGGGCCAAGAACCCAGAGGTTAATGGATTAAAGCATTTTCTGCTAACAAGCTTTTTTAGCATTGAAGTGTGAACAAATATTTAAAAACATGCGTAGTTTCATTCCATGTGTAAGTGCCATTATACATTTTTTTTACGTCTTCCATCAGTTCGTATTGGTCAGATTGATTACAAAGAACCCCAGTGGCCAAAGACACTGGCCTCCTAAGCCATGAATTGTGAGATCTAGTCTTGTCAGAAGTGATTGAAAGCAGAGTGGCGCAGTGGAAGTGTACTGGGCCAAGAACCCAGAGGTCAATGGATCGAAACCATTCTGCTAACCAGTCAGTTTAAAAAAATGACGCGCGAACATAAATAAAAAAGCTGAATTTCATGGGCATGTGTAAATGCCATCCATTACACATTTTTGTTTTTGCTGCTTCTATCAGCTCGTACTGGTTGTGAAAAACTAAGAATTGCCCCAGTGGCCTAATGGATAAGGCACTGGCCTCCTAAGCCAGGAATTGTGGGTTCAAGTCCCATCTGGGTGGTTGAAACATAAGTTGTGCATTGGAAGTGTGCTGGGTCCAAAACCCAGAGGTTGATGGATCAAAGCATTTTCTGCAAAACAAGCTTTTTTAGCATTGAAGTGCGAACAAATATTTAAAAACATGCGTAGTTTCATTCCATGTGTAAGTGCCATTATACATTTTTTTTACCTCTTCCATCAGTTCGTATTGGTCAGATTGATTACAAAGAACCCCAGTGGCCTAAGACACTGGCCTCCTAAGCAATGGATTGTGAGATCTAGTCTTTTCTGAAGTGGCTGAAAGCAGAGTGGCGCAGCGGAAGAATGCTGGGCCAAGAACCAAGAGGTTGATGCATTTAAAGCATTTTCTGCTAACAAGCTTTTTTAGCATTGAAGTGCGAACAAATATTTAAAAACATGCGTAGTTTCATTCCATGTGTAAGTGCCATTATACATTTTTTTTACCTCTTCCATCAGTTCGTATTGGTCAGATTGATTACAAAGAACCCCAGTGGCCTAAGACACTGGCCTCCTAAGCCATGGATTGTGAAATCTAGTTTTTCTGAAGTGGCTGAAAGCAGAGTGGCGCAGTGGAAGTGTACTGGGCCAATAACCCAGAAGTCAATGGAGAAAACATCCTCTGCTAACCAGTCAGTTTAAAAAAATGAAACGCGAACATAAATAATAAAGCGGAATTTCATGGGCATGTGTCAATGCCGTCCATTACACATTGTTTTTGCTGCTTCTATCAGCTCGTACTGGTTGTGAAAAACTATGAATTGCCCCAGTGGCCTAATGGATAAGGCACTGGCCTCCTAAGCCAGGAATTGTGGGTTCAGTCCCATCTGGGGTGGTTGAAACATAGTTGTGCATGGAAGAGTGCTGGGTCCATAAACCTAGAGGTTGATGGATCAAAAAACATTTTCTGCAAAACCAGCTTTTTTAGCATTGAAGTGCGAACAAATATTTAAAAACATGCGTAGTTTCATTCCATGTGTAAGTGCCATTATACATTTTTTTTACCTCTTCCATCAGTTCGTATTGGTCAGATTGATTACAAAGAACCCCAGTGGCCTAAGACACTGGCCTCCTCAGCAATGGATCGTGAGATCTCGTCTTTTCTGAAGTGGCTGAAAGCAGAGTGGCGCAGCGGAAGAATGCTGGGCCAAGAACCAAGAGGTTGATGCATTTAAAGCATTTTCTGCTAACAAGCTTTTTTGAGCATTGAAGTGCGAACAAATATTTAAAAACATGCGTAGTTTCATTCCTTGTGTAAGTGCCATTATACATTTTTTTTACCTCTTCCATCAGTTCGTATTTGTCAGATTGATTACAAAGAACCCCAGTGGCCTAAGACACTGGCCTCCTAAGCCATGAATTGTGAAAACTAGTTTTTTCTGAAAGACACTGGAAACCATCATCTGCTAACCAGTCTGAAACGCGAACATAAATGAATTTCATGGGCATGTGTAAAGATCATTACATTGTTTCTGCTTCTATCAGCTCGTACTGGCTGAAAAACAGAATTGCCCCAGTGGCCTAATGGATAAGCACTGGCCTCCTAAAGGAATTGTGGTTCAAGTCCCATCAAGAAACATAGTTGTGCATTGGAAGAGTGTTCCAGAAACCTAGAGGTTGATGGATCAAAAGCATTTTCTGCAAAACCAGCTTTTTTAGCATTGAAGTGCGAACAAATATTTAAAAACATGCGTAGTTTCATTCCATGTGTAAGTGCCATTATACATTTTTTTTACCTCTTCCATCAGTTCGTATTGGTCAGATTGATTACAAAGAACCCCAGTGGCCTAAGACACTGGCCTCCTCAGCAATGGATCGTGAGATCTCGTCTTTTCTGAAGTGGCTGAAAGCAGAGTGGCGCAGCGGAAGAATGCTGGGCCAAGAACCAAGAGGTTGATGCATTTAAAGCATTTTCTGCTAACAAGCTTTTTTTAGCATTGAAGTGCGAACAAATATTTAAAAACATGCGTAGTTTCATTCCATGTGTAAGTGCCATTATACATTTTTTTTACCTCTTCCATCAGTTCGTATTGGTCAGATTGATTACAAAGAACCCCAGTGGCCTAAGACACTGGCCTCCTCAGCAATGGATTGTGAGATCTAGTCTTGTCTGAAGTGGTGGAAAGCAGAGTGGCGCAGTGGAAGTGTACTGGGCCAATAACCCAGAGGTCAATGGATCGAAAACATCCTCTGCTAACCAGTCAGTTTAAAAAAATGAAACGCGAACATAAATAATAAAGCGGAATTTCATGGGCATGTGTCAATGCCGGATTACACATTGTTTTTGCTGCTTCTATCAGCTCGTACTGGATGTGAAAAACTATGAAAGCCCCAGTGGCCTAATGGATAAGGCACTGGCCTCCTAAGCCAGGAATTGTGGGTTCAAGTCCCATCTGGGGTGGTTGAAACATAGTTGTGCATTGGAAAGTGCTGGGTCCATAAACCTAGAGGTTGATGGATCAAGAAACATTTTCTGCAAAACCAGCTTTTTTAGCATTGAAGTGCGAACAAATATTTAAAAACATGCGTAGTTTCATTCCATGTGTAAGTGCCATTATACATTTTTTTTACCTCTTCCATCAGTTCGTATTGGTCAGATTGATTACAAAGAACCCCAGTGGCCTAAGACACTGGCCTCCTCAGCAATGGATTGTGAGATCTCGTCTTTTCTGAAGTGGCTGAAAGCAGAGTGGCGCAGCGGAAGAATGCTGGGCCAAGAACCAAGAGGTTAATGGATTTAAAGCATTTTCTGCTAACAAGCTTTTTTAGCATTGAAGTGCGAACAAATATTTAAAAACATGCGTAGTTTCATTCCATGTGTAAGTGCCATTATACATTTTTTTTACCTCTTCCATCAGTTCGTATTGGTCAGATTGATTACAAAGAACCCCAGTGGCCTAAGACACTGGCCTCCTAAGCAATGGATTGTGAGATCTAGTCTTTTCTGAAGTGGCTGAAAGCAGAGTGGCGCAGCGGAAGAATGCTGGGCCAAGAACCCAGAGGTTAATGATCATTTAAAGCATTTTCTGCTAACAAGCTTTTTTAGCATTGAAGTGCGAACAAATATTTAAAAACATGCGTAGTTTCATTCCATGTGTAAGTGCCATTATACATTTTTTTTACCTCTTCCATC
The DNA here is from genome assembly GCF_036934945.1 of Oncorhynchus masou masou. Taxonomy (NCBI): domain Eukaryota; kingdom Metazoa; phylum Chordata; class Actinopteri; order Salmoniformes; family Salmonidae; genus Oncorhynchus; species Oncorhynchus masou. Next base: position 62,642,169 of record NC_088217.1, on the reverse strand, counting down.
AGTTCGTATTGGTCAGATTGATTACAAAGAACCCCAGTGGCCTAAGACACTGGCCTCCTCAGCAATGGATTGTGAGATCTAGTCTTTTCTGAAGTGGCTGAAAGCAGAGTGGCGCAGCGGAAGAATGCTGGGCCAAGAACCAAGAGGTTGATGCATTTAAAGCATTTTCTGCTAACAAGCTTTTTTAGCATTGAAGTGCGAACAAATATTTAAAAACATGCGTAGTTTCATTCCATGTGTAAGTGCCATTATACATTTTTTTTTTTTACCTCTTCCATCAGTTCGTATTGGTCAGATTGATTACAAAGAACCCCAGTGGCCTAAGACACTGGCCTCCTAAGCCATGAATTGTGAAACCTAGTTTTTTCTGAAGTGGTGGAAAGCAGAGTGGCGCAGTGGAAGTGTACTGGGCCAATAACCCAGAGGTCAATGGATCGAAAACATCCTCTGCTAACCAGGCAGTTTAAAAAAATGAAACGCGAACATAAATAATAAAGCGGAATTTCATGGGTCATGTGTCAATGCCGTCGATTACACATTGTTTTTGCTGTTTCTATCAGCTCGTACTGGTTGTGAAAAACTATGAATTGCCCCAGTGGCCTAATGGATAAGGCACTGGCCTCCTAAGCCAGGGATTGTGGGTTCAAGTCCCATCTGGGGTGGTTGAAACATAGTTGTGCATTGGAAGAGTGCTGGGTCCATAAACCTAGAGGTTGATGGATCAAGAAACATTTTCTGCAAAACCAGCTTTTTTAGCATTGAAGTGCGAACAAATATTTAAAAACATGCGTAGTTTCATTCCATGTGTAAGTGCCATTATACATTTTTTTTACCTCTTCCATCAGTTCGTATTGGTCAGATTGATTACAAAGAACCCCAGTGGCCTAAGACACTGGCCTCCTCAGCAATGGATTGTGAGATCTAGTCTTGTCTGAAGTGGCTGAAAGCAGAGTGGCGCAGCGGAAGTATGCTGGGCCAAGAACCCAGAGGTTAATGGATCAAAAGCATTTTCTGCTAACAAGCTTTTTTTAGCATTGAAGTGCGAACAAATATTTAAAAACATGCGTAGTTTCATTCCATGTGTAAGTGCCATTATACATTTTTTTTACCTCTTCCATCAGTTCGTATTGGTCAGATTGATTACAAAGAACCCCAGTGGCCTAAGACACTGGCCTCCTAAGCCATGGATTGTGAGATCTCGTCTTTTCTGAAGTGGCTGAAAGCAGAGTGGCGCAGCGGAAGAATGCTGGGCCAAGAACCAAGAGGTTGATGGATTTAAAGCATTTTCTGCTAACAAGCTTTTTTAGCATTGAAGTGCGAACAAATATTTAAAAACATGCGTAGTTTCATTCCATGTGTAAGTGCCATTATACATTTGTTTTACCTCTTCCATCAGTTTGTATTGGTCAGATTGATTACAAAGAACCCCAGTGGCCTAAGACACTGGCCTCCTCAGCAATGGATTGTGAGATCTAGTCTTTTCTGAAGTGGCTGAAAGCAGAGTGGCGCAGCGGAAGAATGCTGGGCCAAGAACCAAGAGGTTAATGGATTTAAAGCATTTTCTGCTAACAAGCTTTTTTAGCATTGAAGTGCGAACAAATATTTAAAAACATGCGTAGTTTCATTCCATGTGTAAGTGCCATTATACATTTTTTTTACCTCTTCCATCAGTTCGTATTGGTCAGATTGATTACAAAGAACCCCAGTGGCCTAAGACACTGGACTCCTAAGCCATGGATTGTGAGATCTCGTCTTTTCTGAAGAGGCTGAAAGCAGAGTGGCGCAGCGGAAGAATGCTGGGCCAAGAACCAAGAGGTTGATGCATTTAAAGCATTTTCTGCTAACAAGCTTTTTTGAGCATTGAAGTGCGAACAAATATTTAAAAACATGCGTAGTTTCATTCCATGTGTAAGTGCCATTATACATTTTTTTACCTCTTCCATCAGTTCGTATTGGTCAGATTGATTACAAAGAACCCCAGTGGCCTAAGACACTGGCCTCCTAAGCCATGAATTGTGAAAACTAGTTTTTTCTGAAGTGGTTGAAGGCAGAGTGGCGCAGTGTAAGTGTACTGGGCCAATAACCCAGAAGTCAATGGATCAAACATCATCTGCTAACCAGTCAGTTTAAAAAAATGAAACGCGAACATAAATAAATAAAGCGGAATTTCATGGGCCAATGCCGTCCATTACACATTGTTTTTGCTGCTTCTATCAGCTCGTACTGGTTGTGAAAAACTATGAATTGCCCCAGTGGCCTAATGGATAAGGCACTGGCCTCTAAGCCAGGAATTGTGGGTTCAAGTCCCATCTGGGGTGGTTGAAACATAGTTGTGCATTGGAAGTGTGCTGGGTCCATAAACCTAGAGGTTGATGGATCAAAAACATTTTCTGCAAAACCAGCTTTTTTAGCATTGAAGTGCGAACAAATATTTAAAAACATGCGTAGTTTCATTCCATGTGTAAGTGCCATTATACATTTTTTTTACCTCTTCCATCAGTTCGTATTGGTCAGATTGATTACAAAGAACCCCAGTGGCCTAAGACACTGGCCTCCTCAGCAATGGATTGTGAGATCTAGTCTTTTCTGAAGTGCTGCTGAAAGCAGAGTGGCGCAGCGGAAGAATGCTGGGCCAAGAACCAGAGGTTAATGGATTAAAGCATTTTCTGCTAACAAGCTTTTTTAGCATTGAAGTGCGAACAAATATTTAAAAACATGCGTAGTTTCATTCCATGTGTAAGTGCCATTATACATTTTTTTTACCTCTTCCATCAGTTCGTATTGGTCAGATTGATTACAAAGAACCCCAGTGGCCTAAGACACTGGCCTCCTAAGCCATGGATTGTGAAATCTAGTTTTTTCTGAAGTGGTTGAAAGCAGAGTGGCGCAGTGGAAGTGTACTGGGCCAATAACCCAGAGGTCAATGGATCGAAAACCATTCTGCTAACCAAGTTTAAAAAAATGAAACGCGAACATAAATGAATTTCATGGGCATGTGTCAATGCCGTCCATTATACATTGTTTTTGCTGCTTCTATCAGCTCGTACTGGTTGTGAAAAACTATGAATTGCCCCAGTGGCCTAATGAAGGCACTGGCCTCCTAAGCCAGGAATTGTGGGTTCAAGTCCCATCTGGGGTGGTTGAAACATAGTTGTGCATTGGAAGTGTGCTGGGTCCAGAAACCTAGAGGTTGATGGATCAAAAACATTTTCTGCAAAAAGCTTTTTTAGCATTGAAGTGCGAACAAATATTTAAAAACATGCGTAGTTTCATTCCATGTGTAAGTGCCATTATACATTTTTTTTACCTCTTCCATCAGTTCGTATTGGTCAGATTGATTACAAAGAACCCCAGTGGCCTAAGACACTGGCCTCCTCTAAGCCAATGGATTGTGAGATCTAGTCTTTTCTGAAGTGGCTGAAAGCAGAGTGGCGCAGCGGAAGAATGCTGGGCCAAGAACCAAGAGGTTGATGCATTTAAAGCATTTTCTGCTAACAAGCTTTTTTAGCATTGAAGTGCGAACAAATATTTAAAAACATGCGTAGTTTCATTCCATGTGTAAGTGCCATTATACATTTTTTTTACTCTTCCATCAGTTCGTATTGGTCAGATTGATTACAAAGAACCCCAGTGGCCTAAGACACTGGCCTCCTAAGCCATGGATTGTGAAATCTAGTTTTTTCTGAAAGCAGAGTGGGCAGTGAAAGCAGAGTCAATGGATCGAAACCATCCTCTGCTAACCAGTCAGTTTAAAAAAATGAAAGAACATAAATAATGAATTTCATGGGCCAAGAACATTGTTTTTGCTGCTTCTATCAGAGGTTGCCCCATGGATAATGGATAAGGCAAAGCATTGTGGGTTTTCTGGGGTGGTGAAACATAGTTGTGCATTGGAAGCTGGGTCCATAAACCTTTTTGGATAGAAACATTTTCTGCAAAACCAGCTTTTTTAGCATTGAAGTGCGAACAAATATTTAAAAACATGCGTAGTTTCATTCCATGTGTAAGTGCCATTATACATTTTTTTTACCTCTTCCATCAGTTCGTATTGGTCAGATTGATTACAAAGAACCCCAGTGGCCTAAGACACTGGACTACTAAGCCATGGATTGTGAGATCTCGTCTTTTCTGAAGAGGCTGAAAGCAGAGTGGCGCAGCGGAAGAATGCTAGGCCAAGAACCAAGAGGTTGATGCATTTAAAGCATTTTCTGCTAACAAGCTTTTTTTAGCATCGAAGTGCGAACAAATATTTAAAAACATGCCTAGTTTCATTCCATGTGTAAGTGCCATTATACATTTTTTTTACCTCTTCCATCAGTTCGTATTGGTCAGATTGATTACAAAGAACCCCAGTGGCCTAAGACACTGGCCTCCTAAGCCATGAATTGTGAAATCTAGTTTTTTCTGAAGTGGTGGAAAGCAGAGTGGCGCAGTGAGACTACTGGGCCATAACCCAGAGGTCAATGGATCGAAATTTTCTGCTAACCAGTCAGTTTAAAAAAATGAAACGCGAACATAAATAAAAAGCGGAATTTCATGGGCATGTGTAAATGCCGTCCATTACACATTGTTTTTGCTGCTTCTATCAGCTCGTACTGGTTGTGAAAAACTAGAATTGCCCCAGTGGCCTAATGGATAAGGCACTGGCCTCCTAAGCCAGGGATTGTGGGTTTAAGTCCCATCTGGGGTTGTTGAAACATAGTTGTGCATTGGAAGAGTGCTGGGTCCAAGAACCCAGAGGTTAATGGATCAAAAACATTTTCTGCAAAACCAGCTTTTTTAGCATTGAAGTGCTAACAAATATTTAAAAACATGCGTAGTTTCATTCCATGTGTAAGTGCCATTATACATTTTTTTTACCTCTTCCATCAGTTCGTATTGGTCAGATTGATTACAAAGAACCCCAGTGGCCTAAGACACTGGCCTCCTAAGCCATGGATTGTGAGATCTAGTCTTTTCTGAAGTGGCTAAGCAGAGTGGCGCAGCGGAAGAATGCTGGGCCAAGAACCAAGAGGTTGATGCATTTAAAGCATTTTCTGCTAACAAGCTTTTTTTAGCATTGAAGTGCGAACAAATATTTAAAAACATGCGTAGTTTCATTCCATGTGTAAGTGCCATTATACATTTTTTTTACCTCTTCCATCAGTTCGTATTGGTCAGATTGATTACAAAGAACCCCAGTGGCCTAAGACACTGGCCTCCTAAGCCATGAATTGTGAAATCTAGTTTTTTCTGAAGTGGTGAAAGCAGAGTGGCGCAATGGAAGTGTACTGGGCCAATAACCCAGAGGTCAATGGATCGAAAACATCCTCTGCTAACCAGTCAGTTTAAAAAAATGAAACGCGAACATAAATAATAAAGCGGAATTTCATGGGCATGTGTCAATGCCGTCGATTACACATTGTTTTTGCTGCTTCTATCAGCTCGTACTGGTTGTGAAAAACTATGAATTGCCCCAGTGGCCTAATGGATAAGGCACTGGCCTCCTAAGCCAGGAATTGTGGGTTCAAGTCCCATCTGGGGTGGTTGAAACATAGTTGTGCATTGGAAGAGTGCTGGGTCCATAAACCTAGAGGTTGATGGATCAAGAAACATTTTCTGCAAAACCAGCTTTTTTAGCATTGAAGTGCGAACAAATATTTAAAAACATGCGTAGTTTCATTCCATGTGTAAGTGCCATTATACATTTTTTTTACCTCTTCCATCAGTTCGTATTGGTCAGATTGATTACAAAGAACCCCAGTGGCCTAAGACACTGGCCTCCTAAGCCATGGATTGTGAGATCTAGTCTTGTCTGAAGTGGCTGAAAGCAGAGTGGCGCAGCGGAAGTATGCTGGGCCAAGAACCCAGAGGTTAATGGATCAAAAGCATTTTCTGCTAACAAGCTTTTTTAGCATTGAAGTGCGAACAAATATTTAAAAACATGCGTAGTTTCATTCCATGTGTAAGTGCCATTATACATTTTTTTTACGTCTTCCATCAGTTCGTATTGGTCAGATTGATTACAAAGAACCCCAGTGGCCTAAGACACTGGCCTCCTCAGCCATGGATTGTGAGACCTTGTCTCGCCTGAAGTGGCTGAAAGCAGAGTGGCGCAGCGGAAGAATGCTGGGCCAAGAACCAAGAGGTTGATGGATTAAAAGCATTTTCTGCTAACAAGCTTTTTTAGCATTGAAGTGCGAACAAATATTTAAAAACATGCGTAGTTTCATTCCATGTGTAAGTTCCATTATAATTTTTTTTTACCTCTTCCATCAGTTCGTATTGGTCAGATTGATTACAAAGAACCCCAGTGGCCTAAGACACTGGCCTCCTCAGCAATGGATTGTGAGATCTTGTCTTTTCTGAAGTGGCTGAAAGCAGAGTGGCGCAGCGGAAGAATGCTGGGCCAAGAACCAAGAGGTTGATGGATTTAAAGCATTTTCTGCTAACAAGCTTTTTTAGCATTGAAGTGCGAACAAATATTTAAAAACATGCGTAGTTTCATTCCATGTGTAAGTGCCATTATACATTTTTTTTACCTCTTCCATCAGTTCGTATTGGTCAGATTGATTACAAAGAACCCCAGTGGCCTAAGACACTGGCCTCCTCAAGCAATGGATTGTGAGATCTAGTCTTTTCTGAAGTGGCTGAAAGCAGAGTGGCGCAGCGGAAGAATGCTGGGCCAAGAACCAAGAGGTTGATGGATTTAAAGCATTTTCTGCTAACAAGCTTTTTTAGCATTGAAGTGCGAACAAATATTTAAAAACATGCGTAGTTTCATTCCATGTGTAAGTGCCATTATACATTTTTTTTACCTCTTCCATCAGTTCGTATTGGTCAGATTGATTACAAAGAACCCCAGTGGCCTAAGACACTGGCCTCCTCAGCAATGGATTGTGAGATCTAGTCTTTTCTGAAGTGGCTGAAAGCAGAGTGGCGCAGCGGAAGAATGCTGGGCCAAGAACCAAGAGGTTGATGCATTTAAAGCATTTTCTGCTAACAAGCTTTTTTAGCATTGAAGTGCGAACAAATATTTAAAAACATGCGTAGTTTCATTCCATGTGTAAGTGCCATTATACATTTTTTTTACCTCTTCCATCAGTTCGTATTGGTCAGATTGATTACAAAGAACCCCAGTGGCCTAAGACACTGGCCTCCTAAGCCATGGATTGTGAATCTAGTTTTTTCTGAAAGCAAGTGGCTGAAAGCAGAGTCAATGAAAACATCCTCTGCTAACCAGTCAGTTTAAAAAAATGAAAGCGAACATAAATAATAAAGAATTTCATGGGCATGTGTCAATGCGATTACACATTGTTTTTGCTGCTTCTAACGTACTGGTTGTGAAGAGAATTGCCCCAGTGGCCTAATGGATAAGGCACTGGCCTCCTAAGCCAGGGATTGTGGGTTCAAGTCCCATCTGGGGTGGTTGAAACATAGTTGTGCATTGGAAGAGTGCTGGGTCCATAAACCTAGAGGTTGATGGATCAAGAAACATTTTCTGCAAAACCACCTTTTTTAGCATTGAAGTGCGAACAAATATTTAAAATCATGCGTAGTTTCATTCCATGTGAAAGTGCCATTATACATTTTTTTTACCTCTTCCATCAGTTCGTATTGGTCAGATTGATTACAAAGAACCCCAGTGGCCTAAGACACTGGCCTCCTCAGCAATGGATTGTGAGATCTCGTCTTTTCTGAAGAGGCTGAAAGCAGAGTGGCGCAGCGGAAGAATGCTGGGCCAAGAACCAAGAGGTTAATGCATTTAAAGCATTTTCTGCTAACAAGCATTTTTTAGCATTGAAGTGCGAACAAATATTTAAAAACATGCGTAGTTTCATTCCATGTGTAAGTGCCATTATACATTTTTTTTACCTCTTCCATCAGTTCGTATTGGTCAGATTGATTACAAAGAACCCCAGTGGCCTAAGACACTGGCCTCCTAAGCCACTGGCATGAATTGTGAAATCTAGTTTTTTCTGAAGTGGCTGAAAGCAGAGTGGCGCAGTGGAGTGTACTGGGCCAATAACCCAGAGGTCAATGGATCGAAAACATCCTCTGCTAACCAGTCAGTTTAAAAAAATGAAAGCAGAACATAAATAATAAAGCGGAATTTCATGGGCATGTGTCAAGTCGATTACACATTGTTTTTGGCTTCATCAGAACTGGTTGTGAAAAAGAAGCCCCAGTGGCCTAATGGATAAGGCACTGGCCTCCTAAGCCAGGAATTGTGGGTTCAAGTCCCAGAAACATTTTGGGTCCATAAACCTAGAGGTTGATGGATCAAAAACATTTTCTGCAAAACCAGCTTTTTTAGCATTGAAGTGCGAACAAATATTTAAAAACATGCGTAGTTTCATTCCATGTGTAAGTGCCATTATACATTTTTTTACCTCTTCCATCAGTTTGTATTGGTCAGATTGATTACAAAGAACCCCAGTGGCCTAAGACACTGGCCTCCTAAGCAATGGATTGTGAGATCTAGTCTTTTCTGAAGTGGCTGAAAGCAGAGTGGCGCAGCGGAAGAATGCTGGGCCAAGAACCAGAGGTTGATGGATTTAAAGCATTTTCTGCTAACAAGCTTTTTAGCATTGAAGTGCGAACAAATATTTAAAAACATGCGTAGTTTCATTCCATGTGTAAGTGCCATTATACATTTTTTTTACCTCTTCCATCAGTTCGTATTGGTCAGATTGATTACAAAGAACCCCAGTGGCCTAAGACACTGGCCTCCTAAGCCAATGGATTGTGAAATCTAGTTTTTCTGAAGTGGCTGAAAGCAGAGTGGCGCGGAAGTGTACTGGGCCAATAACCCAGAGTCAATGGATCGAAACATCCTCTGCTAACCAGTCAGTTTAAAAAAATGAAACGCGAACATAAATGAAAGCGGAATTTCATGGGCATGTGTAAATGCCATCCATTACACATTGTTTTTGCTGCTTCTATCAGCTCGTACTGGTTGTGAAAAACTATGAATTGCCCCAGTGGCCAATGGATAAGGCACTGGCCTCCTAAGCCAGGAATTGTGGGTTCAAGTCCCATCTGGGGTGGTTGAAACAAGTTGTGCATTTTGCTGGGTCCAAGAACCTAGAGGTTGATGGATCAAAAACATTTTCTGCAAAACCAGCTTTTTTAGCATTGAAGTGCTAACAAATATTTAAAAACATGCGTAGTTTCATTCCATGTGTAAGTGCCATTATACATTTTTTTTACCTCTTCCATCAGTTCGTATTGGTCAGATTGATTACAAAGAACCCCAGTGGCCTAAGACACTGGACTCCTAAGCCATGGATTGTGAGATCTCGTCTTTTCTGAAGAGGCTGAAAGCAGAGTGGCGCAGCGGAAGAATGCTGGGCCAAGAACCAAGAGGTTGATGCATTTAAAGCATTTTCTGCATTTTCTGCTAACAAGTTTTTTTTTAGCATTGAAGTGCGAACAAATATTTAAAAACATGCGTAGTTTCATTCCATGTGTAAGTGCCATTATACATTTTTTTTACCTCTTCCATCAGTTCGTATTGGTCAGATTGATTACAAAGAACCCCAGTGGCCTAAGACACTGGCCTCCTAAGCCATGATTGTGAAATCTAGTTTTTTCTGAAGTGGTGAAGGCAGAGTGGCGCAAAGTGTACTGGGCCAATAACCCAGAAGTCAATGGATCGAAGACATCCTCTGCAAACCAGTCAGTTTAAAAAAATGAAACGCGAACATAAATAATAAAGCGGAATTTTATGGGCATGTGTCAATGCCGTCGATTACACATTGTTTTTGCTGCTTCTATCAGCTCGTACTGGTTGTGAAAAACTATGAATTGCCCCAGTGGCCTAATGGATAAGGAAGCCAGGAATTGTGGGTTCAAGTCCCATCTGGGGTGGTTGAAACATAGTTGTGCATTGGAAGTGTGCTGGGTCCAGAAACCTAGAGGTTGATGGATCAAAAAACATTTTCTGCAAAACCAGCTTTTTTAGCATTGAAGTGCGAACAAATATTTAAAAACATGCGTAGTTTCATTCCATGTGTAAGTGCCATTATACATTTTTTTTACCTCTTCCATCAGTTCGTATTTGTCAGATTGATTACAAAGAACCCCAGTGGCCTAAGACACTGGACTCCTAAGCCATGGATTGTGAGATCTCGTCTTTTCTGAAGAGGCTGAAAACAGAGTGGCGCAGCGGAAGTATGCTGGGCCAAGAACCCAGAGGTTAATGGATCAAAAGCATTTTCTGCTAACAAGCTTTTTTTAGCATTGAAGTGCGAACAAATATTTAAAAACATGCGTAGTTTCATTCCATGTGTAAGTGCCATTATACATTTTTTTTACCTCTTCCATCAGTTCGTATTGGTCAGATTGATTACAAAGAACCCCAGTGGCCTAAGACACTGGCCTCCTCAGCAATGGATTGTGAGATCTAGTCTTGTCTGAAGTGGCTGAAAGCAGAGTGGCGCAGCGGAAGAATGCTGGGTCAAGAACCAAGAGGTTGATGCATTTAAAGCATTTTCTGCTAACAAGCTTTTTTAGCATTGAAGTGCGAACAAATATTTAAAAACATGCGTAGTTTCATTCCATGTGTAAGTGCCATTATACATTTTTTTTACGTCTTCCATCAGTTCGTATTGGTCAGATTGATTACAAAGAACCCCAGTGGCCTAAGACACTGGCCTCCTAAGCAGAGTGGCGCAGCGGAAGTATGCTGGGCCAAGAACCCAGAGGTTAATGGATCAAAAGCATTTTCTGCTAACAAGCTTTTTTTAGCATTGAAGTGGGAACAAATATTTAAAAACATGCGTAGTTTCATTCCATGTGTAAGTGCCATTATACATTTTTTTTACCTCTTCCATCAGTTCGTATTGGTCAGATTGATTACAAAGAACCCCAGTGGCCTAAGACACTGGCCTCCTCAGCAATGGATTGTGAGATCTCGTCTTTTCTGAAGTGGCTGAAAGCAGAGTGGCGCAGCGGAAGAATGCTGGGCCAAGAACCAAGAGGTTGATGCATTTAAAGCATTTTCTGCTAACAAGCTTTTTTTAGCATTGAAGTGCGAACAAATATTTAAAAACATGCGTAGTTTCATTCCATGTGTAAGTGCCATTATACATTTTTTTTTTTTACCTCTTCCATCAGTTCGTATTGGTCAGATTGATTACAAAGAACCCCAGTGGCCTAAGACACTGGCCTCCTAAGCCATGAATTGTGAAATCTAGTTTTTTCTGAAGTGGTGAAAGCAGAGTGGCGCAGTGGAAGTGTACTGGGCCAATAACCCAGAGGTCAATGGATCGAAAACATCCTCTGCTAACCAGTCAGTTTAAAAAAATGAAACGCGAACATAAATAATAAAGCGGAATTTCATGGGCATGTGTCAATGCCGTCGATTACACATTGTTTTTGCTGCTTCTATCAGCTCGTACTGGTTGTGAAAAACTATGAATTGCCCCAGTGGCCTAATGGATAAGGCACTGGCCTCCTAAGCCAGGAATTGTGGGTTCAAGTCCCATCTGGGGTGGTTGAAACATAGTTGTGCATTGGAAGAGTGCTGGGTCCATAAACCTAGAGGTTGATGGATCAAGAAACATTTTCTGCAAAACCAGCTTTTTTAGCATTGAAGTGCGAACAAATATTTAAAAACATGCGTAGTTTCATTCCATGTGTAAGTGCCATTATACATTTTTTTTACCTCTTCCATCAGTTCGTATTGGTCAGATTGATTACAAAGAACCCCAGTGGCCTAAGACACTGGCCTCCTCAGCAATGGATTGTGAGATCTAGTCTTGTCTGAAGTGGCTGAAAGCAGAGTGGCGCAGCGGAAGTATGCTGGGCCAAGAACCCAGAGGTTAATGGATCAAAAGCATTTTCTGCTAACAAGCTTTTTTTAGCATTGAAGTGCGAACAAATATTTAAAAACATGCGTAGTTTCATTCCATGTGTAAGTGCCATTATACATTTTTTTTACCTCTTCCATCAGTTCGTATTGGTCAGATTGATTACAAAGAACCCCAGTGGCCTAAGACACTGGCCTCCTCAGCCAATGGATTGTGAGATCTAGTCTTTTCTGAAGAGGCTGAAAGCAGAGTGGCGCAGCGGAAGAATGCTAGGCCAAGAACCAAGAGGTTGATGCATTTAAAGCATTTTCTGCTAACAAGCTTTTTTTAGCATCGAAGTGCGAACAAATATTTAAAAACATGCGTAGTTTCATTCCATGTGTAAGTGCCATTATACATTTTTTTTACCTCTTCCATCAGTTCGTATTGGTCAGATTGATTACAAAGAACCCCAGTGGCCTAAGACACTGGCCTCCTCAGCAATGGATTGTGAGATATAGTCTTGTCTGAAGTGACTGAAAGCAGAGTGGCGCAGCGGAAGAATGCTGGGCCAAGAACCAAGAGGTTAATGAATCAAAAGAATTTTATGCTAACAAGCTTTTTTTTAGCATTGAAGTGCGAACAAATATTTAAAAACATGCGTAGTTTCATTCCATGTGTAAGTGCCATTATACATTTTTTTTACCTCTTCCATCAGTTCGTATTGGTCAGATTGATTACAAAGAACCCCAGTGGCCTAAGACACTGGCCTCCTCAGCAATGGATCGTGAGATCTCGTCTTTTCTGAAGTGGCTGAAAGCAGAGTGTCGCAGCGGAAGAATGCTGGGCCAAGAACCAAGAGGTTGATGCATTTAAAGCATTTTCTGCTAACAAGCTTGCTTTAGCATTGAAGTGCGAACAAACATTTAAAAACATGCGTAGTTTCATTCCATGTGTAAGTGCCATTATACATTTTTTTTACCTCTTCCATCAGTTCGTATTGGTCAGATTGATTACAAAGAACCCCAGTGGCCTAAGACACTGGACTCCTAAGCCATGGATTGTGAGATCTCGTCTTTTCTGAAGAGGCTGAAAACAGAGTGGCGCAGCAGAAGAATGCTGGGCCAAGAACCAAGAGGTTGATGGATTAAAGCATTTTCTGCTAACAAGCTTTTTTAGCATTGAAGTGCGAACAAATATTTAAAAACATGCGTAGTTTCATTCCATGTGTAAGTGCCATTATACATTTTTTTTACCTCTTCCATCAGTTCGTATTGGTCAGATTGATTACAAAGAACCCCAGTGGCCTAAGACACTGGCCTCCTCAGCAATGGATTGTGAGATCTAGTCTTGTCTGAAGTGGCTGAAAGCAGAGTGGCGCAGCGGAAGAATGCTGGGCCAAGAACCAGAGGTTAATGGATCAAAAGCATTTTCTGCTAACAAGCTTTTTTTAGCATTGAAGTGCGAACAAATATTTAAAAACATGCGTAGTTTCATTCCATGTGTAAGTGCCATTATACATTTTTTTTACCTCTTCCATCAGTTCGTATTGGTCAGATTGATTACAAACCCCAGTGGCCTAAGACACTGGACTCCTAAGCCATGGATTGTGAGATCTCGTCTTTTCTGAAGTGGCTGAAAGCAGAGTGGCGCAGCGGAAGAATGCTGGGCCAAGAACCAAGAGGTTGATGGATTTAAAGCATTTTCTGCTAACAAGCTTTTTTAGCATTGAAGTGCGAACAAATATTTAAAAACATGCGTAGTTTCATTCCATGTGTAAGTGCCATTATACATTTTTTTTACCTCTTCCATCAGTTCGTATTGGTCAGATTGATTACAAAGAACCCCAGTGGCCTAAGACACTGGCCTCCTCAGCAATGGATTGTGAGATCTAGTCTTTTCTGAAGTGGCTGAAAGCAGAGTGGCGCAGCGGAAGTATGCTGGGCCAAGAACCCAGAGGTTAATGGATCAAAAGCATTTTCTGCTAACAAGCTTTTTTTAGCATTGAAGTGCGAACAAATATTTAAAAACATGCGTAGTTTCATTCCATGTGTAAGTGCCATTATACATTTTTTTTACCTCTTCCATCAGTTCGTATTGGTCAGATTGATTACAAAGAACCCCAGTGGCCTAAGACACTGGCCTCCTCAGCAATGGATCGTGAGATCTAGTCTTTTCTGAAGTGGCTGAAAGCAGAGTGGCGCAGCGGAAGAATGCTGGGCCAAGAACCAAGAGGTTGATGGATCAAAAAACATTTTATACAAAACCAGCTTATTTAGCATTGAAGTGCAAACAAATATTTAAAAACATGCGTAGTTTCATTCCATGTGTAAGTGCCATTATACATTTTTTTTACCTCTTCCATCAGTTTGTATTGGTCAGATTGATTACAAAGAACCCCAGTGGCCTAAGACACTGGCCTCCTCATTGCAATTGTGAGATCTAGTCTTTTCTGAAGTGGCTGAAAGCAGAGTGGCGCAGCGGAAGAATGCTGGGCCAAGAACCCAGAGGTTGATGGATCAAAAGCATTTTCTGCTAACAAGCTTTTTTAGCATTGAAGTGCATTGAAGTGCTAACAAATATTTAAAAACATGCGTAGTTTCATTCCATGTGTAAGTGCCATTATACATTTTTTTTACCTCTTCCATCAGTTCGTATTGGTCAGATTGATTACAAAGAACCCCAGTGGCCTAAGACACTGGACTCCTAAGCCATGGATTGTGAGATCTCGTCTTTTCTGAAGAGGCTGAAAACAGAGTGGCGCAGCGGAAGAATGCTGGGCCAAGAACCAAGAGGTTAATGAATCAAAAGAATTTTATGCTAACAAGCTTTTTTTAGCATTGAAGTGCGAACAAATATTTAAAAACATGCGTAAATTCATTCCATGTGTAAGTTCCATTATAATTTTTTTTTACCTCTTCCATCAGTTCGCATTGGTCAGATTGATTACAAAGAACCCCAGTGGCCTAAGACACTGGCCTCCTAAGCCATGAATTGTGAGATCTAGTCTTTTCTGAAGTGGCTGAAAGCAGAGTGGCGCAGCGGAAGAATGCTGGGCCAAGAACCAAGAGGTTGATGGATCATTTAAAGCATTTTCTGCTAACAAGCTTTTTTAGCATTGAAGTGCGAACAAATATTTAAAAACATGCGTAGTTTCATTCCATGTGTAAGTGCCATTATATTTTTTTTACCTCTTCCATCAGTTCGTATTGGTCAGATTGATTACAAAGAACCCCAGTGGCCTAAGACACTGGACTCCTAAGCCATGGATTGTGAGATCTAGTCTTTTCTGAAGTGGCTGAAAGCAGAGTGGCGCAGCGGAAGTATGCTGGGCCAAGAACCCAGAGGTTGATGGATTTAAAGCATTTTCTGCTAACAAGCTTTTTTTAGCATTGAAGTGCGAACAAATATTTAAAAACATGCGTAGTTTCATTCCATGTGTAAGTGCCATTATACATTTTTTTTACCTCTTCCATCAGTTCGTATTGGTCAGATTGATTACAAAGAACCCCAGTGGCCTAAGACACTGGCCTCCTCAGCAATGGATTGTGAGATCTAGTCTTTTCTGAAGTGGCTGAAGCAGAGTGGCGCAGCGGAAGAATGCTGGGCCAAGAACCAAGAGGTTGATGGATTTAAAGCATTTTCTGCTAACAAGCTTTTTTTAGCATTGAAGTGCGAACAAATATTTAAAAACATGCGTAGTTTCATTCCATGTGTAAGTGCCATTATACATTTTTTTACCTCTTCCATCAGTTCGTATTGGTCAGATTGATTACAAAGAACCCCAGTGGCCTAAGACACTGGCCTCCTCAGCAATGGATCGTGAGATCTCGTCTTTTCTGAAGTGGCTGAAAGCAGAGTGGCGCAGCGGAAGAATGCTGGGCCAAGAACCAAGAGGTTGATGGATAAAGCATTTTCTGCTAACAAGCTTTTTTAGCATTGAAGTGCGAACAAATATTTAAAAACATGCGTAGTTTCATTCCATGTGTAAGTGCCATTATACATTTTTTTTACCTCTTCCATCAGTTCGTATTGGTCAGATTGATTACAAAGAACCCCAGTGGCCTAAGACACTGGCCTCAGCAATGGATTGTGAGATCTAGTCTTTTCTGAAGTGGCTGAAAGCAGAGTGGCGCAGCGGAAGAATGCTGGGCCAAGAACCAAGAGGTTGATGGATCAAAAGCATTTTATGCTAACAAGCTTTTTTAGCATTGAAGTGCGAACAAATATTTAAAAACATGCGTAGTTTCATTCCATGTGTAAGTGCCATTATACATTTTTTTTACCTCTTCCATCAGTTCGTATTGGTCAGATTGATTACAAAGAACCCCAGTGGCCTAAGACACTGGCCTCCTCAGCAATGGATTGTGAGATCTAGTCTTGTCTGAAGTGGCTGAAAGCAGAGTGGCGCAGCGGAAGAATGCTGGGCCAAGAACCAAGAGGTTGATGGATTAAAAGCATTTTCTGCTAACAAGCTTTTTTAGCATTGAAGTGCGAACAAATATTTAAAAACATGCGTAGTTTCATTCCATGTGTAAGTGCCATTATACATTTTTTTTACCTCTTCCATCAGTTCGTATTGGTCAGATTGATTACAAAGAACCCCAGTGGCCTAAGACACTGGCCTCCTCAGCAATGGATTGTGAGATCTCTAGTCTTTTCTGAAGTGGCTGAAAGCAGAGTGGCGCAGCGGAAGAATGCTGGGCCAAGAACCAAGAGGTTGATGGATTTAAAGCATTTTCTGCTAACAAGCTTTTTTAGCATTGAAGTGCGAACAAATATTTAAAAACATGCGTAGTTTCATTCCATGTGTAAGTGCCATTATACATTTTTTTTACCTCTTCCATCAGTTCGTATTGGTCAGATTGATTACAAAGAACCCGAGTGGCCTAAGACACTGGCCTCCTCAGCAATGGATTGTGAGATCTCGTCTTTTCTGAAGTGGCTGAAAGCAGAGTGGCGCAGCGGAAGAATGCTGGGCCAAGAACCAAGAGGTTGATGCATTTAAAGCATTTTCTGCTAACAAGCTTTTTTGAGCATTGAAGTGCGAACAAATATTTAAAAACATGCGTAGTTTCATTCCATGTGTAAGTGCCATTATACATTTTTTTTACCTCTTCCATCAGTTCGTATTGGTCAGATTGATTACAAAGAACCCCAGTGGCCTAAGACACTGGCCTCCTCAGCAATGGATCGTGAGATCTCGTCTTTTCTGAAGTGGCTGAAAGCAGAGTGGCGCAGCGGAAGAATGCTGGGCCAAGAACCAAGAGGTTGATGCATTTAAAGCATTTTCTGCTAACAAGCTTTTTTAGCATTGAAGTGCGAACAAACATTTAAAAACATGCGTAGATTCATTCCATGTGTAAGTTCCATTATAATTTTTTTTTACCTCTTCCATCAGTTCGTATTGGTCAGATTGATTACAAAGAACCCCAGTGGCCTAAGACACTGGCCTCCTAAGCCATGAATTGTGAAATCTAGTTTTTTCTGAAGTGGTGGAAAGCAGAGTGGCGCAGTGGAAGTCTACTGGGCCAATAACCCAGAGGTCAATGGATCGAAAACATCCTCTGCTAACCAGTCAGTTTAAAAAAATGAAACGCGAACATAAATAATAAAGCGGAATTTCATGGGCATGTGTAAATGCCGTCCATTACACATTGTTTTTGCTGCTTCTATCAGCTCGTACTGGTTTGTGAAAAACTATGAATTGCCCCAGTGGCCTAATGGATAAGGCACTGGCCTCCTAAGCCAGGGATTGTGGGTTCAAGTCCCATCTGGGGTGGTTGAAACATAGTTGTGCATTGGAAGAGTGCTGGGTCCATGATCAAATAACATTCTCTGCAAAACCAGCTTTTTTAGCATTGAAGTGCTAACAAATATTTAAAAACATGCCTAGTTTCATTCCATGTGTAAGTGTCATTATACATTTTTTTTACCTCTTCCATCAGTTCGTATTGGTCAGATTGATTACAAAGAACCCCAGTGGCCTAAGACACTGGCCTCCTCAGCAATGGATTGTGAGATCTAGTCTTTTCTGAAGTGGCTGAAAGCAGAGTGCTGAAAGCAGAGTGGCGCAGCGGAAGAATGCTGGGCCAAGAACCAAGAGGTTAATGCATTTAAAGCATTTTCTGCTAACAAGCTTTTTTAGCATTGAAGTGCGAACAAATATTTAAAAACATGCGTAGTTTCATTCCATGTGTAAGTGCCATTATACATTTTTTTTACCTCTTCCATCAGTTCGTATTGGTCAGATTGATTACAAAGAACCCCAGTGGCCTAAGACACTGGCCTCCTCAGCAATGGATTGTGAGATCTAGTCTTTTCTGAAGTGGCTGAAAGCAGAGTGGCGCAGCGGAAGAATGCTGGGCCAAGAACCAAGAGGTTGATGCATTTAAAGCATTTTCTGCTAACAAGCTTTTTTAGCATTGAAGTGCGAACAAATATTTAAAAACATGCGTAGTTTCATTCCATGTGTAAGTGCCATTATACATTTTTTTTACCTCTTCCATCAGTTCGTATTGGTCAGATTGATTACAAAGAACCCCAGTGGCCTAAGACACTGGCCTCCTCAGCAATGGATTGTGAGATCTAGTCTTTTCTGAAGTGGCTGAAAGCAGAGTGGCGCAGGAAGAATGCTGGGCCAAGAACCAAGAGGTTGATGGATTTAAAGCATTTTCTGCTAACAAGCTTTTTTGAGCATTGAAGTGCGAACAAATATTTAAAAACATGCGTAGTTTCATTCCATGTGTAAGTTCCATTATACATTTTTTTTTACCTCTTCCATCAGTTCGTATTGGTCAGATTGATTACAAAGAACCCCAGTGGCCTAAGACACTGGCCTCCTCAGCAATGGATCGTGAGATCTCGTCTTTTCTGAAGTGGCTGAAAGCAGAGTGGCGCAGCGGAAGAATGCTGGGCCAAGAACCAAGAGGTTGATGCATTTAAAGCATTTTCTGCTAACAAGCTTTTTTAGCATTGAAGTGCGAACAAATATTTAAAAACATGCGTAGTTTCATTCCATGTGTAAGTTCCATTATACATTTTTTTTACCTCTTCCATCAGTTCGTATTGGTCAGATTGATTACAAAGAACCCCAGTGGCCTAAGACACTGGCCTCCTAAGCCATGTATTGTGAAAACTAGTTTTTTCTGAAGAGGCTGAAAGCAGAGTGGCGCAGCGGAAGAATGCTGGGCCAAGAACCAAGAGGTTGATGCATTTAAAGCATTTTCTGCTAACAAGCTTTTTTAGCATTGAAGTGCGAACAAATATTTAAAAACATGCGTAGTTTCATTCCATGTGTAAGTGCCATTATACATTTTTTTTACCTCTTCCATCAGTTCGTATTGGTCAGATTGATTACAAAGAACCCCAGTGGCCTAAGACACTGGCCTCCTCAGCAATGGATCGTGAGATCTCGTCTTTTCTGAAGTGGCTGAAAGCAGAGTGGCGCAGCGGAAGAATGCTGGGCCAAGAACCAAGAGGTTGATGCATTTAAAGCATTTTCTGCTAACAAGCTTTTTTTAGCATTGAAGTGCGAACAAATATTTAAAAACATGCGTAGTTTCATTCCATGTGTAAGTTCCATTATAATTTTTTTTACCTCTTCCATCAGTTCGTATTGGTCAGATTGATTACAAAGAACCCCAGTGGCCTAAGACACTGGCCTCCTAAGCCATGAATTGTGAAAACTAGTTTTTTCTGAAGTGGTTGAAGGCAGAGTGGCGCAGTGTAAGTGTACTGTGCCCATAACCCAGAAGTCAATGGATCGAAACCATCATCTGCTAACCAGTCAGTTTAAAAAAATGAAACGCGAACATAAATAAGAAAGCGGAATTTCATGGGCATGTGTAAATGCCGTCCATTACACATTGTTTTTGCTGCTTCTATCAGCTCGTACTGTTTGTGAAAAACTATGAATTGCCCCAGTGGCCTAATGGATAAGGCACTGGCCTCCTAAGCCAGGAATTGTGGGTTCAAGTCCCATCTGGGGTGGTAGAAACATAATTGTGCATTGGAAGTGTGCTTGGTCCAGAAACCTAGAGGTTGATGGATCAAAAAACATTTTCTGCAAAACCAGCTTTTTTAGCATTGAAGTGCGAACAAATATTTAAAAACATGCGTAGTTTCATTCCATGTGTAAGTGCCATTATACATTTTTTTACCTCTTCCATCAGTTCGTATTTGTCAGATTGATTACAAAGAACCCCAGTGGCCTAAGACACTGGCCTCCTCAGCAATGGATCGTGAGATCTCGTCTTTTCTGAAGTGGCTGAAAGCAGAGTGGCGCAGCGGAAGAATGCTGGGCCAAGAACCAAGAGGTTGATGCATTTAAAGCATTTTCTGCTAACAAGCTTTTTTTAGCATTGAAGTGCGAACAAATATTTAAAAACATGCGTAGTTTCATTCCATGTGTAAGTGCCATTATACATTTTTTTTACCTCTTCCATCAGTTCGTATTGGTCAGATTGATTACAAAGAACCCCAGTGGCCTAAGACACTGGCCTCCTAAGCCATGGATTGTGAGATCTAGTTTTTCTGAAGTGGCTGAAAGCAGAGTGGCGCAGCGGAAGAATGCTGGGCCAAGAACCAAGAGGTTGATGCATTTAAAGCATTTTCTGCTAACAAGCTTTTTTAGCATTGAAGTGCGAACAAATATTTAAAAACATGCGTAGTTTCATTCCATGTGTAAGTGCCATTATACATTTTTTTTACCTCTTCCATCAGTTCGTATTGGTCAGATTGATTACAAAGAACCCCAGTGGCCTAAGACACTGGCCTCCTCAGCAATGGATCGTGAGATCTCGTCTTTTCTGAAGTGGCTGAAAGCAGAGTGGCGCAGCGGAAGAATGCTGGGCCAAGAACCAAGAGGTTGATGCATTTAAAGCATTTTCTGCTAACAAGCTTTTTTTAGCATTGAAGTGCGAACAAATATTTAAAAACATGCGTAGTTTCATTCCATGTGTAAGTTCCATTATAATTTTTTTTTACCTCTTCCATCAGTTCGTATTGGTCAGATTGATTACAAAGAACCCCAGTGGCCTAAGACACTGGCCTCCTAAGCCATGAATTGTGAGATCTAGTTTTTCTGAAGTGGCTGAAAGCAGAGTGGCGCAGCGGAAGAATGCTGGGCCAAGAACCAAGAGGTTGATGCATTTAAAGCATTTTCTGCTAACAAGCTTTTTTTAGCATTGAAGTGCGAACAAATATTTAAAAACATGCGTAGTTTCATTCCATGTGTAAGTGCCATTATACATTTTTTTACCTCTTCCATCAGTTCGTATTTGTCAGATTGATTACAAAGAACCCCAGTGGCCTAAGACACTGGCCTCCTCAGCAATGGATCGTGAGATCTCGTCTTTTCTGAAGTGGCTGAAAGCAGAGTGTCGCAGCGGAAGAATGCTGGGCCAAGAACCAAGAGGTTGATGCATTTAAAGCATTTTCTGCTAACAAGCTTTTTTTAGCATTGAAGTGCGAACAAATATTTAAAAACATGCGTAGTTTCATTCCATGTGTAAGTGCCATTATACATTTTTTTTACCTCTTCCATCAGTTCGTATTGGTCAGATTGATTACAAAGAACCCCAGTGGCCTAAGACACTGGCCTCCTCAGCAATGGATTGTGAGATCTAGTCTTTTCTGAAGTGGCTGAAAGCAGAGTGGCGCAGCGGAAGAATGCTGGGCCAAGAACCAAGAGGTTGATGCATTTAAAGCATTTTCTGCTAACAAGCTTTTTTAGCATTGAAGTGCGAACAAATATTTAAAAACATGCGTAGTTTCATTCCATGTGTAAGTGCCATTATACATTTTTTTTACCTCTTCCATCAGTTCGTATTGGTCAGATTGATTACAAAGAACCCCAGTGGCCTAAGACACTGGCCTCCTCAGCAATGGATTGTGAGATCTAGTCTTTTCTGAAGTGGCTGAAAGCAGAGTGGCGCAGCGGAAGAATGCTGGGCCAAGAACCAAGAGGTTGATGCATTTAAAGCATTTTCTGCTAACAAGCTTTTTTTAGCATTGAAGTGCGAACAAATATTTAAAAACATGCGTAGTTTCATTCCATGTGTAAGTGCCATTATACATTTTTTTTC
Source organism: Oncorhynchus masou masou (assembly GCF_036934945.1). Lineage (NCBI taxonomy): Eukaryota > Metazoa > Chordata > Actinopteri > Salmoniformes > Salmonidae > Oncorhynchus > Oncorhynchus masou. The sequence goes on along the minus strand of NC_088217.1, from coordinate 62,620,307 downwards.
CTCTTCCATCAGTTCGTATTGGTCAGATTGATTACAAAGAACCCCAGTGGCCTAAGACACTGGCCTCCTCAGCAATGGATTGTGAGATCTCGTCTTTTCTGAAGTGGCTGAAAGCAGAGTGGCGCAGCGGAAGAATGCTGGGCCAAGAACCAAGAGGTTGATGCATTTAAAGCATTTTCTGCAAAACCAGCTTTTTTAGCATTGAAGTGCGAACAAATATTTAAAAACATGCGTAGTTTCATTCCATGTGTAAGTGCCATTATACATTTTTTTTTACCTCTTCCATCAGTTCGTATTGGTCAGATTGATTACAAAGAACCCCAGTGGCCTAAGACACTGGCCTCCTAAGCCATGGATTGTGAGATCTAGTCTTGTCTGAAGTGGCTGAAAGCAGAGTGGCGCAGCGGAAGAATGCTGGGCCAAGAACCAAGAGGTTGATGGATCAAAAACATTTTATGCTAACAAGCTTTTTTAGCATTGAAGTGCGAACAAATATTTAAAAACATGCGTAGTTTCATTCCATGTGTAAGTGCCATTATACATTTTTTTTACCTCTTCCATCAGTTCGTATTGGTCAGATTGATTACAAAGAACCCCAGTGGCCTAAGACACTGGCCTCCTCAGCAATGGATTGTGAGATATAGTCTTGTCTGAAGTGACTGAAAGCAGAGTGGCGCAGCGGAAGAATGCTGGGCCAAGAACCAAGAGGTTAATGAATCAAAAGAATTTTATGCTAACAAGCTTTTTTTTAGCATTGAAGTGCGAACAAATATTTAAAAACATGCGTAAATTCATTCCATGTGTAAGTTCCATTATACATTTTTTTTACCTCTTCCATCAGTTCGCATTGGTCAGATTGATTAGAAAGAACCCCAGTGGCCTAAGACACTGGCCTCTTCAGCAATGGATTGTGAGATGTAGTCTTGTCTGAAGTGGCTGAAAGCAGAGTGGCGCAGCGGAAGTATGCGTGGCCAAGAACCCAGAGGTTAATGCATTTAAAGTTTCTGCTAACAAGCTTTTTTTAGCATTGAAGTGCGAACAAATATTTAAAAACATGCGTAGTTTCATTCCATGTGTAAGTTCCATTATAATTTTTTTTTACCTCTTCCATCAGTTCGTATTGGTCAGATTGATTACAAAGAACCCCAGTGGCCTAAGACACTGGCCTCCTAAGCCATGAATTGTGAAAACTAGTTTTTTCTGAAGTGGCTGAAAGCAGAGTGGCGCAGCAGAAGAATGCTGGGCCAAGAACCAAGAGGTTGATGCATTTAAAGCATTTTCTGCTAACAAGCTTTTTTAGCATTGAAGTGCGAACAAATATTTAAAAACATGCGTAGTTTCATTCCATGTGTAAGTGCCATTATACATTTTTTTTACCTCTTCCATCAGTTCGTATTGGTCAGATTGATTACAAAGAACCCCAGTGGCCTAAGACACTGGCCTCCTCAGCAATGGATCGTGAGATCTAGTCTTTTCTGAAGTGGCTGAAAGCAGAGTGGCGCAGCGGAAGAATGCTGGGCCAAGAACCAAGAGGTTGATGCATTTAAAGCATTTTCTGCTAACAAGCTTTTTTTAGCATTGAAGTGCGAACAAATATTTAAAAACATGCGTAGTTTCATTCCATGTGTAAGTTCCATTATAATTTTTTTTTACCTCTTCCATCAGTTCGTATTGGTCAGATTGATTACAAGGAACCCCAGTGGCCTAAGACACTGGCCTCCTAAGCCATGCATTGTGAAAACTAGTTTTTTCTGAAGTGGTTGAAGGCAGAGTGGCGCAGTGTAAGTGTACTGTGCCCATAACCCAGAAGTCAATGGATCGAAACCATCATCTGCTAACCAGTCAGTTTAAAAAAATGAAACGCGAACATAAATAAGAAAGCGGAATTTCATGGGCATGTGTAAATGCCGTCCATTACACATTGTTTTTGCTGCTTCTATCAGCTCGTACTGTTTGTGAAAAACTATGAATTGCCCCAGTGGCCTAATGGATAAGGCACTGGCCTCCTAAGCCAGGAATTGTGGGTTCAAGTCCCATCTGGGGTGGTAGAAACATAATTGTGCATTGGAAGTGTGCTTGGTCCAGAAACCTAGAGGTTGATGGATCAAAAAACATTTTCTGCAAAACCAGCTTTTTTAGCATTGAAGTGCGAACAAATATTTAAAAACATGCGTAGTTTCATTCCATGTGTAAGTGCCATTATACATTTTTTTTTACCTCTTCCATCAGTTCGTATTGGTCAGATTGATTACAAAGAACCCCAGTGGCCTAAGACACTGGCCTCCTCAGCAATGGATCGTGAGATCTCGTCTTTTCTGAAGTGGCTGAAAGCAGAGTGGCGCAGCGGAAGAATGCTGGGCCAAGAACCAAGAGGTTGATGCATTTAAAGCATTTTCTGCTAACAAGCTTTTTTGAGCATTGAAGTGCGAACAAATATTTAAAAACATGCGTAGTTTCATTCCATGTGTAAGTGCCATTATACATTTTTTTTACCTCTTCCATCAGTTCGTATTGGTCAGATTGATTACAAAGAACCCCAGTGGCCTAAGACACTGGCCTCCTAAGCCATGAATTGTGAAAACTAGTTTTTTCTGAAGAGGCTGAAAGCAGAGTGGCGCAGCGGAAGAATGCTGGGCCAAGAACCAAGAGGTTGATGCATTTAAAGCATTTTCTGCTAACAAGCTTTTTTTAGCATTGAAGTGCGAACAAATATTTAAAAACATGCGTAGTTTCATTCCATGTGTAAGTGCCATTATACATTTTTTTTTACCTCTTCCATCAGTTCGTATTGGTCAGATTGATTACAAAGAACCCCAGTGGCCTAAGACACTGGCCTCCTCAGCAATGGATTGTGAGATCTAGTCTTTTCTGAAGTGGCTGAAAGCAGAGTGGCGCAGCGGAAGAATGCTGGGCCAAGAACCAAGAGGTTGATGCATTTAAAGCATTTTCTGCTAACAAGCTTTTTTGAGCATTGAAGTGCGAACAAATATTTAAAAACATGCGTAGTTTCATTCCATGTGTAAGTTCCATTATAATTTTTTTTACCTCTTCCATCAGTTCGTATTGGTCAGATTGATTACAAAGAACCCCAGTGGCCTAAGACACTGGCCTCCTCAGCAATGGATCGTGAGATCTCGTCTTTTCTGAAGTGGCTGAAAGCAGAGTGGCGCAGCGGAAGAATGCTGGGCCAAGAACCAAGAGGTTGATGCATTTAAAGCATTTTCTGCTAACAAGCTTTTTTGAGCATTGAAGTGCGAACAAATATTTAAAAACATGCGTAGTTTCATTCCATGTGTAAGTTCCATTATACATTTTTTTTACCTCTTCCATCAGTTCGTATTGGTCAGATTGATTACAAAGAACCCCAGTGGCCTAAGACACTGGCCTCCTCAGCAATGGATCGTGAGATCTCGTCTTTTCTGAAGTGGCTGAAAGCAGAGTGGCGCAGCGGAAGAATGCTGGGCCAAGAACCCAGAGGTTAATGGATCAAAAGCATTTTCTGCTAACAAGCTTTTTTTAGCATTGAAGTGCGAACAAATATTTAAAAACATGCGTAGTTTCATTCCATGTGTAAGTTCCATTATAATTTTTTTTTACCTCTTCCATCAGTTCGTATTGGTCAGATTGATTACAAAGAACCCCAGTGGCCTAAGACACTGGCCTCCTAAGCCATGAATTGTGAAAACTAGTTTTTTCTGAAGAGGCTGAAAGCAGAGTGGCGCAGCGGAAGAATGCTGGGCCAAGAACAAAGAGGTTGATGCATTTAAAGCATTTTCTGCTAACAAGCTTTTTTTAGCATTGAAGTGCGAACAAATATTTAAAAACATGCGTAGTTTCATTCCATGTGTAAGTGCCATTATACATTTTTTTTACCTCTTCCATCAGTTCGTATTGGTCAGATTGATTACAAAGAACCCCAGTGGCCTAAGACACTGGCCTCCTCAGCAATGGATCGTGAGATCTCGTCTTTTCTGAAGTGGCTGAAAGCAGAGTGGCGCAGCGGAAGAATGCTGGGCCAAGAACCAAGAGGTTGATGCATTTAAAGCATTTTCTGCTAACAAGCTTTTTTAGCATTGAAGTGCGAACAAATATTTAAAAACATGCGTAGTTTCATTCCATGTGTAAGTTCCATTATAATTTTTTTTTACCTCTTCCATCAGTTCGTATTGGTCAGATTGATTACAAAGAACCCCAGTGGCCTAAGACACTGGCCTCCTAAGCCATGAATTGTGAAAACTAGTTTTTTCTGAAGTGGTTGAAGGCAGAGTGGCGCAGTGTAAGTGTACTGTGCCCATAACCCAGAAGTCAATGGATCGAAACCATCATCTGCTAACCAGTCAGTTTAAAAAAATGAAACGCGAACATAAATAAGAAAGCGGAATTTCATGGGCATGTGTAAATGCCGTCATTACACATTGTTTTTGCTGCTTCTATCAGCTCGTACTGTTTGTGAAAAACTATGAATTGCCCCAGTGGCCTAATGGATAAGGCACTGGCCTCCTAAGCCAGGAATTGTGGGTTCAAGTCCCATCTGGGGTGGTAGAAACATAATTGTGCATTGGAAGTGTGCTTGGTCCAGAAACCTAGAGGTTGATGGATCAAAAAACATTTTCTGCAAAACCAGCTTTTTTAGCATTGAAGTGCGAACAAATATTTAAAAACATGCGTAGTTTCATTCCATGTGTAAGTGCCATTATACATTTTTTTTACCTCTTCCATCAGTTCGTATTGGTCAGATTGATTACAAAGAACCCCAGTGGCCTAAGACACTGGCCTCCTCAGCAATGGATCGTGAGATCTCGTCTTTTCTGAAGTGGCTGAAAGCAGAGTGGCGCAGCGGAAGAATGCTGGGCCCATAACCCAGAGGTTGATGGATCAAAAACATTTTCTGCTAATCAGCTTTTTTAGCATTGAAGTGCGAACAAATATTTAAAAACATGCGTAGTTTCATTCCATGTGTAAGTTCCATTATAATTGGCGCAGCGGAAGAATGCAAAACCACTGAAGTGCTGAAAGCAAGTGGCGTCTTCATCAGCGGAAGAATTTTTACCTATTCCAGCCATTATACATTTTTTTTACCTATTCCATCAGTTCCTATCGGTCATATTGATGACAAAGAACCCCAGTGGCCAAAGACACTGGCCTCTTAAGCCATGGATTCAGAGATATAGTCTTATCTGAAGTGGCTGGACACAGAGTGGTGCAGCGCAAGCGTGCTGGGCCCAAAACCCATAGGTTGATGGATCAAAAAAAAAATCTGCTAACCAGCTTTTTTAGCATTGAAGTGCGAACAAATATTTAAAAAAATGCATAGTTTCATTCCATGTGTAAGTGCCGTTATACATTTTTTTTTACCTATTCCATCAGTTCCTATCGGTCATATTGATGACAAAGAACCCCAGTGGCCAAAGACACTGGCCTCCTAAGCCATGGATTGAGAGATCTAGTCTTTTCTGAAGTGGCTGAAAGCAGAGTGGCGCAGCGTGGAACTGTACTGTGCCAAAAAACTATGAAAACATCCTCTGCTAACCAGTGCTGACCCATAACCCAGAGGTTGATTGATCAAAAGCTTTTTCTGCTCACAAGCTTTTTTAGCATTGAAGTGCGAACAAATATTTTTTTAAATGCATAGTTTTATTCCATGTGTAAGTGCCATTATACTTTTTTTTACCTCTTCCATCAGTTTGTGTTGGTCATGTTGATTACAAAGAACCCCAGTGGTCAAAGACACTGGCCTCCTAAGCCATGGATTGAGAGATATAGTCTTTTCTGAAGCGGCTGATAGCAGAGTGGCGCAACAGAATTGTGCTGACCCATAACCCAGAGGTTGATTGATCAAAAGCTTTTTCTGCTCACAAGCTTTTTTAGCATTGAAGTGCGAACAAATATTTTAAAAAATGCATAGTTTCATTCCATGTGTAAGTGCCATTATACATTTCTTTTACCTCTTCCATCAGTTCGTATTGGTCATATTGATTACAAAGAACCCCAGTGTCCGAAGAAACTATCCTCCTAAGCCATGGATTGTGAAATCTGTTTTTTTGTCAAGTGGCTGATAGCAGAGTGACGCAGCACAAGTGTGCTGGGTCCATAACCCAGAGGTTGATGGATCAAAAACATTTTGTGCGAACCAGCTATTTTAGCATTGAAGTGCGAACAAATATTTAAAAAATGCGTAGTTTCATTCCAGGTGTAAGTGCAATTATACATTTTTTTTACCTCTTCCATGAGTTCGTATTGGTCATATTGATTACAAAGAACCCCAGTGGCCTAAGACACTGGCCTCCTAAACCATGGATTGAGAGATTTTGTCTTTTCTGAAGCGGCTGAAAGCAGAGTGGCTCAGCGGAAGTGTGCTGGCCCATAACCCAGAGGTTGATGGATCAAAAGCTTTTTCTGCTTTCCAGATTATTTTTAGCATTGAAGAGCTATTTTTTTTAATTATCATGTGTAGTTTAATGGACATGTGTATGTGCCATTAAAAAAATGTTTTATACCTCTTCCTTCAGTTCGTTTAGGTCAGATTGATTACAAAGAACCCCAGTGGCCTAAGACACTGGCCTCCTTAGCCATGGATTGTGAGGTTTAGTCTTTGCTGAAGTGGCTGAAAGCAGAGTTGTGCAGCGGATGCGTGCTGGGCCCATAACCCAGAGGTAGTTGGATCGAAACCATTCTCTGCAAACTAGTCTGTTTTTAAAAATGAAACGCGAACAGAAATAAGAAAGCGGAATTTCATGGGCATGTGTCAGTGCCATCCATTACACATTTTTTTTACTGCTGCTATCAGTTCTATCAATACTTGATTTATACCATAAATTTGCAAATAAATTCATGACAAATCCTACAATGTGATTTTCTGGATTTTTTTTCTTCTCATTTTGTCTGTCATAGTTGAAGTGTACCTATGATGAAAATTACAGGCCTCTCTCATCTTTTTAAGTGGGAGAACTTGCACAATTGGTGGCTGACTAAATTATTTTTTGCCCCACTGTATATGTCCAAGGTCTTGGCTGAATGACTCTATCATGGCATTGTCTCTAATGTCATGTCTTGGGTGATCCTACTTGCAGGACGGTAGTTAAGGCACTTGGAAAAACTTGGCCCCTGAAGGCCAAAGCTTACATTGGGCACATTAATGGGCTGACCTAATGAGTTCAGGAGAGGAGGCTGGGACTGGGCCCCCTGAGGGGGTTTCAGGATCTATTGCCAACTTTCCAAACATCGGAATCGCTTCCGTCCCACTGTTGATCCTGGTATAAGGCCTCATTAGGTATTCCATTGACTGTGTACGTAAGTAGGTGCACATAACAAGGGAAATAAGACCAAGGATCATGGTAACAGTCAGGATAGTGTCCTGCACCGTCCAAGAGCGGGCATCAGACCAATCTTTTAGTCTTAAGCCAAGTCGCTATCCTGCTGTTGTGTACAGCACCCTCACGGATTTTTGGGCTTTTCAGAAATGTCACAGGCTGGTGACATGTTTCTATGATCACCTTTTGTCCGCCGACATAACAGGCGAAGTGTTTGATTGCCCAGACCGTCGACAGCTGTGCTTTTTCGCAGTCAGAGTATTGGTGACCAGCAGGGTAGAGTGTTTTGCTCGCGTAAGCTACCACACGTTTGTGTTGGTCATATTTTGGTACAACCCAGCGCTAAGGCAGTGCTCTGAGAAACCGACTTCCAAAAAGAATGTCTTGTCTTTGTTGGGGTATACCCGGCAGGGTGCCTTGCAAGCTGGTTTTTCAAGAAAGCCACAGCTTCGTTGTGAGTGACATCCCAAACTAAACATATTTTTTATTTATTTTTAGGGTTTAACAAGGTAGCTCACCTGTGACCTGTGGCTTGACATTAGATGCGGAGACTTGTATTACCCTGCAGACTATATTTTTGTTCTTCCCGCCAGAACAATCCACTGACAACGACCGACGAGTTGTGCGTTCCGAGATGCATTTTGTTATTTGCCTGTTTGTGGCCCGCCTGTGAAATCGTGAGATTCTTGCAATTCTCTTTCAGCCTCTCATCAACTAGCAGTTTTAGCAGAATGTTAAAAATATGATAGTTATTCACTACTCATATTAACTAGGTGTTATTTACATTACTTTAAGTAGTTTATTTTTCAACTGCTTTTCACAAAGCAGCATGACATGCATGCCCTAAAAAGTTATCAGAAGTGGGTTTCAAACCATGCCTTTTGTGGAATCTGCGACCTGAATGGCTTGATGGTTATTTTCAACGCAATTGTGTTTTTACTTTTAGGGTTTAACAAAGGATCTCACCTATGACCTGTGGTTTGACTTTATATGCGGTGAGTTCGATTACCCTGCAGACTATAAGAGTGTCTTCAGAATATGGCCATTTTGACATGAATTTAAAAATGCCTCAGATAGGACCAAAAAAGTGTCTGGAGCTATCCGTCAGGGTAAGAGTGACAACATGTCAAAATGGGGGAAATCTTAGCAAATGGCTTAATGGTTATTCATGAGAATCGTGTTGTTGTATTGTTGAGTGTAGCATGGGATCTCACCTGAAATCTGTGGCTTGACTACAAACCTGTAACCTATGCTACTGTGGCCTACAGAGCTAGAAGGATGGATAACCAGGTGTGTAAAGGTGTGAGGTGGGATAGATGGCCTGAAATCCTATCCAAAATGGACACCTAATCCCTATGTACTTGTGCAGATCTGAGAGGATGTGATTGGTATAAGAAACACGACTAAACTTCCACCTCCGGAGGGGTCAAAAAAATATATTTTTCATTTTCGGCAGGATTTGAAACTGCGCGGGAAGATCCCAAAGGATTTCGAGTCCATCGCCTTAACCGCTCGGCCATGAACACTGTGGCGGAAGAAAACAGGCTAGTTGGAGTGGGCCGGCAGGCATAGCTTACAGCAAATTATAATTTAATAACTGAAAGATAATATAATAATTCATTATAATGCAATAACATGACCTGTTCCACTCATTCATTTGTTATTAAGAAGGTATTTTTTCTAATTTTCTTTGATATTTGCTGAGCTCCAGAAGGTTTGTATTTGAGAGTGTTTATTATAAATTATTATTTCATCATCTTATTATTACTGCCAAGCAGCAAGACAGGTGCTAAACAACTGTCAGAAGTGGGATTTGAACCCACACCTCCATGGGAGACTGCAACCTGAATGCAGCGCCTTCGACCGCTTGGCCATCCTGACTACAGCACAGTAACTGGGTATCGGGTTAAAGATACCAACTCTCAAAACCTACGTTCATCTACATATGGGTTGTTTAAATTGTATCCAATTATATTCCCAGTATTACTTTAACAAATCTCTAGTAATCGATTATACACACATACAATTCATCATATTTTCATATATTCACAGAATCCATATAAAACGTAAGAAATTCTCAGGTACTCACAACAACCATTCCATTAGCTTTTTCAAGGACTCTCCATAGACACGAAGCAGCTCTTTAAAAATACTCCCAGCGAAACCCCCCCAAAATATGTTTGTTTCCCGGACACTGACCGGATCGTCAACGGTTCTCTAACCTCCCAGAGACCACGGCAAAATCAAGCCTCCCAGGAACTATAGACCATCTGCTGCTTTCTAAAATATCATCCCGCTTATTATCCGAATTTCAATCATCTGATTAAGCATATTTCATATTTTACTATCAAAACGTCAGATTAAGACTAATTTCCACATTCACACAACTCTCATATCACAGTCACACAATGCTATTCCCAAACATACCTAATCAATTAGTTGTTTTTCAACAATATTTTAACCTGCAGGAATATTTTCACATTTCTGTCATGGTTAGTTCCTATGATAATGCAACTCATACATTTACATCTTTCAATACTTCTAAAATGGGGTCCAGATTTAAAACAATTACAGGTTTAAAATAATTACAGGTTTAAAACAAGTACAGGTTTAAAATAATTACAGGTGCACCTTACTCTCTTATACTATATCATAAATGGTCTTAACTAGAAAACACAGAATCTAGTTTTCATCCAGCTCACACAGACAGCCGACTCAGCCTCAGAACCTCCTGTTTACACCTTCAAGGTGCCCCCCTCACACAGGAATACACACTCAGAGCCTTCGAGGCTTTTCTAAAAACTCCACTTGTTTCGCTCACCTCATTCTTTTTTAAAAACTACGTTCGAGATGTGGTATCACCTCGACTCGCTGCCTCTCAGATCAAAGGTGGGTCCATCTGCTCCGTTCCCAAAGTGTGGTCTCCCCGAGACCCAAGTTTGAGGGATCCCTGGTGCACCATTTACCCATGTCGCCAGGAGCAGTCACCAAGTCAAGATTCACATCCCCATCGCCAAATGTGGTGGTTAATTTCATTAATATAAAATGAGGAGAGACAAACTTAACACACAAGTCAGAGTTATTCTTAAACTAAATCTTTATTAACTTATTAATAAGGGAGCAGGTCAATACAATGTATAATACATTTTGAAGTGTTGCATTTTGATTCAAGTG